>NC_079294.1:62407210-63657210 GCF_023638135.1 Falco biarmicus | reverse complement strand
AGGCACACGGTCCCCATGGGGGTTTTCTCAGTGTCACCATCGGGCTGACCAATGCAGCTGCGTCATCACCTCCTGAATGGTGCCATTGTTCCTGCCTCCAAAATAAAACAGACACAGGAGGCGTTTCCACCCAAAGAAAACCAGTTTCCACTGGTGACTTCTCCCCCCTTGCTCGAGAATCCTCCCTCCCTCCCTTTCAAGGCCCCTGTAGCTTTTCTTTGTGCCTCTTCTAGGATGAAAAGAGGTAGTCATTGATTGTATTAATAATTCAGAGCCTAATCTCACGGACGGGTGTTCACGGCCCATGAGGTGGCAATCTTTCATCTTGAGATCAGGATCAGCCAGATCTTTTAGAGGTCAAGGAAGATAGCTGCAGCATGGAAAATGCCTTCAAAATAATAGGTTTAGGCAACTCTTGTGCACAGATGAAAATGGCAAATGAAAAGCTTGTGTGTCTTGTGCTCTCCGTTGCCTGCATCTCAACCTGATGATGCCCACAAGCCTTGAAAATGACTTCCATCTGTTTCAGTGAGCTGTGGAGTGATCTCTGCCACATGCCCCAACCCATCGACATTACCCAGGTCACCTGAACCCTCTGGCTCCTCAGGACAGCCACCTACCTGCCTGCTGATGAGGGATCTTGCACTACTGTCCCTCTTCTTCCATGGCCACGCTCCTCCTTTAACTGCCTGCTCAGTTGTGCCGTCTTAATTGTTTCTGGAAGGACAAAGTGTACCGGCACTGTACAGTTGCTGTGTTTGTTTTGTGGCCAAGCAGGTCCCCGTGCAGGGAAAGGGTCAAATTAATCTTCAGTACAAATAGGTGAAACTGGTCGCAGGCACTAAATTGGGGACTCCTGGGACAAAGAAAGAAAAGGGAAAGCTGAATACTCTTAGGTTGAATTTTCACCTAGCTGTACTTTACACACAGGGAGCAAATTTGCACCACTGCTCTTGGAGCCTATCTAAAAGGCCAGTAGTCTATTCTCAGACGAGTCCTTCTCTTCTCCCACGATCTGCAGTTATCTATCTGCTGTGTCTACGTTACTGCCCTGTTAGCTGGGTGTTGCGCTCACCCCAGAGGTGAAGGTCATGCAGGAGAGTGTCCATGGAGGAGTGCCATTACACCTACACCTACGCTCTGCACCTTGCTGGAGGAGGAAATGGCAAGGTCCAAGACACGCACCTTGCACCTGGAACTGAAGGTGCCAACTCCTGCTGGCATGCCAAAGATTAACAGCACACTGATAAGAACTGGAGGAAGTGGCCGGCAGGGACTTCTGAGAGTTCCCACGAGCACGGCTGTGCTTTGCTGGGAGCCTGCCTGCTCCGGGGCTCCTGATTCCCGACAGGAACCAGGCTCAGCACCAACTTGCTGCCACCGCGATGCTCTGTCGCTGTTACCAAGGCACTTCCAGCGCCCTGTGCATTAGCATTTCTTCTGTCTTGTGCTTTGTCTTCCCAGGGAAGCACTTCCCCAGCACAACCACAACTGATGCGTTTGCGGTGGCAATCCATCCCCCCCCAAACAGTGGTGGCACAGTCCCCAAGTGCTCAGATTAGTAACGCTCCACCGTACAGCATTTTACAGCCTGGGACTGGAGCCCGACCCACTGTGCACACCTGCAGGAAGGCCTGGGCTTGCGATCACTTCTCCCCCCTTCCTCTTTGTCTGCTGCTTTCACTGAGGCTTCTCCCAACAAGCAGTTTACCTTCTCTCGGGCAGGGTTTGTGCCTGGTTTCCTGTCTGCGCAGCGTCCCAGGCCTGACAGAAGCGGCTCTGTCTGTGCTACAGTATCCAGACCCCACAGTATCCAGAACTGTGAACTGATTTGCAAATAATAATTACGGAAGGAAGCCGTTCCTTCTATAGCTGATAACTTATCTGGTATACATCAGGTTTTCCCCAGTCTTTTCTCTGCTCCTGCTTTAACAATTCATCCCCAAACACGTGCCTTTGTCAGGACTAAAAACCCAGTGTATCCACATTTAAGAAAAAGACCTCTTTGATGGCAGGGTTTCCCTAGCAGGGCTGTTTAGGTTTGTTGTGATTAAATCACATCCATTTTCTAATTTGTACCTAACACACACTCAAATCCCTTCTTAAGCCCGAGCTGTACAGGCACATTTCGTCTTCACTGCTGACTTAATCAAGCAGCGGAGAGCTGCTGTGTGCTCTCTGCAATTGTGTCTTGCTCGGGGGGGGGGGGGGGGGGGGGGGGGGGGCGGGAAGGGGAGGAAGAAATGCTTTGCAAAGGGCTGCTATTATCCATGCACTACGGCGACAGCTTTAGCACGTTTGTGACTCTGGAGCTGCAGTAATTAAATGTGTGTCTGACACTCTGGCAGGCACAGCCTTGCACCCAGAGCTTTCCCATCCCAGCGGCAGAAAAGAAGCAGGCACCCTGGTACCCGTGCGTGCCAGAATCAGCCCCCCCAGGCCTCTACGGGAGGTGGGAGGTGGGTGCCGGCCCCAGGCTCACCCTGTGGTGGTGGATGCTGCAGTGGGGGCTGCCACACTGCCCGGCTCCAGGCGATGCCGGGTGCTGGGGCAGCTGGGGCCGGGGGGGCTACACCCAGGGGCTGTTAGGGCAGCCTGGGGTCTCCATCCCTTCCCCATCACATGAACACAGCCGTGCAGAGGGTCCTCTTCCTGCTCCCAGCCCCAGTCCTCGCCACAATCCCCCGCCAACGCAAAGATGCTCCCGGCACCTACGCATGCCCCAGTCGCAGGACAGGGGGTGCCCCCCCAAACCCCCCTTCCCCTCCATACCCTCCCGCTGCAGGTGGAGCCTCCGCACCCCCCCCCCGGGAGCGCTGTCCCCTGCAAGCCCCCTCCGCCTCCCCCAGCCCCGACCGCCGGCACGGGGGTGCGGGGGTGGTGGCGGAGGGTCTGCAGCGGGGGGACCCCCTCCCCCAGCCGCCCCTCCGCCCGGCCAGGGGCCGCGCCTGCCCTCCCTCCGCCGCCGCATGCTAACGACGCTGCTCGTGTGCGGAGGGCAGGAGGGAGGAGGAGGAGGGAGGGGACCTCCCTATCTGGCTCTATCTCCGCCGCCGCCGCTCACATGCTCCGGGCGGGCGATGCGGCTCCCCGCGTCCCGCTGAGCGAGGCCGCGCTGCACCGCGCCGGGGCTGCCCTGCGCCGGGCAGGGGGGGCTGCCTGCGCCGCGGCGGGCCCTTCCCCCCCGCCACCGCCGCTTCCACCCGTGGGCGGGGTCTTTTCTTTTTCCTTTTTTTCGTTTTGTACTATTTTATTTTATTTTGTTTTATTTTATCGGGGTTTATTCGGCTCGGGTTTATTTTTGTTTTATTTACCCCTCCTGGGAAAAAAAAAAAAAAAAGCCGCCGCTCCCTGCACCGACCCCCGCGGCGGGCTGGAGAGGCTGATGCGGCCGCTAAGGTAAGCGGGGGCGGGGGGCTGCGCGGGGCCCCCCGGCAGCACGCTGCCCCCGGCTCCCTGCATGGCCCTTCCTCCGCGGGACCTGTTGAGGCTGTCGCTCCCGGTCCCCGGCTGCCTGCTCCCTCCCCAGCCGACAGGAACCACGATTCTTCCCGTTTTCTCTGCCCAGCTCGCTCCCTCCGTCCGGCTTGATGCTAGCCTGGCGTGCATGCGGTTATTCATTTATCCTTCCTTCTGATGGTTGCCACTAAAAATGCACCCTGCTGGGCTAAGTCAATGGAATAATTCCTTGCAGACCACTGATGAGAACCAAAAATACCCTCCCCAGGATTTTCCCCTTTCCTTTGGATAGCTCATCACGGGGCTGATCGTGATTATCGAGACCGGAGCGCTTCATTTGCGGAGACACAAAGCTTTCCCTTAACTCCCGTGGCTGCAAAGCGCTGGGGTGTTCGCAGGCTCCGAGGGAAAGAAAGAGGGGGTGACAGCTGGACAGATGTGGGACATGGGCAGGGACGGCCACATCTGTGCGCAGGGAGAGGACGGGCAGCTGGAGCGTGTCTGGCCGGGGGGAGACTTTGCTGCTGCTGAACCGAGTCCGTAAATAGCCCATAACCTCAGCCAGGAGCCGAGGCAGGGGCACAACATAGTCCTCAGCCAGGACATTCTGGAGGCACCAGCCCTAGCAGCCCCTGTTGAGGCTTGTTTCCACTCTTGGGACCTGCACGTTGCCCTTCCTAAATATTATATATATTTAAGGAAACCGGGCTGTGTTTGCAAGACAGGTGCTTTTTGTTGTGGTGGTGGTTGCAAGGCAGGAGATGAAAGTTTGGTGGTGTTTTGATGTGATTCTTGATTGCTGCCTGTTGGAGTAATTGCATCGCAATTGCTCAGAGGTAGAATCAATTTCCCCAAATTGAGATTTTAATGGGAGCTCGCAAGCTGCTGTTATGTCATGTGGTTTAAGGCGGCGTTGGATTGCATTTATTTTATAAATTGGATAGTTTTGCAGGCGGCGCAGGGATAACAGCACCACCCAGTGGGGCCGCAGCCCCGGCCCAGCCCAGCCCAAATCCAAGCCCAAACCCAGACCCAAGCCCTGCCCCAGCCCCAGTCCAGCCTAGTCCCAGCCCAATTCCAGCCTCAGTCCCGGTCCCAGCCCAGCCCGGAGCTGGGCACACCTGGGAGGACTCCTGGTGCCACCTCTGAGCTGCTCCGTCCCCCCCCCAAAAAAAACTCCCACTTTCATTTGCCAAAACACCTATAGAGGTGCTGGATTAAGGTTGTTTAATTATTTTTTTTCCCCATAAGAAGGAATGTTCTCTTTCTCAGATATTCAGCAAAAAGTTTTAAATCGGCTGAGGACACTGTTGCTTAGGGTTCCACTACCAAGAGCGCAGGAAAGGGGTCCTGCAGTGGGCTGTATTTCTGGCCACTGCTGTCAGGAATTCACAAAAGAAGACCTGGGAAAGGCAGTTGGGTTTCACAAAGCTTTTTCCATAGGATACTTTAAACACCCCTTTGTCAAAGGGCTGAAGATGTAGATTTGCAAACACTCGATGCTATCTCCCACCTTTAAATGAGATCCAGGAGATGTCCTTAGCTGACCTGTCGGTTAGACGGGGGAGAATTAGGGAGCTATGTTTGCACTTTCTCAAGATACCAGTAGCTTTTAAAAGCAGCAGAGAAAAGCTGTCCCATTACATGGAGTGTTTTCTGTCTCTGCTGATAAAACACCCAGTTCTCTGCAATTCTTCCGTGCTGCTTATTTTTTGGCAGTTCAGATTTATCCATCTTTTCTGCTGAGCTGACTTTTGGCCATTTGAACTTGCTCTTGGGAACCTCCCAGCCCACCTTCTTCTTTTATTATTTTTTTTTTTTAGAGGGGAGCCCAGATGTGAAGAAGTTACACTAAAGAGATAGTGCTTTATATTTACCCCAAAGATGAGACTGGGCCAGGAAGACCAGCTCCCTGCAGGGAAGTAAATATACAAATGGTGAATTCCAGCCAGCCCTCCAAACACTGCCGAACAAGGGATGGTTACATCCTCCCCTGTGTAGGAGTCAGGCCTCACCCCACAGGGCTTTGCAAGCAAGGGAGAGACACGAATGAATGCCACCAGTCAAAAAAAAAAAAAAAAAAAAAAAAAAAAAAAAAAAAAGGTTGATGGGATGAACTCTCTTTGCCTGAAAATATCCCTGCTTGTTTCACTTTCTGTCATGGGTGAAACTGGAAGCTTTCCACCAGTCCATCTTCCCTTCCCCTTGTCCAGCCTGCCTGGCTGTGAGCATTTAGGGGTGATTTTTATGGCTGTGAGCTTGGAACAGGCATTTTGAAGGGGGCGCGCACAGCAGGGTTACCCACAGCGACTTCAGTTGGGGCTGCTGTTAATCAGTTAATCTGAGGATGCAAAGGTGCAGGTCAACAAAATATTCCCACTATTTTATTTATTGGAGTTATAAAATTTTATTTTATTCCACCTTCAACCCACTGGCCTTTTTTTACACAGCCAGATTGGTGAATCTAGTGCTCACAGGGGCAGCTGCGGGGAGGTGGATTAGCTTAAACCAGCAAACTCTTCTCTGCACTTCGCTGCACAGGAGTGTGTTGGCCTTCAAAGCCCAGCTCCATGCCATCACCTCCGCCTGCCCCATCCAGTTACTGCAAAAGTTCAGCGTGGGGCACTAATGAAACCTTGGGGGGACACTTTCCCTGTCAGCTGCCCTACCAGGAATTGTACTGCAAGGCAAAAGGTTTGTAGGGAAGGGGGTTTAGACGCATCTTCAGCAGCTTCAAGGCGTACAGCTCAGGGAGAGCGTCTGCTGGTGCTGTCAGCCAGGGAAACTGTAAAATGATGATAAAAAAACCTGTATGATGAGTAAAAGGAAGGTCTTTAAAATGAACTGCAGCGTTTCCCAGTATTGCAAACATCAGAGCTGTGGCTGTTACTTTAAAAAGATGAAGAGGGTTTTTTTTGTTTGTTTTTCTTGCTCAGAGATCTTTTTCTTTAGTAAGGGAACTTTTCAGAGCACAGGTGTTTGGGTTTACTTCCACGAACATTTCGGGATCAGTTGTCAAACCTCCCTAGACAACAGTTTGGGGATTTCCACTCCAAACTTCCTTTCTTCCTCCTTTAGGGAGCAATTTGCATTTTGCCGCTCACCCCAAACACGTATCATTGCACCACATTTCAGGATTAGCTTCCTGCGCAGGTGACCGTGCCTTACCCCAGCCCAGCCATGAGCAGAGCCCGTTGAAAGCCTTGTCCTGAGGCAGAGCAGGCAAAGGCACGTGCTGAAGCTGTGTGGAGATAGTTGTGTGAAGAGTGGCCACGCAGAAAGTTCATGGGAGAGTCAGGAGCAGACCAGGAGCCCTGACATCCATTTCTCTAACTACTAGTTACAGTCCTCAGAAATACCCATGTTTACTATTTTAGCCATATAATTACAGGTAGTGAATAATTCCATTAGGAAGGCTGTAAGGGGAGGTATCATCTGTAAACCTTAGGGTTCAAATTAGACATGTTCATTCAGCCCTGTTGAAGCCCACGGCCATACACGGTGTGATGCAGGGCAGAGAAAAGTTCAGACGAGTGATTCCAGCTGTGTTTCCCCTGGGAACTGGGAATCTTTCTGCTCATCCTGCAAATACCTCCGAGAATGCTATCAGCTCTTCACCCCTCCATAACACCACCAAACACGAGAATCAACGCGCAGCTGACCACGGAGGTGCCTTTGCTCCCGGAGCTGAGCCGCTGCTCAGCGTAACTCCGGTGTGCCTCAGAGGTGTTTGCATTTTAGCGGTGGGCGGTTTCCCACATACTGCTTGCAAAGAGCATCAGGCTCGGCACTGCCCAAATGGGGAGCCCCAGCCAGGCTCTGAGAAGGAAAGAAGCTGGGGAAAATGCAGTCGCTCCATGTTTCCAAGCCTAGATATCCCTGTTAAGCAAGGCAGGGATCTGAATTTCCCATAGACAGCGATTTCAGTAGGTGATTTAAAGTCCAGGTCTTTGATTCAGCTAATCAGAAAGGTAAAGGTAATTTGAAAAACGTAGGAGGGGGAGCAGGATTTCAGAAACACACCTTATTTGGGGCCTTTTCCTGCTCTGCAGTTACAGTTTGGACACATCTGTTGTTTTCTCCAGCGAAATCCACTGCTTTGATCGGTGCCAAAAACAGCAATCCCATTTGCAATGCATGATGCAACTGAGCAAAATCAAGGAGAAATTTTTACAAACTGGCGCCAGGGGCATTGGACCGTTGCTTTATGGCAGTGCAGTTTTCCCTTCACCAAAGGCAGAAGATCCAACAAGGGTCTTATTTTAAAAATAATGCTTCAAACTGGATTCCAGTCTATCATTGCAATGTGTTAGCTTGCCACAAAACGGCAATACCGAAGTGGCACTTTAGGTCAAACAATAAAACCAGCCTCCCAGCAGCTATTTGGCAGCTGGCTTTTAGAAGTTCGTAATTCAGATGTTTTTTTGAGTTAAAAATAAATAGATCATGCTATATGTTATCAGCTGGGATAACAGCAGAAGTGATGTTTTTCAGATTGAAATAAAAGCAAAAGTTGCATTTCAAGAGGATGGGGTGAGAGCAAGAGGAAGGGATTTGGGGTCTGAAATCCCATCTCCTGGATCTTTTCCCCCTGCCTGGGCTCTCCCCAGCTCATGGACCTTCTCCCTCCTCCCACCAGGCCCGTTCCAGCTTTCCCAGGCCTTTTCTGGCTCCAGCTCCCTACACATCCCATCAGCAGGCATTTTTTCTTGGGCGATAGCAGCAGCTGGCAGGGTTTGGACATGCTTGCCCCTGTTTGATATCCCCCACAACGAGGTGCTTCGAATAGGCATTCCTCCCATGCTGCCTTTGCTACGGGTCTGGATCTGGCCTGCCAGCTTTCATCTTCTGCCCAGCACAGTCTGGCACTGTCTGGCAGTTCTTCTGCACACAGAGCTCCCTCTGACTTTAGTGGACATCATCTGAGCGCAGCTGTAGGAGGATCAGGACCAAAACACATCTCCAAGTCAAGCAGGCAAGGCCCCAGGATTTTTGGATCCCATCTGGGTCCCCAGGTGGAAAAGCTTCAGCATTGTAATTCCTGTTGCAGCCTAGATAAAGCCCCAGTGATGTTCCTCCTTCGTTTGGAGGCTAAAGGGCTCAAACCCCACAAGGAGAACTAGATAGGTATTAATAGTTATCGTTCCTTCTTGGATATTTGCTCCCATTTCCTCTTCCTCGCCTCACCCTCCATGGGATACCTGTTATAGCTAAATCAAGATTCAATCTGCGACAGGGAGATCACAAGCTGTCACTGGAGACTTTAAGCTACCATCACTCCAAAAAGCATCCTTAAGGGTATTTGTGAGGCAGAAGAGAAGGGGATTTCCCAGGACAGCTAGATGTAAAGTCAAAGAGCATCCCAGGCCTATACCAAGCTGCAGGAGGAAAAACACGTTGTTAAAGGGCATTTACAGAGTTGGGAGGATTGGGTAAAAATAACAGCATCCTTTTCTTTGCATAAGGTCCCCAAGAAAAAGGAGATGAAACATTAGGATGGCAAGGGGGGACTTAATCAAAGGAGAGCTAATGATCTAAAGCAGGGAAGTTAAAGCGTATTAATTAAAGCGTATTACACCCGTAGGCAATCTCATTCAGAAGTGAAGGTGTCTTAATTCACTGTGGCTAAAACATCCTTCAAGGGAAATTTTAAAGAGATCCAAGTGGGCTGTTAAGGTGATGCCTCCCTCCTGGCCTCCTGGGTGGAGCAGCCCCACTGCATGGTGGAGCTTCGGATCCAATCTGCTCACCGCTCCTGTGGCATCGCAGGAGGTGGACAAGAGCAGGATTTTTAAGCCCAGCAGCCCAACGCCTGTGTGCTTTGAGCTGCTGCTCCACCTGCTTGGTCTGTGAGCAGGGAGGGTGCTCCCAGGGCTGCCATCTGCCCGGGGGCTGCTCAGAGGGTCTCTAAGGGGTGCTTATGAAGTGAGAGCCCCAGAACAACGGTACCAACACAACTGCTGAGACTTTCTCCCAGCGAAAGCGGAACATCCAGGCCTATACGCAGGCTGCAGACCAGGCTGAGATCCTGAGAGAGTGTAGGTACATGTTAGTCCTCTCCATCAGTCCTCAGCAGGCTGGCAGCTGGATTTGGGGACTCCGAACCCTTGTCCCCCTTTCTGAGGACTATTGGTCTAATGATAAGGATCTATAAGACTTGCCGTTCCTTAGTCATCGGGGATTACCTCACTGCTGCCAGTGCCACTGCCAGTGCCCGTGTGGGTGAATGACCTGGAAAGGTTGTGAAATGCTCACACTTACGGCGCAGCTGGGGCTGGGACAGCATGGAGGAGCTCCCTGTGCCGGGGGGGCTGGCCGTGCCCCAGCAGGCGGGGGTCACAGCATGGCTCTCGCATCCCTGCCCTGCACGAGCTGCCCAGCATCTCCTTGCCTCAGTTTCCCCCCTTTGCTCTACGGTGGCCTCTTTGCTCCAAACGGCTTAATCTGGAAGAAACCCAAAGCGAAGTGCTCTTGTTAGGCCCAGGGGAGAGAGCCAGGGAGGGCGCGCTGGCTGCTGCGACCTCGATGGGGCGGGAGGAAGCCCCCCCCCCCCCAAACAGCAACAGCACTGCGGCGCACGGCGGCGGGCAGACAGGGCAAAATCGCCAAAGCCCTTCCCGCTGCCCACCCCCGCGGCGTGGGACCCCCGCCACCCCCCACCCCGACCCCCATCCCTGTGGGGCTGCAGCCACGGCCGTACCCCCCCGTGCGGGTGTCCCAGCGCCCCCTCCCCGCCGCCCCCGGTGCGCAGCGCGGCGCCGGCTCCCCCGCCCCGCCCGCCCGCCGCAGGAGCATGGCCGGGGAGGCGGGCGGCCGCGCTCCGGAGGGGAGGAGGCGCACGGAGAGGATGCAGACATTGGAAGGCAGCCGGGATGATTGATGGTTTGAGCTGTTTTGTAATGGGAGGGGAAGGAGAGGAGGAGGAGGAGAAGGAGAAAAAGTCCGTGTAATCTTTCAGTGCGGAGGCCACCGGAGCCCGGAGCTGGGGCCGCCCGTCCCTGCATCGCTCCTCGGAGCCATGTGGGGCTTTTGATTTCCCCCCCCCCAATTCTTTTCTTTCGATTGATTTATTTTTCCCTTTTGTTTTTTATTCCCCCTCTCCCTTCTCTTTTTTTTTTTCTTTTTTTTTTTCTTTCTTTTTAAACTCTTCTTCCAGGGAGAGGATAGTGGTTAAAGCTCGAGCTGGATGGATGGGTATGGGGAGAGGGGCAGGATCCACAGCCCTGGGACTTTTCCAAATCCTCCCTGTCTTTCTCTGCATCTTCCCTTCAGGTAAGGAACAGCCTCTTTATTTTGAAGAATTTTTTCCTGTATTTCTCGCAGCCTTTGGACAGCCGCCTCCATTCCCCGTCTCTGGGCCTCTTTCTCTCTCCCCCTCTCTGCAGCAGTTTGCCACATGTTTAAAATAAGCAAGTGGGGCTCAGTTTTGGTGGTGCCCCCCCCCCCCCCCAATCCCTTTTCCCAAAGCATTTGCGCTGGGTGTTTTTCCTTGACCTCATCTTCTTTGTCTCCCCGCTGCCTCATCCCACAAGGAAGGAGATGGTGGAAAGCAAAGCGATCCCGGGCGGAGGCAGCCGGGGGTTGTTGCTGACAGCGGCAGGCAGGTTACGTTGTTCTCCCGTTCCCGGGTGTGCTCTGTGCCTGGCGGGGGGGGGGCGGGGGGAGCACAGGACGCGGGACCCCCACGTGAACGCCCCAGATGCCAAATTCCTGCCCGTGAGTGCGGTGGGGGGTCCCCGCTCCGAGCCCGCCTGGAAGGGAAGAGCCAGAAAGCTGTTGCGGAGGGGGTAAGGGGGGGTCGTTGCTTTGTGATTGCGGGAAGGTGGGGGGTCCGGGGTGTCGCAGGGCCCCGCGGAGGAGGGAGCACGGCCCGGGGCTCACCTGGGCCAGGCAGCGCGGCGGGCGGCGGAGGATGCGCGGGCGGCATGGAGCGCCCCCCGCGCCGCGCTGCCCCCCTTCCCGGCCTCGGGCCGGGCGTTTCGGGGGGCTTAGCACCATTATTTCGTTGGAAAACACCCTCTCGGGCCAGAGCACCGGAGCCGTTGTGCTGTCCGGGGGTGGGATGGCAACCAAATGGTCCCGCAAGCATCGGCTGCCCGGCCGAGCCCTCCCCGCGCACCCCCGGCCGCTCGCACCTACTGCGGGTCCCCGCGCCCCCCTCCCCACCCCCGGTTTGTTTGTATTGTGTCAGAAAAGGAGAGAATTTCAGAATTACAGCTGAAAACGCCATCTGTTTCCAATGAATCCCCCATAGTTTTTCACAATGTTTTTGGCAGATCTCTGCCTGCAAATTCCTTCAAGCCCTGAGTGCTTGTTTTTGTTGGGGGAGGGGAAACCCAGTCCACAGAGGCGGATTTGTTCCTTCCAAAACTCTCCAGTTTCTTTACCTCCTTTTTTTTTTTTTTTTTTTTTCATTTGCAAGGGGTGGGGGGGGAAAGGGGAGAAAGCAGGAGTGAGAAAGAAAAGCTTTAACGCTTAAATCTCCCCGTTTATCTTGCTAGTTTAGTAAACCTTTCCCTGTCTTTTTTTTTTTTTCATTTATTAATTTTTAAATCGCCTCTGCCTTTCTTTTGCATAACCGTAGGTGAAGCCGTCTTGCAGACACATGTAGTAAATAAATAAATAACTGCTTTACGCCCTTCCTTCCCCCCCCCCCCTTTGCCCTCTTAGCCTTACAGCAGGAGAGCGAGCCTTTTCAGCTCTGCCCTTAAGACTGAGGTGTCCCTGCGGACCCCACTTCTCCCGAGGGACTTCCCAGCAGGCTGGAAGCTGAACCCCTTGGTTTTTTTTCTTTTTTTTTTCTGGAAACTCTGGAACTGCTCCCATATGTGTTGCTTAACGCCCTTTTCGGAGCAGTTGAGTTGCAAAGCGTTGAGGCTGTGAGATTTACGGTGCAAGAAAGAACTTGATAGGAGATCTGGCTGGCTGCTTTGTTTGATTCTCCCTTCAGCAGTCAAATAAGGTGCAAAGAACTGGCAGAACGAGGCGATCCGGAGCCCGCGGGAGCGGGGTGCAGGCGGAGACGGTGCTCCCCATGCGCAGGGCTGGGAGCATGCCGGGGGCTTTCGTTGAAAGCTTTTTGGGGTGGGAAGATAGGAAAAGGAGGGGATTTATTCCATGGCATATCCTTTGCCCCTTTTTGCCTGTGCTTCCTGGGAATTTGTGGGTTCCCAGCAGGTTCCCAGCCCTGAGGAAGCTTCGCGCTCCTCCTGAGAGCCCTGGGTGAGCGGGACTGCTGGAGGCTGCCCAAGCGGGCGCTTGGCATGTCAGATCAGTGTCTCGCTGAGTCCTGCCCTATTTATTTATTTGCTTAACCCCCCCACATACACCCCCCAGGCTGGATTCCCGCTTGTGCTGCTCTCACACCAGTGGCTTCACCCTGCTGCCTCCTGGGCAGCCCCCACCTTCGAGCACCCTTGGGCTGGGGTCACCAGCGTGGGTCATCTCTGCGTGGGTCAGGGTGGCCGCTGAGCGTGGGGCAGCTGGAGAAGGAGGTTTGGGCAGAGCAGGCCACTGCGGACAGTTTCCGACAGAAGTCCTGCTCAGTGCCCAGTCCCAGCATCGGGTGCTCATGGGTGCTCTCCCCTCCCAGCTGAGACCCTGCTTTCCCCGGGGGGGGTTGGCAGACCCCAGCCCCTGCCTCCCATTAAGGGCTGGGCTGAGTTTTCTTGCAAATCCTTTTGTACCCTTTGTGCTTTCAAAATCTGGCCCTGCGTGTCTTGCCGCAGATGTCAGCCTTTGCTCTCCCCCTCGTACTCTGGTTTGCTTTGGCTTTCCCCGTTTGTCTTTAGTTTTGCTGTTCTGGCTGTAATACACTCCGGCCTCCAAAAAAAAATTTGGGATTTTCTGCCCTTGGTCTATCCAGGCAATGTGGTTGATTCCAGATAAGGATCCCTCCCTACTGGAGGTGTATTGGATCGGTTGATAAATGGCTTTTGTCTCGGTGGCAGGGAGGGAAGTGATCACAGCATTAAGCCGAAATTGAGCAGGGGGGCTTAGAAGCTGTTAAAACAACACCCCCCCCCCCAATGCTGCAAATGGGGAGTCGGGCTGGGGGCCGGGGAAGGTGGTGGCAGAGGAGGAGCGCGCCTCTGCGGGTTGTTGTCAGGGCAGAGAAGAAGGGAGGATTTCAAACGTAAACCTGGAAATATTTTGGCTTCCCTGTTTTGTTGCTTACTCGGAGCTGGTCTCGTACTTGGAACAGGGAGTTCTCTGCAATTGCCAGCAAGGCTCGTTGTGGGGCTGGAAGGAGGCGCCTTACGTTTAATGCAGATGGGGTGGATATGTTGCTTTTTTCCACAGAAAATCCTGAAATTCCCAGCCCTTGGTTACTGAGAACAGGGGGAATGTTAAGAATGACTTTGGATTTATCATGGCAGCAGCTGAGGTTTCCTTCTTTGTGGCCTGAACAGCTGTGTTGAGTTGGATGTGCACATGAAAGCGCTCACAGGGCTGGGCAGCCATAAAAACTTACTAACCTGGGGGCTCTGATCTCCCTGCACCAACCTGCTGTCCCCAGAGAGCCAGGCTGCAGCGCTGGATCTGGCCCCAGTGACAACAAGTTTTGCTGGCTCTCTTCTGGCTTCCTGATGGGCACATCCCATAAAATAACCGTAGGCTCTGGCAGGGTGGTGTATGGCCCAAGCGAGCCCCTCCTCAGCCCATCAGTCCCTCTGGGGACCCCACAGCTGAGCCCTACAGCTACCAAAGGATAAGTGCTAGTGGGACAGCAAAGAAGGTCAAAGACAAGCGGGGTTGGTCCATCTGGTTGGGTTTGATTTGCTTTTCCCATTGGAGCAGACTCTGAAGCAGGAATAAGGGGGAGTGTGGGAACCCACGAGCAAAAGAGCATTGGGGTCCCAGGTGGTGTGGAGGGGGCTGGGGTGAACTAAGGCTGCTGCAAGCCAGGAGTGATGCATGCTGAGGCGATGGGGGAGGGGTTTGGGGGAGGATGAGGGATGCTTGGAGATGCGGCTGTGGTGGGGCAGGTGAGGGGATGCCCTGGCCTTTTTCTGGCTGTCCTAGCAAATGCTGTCCTGATGCTGCAGATCAGAAGTGAGCTGTGCAGGCAGAGCCCTGCCTGGCTGTGCAGAGCACCCGGAGCGCTCTTGTAAGAGGAGAGCCCCTAAATGCCTTTAAAAAGCTTTGTACCCTGCACTTGGCAACTACTGGGATGAAAAGAAGAAGATATTTATTCCCTTGTCCCTGGGCTCTCAAAATAACAGGGCGTTCGATTGTAGCCTCAAGATTGCTTTGCACTCAAGTGCAGTCCGGCTGAGTAAATCACTGCTTCACCAGCTGAAATTCCTGCAGCAAGGGGGAGAATTGAATTATGGCCAACTGCAAAACCAGATGCCATCCCCTTGATGAAGTCATCGGGCTCTTACTGCAGAGAACAAGCTGGCTCCTACACACACGCAGCCCTCGTAGGCGCAGACTGAGCCGCTCTGTCTAACAGCTCAGCCGTGGTGTGCGGGGCAGCTGGAGGCTGGCACTTCTGCCGATGCGAGAACAGTAAGTCCTTCAGGGTGGAGCACCAGAAGGGTGTCGAGTCCCGCTTTCCACTGCATGAGCATCCAAGGCAGTCTGGCCATTTAATTCCCAGCAAGCAGAGCTGTCCCTGCATGTGCGTGGTTTTTATGGGTCAGGCAGAGAGCAAGCTTCACTTGAGCCCAAAGTATTTTCTCCTCCCTCGGTTTCCTCTCCTTCCTGGACAGCTGTTGACTTTGGTCCCCAAAGCCCTAGTAATGATCTATGGCATTTTGGTTTTCAGACAAGCTACCTTTTTTTCTCGCTGTGTGACACGTTTCAGCCGGCCCTCTCTGAGATGACAGGGACATGTGGCAGGGCATATTAGGGACAGATCTTGGCTCTGGGCTTTGCCGGCCCACAGCGATGTGAGAGCATCACTGTGCTGGGGATGGGAAGGTGGGGAGCAGCGGGACTGGAGGGGTGGGCTCCAGTTAGAAAGTTACTTTTTCTCTTAAAACGAAAACCTGAGCCCAGGAGGGCCAGCAATCGGATGCATTTGAAAATAAATAAACCTCTGAAGGTCTGTGGCTGTGAAGGAGGAACAGATATTGTGGCTTCCGTGGGGCATGAGTGATGGTGAGTGAGTCTGGTGCCAGGTGGAGCTAGCCTACAAGAGGGGATCCACTAGATCCCCTGTGTGCCTGGGTGCAGCTCCAGCATCAGTCAGGTGCCCACTTGGGTTTTCAGTGGGCTCATGGGGCTGCTGCTTGCCAGCCGGGCAGCTGCCACCCCACGCCCTGTGCGCAAACCAACGCCTCCGATTGAGATGCCGCAATTTTTTGGCAGGCATTTAATTGTATAAATTTGCCTCATCCAGATTTATGTGCTCCGGGCTTCTCTCCATCTACTTGTTTCGTGTCTCATTTACCTCTCCGTTTGAAGGGTTGAAATTTCACAAGAACACGGTGGGGATGATTATTCCTAGAGGGAATCCACACCTGTGAGCAGAAAGCGTTTCCTTGCCAGCCCTGCCGCGGCCCGGGCGAGGGGGAGGAGGGTGAGGGACCCACTGCCACACCTGGGGGGCCCTGGGGCGCTGGTGGGTGGCAGCCGTGCCTTCAAAGGCACCCTGGGAAAACAGCTTAGGCGTGGGGAGAGTGATGTCTGCTGCAAACCCAAAGTACTCGGCGATGGGGGTGGCTGGCAGAGGTGGCCTTGCCTGGGTACCACTGCTTCAGAGAGATGGGGACATGGGTGGTGTTGGCTGGGGGAGGGAGCGGTGGGTAATGCTTCATGCACAGGAAGAGAGCGAATCCACCTCTCTTCCCAGTGGGCTCATCTTGGGTGAAACCCTTCACGTCCTCAACATCCTCATCTGTAAAATGGACCACTCCCCTCAAGGAGATTTGCCGGCTCTTGAGGACTGTTGGTGAAAGCAGCTAGGCCCTCCCCAGCCGGGAAAGTCAGGTGTGCAGCTCCAGCACCGCTTCCCAGCCCACAGCACGCCATGGCGGGCAGCCAGCTTCCTTAGCACCCTTCTGCAGATGGAGAATCAGAGATTGCTTCCCTCTCTCCTTGTCCTCCATCCGCCAGCTTGTGGTGGAGCAAAACCTGCATCCTCTGAACCATCCTTCCTCTGAGCAGGTGAAAGCTCAACAGTTGCGGCAAAGGCAACGCTGAAGCCTGAATCCCAGGATGAAGTTTTACAAGCAAAGTCTGTGTGTGACTGTGGCTGCTCCGGCTGTGAAGGGTGGTTCCTCCTTTCAGCCCATCACGCCTCCTGAACTTCCCAAGGGTTGCTGGTAATTCTCAGAGCAGCATCGTCAGCCACTCGTGGCCTCAGCTGCAAGCTCCATGATTGATGCCCTCTCCAATGGTGTCTGCTCCCCCTTCTCCCTGCGTGGGGATGTGGAGAGAGCCTGAAGGAGCAGGGAGGGGGGCTGGGAGAGATGCATTCGCCCCCGCTGAGCATGCCGGGTCAGTGGTAAGCTGACTCTGAGTCAAAAGAGCTGACTAAGTGACAGGAACAATCAAGGGCTCCTTCGGCAGCATCCAACGGTTTGTGCCGTAGCTGGCGAAGACACTGACTCTGCTTTTTTCCTGCCTGTGCTTGCCCCGTGTCTCCGCACGCCTGGAGAGGAGAGATGGGGGCCGTGAACCCGGCACTGAGGACAAAAGGGAGTTGGCCGCGGCAGGTCCTGCAGATGCTTTAGTGACTGACACAGGCTGAAACGGGAAAACTCCTTCTGTGTCCCTCTTTTGACTTAAAAGGATCTGGAGAGAGCCTTTCCCCAGCAAGACAAGGACCGGGTTAGGAGATGCTGCGTGGCTGGAGCTGTGGTGGCAGGGACATCCCGAGTCACGCTGTCAGTGCGTCCTTTGCCTGGATTTAACGCATCGGCTGCTGTTGCCGGTGGAAGAGAGCCCAAACCCCCGCGGGGAAGGTGGCCCCTCCGAGCCACCCTCCCCACACACGCCCTTGCAAAATATGAGCTCCAGCTCTTTAAGAGTCAGGTTTATTTTTCTCCTTCAGTTCCCTCCTCCGGGTCCTCCCCCCACTTCAGTGCAACTGAAACCTGATCTAATCCCTTTGCACATGGGTAATTTATTGGTCTATTGGGCTTTTCTTGATGGCAAATTGCATTGTCTTTCTTCCTGGGTTGAGGCTTTGGAGCAGTTTGCTGCATTCCTGCAGCTCTTTTCTCAGGGCTGATCTTTCACACCCCCTCTGAGCACAGCCAAATCAGTTTTATTGGGCCTCTTTGTTATGCAAACAAGGCAATAATAACCAGGCTATTATTCTGCAAGATTGTGCTTGATTAACAGTTCAAAGGAGGTCGCTGGAAGAGCCCCGTGCTGCCATCGCGCACAAATCCCTTCCCGCAGCTTGGGTCAGGTGGCCCTTGGGTCCCCCTGGCCCCGCGGTGCCCGGGGGGGCTGCGGGAGAGCTGCCCCTGCCCATGGCATCCCATCCATCAGGGCTGCGGACCGCTCCGATGGGCTTCTTGCTCTCCCTGGTGTGATAAGGCGCCGGCTGATGCGTGTCGTAGAACCATAGAATAGTCTGGGTTGGAAGGGACCTCTAAAGGCCATCTAGTCCACCTCCCTGCAGTGAGCAGGGGCGTCTCCAGCAAGAGCAGGTTGCTCAAAGTCCAACCTGACCTTGAATGTTTACAGGGATGGGGCATCTACCACCTCTCTGGGCAACCTGTTCCAGTGCCTCACCACCCTCATTGTAAAAAATTTATTCTTTATATCTAGTCTCAACGGGCATCGAGATGGCTGGCACATGAGGTGGCTTGTGTAGACTTCCCTGCTAGGACAGGGACAGTGCGAGGGGCTGGACGCAAAGGGCTGATGTTTTCCATCCCCTTTGGTTTTGTTTTGGACTTCTGAAGCCTTGCTGGAAGGGATCGCATCAGCCAGGCTTTTGAGGAGCAATGTGATTTTTTTTTTTTTTTTTTTAACTCTTTGGGGGTCATCTTGGTGTTGGTGGTGACTGCTGTCTGCCCAGGAGTTGAGCAGCCCACACCTTGAATCTGGTAGATGTTGCAGGTATTTAGCACCTCCAAGAATTGCGCCTTTCCTATTGAGGTGTCAGCATAAATATGTTTATTTAGATTACTTAAATAAATATGTGTTCAGGAGCCTAAGTCTAGGTGCTCAGATCTGAGGCCAAAGGCAATTAC
Organism: Falco biarmicus; assembly: GCF_023638135.1. Lineage (NCBI taxonomy): Eukaryota > Metazoa > Chordata > Aves > Falconiformes > Falconidae > Falco > Falco biarmicus. The sequence goes on along the minus strand of NC_079294.1, from coordinate 63,638,590 downwards.
ATTTTACTGTGTTCTCAAAAAAAGCCTTTTACTGCATGTGTGAGGCTTGCACATCTACACTTCAATCTATGTATTTGGAAAGACGCGGGATGATGTATTTGCATCACATGTGGGTGATGAAATACTTTCCAGCCCGTTAGTAACCAAGAGGATATTAAACAACATCTCTTAGCAGTGAGCACTTTAAAATTAACAGGTCTGGTTAACATACACCCAAGAGTCTTAAAAGAATTGGCTTTTGATTACTGAAATTAATTTCCAGTAATTCTCTTTGCTACAGAAATTACAGGAGAACAGATGAATTGTTGATTTTGTACTGGTTTTCTGAAAGAGCGTGATTTGGGTAGAAGAAATCCAGGTAACCTGATACCAGCTGAAGGGAAAAGAGGGGGGCACTGATAATTAAAAGGCTGTTAAGGTTAGATGTGTGCATATAATATGTTTGAACACTTAATTTTAACAGCATGTAATATCATGTACCAACGACAAGGGCAGAGCAGTGGGGCTGGGGTCGCATGATACCCCAGGCTCCTGAGCATGTGTTTGGTGGGCCATGGGATGCTTGCTGGATGGAGGACTGGTGCTTTGCAAACCGGGTGCTCTGGAAAAGGTCTTGGCCAAGCAGCACATCTTGGTGCCTGCTGCGGTGCAGTGGCCCGGCGAAAGGGGTGACCTTGGGAGAGCAGTGAGCGTGTGTCCAGCATCGGTGTCGCCTGGCGGGGTGGTAGGTTTTGCAGGAAACAAGCCTGCTGGAGGGAGGTCTGATGGTAGAGCTGGGCAAACACCTTCCAGTGAGAACTTAAAAGTGCAAACCGTTTAGCTTATCTAGAAGATTGACAAGTGACTCGATTGCAACGTGTAAATATCTTTGTGGGAAACATACTGGTTACTAGCGGACCTTTTACTGCTTCGGAGAAAATCACTGGTTCTTTTTATGTCCTTACAATGAAGTCAGATAAAATCCACTTAGGACCAAGACCCGTGTTTTGTAAAGGTGATAAACTCCTGAAACAGCCTGCTGAGGAAAGGGGTGGCTTTTCAGCCCATGCAGACCACAGAAGTCCTCATGGGAGGTATACCTGAACAAACATGGGGCAGGGGGCTACGCACAGGGGGCTGTCTTAGTCCCGATGATTTAATGATTACTTCTGGCATTAAACTTACTGAAACCATTGGTTTCAAGATACTGAAGGAAATTCTGTCCTTGGTTTAAGTGGCACCAAGGCCTTGAAAGGAGAAGGTGATAGGGAGGTTGGGAGGTGGCTGAGCTACCAGGGGTTGAAGTCACCCGTCCCTGGGATGAAGGACCCCTTTGCGATGGACAAGGGTGGTGGCATCACCCAGACCCAGGGGTGCCTCTCAGATCCCAGGAGAGCCTTGCTGGGTTCCTGCTTGAGAGGGATTTATTTCCGTGCTAAGTCATCTGTGGTTGAAAAGCAGATCCATTGTGAGTCGATGGAAAATAGATTATGCGAAATTGAATAAACATCATTTCTTGGCCTGGGTACAGATGAGCCTGCACCGCTGTGCCAAAGCTGCTGCCAGAAGGGACGAGGCAAGGCGTGCTTGTCAGGAGGGGGAGAGGGTTGTGTTTGCTCTCCTCCACAGCCTTTATCGGCCACGGTCCCTCCCCAGCAGCGGGAGGGGGTTGCCAAACTCGGTGGCCACTGGTGTGGTTGGAGAAATGTCTATGGGAAAGCCCAGGCGTGAGCAGCCCGGGAGGGCGTGCAGCCCTGCTCGCAGGCTGCCTCTGCTGCTGCGGCACCTGGCTTTGGAAATCTGGCCTTATATGGGGCCCTGAGCGAAACAGCAAAAAGGGAATGGGTGCCAAAACCGGAGCGATAACATCTTAAAGAAGAACGCTCCCCCTTCAGGCCCAGGGAGGAAGGAGATGGGCTTCCCTGCCCTCAGTTCTGTTGGATTTTTTTAAACTCGGTACCTTATAAAGTCACGCGTGACCCTGGGCAGTGTTGCAGTGGGGGATGCTCGGCATGGGGACGCGTTCAGCGCTGGGTGTTGGAGGGCTGCTCTGTCTGTAGGCTGCCACAAGCTCATGCCTGAATCTCCTGATTCAAGCGAATTAAGCATGTCCTTAAAGAACAACAGGCTATGGCTTCGTTCCTATTAAAAAAAAGTCCCCTGTACGCAGCAGCTGAAGGGCTGGAGCAGCCAGAGCGTGCAGCAGCCTGGGCTCTGCAGACGGCTGGCTGGGTGGGATGCTTTGCACGCTGCATCCTGGTGCCTGAGCGAGCTGTCAGGTGAAGTGGGGGGTGTGGGTCCTGCACGGCCAGGGACATGTCTTCCAGCTCCTCCTGGGGCTATGCTGGCAAGTCTGACTGCAGTGACAGCGTGTTCGGCCGCATGCAACCTCAAGGTATCCTCTAGCTGTACATTAGCATAACTACTAGGAAAGCAATGATTTTAATTGCCTCATGCCACAACTGTTTGGGATAACTGGCAATAGTGGGACTAGTCACGCTCCTGCACGCTTTTTTGACTCCTGCCTTCCACTGGGAGGGTCCTGGGGCATCTGCAAAGCTACGCTCACAGTATCTCATCACAGGGAGTGAGATGCATTTTCCTTATTTTCCGCCCTGATAAACCCACACCCACACCACGAGCATCTTGCCCTGAGACGCCCCTGCTTGCACTCCCTGTGCCAGCAAACTCGCTTGCTCCTGTCACTCTGACTGTGCTACTGTGTGCAGCTGCCAGCATTAAATACCATCCCTTACTTCTCCCTCTGGGTTTAGGCACTGTGTTAGCTGTAGCGTATTGCAACAGCCATGTTTGAATGTATAACCTTCCGAGCCAAGGTGGGCAGCACTGGGGAGCCGGGCTTTTTTGCGTGCTGGTAACAAGACATTGTTTGCATCCCATTTCTCACCTGGGAGAAGCAATAATACTCCTTTGCAACCCAGCTGGCTGTGATGGGAAGCCCGCTGATAAGCAAAATGTCTTTGGTGGAAAACCACACTCTTGGGGTAGAAAAGAAAGCGGTATGAAATAATAAATATTTCTAAATTTGAGCCATACAGTGCAGAAGGCTTAGCAGAAACATGAGCCCATGTCCCAGGTCAAAAGCCTGTGACCAAGTCACCTCTGGTCAATGACGAGTTAAAGGCTTTCCACAGAGCTTCTTGCAGGTTTAAATGAGATGCTGCCAAGACAAAACAGCTCCTGGGTTCTTGGTGCTGTTGCTAGCATCTGAGTTTATTAAACACGAGTTTTAAAACTGTGAGGAACCTGTCACCATTTCCTATTTGCGCTTGACTCTTCTTGGAAAGGGAGAGGAGACAGGCTTGTTTCTTAAAGCTGGACTGCTTAGTGTTTTATGGCCCCGGTCTCCCTTTCTGATTTTCCAGCACCAACTGTGTTTAGGTTTCCAGCACTGCGATGTTTAAAACTAAAACATACTGTTTTCCCTGAAACAATACTGGGGTTTGTAACTTTCTTTTTAAACAAATCTGAAATGGTTTTGGCACAGATGCCTTGCCAGCCTCCTTCTAAGCAAACCCCGAGACAGTAATATACGTATATGCCTGCGAGAGGCACCATGAAAGCATCTGGAAATGGTGGGGCTTTCCTTCTTTCTGCTGCCTTTTGTGCCTAAGCCCATCCTGTCTCCAAGCCCTCCGAGGGGGTCCATTAAGAGGAGATGAAGGAAAACACCGTGAATTTTAAGTGGTGTGAGCCTGGGTTGGCCCAACAAGACTCCAAATTGGCAGGGGCAGAGCGGTGTCTGTGCGGTGTGCAGCGATGCCCATGTGCTTTTCATACAGCTGCTTTCGAGGCTGCTCCAGGGAGGCCCCAGGGGGCAGAGGCTGTGGAGGGAAAAAGCAGGATTTGAATTTTCTTTGCCTTACTCCGCCTTGCCAGCAAGCACTGGGGCTCTGGCTGGGCAAAAGCCCTGCTGCCTTCGCCTTCGCCTCCGCGTGGGCAACGCAGGCGGGCACAAAGGGGAGGCGGGGGCTCAGCTGGCATCCCTGCACCCTGCCGCACCGGTTTTTCTCCTCCACCTCTTGTTCTCTCTCAGTGGGCTGTGGTGGGGAATGGGCTCCTGGGGCTGGGCAGAGGTGTGCAGCAGTCAAGAAAGAGGTTTTTTGGCTCCTGGTTCTTTCCAGGGGCACGGGGTTACTGGCAGGCGCTGCTCCCAGCGCTGCTGCAGCCATGAGGATGGTGAGGTGGCCGCTGGCTCTGCTGCAGGGGTGGTCACGTACAGATCCTGCTCTAACCTCTGCACGTTGACGTGTGGCTGGGGCACAGCGGCCGTGCTGGGGCTCAGTTTCCCCATGCCCACGAAGGAGGAAAAGGAAGGTGGACGGATTTTTGCGCTGGTAGAGCTCGGTCTGGACACAGTGCACGGGAATTTGTGCAGCACAGAGCTGTGAATTTCAAACCCTAAAAAGGCATTAAAAACCCAGCTGCATCTCCCCCCGCATTAATGATGCTGTCTTATCGCTGCTAATGACTATGGCCCATTCTTCCACACCCTGGTTTTCCCCCAGGAGCATTAATCTAAAAGGGGGATGCTCTTTGCTTTCTTGGCTGAAATTGGGGCAGATCCTGTTGGTTTCTTTGGCTTTGATGCATGAGAGTTGGGTCATGTGAGAGGGTCACAACTGGCGAGCGAGGCCTTGTCACGCGGTAGAGCCAATGTCATGAGTTTGGTCTGTGGGAGGAGGACACCAACCTCTTGCCGGGGGTAGGGTTGGGTGTCCCACACGCAGGCGTGCAAGCATTGACCACCTTTGTTTTCCTCCCCCTCCCGCAGTGACTTCTCCATGCAAGATCCTCAAGTGCAACTCTGAGTTCTGGGCGGCCACATCGGGCTCCCACCACCTGGGCGCGGAGGAGGTGCCTGAATTCTGCACGGCGCTGCGCGCCTACGCGCACTGCACCCGCCGCACTGCCCGCACCTGCAGGGGTGACCTGGCCTACCACTCCGCCGTGCATGGCATAGACGATCTCATGGGGCAACACAACTGCTCCAAGGATGGCCCCACATCCCAGCCCCGCCTCCGGACGTTGCCCCCCGGGGATAGCCAGGAGCGCTCTGATAGCCCTGAAATCTGCCACTACGAGAAGAGCTTTCACAAACACTCGGCCACCCCCAACTACACCCACTGTGGGCTCTTCGGGGACCCTCACCTCAGGACTTTCACAGACACTTTCCAAACCTGCAAGGTGCAAGGGGCTTGGCCGCTCATAGACAATAACTACCTGAACGTTCAGGTCACCAACACGCCGGTGCTGCCTGGCTCCACGGCCACCGCCACCAGCAAGGTGAGCCTTGGGCATGTCCCTGTGCGCAGAGGTGGGCAAGGGCAGAGGTGCTTCTGAGCAGCCTTTCTTTCCACTGTCTCTCTCCTCTGCCATTCGCACATCTCCTTGGGGAGGGTAAGACCAGGTGGGGGCTCCTCTGAATTTGAGCATTTGGCCCTAAATAGCAGACACCCATCCTTCCTTTGTCCCCACCTTCACGTAAATGGCCTGTGGTTTCTCCCGGAGCACATCCAGCCCCATCACGGTTAGCAGGCTGAGATGCTGCAGCTCAGAGGGCCATCACGGCCAGAGCGAGGGATTGCAAATTAAAGGGCTCCACCTGGGCGACTACCAGGTGGTTGTGAACAGCCAGACCAGGAATGATGGTGGCATCTTTTGGAGGACACCCAAGGTCCAAGCAAACCCAGGACTGCCCTCCAGGGAGTTTCCAGATTGCAGGAAAAACCCTGGAGAGAGCTGAGCTCCTCACGCTGTGTTCCCCTCTGCCCAGGCTCGTTATTGTCTCTGTGGTTTGCAGCCCAGTCGAGGCTTTTTGTGGGGCACAGTCTGTTCTGGATGTGCTTTGACAGCCTGAAATAAACATCCTGAAGGTACAAGGCAAACACTGAGAAAACCCAAGTGAAAATATGCTGCTGTGAAAATGTGCAGGACTTGTGTGGCACGGCCTCAGCTTCAGGAGGAACCTGGAGCTGATGAACTATTAGTGTTGCTCCATGGTGCACAAGCTCTGAAGTTAACAGGCCACTTGGTATGCCAAAAAAGGGGAGGCTTAGCAGGAAGCACCCTCTTGCTTTTGGAAGTGTCCTGTCCTGCTGTGGCTGGGACTTCTGCTTCTCCCTGCATGTGGGGAGAGGAGAGAAGCAAATTTAGGGCAGGGACTGCTTCTCAGCTCTGTTTGACCTTTTTAGCTTGAACTAGAGCTGGCATTTTGGTTTTGGCCTGTCCCTAATAAACCTTAAAGATACTTAATGATGTTCGCAACTCCTTACCTACCAGAAGACATCAAAACCTGCTGAAACTTGAAAGGAAGTCTGGCTTGAGGAAACTGGTCCTTAAGGACCCCAGGGAACTGCAGCTTCTAGGCTGGATCCCAGGGTCACCATCTTAATTGAGCCTTTTCACCATTATCTGCCTCACGGGCTTGCGGTGAGGAGTTAGTCATGAGATCTGCAGCATGAGCTGTGGAAAGCGCTACTGGGTCATTGATAGAGGACCATGTGCTGCTGGAAAGGATGGGAGCCTCTCGGTCCATAGGGCTCTTTTGTGTTTTTGCACAAAACCCCATGTTCTCTGGTGTGCCCTTCTTCCGCCAGCCAGAGGCAGGGCCGGACCCAGAGGAGGTAGCAGGAGGTCCATGCAAGGGGTAGTGCAGTTGAAACCCAGCACACGGTGGTGCCTCATGACAGGGCCGAGGAGGGGAGAGAAGGGCTGCTGCAGGGCTGGGAGCATCTGGGCACTCAGCAGAGGAGTGGGTGGGAGAGAGGGACATTGCCAGGGCTTTGGACAGCTCTGGGCTCCTCACCAGCACCACTGGGAGCAGAGGTGCTGGGAGCCACCAGCCTGCCCAGCCCAGTCCTTGGGGAGCCTGTTTTTCCCTTCACACTCAGCCTTTGGGCGTACCTGCCCTGAGGCTGCTGGAACTGTCTCTACTCCAGTCCTGCCCCACTGGCCAGGTCTCAGTCTGCCCCTCCATGGGTGCCATGTGGCAGGAGGCTCCCCCTACCACTCCTCCTTCATGGAAAGAAACACAAGATGAAGAGCAAGTCTGCAAGAAGTGAAGAGGAAGCATAGTTTGCATGGGAAGAAGAGCAAGTTGCATTTACTCTTCCTCCTTCTCATCAAGCCGTCCCACCAAAGCCGGGTCAGCAAGGGAAAAGCAAGCACTATGAGGTCCTTCCTCCTGCAAGGGATCTGTGTTTGAGCCCAGAAAAGGGTGGGGAGGCATGGTGGGCTCAGTCTGCGCCCTTATCACCCCTAGAAGGGCCTGCCCACTTGAATATGTCGAACACCTGTGTGTCTGCATGGTTGAGATGGAGCATGACGTGTTCTGAGGTCCAGAGGAGAAGACTCTTGTTGATCTGCAAGTGAGCAGGGAAAGGAAGAGGCCCAGCCCTTGGGATGTAAATGCCATGGGAGCCACAGGAGAAGCTCCACCACCTTTGGGAGAGTCAGGGCTTGTCCCCCTCTGCCATCTGCCAGGCCCTGGAGGCAAGACAGCGCTGCATGCATGGGCATGCTGCCACAGGCCTGTGAGTAGTGATACTCCACCCAGCTCTAGCTACAAAGGAGTGTTGGGCCTCGAGATAACAGCGCAGATCATCCAGGTGGTACGTTCAGTCCAGCCTCTGGGTCTTGCCTCCATACACAGTGTCCTCATCCCTGTGCTGAAGCAGGATGGCCATGCCTGGGTGCCTGAACGTTGAGGCAACTTCTTAGGATGAAGCACTGACCTATGAGCTGAAAGCCACATGCCCAGCCAGGCTGAGCAGACAGCTCCTCCACCTCCCATGCTCCCGGTGGTGGCCATATGCTCTCAGGTGGTCATTGCTCGTGGTAACCGTGTTCCTTTCTTTCCTCCCCGACAGCTCACCATCATCTTCAAGAGCTTCCAGGAGTGTGTGGACCAGAAAGTCTACCAGGCAGAGATGGACGAGCTCCCCGCTGCCTTTGCTGATGGCTCCAAGAATGGTGGGGACAAGCACGGAGCCAACAGTCTGAAGATCACTGAGAAAGTGTCTGGCCAACACATCGAGATCCAGGCCAAGTACATTGGCACCACCATCGTGGTGAGGCAGGTGGGCCGGTACCTCACCTTTGCTGTGCGCATGCCGGAGGAGGTGGTCAATGCCGTGGAGGACCGGGACAGTCAGGGCCTCTACCTGTGCCTCCGCGGTTGTCCGCTCAACCAACAGATTGACTTCCAGACCATCCGATCGGCTCAGACCACAGAGGGTCGTGCTCGCAGGAAGGGGCCCAGCCTGCCAGCCCCCCCTGAGGCCTTCACGTATGAAACGGCCACGGCCAAGTGCAGGGAAAAGCTGCCCGTGGAGGACCTCTACTTTCAGTCCTGCGTCTTTGACCTCCTCACCACAGGGGACGTCAACTTCATGTTGGCTGCTTACTATGCCTTTGAGGATGTGAAGATGCTTCACTCCAACAAAGACAAGCTGCACCTCTATGAAAGGACACGGGACCTCGCCCCGGGCAACACGGCTCCCTCGGGGGGACCCCCCGCCCTCTGGGTAGCACTGCTGTGTTTGAGTCAGGGTTGGTTGTACTTGTTGTAGAGGTTTGCTCCTTCACGCCACGGAGAGTGGGGAAAGGGGAGCAGGAGGAACCAGGGATGAGATGATCGTGCTGGACCATGGGAGGCTGGGTATCAGGGCCACATGGGTTGTCCTCAAACCTCAGCCCCTCTCTTTGGCACCAGGTCCTCCACCTTCCCAGCTCTTGCCTGGGAGGAACATGCTGCCGATGGGACCAGTCAGGAGTTTTTGCTGAACTGTACCTTGTCTGGACCTTCCTCGCCTCCCCCTCTCCTCCTCTTCCTCTTCCTCCTCCTCCCAGTAGTGTGGGTGCTGAGGAGCCCCCAACTCCCTGTAGCGCTCTCCCACGTCCCAAAAATGCACGTGGTGACTGTGACCTTGGCGTGCATGAACATGGCTTTGTCTTCAGAGAGCAGAGCCCATGGGGAGGGCACAGAGCAGCCAGATGAGGCCAGACCTGGCCAGCACAGCAGGGTGGGCTTTCTGCTCACTGGGGCCGTGCTCCGCTTTTCAGGCATGTCCTGCTCTGCCCACAGCCCCAAGTTGCAGAAAGTGGTACAAGGGGCTGAAGAAATGATTGGGAACGGTCCCATGCTTGCCTGGCCACTGGTGCCAGTCATCTTCTGGGTGGAAGGAGGACACAGTCCTCAAGCCTCAGCTTGCATTTGCTGTGGTTCAAAGGGCATCTCCTGTTTTAGCCAGCTCATTTGGCTGATTCACTCAGTAGTTTTATTCCTGGCTCCCTTGTCTCTGCCTGGACCCACTGAGGACTCTTGATGGCAACGGGAGAAACCTGGCCAGTACCCAAGTGGTTTCTGCAACTTCTGCCCAGCGTTGGATGAGTTCCTCACACCATTTGCTCTCCGGTCCCCTAAAGCTGGCAGTGGGGAGGCTGCTCAGTGGGAGACCCGATCCGCACCTCCCTCCAGCCCTGCACCCACTCGCCTGCCTGCGGCTCGGCCGGGCCCTGGGATGGAGCAGGAGTGTCGCGCTCTGTTTGTTTGCTGCTAGGTCTCTGCTCCGCTCCTCATCCTGGGGACGCAACCTGCAACCCCATTGCAGACCAGTTGCACCTTAAGCCCTTCTGGGCTTGAATCAGAAATGGGGCAATGTTAGAAATCCAGCCAGGAGATGGGAGGCAGCAGAGCACCACCCCCCCACCCCCCCCAAATGCCTCTAAATGTCTGTTCCCTGCCTTGAAACCATCAATAATCTCCTTCCCCCTCCACGTAGTGCTGCCCATCTCCTCCTGTCCATGATCCTCTGTGGTTCACCTCATCACTCGCTGAACAAACAGCAAGACCACCTTTGGTCTGCATCTTGGAGACCTCCTGATGGGTTTCCCCTCCTTTCCTCAGGGGGAAGTTCCCAGAAGCAAGCCCCAAAACGTGTTACTGTTGGGGGCACCTCCTGCTCTCAAGGGAGGTCTCTGAGCATGATGAGACAAGCTAGCACCAAAAGAGGTGGGAACAGGCTACATTTGGCAGTCTGAACTGGTGCCAAGAGGCAGCCTGGTGTAAATACTCAACGTGACTATTCATTGTGTCCTAACAGCTCTAGAGCTCCATTTGTAAAGCAGCAGAGAAATGCAAAATTGTGTCAATGGATGTAATTTATATTGTCTCTTTAATATATAGAGCCCTGGCATTGATCTCGTGTGACTGTACAGATGAAGAGATGTAATTGGTTTTTAAATGTTTAAGGAAAGAAACGAAACGAAAATATGTGTTTACTACTTTGCTCCTTGCTTTGTTTGCTGGTGCCCCAGGTATTCTGTTTAGGGGAGATTTTGAAATAAGGATATCACAGTTTGGAAGCGCTGAGGAGAGCAACCACTGGATCACGGCACAGGACAGTTTAGTTTCCCAATGCACTAACTGCTCAGCTAGGCCCATTTGGACTTTTTGTTTCCTTTGTTCAACGATGAACCAAGTTTTTGTCTTCCCTGGAAATTCAAACCACAAGTTTTAAAAGCCAAAATTTGTCACTAAGTAAGAGGAAACATTTATTTCTTGCTGTGCTACCCCATAGATAACAGCAGCTCTGCAAAGCATCCCTCTGAAAACACAGTGCTTCTTGAAAGCAGTCTTAGCTGGCCAAGCCACAGCATGCCAACAAGTCAATGCTTCCCTTAAGACCTCCCCTTCCTATAAAGCAGTCACCCTACGGCACGATGCACTGTGGTTTAAGGGTGGTAATTTCCAGCCAAGGAGAGTCTGTTTAATTATGGTGTGGCGCAGTCCCACTGTCCAGGTGAGCACTCCAGTGGTGGCCAGCTGTTGTATGGTGGTTGGGGTATCCCTATTTTGGAAGCAAACAGTGAAGCACTTTATTTTGGTTGTGTTTGACCCAGTTCTGGTTAAAGGTGAAGTGTGGCCAAGAAAGACCCGATACTTGGAAAAAAACCCCCAAACAAACGTAGGCAAAGGCGGGGGGGGCAGTACAAGAAGGCCCCCCCACCACCTCCTCCCTGTGTTGAGACCCACGGGAGTGTCACCGTGTGTATATACTGTAAATTATTTATTGAGAGAAACGCAAGTAAAGTTTGAGGTTTTTTGACAATAAATGAGTGGGTCTCATTTTGTTCCCAGTGTGTTGGATGGTGCTGTTCACCGTGCAGGGTGTGAATGCCGCCCCATTTCTGCATTCGCTCTAAAGCAGCTGTCTTCTGCCTGTAACCCAGAGAGCCTTTGAAGAGCTCATTTCTGTCCTGAATTCTGAAGAATTTCACTCTGGCGCTCTGTCTGTAGCCAAATGAGAAAACCAAAAAAGGGGTGGGCTGAGAAAATACAAATAAACTACTGGAGCTAAGGAAAGGAGATGTGGGCGATGGAGTCCCACTGGGTACCATCGCCCTTTCCCTGCTCACCCGGCAGCAGGGACGTGCACCCCAATGATTTCCCCTCCTGATGATCTCCCCTTTCCTGGGCATCACTCTTGGCCCCAGTTGGGTCTGTTACTGCCCTCTAATGAAGAAAACCAAAACTGCAATTTAATTAGTTTTCTTCTTTTAAAAAAAGGTGAAAAACTCCTTGCCCCAGGCGCTGGGTCCGGGGAGATGCTGAGGCCGGGCCACCAGCACCAACGGAAAACATGTTATTTGGGCAAATCCATGCACAGACGCCCAGCACCAGCGGTCGGAGACCCAGCCTCCCCTCCCTCAGAGCCCTGAAGAACCGGCAGCTTTTGGGAAGAGCCAAACCCGCTCCTCCTGCCGCTGCTCGCAGTGCTGACGGAGCTTGGCTTTAGCTGAATCTGCAAAGTCACGTAAAAGCTGCCCGGGGGCCGGGGGTCCGCCTGCCCGTAGGTCACCAGTGGTCCCCCGCTCATCAGCCTCAGGCAGCAAGCGACACCTGCATCTGCTGGTGGGAGAAAGTGCCAATGGAAGGGGATGGTGACCCCCGGGTGACCACAGCGCCCCATCCTTGTGCGGCACTGAGCTTTCCCCGGGCGGGCAGTGGGGAAGGCACAGGCCGCGCAGGGACACCGGGGCAGCGGTGGCAGCAATGTCCCTGTGGCATCTGGGAGAGGTTCACACTGCTCTCCAGGCCATGGCCGGTGAGGGTGCAGCCCCAGCCTCTGCAGGCCCCTGGGTGCTCCAGGGTCCTGTCCCGCCCCGGCCCTCCCTGAAGCACGGTGGCTGAGGTGCCACAGCCGGGTGTCCCGGACAGGCCCTTAAGGCCCGTTTTGGCGGCACCTGCCCGTCCCCAGGCCCCAGCCCGTCGTCCCCGGCCCCTGGCCCCAGCCCATCATTCCCGGGCCCCAGCCCATCATCCCCGAGCCGGGGGGCCCCAGCCCGGCCCCGGGCCCCGGGCCGCAGCCTCGGCTGCTCCCAGCTTCATGTCCGACCGCTCGCTCGGGGTGCGTGGGACGCGGCGGCCACCCGCCCCTCACACCCGGCCGCCTGGGAACGCCACCACCACGGAGCAGAGCGCACCGAGAAACGGCGTTTTGCTGGGAACCGGCTGCCCTCTAGAGGGTCCGCTCCGGTGCGGCCTGAGGAAAAAGGGGTGGCGGGGCCGGGCTGGGACCCCCGCGCTGCACAGCGGCCCTGCCGGCCACCGGGGGCCAGCAGCAGCCACCGGGGGCCAGCAGCAGCCACCGGGGGCGGCCGCCGCGCTGCACGCACCGTGCCTTTACGGAGGAGACGCTCCCATGGGACCGACTGGACCACAAGCAGGAGATGTGGGAAGCTGCATCACGCCAAGGGGTCACGTCCCCGTCGGCTTCGACCTCGAGGCCCTCGGTAAGTGTTGGCAGCGCGGTGCTGTGGCTGGGGGCTGGCAGGGGGACGCCCACGGCCCTGGCATCGGGGTGCCCGTAGCCCTACCCGCCCCCTGCCCCAGTTCCTCGGGCCCCCGCGTCTCCAGCCTTCCCGCGGCACCCACCCCTGGGTAAGAGATGAGCCAGCACAGAGCTAAGCAGACACCTTCACCTGCCTCAGGCGGGGTGCTGTCCCCAGGGCAGGGACACCTGCACCAGCTCCCCATGGCCCCTGCGCCTCCCTCCTGCCGAGCCCCCTCCTCCCCCCGCAGCCCCCCCGCCAACAGCCAGTCACTCTTCCCATGAGGGGATCCATCTTTCAGGGGCATGTAACACAGCCGTGAAATTTCACTCTGGGCTGGAACTCGGCTCAGCAGCAGCAGAGAGGGCTGGGAAGGGCCGGACCCAGTGGTTACAGGTGCGAAAAGCACTTTTTACAATGAGCTTTTCTAACTTGGGAGGAACGGCTTCAATCCCTGCGCTGTCCTGCCGCGCGGGCCTCGGTGTGCGTGGGTGTAGGGTAAGCAGCCTGCAGGATGCCACCACATCCCACCTGGGGAGAGGCATGGCCTGCCCAGGAGGGGCTGGGGACAGAGCGGAGAACTCCGCTGATGCAGCGGGAGCAGCACTTCTCCTAGAGAAAAGGGGAATTCTCCCCAGAAAGGGTCAAAAAGAAGTTTACGCACCTCCAGAGAGCCAGAAGAGATGGAGATTGGAAAAACACATCAACATCAGTAACCATCCCAGTGAAATCCTGGTGGAAATGCACCGCTTCTGATTGGGCAGAAATTCCCATCCGAAGGGGCTCCCAGGTCCCTGTCACTGCAGACTGTGAAACTACATAAACCAGCCGAGAAGAACAAGCTTATTCCTGCACGATAACCATAGCCACGGCAGCACGGCCGCAGCGGGCAGGGAAGGGCCCTGCAAGCCCCAGACAGCCCCGGGGTTCCATGCTCACCCTGCGCTTCCACCAGACCTGCTGCTGCACCGAGGGGCTGCGGGACCTCCCCAGACACACCACACTGGCACGGTTCTGAAAATCTCAGTAACACTTTTTAATATACAAGAATCAAAAGTACAGCAGTTTTACAATGTAGGAAAATTTAATACATACTATATAAACAACGTATTTACATCAGAAATCACTAGGACAGTGGCATTTTTTTTTTTTCACAAATATAAATTAATATTAATTACTGTTTTTAGTCAACAGGTTTAAAAGTCCAATTTTTTTACAGTAAGAGTCCTTCTCTCCCCAGAGGGGAGGCAGAGGTCCGGAGGAAATGGGTGAAAGCAGAGTAGTATTTTTGTGTGGATCATTTAACTGTTCACGTGAGGACTTCAGAGTGCTGTCAAGTATCCATTTTGGTTGGGCACCACATCACCTGTCCCAGCAGCAGGTTCAGTTCGCTGGATTCCTATCCTATGAAATCACAACTTTACACCATTTCCAAAGGGGTTAGGCTGAAAACCTTTTTTTTTTTTTTTTTTTTTTTAAATAAAAGCCCAGCAAGTTGCTACTTTTTCCTGCAAAGAGGCTAGATGGAATCTCGCAGCTGTTTTGGAAGGAAAAGCTGTACCAAATGTTGACACAAATACTGCAGTGAAATTTATGGCTGTGGACCTGTCCCCTCTGATCCCACTCACACCCAAGTGACCGTGTCTTGTTATGGTGCTTACGTTGAGGGGACATAAAATGTATGTGTGTGTGCGCACAGGGAGGACTTTCTCTCAAATCTAATTCTCCAGCTTCATTAAAAGCAAACTCAGAGAAGACCACCCACCACCAGGGAACAAAACCACATGACTTCAGTGTCAGGCTAACGTGACAGCAGGGACAGCTCTTCAGTGGATGTGGGTAGAGCTTTTGCTGTTTGCACAAGAAGGAAACCCCAACCAACCTCATACCTGGAGCCCAGGATGAGCAGAAATTCCCACATCTGGACGTAGAAAATGCCTCTTGCTGGGGTTCAAAGTTTTCCTGCACCAACCGTAACACTGGTCTGGCCAGTATTGCCTTTTGCTACAGGTGTATGGCACAAACCTTCCATCACGATAGCACCGCTTGGTGAACAAAAAGAGCAATTCTCTTTGCCCATCGATGTTTCTTCCATTTTCACATTAAAAGCTAATACCGCTGAAAAGAAAGGACCTCTTTGTTGAATACCACAGCCAGCGCGCCTGCAATCACAGCTTAGTGAGAAACACTGCAGAAACATGCTGTCTCAACAGCTCCCATCGCCCCGGCAGCTCCAAGGGGGACTGTGGAAGACTTCCCTTCACCTCCTCTCGCACAGGTAAACAGAAGCGTAACACTTTCTCAGGGCAGTACAGTGCCCCTAATGAAGCAAAACTGACCTGCATTTGGTGGAAAACTTGCAAAATAAAAACAAAAAGGGGAGCAAAACACTTCCCGTGTGTCCCGTTACAGCAGTAGGCTCAGGAAGGAGTGACAGCAGCAGATTCAGGGGATGCACTATATGGAGGGGGGCACATGGGGGTATTAGTGTTGCTTTGTGTGCACCTGCCAAGGCACTGGCTGGAGTCAGGAAGCCGGCCCTGAACACCCATCTCCCCTCAGTCTTTCAGGGCAAGGACATCACAGCTTGTTAGGGTCAGATACTGGCATCTTAATAGGAGGCCCAGCTTCTATTCCCAACCAAAAAGAGGAGTCTGGAACAGCCTGGTCTTTAATACTGAGCTCTGGGAGATGACGCATCCCCAGACACCAGGCCCCCAGCAGCCCGGCTGCTGGGGGAGTTTTGTGGTCTCCAGGGATGCGACTCTATGGACAAAGACCTAGGACATGAAAAACAACCACCCAAGCTACTTCTGGCCAGCAATTTGTGTGCAACCCCTCTCACCACACCGCTCACCAGGCTGGACACTGTTCTGCATCACACGCTGTGGCTCAAATACTCGGAGAAGGGTTTGCTCTGAAGTTCACTGAGCTGGGCTGCAGACTCCTCTTTCCCCTTTGCCATGCTGGGCTCTTAAGACATTTGTTCCCAGGATTTTTAGGGACCCAATCCTGAAATCCTCATTCCCTCCCTGCTCACTTAGGTGCTAAGGCCCCAGGCGTTATTTCCAATTTAGACAGACAGAAGGTCTTTCGGCGTAGGTACCTTTAGCAATTCAGTTACTGCTGAAATGGTGGCAGGAAGGTGACCACTCACTGAACAGTCACCAGTCCAATGGATTACTATTTAACTCTGCTCTAACATTCCTTATCCTTTGCCTGCAGTAAAGGTTTGTGATCACTGTTTCATGAAGCACAGAAAAAAAATAACTTGCCCAAAGACTAGAGCACTTCAGTGGCGCAGGGAGGTTAGGAGCTTCAGGATCCCCAAGATGTCCACAGGCATCTTCTGACCTTGCAGCTCCCAACCAGCAACTGTTAGTTTCTGGACCATCCAAGCTGCCCATGTCAGAAGAGTAGAGGAGTTTTGTTACGAATTCCTGAGCCCTGTCCACCGGGAAATACTGTTCTCACCCCAGTTTCTTTCCTACTGGTTAGAAGTGAACTAAGTCTTTGCTAAGGAAGTAGGGGGTTTTTTTCCCACATATTCCAAAGCCCACGGAGTCAAGATTTGCCAGTTTTAGCCCTGGAGATGGAAGAGCCCCCACACCTCTTCTTGCTGCAGGGGACACAAAAGCAATCAAAGCAGAACCAGTTTCTTGAAATGGATGAAGACATGGAAATGGTAATACGGCCAGTAAAGCAATGGATTGTCACCAGCATAGCTCCAACTCCTTTGGAGGGACTCCGCAGGGACATCGAGAGGCCCTCTTTCAACCACACTTGGCTGTTGAAGGACTCCCCTGTCCCTGCTTGAATACATCCTCCCATTGTCTACACCGGTTACACACAAGCCCATCCCAACCAGTTTATCCCCAATCCCAAAGCAGCATCTGTCACATAACATCAAGTCAGAGCAGGCACACAGCCTTCTACACAATCCTAAGCAGCATTGATCCAGCTTCTCAGTTTGGGGAAACACTGGCTGGGAAAAATTCCCTTGGGTCCACTGGACTGGCGAAACGCAAACAAAACAAGAATGAGGCAGCAAGGTTGGTTCCAATGTTCAATGGTAGAAGAGGGAAAAGGAAACGGGAATCCAAATTAGAACAAAGAACTAGTGAAAAATCTTCCTCCATTTATAATCCCCCAAAATCCTCCTTGACCCAGCAAGATGATAGCAGCTTGTTCAAAGTTTCTGTTGCATCAAACCAAGTATTTCAGACGTGCGCTTCCCCCCCTCTCAGTCACCTTATGTCTTCCGAATGTTCCAGTTATAATCTGGATTGTTTTTCTGTTCTAATGACCTATCCAAAGGTGACCTGTGATCGAGAGGTGACTTGGAATCGTGAGGGGATTTCTGAGAGGGGGGTGAGCGAGGGTCCGATACTGCAGGGTGAGGTGGAGGGAGAGGCTGTTTGTAATCTCCCGATTTGTCTGTGTGGAAGGACCGGTAGTGGTCCGAAGGTCCCTGGCCATGGTATCCCATGGGTGGCCTGTGATCTGACATCCGTCGGAAATCCTGCTGGTGGTAGTTCTGAGGCCTGAACTCATCGGATCGTCGACGCTTAGAATCGTGATGGTGTCTGCAGAGAGAAAACAAGTGGATGGAGATCAGTTCCCCGAGGAAAGCCTGGCCGCCGTGGCCAGATGCATCACTACAGACTCCTCCCAGCCTTTCTGAGATGAAAGGGACTTACCTGTCGTAATAATCTCGATGGCCTCTGTGGTCTCGGTCACTGTTGTACTGTTCGTATGGCCTCTTGCGGGAGAGGTTATTTGGTCTGTAGTTCCCAGAGCTCCGGTGGGGTTCTCCACGAGATCGCCGATCCCCATAGTGGTGGTCCTTGTACCAGTGCTGCTCATACTGGTGATGCCGCTCCCCACCCCACATCTGGTTGCTGTTGCCACCATAGCTGAACTTTCGATCCCTCTGCCATTCTCCTCGGTCTGCAGTGAGGAAAGCACCAGTAAGTGTCTTTCATACTTCAGTTTAAGCCCATTACTTTGCTGAATTCTCAAAGAAATTGTAACTATTGCTGTGCCCCTTTAACCTTCCCCTCCTTAAACTACATGGGCCCAATGTTATTCTTTGAATTTGTTTATCATTATTCTAGAAAATCTTACTCTGTCCTGTTCTTATACTCTTTACATCACTGTATCATTGTGTCTTCTAGTCCAACAATAATTACAGTGGTAACGTATGTTCCATCCCTCCACCTTTAAACCTGACCAGCCGCAAGTGCCAGAAGGATCAAACAGTCCAACTTCAAGCAGCCATTAGGTCAGAAGAGATGGTTTCTCCTGGCTTGCCCGTGCTCACCTGTATTGCTGAAATGTCTCTTGTTTGGATGGCCATAGTTGTCACGTGGGTGCCCGTGCATCTGCTGCTGGGCATGGGAAGGGGGCAGGTGGATCTTCTGGGAATGAGGATTGTGAGGCACGTGAGACTGGGACATCACAGAATCGCGGCTGGAGCCTGAAGGCTCTGGGCGGAATGGCTTCTTCATGCTGGACATGTCCTCCTTCTTCTTCTGCTCCTGCAAGGTAGAAGAGAGGGTTACAGCTCAACTGCTACTCCACCAGAAGATTCAGACTGTGTGAGCAATGGCCTTGTCTGTCAGGCTCTGGATTCTTCCGTAGACTCTGCACACTGTGGGCCACCCACCCCTGAGGACTTGGTGAACCAACTGTGCCCAAGCATGGTGTGAGTGGCAGCGGCACAGATGCGGTGGAGGACAGGCACAGTTCTGCCCCATGCAGCTCCGCTTCCACGCCCTGTCTCTACAGGGCAGCACTCCTAGGCTCGTCTCTCTAAAGGTCAACTCAACACAATGTGCCACACCAAGTAAGGCTTTTTCCTGGTCAGAACAGCCAGGACAAAATGACCAGTGTTGTTAGGTGAAGGGAGAAATGGCACCTGAAAGAGGAGGCAAATGCAACCAGACTGTTAAGAAAATCACAACAACAATAAAGCAAGCCCATGATAAAGAGGAAGAAAGTATTGACACTTCCAAGTGCAACAACTTTTAAGACAGCAACTGGAGGGAAGGTACTTCAGATCTCACCTCCTCTTCCTGCGATCTTTTCTTATGAGCCATCTTGTAGAGTTTGTGCAGTTTTCTGGCATCAAATTCTGTGAATTTTGACACAAATATCCATAGGTTCCTAGAAAGACACGAACATTTTCTGTTAATCGCTACATCAGCAGTTTAACTGCCAACTGCTTTCAGACCAACACCAAATCAGTTCCACCCTCTCTGGAAAACAGTCTCAACCCAGCTCAGGATGGGATGATCAGAAGAGCTGGAGCCAGGTTCTTAGAAATAAAATAAAGAGGTTTGCACTCATTTGTCTAAACTAGCTCTGAAACCAATTTAAATGAAACCAGCACAAACTGCAGACTAAGCCCTCACCTAAGACTGGTCATGGACTGAGCGGGCTAGAGAACGCAAGATTTCACACATCAAATGAGAGGCAAATAGCACACTCATTCACATAAACCCAGCAGCCTCTGACTACCATTTTTAAATATCACAGACCAGCCAAAGACGACAAAATAATCCCCCACCTTCTCCATAGCTTGATATGATCCTGGTCAGTGTAGGCTTTAAGGCACTCAGAGATGCGGTCTCCAATTTTTAGGAGGCAGTTGCGTGTGTGCTCCAGCTGTTCTTGAACTGTCAGTCCCTTATCAGGCTTATCGAGTTGCTTCAGTGCTTTTTTGACTGGTCTCATCCTTTCCTTGCACTTGAAAAAGCAATAGAGAGCAGAAAGTGATCCATTTGGCACAAGGGTCTACACTGTTCCCTTGTTAATCAGACAGAGCTGAAAGAAGTTCATTAGCATGAGATACTAACTTTATCTGACCATTAGGCAAGGAGAAATCAGCTATGAAAATAGCAATTTGTTGGACATGCTGCAGAAAATGATCAGGAAAAGCCGAGAGACTCTCCACTTCCACTGCGCCTGCCTTTCAGAGGGGAACAATTTGCTTTGCAAACCATAACCACACAGTGTCTTGCACTGATCCCACGGCAGGCAGGGAAGCGTAACAGAGCATCGACATGCTGAACCAACAGCCCCAGCTGAGGAGCGCTCACTCAATAGCCTCCCTGTCCACCCCCATCTGTGGCTGCTTTAATCTATCGCTTTTACCAAAACTGGAAGACATGAGATGAAAGCACCATCTTTATCAGCTGTGCGCATCAACGCTGCGCACAGACAGCGGATCAGACAGGTTTCTACTGCCTGACTGGATCTTTCATGCATCACAGAGGGAAAGTTAAAGAAAAAAACCAGACAAAAACAACACAGGACCTGCAGCAAATGTACAGGGAAATGCTGAAATACCACTTTTTGAGAACAGTTCCGTAAACGCAAATCTGTGTAAGTCAGGCCAAGGAGAGTCTGCCATGACCACTTCTACTGAAAGGCTACTTTTACAACAAGCCTTGCAGGTGTGTTTGCTGCAAGAGCATTTACACAACCAGGGACGTGCTTACAGCTCAGACAACTCTGTACCTCCTACAGCCGTACAAGGCCGCCCTCAAAATTCTCCTGTATTTCCCCACCTGGAAGAGCTGCAATGGCTCCCTGGCTTCTACAGGAGAGACACGCTGCCACATAAGGCTGCAGGGTCTTCTGTAACCCAGGGCTTCCAAACGAGTGGTGGAAACTTATCAGGTGAAGAAGAGAGCCCTTCTGCATGTTCTGTTGACATGCTGCCACCTTCTGCCCTGGCTGGCATCCCTGGCAGAGGGAGGGGATGAACACGTGCGCTCATGCACAGCAGAATTGTGAAGGGAGTTAATCTGAATCCTTTAATAGTGCAATCGCCTGGTGAGAACTGGGAGCTGGAAGAGGTTTGAAGTTTCTTCCAGTTGAAGTGCCACTTGCAGCAGTCAGCTGGTTGGCGCAGAGGAGGCTGGTGGACCACTCTCGCACAGGGCTGTTCTGCCGCGCTCACAGATCGGGCAGAGGAAATCACTGTGGGGCACTAGGAGGGGGTTCACACCCTGACACCTAAACCACGTCCTTGGACAACATGTAATCAAACCCCAGCTGCCTTGCTGAGCTCCCTACCACTACTCTCCCATCTCCCGAGGAAAACACTTACTATGCTGAATGTTTCTTGGTCCAGATCATCATCCTCATCTTCTCCAATGGGGATCGGTTCACTCCCAGCGGTAATGTGGACAGGACCTTGCGATCTCTTCCCTTTACTTCCAGATTTAGCGTCACCACCTTTAAGCTTTACAAGGACAAATTACACACATCACGTGATGAGCCAGATTGCAGGATCCCAAGCGACCCAACTAACAACCTCTGCACTATTGTTACTGGCAGCTGTTAAATCCTGGGCACTGCTCCTACAGCTTTCCTCCCAAGATCTCAAACTGTTCAGCTGCAGTGCCTCTATTTAGCTTTACGTCATCCCAGAGGGAGTAGAGAAGTCAGAGCTAACATTTTGGACATGAATATGAAACTCATACTCATGGAGAGAAAACCAACACTGAAGACTTGGAAAAGAGGTTAAGCTAAAGAATATATATATCCCTTGCAAAGGACAGAGCTCAGACTAGCCTCATGTCTATGAGGATCTGCAACTTCATGTGACATCAGTAGTCCTCAGACCCTCCGGAAAGCAATCTCAAATCATGGCCTGCTAGTGTAAATTTTGATTTATATGACTTATCTGAAGTCAAAGTCCTTTAGAGTCAACATCATACCAAAAATCACTGGAAAGCAAACTGTCCCCTACATATGCAACAAAACTTCTTGGTTTGCACTTATGACCTCAGTGCCAAAACACACTGGGAATGCAGCACATACCCGTTGCTTGGACAGGTACTTCAGGGCATTATTATAGAAGCCTTTATTTGAACCCAGCCCCAGGGCAGCTGTACCACAATTCAAGGGACATTTTAGTCCACAACATACCATTGATGTTGAAACACTCATTTTGGGGAGTCCTGAACAGCAACAAGGAGAACTTACAGTCTTGATGGTGTGGACACTTGGATTATTTAGGGTGAGTTTAAATTAAAGGGGAATACAGACAAGGAGCTGCCAATCCTGTGATAAATGGCAGCTGAACACAACTTTGATCCGAGTGCTCCAGGCTCTTCCCTTTTCCTTCCTCAGCATCAGCTATTTGGCCATATCACTGGCACAGGGACAGCAGTACTTTAAAGATAGTCTGACAAAATCTCTTCCTTTTTGCTCACATTCCACCAAGCTTTACGATATATTGCCTTTTCTACTTTTCATTGCAATTCTTCACAGTTAAGAATTCAGGAGGGCTGAAAAAGGGCTAATACCTCCCCCCACAGTGTTTCACTGATGTCTCTTCACACAGGGCATTTAATGAATCATAGCTTGCCCTTCTGTTCTATCTCTTTAAACTGCTCCTGAGAGTACCACATACCTTTTCTTTCTTGTCTTTTGTCTTCTTTTTTTCTTTATCGCTTTCCTTTTCCTTCTTAGTGGTAGTCTGTTTTTCCTTGTTCTCTTTGTTCTCTTTCTTCTTCTGTTTCTTTTTCACTGGGCTCTTTTCCAAGCCATCCTCCTAGAAAATCAGTCGTGGCACAAAGTTGGAGTCCCTCACCTCACATATACTTTCTTCCATAAAGCTTACATCCTTGAAACACAGGCAATTTTTGAGATCCATCCAAAATTGCCCTCACAGCTCTTTAACCAGACAGCAAGCCCTGCTTAACCAGCTGCGATCCACCCAAGCCCTCACAAAAGGGCATTAAAAAAAATAGACAGAGCCCCAATCTCTAACTAGCTGGCAAACTGTAGATAAGCACTGCTTTCCCATGCCAGCTGCGCTGGAGAACGCTTAGCCCCTAAGGTAGATACTGATCAGCACACAAACAAAAAGCCTTAGACTACAAGCCAAACCACTCAAAG
Source organism: Falco biarmicus (assembly GCF_023638135.1). Classification (NCBI taxonomy): domain Eukaryota; kingdom Metazoa; phylum Chordata; class Aves; order Falconiformes; family Falconidae; genus Falco; species Falco biarmicus. The sequence goes on along the minus strand of NC_079294.1, from coordinate 63,615,835 downwards.
ACAGAAGGTTTTCCAAGCAACAGCATGACCTTGGTAAACTCCAGCTTCACCACTGGCTGACGTACTGAAGAGGGAAACAATTCTTCTTTCTCCCCTTTATAAGGGCAACAGACTTTGTCCTGAAAAGACCTTTCCTCCAAGTCAGTATGTGGATGTGTGTGGCCATTCTAGGATCCCCCAAAACACTTCAGGCACTAACCTAAAAGAGTGGGTGGGAAAGGTCCTTCTTTCACCCTGACAGCTGTAGATATGGTTTTGCAAGTTTGCCAGTCTCCTGGGAAACACAGCTCGTAGTGTCCCCCAACTCCACAGAGCGTTTGCTAGGCATGCTTCTCACAACACAGCTCAAGAAAACCTGGAAAAGCCATTATCCACCAAGTTGACTCACCTTGACCTCACCCTCTTCTGACTGGTTGTCTGAGTGCCGAGGAGAGGAGAGTTCATTCCCATGCTCATCTTTGACTTTGGGAGCCTTGTTCTCTTTCTTTACTCGTGGTTTCCTCTTCTTTAGCTTGCCCTGGTGGCGAAAACACAGAACAAGTCAGGGCAAGAAAACAGCTACAGCTACTACCCCGGGGACATACCCTATGTCCTGAATATCTTGGCAGGGTGGCAGGAAGCCTGATGAACCCGAGCCCTTTGGTAAGCGTCGTAATTACCTGCCCCTTACTGAAATGATAATTAGTATCGCAACACAATCAGACAAGTCCATACTCTTTCACATAGATGATGTTCGGTGACCTGAGAACACAGGCTGTCTCGCACTATCAGCCAACCACTCATCCTGAAACCCCCAGAATCAAGCAGCCACATCTCACCTCTTCCCCATCTTTCATGTTTTCTTTCTTGTCCAGATCTTTCTTCAGCAGTTTCAGTAGATAATCAACTCGGGTCTGGAGCTGTTTTCCCTGAGGTTTCTTATCTGTCTCAACAGGCAGGATCTTTGATAAAGAAGTAAAAAAAAAAAAAAAAAAAATCCACATGCACCTATCAAACCTTGACAAGAGAGATATACACTAGCAGCAGTCCTTCCAGGCCCAGCAAAGGGCTGGAGATGCTGCACCTTCTGGCAGAACAAGAAGATTCAAGCATTTCTTCCAGCTCCCACACAGATTCTCCCTGTTTAGCCAAGAGCAAAGCTCCCAGCAAGCAAGCATCCCTCCCCTTGGCCTTTTGCATAAGTGAAAAGACCCCATGGCGGCTCTATATTTGCTACAATCTTTCTTGTAAGTGTGTGAAAACAAAAAGAAAAGAAAAATGCCAAAACTCTGCAAACTGTATTTGGGACCTTGAGTTGCAAAACTGAGTCTCCTCTCCGTGACACATCAGATTTGTTCGTGACAGCCTTGCCACAGCAGGCTGGTCCCCTCCGGTAACCTGAGACATTGCTACAGCAATGATGCAGATGCAGAATTTTTAGCGGAAAACAAGGCTGCAAGATGTCACTTTGTGGAGGAAGTATCTCAGCTTGCCCACGAGGTTACCTTCATACTTCACTGGAAATTGGCTGGCATGTCTCAAGCAATTGTTCGCATTGTAAAAGGCCTCTCTGCACTTCACGTGGGAGGGCTCCCAGCCACAGCCTGATCTTTGCTAAAAACACTAGCAGGGATGTCATGAGAACGTAGCACATGGGCAGCAAAGCTGGCGTAGAGATTCTTGATGTTCCTCAGCACTGTGCGGCAGTTTGCTCTCCTTCCATTGTGCTGACACAACGGATGGAGGCTTATTTTTAACCTGGATCATTTCAACATGGACCCCATAAACAGTTCTTACGGGAATGACTGAGAACAGAGGAACTAGATGGAGCCTTTCCAGCTGGCTTTGCTGCCGTGGCCAGTCATGTAACTATACCCTCAAAGCTAACACACACCAGTCTTGACATAAGCAGTGTCAAATCTGTGAAAAATTATTTCCACACAGAAATTCAGACGCAGCTTCTTGTGAGATGCTCAAGGAAATATTAAGTCACAATTATGCAATGCACCCTCTATACTGTGCATGTAACCACACATGTCAGCATTACAGTTTTCCTCCTGCATCATTTCAGTGTGGTTCATATGGTACTGTTCAGAGAAAATTTACTGCCAATCAAATAACACAACTCTGCTTTCCATTAAGCCTGCAACATTCCATAGAGGTCACTGTTTTCCTCATTATTATTTATTATTATTTTTGGAGTGGTTACAAACATAAACATCTGTTTCTGGAGTGAATCAAATGCTCTCTATGGACACTGCAATGGACCCAAAATGTAAGGCACAAGCAAAGTGACCCACCTTATCAGATAACTTCAATTCCGGATCTGTTTTAATTAGCTCCCAGTTTCCATAGCCATGCTCGTAAATTCCCACTAACAAGCGTGAATCCTCCTCCACTCCCCAGTCTACATCAAAATGGGCAGCTTTGACACGGCAGGTCAGGCGGTACCTGAAGGCATTTCAAACAGAAGCTACTTTTAATGCTGTGGAGGATAAAGCAAAGCCACATATCTAGGCTATGCTCTCTCCACTACAAAATCCAAATTCCCTGAACCTCTTCCTACATTGCCTGCTTAGCCAGACTCACTTCTTCCTTTCCTCTGGGTCTGTGGGAATGGATTTATGCAGCATTTCAAACTCCTCTTCATGCTGGATGATGGATTTCACATTGACTTGGACACCAGAAATCTTGATAGTAGGACCTCTTCTTTTACCAGGTCCTTTCCCTGCTCAACAATAAAACACAGCAACTCAGAGAACTCCGACAGAAAGAAGCGCCTCTAAAAATGTCTAGGCACACAGAGATCAAGGCCTTGCCTGCAATCTCCTGTTCAAACATAAGGCTGTCTGCTAAGGCAGGCCTAAAATGTAAGTTTTCTTTCACTAACTTACTTAGCTCTGTAATCTAAACACCTCCCAGTACAATTTTCTTAAAAATACATCTAAGCATGCTGGAGCTGTTGCTTCAGTAGTTTTGTTTAGTTGCAACAGGCAGGGACCCAGCAGGAGATCCAGCCCAGACCGTGTCTCTCCAGACCCACAGCACAGAACAGCCATACAGAGAGCAGGGACAATGCCAGCTCTGGGAAGGGCTAACAGTGGATGCAGCTTTACCATAGAGTACACGGCACCGCTCCGACTCCCTGGTCTCAGCAGCAGTTAAAACATGATCTGCTTTGCCTTGTGGCACAGCATTAAATAAGCTGATTACTTCAGCCTCTCCCCACAAAAACTCGTGTTCAGCAGAAGCCAAAAGACCCAAATGGCACCTTCCAGTCTGAGAAAACTCAAGGGTTTCTCACTGACAGCTGCCCGGCAGAAGGCAGTTTAAGTTTGTCCTTGTTCTTCGCTTTTAAATCGCAGTGTGGCATGCCTCCCCATCCAGCAAGGGAACGGTTTTCTCACCAGCTCCATAGAACACCCCCAAAAACATAACAGCAGCACACAACCTTCTTGCTTACCTTCACTGGGGTTTTCTTTCAGCTGCTCCTCATATTCTTGCATTGCTGACACACAGCTATTGTGGATGAGTTCTCCTAACCGTTTCAGATCAGCCACAGACTTATCCACCAGCTCAGCATCCCGGGCAATACACTCCAGCCTACGAAAGGGGAAAAAAGTTTTGTATTTGATACAGCTTATTTCCTCCCAGTCACTTCCTCAGCAATTGTTTCATAGCTTTTAGTAGTCAATGCTATATATCTATGAATGTATGAAACCTGCATGAGTCGAGTTCATGCAAGAAACAACACCGTTTTAGTCTTTTTTTTTTAGGTCTAACAGCTGCAGTACAGTGCAGATGTAGTATAACATCCAATCCTTTGGGTCTTTCAGTATTAAACCCAAGGTGAGAACTATCTTGGGCACAACAGGTGCCCTCTGTGACTGTCCAGTGTTCTTTCACATTCTCACAGCTCCACATTAACTCCATTTGATGGTCAAAAGCTGCCATCTGGTGTCCCTTTTGCCTGGCTGAAGTTAGTAACATCAAGGTCCACACACAAACCTTGTGCTTCACAACAGAAGAGTATAACCAGCTGAAAAAACAGTCATTTCTCATACAACATATATGGATCCCTGCCTCAGCTCTGAGACCTCAACAAGGGCTACAGCTTTCCAGACCCAACAGACATGCCCGTCTCCCTCCCTCCTTCATACCAGGTCACAGCACTCATGCAGCGCTCTGCAGACCCCCGCTCGAGGATGACGTGCGCCTCTCTTCCCTTCAAGAGGGATATGGCAGTGAGAGAAAGACGCTCTGAATTCATTCTTGAAACTAACACACACAGAGAAGCTTGGCAAGCGTTTTGGGTAGCATTTGCTGTTCAAACAGCTGATACCTCTCCTTTCTAGGCAGACTGGAAATGCCCCAAGGGCCAGACTCTGCCAGCAGGATGATGCTGTGTACAGCCCAGCACCACTACTGCTCTAGCTGTTTTTTGGCCAACATTCATCAGCACCATCAACCGAGACATGAGGGGCTGCATAGCAGTGCTAGCGTTACCGATCACACGACAGCAAGGCTTTGTGCTGTCCATGGAGGTTGTATCAAACACCCAGAGCAATGTGTGTATGGCTGTGCTCACGAATACAACATCCCCCCGGTGACTCCCCTCTGGTGCAAGCCCAGGCTGGGACTCACCGTTCAAGAGGCAGTCCAAACTTCTTGTAAGCCTTGATAAACCTAAGCAAAAAAAAAAAAAAAAAAAAAAAGAGAGAGAGAAAACAAAAACTAAACCAACTGCCATAAAAAGTAGGTCTCCAATATCACAAATATGCTTGAACATATTAATTACAGCCTGCCATGTTATCAACCTTGCATTCCATACTGATTAGGCTAAGCATCACTCAGCACTGGGAAGCCTAATCCATTAGCCCCCAAAAAGAGTTTTGTGACCTTGGCTGGAGAAGAACACAACATTATTGTGAATGTTTGACAGATGACGGGGAAAAGAAAAAAAAAAAAATAGAAAGAGTTATAACTGTAGTGTAAAAAAAATTTTTAAAAGTATTGGCTCACACCATGTTGGTAATTAACTTCATTTTTCCAAGGAGAAGAGAGGCATTAAATCAATGCCATCAGTATTTTTAACGCTCAGGCTACAAGTGTAACAACCCATTACAGAAGAGCCAAATGTGGTGCAATCCATCACAGAGGTTTGCAGACAAAAATTGCTATATATTTTTACGTCTTATTTTTATTGTGAAAATCACTGCCATAGCTAACAACTTCAGGGCAAGAGTCAGGCACCGTTGCTGCAACTGAACAGTGCCTTGTGCTGGGAGCAGACCCAACAGCTTCAACTACACATTTTTAAAATTAGTTAATTTTTTCCCCTTCTTTTTTTTCATCTTGTGCTCTTTCAGGTTCTACATCACAATAACTAAATGGCTGATATATTTCACATCGCAACACCTCCTTCCTTCTCTATGGTTTCAGGCTGGATATGGGGCAGCTTCCACAATCCAAAAAGTCTGACCAACCTCCTGTTAAAAAACACATTAACTCAGAGATGGAGAGAGTCAAGTCACAACTCTCTCTTTTCCATCTTTGGTTGGGTATCTGGGCAGAGCCATAAGCAAAGACATTTGGGAAAGCTCAAGAGTCAGAAGATACGAGAAGAAAGTAACGCTCTGGAATTCAGCCTGCAGCTCACTTCAGGGACTGACAGCGCAGAAGAGGACACACAACCACTGGGATAAACAGGACCAGTGGCTTCTCATGGAGTCATTTTGCCAGAGCTTGTCTTTCACTTAAAGCTTAAATCAGCAGGACTACTGCCAGAAAAACGTCAGGAAGGCCAGAGTCCTGCACTTCCAGCTCTGTGTCCCATAGCACCTAAGACCTCACGTGTAACACTGAATTAGCTCAATCCACTCAGCCCAGGAAGGGCACTTACAAAAAGGACTAATTTCAGGAAGTTAGCAGGTTCACTAAAGTAGCCTACTAAAGACAATCCAGTCCATTTTGCACAGACCTGAATGTTAAGGTCATCAGCTGGGAGCAAACTGAATTACACAAAGGTGCAGAAGCTGGCCCAATGAACCAGCTCTACACTTCAACTACTGACGTGCTTACAGGAGAACAATTCCTGGACTAATCAGGGGTTTTCTCCACCTGCATGGGATTTCTGTATTTGTTTTCTGAACTGTCTCACGCTCAGCACTGACCTCCTGATCTCAGCGTCAGTAAATCCTTCCACAGTATCTTTTCTAACACTCCGAGGACGCCCCCTGCGCTTTGGTCTCTTCTCATCATCAGTATCGTCCGTCTCACTTTCTGATGCAGATGACCTCTGAAGCCTTCTCTTAGTTTCTGCATCTGATTCACTGTCATTCGTCTGAGCCTGTATGTACCAGAAAAACAGCAGTACAGTTAAAGCTGCTAATCTGCCAACCTTTTCTGTCCCTCCCATGAGCTGCCACTGTTTAATGTTCCAACTGTAAAACACCTCAGCATCTCTTCCTGAAGATGCAGGAGCCCACGTAACCAACCCAGAGAGGCTGTCTTGTAGTTTCCAGCTAGCTAAGGGTGTTAAGGTGGCCATCCTTCCCTTTACAGCCTTCTACCCAGAAGTTTCACGACTGCATTTTGATTTATTAAGGTATAAGATACACTAAAACATATTGATTACCATGGTTTTGTGCCACAGCCCCTTAGACTCTTTTGAAAATCAGGACATCTCAGAAATGAATCTGGAGTCATCTGATACGAATTACCCTTCTCGCTACCTTTAACTTAAATGTTTTCCCCCAGCTCATCCCAGAGCACAGTTCATAACCCCTTAAAGTCCCATATCCCAGAAGAGTTTCCTTGCACAGTCTGCTTTCTGTTGGATTGGGGTAGATCCAATCACCTAAAAGAAGAATTTGGAAAGACACCATCTCTTCTGCCTGCAAAAGCCACATTTAGGCAAAAGCATTCCAGGCAGCTAGAGCACCCAAGGAAAAGAAACAGCCAGAAAACGGCATACAGTGGAGTAAAATCTGCACTACACAGTTGGAAAACTTGCCCTGTGCTCACTACAGGTTCTCTGCATTTTTTCTGCTAAGACAAGATGATTCATACCAAACCCAACGCGGGCCCTCACACTGCATTACCAGCTAGGGGGCCCGATGCGTTATGCCAACAGGAGGTCAGTGTGCTACCTCTGTGCTTTACTCCTAACCAACTTCGGAGGACGGAAAGCAGCACTCAGGTGGCAGGAAGGCTTCCCCTGAGTGTTGCCATTGCCAGCTCTTGCCTTCTGCCTCTCAGGTCCTCGAGATGGGCTGTACCTTTTTAGTCGAGCTCCGGATTCGAGGCAGCATGTAGATTTCCTCCAATTCTTTCTGCCTTTCTTCCTCCTCCACCTTTTTCCTCTGCTCCTCTGGAATGATATCATCCCAGTCCTTTTGCGACCGCTCGTCCAACTCTGTCTCTTCCTCCTCCATGGTTGCAAAGTTGGCCACCTTTTATAAGCAAAGGAACAGTTTTTAGAAATTCCCTCCCCTGGCAGGCATACCTCAGAGCTGTCTGCTACGCTTCAACTCCGTCCACATAGGAATTCTGCCAACATTTCTATAACTACTTAATAATTGATCCCTATGTCACTACATTCCTGGTTTCTTGCCACATCTTTGGGCTAAGAGCCTTTGAGGAAGTATGTGCAGTTTAATAAGTACTGCTGAGCCTCTATAAGTTACTGGGTTTGTTTCCAAATTTGGTAAATTCCGCATTTTATTCACAGCCTTCAAAACCACCTTAAGTGAAATGAAATTAATACTTACATATTTTGCCAGCTACCAAACCCAGACAATCCCTCAGCATACAGCTTTGTACAAGTCACCTCTTACCGAGCCTGATCTGCCCTGTCTGTTACTAACTTCACCGCCACGGCAAGATGTGCAGAGCCACATTCCTGCACCCATCCACACAGCTGCGGGTCCGTACCTTAAACTGAGAAAGAAGCTCGTCAGTAGCACTGGTGGACACCTCATTCTCTCGTGTTTCAGCCAGACGTAAAATCTCATCAATGTCCATCTCCTACCAGTCAGAAAGAGTGATGAAGTGGAGGGTGCCGAGCACAGCAGGAAATAGGAGACTTTGAGGACAGATTTGTTGAGTGCAATAGCTAAACACACACTGTGCTGATGCGAGCTAAATGAAAGTGCAAATATCTGCAAGGTGTCATCACCGGGAGCAAGGATGAGCTATCTCAAGTGCCACAAACGAGTATAAGTAAGGGTGATGGGACAGGAGATAAGGAACATCAAGGCTGAGCAGCAGGGAAAATTTCCAGACAGTGAGATATGTTAACTGTGGGCTGTTTCCCTTGGGGGAAACTCTGCTACTCAGGCCATTAAGAGAATTGGTCAAAGCACTCAATACTAAACTGTCAAGTAATGCTGCACTGAGGCAGGGGAGAGCAAGCTATTTAACTTCACTGTGCCGACTCCTGCGCCTCTGTGAACAAGCAAAAAAGGATCCTGAAGAAGTGCTCCGAGGAGGCAGGGAGAGAAGTTTTCAACAGGCTGTGCTATAACTAGCTAATGAATCCTTAGGAGCCAAGAGATTCTCTCAGCAGCCATTACTATTTAAGCTCTGACAACAAGGCTCTCCTCCACCCCCTGATCCCCCAAGGCCAAGAGCTCTCTTTCTTCAGCTTCTCCAGACTCGGATGTGCCCTGTTCACCAACCTGCTCTCATGCACAGGGCAAGCACAAAGAGGAAGCAGACACACACGATCCCCCATGCAGACCTGCAAAGGACTACAAGCAGCTGTGCAATTTCAGTTTCAAACTACCTGAGGCTCTGACTCTTCCCCTTCAAGCTCCTTGAAGAGATCTTCAGCTCCAAACTTCAGAATAGCTGTCAGCTCCTCTTTGTTGAAAGGATTGGAGCTGCAAGAACAAGTGAGAAAGAAAACGTGGTTTGAGCTGTTAAGTCAGCACTGCTACAGCACAAGACCGTACCAAAGTTTTTCCTAATTAAAGCAAGGAGCAAGTTTTCTATGCAGCACTCTGGAAAGCTTTTCTGTTCATCTTTCCTGCTCTAGCACAGGCAGCTACTGTAAAGGGAACCACCTCCATCTACTGGAGGGAAACAGGGAGAGTCTGAGGTCACCGTCAATGGCAGCTGTTCCACAGCCACCACCAGGTTCCCTCAGACCAGGATGACCTCTGGCAGGAAGACAGAAGGAAAAACAAGTAATGTATTAAAACTAGGTTTTTATTTCTGATCACCTTTATCCTATGTGTCCAGATTAATGCTTGCATGAGCCAAATCCATGACAATGGCCATTATTTATTAGCCTTATGCCCTGTACCCGATCAAATAAATATTGGGAAATACCAGCAGGTGAAGCTGGTTATGCCACATGCTGTACCAGACATCCCTGCCTCCTGTCACAATCACTTACTTTGATCGTCCAGAGTTGTTGTCCAGAACAGTCCGGCCAGTGGTGTCCATACGCTGGATCACCAAGTGATCCAGCACCATTTTCTTCTTGGCCCTCTCAATGATTTCCTCCTCTACTGTACCCTTTGTGACCAGGCGGTAAATATTAACCTGAAGGGCAAAAAAAGACCAGAGCTATTTCTGGACCTAAACACGCTCTGTCGACACGGCAATGCATCCCTCAGCTGTTTCCTCAGCAGACTGGTCTGCTGACATCTCTTCATGTTCTATATGTGGTGTTTTAGAAGAAAAACAAGCACATTCTTTTTAAATCTCAGGGGAACCAGTTAAAAATCACAGATCCTGTAGCGTGTCTACGGACAGAATAAAAATCTGCTGAAACAATCAGTCTAAAACCAAACTATCATAAAACTTTTCACTTCTCTAATAAGACCCTAGTAAAAACGGATGTTTACTTTCTAAGCTTTTGAGGGCCAGAAAGAATAGAGTGCGCTAGGCTGAGAAGTTTGGTTCGGTTCTTGGTTTTGAACCTTCCCAGAACCCAAAGCCAACAGAAAGACCTGGCATCTGGTAAATTTGGGTTGACTTTTTGTCTCATGGCTTTTAAACGAGCTTCCCTTGGGTTGGCAGCTCGCTCTGGAGTCAGGACTGGGGGCAAAAAGACCATGTTTTCAGAAGCTCTGGTGAGGTGGGAGGCCCATTTAGATGCACACACTGAGGCCACCAGGAAAACAACTCAGGTAACTCTTCTGACCTGCTTCTTTTGTCCAATCCGGTGAGCCCGAGCCTGAGCCTGAAGATCATTTTGGGGGTTCCAGTCCGAGTCAAAGATAACAACAGTATCAGCAGAGGCCAGATTAATTCCCAGCCCTCCAGCTCGCGTTGACAACAAGAAACAGAAGTCCTGGAGGGGGGAAAAACAAGGCATCCGTGAGTTAGCCAGCCACTGTGGCTGTAAAATAGCAATGGTGACTTCAAAGCTATGCAAGGCAATGGAGGGAGGGCTCTGTCACTTCTTAAGAAAACAGAAAAAGGATTTCCTTCCCACACACCCTGCTCATGCAGGCTGAGCACCACTGGCACAAGGCGAGGCAGTGCTGGAAGTGGTGAAAGGTGTGCTATTCCAGGAAGGGCCTGGCATCCATCATTATGGATGCAAACAGCTCAGAGCAAGGGCACCCTGGAGTCCCTTTTGAAGGTCAGACCATGCTGCCCACCAGACTCCTACAAAGGCAGCAGGCAAACACATGCTTTTTGTTGCCCGAGGCCTGCTGGGACCGAGATCAGCCACTAAACAGACTGTTTGGGTAGGGCACGGGGTGCCAGGTTAGAGCTCAGATGCCCGAGCCCCCATGAATGCCCCCAGGAGAGAGGAGAGGGGAAAGGGCAACTTCTTTGGGCATTCTTGCTCCTTTCCCACCCACACAGCTGTCTCCTCCTCACTTTTATTTGCTCATTTTCCCACAACCATGAAGCATCTAACTATATCTATCTCCTGTGTCAGCCCAGAATCCCCCTCCAGTCCGGGCTTGTGGAATGAGGAAAGGTATTTCTCACGGCTGGGCTGACTGTGGCACAAAACAAGTGTCTCGCACCAGTCACCGTGAGTCAGCAAGCCCAGACGAGAGGTCTGAGGTGCCCTCTCCTATTACACTGGAGACTTTCACATCCAACACCAGACTCCACTGCCTGCCAACACTTAAAATCTCCTTTTTGCCTCTGCCATTTCATATCCCAAACCAGCTTCAGACTGGTGGAATCATTTAGCAACCACCTCATTCTCCAGGCCATGGGGAGAGAATTGTTAAATTCTGGCTCTTCCCAGCCTCTTCAGGACTTTCTGGAGACGTGACCTGCAGCCCTGTTCTTTGGATGTAGGAGATTTAAAATAAGCAATATGGCTAGCTGCAAAAACTGCTATATCTGTGTCTTTAAAAGTATCTGGGGTCCTGTAAAAAGAAATGAACTGAACTAATCCCCTCTTGGCAGTCACAACCTGCGACTGAGTCATAAACACCCGCCGCTCGGGCAGCCCACCCAGACCCTCCTGAGGCAGGACAGCCCCAGCCGTGGTACCTCAGAGCCGTCAGCGTTGAAGTGGTCCAGAGCCTGCTTTCGGATCTCCCCTTTGATCGAGCCGTCCAAGCGCTGGAAAAATCAACGATGATAAAAGAAAGAAGGTAAAGGAGCCTTGAGAAACCGCTGCGCTCAAGTTCTGGGAGCCCTACAGCCCCCTTCCCTGCCTGCAGCATTTAATCATTAAAAATAGCCACCAATTAAAAATAACTGCACTGCCTTAGCCCACCGTGTGGCAAGGGTAGGAGCAGGGTATGCTCAGGCAACAGTCACACAGAGTGACGCTGCAGCTCCCGTTACAGGCTCCCAGCCAGGGTCTCTGCGCTGGCTATCCTATCCTCGGGGTTTATCACAGGACACAGCCCAAAGCAGGGGCCTGTCAGAGGCAGCATTTTGCAGAGAAACTGAAATTTCACTGAAACAAAAGGACTTCCCAGTTCCCTCCAGTATATTTCAGTCAGTGCGACTTGTAATCCCAGCAAGCAATCTCTGGGAAGCTGTGACTCCCGCCGCCCTTGGCATTTTCTCAAGTTTTCAAGTGAACCCCGCTTTTCCACGCTGATGTTTCTCACCTGAAAAGGGTAGTGTTTGATAGTCAGGTACTCTGCCAAGATGTCCAGCATCCTCACCATCTGGGAGAAGATCAGCACTCTGTTGCCTCTCTCCCGCAGCCTGGTCAGCAGCTTGTCCAAAAGAATTAGCTTTCCACTGCTCCTGATCAGAGACTGAACAAGTAACCGTCATTTCAGCTGATGCTTTTCAATCTCACCCTTATGTCCGTTACACAGACACATGCAGAGATCTGGTTCTTTTGGGGTCATGCTTCTCCCATACATCTCTGATTAGATCATCTGGATTTACACAGCAGAGGCCACGCACAAAATGAATCATGCAAGACAGATCTTACATTGCATACAACTCCCACTCTAGGTGGTCACAAAACATTGCCTACAGTGGAAGCAAAGGGCTCTAGACTCAAGTGGCTTAGCTGTGAGAACTATTTCTAATGGAAATGCCACAGAAGCTAAAGCTTCACCAGACCTCATTCTTGGTGGGAGGCCAGAAGACAGAGGAAAGTTAAGGAAAAAAGGTGGTAACCAAAGACCCACCTGCAGGGTCTCAAGGCCATTCTCTCTCTCGTTTTCCTCAGGAGGTTTAATAAGGTAGCAATGGTTGCAGCACTTTTTCAATTCCATCACAATGTTCAGGAAACCAGATGTGCTCCCTCTCGTTCCCTTTGAAAGAGCTTTGTAGTTTCGTGTCAAAATCCACCTGCAGGCAGGAAAATGAAAAGACCACGTCATTTCACAGTGCAGAGTGGGCATGCTGGATTCTTGGAGGGACAAAACCTTCGGGGACACCTTGTTCAAGCATCAGTCTACTTCCCTCCCTCCATCTCTCTTTACTTCTACAGGAAACTGCTGTTACCTCACTAAAAACCCTGATCTTACTTTCCAATTGACATTATTACAGCTTAATATTAAACAGCACCACAACTTTGTGGGGAGCTTTACTCCCCCAGGAAAGACATAGCCTCTGTCCTGAAAAGCCAGCCAGCTGAATTGTATCACTCTACAAAAGCACCCCCAGTGGTCTGCAGATGCTCTTTTAGAAGAAAAGTTACCAACTATCCTACCTCAGATACCTACTGGGAAGCTCCTGGTACTACAGGTGATGGCTGCCACACTGCATTCTGAAGGACACAGTATACTGGAACACATTCCCAAGGCACACAGAAAGATGTGCCCACTTCTACTGGCGCTCCCAGGAACATAATAAATCACTCACTTGTAATACTGCTTCTGCAAAGCAGACATTTCCACCCGGAGGATCTGCTCCACTTTGGCTGGCAAAGATTTCTCCACATCCTTCTTCACTCTGCGTAGGAGAAATGGTTCCAGGACCTTGTGAAGGCTCTGGTAGCCATTCTCTCTACCTTTCCCGTGGTCCTCTTCAAAATCCTCCCAGAACTCAAACCTAGCAACAGAAACAAGGAGCAGAGAAGGGTCTGAATACCTTGTCTTATTGCACCAAACAGCAGCTATTGGATATGCTCCTACTGCACAAGACAGGAGATCACCAGTTTAATGGAAACACGGCGGAGGACAAAAGGTTCACTCTGCTCTGGCTAACTAAACAGACTGGTGGCAAAGCCAGAAGCTCTCTGTCCTTAGGTGCCTTCCTAACATCTTGTCCTTGAGCTCCACGCTGACTCCCAGGGCCCAAAATCCCAGGCTTTCCAGTATTCTGCTCCACTGCCTCCTGCTGATGTTCACCTGGCAGCATTTTCTGAACTTTCCCCAGTGCCCTTCACTCAGCAGGGTTTTGGCAACAGTACTACGCTTTACACTGCTCTGAAGGCTCTTCTGGATCGCTGCTTCCTCCAACAGCTCCTTCGAAATGTGGAGATCTGCTCTTCTCCTCCGCTAGGGAGACCTCATCCCTATCCTTCACACTTTCTGTGATCCAAAGAATTTGGGGGACAGCTCTTTTTGGAGTCAAGTATAATTTTAGCGAGCTTTGGGGCATGCTTGTCTAAGCCTTAGCAGTGCACATAGCCCATTTTGTTTTAAAGAAAACATTTGTTACAATGCAGACACACGATCAGCTAGACAGCCCCATCCTCAAGCAATACTTCCAGAGACTGTCGTAAAATGGTTGGCGAGGGTGGCTGAACCACAGTGAAACCTCAGAGATGGTTGAGATGATTGCTTAAAACAAGTTTAGCTTTTTAGAGATGGCTCTAAGACAGCAGAGAGATTTGAAAGGCATGTATTAGGTTTCCTCATTCAATCTGCTGCCAGAAATATTCCTTGTGTTAGTCATTTAATCTCTGATTTTCCCCACCCGTGTCTGTTCCCCTTTTGTTGCTCTAACTCCACTGAGTTTAATTCAAGGATTTAATTCAGGGATCTCCGCTATTATGCACTCCCTTGAGCCTAGTTAACAAACAAGAATGGACACAGAGGTATTTTCTGAAGGACCAGGAGGAGACTTACTTCTCTGGCATGATGAAATGCAGCAGGGACCAGAGCTCTTTGAGTGAATTTTGAAGTGGGGTACCGGTAATCAGCAGCCTGTGGTTGGACTTGAAATCAATCAATGTTTTATACAGCAAAGAGTCATCATTTTTCAACCGATGGGCTTCATCCACGCCTAGAAAGGCCCAGTTAATACTTCCCAAAACAGCCTGGAGGGAAAGAAGAAAAAAAAACAGTCCCCAAGGAGACACAGGGTCAGACAAGCCCCACCACCTTGCACATGCCCCTCTCTCCATGGCCAGGAAGCAGTGCAGTGTTTGCTTTCCAGGATGTCCTGCCCCAGCCCCAGTGCTGGACCCACCAAAGGAGCTGGGCTCACAGAGTTTGTTGTTCACAAAATCTGGTGACCAAGGCACCCACGCTAGTTTTGCCTCCCTGGAAAGGTGAAAAGTAGCCATGCTGTATAGCGCTCCTGCTGTATAGCACTCCTGCCGTATCCAACAGTCTTTCAGCAAGTATATCTATTTTAATCCACCTTCGCTTCACCCAGAAAGCAGAGTCCTCCCCCAGCCCCCTACTCTTCCCTTTTCTCCATGCTCCTGCGGCCCTGCTGTAGCACTGGAGCAGCAGCAGGAGAGCAGACAAACAAGCCTATAAAGTTAAGGTAATCTGAGTTCTGATTTTTTTTTTTTTTTTTTTTTTTTTACATTAGTATTAAGCTTTTTTGTTTTCTGCTAGGACTCAGTGATGCACTGACAGGGATGATGAGCATTTCCTAAGCAGACAGATTTCTTCGAAGTGTAAAAATCCAGGTATTGTTTACACTGTGGCCAGCAGTTCAGTGTAATATTTTGTCCTCTTAACTAGCCTAAATTAAGCCAGGTAAAATCCCTGCCTGGTGTTTTACAAGTAAAAATAACACCACAACTGTGCAGTACAAGAGCGAAAACACTGTAACAGGTGTCCCACATTCCCTTTGCATTACTGGCAGCAAAAGCAAACAGTAGCTGTATGTTCTCCAGCACTACAGAGGAAAGAGGTGAAGCCCCCTAGCTAGGGCCTGGCTTCCCCCTTTGCAAGCAAAAGAAAGTCTAAAAAACATCCCTGAAGCATTACTCACCTTATCCTTCAGGAGAATCTCATACGTTGTAATAAGTGCATTGAATTTCAACCTTTTAGACTGAGAGTGGATCCACTCATATTCACGTATCTGTGAGAGGCGAGAGGAGACAAACGTTAACTTTGTTACCAAAAGAAAAGTTAGCAATCATTATTTTAATGTAGCTATAGCCAGCAACCCCAAGTCCAAAACCCTCGTGTTCAAGGTGCCATTTGATGAGCTCGGGGTGCCCAAGGAGCAGCTTGCTTTAGAGCACACATGGTTCAACTGCCCTCGCACAGGTGAAAAAATAAGGTCAAACAACTTGCTGTTGTGACATTACCCTGTCTGCCAAATGTACACATCATCTCACTATCGACACCGCAAGACTCACAACATTTGTGTGCTTTGTCACGTGAATAATTAAGCATATAGGAAGCAAGGACTTTTATACTGCTGTACTTCTTACTGCAGCACATTTCAGCCCAGCACAAGAGTGGTATTATCCAGACTCTCTGAGAGAAGCCAGTACTCCTGTGCTCACTCTAAGAGAGGAAATAAGTTAGAAAAGTAGAAAAGTCCTTGCAGCAGTGAATTACACCCGTGTGCTCAGCTACACCAGCTCCAGCCCCTGCAGTACTGCCAGTACTCTCTACCAGCCTCTCCAGCAGAACACGTCACACGTTACACAGAAGCTGTTGTTTTGCACCCAGCATTTCTACCCAACCCCACACTCTTTGCTTTCCGATTACACACCATGTTCCTGCTCATGAGGTCTCCGATGTAAACCACCACATTTATCTCAGGTGCCCACACTTCAAACTCCCTCTGCCACGAGGTGAGAGTGGACAAGGGCACCACCACCAGGAACGGGCCATAGAGCTGGTGCTGATGGAAGAGGTACGACAGGAATGATATTGTCTGAATCGTCTTGCCCAGTCCCATTTCATCAGCCAGGATCACGCTGTTGTTCCTGAGAAAGAACAGAAATGCTGCCTGAGTGCACGTTTCCCCCACTACTAATTCACTGTGCACCAGCATGAATAGCAATCCACCAGGACAGAAAGGGGGCAGTGCAAAAACATTTATCTGAAGACTTTCAAGTGGATCCCAGGGACAGCCAGACTGCACATGGCACAATAACTTGCAAAAACAAAAGCAAAGGGAGAAGAGAGTGAGTGGCCTAATTTTGGATGGACGTTTCTCAAAGACTTCAACAAGTGTATAAGCATGCTGAGCCAGAAACCCCTTTTTTCAGTTAAGGCAACAGAAAATGAGGGCTGATATGTAGTAGGCTGACACCACAGTCAAGTCCAGCACGTGAACAGGCCCAGCCAGGGCAAATGCTTTTTGTTTTCACACAAGGTTTCTTAAGTTCACGCTTCAGACAGCTCCTGCTTGCGGTGTCTGCAATGCAGCTGGGTGTGTTAACATTCAAAATCCTTCAAGCTGCAGAAGGAGGCTGGGTAAAGACCTCAGGTGAAAACAAGAGGGTCATATCCTACTGGGACAAAAACCAGGAGACACAAAACGAAGACCACATACATAGCATCTGTACGTACTTGCACCACGAGTGAGCGAGCCAGTTGAGGCCCTCCAGCTGGTAATCTCGCAGCTCCAGGTTCTCCCCACCAATGTAAGGAGGCTGTTTCTTCAAGGCAACAAACCTTGGTCTCTGCTTCAATACCTGAAAAAAAGATGCTGCCGTAAGTCCGCTGATGAAAAAGACAAATTAAGTAATGAAAATTCAGCAACGAAATCTATCAATTCAGCAGATTTTATCGGTTAAAGTCCGTCCACGTTTTCCTAGCCAGTGCTTATTGTGTGCATTTCAGATAACAGCTCCACAGTGTTACGTTCTGCCTGCTGTCCTCCGGTTCTGACGACCAGGGCCGTGAGCCTCCCCAGCAGTGCAGTAAGCTGTACATAATGCACACCAGATGGAATAAACTCTGCTTTCTTTTTTGTCCTCTTTTGGGTTTTCTCCCATGATTTCCATCCCTCTCCTCCACTGCATCTTTTCCCAGGTACGCTGTTATTTGATCCAACTGATATTAAAACTCTGCATTTCTGCTGCAGCTCCTTCTGAGGAGGAAGCACTTTGCAAGGGTTAATGAAGACTCCCACTCTCCGGGGGGACGGAACATTCTCACTGTGCAAGGAGTAAATCAAACTAAAAGGGGTTCACATCTCTGCCTGAAGTACAATACAAGAAAGGCAAACAACCATTCAAACACTGGTGGGAGGATAGGAAAATGGTCTCTGGCATTTGTCCTTACAAAATTACACATCCCCACCGCTCGTGTCATCACCCAGCCTGAAGAAACCCAGCAACAGGAGAGAATTAAGCAAACCTTGCAATCCCGGGTGGGAATGGTTTTGGAGTTGTTGCGGTTGTTGAAGCTGTCAATGCAGTGCTGAAATTTCTTGCTTATCAGAGCCTCATCTTCCCAGCTGCACTCGGCATAGGGCAGCCCCATCCACTTACAGAGGTATTCAGGGTCATTTGAGGATGTTTTGCGACTGTTTGCTGCAAAATATGCAAAAAAGCCCAAACCTCAGCAACTGTGGTTCTGTGGCTGCACCACAAGAGTGGTTCACAGAGGGGCAGTCCGAACCACCCATACAGCCACAAGACAGGTCTCAACCAGTAGGAAAAGTTTATAGGGACCAAAAAACACTCCTTTACCTGGGAAATCCGAATGTCCCGTGGCAGACTTGCTGGTCTTCACAGCTGTGTGTGGAGACAGAAGGGAAGGAAGGGTTTGGAGTGCCGGCAGCCAGCAGATGGAGCAGGGCAGGCAGGCTGCCTCTGCCAGACACCCCACCCGTTTTTACAGGAATTGCATTGGAAATGGGTTAAATAGCTCTCCAAGCCAATCCCAAAGAAACTGGATGCTGGCACCTATGACTGACATGACTGTGGTATTACTGAAGTGCTCAGGAAGTCCCAGTTTTATTTTTAGTAGCGATCATGAAAATCTCACCCCTGTGCAGCCTTGCAGCCTAACCACATCCTCAACCACGTCACATAAAGCGGTCCTCATACAAGCCAGACCTGTACTGCTGCTTTGGATGCAAACACCTTGCATCCAAAGGGCTGAAGTTGAGGAACTTCAGCAGCAGCAACCTCAACATCCTCTTGGAAACTACCGTATCATCCCACACTTCAGGCAAGGAGAGCGACTGATTTGTAAACCTGCATTCCTCCTGTTCAAACCCGTGGATTTCATACACTGAAATACAGTTAACACCAGGTTTCTTTCTCTGGAGATACTGAAGGACCAGGAAGAAGAGTGTGCCATACAGTCATTCTGCTGTCACTAGCTATTAAAGTTCCCACTCCTACTTCACCCCTTTACAAAAGTGTTGGGTCCACTTACCAATTACTCTCTCCACAATTTGATATTGTTTGTTGAGCTCTGAAGCTAGCTCTTGTTGGCAGTTGAAATATTCTACATCTTCAGGTGATACCTTGCCCAGCCTAGATGCAAAAACAATCCAGAACAAAAACACACTATAATGCTTCTGAGGCCACATATAGAAATTCTACTTTCCTATACGGTCCTGTCATTCAGACAAGTTACTGAAGCACACTACTGCTTATATGTTTCTTAAACTATTAACTATAAATCACTACTGAGAAGCGAACGTCACAGATGTTCATACTGTCTCCTTATTAAGTGATGCCTTATACTGCAGCAAGAATCAGCCTCAATACCAGAGTCACAGATGGAAGCTGCTACTCCAGCTTTAACACTTTGGAAACACACCATAGCTCCCCTTACAATTCCCGCGGAGGTTGGACATAAACTGATGCCAAAACTTGCACACAGATAAGCCCACAATTAGCAAGAGTCAATAAGGCTGTAAGCCCTCGTGTCACCTCCAGGGCCAAGTAAATGCGGGCACCACTTTTTTTTTGTCAGCTACCCCAACTCTTAAGCCTGGGTTGTGGCAATATTGTGGATTTTGTGTCCCTTCCTCTCTCAAGACCACAGCACGGACATCACCTCTATGAGGGAGGATGCTCATCAGCAGGCAAAGAGAGATGTGAGCGTTGTGCCCTGAAAACAGTTGCTTTGGATGAAACGTGCTTTTCAAGAAGAAATCAAATGTTCTCAGTCATGACTCCGCAAACCTCTCCTAAAAAAGATTTTCCCAAGGCCAAATCACTGGTTGAAGTAAAGCATACCATTGCTTGATCTCCTCCTCTTTTTTCTTGAAGTTTTCCAGCTTTTTCAGGCCCTTCACTTTCTGCTGCTGCAGGGACTCTTCACTCTCCCATGTGCTATGGATGTATGACCAGCCTTTCCATTTGATCAGGTACTGAACTTCTCCCTCATCCTTTTCAGGATCAAAGTCAGCGCTCGGGTTGCCGTTGGCTTCAGTTGCATACACTGTAGTGGAAGCACCAGTGGCTGCAAAAGAAATCAGGCTGCAGTCAGTACCTTTGCTATCGTGTATTGGACATGAACTGCATTAGAGCAGAAAGTTATTTTTCTAATACATCTTTTGTGACAGCACAAAGAATATCCTGCAGATTCTGCAACCCCATAAGACAGGCACACAGAAGTTTTCTATATAACAGAATCTTTTTAAGTCTCTCTGTTATAAACGCCTTTAAGTATAATTCAAAGGTCTCCTGAAAATGTTCACAACCATTCAGTTTTACAAAAACACTTCTGTAAGGCTACGAGAACAAAACATCGGCTTTATTTTCATTATGACCTTGTCAATGGAGCTACGAAAACTGACTCTACTAGAAGATTTATGCTGTATTTCAAAGAAGGGAAAAGCAAGAACTGCAGAACAATGACTGCATCTTTAAAATGTATGCACCCTAAATGAAAGCTGCCAAGCACATAAACTTGACGTTTTAGATTTTTCAATAGTGCATTTTACAAAAGCTGCTGGAAGACATAAATAAGAGGCCTAGAGGAAAGGGTAAAGAGTGCTGAAACCCTTGGCCCCACTTTGAAGTTGCAACAGCATTGCACCAGCTCAAGAGGAACTGTGATTGCACATGATTGACGTTAGAAATAAAGGCTTTTTCCAGAACTACGCACCTCCTTTTTTTCCAAGCCTGATGTCTAAGACTTTCTCAATAGTTTCACTGTTGTCTTGCTGTTCATCAGCTCCTTCCCCAGTCATCTCTATCAGGTCATCAGAATCCGTCTCAAAATCATCATCTTCTTTGTAACTGAACAAGATAAAAACCAAACTGATCAAAAGCCCTCGACTTTCCAGTCCAGAAACACAGAGAATGGCATGGACTGGGGCAAACCCTCTCCAGCATTTATCTTGTGGTTGACTGCATATTCACACATGCATTTCTTATCTTAGCTGTTCAGTGGTTTTTCCCCCGCTCAGATAGCTACACTTTATCAGACTAATAGTCTATCTTGTCCATATAGTTTTTCTGACTGTGGCCAACACCAGATGCTCCATAATGAGATGGAACAACCCCTGCAGCAGAAGCAAGGTCATCAACAAAGCAAGTCTCCTCTATCCAATGAAAGATTATTTTATGTTTAACAATGGAGGTTGCAGAGTATCAAAAGGCTACGTGGGTGCCTATACCACCCTAGGAGCTAAACTTCTCATCTTTGATGAGCGTTTAACTACCAAAAAATATTATTTGAGTGGCTCTTTGCAAGTCCTTTATTAGGACTGCCAAAAGGTGAGAAGGCACACTGGGGAACGGATAATGGTTTACCTCCACCATGTCTTGATACTCTGTCCCAAGACAGTACCTATCAGCCATTTCCAGACACTTGGTCCAGTCGAGCACAGATGCTCCCTTTCACTCATTTTGATCTATTAATTGCAGTTCTTAATCTCATCTGAGAGTGTGTTAGAAACATTATGCAAACCTCCTCACATTTCTCTAAGAGGGACTGGTAAATATTTCCTCCTTTACAGGTGGCAAAACAAGGTAAAGAGAAGTCCTGTGTTTGCAGCATGAACCCATCAAAAGAATCACATCTCTGCCAAGAGCTACCTGCAGGGGAGGGCAGGGTCTCTGCAGGGTCACACGGGCAGTCAGGGCCCACTGGTGCCCCCCCTTCCCCAGCCAGCCAACCCGCATCACCAAGCAGCCCCACACTTGTTGATACCTGACATTTTTGGCTGCTCTTCGGCGAGTTTGTCTCTTGGGAGTCTCATCATCTTCGTCATCATCGTCATCTTCAGATGAGTCTGGCCTCTTTCTCTTCTTCCCACGCAGGGGTTTGTGAGGCTTTTTAACATTGGTTTTGGCCACTGTTCTAAAATCAGAATTAATAAAGCCATAATACAGCGTGTTTTACATGAAGATCCATTTTAGTAAATCTTTAAGAAAGCATGAATCTCAAATATTGGACTCCTAGAGACACAGTCGCTGTTAACTACCACAAAACCCAATGCATCACTCACTGGAGCATGAAATAGGTAAAGACAGTAACTAGGTCCTAGGTTTACTAGGTTGTAAAGAAGGGCAATATCGCAGGAAATAAAACCACATTATTTAGTGACAACTACAGATTACCTCCCTGCCAAGCACAGGCAGAAAAGACATGCAGAAAGACAGACAAGACTGAACCAACCGCTCCTTACCTCCTTTGAGCAGGTCTTCTTGCTTTAACTTTCTTCGGTTCAGGCTCACTCTCTCCACTGGTGCCTTGCTCCCCTCCATCTTCATCCTCCTCTTCACCAGAAACATCTCTTTTCCATTTACTTCTAGAGTCAGAAATGTAGGTCACGAAGGGCAATCGGATTTCAACACAAATACTTGGATAAACAGACACCCAAGCCGTCTAGGTTAATGCTAGCAGGCCACAGTTACGAGGCAAAGGTCAAAACTGCACTCTCGGTTGGCCAGTGCAATGCACGGGTGATTTTATGGTGTGATTGTCTGCTTTTAGGAAGAAGCCTCAGTCACCTAGGTTTCAGTTCAGGTATTGGGCAGCGTATCTTGAGTAAGAGTGGCTCTTAACACATACTACAACAGTGCTTGTGGCAGAGTTGTACTTCTTACAGCTGGGTGGAAAAGTGCTTTGATTTATTTAATTTTCTTTTCTGTTTCTGAAATGGGCTGGAAAAATCTTAAGAGAAGTGCTCACTTTCACTTATGGCGTACAAGCCACAATGTGCACAGTTATATGACTTCCTTGTAGCCTGGAAAATGGAGCAAGAAGTCTCCTGCCATCCAAATTCAGGCAATTAAAGTTTCCAAGTGTGAAGGCAAATCATACTGTACCATTAGTGGAAGGAAGCATGTTCTCCGTGGACAGGTCAGAGCAAAGCTGCAGCTCTGAAATGCCCTTTGAAGGAGCCCCTCCTCTCTCCAAGGGGACATGGAGAGTCCACAGGGATTATTCCCCTTGCCCAGAGAGGTCCATACTACAACAGGGAGGACCTGTGCTTTATTACCTTCCCTCCTGCACTGATGTGTACAACTAAATGAAAAATTAAAAGACAAGAAACAGGAGAAAGGGAGCAGGATCATGTGGCCGTGTAAGTTCTCTCCAACAGGCAACTTGTAGCCCCTTCAGTTCACTTTAGTGTTTGGAAAAACAAAAAGGTACTTAGATGGAAAAGAGCAGTAAAATATGACTGTAGGTGAACTCGGTTATGGTGATCAGACATCCAAAATATCCTTTATGGAAGTTCTTTTGTTTTAATAGAGGGTTATAAAAGATAAAAGAGGACAATAATTTGACTTCTTATCCTCTGTTAATCAAAAAGGTGGATGGAGAAGGGGTTAAACTATTTTAAGTACATCCGAAGGAGAGTAAGTAACCTGACGGAGAACTGGAAGACTGACAACAGAAAGCGAACCTGACTTGTCCAGATTCCATCACAGGCAAGTGGGAAAATATAAATGAAAGAAAAGTTGGGAAATTCTACCCATCTGTAGATCCATATTCATACTGAAGTTTCAGTCATCCGAACTATTATTACTGGAAATATTAAAGAACTTATTTTACAAGCTCACCGTGTTGACAACACCTAGCAATCAATCAAATACTACCATTCTGAAAAACAAAACAAAGCCAAGTATCACCATTCAAAACCCTTTCCCTAGAAACTTACGGTTTTTTCATTTGCTTCTGGCCTCTTCTTTTTGGGCTGTCATTTTCAGATTCGCTACTTGCCTTTAATTGAAAAGAAAGAAAATCAGGTTGTAGGCTTTGCTCTGGACTGTCTCCTCAAGGATACAACTGAAACGCATGCACGTGGTCTGAGCTCGGACACAGCCTGCCTGCTCTTTCACTGCAGTGCTGGAAGGATGCTTTGGTGTGACGGGGCTGCAAGAGAGCAGCCAGCCCCCCGGCACCAGTCTGGTTACTGCTGCTGCACTCTCAGCGTGAAGAAGGTAACTCTCTGCAGAAAGGCTGGAGAAATCTACTACAACAGCTGTCCTGGAGTCCCTGAGCTGGGGATGCACAAGGCTGCGACCCACCTACCCCTCAGCATCAACCTCCAACACCTGGCAGATGCCATCTCAGCGGACAGTGCAACACCCCCTGGATTACAAAACCACAGGGTGAATTGAACCCACCAAACCTCGCACCGCCCAGGCGCTGTTGCAACCTGCGTTGCAAGGTGAGCCTCTCTCCTGCCTGATGCTCGAAAATCAGGCAGCAGTGTGACTTCGCGCTTTCAGGGCTTGCCACAGTGCTAAGGCTTAGCTGTTTTACAAGGCTTTTAACTGAAGGTGCAGTGGCTGCATGTACTTTCAAGAGCGCCCATACCTGCCATTTCAGCAGGAACCTGCAGTATTTGGGGTTGTTTGGGTTTGGTTTCTGTGATTCTGTGGCTGCACTTTCACAACAAATGCATTATCTTCTCTTCCTTCATTAAAGAAACTTCCTATAAGGAAGGAAATTCTCATAAACAGACAATATTCTCATCACAGGAGTGTCCCTGCTTTCCTGTTG
Source organism: Falco biarmicus (assembly GCF_023638135.1). Lineage (NCBI taxonomy): Eukaryota > Metazoa > Chordata > Aves > Falconiformes > Falconidae > Falco > Falco biarmicus. The sequence continues at coordinate 63,591,374 of NC_079294.1, read as the reverse complement.
GGTTTTTTTTTCCTCCCACAGCAAAAGTGACTGAGGACCTGACTGCATCAGGGCCGTGTCCTGCTGCTTTCCTTCCTCCTAATCCTCCAGTCTCCACCAGTGAAGTCTCGCTGGCTAAATATATCCAGAGATATTCTAACTCCTCGCTGTACTATTTTAAATGTGGGCGTCATTAACTCCTACAGACCAAGACAGCTAAAAAAAAAACACCCAACCCCCCAACCTTTAGGCTGGTTGTACACAACCCCATTTTCGTGAAAACTAGTCAACCATAAAAAACAGATTACCACACAAATGACACCCGTCAACCAAAAGATTACTTTGCCTTATACACTTGCTCTAGAAAATGCAAACCAGCAGGGAGAAAACTGAAGAAACCAATGTGAGATTTCTAAAGGAGTATTAAAATGACAGAAGCAGCCTCCAAGACACCTTGTTCTACACGCTTACTGGAAATCTGCTTCATGCTGCTTTTTGCAGCAGTACTGAGCTTTAGCTCCAGGTAATGCCTGCTCACCACCAGTACCCCAGTTTGCATCTCCTGGTACCCCTACCACCCTCCTGGATACAGCTAGCAAAGCTTACAGCCAAGAGCTGTTCGCAGTAATTTTTTGAAATGGTGTGAGCTGCAACATGAAAAACTCCAGGCTCTGGAGAGGCATGGCCCACCCTCCTGATTGCTTTCTAGATCCTTTATTTCCACTTTCCAGTTTCCCTTCCACCAACAGAATTTTCCCTCTCACTTGCATCACTGTTTCCATTAAAATATACTGAAATACTGGATGCCACACTAGACCAAGAGCTTTGCTGAATTTCACTGTGGTTTGGGGTCAGATTTACACGTGACACAACAGCACCTTTTGAACCGTATCTTACTACAAACACGTGTTCATCCACCTGTTTCAAGGCCCTGCATGAAATCCCTGTCTCATTTACCAAGCATCCAGGAAGCACGTGACTGGCAAACACCGCAGAGAGACCTACCTACCCTTTGCAACACAAGCCAAGCATTCCACAGATTTCAGTTTCAACAAGCAAAGTTTAAAAGTCTTCCTTACCCCCCCGCCCCCCCCCCCCCCCCTTTTAATGTCTTATCTGCTTTCTGAAGCGTGCTGCTTTGCCATTCCAATTTTGGCATGGTTTTTTGAGAGCTGTCCGTCAACACATGTTTATTTTTCGCTGTCTTTTGGCAAACCACAAGTAGAAAGAGGTGGATTTTATTTCTGCTCTGCGTCACAGATGATCAGATTTGGAGAAAACCAAATACAACCTTTGGCTCTCTGAAACTAACTCCACTTTTTTGCCAAAAATCCCATTTTCCAAGTTTCTTTTGTCCATTTTCCTCATGCCTCTACTCTCCCCCTGCTCTATCACTGTCTCTACAAAGCTGATGCTATCTCTTAATGACGTGTCTTTTCCTTACCTCTTCCTGCCTTGAAACATTTAACTCACGACTGCAATTCAGCCGCCTTCAGTTACATTTTTCAAAGGCATCACTGTCTTTTTTGGATGCGTGTCAAGCCCAGCTCTATCTCCTCTGACACAGCCAGTCCCCATCCCCAGCCTGAGTCATCTGCCTGCCTCGTGCTCCCACATCCTCGCTGTCCCAAGTGCTGGGAAGTGCCATGCCTGCAGCCCTGCAGCCCCACTGACGCAGCATCTCCTCCCCACTCCATCACCTACCTCCAACCCGTGTCTCCTTCTCACCAACTCCTGACCCCGGGGTGCCAGGCTCCAGCCCCTGGCTGAAAGCTGCTTTCTACCATCTTATACAGAAATAATAACAAATTTTGTTTTAAAAAAGCACATGCATGTTTTAGCAACCTCTTAATTCTGCTTAAATCCACAGTTGAGGACCCAGCTGCAAAACTCTACGTGGACTTGCTCCAATCAGCCCAAGGCTGAGATCTGCACCTCGGCCCTGGACTCTACAGCACAAACAGAGCTTGTGCTTGTAAACACCGTTATCGACATCAACCCACAGGCTCTGGCTGGTGGCAAATTCCTCAGTTAAGGAAGCACAGCTGATAACCAGAGAGCTGGGAGCATGCCAGGTCCAGAGCACACACCTGAGGTCCCATCCGCGCTCCAGCCTGCCACCCACCATCGCCGGGAAGCAGACTGGCTGGGAAATCACACGCAACTTGAATTTTAGTAACATCACATCCCTGAACGACACAAGCTCAAGCTGACACAATCGGTCTCCAGTCCCCACCAGGGTTTTTGTTCAGCCCAGCAAGAGACGCTGGGGGCACACACTGCTGGCTCTCAGAGCCTGCCTACCAGCACTGGCAAAACCCGGCTGGGCTCAGGCTGCCCCTCTAGGGTGCTGCTGCTGTGGCCAAGGGGGAAGATGCCTTGCCTTCCTAGATCCCCCTTTCCCTACCAAACACTACAGATGTGCCCATCTTACTCCTGCACCACCATTTCCAACTGGACCAGCAATTAGACTCTTAAAACGTGCTTTCCCACCTCCAGCTGAAGGGACCAGCCCTCCCTCTCCATGCCTGACTCCTCCCATCCAATTTATTCTTTCTCCCAGTGCATAAAGTGTGCGCACTTTTACTAGACTAAATATGCTGTATTCTGCCATGGAGTAACGCTGCACAAAACATAATGATACTGCACACGTAGCACCAAGCAGAGCAATGCAGCAGCAGTCTAAATGTTCTAGTCCCACAGGCTGTCCGTGAGCATCCTTGCTGCTAGCTCAGAACAGGAGAAATGGAGACTCAAGGCCATGGGCATGGTCCAGCTGAGCCTCTTGAGCTCATGCTGCCTACTAGGAGAGATGAAGACTTGCTTAAACAGAGGCAAGAAATATTTCAGAGTAAAGTCAAAGTGAGGATTTGCTCATTGCAGGCTTAACAGAGGCCAAGCTCTAGCACTCCAGAAAAGCTGGAGAATCTCAGCTCACCCCGTTAAGTTTTCTTATGTCTGCCAAACTTCTCTTTCCCTGTGATACTGGCAGTGTTTGAACTTTCAGCAAATATGTGAGGTGAAGCACCGATCAAAATGCAAATGAGCAGATATTTTTCTCAATAATAAAACCAACTGTATTTTGGGAACACCTCTGGTGCATGACTTACGGCCTCTCACAGAAAAGATGCACCACGCCATTTATTGCCAACTCCAGCCTGAAACCACCCTTTTTACAGCAAAAAGACCGTGCCTGTTTTGGGCACGTTTATTTCTTGACTGCCCCAGAACACTCTGAAAGGCACCTGGCCCTGCATGTCTCACATCCCCTTGCTGAAACTTCAAGCCAATTCATTAACTGCAGAGAAAATGCATGTGCAAGTACTGTTTTTACTAAAAAACTCACGTGTGCCCTTATTCCTGGAGACAGCTCTAGCTCTCTGAGCCGCTCTGTGCCCCCATGCAAAACTCCGCTTTCGCTTCCTCATCTTTCAGCCCACGCCTTCGCATCGATCGCTGGGTTTCACCCTCCCCGACTACAGCTCGGAGACCGACACAACGTGCTGGTGGCCTTACGGGCAGTTCCCAGAAGGCAATCATTTCTAACACAGAAATAACCCTACCCAAACTGCTGGTCTCAAGAGGACAGACCAGTGATTGAACAGTGCCCCAAAGAACTGAACCACCCCCACCTACGCAACATCTCCCCCGATCAGGGTGAGTCACGGGGCAGCACACGGGCAGGTGTGATGGGTGATTCTCATTCTGCGCTCTGAGCCTGCCACGCTGCCTAAGCGATGCTGTTTGCTAACACTGCAGAGAAGCGTTAGGGAAGAAGGCAATTAAAAGCTCCTAGACACTGTGCTGGAAGTCCCAAGCAGCAAGGAACAAGAGCAGGTCACTGGCGACAGGATTAACCCTGTAAAGGTAAAAAGCAAACTTAAGAGGTGTCAAGCGCCTTGGGTTTCTGCCAGCTCCAGCAGCAGCAAGGAGGCCTCAGCACCATGCAGGCTCGAGCTACGCTACTTCCTCCCTCTTGGCGTTTAGGTCTTCCAAAAGCAAGACTTTCCATCTCCTCCTGCTCTTCACGAGGCCTCAGCACTGTGCTCCTGACACGTCACACCCTCCACCGGACTCTGCTGCAGATGGGAGTTGCCCTATGGGGACCAGTGCTCCTTTGGGGAGAGAGAGGGGAAGGGGTGGGTCCAATTTTGTTGAATTTGGCTTTCCATTCCACAAAGGTGGCGATGGGATCATTGGGCCCATTGGAAGGACTTTTTTTTTTTTGTTTTTTACAATATTTTGTGGTATAGCAAAGTTTTTACATCTCAGATTTATTTTTTTAAAAAAAACTTTATCGTACCTTAAGTAGTAGGAAATAAAGATCTCGAAAAAGAAAACAACATTTGCAAAACCACGTAATATTGTAAAACAAAAAAAGATGGGACTTACCTGAGCCCCTAACAGGGCACTTGGGTCTGCAGTGGAGGTCGGTGGTGGGTGTGACATCGCCAGCACAGTGCATGCCGGGGCATCGCACAGAGAGGCGGCCAGTAAGCTTGGGCTTTGCCGAACTTGAAAAGGAAAACAAAAGCTAAGTCAATGATGTGCCCCAAGCCCCTTCCTAACCTGCTGCTATGTGGGACATCCAGCACAGGAGTCGGGGGGGGGGGGGGGGGGGGGGGGGCAGGTGGTGGTACTGCAGGTGCCACAAGGCTCAATAATGCACAGAGCGAGGAGCTGGAGACTTGCATTTGCCACATGACTCAGACCCCTCGAGCATCAAAACGCACATTTCAGTGGCAAAGCACAAGTAGCCCTATGGTCAGAGAGCACCACTGGGCTCCTGCTCAGCTGAAAAGCTTTATCTTCAGATTCCCAACCACGTGGTCCTGCACCTAGCTTTAAGCTCCAGGCTCTACTTTCAGTCTAAACTTCTCTCTTTTTTTCTTTCCCCTCTGCTACAGCTACTCAACCTTCCTGAAGACCTACAGATGAACAGCTGTATGCAGAAAGCCTGCTGGATGCAAGTCAAGGTGGTAGCTAATTCCTAAATCTTCAGAAAAAAAAACAGGAAAAGCAACAATTAGAAGGTTTGTCTGCCAGGCTTTGACCACTTGTCACCTCCAGCTGAAGCATGAAAGACTTCCCAATATTCAACAAAAGAAAAGTGATAGTTCACAAAGCGGAACGCACACAAACGCATTTATCAGCATGATCCATTCCAGGATGTACAACAATGACTGTTTTGTTGTTATAAGGTGTTTCTGAGAGGTTTCCTTTATTCCTGGTTGGATCTGTGTTGTGTTGTGGTTTTGGTTTTCTGGTTCTGGTTTTTTGGTTGTTTTTGTTTTGGTGTTTTGGGGTTGTTTTGGTTTTTGGTTTGGTTTTTTTTGTTTGTTTGTTTTTTGTTTTTTTTTTTTACAGACTCATTTATCTCCAGGACATTTCTACAGCAGAGCATGATTCGCATTACACCCCATTCCAGCAATCAGACCAGTGCATGCAGATCTCAGCCCACACCGTGTCCCGCTGACTCCAGAGGTCTCAGGCCAAGCGGATCCAACCGCAGGACTGGGACCTTAACTGTGAGCTCCATCCATGCACCAAGCCAGGACTCTGTGTTTACAAGGCAATGCAGACGAGACCTCCCTCTGCTCTTTGGGTTTGGTTATTTTTATATGTGCAGTAATCCCTCATTTGTTTTTTTTTTCCTTACCTCATCTTTTATATTAAATCGTGACGGTTCTTGTCTGCTTCGGTTTGACCTCCTAACCCCATAAACATCAGGATATTCTTCCCACATCTGCAAAATAAACAGACCATCAGAAGGCCTGCTTCACCCCAATTATTTCTAACATTTTCCAAAAGTTTGATGGTGAATGGTGGTTTGTGGGGTTTTTTTTTCAAAAATCAATGTAAGACCATTAGGGAATTAGCAACCAGTAGACAGACCCTTTAAAAAACTGGCTGAAAAAAGATTATGGTTATTCTGGGGTATTTGGCAACACGCTAAAGCAGCATATTTTATCTGAGCATTATCTTTACAACGGTCCACCTTTCCACCAGTGTACAAATTACCCTCCAGCTCACTTAGGCTGAAGGACAGAGTGTTGAGATAGCCAGTGCTCTGCAAGCAACGGTGCTGAAGGTAAGGAGGCAACACCTTGCATGTGGAATGAATGGACGTATCAACCCAAAAGAAAAATTTAATGTCGCCAACAGCTTCCACCACAATTCCCTTCCATTGGGAAAACCCCACCAGCTGCCTGAGGAGCCCAGCACCACCTTCAAAAGTGAATTCTGTGGCCCAGCGTGGACAGCAAATGGACCAGGGCACCCCGTCCTTTGGCAAGGCAAGGCAAGGCAAGGCAGCGGTGCTGCCGGTTCTTCTCCAGGATGGACTGATGCAAATGCAGTTTGGCAGCGCAGGACATGTGGATGTGCAGAGCCGACTACTGGGAATGGTTGTGCTCTATTTGTTGTAACCAGGCCCTCAACTGTTTAATACACTTTGCCTAACAGCAGGCATCTCTTCTTGCTGGATGAACAGGAGGACAAGGGGGAGACAGGAACTGATGCCCTGAGGGATATGAATGCAGAGCTGTGCTGGTGACACAGGACACAGATGATTTACAGGGTAGACAGAAACCACCAATGTGTCTCTCAAACACCTACACCAACAATCCCTCTCTCCCGCGGCAGACCTGATCCTCTTAAGTTTTCTAAGCCTATTCATTCTCCTTCTGCTTCTCTCTCCCTCCAGTCCTGAAATGTCTCTGCAAGCCACTAGCAGGAAAAAGAAATCAAAAGACACTGCCAGATGCAGCAGTAACTTGGGATTGAGAGCATGATGAATAGAAGGCTACAGCCCAGCAATTTTTCTGCTACTGTTAAAGGAGGAATGGGGTAACACTGCAACAGACAGATTGCGAAGGTGTTTATCTGTTGGGCACGCGAGTGAAGAGAGAAAAATTCACACCACAGAAAACATCAAAATACTCCCCAAACCATCTGAACAACTTGTCTTTTCATCTTTTAAATGGCACAGGTTTTGGATGAGGGATCGACTCCCATGACAAATCTGAATAGCATCTAATACAAATTAACCTCACCTGCACGGGTGTATCTAGACAGAAATACAAAATAAACAGTAATGTAATAATTAATTGCATTGCTTATTCAAGGGGAACAGGTATCAACATGCCTAGGTTAAGCCTAGCTAAGGAAAACGCCCATTAACAGAGAAATTAAGCAAGGGGAGAGGCTTTCTTATTAGAGGGTGCCCTGACCTTTTCATGCCTCATCCATGCTAATAATCACCTTCTGTATGGATGCGCTCCTTCACAGGATAATTTTAATGTTTATTGTAAGGGACATGCTCTTGGAACCCCACAGAGGAAAACTTCCTTCAGTCCCCACTTATCAACAATGAAACAGAAATTTGAATATCGTGTTACCACAACTGCCTTATAAACACATCTTTCCTTGCCCATCTGAACACGAGCTGAGCTGGCAGCCTAGAGATTTGTGAGAGGGAGAAGCTGGTAACACAATCCTTCCCTTCTCCCCTGCAGGTATGTGGGGAGTGCAGGCTGAAAGCACTGCCCTTCCTTCTCAGTCTTTACGTACATAGCAACTTTCTCCATAAAACCCTCTCATGAGCAAGCTGTGCTAAGTGCAAACCACAGCTCAGAAGAACAGGATAGTTACCACCAAAAAACGCACACACAAAAAAAACCCAGACCTGACCTAACCTGATTTTCTTCCCTTCAAGTAAATTCAGTTCACCAAGTTCCTGTCTCCAAATGGGTTCTTGGACTCCTCTTTCTCGCCTCACACCACACTGTGTTACTCGGGTGCCTCCATCCCTCAGGTGAAGTAGGTACTGAAGGCACAGCTTTGGTACAGCGGAGGTGCTCAGCAACCAGCGGGACACCACATGCATTAAACACCTGCAAACCCTTTTCCTCCTGGGCAGCAAGAGGTGGAGGGCAAACCTGCCCCTCATTCGCATCGGTCAGCCCCATCACCCTCTGGTGCCCAAAGGGCTGTCCCATCACAACAAGGATGACACCAGCAGGGCACAAGCACGGCACCGGGCCCAAATAACCAACGAACGTCCTGGGGACACCAGAGGTTGGAGGCTGTTGGGTCAATGTGCAAAGAGGCAGGGATGTTGAAGACAGCTTTGTTAAGGTCCTGCTGCCTGCTCTTTCATGGCAAGTACAGGGGTAACACAGCTATGCAGAGCAGCAGAGGCAATACCTTTTTAACATCTGCTATCCTTTCCTTCTTAGAGGCTGGTTTTTCTTTGGTTTCAGGAGGGGTCTGCTGAGATTTTGAACCCGTTGATTCACTTTCTGATTCAGACTGACTTTCAGAGGACTCCGAGCTGCTGTTTGACTCGCTGCCCTGCTCGCTGCCCTGCTCACTTTCAGACTGGCTTGCGGAGTCAGAGCCAGAGGCTTCTTCGGATGCCGAGTGACTGATGGTAGAGAAAGAAGAGATTACATTTTAACTGTACCGTCACAGCTTTGAAATACGCAGTGAGCAAACCTGAGCCATGTCCTACAACAATAGGCTTGGAACAGCCTACATTCAGGTGTGACCTGTGCGGTCCCAAACTGGCATACCGAACCAGAAGCAATTCTTTCTCAGGACAGGCACTGAACGCATGGGCCTGAGCACAGCCTCAAAAAAGCACTGTCCAGTATCTCCTGCTCATCAACCAGAACAAAAAGAGTGGTGGTACCATGAAGAGAAGCACTAGCAATACCAGTAGCACAGGTCCTACTGGGAGGATCTGGCTCATTCAGAGCGAGCAAGAGTAAGCTATGCTGGGTGCTGGAGCATGCAGAGACCATCCTGCTGTATTAAAGATAAGCAGCTGTTCCAGCATGCCGCTCCACTACATCCTAGTATGGCCAGCCATTCAAAAATCCAACATTCAATTTCTGAAAGAGGCCAGCACCAAATATCGTATGCATAATACTATTTATTATAGTAAATACCATGTTTCTTCTAAAAATAATAAATTCAGCAACAAAGCAGCAGTAAGGAGCTTATACAGGCATATCTATGCGGCTGAGGCAGGTCCTGTTTAAAGGGTTACACCAATGCTGTGCAGGCTGCATCTCTCAAGTAGCCAATAACAGGAAAGCAGAACATCAAATAGGTGAATTCACCTTCCCCCCCTTTACGTTAAAATAGGTTTATGTACAGAATATTCACTTAAATGCAGGCACCTCAACAAAACAATGAGAGGCCGGACTATTTTAGGTGGCCAGTATACTCAAATACCTTTGTCCAATCACTCCAACACCTCTTTTTCATTTAAAATCCAATTAAAGAAAATTTAAAACTCATTACAGCATATACCATACATGCTAGTAAGGTATTATTACAAATCCCACGCTTCGCAAACCAAAACGCAGCGCGGCAATAACAATGCTACAAACTTTTAGAACAAGGAGCATCTCTTTCCAAGTCAGCTCTTGATGTCCAGCGAAACGCTTTCATAATATTTAAGGGCATACTGCAAATGTAACGTCAAGAAAGAAAGAGTCAGGAAAACTCTGCAGAGGAAAACCAGATTTTTTTTTTTATTTTTCTCCTTTTGTACAAAACTACAAAAGTAAAGAGCTGCGTCAAAGGCTCAGATTTCCCAGTCCAAAAAAGAAATAATAGACAAAAAAGCAAAAGCCCATGTACAATTGCATACATCTCTATAGAGATCAACGCACGCTACAGAGACGGGATTTTTGATTCAGCTCCTATTCGCTGGTACACCCCCATGCAAATAGGGCTAATTTACACCACGGAAGTAAGTCTTCCGCTCTCGGAAAAGAATTCTTAAAGTATCTACGCGCTCGGGCAGCAGCGGCTCCCGGCTGCCGTGTCGGCGGGAGCGGGCAGAGGGCAGCAGCCGAGCGCGGCGGGAACCGGCTCCACCAATCCCCGCGCGGGGCCGCAGCCCGGCTCCCGGCCGCCATTTTACAACCCTCCCTCTTCCACCATCTTGCGGTTTCGTTGCAGTGGTGGCTGCAGCTCTGGGCCTCTCGGCAAACTCCTAAAATGGAAGAGGCACAGCCTTTTTTTATTTATTTTTTTTTCCCCAGGGAAAAAAAGAAACAGTTGCGAGCGAAAATTTCTAAGGCTGAAGTAACAGAAACAGAGCCTTTTTCCAGCAAGGCGCAGAGGGCGAGCTGTCACTGGTGGCTGCTGGTTTCATTAGCCCAGCTTGGCTTCAAAGGAGACGGGGGTATCGTGGCATTTCGTCCTAGCAGGGTTGGAAAATCAAGCTGAACTACCACTGCTCCAGGCCGGCCGGTCGCTCCTGCCTGTCCCACTCCCTGTCTGCGATAACCAAAGGCCCAGCCATCTCGCTACAGCCTGCTGCCGCCTGGCCCTTCCTCGATGTTTTCTGCAGCATTCAGCCCCCTCTTCTCCCCTGCAGCCCTCCATCGCTGTGCTCTCCCACTGCACCCTGCCAGCACCGTCTACCGTCTCTCTCCCCACTCGCCCACCACCCTGCAGCTTCCGTGCAGCTTCTCGTCAAGCACGTTCACAGACCTGCTGACATCTGCTACCAACGGCCCACTCAAACACATCGCTTTGCAACCGAGGCTACTCAGAGCAAGTGATGACACTTCCCCGCTGGAGAATTTTCAGAGTTCCAGGGTGGGTGGGTTTTTTTGGGTTGTTTGGTTGTGTTTTTTTTTTCTCCCCCAAGAAAACCATGGGAATTTTATTAGGAAGCACTGCCATAACACTTAGGGAAAGGATGCTCCTGCAGATCTAGGGACAGCCGGTTTCCACAGGCCCAGTCCCACAGAGCCTCCTGTGGAGATGGAGACTCAGCCTCCACAGAAGAATGAGACCTGAACTCATCCAAACTGCTAGTGTCACAGCACAAACTGGCAACATCAGGCTCTGTTTGAGTCACGTTGGTGTCCCATGTTCCACGGGAACACACAAAAGAAGACACTTTTCTTCAATCAGATTTACTAGCAATAGCTGGAAGAAATTCTAACCACCCAGGCTAGACTGAGGGCAGGCAGCTTTGGCAGTATTTGTTTAAAGGCAGAACAATAATTACTGGCCTCCTCCCACTCCCGAGCTCTTTGCTTCTCAAGGCCCTAAGCTTTATTTCAAGGACACAGGGACACAGCCGTTCTGCACATCTATAGCCATGATTCATGTGCTTTATCCACATTATCTGGGCACTTTTAATTCTTTTTTTCCAAGATGTGAACTGTATCGTCTGAAAAGAGGACTTCTCTAGTGACAGACAGATGACACACACGTCTGCACACACAGGTATGTGTGCGCTTGCCCTAATAAGAAATATACATGAGACGACGTATGTCCTTTTGAAGGCTGTTGCAAGTAATTCTTTTTTAACGAACAGCCTGTTATCAAGGCAAAAGGGTATGTGCTTGTCTTTGTTTCTACCTTGATACAATCAAATAAGAGAACTGAAAAGGCTAATTCCATAAAATAATCCTTTCTAACTATCACAACAACGATCAGGCAGCATATCTGCCTGCCAACAGAGTATAAAGGACTAGCAACATTATATGTCAAGTCAGGCCTTACACGGTACATATATGAGATTTAAGTCCTCTTTTCAGAAACTGTTTTTAGAATATGCCCTGCTTTAATGCCCCCAAGTTAAAAACCAAACGAGACCCACTTTCAACTCAACTGTAAGCGGAGATAACCTATAATTAATTCTCACAAAAATCATGATTCAACCAGTCCACACTCCTCCAAATTCAGCACAGAAACACTTGTGAACATCAAGAAAGCTACAGCTGCACCATTGGTAACTCCTTTAAAGTGAGAAACTCCTATAAAAATTGAGATCTGCCAAGACTCAGCCAAATACATCTAACTGGTTTCTAAGAAATACTTCAGGCTATAACTCCATTTTAATTAAGAGCCTGCTCCTGACTTGAGGGGGAAGAAAACCAAATCATCCCTTACCAAGAAGGACATGTTCCTTCCAAGAAGTAAGTAGCTGAACAGCACTGATAAGACCCTTTACAATCAGGCATCTAAGTTTACAAGGCAATTACAACGTGCCTGAAGCCTCCAGCCTTAGAGTTTAATATTTCACATACAACTTCATTTTATAGGGGACCATCTTTTCTAAGAGCAGGGGTCCTCAAACTACAGCCCACGGGCCAGATACGGCCCCCCAGGGTCCTCAATCCGGCCCCCGGTATTTACAGACCCCCCCCCCCGCTGGGGGTTTGGGGGGGGGGAAACCAAGCAGCAGCAGATGACTGCCTGCCACTTCACCCGCGCGCCGCCCCCTCTTTAAAAAGTTTGAGGACCCCTGGCTAAAAGCAACAAAACATTTTGTAAGTTCTCAACAAGTACAAACAGTAGATGTTTCCAGAAGGTGGAAGACGAGCTGAAAAAATTACCCAATATGCATTGCTGCAACCAAGAGCTGACAAGGAAATGGCTCGAACGGGCACCTCTTTGCCCGGACTTTTAAAATTTGGCTTTTGATGGACACGACTTGAATTCAGCCCAGGGGATAAAGGAGGATTAATGACCCAAGATCCTCCTACAAGCCAAACTCCTCCTAGCTGTAAGAATTGTTGTAACATTTCAAATGCAAACAAGTTTGAATCCAAACAGCAATGTTCTATTGGGCTTCACAAGCTCAGCAAGGCCTCAGCACCACTGAAACCAACCCATGCAGGCTTGACAAGGTCCTCGGCACAAACTCCCAAGGCTGGATAATATCAGAGACTAGGTAATACCAGAAACCAAGTTTATTGTTACCCACAACATAATAGTAATAAAATAAATTTTAAAAAATAAGCAAACACAAGCTTAACCCGTACGTGTTGTTGGACACAGCTTCACGTGTCCTGTGGATAACTGACACCCAGACGTCCATCCACATCTTGGCTTGCTGCCACTGTAAGGCCAAAGGCAGGCAGCTGCGAGACAGCCCCTCTCCTCCCCCCCCATCCTCCCCCATCTTCCCAGTACTCACTTTGTCCATAGGCCAGCATAGGTTGGGCTGATGGACTCCTCAATGAGATGTTTGAACATGCTGACACGTCAGAAGACTAATCCAGAGAAAGAGCAAAACACGCTTCTGCCGGCTTAGCAAGTAAAATCGCCAGCCAGGCTACAGGAACCAAAGCCTGTGGAAGCGTATCACAGCTGGCAGCGCAGGTGGGCTGCGGAGGAGAAAAGGTGCGCGCAAGACCCCAGTGCTGGGGCAGCAGCAAGCCAACTGCTGGGCCTGGCCACCTGCGGGCGCTCAACCTCTCTCCGTGGCAGTTGGAAGCCAACTGCCCGCCGGCGACCCAAACATTCCAATGCCATGGCAACAGGCTGGTGACATCACCTGATGGAACTCTAAGGTCAGCCCACCTGACCCGCTGCCATTGGTCACCACTGACCAATAGCAGCCAAGCTGCAACTCTCGAATGAGCGGGATGTCTTCTCCAGACCATACCTACCGGTCAGACCCAGTTCTACCAGTGAAAGAGGCTTTTCAGCCCCCACAGCTCTTCAGCAATGGCTGCCAGCCTCACCTGTCCACCAGTGGTAGTGGCCCAAGATTTACTCCAAAACAACACACCACCAAAGCCAGGGCAGGCCACCAATTTAAAACTATTTAAACAGATGTGTCTTCTTAAAGCAAACTACGTACAAACTTTTGTACGCATAAAGGGATGGTGGCAAACCACAGAAGCCGTTAACGGACCATCTCAGCTGGATACCATGTTGCCGTTAAACATTTCCTTTGAATATCTGATCTATAAATGTAACGTTCCTTATTATATATATACATGTATGAAATTTCTACATATATTGCAAATGAGCACCAACAGTTAACGTTGATGCATGCACTCGGGTTGTACAGTAGTTGTAAAACAAGCACCAAACCACATTACATTTCAACTCTAGGCCAAACAAGCATGGGAAGGAAACAAAACTGATTCTGGCTATAGATCACCTGAAGAGGGGATCACATTTGACAGAGGGGATAATATGTGGACCACAGAGGGCTGAGAAGAACAGTTCATGTGATCCATCTCTTGCCTTGGGAAAAAACATGAGCAAGCACTCTAAGCGTAGCCAAGGCCATATATACAGTACACAGAGTTCGTAGGAGAGCCAAGTCAATGACACTCAGATTGTGGTACCGAAGATAAATTAATTCCTAGCATTTTTAATTCCCTTTATTCTGAAAGTTATTTAAAAAAGCGATTGGTGCTTGCCTGTCTCCCAAGGCAAAGATTCTCTGAGTGATAAGCATTTGGAAGGGTCAGTCAAAGAGTTTTTCACAACTTACTTTTTCCTGCAGGCAAAAGTGGAAACAGGGGAAGGGAGGGAAGAAAAATATTCCTGCTACTCTACTATTTGTACCCACGCATGGTATGTATTTCTAGCGGTGATCTGTCTCAAAGCAGGAATTTAAACTAGAAGATAGTAAACGCAAACAACTTTGAATACTCACAATATAATTTGGCCAACTCTGGGCAGGCTTTCAAGGGGCACAACAAACGCTCCTAAGGTTACAGGCTTGCCCTTTCCAGATAACCAATGTGTCCTTCAAAAAACCAGAAAAATGTTTCCCCAAACTCATCTGTGACCTGCAATTTTTTTTCTTAAATAGGCAAGTGAGAAGAACTACCATAGAGAGCACATATTCCTTCCACACCTGACTACAATCTCTGCTTGCAGAGAGTGGGTGTTAATTACATTTACACATCAAGAGGCACAATAGCGCCATGGTGCTAACTGTAACAGTCAGGGATTATGCACTCGGCAGGTATCCTAGCCAAATAACCATCTGAATTGGGCTGTGGGATTTCCAGCCCATTCTGGCCACCACTCCTTGCCCCAGCACAGGACTCCCAAATGCCAGAGGCAAGCCAATCCTGAGCACACTGCCAGCTAAATACCACCTTTGCTGCTCTGCTGCAGCTCCCTGTAAAGCACATCGAGCTATCATGAATGACAAGTATTTTCCAAAAGTGGGGTGTTTTTTTTCCCCTCCACTACAAAGACACCACATTATGCTTGCATAAGCAAGCAAAACGAGCAGTTCATTCATGACTGGGAGAGCTGGCTCGCTCACTCTCTGATCTATGAGCCAGAGGCTGAAAATGCTTGGGATGTTTAGTGGGAAAAGAAAAAAAAGAAAAAGAAAAAAAAACAGCACGGGGACAAAAGGAGTCAAAACCTGTCTGCTTGATTAAGGAGCACCATTGAGAACCTCCAAAGGCAGCATCCTTTTCCTTCCCTGCACAGAAAGGAAAGGACAACGGCCGTTCCCAGACTGCTGAAAAGGGCCGGTCTTTCCCTCCCAAAGAAGCAGCCAAGCGTTTCAGCTCCACATCCACCACTTGTGGGAGGGCGCAGGCTGGCTCCTGGCAGCACCCACCACCAAAGTTCGAAGTGAAAGGAGCCCAGGGGCACACACCTTCCCCTAAGGCCAAGACAGTGGTGGCAGTTAACTCCTTGTGCCCCTCTGCCATTCCAGCCACAGCTTCTGCTTTGTCACAGCAGGGGACAGCCCAACTAAAGCTCCATGGCAGCACAAAGGGAACTCCGGCCACAGGCAGCATCCGACCTTTTGTAAAGGAGATGTTAGATGCAGCGGGGGAAGGGCTAGGGTTCACACACACAATTTTGGTTTAAATTAGTACAGAAGAGGCAATTGTTTTTTTCTCTCTTAACGTTTCCAAGGTTCCTTTAGGTCCTAACATTAAAAAAATGCAGTAATATGGACACTTAGGACCCAGAATCATTAACAAGAACACGAAGGTGCACACATTCGTTTCTGGTTCCAGACGACCTGCAGTTCAGAAGAGGGGAGCCTGACCTGGCTTGAGGGTTTTATTTCAAGTGACTGTTGCTAAAGGCTGGTTTTAGCCAAAAAATTTAGGGGCCATAGTTAAGACTCCATTTTAACGACAGCACAAGGCATTCAAAGCTCTCAACTGGTCACAACTCTGTAGTTAAGAGCAGAGGTTCCTCCCCATGAAAGAGATGCAAATGACTCCTATAATTAATCTATTAGCAATTCTATTAAGTCATCTATACCTAGCAATAAAACTTGCAAGAAACACAAATAGGTACAACACAACTTTTTCCTAAGGAGTGAAGTGTTCTGGAGTCAGTGGATTCTTGACATTGCAACACACTTGTTCACAGCCAGGGTAAAGGTTCATGAGCAATGAAGTGTTCAGCATCCTGTCCGTGAAGCACCGGGTGCTTGGCCAACACACTCCACAGAAGCCCTGCCAAAGACGAAACCAGCACAATACCAGCAGGGAATCCGAGATCACCGTTTCAAACTTTTTTTTTTTTTTTTTTTTAACCTTAGAAGTCAAGGCCAAGAAAACATATATACTGCAGCATAGACGATCTCAGCCCACAGGTAAATATAAAGCAAGCTTTATATTGAGAATTGTAATGCAGCAGCACTGCTGCACAAGTGGCGATGTAGTAAAAGCTACTGCACATTTGGAAAGACTCATCAACGTCTTGCTTATTATATCCAAAAGACATTCCCTGCTCCAAGAAAAGAAGGCATTAACAGCGTGACAGGCTTATAAAAACTTTACTGCAAGTCACTAGGTGTGAATTTTTCATCTAGGCTTTTTCGCTTTCGTTTCAAGGATGCTTTACAGGACAGAAAGGCAGACTTTACAAGCACACCACCACCACCTGTTGAAAAAGCATCTTCAAATGGCACTTCAGCACTCATCTTTTAATGAAAACACATCAGAAAAATTTACATAAAACCATGTCAGTAGAACAGTACATCCTTTGCTAGAAGGCTGCTTGTGTATAATTATGGTAATCCAGGCCATCCCCTCCCACCAGTGGTGGTGGTTTTATTTATTTTCCTTGAGGAGGGGGAATAATGCAGAACAGGATCTTCCCCCATCCATTATCACCAGCTTCCCGAGCTGGATTTCAGCTAGGGAAAACTGGAGATTTAGAAATACTTCTCCATCTTCAGATCTTAGCAGCCTAATTTAACAACATTGCAATTCCTGCTGGAACTGTTGTCTGCAACGTGGAACAAGGTACAGTGGATATATATACACCTCCAGGTTATGTATCAGGAGATGCAGACCCACCCAAAGTAGATTTTAACTGTCTTGAGTTCAAAAGAAGCAAGGCCATGGCATCAGAAGCTTCAGTTCAGTCCCTACACTCCTGTTCACAGGCCCAGGTCCTTAACCCCGTGGCTAATCTCACTGGATCTGCCAACTGGTACCCTCATCTGCTCCTTAAAACTAGGAGAGATAAGCCTGAATAGAGGCCTGCCAGTATAAAAATTCCTCAGAGACAGGTTTAGCAACTCAGTAACCTGCTGATGATAGGAACAGCTTTCTGAGACAAGGAGTGCAACATGAAAACAAAGATGGGACCTGGTTTCTCCCTATACCGAGTTGGAGAAATTACAACCAAACGCCACCACCTTCCCAGTCCTCCCTCAGGGGCTGCTCAAAACTCTTAAGTTAACAGTGGAAATGCTTGTTTTAATGCAAATGAAGTGCGGTTATTGTAGCCCAAATGGGGGCAGACACACTGCTCCCAAGATGCAGGGGTGAGATCCTGTGTTCTCAGAAGTACCCCGACCGCTTGTAAGGGATGGCATGACCCTGTGGCACTGCAACAGATTTTTCTCCGTGAGCCATGGGAGAGTTCAGCTTCAGCTCATGTAGGAAATGGGGGAAGGTGCAGATAAGGGCAACTGTTGCCCTCAAAGTACAGCAGGTGAAACATCAACCCAACAGAAAGCGGAACAGACTCTAATCTACAAACTCAGCCACATCAACTTCTCTTGGCTAAGGCACAAATAAATGTAGGCAGGAGTGGTGTGGGAGCATGCGTGCACACACGTGTACGCAAGGATAGCAATGCCCCGGCAGCAGCACACGCTGCGTGCCACGGAAGCATTTTTGCAGGGTTACAGGATTACCCAGGTGAGCTCTTTATTCCTATTTTCCCATTTTTATTCAGCAAAAGTCATGCATTTGAAGAATATGTAAAATTTGACTAATTAGCTTAAGATGCCTAAAAAGAAAAGTCCAGAAGATACTAAATTTCAGCTAAATGTAGCTTCTTGCAGTTAGTGAGCCCTTTTTATAGCACTGTATGTATCGTATCCGTTCCTGGCAGCAATCACTAAACAGGAAACAGAGAAGTTGAAAGTCTCAGAATTGTGTATTCGTAATTAGAAGAGACATTTCCTTCGAGAGGGTAATGTGAAACAGAAGTAACAAAGCAAACCAAGAACAATCTCCTTTGTGCTGCACACGTTACATCATTATTCATCTGAATTCCTTGCACATTATTCCTTTCATGCTCTGCACTGATCAAGCATTTTCCCTTTTCAAAAAAGCCTCCAGTTTCGGAAGGGGTTAAAGCTTAAAAAGGAGGAAATAAAAAATCCTTGTTAGAGAAGCCAGCAGTGCAAATGAAACTGAAAGACTCAGTGCATACAGGATGGTTGCAACAGCTAAAAAGTAACCCCTCAGCCCGGACGGAAAGTTGAAACCCGGTTAGCAGCATTTTAATAAATGTGTTTAACGTTCCACTCGGCTCAAAGAAAATGAGTTGCAAAACGCACGCTGAAAGCAAGAGTGAGTTTTAGTGATTTAAGAATGCTGAAAGCCGTAACGCTATAAAAAAAAAAGCCAGATGTTCCAGGAATACTATGATATTCTGCAATTCCTTTTGAAGTTTAAAAAAAGAAAAAGCGCCACACCAAAAATAACCCTGTTCCTTTTCAAGTCACTTGGATCTCAAAATAGCCCGCACTATTAAAAAAAAATAATAAAATAAAAGCCAGCGCCTGCCAGATGAGACGAAGCGAGGGAAGGCAGCAGCGGCCGCGCGCTCCACGGCCACGCTCCCAGTGCAGCCCAGCGCAGCCCAGTGCAGCCCAGTCCAGTGTCTGGGGCAGGCGTGGGAGAGGCCGTGCGGCGTGCGCAGCCATCACGCGCAGGCAGGGCTCTGCCTCCGCACCAGCCGCCTGTTACCAAGCGAGCGCAGCCAATCGCCGTCCCCAGCGAGCACAAGATGGCCTTTGAACTCCCCACCAGCAACTTCCTGCTGTTTTTAGAGTACACACAGTGCAATGCAGTATGTCTGTCAGCTATGCGGCACAAAGGAACAGCCATTTTGTGACTGAACTGGACCCGCACCAAAATGCCAGGCGGTGCAGCCTTCCCCTCTCCTTTCACAGGGAATCGGGGCTCCCCCAGCGCCAGCGAAACAAGAAAGGGATGCCCTCCGCTTTCATCGGTGGCCAGGGAGGGCAATTTTTATTTAACATCTTCATTTCCCTCCTCCCCCCCCTCCAAATCCTCTTTCGCATGTAACTACATCTTCATAAAATGGCTGCCACGTCAAACGAGGGTGTTCTGCTCTGCAAAGGCTGCAGCACACACCGCAGAGCACTCTGCCTCTGTAAGGTGGCTGCCGAGCAAAAAAACCACCATTTCAGACCTCAGCCCTCCAGCTCTCTGAACAGAAGACGGGCTGAGATCTAACCCACCACAACCTTTATTTTTTCCCTCTCCCCCAAAATGATGTTTTAGTGCTAGAGACGCCAAAAGCTGGATACAGACACAAGGGTTTCTTCAGCCCTGCTGCTTCTGTAGCAGAAACCGTTCTCACACCGGTGTTATTTAAGAGGTGCAAGAGCAACTGCAACAGATGCAGGCCAGGGGAAACTGGAAGAACAACGTATCCACTGCGTGTTACTTACTATCCCCTACAAAACTCACTCCTGGACTTCAGGGGGACCCCCAGCCTACCTCTCACCTCTGAAGTTCACATTAGGGTTGCACCAGGGATGTACCCTCTCACACCACCTGCCTTTCAGAAATGCAGCACAGAAGATGCTAGAAAACACACCAGGATTTTGTTCAATTATTTAATGCAAGTCCCAGGTACACAGGTGGTGGTTATTAGTAAACGCAGCATACCAACTTTTTTCCTAGGTGGAGAAAGTTGCACAAAAATCAATCAGCTTCAAGTTTGGAAAGATTTACTGTCAATATACAAAGGACAGGTGTTGGCTGTTTGGCTAGAAAGGCACCAAGTTACACCCCTCACCTTACAAACTGCAAAGAGTTAACACCATTACCCTCCCCAGGAGGAATCACCTATTTTGGGACAACTCTCAGGTATTCTTATTCAGCACATGCCTTTGCATTTCCTTAGGACTGGAGAGGCAGTCAATTGCAAACATACTCCCCAGTTAGGACACTAAGGTGGTACACAGGAATTGTATTTTCTTCTGCTTTAACACCTTTTTCTAGTCCTGCATTTTCACTTCTCCTGCCCAGGTGAATGGCACCAACCATATCTACCTTTTCCACCCATCGCCATCACCCAGGCCTCCAAACAGGGATTTATCTAACAGGACTTCATGTATTTCCACAGATGCTGAGCTGGTCTCACAACTGGGGAGAAAGCTGGCCAGCAGCACGTGAAATGCAGACATCAATGCATTTCTGGGCTAAAGCACAGCAAAGTGGTGGCTTTACTTCCTAGAAATCATTTCCCCTACAACTTCAAGTCAACCTCAGGAAGTAAAGCCCATTTTATGACATTCAGCTGACTCACAGCTCAGAAATAAGCTCGATGGGGTTCACTTACAAATATCCTGTGCTCAGTTGTTGCCACACTTCAGGTGAGTGGACGTTACCCACAGCAAGTTTATTTTGAGAAAAAAAAAAAATTGTAAAGGGGGAAAAGGGTGATCTCACACAACAGGTGCTACATGTAAATTGATCAATTACCACAAAATCTTTCAACCAAAACACCAAAAGCACACATAAAGACACACCATGCATATGTTAATACTGCTAAGGACAAAAACCCCAAAGGTCTTCTTTCTCTGGAACTACTGCTAGATGTCTCCAATTACACCTCCTGTTTAGCATGATATTTCTAACACCAATAAAATACCTTAATTTAAATTTCCTGAACAAATTATACCCATTATTGCTCTTGCTGATAATGTGCACTTCAAAAAAAAGCATGAAGATTTAAGTAAGAGAACTCGTAAGTAATTTCTAAAAAAAGCCTGGCTTTTCCAGCAATATTTTGTGTGTCGTATTTACAGTAAAGGTAACACTGTTTGAAAGACTGATGTGTTTTTAAACCTGCATTATAAAAGCTCTGTACAGGTGCTATATGTAATGCTCCAACAGTCCCTGAGGCTAATTTAGTTAATAATAATTTCAAATTAAACAAACTTACCCATATCCATTTTAGGATTTAAAATTTGACTGCAATTTTAATACATCCAGAATACCATCCACGTTTATACTAGAAGGGTACAGTAATTTGATAATAGATATATACTCCCACGGTATTTCATGTTTGTGTGTTTAAGGAAGGTTAAATACTGGACATCAAGAATACTACTCAAACACCTGCAAACATCACACAGAGCACATGTGATACAACAGACAGTTCAGAATTCTTTTTTATTAATGTTGGTTAAAAATTACTGAAGACAACACCAGAGAAAAATAAACAGGCCACAATTCAATTAAAATTAACAAAATGCAAAACTCAACTGTATTTACAAACTAGGAAAAAAATGCATATAGTTTAATTTCCAATTTCTGAAAAAGCCGACCCTTTAAATACAAAATGAGCAATCCAGTAATTATACTTCTGCATTCCCAGCAAACAAACATTTCCAGTATTTCGCATTTTTTCCACATCAAGATTAAGTTTATAAAAATCTGTAAAGAATCTCATTACTCAACAAAAGTAAATAAAAACACTCTGAGCAAAAATACATTAAACAAACAAGCAAAGCATTTGGAGCCTCTTGTTAACAGTACCAGTGTATATTTTATGATACAAAATGCTATCCCCAGCAGGAGAAAGTCTGGTTAAATTGTATAAAAATATTCTAAAATACCTAAACAGTATCAAAAGTTCTACAAGCTCAAATAAAATTTGAAGTAAGGGGTATCAGACAAACAGGCATTTTTCAGTTTATATTTTAAAATGAGCTTTTTTTCATTCATGTAACTTTTTCTTGTGTCTATTTACTATAATTTACTACTACACCAGGCTTCTGTATGGCCCTCAGTTAAAGTTTAGACTTCTGAGATTCTTCAAAGAAAAATTTGCCTTGTATGTAAAATGGTGCAATGCAGCAATGGCTAAACCGACAAGGTCATTTTTCACAGCACAAAAAACCTAAAAACTGAAATTCAAAAGCTGGAAAAACATAATACAGAGGAAAGGGCTCCCCTGAATAAAGGTACAGTACCTTTTGACTCTGACATGGGCCCTTAAGTCACAACACAACTTTCAGAAATTGCTACCAAAAAAAATTAGGGTGTGGCATGCTAACAATCTCAAGGTCATTCCTTAAAAAGGAAGCAAAATCAGTAAAATGTTTTGTATTAAGCACTGACAGTAATCCAAGGCTGTCAAAGTAAACAGTGTATTCACAGGTTTTACAAAAAAAAAAAAAAAAAGAAAGTTGATAGGTCATACCTCGATGCATTGCTGTGGACTGAACCCTCCTCTCCTTGGCTTTTGTCCTTATTTCTCATCATCTTTTTATTCTTAAATATTAAGAGGGGGTCAGGGGTGTCTGTTTGCTTTGAAGTCCTGTGCCCAGGTATTTACTGTCAAAAGTTGAAAGAAAGGTAAGGTCCCAGCTCGTTTCACTGGCTTTCATTATCAGGAACAAAGTCCTGACGCTGCAATGATATTGTTATAACAATACACAACACTGATCAACACGGCAAAACGGAGATTTAAAACAAATAATCGTTTTTAGAAGAAAAATCCGAGAATAAACACAGTAGAGGAGCATCCTGCAAACTTTCCCAAAGTAACACTGGATGCAAATAATCTCTGTATCTTATTGCGTCATCCCAATACAGCTCAAATCGGTCGAAAATCTAAGTATTTAAAACAGCAGAAATCTAAAAATTATTATTATTAATTGCTCACCTACCTGATCCATGCACCGCCACCAGGACCAAGTCGATATTAGTTTCGGGTAGTGGAAAAACATTAGATCCAAAATATTTAGAGTTATAACGATAAAATACGAATTTCAGAGAATGAAAAAAAATATATATTCTAATCCCAAAAATATGCTGCTGATAAAGCAAAAGAAGCGGTAATTAGTACAAAAATGTCCGGGGGAAAAAGCTCATTAGGAGAGCGCACAAAAATGGAGGTACGCCATGGCTTCTAAGCTGGAAAAACAACGACCTGGGCTCTCTCCACGGCTTCTTCTTTCCAGCAAGGCACGAAAAGGGAGCCCTCAAAAGCTGCTTTTCTGCCCGAAAAAGGTCCGCTCGGCCCCCGATTAGTGCCTAGGAGAGGCAAGGGGCTGTGGGGGCCCCCTGAGGCTGCCCGAAAGTTAGGGAAAGTTGCGTAAAGTGTTGGGGAAGGCACGGAGCTGAGCGCGCTCTCTCTAAGGCACAGCCGCCATCTAGAGCTCCTTCCCAGCTCTGAGCTCTGCCTTTGATTGACACTCTCTACATTTACCCCACAACTCAGGTGATGTACCATAGACCCACCCCTTCATTTCTACCAAAAAAAGAGATAGCCTCCACCTAAAGGGTGCCTGCTACCCCCACAGCCCTGGCTTCTTCCAACTACCCCAGCTGAAGGGGCACCTTAACCCCATGTGGCTCAGGCACCCTTTTGAAACCAGAAAGAAATGGAATTTGTGCCTTTTGTTTTAAAGATTTGCTAAATATTCCAGTGCCTGGGCTAAAATTACTTCCTCCCTGGACAGGAAGTGGTGCTGTTACAAGCCATTTTGAAAGAATGGAAGTGGAGCTGCCAGCCATGCAGCCAGCAGCAACCCACCTTGGGGGTCACCCCACCCAAGGGGTAGCTTTTTTTCAGTTCAGTGGCAGTATCCCCAGACAATAGCTCTTCCATTCGTCACCCAACACTTGCGCTTAAAGCTTGGGACAGAAGCGTCACCCGCTCCTAAGCAAGCCCTGCATCACTGGTAACACCCGCCAGCTCAACAGCGCCTCCCTGCTGGTTCTCCCCAACAACAAAAATCCAACAGCTACACAATTTCCATCAGTTATGTGAAGGCACTACTGCAAAACAAGGCTGACACTATTAAAAGGGTTATTTCTACTTCACTTTCTTAACCCATTAATGGGCATTAAGAGATTTTAACACAACAAATTAATTTTAAAGCCGTACAATAGCCGAGCTGTAGAACTGGAAATCAAGCAGTATCTCAAATACAATATCCTAGTGTGGAGACGATGCATCAGAGAGGAAATGGAGGAGACCCAAGGATCCCCTAGCCTAGTATTCTGACTACCCGTTGTCTTCCCACAAGCAACAGACACCTTGAAGCGCAAGGACATCTTGCGTATTCGTAAGCAACACAACAAGACAGTGAAATCGGACATTGGGGGACCACTGCGGGGGGAAAGGGGTACCAGGCTAGTTTGGGTTTCTATGAACACCCATGGCACAGCATCCCAACAGCCTGACAACACTGGCTTCTACCAGTAGGTCCAAGATAGTCCCCTTCAAATTCCTCCACACACTTGCCATGCACATCCTCCAACAACCTATCATCCTCCCACATCAATGGATTTGGGTAGGAACGCTCTGTTGCCACAGCCCATTTTAAAGAATGTCATTTTCCTGATTATTTACAGACAACCCCTTGCACCTGAACACAATGCAAGACCATTCCAAGCAATCCAGGGTAATGCTAAGGAAATCCACTCATCTGAACGGGGATCCCTTCAGGTTGGTCCCAGTACCCAACTCCACCATATAACATGGCAAAACCAAACTTCAGCAAGCATGCATCATCAAAATGGCTGGATTAAACGGGTATGAACAATCCATCATGGTAAAAATGGATATTTACAAAGACTGGGCAAGCCACATGGTTAAATATACACAATGGGGTTTTGTTTGTTTTTAGGAGAAAACACCTAAGTTAGATCAGTACCACCTTTGTCATCTTGCCCCTCCAGCATAAAACAAAGACAGCCAAAAATTTCAGGTGAAACATACATAGGAAGATGGCTACAGTTTAACTACCTGATCCCCAAGAAACTTGAAAGGAAATTGATTTTTGAACATTAGAACCATTTTAAAATTCATTTGTAAAGGTTAACATGTCATCTGTAGCAGTACCCGTAACAACTCAATTTTTTCTTATCAAATACATGGTACAGGATCACGCATCTAAGTCTACATTAAATAGCAGTGAAGCCGACTGGACACTTGTACGGAACAATTTTAAGACCGAAAACACCATTTAGGAAGTATGCTGTCCAGGAAATCTGTTGAAAAGTTTCTGTACCCATATACATCCAAACAAGCATACCTAAAAAAGTTACACAAAATACTCAGGCACTCCTTTATTGTCGTATTTACTCAGCCTTCAATCAGTATCAATTCCATCTTAAAATAACTTCAGAAAGTTCAGCAGAAGTACCCTGACAATAGGCCAAGTACTGAAAAACCCCTAACATTAAGCACCTGAGTGAACCAACCAGTGAATAAAAATTCATTGGAAGTCATGGCAAAGTGAACATAATTTGCAAACGAAAACCACATTTTAAATCAAGTATAGCGCAAAATTTTACCTTGCCTTTTAGTGCTTAGCAGCTAAAGTATTTCTCACTTTAACAGCAACCAAAAAACATAACCCACTTCAGCATCAACACAATAAAAAAAAAAAAACCAAAAAACAAAAAAATACCAGCCAGAAAGGACAAACACAAAGTGTGAAAGAAACCAAAACCTTTTATTAAGTCACTTGAAAAAACATTACATTTTCTCCAAAGGGGTAGCAACAGATCTCTTACCAAATGAATTTGCCTGTTATGCACATACAACCCCGAAGTAAAATTTTGCCACCCAGTCCTCAAACAGATCCATCATTGGATAGCCACTGATACCGTCCCCTGCTTAATTCAAGTGCAAAGTCCATTCTGATAGGATGATCACAACCCAGATCTTCTCTGGTTTAATAACACGAGAGTCCATGTTTTAACATCGTTTTCTTGGACAGACATATCACAGCACTCATGCATTAGTCCATTTCCTCAACCTCTCAATCAACAGTGGAACTGCCATCTTGGTGTCCCATTCGTAGACTCCTTTTGACACTCTTCATGTGATTGGATTCTTTATGGAAAATTAAAAGAAAAATGCTGTTGGAATACAGATCATATCTTTAAACTAAGACATTCAAGTACTGCACCCTGAAGATAGTTTAAACATATAACTGATGCTGCATTCTATATTACACATTCCAGAACACCTACTTTTACCATGGACAATGTCAAATCATCAGTTCAAGAGTCAAAAATTATAAATTTTAACCAAAACTATGAAGAAGTAGGGGAGGAAGTATTAGAAGTTCAAGAACCCTTTCAGGCTCCATAAATTCCTTTTGAAATTTCTGCATAGCGTTAAAACACTAGAGAAATCAATAGTGGGAAATCAGAGATATTTGCTCTGGCAACCATCTTTATTGGACTAACCCACCTACTAAAGCTGACGCTGCTTAGTGGAAAACCATGTTCATTATAATAAGCCAAATTTTTTAACTACTGTCCATGCTCCTTTCTTCAAAGACATAGATGCATCAAAACCAAGGTAACAGACATGAAAACTGGTTTCCTATATAAAGACAGTGACTGAACACCACCTTAACCCAGTTTCCCAGCTCATGGAAGACATACAGTGCAACAGCAAACACACAATTATAAACAAATAGAATGACTGGTTTAGTTACTGGTGGGAAAGGACACGTCAAAAGTCAGATGAAAATGGTAACGTTACACTAGTTGTCTTTAGCAAGGCCGCCATACTAGCCCTGCTCTGTATTCCAACTGTACTCTTCAAGTAACAGCAACTAAGACCACAGGTGAGTGACGAGCCAAAGTGATCAAATGACTTCCACATGGATAAATACAAACCAAGTGTCCCCATCTTTACACTATCATCCAAGAAAATAAGCTCATGTACTTAAAAAACCCCTCTACTACTCTCCTAGCATGCAAAAATCAAGTACAGGAAGTTATTAAGTGTTAAGAACATAATTTTAAAACAATGCTATGTGTAGAAGAGACCAACATACAAAAAGGGTTTTTTAGATGTCTTCATGATTTTGAGTATCTGCACTCCAGTGCCAATTTACTCTTTTGAATGTGTATAGCTTTAACCCCATTTTAGTCTGAAACCCAACTTCACCTCTACATTGTTCCCCTGGTAATCCTGGGCAGATTCTTACACATGATGCAGAAATTACCCACAGTACAGCAAAAATCGTGGAGCCATCTAGTGGTCTCTGCCTCCTCATTCCAGTTTCCCCATTCTCATTTCAAAATAACCAGTTACAACAAAGCAAACAGCAATGGAACCAGTACAACAAGCCTCAGTCTGACTTTCACAACTGCCCATATGTCCTGTTCCATATTACTTTATAGACTTCCTTGTTTTAAATACAATGGAAGCAGCACACAGAAGTGGAACACAGGATCTGGTAATTCACTTTGCCTTGTACTGTGCAATGTACATAGTTGTAATAGTATTCAACCACAGGATCATCACATTTTCAGAACCAGAAATTGAGCATTCAAGTTTGCAGAAGTTCTTTGTTTCAAGCATTCAACTCACCCTCAGTTAAGATAGAATGAAATATTTTGAAACATATTTTTTCTTCCCCATAGTAAACTGAATGAACAGTTTTGGGGGTTGTTTTGTTTTTTGGGGGTTTTTTAGTTCCAATTGTTACATTAGCCTAATTTCAAATTCAGTTAGGCATCTGAAGACAAATTAAAACTTTGAGTATTTTTTTTAATGCTAATGCCTTGACTGAGGTACCAAAACATGAAAAACAAGTCACCACAGAGTTGTCAATTATTGTCACAATCAAGTACTCAAAGTACTGACATGAGCACAGTAGAAACCCCATAAATAAGCTTCTTACAATAAGTATAAAAATAATTTAAACGGTCTTAACATAAGGAAATTTAATTACTGGTATCAGCTATCCCCACCTCTCAAAAATGTAATTTAGTTACATATTAGTCAACCTTGAAAGGCCCTTTTCAGTTGGGTTAGCCTCCTGCCTTAGACACTAATGAGATCTGCCAAAAGCAATTTGAGGGCAAGTTTCCCTACTAGGTTCACCTACATTTGGTTGTACCAAAACTCTGCAAGTAATCCTGCCACATTCATGTTAAACTCTTCTCTTGACCTTGTAAAATAATTAGCAGTAAACGGAACTGATGATATATTATAATTAAGAACATGCTACAACAATCCTTGTTGTAACTTATTCATACATCAAAAAGATGCTACAGTAACAGCCAAAATATTAATAGCAATCTGTACACTTTTTCATGTGAAATCTACATTTGCTTTAAAAGATTTCACAGCAGTTGTTTACTTATGAATTAAGGCACATTTTCTTAAGAGGTTTCAATAATGTTGCAAAAAAAATACTCCTCCACCAAGACATATGCAGTGATCCCATACTTCAGGTAGCCATTGAAGAACCCTATTTTTTTGCTAATGACATGAGCCTTTTGCTCCTTTTGTAGAATCAATAAGGCATCATCCCATTTTTCAAACTTCTATTATCTACTATTTACTGTATTTGTTTCCAAACACAGTATTTTGCTCATAACGATTAAGGGGCTTGCATAGTCATGTAATACTTTCAAGGTTTCCTTCACATCACTGGTAACATATTGACACTCCATGTCAACAGACAGAATTCACAAACATGCCTAAAGGTTTAAGGCAGCAGTTTTGAAACATCTTCAGTTTACAAAATTTTTCTCTTCAGTTTTTTTCTAATTATTTGTTGCTCTACCTATTAAGAGACCACAGCAATAAAAGACATCTCTTATGGCCAAAAACATGGCTTCAGCTATTTCATGTCTATTGAAACCTTGTGTTCCTGAAGTGTGAGATTGAAGGCCTGTAACAACATGTAACACACCCATGCATCAGTGCAAGTGCCTAAAACACCACTACATCTACAAAGTTTTCCAGAGTGAAAAACTCTCACACTCTGAAGCTTAAACTTAAAAATCGAGATGACATACTGTTAGTAAAGGGAAATTCACTCCAACAGAGGGAGCTGAATGGACAGAATGGAAGTTCTGAGCAACCAAACCTGAAGTTCTACACTTCGAAGTTCATTAATGCAAGATTTTATTCTCCAAGACACATCTCTGGTAACTCTCACACCAGAGGGAAAAGCAGACCTGTCCTTTACCGACATCAAAAGTCCACCTTTAAGTCCACCAAAAGACATCTTTAAAAGTAACTAAGTACTCTGGACAGTCCTAAGCCTGCTTTTACCACTATCAGATGTTCAGCAAGCACAGGAGTAAAAGCACAACTCATGTAAGACCAGGTATTCTTACTTAAGAAAGGTTGTTTGCCAGGTTTTGAGATTAATTTTCAAGTAAGATGTGACTTTATGCACTCTTTTGTGGATGTTATTTTTATATAATAAAGCATGCCAACTGCAGTAAGGCTCCCATTTTCAAATATTTGCCCCTTCTATCAAAAAAAAGTAATTAAAATCAGTGCTTCAAAACCAGAGACAGTAATACTAGATCTTTCAAGATCCATACATCTGGATGTTTTTACAAACACATTTTGAAGAAAACTGTTTCTTTAAGCCAATTAAGAGTTTCACTTTCACCCTTTACATTGGGTAAGGATTAGAAAACAGGAAAGTGGAAGCATTCCTTGGTCTGTAACTGAAAAGTCAGGCTCCTGCTCAAGAAACCAGATCTGACAACAACTAATTTACAATCCAATGAGAGAAAACAGAAAAAAGTACACAGAAAGATGTAGGAAACAGATGCAGATTAATACAAAAAATGGAACACAAATCACATGTTTACAGATTATAGCAGGTTACTGAGGAAAAAAGGCATCAGTGGACAGCATAGGGAGAGTTTTGAGGAACAGCTGGAAGGAGTAATAATTACTTCGAACATAGCAAGAAATATGCTGTTCTACACACACCTGTAGTGTGAAAAATAGCCTAAGACTTCAGAAAAAGTAATAAAACTCACAGAACACAGCAGAAGAAGATGAAACAGTAATCAAAGATCATCAAAACTGAGCACATGTACACACATTAAGAACTGAATTGCTCAAAGTTTGTGAATTCTATTGTTTTGCTTCAGAGCTGTAGTCTTAGTGATAAAATTGATTCAAAACGAGCTGTACCTAAAAGCAGAAAAAGGCCACGATAATGTGGGCCTAGCAAGGTTTGCACCTTACCCCCACTACTCCTTTTTCCTTTCAAAAGAGCTCTACATTGGTTTCTACATCACATGAGTAGACAGAGACCCCAAGAAAGCATGGGACTTTAGAGTACAAACAGGGAGAAGCTGCTTTTCTAGCAGCCAAGGCAGCATAGACAGCAGTTTGTACATGGTAAGCATGGCTGCTGAAGGTCTCTGCTAACACACGTAGCCACCAGACAGTTAAAAATCACTATCTATCATCTATCCACTGAAACAAGAATATCTGCATCCTGGAACACATTTTCTCAAGCTGTCTGCAGTCTGAGGCTGGCATTACTCAATCAGGTAGCATGTCATACTGAAAGAACTGTCTCCAAGAAACTGTCTCTTTTAAAGAAAAGCATCTATTCCAAAGCATAGCTCTACAGGAACAGAGCTTCCCACTAAATAAAAAAAAGTTAATTCATGTACACAAAACGCAATGGATGCCCCAATTAAAAATGTCAAATAAAGGAGTCTGAATTTTAAGCAGACAGGAAGACAAAAGGACTTGGGGTCTTTCCAGAGACAGCTCCCAAGAGTTACAGAACATGCCAGAGACAGCAAAAGGTCATCAGGACCAAATTCCTTTTAGATAAGGAAAATGGAGAAAATCCTATCCCCATATTCATCCAGCACAGAACTGAATTAATTTTTCTACTCAAGCCTGCCAATTTTGCATTTTGACACCATGAGGAATGATTCCTAAACAAAGTCTATATGCTAGCAGTTTAATATAGGAAGCTGTTACCAGCATTACATACCATTTTCTGCAAAGCTGAAGCTTCAAAAATGAACAGAAACAGAAAAATCATAGAACAGTTCCTATGTGCTCAGACTCTCACAGATCCTGACAGAAGCATAAAAGGACAACACTAGACGCTTGTAAGACAAGTTCTTCCTGCTATATCTTACACACCATTTGTTATCCAAATTTTGTGTAGTACTTCTCTGTAGAGACAGACATTGTGTACCAAATCCTTCTGAACAAGCATTAAATCTGTGACTTAATGTTCTAAATGAAATACGGAGTCAAATCACAGAAAATCAAAGACCTACAATTAGATATGAAAGCTGTTCTCCAGTGAGACAGGTTGAGAGCACCATCCAAGTATAGCTTCCTCTCCTAAAGAGCCCAGCAAGAATCATCATGTGGCCCTTCTAACTGAACCTTCTAGAAACATGTGCTCACAGACACACTTTAAGGAACTTCAGGATGTATCCAGCCAAAAACTTCATCAAGTTAAACATTATAGCCACGTGTGTTGCTGTTTTTTTTTTTAAAAGCTAAGTAGAAAATGTTATTAGGAATAACACAACTTACCAGTGCTTCAACCAAGAGCAGTTATTTTGGTTACAGTGAGTAAATCAATTCCTCAACACATCTGTAGGGAAAATGGTATATTAAACACTTGAAATAAAAAAATTAAAATAATTTTAAAACATTAAAGATCTACAAAACCAGAGCACTAGCCTAGGAATATTACAAAAATCCCTATCCTCAAATAAAATAAAATTCAAAAAGCACATTCCCAGCAGATCACAGCATACGGCACAAGAGACATTTTAATAAATAATTTTAAGTATCACTAGGCAACCTATTATCAAAGAACCTGTGCAAACCACCCAAGAAAGTCAGACCCAGTCCTGTACACAAATCCCTTGAGAAACAAAACAACAAAAATAATTTTGTAAGTTTTTGAAAAAGAGAAATTGGGCAAATGAAAGTATGCTTACACGAACTGATCTGCCCTTCACATAAAAATAACTAAAATACTCATTTTTACTGAGAGGTGCTATCAGCTAGATGCTGTGAAAATATTTAACACTGATATGGAATAAGTTTTTTATATCTCAAAGTTATCCCACGTATGGGTAAGGCCCAAATTTGAAAACTTAACTATGAAAAAGCTTATTGGCAATCCACATCAGTAACATTTAATCAAAATTACCTTAAGCAGAGGCAACAGAATTAAAGTAAGACCTAAAACTCTACAACTCATGAAACCCCCTTATTTTACTGTAAATCTCAACTGTGTGAAGTCATCCACTATCATGAGCCACACAAGTTATCTTCCTAACCTGTACAAGCAAACTGCTTCTCTCGTGATCTCTCAGAATCTACTTATCTTGGCATATAGCCTCAAATATGTAAAAATTAATGAACCTATTCAGTGATACCATACTGTGCATGATTTTCTACAATATTCTAAATACTCTTCAAACTGATAGCTACTCAGATGTGTAGAAAGCAAGCTGTGATGAACAGAATTGTAGTTTCTTTGCTGATATAATTTACTTGAAACTTAATATGGAAAAAGATCCCTTTAGGAAGGGGAAACAGTAAAAAGTTGTAGTAGTAAAGTGGCACAAACATGTAGAATATCCAAATGAACAGGAAATTTAGAGCTTCAAAACATGCATTTAAATGTGATCCAACAGCTGCTATTAAATGGAGGCACAAAACTGAAATACTTCAAAATGGCGGACAGGCACTTTGTAGATGAAACAACATGGTTGCTGGACTTTAATAATCCAAGAGGCATCTATCAGTCACGCAAAGCCTAAGAAATTAACCAGGTAAAGAGGTTTACTTATGCCCATTAAATCTCCTTCTGTCCTATATGTCCCATTTTACTCAAAAAAAAAAAAAAGAAAAAACACTTAGAAGCTACAATTTAATATATGAAGACTACATAGCATTAATGACCGCAAAATTTTCAGCTTGCGAGTCTTGGCCATTTTAAATAATTTACAGCACAGCTAAACATGTATCACTGCATTCAAGTTCATTCTTGTTGTCTTCAATTCTAGAAGTAGCATCCAGTTATGGTAATTTCACAGAAACTTTAATGAGGATACTTAATATGGCTTTGTACCACACAGAGGAACAGCCTCCTCTACTGAAAGAGTTACTAAGACTCGACCAGAGTGCGTTCTTCTGACCTCAGCAGAATTTTGCAAAAGGAATCTAGTATCTGTCAGAGTGGTAACACCTAGTAGCAGTAAAACTTCTCCACTCTGAAGTGAACAAATAAACCATTGAGTTTTGTAAAAATAGCACAAAGATCTTACTAACATATTACATTTCATTCATACGATCACACAAGTGATCGTTTTCCACCATTATAAAATAGACCGCTACATTCTGAGTTTTTGAATTTTAGTATCCAAAACTCACTCACGAACTATAGAACACATCACAAACACTGAAGGTTTACGCCAAGAGCCATGAACTACAGAGCCAGTAAACACAGGTTTCAGCTGAAAAAATTTAGTCTTTCAGATTAACACCTGTATTTCCTCTTTAACATTCAATTTATTTAATAAATGTCAAACTAAAAATATTTTCATCAGACTACTCTCAGTAATTGTTGTAGCCCCTGTGTGATTAAAAAATCCAAGCCCTATTTAAAAATAAACACGTTTTTCTTCTT
Organism: Falco biarmicus; assembly: GCF_023638135.1. Taxonomy (NCBI): domain Eukaryota; kingdom Metazoa; phylum Chordata; class Aves; order Falconiformes; family Falconidae; genus Falco; species Falco biarmicus. Next base: position 63,557,683 of record NC_079294.1, on the reverse strand, counting down.
TTTAAGTAGTTTTACAGTTGTGGCTTATATTTGGTTTTAAATTATAGAATGAGATGTTGTAAGCACAGTATGGCCTACACCACATAAAACACACCGTGCATCATAGGTCCATGACTCCTTCACCAAAAGACTGGCACTGCTAGCTCCAGAGAATCAGGAAAGCACACCTTTTACAGCAAGAGGTGAGGTCAAATGCTCTAAAGCTATCAACCTGGTAACAGAGTCTTTCTCAGGATAAACTGAAGTATTTCAGCAAAGATAATATATACCAGCACACTGATGTTTTTCCATATAAGCTACCAATGTTACAGATCAATTCTATGAGAATACTTAACATGACTTTGTACCACCAGAGGAACAGCTTCCTCTACTGAAAAAGTTACCAAGATTCGACCAGAGAGCATTCTTCTGACCTCGTCAGTCCTCATCAGTATGCTGCAGTGTGGTCATGAACTTAAAACTTTCCCAGTTTTAAGTCCCCAGCAGTGTGCCGCTAGCCTACTAAAGGTCTACCCAACCTAAAGATCAAGCTGCCATTTACAAGATGAAAACATGCTGTTCTTAGAAGAAAAGGCAGCTCCAAAGAGCTCACAAAAGTAACAAGGGACATTTAAAACTGTTTTTATTATAATACCTGTTCAGCACAAATAGCATCATGACAACATAGAAAATAAGTAAGACCTTTAAGACCAAAGTGCTCCATTTTGTACTCATTGCAAAACGCCCAGGTTAGTCAAGATGACTCTGCTCTTGAGCACCGTGCACGGTGGTTGTAATTTTTTTATGAAAGCAGATCAATTAGAAGTTGCAGCTTTAGACATTTAAGGATTACACATTAGGAAAACAAGTTTTGAGTTAAGACAAGATCAGTCCCATCATCACTACAAGTCTTTTATGTGAATCAGGCTAGTCTTGCCTTTATCGTAACAGATCATGCAGTATCTGGTGACTTTGACTCTCTGAATTGAAAATTCACGTGGGATTTCAAGTATGCTCTGCTGTTCCTCTCAAGGTACCAGATAATTTCTAACACAAACTTCTAATTCTTAAACTTCACAGCAGGCAGTTACACAAAGAAGTTCTAGAACACACTTAACAGCCTTGCTCGTTAGCTGTGTTTTTTTGCAGGACATCCATGGTGAACGGTAGTCTAATACCTATAAATATTACTTGAAACCTGCCTTGCATATTAGTAGTGACTTACTGCATATGAAGGTTTATTACAACGTGGAGAGACATTTTGAAAAAGCTTATGCAAAACCAGTACATGATTTTTCTTATATGAACAGGCTGAAGCGTTCATCCAAGCCAAAGAGAACAGCGGCACTCAGGCAGGGGTTCACAAGATCTGCATTCTTAAATTATCGTGATAAATTATGTAATTTTAAAATGCAAATTATCAGGCGTATTTTTGAAAATCCTGATACACATCTTCATGAAGATACCCTACACTCTGAGCTCCTGAATACATACTGAAGTACATTAGCATGGTAAGCTGTGAAAAGGAACCAGTTAAGACAGGCAAACAAGATCCCAACTTTTAGTTACACAGTGGTAAAAGCATGACTCAAATATAACATGTTGCTCTGTCTCTAAATGCAGAGCCTTAAAGTGAAAAAAAAAAAATAATAAAACCAATCAAACATTAGAAAGCCGATTTTTTTTATACTGCAAGGACAGCAAGACACTTCATAACAGCTAGGTGCAGGTTTAGGCTTTTAGAGTAAAATTTACACTGAAAAAAGAATTTCTATGTTTATTGTATAAAAACAACTTATTGGAAAAGAAAAGCTTATGAGTGTCACTTGCTAATGAACCAATACCTTGAATGGAAAGAAAAGCATTTGTGAAGTTTGATTAGACCGTATGTCCTTAGCAGAGATGGCAGTCAGTCCTCATAAGCACAGCTTTAGTTTACAGCATGTTGGCATGGTAATGTCAGATTCTTAAAAAAGTCTTATAAATAAGTGAGCACAAAAAAAAAAATCTCAGAAGATGTGTAAGGAGCCATTACTGTATTCAGTACACACTAACAGATTTCAAATGCACTAAAACTTGAAAAGAAAATTCAAGAAGGTAAAACATTGCAGCTTAAATGTTCAATGTTTATTTTGCTGCAACCCCCCCCATTATCCTCCAAAATATTTAAAAACAAAAGAAACAAGGAAACACAACACAGAATAACATACCTGGTATGTACAGTACAGAATTTTGTTCAAGGTCTTTTACCCAACCAGCCATCTGAATCTTTGGAAGTAAGAACAATATCCAGAGTAATAATAGCCTTTAAAGAAAAAAAAAAACCACCATGTTTGACTGAAAACAAAGGTGTATACAGATTTTACCTACAATTCTAACATTCTCAACTGACAGAAACTTTTTCAAAATACATACAAGGTGTCTTACGATTAATAAAAATTTTACCTACAGTACAAAACCATAATATTCTATCCTTGCCAAGCACTGGCATTCAGGTCTCCAAAACTGAGTAACAGAGCCCAAAAATCTTCTGTATGAAAACCTGAAGTCTAGGATTATTACTGTCATACACAAATTCTACAATATCCCCAAGTATTAATGCTACCAACTCATTAAATACAAAACCTGAAAAATTGTTAAAGTTCAATGTACGTTTTTCCTGGGACAAATGGAACTTCTAGGTTTATATGAAAATACTTTACTTTCCAGCAACAACAATGCACATGTATGCGCATACATATATTAAAAAAATAATCTACTTACTAAACAGCCTTAGTAAAATAAAATTTATATGGAAGCTGCAGCATGAACATCACATTATTTTAAGGCATTCTCCCCATATGTGCAAAAAAAGGTTTTTAAATAGTCCAGATAATTTATAAAATGTGTCCTCTCCAATTTAAAAAATGTTTTGGTTTTTTTTTTCCTCTCCATCTGCGCAATAACAAAAAGGCAAATCCCAAGATCAAAAAAATAACAAGGAAATAAACATACTATCACAAGTTATAACCACTCTTACCTAAGAAAATAAGGTATGAATGACTCTTCTGGAAGCCAGTCAGGAAATAAGATATTGTTCATGGAATTCTACCTAAAGAAAAAGAAAGTATGAAAATTTTCAACATTTTGCTTTAGAAAAGCAGAACAAGTCAGATGCTTGAAATTTATTGATCTTTAGGTAATTATTAAGTTAGGAAAAACTTATGATAGCAGTAACTGTATCTTTACAACTCAACTCTAAAAATAAAAGTACGGGTGGCTGCACATACTTGGCTGAAAAAAAACACTGGAGATGGAAGAGTGACTGACATAGAACATGTATGATCTATATTTTTGCATGAATACCTGCAATCTGCTCTTCTGTCTCCCTTTAATTTAGAATGACTTAAAGATCAAATCTCTGGTCAATTCTTCTTAAGAGTAATTTATCACACAATACCTCACAGTCCTTGTACTTTTTTTTCCACATTAGTGTCTTCAGAAGTAGGCTATGCAAAATCTAATAAAATCTCTAGTGATAGCAAAGTAATTTTAAAATGGCTTCTGCCATCAGCTTCTCAAAATTTTAAGTCCTAAGTTACTTGATCTCCCCTAGAAAGGTATCTTTTTTGCCCTTCAGAACACACTTTTTAAGCATTCAGCTTCTTTAACCTTTAATCAGATCCCAAACTATGCTCTTTAACACAAGGAACACCATATTTGCACTACCTCTAGCCAACTTTTCTTGCCTTTTGTGAAAAGGCTTAATGTTCTATTTTGCACCAGTTACATTTATCACCACTATTTCATACTCTAGCAGAAGTCTGGAATCATTCTGTAAATATGTGGGTAATTAAAAAAAAAATACATTTTAACGTTACATTAAAAGATACTAAACATAAATGAAATTCCTACATCTTATATACATAAAAACGCAGAATCATTGAATAAATATGATAAAAATTAAGAGCAGTTAATTTTCAGAAACTTAGCTATTTCATTTTCAGTAGCTGAAAGAAACAAGTCAAAGCTATTTAAAAATTATCACCCAATATATTAAAAAAAGAAAAATACAGCAGACACCCACCTAAAGCTAGAACTTTCTTTTCAGCAAAGTGTGTATGTCAGAACCTGTTCTACACTGCAGAACTGTTGCTGAGGTTATAAAACCACCATAATCCAAATCTAACATAAAGATACCGAAGACTTTGCACAGAGGTGATAGAAGTCCAATGGTTGCTGAAACTTGTATTTTTATTTCCAACAAAAGCCAGCTTTCATTGTTGTAATGACAGATTTATATGTGCAGAGGAAGTACCGAAAAATGTTGATTTACCTCCAATGGCAGTATTTAAAACCTGCACGGAGTTTTATGATCCTGTACAAGTGTGCACCAGATAAATCCAACTAATATGGCTACACACAATCTCAAATTAAAACTGAAGTTCTTAATATTTACCTCTTGCCCTACTACAGTGACTTTTAATACAATTGGAATTACAACTTCACCCTTAAATTGGTAATTGCTGAATGCGAGCCAGCGCAAAACAAACATCAGGCATTCCATTTAAACTTGCGTTTTTAGAGTCCTGCAATAGCGTTGTACAACTTCTAAATTATTAACCATCGAAAAGAACGATAAAAATGCTACATGAACAGAAATGACTGCGAGTTCCCTGAAAAATGCATAAACTGAATACTAAAAACAAAACTGACACCCAATTAATTATTTTTAAAAGCTTTTAATGTCACACACAAGCCCATTCGCTTCCTTGTCGTGTAATTCATATTTAAGTAACTACCTTTTCTTCCCGTAGTGCCTTCTAAATCACAACTGTAGTATTTTGCCAACTTTAAACTGTAGACTTGGCATGACCGAGCTTTGTTTTTTTAAGCTTGTTAAGTTTTTGTATTGTTGTTTTAATTGCAAAAATCATATCGTATCTAATTCTTAAGACTTTTCCTTAAAGTTCTGCACCTGAACTGCTGTTTTTCAAGTGAAGTAAATTTCTATCTATTGTTTCAGTAAAGTACTAAGCTGTCTCATCCGCAGCCTGTTTTTTCTTACTGGTTTAGAAAGAGTTAAAAGCCAACACCCCACAAAAAAACCACCAAGTTTTATTTTTAAGAGAAAAGGACATGGCGTCTTTGTTCTTACAAACTACGAAAACATATCCCCATCTGAGCAGCAACGGGCACCAAACGCTCTTTGAACAGGTACGGGCTTGGGGCTAAACATTTAACTGATGATGTAGTACAGTCTTCACCTCTCCCCCCACCACCACCCCCCCCCCCTTTACTGCTGCATTGGAGTTATAAGCTGGTTTGCAGATGCCCCCCTTCCATGCTGCGCTGAGGGGAACAGGTCTGCAGCCCCCCCTCTCCTCACTGCTGCACTGGGGAACCCGTCTGCAGCTCCCCCCATCCTCCGTGCTGCATCGGGGGCCGGGGTGTGCGGAGCCCCCTCGGTGCTGCATGAGCAGGGGGGAGGGGGAGCGCTCTGCAGCCCAGGAGCCGACGAGTGTCACCGGGGCGGCCGCCGAGCCGGGCTCCCTCTGCGGCACCCCTTCTCCCGCCGCTCCCTCCCCGAACCCCGCGGCTCCCCCCGCACCCAAAAGGGGTCACGGAGACGAGCGGGGGTCCCCGAGGCTCCCCTCAGGGAGCGGCGAGGGGGGGCAGGGAGAGGCAGGCGCCCCCTCCCCCTCCCGGCTCCAAGGACATTTTGTTTTTCCTCCCAAGGACAAAGGACAATGAGAAGCGAGGAGACTCAGGCACTTACCCAGCGAAGAGCAGCCCGCTGGCTGGCAACGGGGGCCCTGAGAACGGGACGCTGCTCCCCTCCTCGCCCTGCCGGCGGCGATGGACGGCCCCGCGCCCGCCCGGCAAGGGAGAGGCGCGGGCAGCGCTTCGTCGCCCGGCGCCATTGCCCTCCGCCCGTCGGCAGCCCCGCACGGCAGCCCAGCTCGCCGCCCTCCGTCGCCCCGGAACCCCCAGAGTGCCGGGCCCGACTTGGCTCCCGAGACCGGCACACGGGGCGCTCGCCGGGCGTCCCCGCTCCGAGCCGCGGGGAGAGCGCCCGGGAGCACGGCTGCAGCTGCGGCTGCTTCCCCGGCCATCTTGTGCCGTATGTGTGAGAGTCTCTCCCGTCTCCTCTCAACTCCTTCCTCCCCTCCCCCCCGCACAACATGGCCGCCCGCTTACTACTCACTGCGGCGAGGAAGGGGCGGGCCTGGGCCCCTGCCCCCTACCCGCGGCGCGCTGCGCCCCCCCTCCCGGCCCGCCCTCGGCTGCGCGCGCGCCGCGCGCCGCTCCCCATTGGCCACGCCGCGCCCTCCCCGCCAGGCCCGAGCGCGCGCGCCCCGCTCCTATTGGCCGCGCCGCGCCCTCCTTCGACCTCCCCACCCCGGGCCCGCGCGCACCGCGGCCGCGGCCTCCCATTGGCTGCGCTCCCCGCCTCAGCGCCCGCCGCCGAGTATTGGCGAGCGGCGGCCGGCCGCTCCCCATTGGCTCCCGCCCGGCTCCTCGCGCGCCCGCCCCGCCCGCCGCGGGCTCGCGCCCAGTCCGCACAAGCTGCCCCTCAGGGGGAGGAGGGCGGCGGGGAGCTGGGCCGGCGCTCCCGCCCCGCCGGCGGCCCCGGGCCCCGCTGCCACCCCCCTCCCCAGCCCCACCTGGCCGGGGTTAGGATGTTCCTCTGAAGAGGCACACCCCGCCTCGTGGCAGCAGTGACCCCGCTTCGTCCGAGCGCCGCCTTCGCTGCTAACCCCCGCTTCAGAAGTCCCGTCATCCCTCGGGGTGCCTAGGGCGCCCCTCACTAACCTGTGGCCGCCTACAGCGAGGCGCAGCCCCCCTGGCCTGGCTCGTTAGGAGCCCCTCGCCCAACGGCCCGGTTTGCTGTTGCACCCTGTGCTGCCATTCCCACGATAAGCACCTCGTTTCTCTCACAGTACCTATGCAGCAGCCTGGCCTGGGCCCTGGCGCTGCCCATCCACCGGGCAGGCCTGGGCACCAGCTCCACCTCACCGCAGAACGTGGTGCCGCAAAGCCCTTGGCTCCCTTGACCTGCGTACGGCCCACGGCCCGTGCGCCCTCAACCTGCTCCTGACCCCGCTGGTGGGAAGAGCCAGCACCACCGTGCTACCTGCCTGTAGTCCCAGTCCTCATTAGTACCTCTCAAAAGCACCACAGACACCCAAATAAAACTAGGTATGGTGCTTTTTTTAGCCGACTCCATAGAAACTGTCTTGTATGCCAACCTCAACAGGACATTGTCTCCTATTTTGACTACTGCCATGGAAACCAATTCAGATATCAGCAGGATTGAGGGGCATCCCCCACATTTTTGGTCACTTGTCATAAATGCCTGTCCCCAGCCAGTGGGTTAGGATGTTCCTCTGAAGAGGCACACCCAGCAAACACGACTGAACAGCGTAATTAATATTTACATACTTCAGCAGTCACTTTGAATGATACACATGCCTTTCTCCTTTTTCATTCGCACAGCTTACTCCGCTAAAAGCAGAGAGAAAGGGGTCCCGATCTTCCTTTTTTATACAAAGCATGTGGGCAGTTATGGCAGCAATTAAACCAACAATGTTTAAAATCATAATGGAAGGCCTCAGCAGCTAGCCTGGCGCTTGAAGTTGTGCAGTTGGACTTCAGCAGCCATCTCCTGAGCTGGGTCCTGGAAAAGCCAGAAGCAGCTGGTCAGCTGAAAAGAATCAGTCAACTAACGCCCTTGAGGAAAAACCACGTTGAGTTTGAGATGTACTTCCTTTCAAAATACAGAGAAAAGCTGACCTCCTTGTACAGGATAGCAGGGGAGGAACAAACATACCTACTGACTTGTAGACAGTGGTGATAAGATGGTTACAGTCTTCAAAAAAGGATAGTGGCATAAAGGTACCTCAGCATGGGAGCCTCCAGCTAAGGAATTAACGGTGGAGCAAAACTGCAGATACTGCTTCTCAGCTGGGAAAAAGGGCAAAAAGGCCTTTGGGTTTGTTTTCCCACAAGAAGAAGAAATGAAGTTCTGGTCTACAGAGCCTACGGAGAGCAGGAAGCCTGGTCTGCAACTTCATTCCCGTTCTGATTCCCGCAAAGGTTAATCCTCTTGCTCTCGGTGGAACCACTCACACATAACTGTGCATAAAGGTGCTTGCATGAACAGAACCCAGATGCTGTCGTCCTTAGAAAACTACCAACAGTGAAGAAAGGGGAAAGGCAACCAAGGATAAGGCAGGAACTAGATGAAAGTAGGGTGCAGCAAAAGCACTTCTACTTATGTCAGCATTTTCAGCCAACTACAAGGTATGACTTCACAGCAAGGACCAAGATTAGAAGTTCAGAGTACAATTTCCAGCCTTTCTATTGCTTCTTTCCAGAACACAAGTACATTTCTAGAAAAATTATATTAAGTGTGATCACTTGTAATAACCGCATGAAAGGGAGAAAAGAGATCAGGCATCCAAGACATAATTGCACTCTTTAAGAGTCATATGATTCCAGCCAGAAGAGTTTAAGGTTGTATTTACTTTTCTCTAGCTATACCAAACTGTCTAGTATACTAGACTATTCCTCTTTAAAAAAAACTTAATCCTGTACATTTACAGACAGAAATGTTTTTGAAAGTCACTTACTGTATTGCTGTTACATGTAACCAAAAAATTACTGGAAGTCTAATATCCTCATTAAATATTTTCAGTGCTGCTGTTTTGCTTCCTGGCTACCAAGGCCTAAAGCAGCTCCAAAAAAAGCTTGCACAAGTATCCATCACCTCTTCCGTTTCTTGGATTCAAGTGAGTTGTACGTATGTGAACCTGAGTACAGTCACTCTCTCCAGAGCTGCAGCACTCATCACACAACTTTGCTGTTCCTGTACCAGTCACAGTCTACCTGTTTGCATTCTTCCTGCCTAATGAACAGCAGAACGGTGCTAGTCTCCTTTTTCACGTTTTTTATCTCCCATGGTCCTCTCTGTATAAATACAACATTCTCATTCCTACTGCCTCTGCAGTTACCCCATTTTATTTTTCCTTCTAAATTCAGCATTTCTACACAACTGCAAAGTCCTTCATACAATTTATTTCTTCTCTTTTAGATGACAGGCTTCCTGCTTTGTGTAGCATTAGGCCAGATACTTCAGCCATGTTTTATGAACCACATTTCTGATAATAATGAGACAACTTAATGTTTCCATTACTAATTTGGGAACTATTTTCTGAGACTGCATCTGCGGCTAGAATTCCAGATGGAGGCACACAATCTCACTTTCTGGTACTCACCCAAACTATTTTCTTCTACAACCTTTTTTCCTTCCCCCCAGCTCCCACGAAGATTGTTATCATCCCTTAGGGACAGCATGCAAAAGCACACTTTAATTTCACAGGGCAGTGTCCCTTTCCCTGCCTGCTCCAACATGCCCTCAGTACCAGAGGGTACCAAAAAGTTGGTGAAGCAGCTTGCTTGTTGCAACACATGAGGTGCAAATGTAGCGTACAGCTCTTTGGAGACACAAGTACTGTAGAAAGGCCGGAGACCTGACACTGATATTTGACAAAATGGTTAAGTATTGTATCTGCCTTTTGAAGTGGAAAACAGGAGTCTAAACAAGACTGAGAGATGTGCAATGTCACCAAACCTTTCTTCAACCAAAACTCTATCGCTTTTCAGGAGAAATCAATAACAATTTTCTAGGCCCTAAGCCAAACATAATAGTTTGGATTATTTCGATAGAGAATATGCAAACAGGATACCAAATGCCCTTTGAACACAGCAAGCTGTTCTGTGGTAGGCATTTAACTTCCTGCGCACTGGGTGCTCACAGAAATTGTCACAGTGTCCTGAATAAAGTATAGCTCTATTTTCTTTTTTTCTATGTAACCTGTAACGTGTTGCTAAAACAATCTTTTTTTTTTTTTTTCCTTTCTGTTTCCTTCCTTAGCAGTTCACTATTAAAATCACAGTAATTGTACAGGCAGATAAAAACTACCTTCTATCACACTTCTGAAAACCTGGGATTTTGGAGCAACGTGCACAGAGACACTGCAAGAGTACAGCTATGCCCGCACTGCTGTCATCTGTGGCCTTCTCATAGCAGTGACACAGAGTAACATCAACAGACAGAAACATAAATAAAGACAAAGTTCTTTAAGCACAGAACCAGCTTCCCTGTGTGACTGCTGAAGACGACGAGGGTCTATTGATCCTAGCTAAAGTTTTTTGCTCCTGTCACAAGACAAGCGATAACAGCAGCAGCAGCAAGGATAAAATACACTTCCAGCAACCAGCTTGTGCTGTTCATTCTGCTCTGGGTCTGGAACTGGAATTCAAATCCAGACTTTTGTTCCAACCTATAATGAATAATTGCAAGCACATCTACACACATGGAGAGAACTTTTACATATGCCCTTTTTATTTCCGTGATTTAACACTGAAAACTAAGATTATGTTAATGTGGTGGTTTTGCTAGCACTTTTTTGGTGCTCATGTTTAGAACGATGAACCTTGTGAGCAGCAAGAAAAAAAAGATTTATTACCAAAAATAATTAGAAACAAATTCTTATCAATGGCACAAACATATGGTAAAGAATCTTCCAGTCTGCTAAGCCAAACTACAGTGCTTTTTCAGTATATTCAAAATGAAGCAATTTTAACCACAATTCAGCTCTTTTTATTTCTCTTTTCAAAGAAAAATAAGTTATCAATAAAAAGTACAAAGACGTAATGGAAGTGAGAAATGGAACCAATACCTTTTCTGGGATTTAACAGTCTTTCCTAAACAAATTTTTAACTTGTCGGTCACAACGCAGTACTGTTTCTGTACATGTGATCTTGCGGCCTGAGCTCAAATTTTAGATCTAAGAGCTCCTGAACAACCTACCCACCTCGCTATTTCAGTTTTGCATGAGTTCCTGTATACAATGAGGCAAATAAAAGACCAGTAACTATAGTCTAGTGAGAGGATTAATCATTGTGCTTTATATTTACATGACTAAGGAATATACGTGTATTTTTCTTGAGAAAATCAAGTCCACTTATCTTAAGAAGGTTTGAAACTTGAACTTCCTTGTTATTATAACATATCAGCTTCAAGTTATCCCTTGTTGCCAGCTTGACTGTAAGAAATTTTAATGATTTCAGTCAAGGGACTTACGCTGTATTTGGTCAATATTTAACCATAATAAGTGATTGCCTGAAATAGCAGTCTTAGAGATAGAAGAAAAATGGGAAGATACAGTAGCCCTTATTTTGAAAAAAAAATCTCATGCCAGTTTAAAACTGCAGGCTGTTTCAAACTTACAGAATTTGGGTGACTGTTTAATAACATATTTAATTGCTTCCTAAAGTAAGCCATTGGAGCTTGGAACAACAAATCTGTTCCTTTATCCCCTTTCTTTAACCTCTGGTACTTGTATGAAATGATCTGTTCTTTTAAAGTCAGCTTTTAGGTAACAAACTATTCTGCCTGGGTTGGCAAACTTTTATAGGAGGCTTGAACATAGCAGAAAAAATACTGATCGACCATTTTGCCTGTACCTACTTAGACACTACAATTTATAGAAATGCTAATAAGGTATTACATGTCTCCTTTCATGAAAAAGAAGAACTTGTTTATTACTGAAATCACCTTTGAAAGCAAGTAAGAAACTAATGTGCACCTTCCCAGGAACTTTAATACCCACAGCTACCAGTGCGCAAAGGCAGGTTCTGTGACCTGACTTCCACGTGTTAACTTCTCTGTACTGACAAGGTCTGCTGTTTGGAAACACACAAGGGTTAAGACATATTGCTAAGGTTTTAAATCTCTTTGAAAGGTAGAAGCTGCGAACAGTGTTTGTTATGCTACCATTCTGGCTGTAAATACAGTCTGCAGAGTCATAGGAGTGTTCTGCTGAGCTGGGAGATGGTCATTGTTTTGTCAAAAGTCTGTTCAAAAAAAAAAAAAAAAAGGCATTGGCAAGATTAAGAGAGCCATACCCAGTCTTACGTTTCAAAATAAAGATACTGTTCTCCCATTTTACAATATATTATACAATTGTTACGTAGATTCAGAAGAGTACATTTTATAACTTTTAAGTAATACCTTCATAATATTTGGATTTTAAATGTAGCTAGGGAAGAACACATTTTTAGAAGATCTAGACAATTAAATTAATAATTTTAGGGGTGTTTTTTAAAGTCAGATAATTCAAAATTCTAGCATGATTACTTCCTTGTGCAGATTTAAAGTTTGCTTTCCAAAGGCATTCATCTGTCCATCCTTGAAATTTATTAGCTGCAAACATGAGCCAGTAAAGCTTGATTGCTTAAGTGTTTGAGGAATGTGATCAGAAAAGGGAAAAGAGATTTTACACATCAAAATCAAGGACAAAAATAACCCCCAACTATAAGCTCTAATTTTTATTTTTTAATAACTCTCCATTTGAGTTCTAGTGGACATTTGGAAAGTTTAGATGACGAACATAACAGCAAGTATACCTTCTTGGTAAATCTCCTTGGAGATAAAGGCATTCATACTAGCCTTGTGAACATGATGAATTTCACTCAAACTGAACAAGATGAATTACAGCTACTCTAGAATGAAAAGAAAAACAACCCAGGCCTCCATAACTGCAAGTATAGAAGTGGGATTTAAATTTCAAGCAAGTTTCAAGCCTGTTTCCATAACAATCCTCATTCTTGTCTCCTGTGTGCAGGTAACACCATAGGGCATTTTATTGATTGCTGTATAATAGTTGACAAAATGATGCATTATTCAGCAAATTGTCACATGCAGTGAAAAGCTGTGCGTGCCTTTTTTTCTGAAATCTTACAAGTGTATACTTTTTTTTTATTTTATAGACAGTCTAACGAAGCACTGAATCACCCTATTGTAAAAAAAAATTATGTAAAAATATATATAAAAGAGAAGACCCCTTATATCTGTAGCTCAAAACAAAGTTCTTCATATTTGTCAAGACTTGTTAGGTGTGGAGTCCCATCAATTTTTGATGGAGTGACACTTTATCAGGGACACACTTGGATTAGAATGTCATCTGAAACAGAAATAGCTTCTGTGTCAGACTGGTATTTCCCAAGAGCTTTTATATTTTCTTCCTACAGTCGACTCACTATAAACTGGCTCCTGCCAGGGCTTTATCCAGCTAGGAGAGCTCATCAACCTAGGGACTAGAGCAGTTTTGTGTACGTCAGGCATGTCGTCCATCTAAACTCCACAACTGGCAGCTTTAACTGTTGCAGGCGACGGATTTGCATGCTGAAACAAATACTCTTTCTCTCTGGGCAAGCTGTTAATGGTGACAATCTTGTCTCAGCTTGAAAGCATTCATAGTGTATTGGGTTTTTTTTATATTTAGTCCAAGATTAGTATTAGAAGGTGAGCTGGTAAGAAAATGTGAGCAACCCAAGGAAACACTGTTGGTACAGGCCTGTCACAAAATGAGGTCAATGGCTTTTTGTACGATTAAAGGAGCAGAGGGAATGCAAGACACCTTGGGCGAGCCATCCACAGCACTTCATCACTGTCTGAAAACTCTCACTGCAACTTCCATTGCAATTTCACCCAGTGGAAGACCCAAGCAAGGTGCGACATACCCAAAACGTCACTTACTTTCTTCAAGATTCAATAGTGAATTTAATAAGAAGCTATTACCTCTCTCTACAGATCTGTCTTGTTGTAAGGTCTAGAAATGTCTAATTTCATGACAAAAGCTGAGACTTTGATCTATTCTTGTTACGGCAAACACATGGGTCTTAAGTTATGCGCCTGTGCCTTTAATTCAGCACTGAGTAATTACATTTAGGTCAGTGGAATCACTCCAGGTTTTTCTTGGTGTGTCTAAACCAAATGTTGTCCTAAGGATTTGGAAGCATATGAAGTGAATTTAGGAATGAACATGTATGTCAGTACTTGGAAAATGCAACTGGAATGAACTAACCCACTCTGCAGAAGGGAAAGATAACAAAAAGCAGAGGCCTAAATTTCAAGAATGAGAGCAAGCCCACATAGTTTTGCACATGCAGGTATTAATGCATCACTGTTCCTTGTATTTTCCTTACATTTATTTTATCTTACCTATTTTTATTAATAATGGCAAAAGGAATAATATAAATTAAATCGTTCTGGGTACTTCACCTCTTATTTCTCCTTCCATACACCTTTTAAACCTTTCCATAAAACAGAATATTGTCTATCAAGAGACCAAACAGGTCAAAATAAAATACCTTTAATTGGGAAACTATCTAAAATTTTCTTGTAATAAGCCACTCATTACTGGTATTAAATAGTATGTTTGAATACTCTGACCTAGTGTGTAAGATGGAGGTGACTTTAGAACACTTTGAAGGAAAAAATGTATGGGGAACACGGGTTTGTATGTGTAAGAGGTAAAGTCAAAAGCTTAAATAATTTATAATCATGATATTAACAAAAATGAAACACTGGGACTTTAATAACTGGTACTTTTTTATTAAACTCCAATTATTAAGACATTGTGCTCCTGGCTTATATGTAAGGTGCTGATAATGAACATTCAGGGACAGTACTTTTACTGCATGAATGAAAACTGTTCTGTTCAAAAGATTAATAAAGGATTCTCTTTTTTTATATACGTATACACACACACACACTAAAGTAAATGAAAATTGGAACCAAAAATGAAGCTGAAGTCTACTCAAGTATTGTTAATAAAATGGAATTAAGTTTAGGCAAAAATATAGCATAATTAAGAGGTTCAGAAGGGCACATCAGTATATGCTGGAAAAGTTACTTTTACATACGAAAATTATTTAGTGCTTTTTATTATCATTATAATGGACATTCCTACATGATCAAATCAAAGATGTGCACAACTTCATACTAGAGCTCTGTACTGCATGTATTGCTGTCGTCGCTGCACACTGCATCCAGGTTACCTTTGACCTGTGGATTTAATGTAACCTTAGCAAAATAAAAAAGGGCAATGAAGAAAACAATGATCTTGAGGTGGCAAGAAGTTTTCTTTACATTGCTTTTCTGTAACGAAGGAATCACTGTCTCAGAGAAATCTTTGCAGGTGACAGGCTCGAAAAGGAGATTCTCTTTCAGACCCAGAGCAAGGAGATCAAAGACCTTGCACAATTCAGCTGCAGCTAACATGGAGGAATCGCACTTCCTCTTGGTTTTAAATATGACTAATACTTTTTGCGATCCTAGTCTGGATTTTAATATCACAGAAGTTATTGGGTGTACTGTGAGCAGCTGAAACAGAGTCCTGCTCTCCTGACAGTCGACAGTCGCATACCCAACTAGCGCTGCGCTACTGCAGCATCCCCCCTCCGGTGCCATATTCAGGCAGAGGCTGCGATATTTCTGACCAGTCAACTGGCACATAGATGCTGATTGCTTGTTCAGCAAGGAAAGCAGAAAAAATAGCCTTTGTACCCATTCTGTAGTTTTTCCTTTAGCAGAAGCTCTAATTTGCCTCTGTAACCTGCAGCCTCCCCTGAAGTGCAGAAACTCTAGAACTGGAATTTGTTGAAACTGAAGATCAGATCAAAAGCTCAAGGCCTCCAACAGCATGATTTCATAAGCCCTGCCTCCTTAAGAAGTCAGGATAAAAATACAGCTACATGAAAAATAAATGAGCAGCTTTTCCCGACTCTGAAACCAGAAAATAATGACATGAAACCAAAATCAAATGCAATAGTATCGCTCATATTCCAAAACACCAGCGTTAATGCTCCCTTTCCCAGCTCCCAGAGATCTGTTAAACAAACGAGCCTTATAATGTGTTTTGCAAGTGAAAGGTCCTGGAGTGGAAATAGTAAACTCCAACACCAAAGACCCTTAAAAAGGCTCTTGCTTGCTCAAAGAGTTTAGCACTGAAGGGGATTCGGTCTGACCTCGCTCCTGCCACAACCCATATTTTCTGTTTTGATCAAACGAGTGGTTCAGCAGCACTAGCGATGGTCTGAGATTTTAGATGAAAACTAGTATATCAATACCTGGAAGTCAAGTCACCCTGCGCAACTCAAAAAGGGCCAGTATCACATGTGCACAGACCAGTCAGACATCTCTTTATACTGGGAAAAATACTCCATTTAAAACATGCTTGATGTACTACACTTTCCCTGAACACCTCAGCCATGCCCCCACGATGCTGAGTGCACAGCCACGTTATCGCCCTGGTTATCCTTGCTGCAGGCTTGGTGGCATTTTTGGAACCATGTTACGCCTTTAAAATTTTTTAAGTGTCCTGGAGAGACCTGATTTTCGTTGTACGCTGCAATCCCCTCAGGAGAATGCTTCCCCTTTTTCCTCATTTTTCTTACTTGCCATTATTACTTTTTTACCTTGAGTGTAAAAATTACAGCCTTTGGACTGAAAGGAGGGGAAAGGTGAAATTAATAAGCCTCTTGATTAAAAAACCAAGGAGAAAAACCTTGAAATACAAACTCCCATGAACACAACATGTCTCCTCCTGCTGCATTAATGCCAGTTCACGAAATGGCGACTGCCTCCGTCGACAGCTGCCTAAAAATGCACACATCCCCGCAGGAAATCAGAAACTCAACATTTTTTTTATTTTTTTTTTTTAAGCTTTCATTTTTCTCTCTTTACATTCAGCCCCTCCAGGACTCCCGAGAGCCCTCCGCAAAGCCGTAACCTGACAAACGCAGAAGTGATGGGGAACGTATAGCTCTCCTTGTGCAGAGAGCAGCTGCTTCCATCTGCCCCCAGCTTTCGGGAAACACCCGGGACTCATCCCCAGGCTGCACTGGGGTGACTGGGTGCAGGCAGGCTGGGCTGGTACTCCGGGCTCTGGACTCCAGCGCCCAGTACAGTGCAAATAAATGTGCTGATTCAGCCGGAATCATTGCGATCTTGCGTTTCCAGAATTTTCTCCCTCCGCTTCCCAAATATAAAAGGACTTTTTGTGCTAAATACCGAGCTGGAGCACTGATGGGCTCCGTGTAGGGCGCCATGTGGTATTTGGTTTCTCACTACAGTACATGTTTTTATAATGATGGGGGAAGGGAAGGAAGGGAGCTGCTCTTACCAGCATGCCAATAATCTGTTGCAAAGGACTGGAGCTCTGAGAGCCAATTAGTCCTGAAGTTAACCATTTAACTGCTGAAAAAAACTCAAGTCTCAGACAGACTCGGTGAGGTTAGGGACAGAAAAGACTGCATGGGTACCTGTGGCATCAAGCTCAGTGCAGATTTGTTCACAGATGTATTTTTTTACTTTAGTACTAAATATTTTTGACACACAAACTGACCACTGAAACTCCTTTAGGTCACAGCCATGCAAAGGTGGGACAGCTATATCCAGGACATATATAATCACACAACTTTAATAAAAGCTGGATGTGTTTCAGCATCTGTGCCAGCCTGTGGTGGAACCATGAAAGCTACCCACAGGAGCTGCATTTCCAATATGGATTTTGGGTGGGTACAAGTCCCTGCCACATGAATGTCAAAGCCGTGCTGCCCACCACAGTGCTGCCCTGGCAGAGGAGAGCTCGCTGTGTCACTGCAGCATCTCCCAGCAACGCTGCTGAGAATGGAAAAACACCAAACCCTGTAAGGTGGGGCAAGCTCCAAGAACATGATGGCACAGTTGTGTCTCCATCATCCCCAGGCTGTGCCCAGACACAAACGTGTACTTTGGACCTCCCTGCACCAGTCTTGTTTTTCTAACACCTTAACTGCATTAGAACAAGACACACCCAAAAAAGTTCTTTTTATATTCTGCCGTTTAATTTGTCATAAACTTTTACTGCCTGAGGCAGACTAGCTCACGGCTTGTGTGCTGCAGAACAAGCCAGGGAAGAAGATGAATGGGGAATTCCCAGCCTTGGTCTTTTTCTCCAGAATCAAGCCTGAACATGGCCAGAGAGTACAGACAAATTAGTCCTAATGCAGAGCCCCAGTAACATGCTCCCACTTGACCTGGCAGGTCGGCAAACCTATTTTTGTGCTCTTTTTTTATTCCATGGCATACCAGTGAATACAGGATCGGACTCTCAGGGATGCCAGGAAGACCAGCAGAGTTTGCACAGCACAATGAAGTGCCCTGGCATACCATAAGCGGGCTCTCCTGCCCAGTTCCTCAGCCCTAGCAAGAAGCAGGGTTTATTTGCTTGGGAGGGGCCATACTAGCTCTGCAGGTCTGCTTCCAGTCCGAGCAAGCGCTGCAGTGCACGTGAAAGGCATATTCCTACACCACCAACCTCCCTAATGGACGGAAACAGAGTTAAATCTCCCTGTTTGCCATGAGGAGAGTCCAGTGCATATGGCAGTTGCGTGCTGCTCCCCTTGCAGCCCTACAGCAAGGCTGGCACCATAACGCGTCCCACTTTTAAGCTCCAGGAAGAATTCTGAATACATGAGAGTATAATTTACCATTCTTACCATTCAAATTAAAAACATGGGGGGGAGGGGGGGGGGGCGGCAAATGCACTGCTAAGAAAGTGGCAGATTACTTAGGCATGTGAGCTGTCAGAGCTCTGGCAATACAAGGACTCTCTTGTTCCTGTTGCCTCCCACAGCTGCATTCACTAAATATATCCTGGGCAGAGAGCTGCATTTCTCCACCCCTTCCTCAGCCCAATCAGGTTTGCACAAACACCACCAGGCTCCCTTGGGACATGCAGGCAGGCAGCAGCGATGCCCTAGTTACAGGCATCATAAAGGACAGAAGTAACTAATGTCATCTGCAAGAGGGTGAAATTGTTACGTCTACAGGTTATTTCAAGAAGTAGCATGTGCAGCTGATCGATATTCAACTGTTAAAACCAGGGTGGTTTGTTCTCCATAATGATACACCCCATTTGTATGTCAGAATCAGTTACGGGAAGTTATTTCCATCAGATAATTTTCAGTAGCTTCTGGAAAAAAAGAACTGTGATCTCAGAACAAATTCAAAGCAGAATGGCCACTTCTATGAAAAAAAAAAAAACAACCCACAAATCAGCTCCTGGCAGATTTAGAGGTGAGCAGTGGTCTTCAGTACCTCAGGGACTGGCTGGCCCACAGAGAGCAATCCCAGTTTTGCCTTCTATCAAGTCAAGGCTCTGAGACATACCATCTGATCATATATCCAGCCTCTACGACTGAACATCTACAGGGCTAAGGTGCTTCCCCCATGACCTCCATTCTGCTCTGTGCTTCTCTCCTGTCCTCGCCTTGCATCTTTTACTTGCAAGGACACATATTCTTTGGCCTGGCACAACAGATCCATGGTCCCAGCCACATTCTCAAAACACTGCTGCAGTCACAGCAGCAAAGAAGAGGAAGAGCTGGTCCTTCTGATACAGTTAATTCTATATAGGATCAAGTTCTGGTAAAAAGAGTGATCTTGGTGGCTCTCCTTGCTTCTCAAGCTGTGAGCCAGCTGGGATTTTGACCCTCCTGGTCCCTGCTTCTTCCTTTCCTCACAGTTCCCTATTTCTTCAACACCTCCATCTTCTCTAGCAGCGAAGCACATTTGACAGAATCTGGTCAATTTTTCAAGCTTTCTTATTTTAAGAAGTCAGTGGGAGCAGACTGTATCTTGCAATTGAACCTCACAGGAGGGAGAATTAAATATCTCATGCATGACCTTAATCCATAGTATTTTGTAGATCGTTTTTCCTGTAATCTCAATACTCTGGGTTTATCATGCATTCAGATCATATCTGTAGCACTAGAACATTTTGCTACAAAAGGAACCCAAATTCTTTTTGATATAATTATGCAGTCACATGAGTCACATGCTTGCTGTGGAATAAATATAAATACTGAGCTTTTGGGAATAACTGGCAGACTTATGTCAAAGACAAAAAAACCCCTCAAGAATGAAAGCTATCTATTATGTAAGGAAAAAAGATCCACCTTAGTTATCAAATTGCAGTTAAGGAAAATGGCACGATTATGTAGGAAGTGTCTTTTAATATCTCCTTTTTTCAATCTGCAAAACATTAAAGAAAGAGCCTAAACTCATACTTAGGCATCCACATAAACTAAGGACCTTATTTTCAAAAGGTAGTAATATTATTTGAGGTATTTAAAAAACCTCTGAAATCAGATCATTCATTCACAAAACGGTCACAGGTCCCTAAGCTTAGTCAAATAGTTGAAAGCTATAAAAGTCAGAAGGTTGTGCTGTGTTTTTTGTGCCTTGCCTACACTTTCTTTCCTTCTTTGCTTTTCTTGCCTTCCTGAAACACATTGTTCTCAAGGACTGTTCTAAATTTGTATTTGGAAACTGCCACTATTTTAATTAGCGACATTGCTGTAGAAGAACTACACCCTGCTGCACCGGTTGTACTGAAAATGAGCCTTGTTCGCTGGGGACAGAAGCGGTGCTGCCTCCTCTGATCTCATACGGTCTGCTGGATCCTATGGATTTCTGAGCACATGTAGAAAGATGTAGTCTCATCTATGCGCTTTCAAGAAGGAAATACAAAATGTGAAACCAGATATTAAGACTGAGCCACAGAGAAGCCACGGGTGTGCGAGTTACCTTCAACAACACTGCAGTTCTAAAAGCAAACAAAGGCATAAGAAACTGGGATGGAAGGCTTCATTCCTCAAATAAGGCAGTGACTCACCCACATTCCGAACTGCTCAAACAAGGGAGGCCTCTTCCTGGCAGACCAGATCCTCTGCATTTTACTGTGAGGAGCAAATCCCACGCCAAAGCAAGCTGTGGCGGTGGCACATTGTAATAGACACAGCACAGGGCCAAATGTGTTTCGGAAAGGGACCCTTTTTGCAAGCCTCTGCCTTAGCTTGCCTTCTTGAAAACATTAAGAGTTCAGAAGTTCTGCTTTTCACATGGGAAAACACAATGAAAAGAAAAAGGGCTACTACTAACAATTGCTTTTCAAGAGCCAAATTCATTTTTTTCTTAGATACTCAGATAAAATTGCTGAGGCAGTAGTTGACTTTTTTTTTTTAAAAAAAACCACAACAAAAAACAAAACACAAAGAAAACAATCCAAGGACAGAAAAGACAAGTCAAAAAGTTAACTGAACAGAGAGCCAAGCAGCATGTAAGGTGGATAAGGTGCCATTGGTAACCATCAAGTCATCCCTATGGGAGAATTTGACCTAGGGATATGGAGATTTGCCATCCCAAACATCTGCTCAGTCATTCCCAATATACAAGGCAGACTTCACTGATGAAGGACAAGCATATTCCAGGTGACAAACAACATGTAGCCAAGCTGCTGAACATGCCCAGCTCCATCCTTCCTGCGTGGCTTTCCTGGACATGGGGCACACTGTGCAGGTCCCCAGATGGCAGGGGCATCAGCAGAGCTGCTGGGAGGCAGCAACAGAGCCATCAGCAGCAGGGATGAGAACGAAGTGGTAGGAAGGCTGGATGTAAGGGTACAGGACCAAAAGGAAAAGCAGCACAGAAAGCAGAGAACATTGCTAATTTTAAAGAGAAACTACAGGAAGCCAACATCTTTAAACTATAAACCTCAGAGAGGTTGTGGTTAGGAGGCAAACACTGCAGGGTGACAGGGCTACAGGGAGGGCTGCAGGTAGGGCTATGCCAGTGCCCAGGGAGGGATGCCTCAAAGCCACGATTCATCTGGAGCCCCCCCAGGGAGCGGGGCTGGGTAGGTGGTCCCCTCTGTAACTGTGCCAGGGCTCTGCTGGGTAAGGCTTGTTCATCTGTGTGATGAAAGATGCTAGATTATGAGCGTAAAATTCCCTTCTGGCTTCATACTCCAGGAAGCAAAATGAAGTCTGACACTCTGTGTGTTCCACCCTATACCACGTTTTTCAATTCTCAGGTTTCCAGCAGTAGCCAGACCCCCCAAAACAACATGTTCATTTCATTCCTCCTGGGGGTCAGCTCCTGAGGGTGTCTGGAGCTGCTGCAAAAAGCAAATGGCAGCATTACCTAACGGGGACGGCTTTCTCGCTCAACAGCTAGCGGTGTGGGTTTGGTTGCTGGTGTAGGGACAGCCCTTGACAATGCAGGCTGCTAACAGAACACAAATCTGTGTCATTAATGGAAGTATCAAGCCTCACACAAATAAAATAAGCCATCTCAGAGCTGAAGCCACACTCCAGACATCATGAAAATGCCTGTTGCAGTAATGCTGCTGTTGTATTTGAAGCCTAGCCCCAGCGAGCAGGGAAGGCACACAAACCCGATCCTCCATACAGCTGCAGATTTTGCTGGTGGCATTTGAAATATTTCAGGCATTTCAGACAATCCTCAACTAGAGCAGAGACTTACCCTTTGGGACTCCAGAGCTTACATTATAAAAAAAAATAAAGATCTGCTTGCTTATCAAGTTGCAGAACAGCAGCTAGCAGTCTAGTTTATTAGATGGAAACAACAAAAGCAGGGGAATATTTTGCTGACATTAGCTCTCCCCAATTCAACACGGTGCCTTGATTAAGTTCCTGTTACGATCAGCACAACAGCAGAAAAGCAACACAAGCTGTAACAAGATGTTTCCTTGTGCAAAGGCAGAGAAACCATCACAGGAGATGGACCCCGAGCATATTATTATTACGGAGTATTTTGGCTGGCTTGTACTATTTGGAAACCTTGGTTCTGCCAGGCTGCTTGAGAAAGGCAGCATTTGTCCCCTGCCTTCAGCATGAAAACACAACTCAAATCCCTTCTCGGGAACAAAGGTGCTTCCCAGGAGCCTGGCGTGCTGCCGGCATGCCGAGCGTGTAGCCAAGCAACGGCAGCCAGATTGGGGCTTGCGCCTCACCCGTGATGCTCCAGCTCCACAAACAATTCTTGCCACGTAGACAAGAGCGCGCAGGGTAATGGAAAATTACTGCAGGCTTTTTCTTAAAGGGCGAGAATCTCCGTTGGTGGAGAAGGTTGGTCTGCATCCCCCTTCCCAGCTCGCCCCAGGGTAATTTTTTATTTCCTGCGAGAAAGGCTGCAGTGCGTCACTAGCACGCCGGGGCGTTAATAAAGGCAGATATCATTTGCATGATATTTCAACTGACTGCAGTGATAAAAAATGTAAAACAGAGAGCTAAGCTGCGGGGGGGGGGGGGGGGGGGGGGGGGGGGGGCTGAGCAGCCAGAGGCAGGAGGTGAATGAGCCAGCAGCTGCCTTTCTAAACCTGCTTTCGACACAGCCCCAAACATGGCGACCTTAATGCAGCGCAGTTAATATTAGCTGAGAGCTGATGCCAAAATAATCCTCTTGCACTTGGCAGGCATGATGTTTTAACAACTGCCTGGCAAATTTCTGCCTGCAAGGCTGCAGGAAGTAAAAATGCCTTTAAAGAAAGAGCAAACTTACTTTGCCAGTTGTTAGACTATTAACGGGGCAACAGCAATTTTTAAAAATCATGCCCATGTTTACCTCCGGTTTCTAGTGCAAAGGAAAGCTTCCTTCTTAAGACAGCATTACGTTTACCTAGCTTAAAATACTAAAGTGCCATACAGATAGCTACAGTAGCACCAAACAGCCCATTCAAGCTACTACACTTTTGCCATGTGAAAATCAGCAATCTGCAAACTTACCGGTTGGGCAGGGCAACATCTGCCTGACAGGCACAGAGCCACAAGGGCTGGCCAGCAAGAGGGTCACAGCACTGCTGCACAAACAGCGCTCTTTGCAGAACTCAAAATTAGCTCCTGTAGCCATTACAAGTTTCATTTCACCTCCTCAAGGAGCAGACCACGTTGCCTGTTCCTCAGGGCACCTACGGGCAACCAACTGCATCTATCCTGCAGCAAAAAGAGAAAGGCAAACCTGCCCCTCTTGCTATAAGCCTTTTTTGTTCACTGCATGCAGCTGTAGCTCATGATGGCCTTGGTGTTGCTCAAGAATGCAGCTGTGCTTTCTGCCCTCCCTGGAGCTGCCCGCAATTTCAGGTGTAGCTTGACAGACATGTTCTAGGCAGCTCCTGCAACAACATGGCTTTTGCTCTTTCCCATCTTTGTGTTTTAACTCTTCTTCTTCTGTCTGTTTTTCTCAGATAAGCACTGCTTAAAGTCTCAACCCAAATCTTTCCATTTTATTGGAGCCAGCAAATGGAAAGGAAGCCCCTGCACCGAGTTAGAGGACTTCTTTGTAATAGATGCCCCACTCGCCCCCCCAACAGAAACCTTTGTTGTGAAGCTGCTTTCATTGCAAGCTCCACAGGGAAAGTCATTACATTTAATAGAGGTTGACCTCATTGTGTAGTCCTCGATATTAAAGCTTATAAGGAGGGAACATAATCAGAAGCGGTGACTTCTCAACAGAGATATACAGTACTTGTTGTTGCTACCTCCTTCTTGCCTAAGGATTCATTCAATATGGCTTGGAAAGAGTAACTTGAAACAGCTTTTGGCAGATAAGTGAACTCAAGTAAAATGCAAAGATCTGGTTTCCAAGAAGCCTTTTACAAGCTGTATAGAGAAATGAAATTAAACCCTTCAACAGCACACAAGGCCTCCTACAGAGCCTCCCTGGAAGAACTGCAAATATGCACGCCGGGTGAAAGCTAATCTGGGACTGAGTCTGGAGTTATGTAAAGACATCTGATGGTGGAGAGGACCTGTGGTTGTGCATGGACCTGCCCACGTGGCAGCCTTTGCTGGGCTGGAGGGAATTGCTGGAATTTTCTACTGCATTTCCAAGGCTGTGGTCTGAGACAAAGAAAGCCAAAGGGTTTGAGCTCAGTAAACACACACAAGGGAGTGAATGCAAAGGTGCCTCGGCTTTGTCAGCCTTCTAGCTTTACTAATGCAACCTGGGTTTCCACACAGTTGTCACAGGGGAATGAGTAAACACTGCCACTAGCTGCCACTAAATAAACACATTTTCAGAAGCGAGGCAGTGCACTGCAGTGAGGGATGTGCCACACCATGCCAGGGGCCTCGCTGAGCACAGCTGTGTTGGCGCTTTTCACCTTAGCATGTTTTGATTTTAAAACATCTGTTCATAGCCTGCTTTTCAAGCAACCGCTATGCTTTTCCAAACTGTAGCAGTGCACTTGAAATACACATTTTTAGTTAATTTTCCCAGCTCTTGTGATGTCCCCATTGCCCTCCCACCTCCTGAATATCCCTTGCATTTCCAGTGCTCTGGGTCCTGATGGCTAGGTGTCACCTCTCCCTGAAACATTGGTGCATTGCTATGAAAAACTGTCATTATGTAAAAAGAACAATTTCTTATTAAAAGCCCCAGGCTGCTTTACATTTCCCCTTAGATTTTGCAGTTTGAACAAGCGTTTCTGCTCCAGCAGGCCTCAGAACTTCCTGATTTTTGCATAGTTCTTCCCACCGCAAACAACTGAGTTCAGCTCTGCCCAAAACTCAGCTTTAGACTTGGTTTCTTGAAAAATCAAGATAAATGGTGGCATCTCCAGCTGAAGTGCTTTCACATGGTGTTAAATAACAACTTCTTTTTGGTAGTACCACCCCTCCCGGAGCTGTGCACCCTGCGCTGAGCAGAGCGGTTGCTGCCTACACCTGCTGTCGGTTTGCCCTGTGGTTTGTGGCACAACGTGCATTTCAATGGGAGAGAAGAGAAAGGCAGCTCCTCCAAGAGCATAATCAGAAACTCCCTGAAGACCACAGCACGGTGGCTTAAAACACCCAGCCTTTGTTCCTCCTCCCTCGGAACAGATTTCCACTCCAAACAAGCAGAAGGCATCACAGTCATGAAAAATGGGTGAGGAAGCCCAGAGCAGGGACACGCCAGCCTGTTACAGTCCTGGAGGGCTGGGGTGTGAGGCTGGGAGGACACTTGGTGGCCAGCAGCTCTCCTCCTGCAGTCCCACAGGGACGGAAGGATGTGGCATGAATAAGACACCTTTAGTCTTGCACCCTACTTCACCTCCACCCTCAGCAAGGCCAGGGCTGCTCCAGTTTAGCTAGTTTTTCCAGTTTCCTTCAGGTACCTCCTATATTAGATAAAGAGTGTTAATAAATCACACCCAACAATTCCCACCACACCTCAAGCAATTAACCCCATCCCGTGGCAGTGCTGGCTGGGGAAGCCTGAACATGGGACTCCAGTAAAGCAGAGAGCAATCTTGCCGCCCATTCAGTGCAAAGAAGGTTACTCCTTTCGTGTTTATTTTTAGAGCAGTAAGTTATTTTCAAAGAGACTTTCTGTCAGGCTTGGCCCCGTATAAGCTGCCAAGTCAGCACCTCCGGCTCCGTGGGCATCGTTAGCAGGGCTGCCGTGCAATGAAGTGGTGTCAGCACTTCCATTACAGCACTTTTCCCCTGTTCCAGCCCCGTTATAAATGGGGCATAAAAATCCAGTTCTGGCAGAAACATTCAAGAGCCAGCATGGAAAACAGTCACCACTTTAACCTGATCCCTGCTAAACTTCATCTGGATGGGGAGAGAAAGTAGGGATTTAAAATACATTTTATCCCTCCCATGCTTAAATACTGAATTTTGAAATCCAGCTGTATCACACTCAAATTACTCATGGGGAATTTTCTTTAGGGTTTTTGTTTTTTAAACATATCCGTGGTAAATGCAGAAGTGATCCTCTCCCTCCTCCGCCTCTTCCGCAAGCCAAACGCTTGATTAAAAAGTTGTCGTTGTCAATCCTAGTAACGAAGGCCACAGTTAACAGTCATTTTAATTGGGCACAAATCCGTGGTAGTGTTGAATGGGAGAGACGGATGTCCTTCTCACCACCCTCGGCCACACGCAGCCACCCAGGGTGCTAGGTCAGGGAACTAATTTAGCTGACAACTAACCAGGAGCTTCCAGCCAGCCCAGAACTGGCTAAACCCACCTGGCAGCATGAGGCGAGGGCACTGCGGTGTTGGGAAACAGCGGCCAGGGCTGGAGGAAAGCAGGGTTGCTCTTGGCACCAGCGCTTGTGCCTATGGAAGATGGTTTTTATTAACTGGCTTCTATATCAGCTGCTGCTCAAAGCAAAAGCGGCCCCTTCTCTTGTGGCTATTGAGTGGCCATGCTGTCAGCCAGAGCCATGAATTCATCCAGACTCAAACTCCATATTTTTCCTTTTTTCTCTGCTTTACAGCTGGATCATGTCCCTGAGTACGAGGGCCAGAACACAGAGTGGGAATAGGACTGGGACAGAGGAGCGCAAGATGCCTCCTGCCAGCAGCACCAAGGTCTTGGGTGGGTGCACAGGGCTGACCCTGAAACAGCCCCGTAGTGCCACAGCTCCGGGCTCGGCCGGTTTCTCTCTCCCGAGGCAGCACACAGCGAGTGCACTGCAAGATCAGCAGGGGAAGAGGAAGAGCCTATAGCTTACTCTGCACTGCCTTAATGCCAGAGGAAATGACTGTCTACAGGGGCAGGTAGGTACAGAGGAACTCTGGGAAGAGGAACTACAGTAGGAAGCCTACCAACTCTTTCACAAAGAAGTTACGCCACTCTGGTTTCACTGTTTATACATTTCCTAACTCCAGCAAGTATTTCTGTGTTATCCCAGAAAAGGCAGAGACTGGAAACTGCTACAGGCTTCAGCCAATGGGAGCTTGTTCTAGTGTGACATCTGCACCTCCAGACTTGTTGAGGATGTTTAGGAGATGCGGAAGGTAGAGATCTTGTGGAATCAGGTGGGACAGCAGCTAGTGCAGCCCACCCCAGTCCTGCTATCCCTCCTTCCTATGGGAACGCTGTGCTGTACGATCTGGCAGTGCCTCCTACAACACTTTCAGCTCCGTTACTGTATCCAACCACACTTGAAAGATGCGTAGAAGAACCAAAGAGAAGTTTCTACGTGTCTCCTGAGAACCCCTTCCCCCACTCGACCTCCAAACACTCGAGCTCGGGGTAGGAAGACTGCAAGCACGGCCATCTGCCAGCCCGCGTGGCGGCAGCTGCCCGGCCAGCCTGCATGTGCATTTTAGCCTGCTAATTAGTGTGCGTATCATCATATCATATACTCTCTGCTTGGTGTGGGTGTGACAGGAGACATGCGGAGGGGATTTTTTTTGCAGTGGAGTCTAGTAATACAAGACAGGAATTTGCAGGGAGTGAGGCTTTACTTCCTGCTCATGGAGAATCATGTCCCGCTTGTCTGCTTCAATTGTGTAAATCTGGGGGAATACACCAGAGGACGCATATTCCTTTGCATAATGCCGATGTAGCACCCCCAAGAACACCTGTAAGGGGTAACCAGTATTTTGGCTGATGCCCTCCATCGTGAGGGAATTAGAAGATTGGGAGGTCCCTCAGTAGGCTGGGTCAAACATCGGCATCCCAGAGTTATCTCTGCGTTCTGCTGTTAGCGTGGCTGCACCAGGGCTTCTCTTCCACTGAAGAACTGTTTTTTCCTGTGTCATCAAGTGCAGTGCAGCACATTGTTTGGCAAAGTTCTGCCATGACCTGTACCTGGCTAAAATTTGAGCGCCACTGGCAAGAATGACATATTACCCTAGGTGAACAAAAACCCTTTAATGAAGAAATTAATGTAAATACCAAAGGTAGGTGAGAGATTAAAGCAGGACTCAGAGGACATTGGGTTTTGCGGGGACTATGACTTCACCTCTAATGCTGTGGTTTGGCTCAGGGCTGGAATTTACTCCTGTTAAATATGTACCTAATGAGACCACTGACCTGCTGGGAAAGTTGCTTTGATTTTCATCCCTGCTGTTCCAGCTTCTGTTAAAGTTACCGTTAAAGAGAAAGGCGGTCACTTGGCACACTGCTGCCCAACACACCTTTGGAGCCTGGCCTATGATGAGATGTGTGGTGTCTCCTTGCCATCTCACCTGGGTGTGTAAATGCAAGTCTTGCACATGCACCTTTGGAAACTGAGGCCGAAGGGGTTGTACTGACCTCTCTTGAGAGGGGTTTGCCAGGAACTGGTTAATAATGTGGTACCCTGGCCCCATTTCCTTCTTCTAGGTGGGTCTGGGACTGCTGTAGCCCCAAAACCCTTATGTGCTGCTGCCTGAGGGAGATTTGCACAGGCGGGTCCACATCTCAGTCCTCAGTGAAATGCTGAGGTCCCCGGTGTCCTGAAATGCCATTACTCTGCCAGGGATTTTGTGACCAAAGCTGAGAGGTGAGTTAATAGCTCTCCTATGCTAAGAACCAAAACAAACCCTACGGTCTCCTCTGCTTACAAGATTGAAGTGCAAGTGATGGCTTTAGAAGTACGTATCATAGGCTTTCTTCTTTAAACGCAGAAATATTCTGTTGGTGAATAAACTACTTCAGCAGCCAGGCATAGGGTGACTCCAAAGGCTGTTGCAATTATGAGTTGTTGCAATTATGAGTTAAGCAGTCATTCAGATTGTGTAATTTCCTAGGGCTTGCTAATATCCCAACAAAGAAACAAAAAAGGAAATGATGAAAAATGTTCCGTGTTCTTAATCAAATTGATACCAGCAGACTTAAATCCCTCCAGCTCTGAGCCAAAGAGAAAGCCTTTGCAAAAGAGAGAACTGGGTGTCTGCTTGCCTGGCAATGCTTGCTGTCTGGCACCAACCACAACAGTGCATGAACATCTACTATACACCCACATACAGGGAGTGGTCAGGCCTGAAATGCAGCCAAGAGCAACAGTGTGCAAAAAGGAAACGCACCTCTGTCCTGTACTGCTCTGTCCATGACAGCCCACTGGAAACCGATTCTCCCTTGTGAGTTAAGGCGTTGCTATTGCAAAGGCAAAAAAAAAAAAAAAAAAAAAAAAAAAAGAAAAAAGAAAAGTAATTAGGAAGGCAAATGAAAAGGCCGCTAATTTGCCGTACTTGCTCTGTGTGTGAACAGCCAGGGGATTAAACGGCGCCTGACACTCCGAGGGCCGGGATGCAGTGGAGCTCAACAACCGTGAGACAATACAGCAACGCGCCCCTCATCCGCGCAGGGGCCCCACAGGAGCCCTCACCCCGGGACCGCTACACCCGCCCCCAGCCCGCCCCAGCGCCCCGCCTCCTGTCGCGACATCGCCCCCGCGACAGCGAGGGCCGGGCGGGCGGGCGGAGCGCCGGGCGGGCAGGCGGGAGGCCGGGCCGGGCCGGGCCGGGCCGGGCCGCGGAGGGGCCGCCCCGCAGCCGCCGGGCGCGAACGCAGGAGCGGTGCGAGCTGCCGCCCCGGCCCCGCTGGAAACCGGCTGCTGCCCCCTGGTGGCGGGAGGGCCCGGCGCGGCGGGGACGAGGCGCAGCTGGAGCACCGGGAGCCGGGCCGGGCCGGAGGGGGCGGGACGCGCCGGGCAGCGGGAGGCCCCGTTCCTGCGGGGGGGGGCGGGGGGCTGCCGGCGGGGAGCTGCCCCGGCTGCTGCGGCGCTGCTGCTCGGGGAGCGAGCGTCCCGTACACTTGTGCGCACACAGCGCGGGGTCACAGAAATTACCCGCCCCGCGCCTTCCCAGGGCAGCAACGCTTTTACCTGGTCGGAACTTCTAGGTAGGAAATTCAGGTACCAAGCGGGGCCGTGCCTTGCACAGCTGTTGCCATTCTGTAAACTTCTTGGAACGACAAGGGGAAGGTTCCCACCTGCAGACCTCTGAGCGGTGTGACAAGGTACCTTCCTGTGCCGAGCTTCACCAAGCCCTCAAGCCGTTGCATCGAAGCAGGCGTGCCTTGGCATAAGGGAAAGCACACTTTGCAGGGCAGTTTGTTTTACTATAATATTTATAGAGCGTTACCATATATATAAACCCAAATCACTGCAATTAAACAGCCTATGGAATTCCTGCAAACGTATGAGGGAGGAATCATGTAAAGGGACACAATGGTGAGCGCAGCTTTTCCCCTGACTTTTTTTCTGCCTGAAAAAACCAGCAGCTGGTGCAGAGAGAGCTGCCCCTCCTGCTCAGCATCACCTTTAGCCCCTACCCACCCCGGGGAGACCTGTTGCTATCACCCAGCATTTATGGGGATCAGGCCGGCGGCGGTGTGCGATTCTATCAATGGAAAAATTTTAAATGGATATAGATGCACAGCACTGATAACTTAGGTTCATCTCCTTTATTACTTGCAGTGGCTTTACAAAACAAAATGTAATTTTTTGTTTTTCCTACCATAGCCGCATTGTCTCTGTCAACAGAAATCATCCAGCATGCAAATGATTCATCTGAGTGTCTGGCATTTCACTAAAAAAGAAAAAAAAAAGCCCCGATCCTGGAATAATTTTATTGTCTGCTGCAAGGGATCAGTAATCTGACAGTTTTAAAGAGGGCGAGATGCTCCTGTCGGGCAGGCAGATGATCCTGCGCTGTGCTACGGCACCACATTTGCATTTCGAACTGCAGCAGCTGACTCAGAGAGGACTTTCCAGGACCATCGGGCAGCCACCACGTCGAATCTCATCCAGAGTTTGCACTGTGTAGAAATGTCTCCTATTAAATAGGATAAATGCCCATAATAGGTAGCAAAGCTAGTGGGCTTTTCAGACCGGTTTGAGAAATAACAGAGCCTCTGCTGCATGGCTGTGTTATGCCGCGTACCAAGCTGCACCAGCAGCTTCAACTGGCTGTTTATGCTTTTCTGAAGACTTTGCTGTTTCCCATGTTTTTTTCATTTAACCTGATTTGTAATGAATAGTCCCAGTTTTATAAAATGGAAAGTGTTGAGGTATGAAGTGTTTTAAATAGCTCTATTTTCCAAGTGTCAAAAATCTCTCCAGCTTGCCAAAACATGGCCATGGATGTAAACACGCTGTTCTCTGATAAAGAGGAGGAGTTGAGAACAACAACTTGGGGGCAGCAACAGAGCTGGCTGTAACACACAAGGTTTCCACTTCCTAGGGACTTCACCAAATGGAGCCAGGACCATTCAGGACCTGAACCAGGCTGAAAGCAAAATTGCTTGATTTTTCGTGTGAGTTAGCAATCCAAGAAGAGGATGCTCCACGGCAGGACTCGGTGTTAACCCTCTGCCTCCAGGATGCAGCTCAACCCGCCGGTCCATCTCTGCTGCAATGTACAACAAAATGGAGAGATCTGGGAGGCAGCCTCTGGCAGGCCTGAATGCTCAGGGTTTGCAAGCAGTGGCAGCCCTGCGGCTGTAGTGCAGAGCGAGATGTAACCCTCCAGACCCCACCAGGGCTTCTACCCCTGCTCAACTGAACCTCATCCCAAAAACCCAAAGCTCTCAGCTCCTTCAAAGCCTCTGCCGCACCGCTCTGTGACCATAGCTAGCCTGCCCTCTGGGTAGACCCACGCAATGGGAGTTATTCTCCATGCATTTAACAGATGGGTAAGCTTAGGTGGGAGATAAAGCGCGTCTTTTGGGGCAGAGGTGGAAAGAAGGGAAGCTTGCCTTCCCGTTCCTCCACCGTGACCATCCACTCCATCTGTTAACACTTCAGCACATGATGCCCATCTCCAGTGTGATTCCGATGAGTCTGCAAAGTGCTGTGTGTTGATGTTTTGGTTTGGTACTTCGAGAGCTCTGTGGAGATATTTAATTAGACAAAATTAATTCCTTTGAGAACAACCTTCTGGCAGCACATTGGGAAGTGCAAGGAAGCTTCTGTTGTTCTGACACTTCTTAAAAATTGGCATTAGCCATTTCCTAATTTATTTTTAAAAGGACAATTAAACCACATCATTCCCCAGGTCAGATGATAGATGTGCCTTGCCTGCCAGCATTGCTCTCAGAAGATGAGGTGCCAGACCTTCTCACCAGAAGACACTTCCCACAGCTGCCAAGCCCTTGCTGTTGCCTCCCTGGAAGGTTTCCCTTCTGCCTGAGCCGTCAGAGTCCTCTGGTCTCTTTGTTTTCTGTCCCTTTTTTGCCACCTTCACAGTGATTGCAGGGTCTGATAATGACAAGACAGGCATGGTAGGAAGGGGAAGCATCAGTGCTGGCCTTGCTTATGGCCACTCGATGGGGAGCAGGAGGCAAACCAGGAGGTGTATGGGTGCCCCTCTCCATGCCTGCCTTCTGCAGTCAAACGGGGATACTGGTATTTCTCGTGGGACCATCTGCTGCTGATGCTGCAAACCTCCTACAGGCAGGTGCACGGAAGGGCAAAGTCTTGATACGATTAAACTTCAGGAGCCCCAGAGGTCTGTGTTTGCAGTCGTGCCTGGGTTGGAGCGGGGAGGGACATGGCACAGGCTGCAAGGACTGTGCAAAACACTCACTTAAAACCTTGAAGAATCCCTGTAAGCCTCTTCCCTTTCACACTGCAAGCCAGGAAGGCTCTGGCTGCTCGGGCCCAGTTACATTGTGGAAGAGACCTTCGGGGTCAGTGGCAGGCAGAAGGGCCATGTGAAACAAGACCACTTTTTGGACATTTGTTTTCTGTCCCAGCTCCTGGGCCTCTTCTTCTCCCTCTGAGGTTGCAGGGGGGGGCTCCAAGCTTCCACACTGGCTTGTCGGCCTTTTTGCTGCCTGCATTGCCTATTGACCACCGTACAAAATAAAATTCTCCTTTTTGAGGTTTGCCTTGCCATCTGTACACGGGGACAGAACATTTCATGGCTTCATGGAATGAGGTGAAGGCTTGAAGCGGCCCCAAAAGGTACAATGTTTAGCCCTCTTCTGGCACAGCCTGAGCAATGCAGCAGGAACAAAGGGCTGCGTGGCATGATGTCCATTTTATTCACTCTCCTCACTTCCTTTTACATTGTCTCCAAATTAAATGAGGATTTACGTGGATCTTTAAAAAGATCTGCTCATATCACACCATAAAGGAAGAAGAAATCTATGCTTAAACACTTACTTAGGGGATGTCTGCAGAGTGCTCTGCAAATGGGATGGTGCCGGAGTATGCTACGCATTTGGTATTTAAATATAGCTGTATACACACCCTCAGCCTCCTGAACTGCTGAAAACCTCCTAGCAGGTGATCACAAGCCTTTTCTATAATTGAAATGAACTTAATCCTGACAAAAATGTAGCAGCAGCTGCTGTGAAAGCTGTGGCTGCTCTCCAAGTATTTCTTACATTACCCTGGCCTGTATATTAAAGCGAGACTGATTGCTATGTTGCAGAATCCTGCCACAGAGTGTCTCTTACAAGAAAGCTGCCGTGGTTTAAATGTAAGGGCTTTGTTGTATTTTTCATAAGAACACTTTTCTCTTGTGTGATGATTGCCACGCAAGGATCTGAGCTGCTCAGATATTAATTACTTAGGGCCTGCAACAATACTCTAAAGTAAAAGGTAAATACAGGTATTATTTCTCTTTCTTACACACACTATAGTGATAAGTACGGGCAGTTGCCTGTATGGTGGGCTGAAGAAACAGGGCTGCGTTTGGGGGTAAAGGAGGTGAGCTGCCAGCCCAGGGGGTGTCTGCACGATGCTGAGAGGAGACAGCAGCCAGCCCAAGGAAGGTATGAGAGATGGCTGTAGCTGCCCTCCTAATTTAACCTTCATGCCACAAATCTCTGCCTGAATCCCAGTGTGCAGTGGAGAAGTGGGACAATGAGCAGTTCCTCCTGTAATTCCTGATTTTCTGCCATCGTATGAGGATTCCCCATGCCTGCCTTGGCTCCTCTGAGTCCTTCCTCTCTCTGCCCTCTCTCTGTGCCTCTTCTCCTGTCCCTGGATCTCTCTGGGCTTTGCCACGTGGGACCTGGTATTTATGCAGTAGCACCAAAGAGCAACCATCAAGCAATTTTTCTGGCAAGGAGGAATGTCTTCACCTCAAAGGCTAGCAAGCCCAACAGCAAAAATCCGAGGAAAGCAGGGCTCAGCGAGCATGCAAGATGGATTGTGCAGAGCAGGCACTGAGTTCCTGCTCCCTCAAAGCCACCGCAGTAATGAGAGGGTCACGGGCCTTGAAAAATCCTATAAGCAGGAGTACAACCACCGAGGTGAAGGTACCTCGCCCGGGAAAACACTGGACTGGGAGCAATTTGCCCACAGTTGCAAGGGTTTACTGGTCCCTGCTGCCTGCCTCCCCCTCGGTCCGCAGAGCCGGACTCATGCTTCCCTCCCTTGTGCCACATCGGTTCTATGGCTCCGACTCCCAGCATGGAAAATATTAACTCAATCTTATTCAAACTGCTCTTTTGCCCCGAGCTAGCCAAGGCACATGCACACTTTTTACGGTGACAGCTAAGGCTGTTTAAAGGGCGGAACAGAAGATGGTGCTGACGAGCCAACATATTTTAACAAGAAAACTTCGTGGAGCTGCTGGGTTTTTTGACAGCTCCAGTTCCAAAATAATCTTTGTTTAAACTAAAGAGTTGTCAAGGAGATAAGTTGAAGAAGCACATGAGCTAAGGGAAACATCCCACCGCCTGTTCTCTCAGGGAGCAGAGATGTGGTGAAATATTGATGGACCAGACTCCCTAATTACATCCCCTACTGAGGGGCTAGTTTGAAATCTGGAGCTTTCCTGCTTTGTATGCGGCACCGTTGGGATAAAGCGATGGGATCCCTTGCAGAGCTACATGGGCGATTGGGCTGGCAACTCTGTGGCTAATGAGCAGGCACCAGCTAGTCAGCTTTGTGGGAGCTAATGATGTTCAATACAAAACGTGTCACCTCCAGGTATCGTCTCTTCCTCACTCCTGGAGTTTAATCCTCTTCGCCGCAGCTGCTGCCTGGGCAGCCTCGCTCTCTGTTTACTGAAGTCTTCTCCATGTGAAACAACAGGAGCAGCAGAAAGAACAAAAGCACTTTTGATCATCAAACTGGGCAAAATGGTGTCAAGCTCTTAGGCTGTGCTTTTTTTCTTACCAAGACTTACGTTATTCAAAAAAGTAAGGCAAATAATTTCCACCCACAGTGCTGGCAGCTATGTGTTTTTTATAGGGAAATTTTAGCTCAAACTGAGAACAGCAATAGGGAACTGCTTTATTTTTCACACCCAGGGTACCCTCATGCCTCCACCGTTCACCTGTCTGTGGATTTTAGTGGTTTGCTGGAAAGAAACATCCTATTTTCAGATGCCTCTTCAAAATCCAATTTATTCAGCAGCTGTAAATGAAGTGGCTGTAAAAGAAGCGGCTGTCTCACAGTATTTCATTTTATAACTCACATGGCACCTGTAAATGCAACTGAGCACTGAGAGCTGAGCATCTAATACACAGTGATGCTGAGAACTGAGACCACGCTCCACTTTGTCCCTTCTGGCCACTCCATACTTGGTGAAGCCCACGTGGGTTACAGGGCTGGAAATCAGGATTCATGCTGCATCTCAGCATAACACCATGATGGCAAATGAGGTCTGTACCGTTAATTCCTCTAGGAAAGGCTGCCACACATACATGTGCTGTGGCAGCACAGATGATGACTGCTATCAACAGTCAGGAGTGCTCACTGCTGGCCCTAACACAATTTTGTGGGTTAGCTTGGTGGAGCTGCTGTATCTTCTTGTTTCCACTTCTCTGGCTCCAGAGCAAGAATAATATTTACCTATTTTACAGGCCACACTAGAAAGATTAATTAGCTAATGCTTGTTGAGTATTTTGAAGACACAAAACAACAAATGCACTTAAGGGGCTGTGTTCAGTGTGCCTGAAATGGACAGACACTTGGCAAAGGCACCAGCGAAGGGACCCAGACAGCATGGAAGCACACCGGGACTTGGCCACCCAGCTCCTGGCCCTGACCCACAGGGGACAGCACACGTCCCCTGCACCCCCTTGCAAATGTGGCCAGTGCTGCTTGCAGCAGGATAAAGGATGTGTTGGTACAGCCTTCTGCTACACAGATAATAAATTTGAAAGCAACAGCAGTTCTCTCAGTCGAGGGAAGAGGCTCATCAGACCATTCATGCCCTGAAGCTGTCCGGGCTTGCACAGGGTGGTGGATCACTCCAGGAGGCCAAGCCGGCTCTTTTCCCTGCCTCAAGCAGTTTCTCCTTTCCAGGCAGCAGATGCAGTGTGTAGCAGTTGTGAGCCAGCACAGTGGGAAAAGTTTTAGTAGACACAACAGAAGGAGAGAGAAGTGAATGTCTTGGGTTCCTGGGAAGCAGCTGGAGGATCAAGAGCCATTCAGTGCTAAAACAGTGTCCCAGACCTGGGCATCATGTAAGAACTAGTGGCTACGGATGCAATTCAAGAGTGAGACTGCAGCTGCCCGATGTGTAACTTAACAGCCAGCAGAGACTTCACAGGCAAAACAAAAAGCTGTCCATGATTAAACCAACTCATTAACTGAACTCTCCCTTGGCCTTGAATAAGGTCCCCTCAGGCCAAAGCTGAGGGATCCAAACACAACCCTGTGGGTCAGCAGCATCCTGCGCTCTATGCTGTTCCCATTCAGCAGAAAGAAGAGGTGGGCAGGGTGGCACCTTCTGTGGCACATCAGTGTGAACTGGCAGTGGCAAGGCAGGGACAGGCAGCAGGAGCGGATCTGCAGCC
The DNA here is from genome assembly GCF_023638135.1 of Falco biarmicus. NCBI lineage: Eukaryota > Metazoa > Chordata > Aves > Falconiformes > Falconidae > Falco > Falco biarmicus. The sequence continues at coordinate 63,520,558 of NC_079294.1, read as the reverse complement.
CCACCGGCAGCTCACCTTGCACAGGCAGCCTCTGCTCATGTAACTGCCTGCTTTGCACCTTCCCAGCAAGGAGGTTTAGAGTCCGTTCCCTGCAATAACAGCCTCCTTTGCACACACCGATTTGTGGCCTGCATGTACTTTGTTGAGATACTGGAGCTAAGACTGGACAAATTTGCCATCTGGTAAGCCAAGGACACGGGCTTCATCAACAAACACAGGGGAAACCTAATGCTTGCTTTTTTTAAATATTACAAAGCTAAAGACAAGGTTAGGAGGCCTGAAAGCAGATTGCAGAGATGACTGGAAGGACTCTGCTTTCCGCTCCCTGACAGGCAGTGTACACAGGCATTGTTCCAGCACTAGGAGCTGGAAGATTCCCACAGAGAGGGGATGGGTCATCGAGTGATGGAGAACGTCCCTGCAAACCTGTGCCCAGAGAAGTGCTGTGGGCTTGTCCACGCATCCCTGTGGCCTCTGTTGGCTTACAGAACTTGGTATAAGCTTGACACTAGAAAAATCAAACAATGAATTTCTTGGCTTTCCTCCCCTACACATTAGTGTACTGCTAACTTCCCATACACGCTGTCTTGAGAACAACATGAGAAGAGCCTCTGCCTGAGAAGGGCCATAGAGCTGCACTGCCCTGTTGTTGCTCTGCAGCTTTGAAAGCTCAGAGAGAGCTACCAGACACAGGCTGAAACAGCTACTGTCCATCAGTATCATTCTGCACTGCTGAGGTATCATGGGTCACAATTTGATGCTTTCTTCCTCAAGCAGAAATACTAAATCAAAAGTTAGAAAAAATGGTTTTGCTCCATTGACAAAGATTCAAGGCAGATTCAAAAGGTTCCAAGCATATAAATGTAGGGACTAGGAACAGTGAAACCTTCAGGCATCTTCCTTCAAGAAATGCTTATATGCCTAACTCCTACATCTTCTAGCAATCAAGTCTGGCACTCCGAATACAGAATTGTCTGAAATACCAGGTCATTGCCTCAGGTTCTCCACTGGGTCTCCATAACTGCATTAACTGGGACGCTCATAGGCTCTCATTTATTATTCTTGTCCCAGTATTTATGAAAGGTACGGGAACGGGTGTATGCAGATCAAACACAGAGACACCAGGCTTGGAGACTGGCCCTTGTGCCTGTGATATAAAACCACTTCATAGGAGCCTACATTTGTCAAGTGAGACCATCAGACTTCAGCTATTCCTAGAAAAGCTGCAAGGAAAGGAAAAGGCAGTGAATCTTCCAAAACAGCATGGCAGCATTGAGAGGCCACATCTTCCTAAAGCTATTGCATTTCTGTCACTGTTTTCTGTGGAGCAGGTCATTATGAATTACTAATTACCAAAGCAGGCCAGTCAGGTCCGTCACTGACCTGCTGTGTAAGCTGGGCAAAAAAATGCATCTGTCCCCATTGCACTGACTCAATGTAAATGTAAAATATGTGCACTGAAGAGGCTTCAAGCTTAATATAAGTCTTGTTAAGTGTTCATAAAGGATACCAAAACCTTTAGATTAAGATGTACAACAGAGGAGAATGATAGAGTTATAAAATCCACTTCTACAAATAACTCATATTTATATAGTGCCTTTCAACCTTACAGATCCCAAAGCTTTTTTTCAGCATAACACCCTGATATACTGTGTTCGCTTCACCTACCAGTTCAAGGCAACCTTCTCTCAAGTGAAATGTGGCAGCTGTTTAAAAGCCCCGAGTAGTAGTAACTTTAATAATAGCAAGGCATTTATATGGTCTTACAAACTTCAAAGAGTTAATTCTCTGCCCCTTCAGGAGGCAGACAAGGTTTATTATTCCCATTTCACAAAGGCAATATAACAAGAGTGGACAAGAGTGGAGAAAATCTGCACTCCCACAGATTTATAAAGCAGAATTCTGTGCATGAGCCTGAAGTGCTTTTAATCCCACACAGAAAAAACATATCAACATATCTTATTAAAAAAGTCCTTTACTAAAAATAACGATGTGGAGAGAGCTCTGATCTGGATTCTAACACCTGCCACTTCTGGTGAAAAAATTACCTCCTCAAGCATGTGTTGACATAGAAACATCATGGTCCACAAATGCTTCTGCGCCATGAAACAAATTGGGCGCTCAAAATATACTGCCAAGAATCAAACAATCTGTTTTAAGAGGACCCAAGAGTTACTAAAACCCTCTTGAAATATAGCAGGAGAGAAAGCTGCAGCAACACCAATCTCTGAGGCAGGCTGGCATTGTTCTTCCAAGCACATGCGGCTCCACGGTTCTTCCCAGCCTGCCTGCATCACACGACAATGATGCTTCAATGAGGAGGAAAATTTCCTTCTGTTATCCCCAAAGGTTCCACAAGATGGTCCTGAACTTGGGAAAAGAAAGTTACAAAATTGCTTCGATTTAACCTCTTAATCATTGAGAACTGGAGTCCTGGCCCTGGGTCATATCACTGTTCTCGTATTGTTTCTTCACTACGGCCTGATGCAGAATGAAATAGGAGCTTAAAACGACCCTCTTATCCCTGGATTCCCAAACACCTTCTCACACAGGAGCATAGTCTCCAGCTTTCATTCCTCCTGCTGTTTCCGGCCAAGGATTTGCCCTGTTGCAACTTACAGTCTTATTTGCAGTCTGAACTGAGAAGCACCCTCTTCTAGACCCCTTGGCTCTCTCACAATCTGGTTATCTAGCCCAGACTCCATAGCCTGCAGCATGAAGTCACTGTAAGTTTTGACATAAAGTCACTACAGACATGAGCAGCTTTGCAGTGGGGACTGCAAAAGTCTTTTCAGCTCCTGAACAACTCTCAGCTGCCCACAAATGAATCCGGACAACTGTGCATCCTTCCAGTAGAGCCAACCCCCTGCGGATGCCTTGAGTCACTCCTAAAACCTGAGCAATGCTTGGGGCTGGTGGAGGGTGAGCTGCGGTCTGTGTCCTGCAGGATCTGGGGCAGAGGGGCAGGGAAGCAGGAGAGATGAACTGACCTATGCCAAGCATCATCAATTCTCCAGCAAAGTGATTTCCATCATGGGTCCATGTTCGCTACATGAATCGCATCCCATTCATCACTGCAACTGTCTGGATGTAACTTTGCCAGCCAGGGCTTGGCGTCTCTCTCTCCAAAAAGCCCCTGATGTGCTGTGCAGCAGCTTCACAGGGCAGGACATGGGTCAGTGCTCCTACCTGACTCACTCTGCCCCCTCCTCACTTCCCAGAAGCTGCTCCCTTTCATACCTCTGGCTTCATTGTCCCCGGAGAAACCTGCACTTCCACAGTCCCGATGCAGCCTCTGCTGCAAAAAGGTGGCTGGGGAAGAAAGAATGTCTCTACCGCAGTTGTCACTAAACGGCAGGCAGGTCCTGTGCCCTCCATCACCTGCATGCCTGTGAAGTGGTGCCGGGCATGGGAAGCCACGAGAGCAGCATGTTATGAAAAGCTGTTTCAGGGCCCTGGCAAGCACACCCTGGCCTGAATTCATAGCCTGGGGCTGACACTCACTTAGGCACACGACAGGGATGAAGAGGTCTGATACTTAGAAATAAAATGTGGCCCTTTCTGACACTGTGAAACCAAGAGCAAATTCATTTCCCACTGCTGTGGCACTAAGCTGACAACAAAGAGCTTTTCACCTTCTCCACTTTTGGAATAATTCATTTCATTTTGTGGCATTTCGCTGCCATGCAAGTCAAACACACCGGCAAGCATCTAAATGATGGCGCAGGGGAGAAATCTCCTTGACGTAGCTGATGCCTTATGAGACAATGCAGAAGGCCATGGAGGACATGCTGTGACTTTGCCTCCTTGGCAGCCCCGATGCCAGGAAACTGAACACACCACCAGCTCTGCAGGGCATCACAGCCAGCTGCTGGCCATGGTCCTCTAATGCTACAGCCCAGGAGAGGAAGCACCTCAGCTCTGCTCCCTGCCTTGGTGGTGACACCAGCTCCATGGGCTTGTCCTGCTCTCTGTCTGCTCTGCGAAGTCTGAGCTTTGCAGGCTGTGTTGGAGTTTGCTTTCAACCTTGAGTAATGAGAGTAATGAAGTATGTTCTGGCGAGTCTGACCCATGACGTCAGTTGATTTCTCAGGACAACGGGGAGATTTACAAGCTTAAGACAGCTTACAGGTCCTTATTTACTTATTTATATCACTGTGAGGGCGGCGAGGCGCTGGCACAGGCTGCCCAGAGCAGCTGTGGGTGCCCCGTCCCTGGCAGTGCTCAGCGCCAGGCTGGATGGGGCTGGGAGCAGCCTGGGCCAGCGGGAGGTGTCCCTGCCCGTGGCAGGCGGTGGAACGAGGTGAGCTTTAAGCTTTCTTCTAACCAAACCATTCCATGACTCCATGATTCTACGATCTACAGCTCTCAAGCTGAAGCCCAGACCTAGACACCCATATATTTGGAATCAGAGGTTGAGCAAGTAAAGAAAACGTTTAAATATTTCTCCCTCCTCTCGATTCCCTGCCTGTGGGATTACTATCCATCACAGGTATGAGTGTAAAGAGAGAGCTGCCTGCCTTTTCTCCACCGATGGCTCTGGGGAATCCCCGAATCCACATCATGGCAGGTGCATCACTGTCCTTCCCATGGAGAAAAGCATGACACAGCCCTTGCTGGCTGAAATGAAAGGAGAGTGAGGCCCAGATCATCCTGGCCACAACTGTTGGGGTGAGGTAGTGGAGCATAGGATGCTCCCCGTCTTCAGCTGGTGTAAGTCAGCAGAACTACCCTCAATTATACCACCTGAGAAGTAGTTTTTTCCCATTAAATAAACCCTGAGGCACTTTCTTTCCTTTTTTCCTCTTTCCCTCTTTAATTCCGAAAGAATCCCATTTAATCTGTAGGGAGCTTTTCCTGAACAAAAAACCCCACCAGGCTTGACCCTGACCTTTGCAAATGGAAATATGATGTAGTGAGAATTGAGACCTGAGAGTCTAGCATCTTCAGTTTTGCTACTGAAATACAGCAGGTTATTTCACATTTCTATTATGAGCCTCAGATAATGGGGAAGAAAATTAGGTAATTCCATTTTTTTGATTAGTTGGTTTTCTTGTCAGCTGGGAGATGGGATCTGAGGTATATGGAGAATGGCTGGAGGCACAGGATGAACAGCTGGTCATAGATATTGTTTGGGATGCTATTTCTGCATGACCTGCTCTAGAGATATCAAAAGAGATTGTGTCTGTCTCCCCTGACATTTATACCTGTTTTTCATCGCTGACTTCAAAGCAGTTGCTCTGCATTTGCCCACATTTGAGTGCGTAGGGAATCAGGACCATTGTTCATAGATCGTCTTGAACCTTATCTAAGTTTTTACATGATCGAAAATGAGTTATGTATGGAGACATGAAAATTAAAGTACATCAGGGAGCCAAGCGATAGCAAGATGTGCAGGAAAGGGAGCCTTGCCAGAGCTGACAGATAGCTGTTTATGGGGAGAATTAGAAACTCTAGTTCAAAGCCTGCAAATTGCACCATGAAAGCAGATCCTCCTCATCACGGAGACTGGCTGACTTCTACAGGCAGGTACGTATGAAAAGAAGAGTTTGCAGAATCAAGAGCAGTGTTAGTAAAAAAAAAGAAGAAACCCCCAAAAGATTACTGCATGAAACATCAATAAGCACAGCAAGAAACAGCTGGATACTAGACAACCTTTAATCTAGAGAAAAAAGACACAAACCCAATGTCTAGAACAGGGGTCCTCAAACTACAGCCCGCGGGCCAGATACAGCCCCCCAGGGTCCTCAGTCCGGCCCCCGGTATTTACAGACACCCCCCCCGCTGGGGGCTGTCGGGGGGGGAAACCAAGCAGCAGCAGATGACTGCCTGCCACTTCACCCGCGCGCCGCCCCCTCTTTAAAAAGTTTGAGGAGCCCTGGTCTAGAAAGTAAAGCCTGATTAAATTTAACAATAATTTTTTTAAAACAAGAAAAGCAATACATATGATTAATGAAGCAAAGTATTTGCTTTCCCATCTCATGGGGTCTTCAACTCCAAACATTCTGGAAAAGATGCTTTAGCGATACCTGTTGGCAAGCTCAATTGAGGATTGAAAGGAGTAGATTTGATGCTCTCATGCTTCTTTCTGATCTTAAAAATCTGTGGGCATGTTTGGATTTGGTAAAGCATTTGATATCATATCATAAAATTTAGCTCTTTGGATGATCTGAATACAATAGTCCATGGACCAAATCACAGCTGAGCAGCTGCAAACAAAAAGGAATACTAAACAGGGAGTTATTGTGTTATAGAATTATGTTTATTAGGGCATCACAGAGATCAGGTCTTTGGTCTTTTTTGACATTTTTATCGATGACTCTAAAGAAGGACTGAACAAAAGGATGACAGGCATTCACAAAAGTGACACCAAGTTGAAAGGCATCACAAACACCAGGGAAACCAGAAAGATAATGCAAAGGAATCTGGATAGACTAGAAACTCACGAGTGAAAATCTCTCAGTGCAATGAATCTCAGAGCTGGGCAGACTGGAAATCTCGTATCTCCTGATGCCTATAGGCTTTAAAGGTGATGCTCATTAAGATCATGCTGTGGGAGGAAAGGCCTAAAAAGTGCAGTGTATGGGGAGATGCTCCGTCTGAAGCCCTGGAGATATATGATACACCAAGCCAGAAGGAAAACAACGAAGAATCCTTTAGCACTTTCAGCAGACAAGGCATTTAATAAAAATGTCTACCAAGAATCTTCTGTAATAAAATTCGATGTATCATTTCCGTTCACTGAGCTAGCGTCATGCCTGCAAACTGCACAAGGCTTTGTCTCCTCAATGCATTAATTTCCATCCAAATGCCTGGGCAGAGCCTCTGTTAGCAACCTCTGTTGACAAGAGTGGATTATTCAGGGAAGCGTGACTAACTCTCTCTTATTTCTCTGAAATCTACACTCGCTTCTCTGCTGGCAGATGAAAATTCACGAGTGAAAATGTCTACTGTCTTTCCTTTGTTTCAGTTGTTCGGGCCTGGATTTAAGGAGGGATTGTAGAGATCCCAAACAGGGGCTAGGACTCAGAATCTGCTGTGGCGTGCTGGTAGTCTGCAGTTCGCTTAACCCCTCTCCCAGCACCTCTCAGGTGGAGGAAAAGGGCACTAGGGGCAGGCAGAGGACTCCTAGGGACGCTCTCAACTGCAAATGAATCGCTGATCTGCAAGCCCTAGGAGAACTGGGCAAATTTAGTCTAGAGCAACTCTTCTGTGCAGGTTTCCCTGCCATGCTGTGGGATCCCTGCCTTCAAGAGCCCACACCAGCAGCTAGGAAAGAATATTCTGGAGGAATGGTAGGACAGAGCAGTGCAGCCAGGGAACTGGGACAAGAGAACCCGATGCCAGGTTGCTTTAGGTGGCCCTAGAGCACCCAGTGCTAAAGGATTTATTTTATTAGGTGGGCGCAGAGGAATGACCTCTGCATGTAGGTCCACCCCACCCTGTCTGGCATTAGCTAATGCCCACTAGCCTGTGGAGCAACTGTCTGCATGAATCCATTTTTCTGTGACCTACAAGCACTTTCCAATTTACCACTCGCATTGCTCAGCCAAAGCGCTACGCACAGAACCGCATGCAGAGCATACTGTGCCGTTGCACCTTGCTCTGTTGGCCTGCTCTGCTCCCGAGCATGGCTTTATCTCTGTGAAATAAAGGTCATTATGGTCTTGTGCAGGTAGCGAAGGCTTTGAAGAAACGCTTTGAAGTACACTGTAGAAGCAGACATTATTACCCACTGCCCAGGGATTTGGAGAAGGTTTAGTCTGATAAAAAGGCTTTGCATTCTGCTGGCAGGAAGCATGACATAAAGTGGAAATTCTTCCAAGCTGAATTCAAATGAGTTGATTTTTCTATCAGCCCTTCTTCTAGAGAATGGGTGTGCTGTTCCCCGGACTGTGTGAGGTTTAATGCTCTAACAAGGTTCACTCTACCAGTAAGAATTCACTGGGCAGAGCTGTGCTTAAAGTTTAGGACTGAAATTTTAAGGGGCTTGATTGGAGATGAGTTTTATGGTACACTGGAAGATAGTAAGTACATCTGGCTTGTACTCGGTGCTCAGGATTCAGAGGGGTCTTGGTGCTCAGGATTTAGAGGCACAGCAGATTTGGCAGGGGACAGGAGCTGGAGCAGAGGACAGATTAGCAAATCCTCATAGCTAGGACCACGGTGAATTAGCCTCCTTATGGACGATTGTAACTTATGTTTGGCTCCAAACAGTGCTGTTAGACCCCTACCCTCATAAACACTAGGTTCTTTCACAGGCGTTTGGACTGGGCAAAGAAAATGGGGAGAAACAGGATAGGCTTGCGGACTAGGCACCTTTCGTCTCAACTGCAGTGAACCTATTGGCATCCCACAGGTGAGGAAAGGATGATGGCTCATAACAGCACTGACAGCAGATGTTTAGTGCCAGGCAAATTCTTTACAGCCAACCTTATCTGAAGTGCTTGCTTCCAAAAATCATCAGCTGTATTTGGGGTGATGCTGAAAACATCTTAAATGGTGTTTCAGGCAGCAAAACCAAGAGATGGGTAGAAACTGTAGTTCACAAAGGCTGGCTTAAGTGACAATTTGCGTAGTGGGGAGTGACATTTATATGGTTGATTTAAAGGTGCTCAGTAAAGGAAACAAATATATTTTACACCTACTCTTCATGTGTAACAGAGGCTCAAGAATTTAGTTAAAAAACCTTGTTTGTTATTTGAGAACTCTCAAGACATTTTCCCTTTCTGCTTTGCTTTTTAAACAGAGTGAGAAGTAGGTGTGAATTTTTTTTAAAGTGATGAGATACGTGAATCTTCTGAACATCTAGATTCTTACCCCAGGTGTCCTTCCAATATTTGAATTAAATAGATGATAACAAGCAACAGGGAGTTTCTAGCAATTTAAGAAATAATCCTTCCTTTCCTGATTGCTTATCTTTTATCTTTTGATCTAGCAAGGTCCTAATCTTACTATTTCTCCACTCATCCTTAGATACCCTCCAGCCAAAAAAAGATAAGGTTTCATGTTTCTAAAGTAAAACCAGAAGAATCCTATGGAAATCACAGCAAAAACAACTAAACAAAAATGCCACTAACAAGCCACAGCGTTCAGCCCTTTTTGAAAGCAACAAACCATAGCAAGAGCTCATGGATTTTCCCCTGTCACTACACTTTTTGGGATGTCCTCCTCCCAGTATTCATCTTGCCATGAAACAGTCTTAGGTCTGGTTCACACTGGGGACCTGGAAGCCCAGCTGCAGTTGTTAACAGATGTTTTCCTGTCTTCCCCAGAGTGGGTGCCACTTGTGCATCTATCTACTAATTCCTGTAACAAAATGCCACAAGGGCTTAATCTCACAGCTTCCAGGGGAGCTGCTCCACCCAGAGTTATTCCAGGCGACTCAATATGACTGTCATTCCAGGGGAAAGGCCAGTGAGGAGATGACAGCTCCAGGCATTGCTCTGTTAAACCAGAACTAAAGTCTGCTGCTGCTTAAAGGGGAATGTTTCAGCAGAGCCAGGAGGCAGTTTGCCTCATCCCTGCTCCATCGGGTGTTAGGATTCCTGTGAACTGCAAGCAGATGTTTGGCAAGCTGTGTTGCTTTCGGTAACTAGCTCTTCTGTGGCACTTTGGCGTTGTACATGCTTTACAAAAGAGCACCCAGGATCAGCAGGGTCACTCCAGCCACGGGCATGGTGCATCATGAAGTAGGGTCACTCCAACCACAGGCACGGTGCATCATGAATAGAGTACATAACTTCTCCAAAGGCGCCCGTCGGGGTGAGATGTTCCACCATGGGATGAACGCGTAAGTCACACAGCAACTCTGTGAGCTTCAGCATTTCTGGAGAGCAGCTACACACTCCAAAGGGATGTCTGCACTCCGTTTGTCATGTTGCTCCGTTTGTTAGAGTTGCTTTCATAGTGGCAATGACCATGATGTGTTAGTGCAGTATCCTACAAGGGCTCAGGTGGATTCTCTGCTTCCTACACCTGTGCAGGGCTTTTAGGACATAGGTAAGCAGGTACTGATGGATGAGAAATACTGTTACGGCACACATATTTCCCCTTTGACCTGATCTGATTTATCTCTCCTGTGATAACAATGCAAGTGCGTTGTCTGGGGGTGACAACAGTTCAGCTGGACAGGGAGATGGTACACGTAGGGGTTAAAATCCAATTCTGGTTTGGTGGTTTTTTTTTTCCACATCCAGGTCACTTGTAATTCTGGATGGAGTCCTGTTTCTTGGCAGTCACTTTAACATCATCAATAAACTCCAAAGCCATCTGAGGCTGCAAGATTAGCAGCTACCATCCCAATGAATTTATTTTATGCAGCTGAGATGAAGAAAAACAGTCTAAGGACACAATCTGCAAATTATCTTTTAAAAAAAAAATACATTACTTGAATTATTTGTCAGCTTCCTTCAGGTTGCACTTCAGTGGGCCAGCCAGGACGTACCGCATGAATAGGCAGCGAAGCAGTGGGAGGCAAAGTCATAATCGGCTTTTGTGTTCTTTGATTATTGTTATCCAAACTAAACAAAGATTTGTGGTTTACTGGTGTCCTTCTTTTCCCTGTTTTTTTTTCAGATTAACTGCTACACTGCGACATTGTGTATATTAGTGATACTGTAGGAACCTGTTTAAGAGATAATCTCTGTACCCCGGCTTAATGATTGCTCCAACCTTTGTTTAAAAGAAATCTGCTGCTTATCATAGACTCAAATTGCCAGCCTTCCACAGCAATAACACTGGCTTTTAAGTGTCTGTAAAAAGCCATAAATGCTTTAGAGGGTTATAGGAATAACAGGCTAATGTAATGTGCTAACTAGGAATGTGCAAAGGAGTCAGACTTGTCCAAGTATATCTGAAGCTGTTGCTGGTTCTAGATCACTGGTCTTTAATTAGCAATAGGGCTTCACAGCAGCCCTCAGACCACTCGTGATAGATGAGGCATTGCAGTTTTACTGCACTGCTGGTTGAGGTTATCTGTCAATAGTCACTGGAAGAATGATTAATCCTTGCAATTTTCACATGTTTTCTTGTCTGACATCCAAACTCAAAGACTCTCTGATAGAGAACTGGTCACTCCTTGAATTTATATATTTTCTAGTAGCCTGGGGTTTTAGTTTTGAGACGTCAGAAGTGTGCTCATGTTGCGCTGATCCCTTACACATTAGACTTTTATTTCCTTCCTTACTGGAACTCCGGTCTTTGTCCAGAAGCTGTATTACTTCTGCAGAAAACCCTTGGGAAGGTGCTTTGCCTCATTTTGTATACATTTCATTTCTCACAGAGAAACACATATTCATTCCTGCAAATCGAGCTTGCCTAAACCCAGTGATGGAGCCAGCTTCAACTCCTTTGCTTATTTCTTCTCTGCACAATTTCTTTCAAATTCTCCCCTATTCTGAGAGCTAAAAATACATCTGGGTGCTGCCTGGAGGCCATCAGAGAGCACAAAGGAAAGGGCAGCCTGAGCTTCATATGCATTGCTAAGCAATGCAGGAAGAGCCTTCCCCAACAAATGGGGATGCTCTTGTAATAGGCATCCATAAATACAGAAATCCGCCATTCCCCAAAGCAATTGCATACAGAAACACTCTCGCTCGTTTTATTTAGCCAGCACCAGACTCTTCTACAGAAAGTGCAATTGCTACTGACAGCTCAGAGTTATAATGATACTGAACAGGTGTAAACTGGAAGAACAGCTCAGCAGGGAGAAAAGTGACACCACCTCCCACCCCTGCCATCAGCAGAGCCTTCTCCTCGAGGTTTATGTTTGTATCAGGAAAGAGAAGCAAGCTCTCATCAGAAAGGAAATCAAATATTTTCTGCATTTTTCACTGACTGTGAATTTCCTCTCGACTTCTCAAAGCCCTGTTCTTCTACCAAAGCTCTCGGGAGTGCAGGCTTTCACATCAACCACTGCTAAGGGGAAGATGGAACCAAGATGTAGTTTCCTCGTTACCCAAGTGGGACACTTTGTCCTATATACAGGGAAAATGTGACTTACTAGGTAAAATCTAGAACCCACAAATGAGTCCTGATCCTCAAAAGATGACTATTCAGATAAAATGTTTAATATAGAAGGGCTGATAAACTCCCCTTGCTTTTATTTATTACTGCTCTGTTCAGAACAAACCACATGATGTCATTGAAGAACACAGTTGCGAAATCCTACATTCCAGACCAGGAACCAGGAACGATTCCCAAATTAGGCAAATGACATGCGAAATACCAGTAAAGCATCTATGAGGAAAAAAAAAATCCATTAAAAAAAACCCAAACAAAAAACTCTGAAGCCACATGAAACGAATTATGTTCTCCAAACCTTCACCTCAAATACTTTTACTGAAAAAGTCCTCAGTATCTTGAGAACATGGAGCTAGGATTGCAAAGTCAATTTAAAATTCAGAAGAAATATTTACAGATTATTAATATAGCAACAATCTGCAAATATTTCCTTTGAATACTGCCATTTGACAGAGATTTTGGATGTCTTGCTTCCCACTTTAACAGTATTTTTAGGAATGGGACTGCAAAAAAGCTTCCACGCTTCCTCTGCTCCCACAGCCTATTTACTTGTTTGAATGTTGATATGAAGAGCAAGTATAATGTTATTCTGAGAGCTGAGTCTTTGAATTGCTGCTCTTTCTTTCAGGATTAAAAACCTGGAAGATCCTACTCCATGGCCACCCTCGAGATGAGGGCCCTTTTCCCCCTTCGTTACAGTTTCGGGATTCCTTTCCAGTATCATATTTCTTGAGGCTGGTTTAGTCTTTTCGCTTCAGGGGTAAAATTTCCCTCTTCTGGCTCCAAAAGAAGTTAAGACAGCAAGGACAGCTGGATCAGTTTATGTTGTCTAAAGTTAGCTGAGATGCTGGGAAGTCCTCAGGAGATACACTACCTCCTGGGGCTTTGTGCCTCGTTCTCAAGCAAGTTCAGCCTTTTTAATGTACGGAGAGGGAAAGACTGAGCTAAATACCTTGTATATCTCAGAAAAAAATGGATCAGAGCTTAGATATTATTTTCCTAAAATCGGTCACTTGAGATTTCTACTAAACAGATGGGAACAAAGCCCAATCTGTCCTAATTAAAGAACAAAACCAAATTAAATTGTAATTGAGTAGTTTCTCAGCATCCTGCACAATGTGGTGGAATATAATGTCCCATTGCACTGCAGAATGGAGACACCATAGCCTAAGTCTAGGTCCTCCAGGCTCCAAGTACAACATTTAAGGGCAGCCACAGGAGGAGGCAAACCTTTGCCAAAAGGAACATCAGAATTGCTGGGTGCTACACGTCCACCCACCCATCCCATGTTGTCCATGTGAAGGGGACATTCTCTAGGGCTCACCTGGTGAGCCACAGGACTAATGCTGCAGAGTGCCAGCCAGCAGCTCTGCTCCATCTCCTCGCAGAAGGTCACAGACACCTCCAGGTACATGCTCAACTCCTCAACAAACAAGCAATGCAGAGTTTGACGAAAGGGTCACCTAAGCCAAGAGGAAGAGTCCTCTTTTCTTTCAGAGAGCTTCACGTGTGGCTCCAAGCACCACTGACATATAATCTCCACACCAGCCTCCTGAAACGCTCTGCCTTTGGTCACACCTGCATTTCTCTGACATCTTCCAATGGAAAAGACATGCAGGGTTCACGCCAGAGGTAAAAAGAGGTACAAATTATGGGATGCCCCGACTCTGCAGGTTCAATTTCCAAACAGAGTCACGCCTCTACCCCCACACTGCTGATCAGAACCTAACCGACTGCAAGGAATGCAATAAAAGGCATCCAAATCCTTAACCAACATCACAGAGAGGCTGGTTAAACCTGATTACGTTCAGACACAGGCAGAAGGCAGCATAAATAAGATCCTTAAAAGGCAGGGGACAGAGCAAGGGTACAAATTGAATCAATTACACTTTGCACAAGGGTAACACCTTCCTTTTCCTTCTCCTGCTGTGCAGCTTCTCACCTGAGCACCACAAATCCCAGTCGCATAAGCCTGCTTCTCAGGGGGATCAGAAACAAGCCTGAAGAATCTTGAGCTTTATAATTTCTAGACTGTTTGGAATATGTTTGACACCATACATACTGGTACAATTGCACCTTGTCAAATAGAGGAACTTTATAGTGAGAATAAATGTTAATTCCCTGTGCTGGCTTTCAGCCTAGATCTTAGTAGATTGAAATATCTGCCACAGGAATATCACCACCATCACCACCACCACCCCCCGCCCCGCCCAAAGTAGCAAGAAAAGTCAAACAAAAGTGCCAGATCCAGCATCTACCGCTGCCCAGCTTATGCTAGTCAAGTAACAGATGTTTCAGGCTGTGCATTTCAGAGGAAATTACACTGATATGCTCATGCAATACAGCAAATCCTGCTGCAAATATTTGCAGAATATTTATTTCAGGAATAAGTCCAGCTCTATTAAAAAAATGGACGTGAAACAAAATTACTTGGCTTGCAAAGCCTACAGTGCCCCTTTGCCAGTCCAGCACCACGGCAGCAATGCCAAGATAAGACTAAAGATGATCGCAGGTGTAGGTCCAGCAATGTCCATTCTCCATGATTTTCAGAAGGATTTTGTGCTGCCCACCCGTCCTGTGTCATTCCATGGCAAAGCTGGCGGTACTCTGCTTTGAGCAAGCTTAGTAGCAGTCTTTGCCATTCGCTTCTCCTTGCCTGAGGAACACCAAAGGAATGGACATAAGGATCAGCGTGGGACATCGCCTAGTATCTACCCATCACTCCCGTCTACCAGCTGAGCACTTAAGGCAGAATCTCGGGTGGATTCACACCCAGGATTCCCATACGACAGCTGCAAATATTAGTTTTTGAGCGTAATGAGTGGTTTTGCCTAGGTATATGCCCAGTGCATGGCACTGTGGAGCTTTGATTTCACACAGACAAGTAAAGGCTAGCGGGTGAGGTGGATTTGGACCCTAAGCTCTGTGACCAGCTGGAGGTGGTTCTTGCTTTGGAAGCCCCTTACACCTTTTCTTCATCCTATGGAGCAGCGCTGCACTGCAAGAGGAGTGGCAGGGTGCGGCCAAGTGAGATCTGATAAAGACTGAGCAGCAGCTGGCAAACATCTCAGAACAGGCAGGGCCAACATCAGGGTCAGTGTTTACAAATAATAAATCATGTGAGCAGGCTCACACCAATGTTTGGGAAAGAGTCTGCATCACCAGTTTGACCTCCTGCCCAGCTGGATTTTTTTTCTTTTTTCTCTGAACAGAAATAAACTGGGGCCCCATGTTGGAAACTGGGAAAGTGCACAAAAGCAAGCAATGAAATAAAGCTGGAACAATGACCAATTCAGACAGTGTAGGGGGCCTTCTGCACATCGTCCACGTCAAAATTTCCTAATCCCCAAGAACTTGCTGCAAAAAACACAGGATGCTTTTAGTACTGAGTGGGTGGCATTTGCTACAGCATCCCAATTGGCTAGGGAACTGGATGAACCAGGCATTATTTCACTGCCCCCTTTCCAACGGGACATTGCCAGCAGGAATACATCTCCGTAATCTTTTTCACAGTTTAGTCACACGTTCTTATAGATTATACCCTGGCACGCCAGCCCTGAAGCGCAGAACCTAACAGGCAGGCTTCCCCCCTCTTCTGCTTCAACTTCGTTTCAGGGGCAACATGCCCCTCTCCCCAGCCACGATTATTTTGCAGCGGAAAATTATTCTGCGGCTCCCGCTGAACAGGACGAGCAGCAGCGAGCGGTGCCCGCAGCGGGGCGGCCCGGCCGCCCCCCGCCCCTCGCCCCCCGCCCGGCCGGGGATGCACAGCCGCGGCTGCGGCTGCCACGGATGTCAGATCCGTGAAGATTTTTAAGGTGTGAAAGATCAGTGCGAACACTAAGCTGGAAGCCAAGCCCAGGTGGCCAGCGGAAAGGGAAAATCAGCAGTAAATGTGACGGAGCGGCTCCGGCTCGGGGGAGCTCGGCTGGCTGGCAGCCTGTGACCGCTGCGCCGCTGGCCAGACGGGGCCTGCCGTCAGGAACGCTGCCGTTACCGGCGGGGGCGGCGGGACGGGGGCTCCGGCCGCCCTGCCCGAGTCCCGGCCGCGGGCCCCGGCGGCGGGAGGCGGCGCCTCTCGGGGGGGCGGGCCGGGCCGGCCGGCGCTGCCTTCCGGGGCTCGGCGCGGCGGCGGCCGGAGCCGGGCAGGATGCGCTCCGCCGGGCCGCTGCTGCTGCTCTCGGCCTGCCTGCTGCTGCCGCTGCTGCTGCCGGCCGCGCCCGGCGCCCGCGGCAGCCAGGAACCGCCGGCGGCGGGGAACGGCAGCCGCCTGCCAGCCGAGCCGGCCGGCGCGCCCGGCAACCACAGCGGGGCCCGGCTCAGCCCCGTGCCCGCGCTGCTGCGCGACCTCTCGGCGCTGAAGGCCGCCGTCATCGGGGCCTGCGCCCTCACGGCCGCGCTCATCGCCTGCCTCCTGCTCCGCGTCTTCAGGTACGGCCGCGCCGCGCCCGGCCCCGCCTGGCCCCCGGGGAGGGGGGGGGCGGCCCGGCTCGGGGGGCCCGGCCGCGGGGCCTGTCCCCGGGCGGCGGGCGCTAAGCCCCGAAGCGCGGCCGCCCGGAGCCCGGCGGCCGTTAGCGGCCCGTGTGAGGCTTGCCTTCGGGCACGGCTGTGTGAGCGCCCCGTGGGACAGCCGGGGGGGCGCCGCCGGCCTCGCAGCTCTGCGCCTTCCTCCCCTTCTGCGGGAAGACGGGGCGGGAGCCGGGCGGGAAGCGGCTCCCCGGAGGTGCGGGGCGGCGGCGCGGCCGTGAGGCGCCGTACGCCCGTGGGGGGCTGGTGTGAGGGCGGCGGGTCACTGGGACGGGGGGACGGGGGCCGCGGTGCCGTCCGCGGGGCTGCGTGAAGCCGCTCGGGGCAGCGGCTCCGGCGGGCCCTGCTGGGCCTGGAGAGGCCCCGTCCAGCCTGGGCCGTGCATCCTGCGCGCCCGTGGGCTGCCGCGGTGCCGCCGCTGTAGTAACTTGTGCTAAGTGGAAAACCCAAATCTTTCTTTTCCTTCTAATGAAGCTTGTGCAGATAGGCTTGAGGTGTTCAGCTTAGCCGAAAGTAGATGTTGATTTAGACCACGGCCCTGGCGTGTTACCAAGCTCCCCGATGTTTCGTTGGGGTAGATTGCCGATGGATGCAAGCTCCTGCTCCCGGCACAGAAGGAAAGAATCCCCCAGTTGCTCACAGAGCCAGGAGGGATGCTGGCGAACAAGCAGCAAGAAGCTGGGAAGAAGTTTGCATCTTCTTGGTGCTCATATCTCATCCACTTAGCGTGGCATAACCGGTGCGGGCCAGGTCATTCACTGCGCTGCACGCTGCTGGAGTGGGTTGGTGCAGGCACATGCTTGAGTTGTCCAGGCAGCCCTTGAAACTCATATAATGTCTCCTGCTGTGAGGAACGCGAGCAAATTAAACTCGATCCCTTTAGAAGGCCAGTCTTCCTCTTGGCTTGTTGCCGGAGCAGAAGAAAAGCAAATATTAAAGCTCCATTTGGCCGCTCTTGGTGTTAATTGTTATTTTTCTCAGGGTTGTGGCAAGAGTCCCATGGTGCACTAGAGGCTGTCCCTGACTCGCGCAGTCTACAAGTGAAAAATTGCTGCCTGTTTGTGCCCGGCTTTGCCAGGAGGATTGCAAGCTTTCAGTAGTTGACAGTCATCTGACTTGTAGGTAGGGGCAGCAGGAAAGAGCTGGGAGAGCGGAGCAGCAGGCTCTTGGCAGCAGGCAGGAGGTGAGCACCGTGTCTCAGGTGACAGAAGTAGTTGAACAAGTGGAGTTGGCAAATTCTTCCTTGTTCTGTCTTCAAGCAGTTCCTTTGTATATACATGATGGCTGCAGCTGAATGCTCTGCTTCTCCTGTTTCTGAATTAATTCTGTGTAGGAAGGGCAGTGTTCACAGCGGTGGTATTATAAAGTATGGTCTTAAAGGCCAAAATGATATGAACTGATATTTTCTAAAGAAATTGACATTTAACTAAATTCTTCTTAAGTGTTGCAGCAGCTGGCAACAGACAATGTAAACAAATTTGCTCATTAAAGTGAGGTGGTTTGGGAGAACCCAGTAAAATACTGAAGAGAATTTTTTTAATCAATATGACTGCTTTGCAGTTTATAAAGTTGTCATGGAGAAACACAGCAAAATTGGTAGTAAGTATATGATCTAGAATTAGGAGTCTGTAAGGGCAGAATGAAAAGCTTAAGTTTCTACTCCTAGTTCTCTCTGAACTTGAAGAGTTTGTTTCCTTTGCCTCAGTTTCTTCTGGGTATAAAGTGAGACCTTGTGTCAAGGAGACCTGGTGTAAAGCTGAACGTTTCTAGCCAAAGAAAGCAAACTGATAGCCTTTAAAAACCTTTCCCTATACCATAGTCGGCAAAAGCAGGTCCAGGTTAATGTCACCTTGGAAATGATGGATTAATTCTCCCATGCCAAAGTTCTTGTTATGCAACTGATCAGAATTAATGCAGCATTAAAGATATGTAAAAAACCACAGCACTCTCTGAGATCTCATATATCTTTAATAGAACCTGCAAGGAGAACGAAGCTTTTGGCTTCTGAGTACATTTCTTTATCTGACAGAGCAGTTGTTTGTAAACAGTTACCCCAGTTGCAAATAAGACAAGAATAGCAACAGGTATGTTTGTCCAGTGTCACACTTGTAGCTGGCAGCATAGATGGGAGGAGATTCTGTTGCAGAAGAGATAAGGGATTTGCCCTCAAATGTAAAGCTTTTTTTCCCATCAGAGTAAGAGCTTTGTTCATACTTAGTCAAAAACATAGTGATTTTTTTTTTCTGAAGTGTCATGGATTCCTATTAAAGAGATTTTGCTGAAATCCAATCTTTGATTAAACTTTCACTGTGAAATTGCTTTGGGTTGCTGGAAGTAAATTATCCTGTTAGATATGGGTTGCAGAGATGAAATGAACTAGTGAGTGGCCAGATATTCTTGTCACAGGCATTGGATTTATTTTTTTTATACATCTCATTTTAATATATTTTAATGTATATATTATTTTCCCCTTTTTGTTGAGCCAGGGTAGATATATTTCTCCAGCTTTCTAGCTCTGTTCTCAAGACAATGCTCAGAGATTTCTCTTCGTTCCATTTGGGAACGTTATGTTCTGGGTTCATCTGATGGACCTGTGATTCAGAATGTGGTATCACCCAGTGGTTTGAATTTCCTTTCCCTCTGTGGCTACTAGGGACTAGGAGGGTCAGCCAAGACTGATACTCGTCTGCATGTGGCAAGGCCTCGTTTGCTATAGCTTTTTTTTCTTCTTTTTTCTTTTCTTTCTCTTTGGCTCAGTTCTGGGCTTGCTTTCTTTCATTCCTATACCCCTGTGTACTACATGCTCCCAAACCAAAAAGATTTCCACAACCGACTAAGTTTCGTACTACTCTCAAATGGTTGGGTAGGTTGCATTACCAAGAAACACAGTGTCTTGCAACAGCTTATGAACCGTTCATGGGGCTAAATTCCCTCTTTGATCTGTGTTATGGATTTTGCCTTTTTACCCCCATGCTCTGCCCTGTTTCTCTCTCCTGGTGCAGCTCAGTTCATTTCATCACAATGCAGTTGCGATCAATTCCCAAGAAACGTGATTTCTCAGATGTGCCTGTCTGTGCTGGTAGACCATATGCCTTCTAGGGGAACTGGATAAGTTATTTCTGCTCAAATGGGCCAGCTGAAACCCAAAGCTTTAGTTGCAGAAAACAGTGTGCTGTGTTTGCTACATGTCTTGACCTGCCCTTGAATGAACAGAACACAGGCTGGGAAAGGCTGCTATTTATCTAGATTTTTAGAGAGAAGCTACCTGCTTATTTTGTAACTCATTGCTTTGTAATGCTGCTTGTTGTTCAGTTTTGATTTCTTCCTCAAATACCACTTTAAGCCTAGTTTTCCAGTAGATGCAGAACTGGTATAAATTACCGAGATTGAGGAGAGAGGTTCAAGCATATGATCGTAGGATACAAGACCCTTTGTTCTATGAGCTGGGCAATTGCTCTGGGCCATCTGAGGTTTAACCCCAGAGAATCTGACTGATTTAAATTAATTGTATTATAACCAGTTTGAATACTCCAGCAAAGACAAGACCTCTGCCAGGAACAGGAAAGAAAAACTCACTGTTAAAATGACCCTAAATGGAGAAGAAAAAGAAAACCAACAAAACTAACCTCAAAACATGTATTTGTGACCCACGTTGAAAGCTTCATTTAAGCTGCATTTAGGTTAGTTAGGGCCACAGAGAATGACAAACGGGACACTTGTCCTAGGTCTCGGAGGTCCTGTCTTTGGGAGGACAGTATTGTCTTGATGTGAATGTGGCAGAAATTGGCAGAAGGAAGGAAGAGGGGATTGCTGTCTGATGCTGTCTTGGACTCTTTACAGCTCTGATGTGAATGGTCGCAGCAGAGGATGAATGCTGTTTCTTCTTGTAGGATTCACTACCTTGAGTTTGGGTAGATCGTAAAAGTTTCTGTAGCTCTGCCCTATAAAACAAGGATACTTCTCGAGCAGGTCTCAGACGATACTGGTCTGACTGTGCTGTAATGTTTGGAAGTACATGCTGGCACTGGTACTGACTACCAGATGTGAGTGGCTATATTTTAATTACTTACAGACATCACTGCTTCATTGAACCACAACAATATCCCATTTAGGTGTTCCTGAAGTTATTCCCAGTAGCAGTCTCTGATCCATCCCTTCTGTTAGCAGCGCAGTTAAGCAAGGGGACACTTCTGCTCTCTGTGGCTGCATATATTCCATCTTAAGGACTTGATTGTTAGGGAACACAGCACCTTCGGTTTGCCACAACAAAATGTATATCCAGAAAATACGTGAGGACTTAGCTTCGTGGTTTAACTTCGTTGCATGCAGCACCATCCAGAGAGCAGAAATGCCCAGACAGATCAACAGTAGTGAAATATCACTGATCTAATTCATCAGCTGGTAGGAAGCCTGGAGTTTTCACAGGTTTATATTTTCATAATTTTTTTAAACAGTAAATAAACCGGTCCCAATCCATTCCAAATGTAACATTGCTGCAGTTCTAGGGTGAAGATTGTAGCTGGCTTGATCAGACTTGCAGTAAGCACTCTGCTAAGGAGTAGGGGTTTTTTTGCTTTTCTTTTTTTTCCAGGGGGTGGTCCCCTCCCTCTGCATTTCTTGGCAGGAAGTGTTAGTGCTAGATAAGAAATGCAGAGACCTCGCTCTCTGGGTCAAGAAAAGCATTGTCTTTGAATATCAGGGTTGTTGACTAAAATAGATCAGAGGCGTAAATAATATAATGAACTAGTGAGTTGACTTGAGCATTTACTTTGCCACATGATGCCTCAGAAAGGAGGATGAAGCGCTGCATATGACTGGTGCTTGATCAAAATAGCTCCCGGTCAAAATACAGAGACACACAGTCCGTGCTCTGCTCCAGCCCATCTCTGTATGTTGTCCCTCCTCGCACTGTGCAGCATGGTGGAGGGAGTACATCTGATTCCTGATGGACCAGACCCTGGTGTGGTGCACAGTGCTGCAGTCATTCAAGCCCAAGGGCAATGCCAGTGTGCAAACATCACTTCATCAGTTAACTTTGTTGTGCTGTTAACACCAGGGAGCTGGTTTTGGTGGGAGCAGCACTGGGTCTGAAGTGAAAGGTTGATAGCCCTGGCTGCAGTTAATTGATTTTTTCCGCACCCCCCCCCCTTCTCATGGTGATTCCATACAAGACCTGTAGCATCCCTTCTAATTACGGGGCAGGGAGTGGCTGAAGTCAGACAGCAGAAGCAACGTGATTTTTTTAACTGGAAGACAGTTTTCTGCACTGAAATACCTAGTTCCACTTCTGCCTTGGGTAAACCACTTGGAGAGTGTTTCAGCTTGTTGCTAACCGCAGCTTCCAGCGCGCTTCTTGTTTGCTTTAAAAAAACCTGCACAAAATGGATATGGCTGGAAAGGAGATCCTCTCTTTGCCCATGAGGGCTAATGTGTCCTGATCCTACCCAGGAGGTCTCCAAAGTTCATGAAACATTTGTATGCTGTAGTTCCTGCTCTGCGCTACTCCGCTGACTCTGCTGTCTGCAAACAAAAGATACTGCCTGGTCCCATCCGCTGGATAAAGTGCTTTTCCTTTTGTGTTGTCGTCACTGATGATCACTGATGATTACAGGGATCCTACTGAGGTTTGGGAGTTTTAATGTGCAGTGGTTTCCTGACAGACAGGCTTGTTTTGCATTCATGTAGGGACACTCCCAAAGCTTTCCTTTAAAGTTAGCTTTGGTAATTCTAGTATTTACGATGTTTAGGGGAGTTGTTCAAATGAGTGTGTGAGAAAACAGACCACTGAAAAGTACAGATTAATGACAAATTAGCTAGGTAATGGGATGTAGAATTAGTTGAGGAAGAAGAGGCAAGGAAAGACTCTTTTGCCTTGCCAATGGCAAACAACTGATTGCAGTGGCTTAGCCAAAAAACCAGCAGCAAAATGAGCTTCCTCCCTTTTCTAAATGAGCACTATGGTTAAGTGAGCGTTGTGGAGGACTAATAGATCACTGTGCAAAGAGCTCCAGGTCCTCTTTAAAGTGTAGCCCAAATTGACTAATTAATGGCTGGAGGCTAAAGGGTTCTAGTTTTCCATTTCTAAAAATACCTATTCTGCAGTAATTGCTTCGAACACTTTTAATATTAACTGTGTGGTAAGATGAACTACATAGAATAAGTTATGCTTTCTAATGGAGGGAATGAGGGACGATGTCTCTCAATAAAGTGGGCCTGTTACGCAGGTAGGGTCTTAAATGGGTGAACCCATGGAAAGCCCCTGCAGACTGTACGTGTAAGGCAGAGTGGTAAGGCTGTGCTTGGTTTGTTCTGACAGGTAGACACAGGTTAGTTTTGGTCTATGTTTAGGCTTCACGGTGTGTGTAAATGTTTCTTGTAAAATCAATGCATTACTTGTAAGATGAGACCTCCCTGCATCAGTTTGCTGCTAGGTCTTGGCTGAGAAGCAGAATAATACGGAGAAGTGTTTTCAAAATGATTTTCAAGTGTTTGGGTTAAGAGTCCTACTGTATTGGATATAAAATTGCTTGTTTCAACAACAGCAGTAATAGAACAAACCACCCTGTGCTCTACGTGACACAGCGGCACAGATTGCTATAAAGATTAGACTACAGGAGATGACTTCTCGCTTCTGATGCAACCTTAGCCTTCAGAACAGGGAGGGGGTGCAGACAGCTCCATCCCAAGGGCTGGAACCTGTTCGTTTGGCCTTGGACTACTGCCCAAAAGCAATGCTAGGCAGAGACACAGACTTCCACATCGCAGCTGTTCACTGGTTTACATTTCCTTTACTTTAAGCTTAGAAGGGACCGTTGCAGTGGAGATGCAAACACAGGATTTGAGTCCTAGTCACTCCGTAATGCTCGTACCTCAGTTCTTGCTGCTGCGTAGCTCTTGGAAAGGCATCTGTTCTTGATGCAGAAATGGGAATGTTGAATCTGGCACACCTTGCGTGACGTGCTGGGGCAGGACTCCTTCATGGTGAAAGTGTACTCATGACGTGCTGTCTGCTCAGAGCGGTAGTTGTGATTACCAAAAATTAGGGCTGCTTGCTTGCACCTGCACCAGCTCCCTTCTCGTGCTTGGCAGTTGCCAGTTTTATTTTATAAAAGGTGAAGGGGAAAATTCTGCAGTTTGTTAACCAAAAACATCCACTTTTCTCCCTGAAGGCTAACCGTACACATCACCACCTTCTTTAATGTATAATCACAAAACTGGATTAATGCATGAGCAGTGTGACCCTCCTAATATGCATGAAAGGAGTAGGTGAAATAAGAACTCACACAATTCAAGCTAGAGGCAGAGAATTAGTTGAAAAGCCATGCACCAAATGTTTGTTAATTGAAAGTAAGTGTTAGAAAATAGATCTCTCAAAACCATGGGACTTGCACGTGCTTGAGCATCTCCATTTAGAAAGGAAAGTAAGGCTGGCCTTTATAGGAGGAGAGGTGGTAGGTACAGTTAGCTTTGAATGATAGTTGATTATTTTTCATAGCACTTACGCAGCATAAAGCATGAAACTTCTCAGACAAGGCTCAGGGTTGTTGCTCTGGGCGTCCTGAGCTTGGCCTGATTGCAAGGGAAGAGAGCAGGCTATTTGTACCCAGACATCACCATCCCTTTGCTCCTAATCCTGCCCAGAATATTCCCTTGTCTCAGCAGGGCTTAACCTGGCCTTTCCCATCTAAACGTGTTCACTAAACCATTGGCTGCCTCGGCTATTTAAGCCCGTGTCTCACTTATTGAGTGTGGCAGCAGGAGGATGCAGTGGGCTGCTGCGCTTGTATGCCTTCCTGGATGCCAGAGATCTCTGGTTTGTCAGGGGCTGAAATACTGACGTTGATCTGGATTGCAGTTGATGAGAAACTGTGCTCTACACTGATGGGCACAAACGGTGGCCTTGGAAAGGCAGCGGGAGGGAACAGAGGCTGGCTCTGTGGCCCGCGTGCCTGGGGAGGTCTGAATTAAACAGGGCAGCAATTCAGTGTTGGTGGGAACAGCTTCAGCCTCTCCAAAGGGTACTGTACAAAAATGGTCCTTCCCTTCCCACCTCTGTGTTTCAGGTCTGGCAAGAGGATTAAGAAAACCAGGAAGTACGACATAATCACTACTCCAGCCGAGCGGGTAGAAATGGCTCCTCTGAATGAAGAAGACGATGAGGATGAAGACTCAACAGTGTTTGATGTGAAATACAGGTACTGCTGCGAGCCCGTCTGGTTAGGCTTGCTCACTGAGCTCTTGTTAGTGAAGACAGCTCTTTTATTCTCTGCTGGGCCAACTTGGCAGAGATAAGGCAGTCACAGTCTCTCTTTCACTTTGCCCAAGCATTATCACTTTCCTTTACAGCTCCTCTGCCTGCTCTCAGCACATGTTGCGCTCTACTCGCCCGCTCTTGTAATAACCATGTCACTACCCCTAGGCTGTCTGCCTTCCTCTTTCCTCTGCAGAGCAGCACAACGGGATGCACGTGCCCCAAGTAGCTAACAAGGTTTAACAGACTGAACTTCCCCCCTTGGGCAGCTGTTGGTAGTCGTTCCTGTGCGCTCTCAGTGCCTACGCACACACTGCACGGAGGGCTGTGGATCAAGGGCTGCTTTCCCAGGTGCTGCCGTTGCCGTGAGCCTGGGAGGGAAATGATGGCAAATCTCCACCAACCTCTGGGTTTGTACCAGAGTGCTCTCATGTTGTTCTGTGACAAAGAGAGGACTGTGGTCCCCCGCTGATGATGTTAGCAGTTATCCCTTAGCAACAATCTTTCCTTAAATGTGTTTGCCTTTTTGAGATAGAAGTGGTGTGACAACTCAAAACTTTTGGTGCTTATTCTGGGCCTGAGATTTATAGCAACCACTCAGCATGTAAAGATGCTGCGTGTTGATTTATGGCATCAGGGTATCTGCATCTCTTATTTTTATTTGCATCAAGCCATCCACAGCATTGAAGTTGCATTCTCATCCAAATAAGGACTACTCTAAAATCTGTCTCACTTTGGCTGAAATAAGCTCTCCTAATTATAAAACCGCAGATCTTGACAACTCCTAACGGGAGGTTTCACAGACTTTACTAAAGTTGCCCGTCTCCTAAATTTGGAAAGGGGGAACAACACATTTGCCTTAAGCACATGTGTGCCAGCATCTAAAACACGTACCACCACACACTCTGCTGCTCTTTTTCAAAATAACTGCATTAGTTCCATTAGTTCTCTATAAAAGTCAGGCAATAGTTGGAATAGTTGGAAGCCGTGGAACAACGAAGGAGTTGTGCCTTTATGTGTAAATAATTAGTTCTTGAATTGGAAGACTCCTGCGTTTGCACTAATAATTTCAACTCATGCAATTTTTACTTGGGGACCCAGCTTTGTTAAACCCAGAGCGCAGAGATCTCTGTCTCACCGTGGCCTATTTTAAAAGTCCCTGTCTCCTGCTCCTCTTCCTCTTAACCGAGTGCTTTCTCTGTGAACTTTAGGTAGCAGGATCAGAGGGGTTTTCCAAAGAGTGAGAACAGAAGACTCTCAGTCACAGCAGTGCTTCAGGATAAGATGTCTAATAGTAAAATACTAGATAAACAAAGGAGAGAGCTTGCTGGAAACCATCTGACTCAGGAGAGCTGTGGTAGTGTTACTTGATGTTGCTTCTCTGGAGCACACACTGTGCTGATGCTTTCACAAAAGTTACTCGGTCTTCATGGATTCCTTACAATTCCATTACAAATGGCTCTTCAACTCCTGTGATGCTCTGTTTGGGGGCTGTAGGGGTTTTTGCTTCTTAGCCAGCCAGTCCTCTGTTCAGTTGTGGGAATTCCTCCTTTCGGCCACAGTGCAACAGCTATTAAATTCCACATTTTCTGAAGTCCTTGATGTTTCAGACATACGTTTGTTTAGCCCAGACAGAGCTACCCAAGTTTAGAAGGGGAGATCATCTTACAGACAGCCCCTTAGCAGTACTGATTTTGGGAAGGCTGCTTTGAGGATACATGTGCTGTAAAAGGTATGAAGTGCTCTGGTTCCTTTGTGTGACTTGGAGGCTACATCCCCAAACAGTTCCTGTCTTCTGTCACCAGTAAAGATACTTGGCAAATTTGAATTGCTGAGTTTGACCATTGACATCCCCATTAAACCAATCAGGAGTTCTTCACGGGTGTTTGTGTTCATATGGGAAGAAAGGGCTAGAGCTGCAGAAAGGCCATCTCAGATGTGCCCACAGTAAGTCAGTGAACTAACTTCTACCAGGTCTTCTGTTGGGGTTCCTTCCCTGGCACGGCCCCCCCCCGCCTCCGCCATTCCCCAGAACTGGCATTCAGGGAATAGTTGTCTTGTGCTGTCTAAGGTTCCCTTTCTTTTTTGCAGCTGAGCGCAGATTCCAGGAACACACAGGGTAGGGAGAGGTAACTGTATCCCTCTCTGTGGTTAATGGGAGTCATTAATACATGCAGATAGCTACACCACTGGAGGGGTAGGTTTGTTTTGGATATTCAGAAAGTGCCTGCAGTTTTAAAAGAGCCTTTGTTGATTGCTCAGTCAGGAAAACTACTTCCCTTCTCCATTATCTAAAAAAAAAAAAAAAAAAATATTGTGCAGATGCATCAGGTGACCTTGCAGAGGTGTTGCTAGGGCTGATGCATAAAGAATGGGGTGATACTGCTATTTCGGCTTGTTAGCCAGCTCAAGCAACATGTTGTGAGGTGCAGAAACCTGGAAGCAATTGTGATGGGGACAGAGGAGTGACAAGTATCTCCTGGCAGCTACCTGTGAGCTATAATATTCCGCACTCTTTTGTTTATCTATTTATTTTTTATTTCAAATGAAGGTGCGTCCTTGCCAGCAGTCAGTATCAGTTGTAGGGCTGTTCAGCTTTATGCAAGCAGCCTCCCAGCAGCGGTGCTTCCTCAGCTTACAGCACGACAGACTTGTGTCCTGTCTGGGCTGCCAAGTCTTCACGAGCAGGTTTTGACCAGGTGCTGCTCTGGTGACTGTACCATTTCTGGGGTTGCTTTCAGAGAGGCTAAGTCTCATGCAACCCCGTGCTGCAGCACCATCCACTGGTGCAGTGCCGCGGTTCACAAGTCATTATTCTGATTTCCTTAATTCTTTATTTCTTTGCAACACGCTGGTACTGAAGCATATGCCTAGGGCTAGACTGCCCATTGTTCAGTATTGTAACACACATGCTGCCATTCTGCATCAGAAACCAACTTTCTGTAGCCTTTTGAACGCAGAATTTTCAAAGTCTCCCTGGCTTCTGAATATCACATGAAATTTGCTGGAATCTTTTGTTCGGTTCATTTTTGATTTAAAAGCTGTGAAACTATGGGGAAAATGGTCCATTCTCCATGAAGTGATAATTTGCAATGGTGTTTGCTCAGTGCTTTCCACTAGAAAGGCACCAAAAGCATTTTTAAAATACAGGCTTCTGAGAAAACAGGGGAATGGAGTGGAAAGG
The DNA here is from genome assembly GCF_023638135.1 of Falco biarmicus. NCBI lineage: Eukaryota > Metazoa > Chordata > Aves > Falconiformes > Falconidae > Falco > Falco biarmicus. The sequence continues at coordinate 63,492,572 of NC_079294.1, read as the reverse complement.
GAACTGGTTTTCCATAGAGCAGCGCAGTAGGGACGTGTTGGCTGTGATGGACTGTAAGCATTATCCAATTCAAGTGTTACATGTACTGTAAGACCATCCTGTGCTTTCAGATCTCTAGGGTTACCACCAGCATGGCAGTAGGGAGAAATCTGAAGAGCTGGCCTGAAGTGCCGTGACGTTAGGTACCTCCTGGCGTAATACCAAGTACATTACCCCAGTATTAACGTACTCGGATACACAGGTCATAAATAGAGTCTTGTTTTGAGTTTGTAGTGTAAGTCATTGCTGAGGATGATGTGGGTAGGCTCTGGGCTAGTTTGAGGTCCCCTCCGATTGTTGGAAGATCTGTACTGGCACTTGCCTCTGTGTTTGGGGGAGTAATTGAGATTCTGTGCTGTTTCCCCCACGTACTACAAACAACACTCTAATTAAAAGGCAGTTGGTGCCTAGCAGCAACAGGGGAGATGCGATGTATACCTCTCCAATTGTTCTCATGCAGTTAATTTTCTTTCCTTTAATGCTTTGTCCTTGTGTGTATTTGTTTCCAGTTTTACATAAGACATCGAAGAACAGCAGACTGTAAATTGGGCCATTGGATGAAGGTTGTGACTTTTATTTTTAATTTTTTTTTTCAGGAGGGATTAAGATTTTGGGGTCCTGGTAGATCCCCACCCCCTGCTTCCCCTGGGCAGTGGAGCAATGAGAAATAACCACCTTTCTCCTGTAAGGCAGACCAATGAGACCACTTCAAAATCTTAACCAAACAGTCCTTTCTGTGGATGCAAAAGCCACCCACTGCCTGCCTCAGAAGCGTGTGTGTGCCAGATTAGATACCCCCTTCGCGATCTCATTTCAGGAGCAGGGAAGCTGTTCTGTCAGTGGCTTCTCTAATCCTGCAAGCACAATTTGTGTGACAAGAGGCTGAAAGTATAAATCAAAGATTGTCACAGAGCAAAGATGCCAAATCGCTTAGACATTAACACCTCCTTGAAAAGCTTCATGGAAACCAGTTTTTTAATATGGAGGATGGTTTTCTGTATGTATTTACTCTGGTATTAAAAGAAGCATTTGGATAAGAACTTCAGGAATTGTTCTGAAATGATTATAGAGCTACACAAAGCAAACTGAACATGAAAAGGGCGTTTGTTTCTTGATAGCCAGTTCAGTCTGTGCTGCCGAAGGCTGAGAAGTGTCCCTGTCTGATTGATTTTTGGACCATATGAACTGTATTGGTCATTTTCCAGATGTCAGATATTTTTTCATTTTTTATGATGGGATTACGCTTGCTGCACATCTTGGAAAATGAATTAGTGGAAAACTAAATCCCATCCTCCAAGCGTGCTCTTTCTCATCCCACCAGTAGATCTTGATTTTAAGATTTCCCTCTGTTCTTTGCAGCTTTAATACTTTCTTTCAAGAAGGCAAGGGAAGGTTGCACAGGTTTCATCATCTTCTACTTGATGGAGCTAAGCCATGGATTCATCAGGCAGTTGGCACTGTGTGATACGCAAGAAGAGAGGACTGAAATAAAGTAGGTTACCGGCAAATGTCCCTGACAAACTGGTGTTAGCGTCCAACCCCCATCACAGAGCACTCTACTTATTTTGTGTAATAAGAGAAAAGAGATTAAAACAGCTGCAAAAAGAACCAGTTTCTGAAAAGGTAAATAAAATCGTTAGCTTATTAAGCTTATTAACTCTAGCATAGCTCGTTGGGGGATTTCTTGTCAGCTTCACTAGAAAATTAAAAACAAGTACTGAATAAATTCTGTGGCGCCTTGCACATGAGAGGCTTTGAAAGCACTTCAGTAATCTGGGGTATCAGCATTGTCTCCTCTCCCTGCTGACTTGCAGCTGTTGGAGGCAGTGCGTTCCGCTCGCTATGCTTGCTGAGCACAGCTGGGTGAGTTTCAGAACCATCCCTGCAGAGCATTTTGAGTCCAGGGTGATAGGTGCCACATGAGAGCCCAGAGTAGGGGAAGAACTTGGAATTTCAATGCCAGAGCTGGAATTGTCCCAGTCCCAGTGTCAGGCTCCTAAAAAATTGACAAAAGTAAGTTTTTCTTGGGGTGGATTGAAGTCTCCATCCCTTCTATCAGCTAAGTGAAATTCCTCAGTTTGTTTTCCGTGTGAATTGTCATTTTTCCTTCTAACAGCAGCAGCACCAGCAAAATGGAGAAGCAATTTAGGAATGCATCTTCCAAAGTGCTCTTGAAAGCAGAAAGATTTATGTGTAAGGAGTGATGGCAGGCAGAGGGAAGAGGACAGGAACATTTATTCAGCCTTCGTGGGACTAAAGGGCTTTTGAGAGCTTGCAGGATGTTTTGGAGGAAAGATGCACCATGTGTAAAGGCTGGATTCTGGACTCACCCCTTTTTCGGGTGCCAGTAGCCTTGAACTGTGTGGAAACCTCTTCATCACGGTTGCAGGGCTCAGCCTTGGATGTGCTCAAGCCTTTTGGGAGTCTGCAAAGTATGAGGGTTATGCTGTTGGTGTCTTCTCTTTGAATATGTCCTTTACAGATCCTGACTGTGTGCAGCTCTGAATGGAGCGTGGTATTGTCTGCTTGTTACAGCAAGGTGTTGACTCGCAGGGGAGCAGCTCTAATGGATTTTTTGCCAGCAAAAGCTGCAGGCCATTCTGCATGGTGCTAGGTGAATTGAGCTGGGGTTTGTAGCAGCTTGCTTTATTTTTTATTCCAGCAGGCTGCAGTGACAAGTTGTGTGTAAATGGAGGGGTATCATTTATCCTTATCTGAAGGGGGTACAAATCACTAAGAGAGTCAGCTACTTACTATAAATACAACAAATTGCCAAAGCTTTGGTGCTGCTGTTAAGGATTTCCCGTGGGTCCACAGCAGGGGAGGAAAGAGATGGTCAAAAGGTAATTTTTGTTTGGTGTTTGAAGGCCGGGTTCTTTCCTCATGTGGCTGTAACAGTTACAGAACACATCACATTCTGTTTGCTCATTCAGTCGATTATACACTGGCAGGGCAGTCCTATGGGGGAGGGCTCTCACCTCCTTTGTGGAGTGTAAGAAGTTCCTGTTAAGGTGGTTTTTTGAATCCTGAAGCAGTTAAAGCAGTAGGGTGTCAGGAGGAGAATCCATAGCAAGGAGGATTGCCCACCTGTGTTGGTTAGTAAGGAGCTGCGCTGGTGTGAAAAAAGCTGTGAGGTCCCACGATGCTGTTTCACGTGCAGTGAAGTAGCAGCAGCCCCTGCGCACGGTCCCTTCTCTGGTCTGCACAGTGGCTGGGCGCAGGATTTTTCAGCACCTGGGTTTTGTCTGATATAACTCTGCTTTTTTCTTCGCTTACTCTAGCTTCTCCTGGCATGGTGTTAACATCACATCAGTGCCCAATGTCACCACAGAAATCAGCTGCTGGAGGGAACTGATGGCAATCACAGTGAATAATGCTGCTTTTTGCTTTGTGGCTTTTTGGCTTTTTTTTTTTCCCCACTTTGCACATGGGTTGTCATCTCTGCCTGTAAGCTATTTAATTGCAAATCTACAGCTGTACTAATTCTTCCTGCTTTCCAGGTAAAGCAGCTCCGAGGAGCATTGGTGCCCTGCAAGATGTCATTCTGCTGTCGAGGGACCTGCTGAAGCCATAACTGTGAAAGGGGAGGCTTTCATCTCTGCAGCGTTACAACCAAACCAAGCCTCACCTCCTTGAGGTGCTGTTTGTACAGCAGGCTATGGATCTTCTGGCCAAAATGTCACCACTTGGTTCCCTGATTTCCTAACTGCTGCGTTGAAATGACCAGAGTTCCTCTTTGCAAACTCAGCTTTCTTCCTTTAGGAGGGCTATGGTGTCACTAAAGCATAACAAGATCCAGCTCTGTTACCGACTTGCAGCTCGTTATGGTCTAAATAAGTTTTGCAGAAGAAGACAAGGAAGATTGAACCAAGCTACCCCAAGGACTTACTTTTTGAAATCCACATACTTCACTCACTGTTAAAACTTTGGTCATTGTTAAACAGATCATGTGTTTGAAAAAATCAAGTGAATTTGATGGGCTTTACAGAAGTGACTTTAGGTGGTAAAAATGCAAGCCATGCTAAAATACCACACTGTGTGTTTAGTGTAGGATTTTTGGGAGGAGAGGGTGAGAGGTTGACTCATGTAGAAAATTTTCTTGACTTGCTACTGATACTTTTTTTTTTTTTTTTTAAACTACAATTGCACTAAGCCTTCAGGATGAATTTCTCATTGTCCCAAGGAGCTCTGATCAGACCAACTTCAATAAATGAGACCACAGGGAAACAGGAAGAATCAGGCATGCCCGAAACTACAACAATCCTGGATTAAAGATGATATATTTTTGTAATTTTCTGCCCTTCCACAGGGAGTAAAAACAATGTTTTGTACTGTCCTGTGCTGACTGTAACTTGTCTACAATTCATCTATATTACCTTTTTTCTAAGCAAAATAAGTCTTCATGTGGAATGATTAGATTGCAGAAAGAACACCTCTTATTTTTCATGGAAGCTTCATTTAAGTGATGTTAATCTGTACCAAACTGGAAGTTTTCCCCTACCACCTGCTTGACAAATCCCATTTAACTCAAGGATGTGTTTTTAACCATCGCTCCCTGCTGTGCTTTGTGCTGCAGAGGTCAGAGCTGTGGGATGACACCATGAGAATTAGATTGCTACATCTGGGTGGATTGGCTTTAGGAGACCACAAGCATGCATGCTTTCCAGGCCATAGTCAGAAAGGGCAAACCTAACTGGTTTAGTTTCTTTTCTTTGTGGTTTTCCGTTGCAGCAACCACGGAGACAGTTCAGACTTTACTGTTTACTGCACCCCTTAACACCTTTTATTTTTGGTTTTTAAGCTGGCTGGAACCTTGCTTTTCTTGGGGAATGCATTTTCCAATTGTTTTTGGATTGTCCCACTGTTTGCATGACCCTCCACTAGCCTCCTGCAGTTACAACCCCTCAAGGAGACTGCAGAGTTTCTGGCAAAGCTCTGACCTTGCAGCAAGCTCCCAGTTTTGGGTTCCTTTTTTTTTTTTTTTTTTTTGTGGGTTTTGTTTTTCTGGGTTTTTTGGTGGTTTTTTTTTTTGGTGGTTTGTTTTTTTTGGTTTAGGCCTGTTGGGATTTGAGGCTTGCTGAGAACACTGAACTGCTTTGTCATGGTACCACGACCTACACCAGTTCTGTACAAGTTCCCTTGGGCCCTGCAGTTAGTAAAAGGAGGTGAAGTGGAATTTTTTTTTTCCTTCCCAGCAGCCTTGCACTTCCAAAAAAGCTCCCATACACAGCTTGCTTTTCCTAGCTGTGACTCAGCAAAGGCTTTGCGAACAGCCCACTCAGCCTGGCTGGAGAAAATCCCACAGCAGACTCTTGTGTTAATATTAGTCACCAAGGCAGTATAAAAATGCTGTGTTATTTTCATTCATGAAATGAGCTTGAGTCATTCCGTATTACTGTTACTAAGCAATATCTAACACGCCAACTGTGAGGTGAGGATGGGGCCGAGCAGGTTGTGGTCTGGCCGGTAGGAATGGCAGGGATCTATAGGTTGAACAATGCTGCAGGTTGAGATAAGATTGGGTCTCTTTCCCCGCTGCCTAAGTAAAACAGGTTTTAGACTTAGGCTGGCTGATTCTGAAGGAAATACTGCGTCTCTTCAGGACTAAAGTATTTTGAAAACTGGGAACTGAGCCTCTCAGGCAGACCTAGTCCTTCTGAAGTCAGAGAGGTGGCAATGCTGAGGAGGGAGAGAGGTTAGAAGCTGCTGTTTGCATTTGCAGAGGGGCGATGGAGGTGGCAGCCCTGTGAGCAGATACCATGGCAACATGTGCATGTCCACTAATCTGCCAAACTCATTAAGCTGAGCATTAGGCACTCTGGATGAGTGGTGGAGAGAGAATGAAACCACCTCTTTGCACAAAAGAAAGGTGAGACCAAGTTACGTAGGAGAGAGATGAGAGGAAAAGGTGCGGAAAGGGCACTTCTTTCCAAGGGTGACTCAGTTATCGAAACCAGGAGTTATTTCTAACAACTGCAGGTCACTTGCTGAGCTAGGCTGGCAAAGGTCATCTGCTCCCCTTGCTTGTGGCTAAAAAATCCCACTATTTCCATAACGCGGTCAAATCTCAGTGGTGTCAGGGACGAGGTATTTACATTGAAGGTGGAGGTGCTCAACTGCCACTGGGATGCTCTGGCTCTTCAGGGATGTCCCAGCCTGTGTGCCATAAGCTAGAAAGTGCTTATAGGGAAGCAGCAGCTGCTTGGTGGAAATAAAAGGCCAACCTCACCAGTTGCTCATGGTCATGAAAATAATCCAAATGCTTTCATTGATACTCAATTGCTGTTGCAAATGTGAGGCAATGTTTACCTCTACAAAAGTTGCTGTATGTGATTTAAAGTGTCTGGTTAAATATTCTATAGCTATATTTAGTTAAGATTTTAAGAGCACTTGATGTGACTCATCTAATAGTGTATATATAAATATTTTTTTAATGGTAGGAATTAGTTTAAAACATAGTTTTAATAATTTGAACTGTTTGGTTCAGTTAGTTCTAGGCGTTCATTGGAAAAAGAAATAGCCATTAACCACTACATGAGTGTTTTACCTTAATGTTCTGTGTATTTTACACTGCAGATTTAATCTGGTTGTGACTGTAACGTGACTTAGTATCTGCTGCTATTTTGTGTTGCATAGTCAAACTTGCTTTGTTCAAGAGCATTTTTAAAGGCATATTATTTGTTACAGAAAATGAAAAGAGAAACATTATTACAGATGTCTGCCTGTGGCTCACTCACTGCTTACAAATCTACTGACTAGTAGCAGAGTCAAACAGAGCAAGCAAATTAGAGGCTTTCCTATTTGCGCATGCTGTGCTGTGGAGGAAAAACCCTGCACAGAACTGCAGCTTCTTTACTCCAGCCACAGCCCTGTCACTGGAGATTACATTTGAGAAGCCAGAAGTTGGTGTGCCATGTTTGCCTGCAGAATTAAATCGGAAGTACACAAATAGCTTTGTATTTGGTCTGCAGTTGGGTTTTTTTTTTTTTTTTCCTTTTCTTTTTCTCCCTGGAAGCTGTGGAGAAGACCGCAAACACTTGTTTAGCACACTAACTTGTGCTATCCTAATGCTTGTCTTAAGCCCAAACTAACTTGTAGAAGTTTACAGGCACTAATGAGGCTTGAATACAGAAGCACTAATGCATTGGAACATTTTGTTCATGATTGTTCTCTCCAATTCACTGTACATGGTATAATCTCTGCAGGTGGCAGGCTATGGTTTTCATTAAGGGTTTTTTCTTCTGTCAGATTAGTTTCTGCTACTGCAGTTTTTATGTGAGGAGTTATCAGGACCACACATTTTGTCTTGTGCAACTGCTTGAACTTTTTTTTTTTTTTTTTAAAAAACGTTTAAGGATTTGTCATGGTGACCAAAGCTTCTTTTTAAGAAAAAAACTGGTAAGATTAGTTTGAATGGACTTCTCATGTTTCAGTAGAAACTGCCATCATTAAACATGTTCTTGAAATCCCTCGTGTTGTGTTATGTTTAAGGAGGGAATGGGAAAGAGTCTGTTGCTTATTGAAGTTTGGTGAATTTGAGCATCTTGCGTGATCCCTCATTAGAGGGTTACAAGTCCCTTCATTCTCTGACCCCGAACCAGAGCCTGATAAGGGGGGAAACTGGTTTTAGCAGCATCATAGAAGAATATGTTTAATCACATGAAGTTCCCATCTGTGGTGAATGATTACAGACTCCAGTCTGTGCTCAATCAGAATCTTTTCATTGCTCAAGTGAACACCTTATATACTAACACAATGGCTAGTAGAGCCAGTCAGCTTTGGATTTGTGGCTTTGCAGATGACAGTGATGCTTTTGCCAAGCACGTTCATGGTTCCTGTGGGGTAACTGCCCATACCCATCAACCAGCAAGCAGCTAAGGCTCATACCTGGATTCAAAAGGCAAAACCCTCTGCAACAGGGAGGATAACTCCTTGCCTTTGGCTACAACCATGTTTGGTTCCTTGGAGCCCACAAACTGTGGGCCTGTTCTCCCAGGCTCCAGGCCCAGCTGAGCAAACCAAGCCATGTCCCCTCCCTGGAGTGGCCAGGACACCACAGCCGTTAGGCAAGGCTAAAGTGGAAGAAAGTCTGGTTGACCAAGTTCCCTGTCTGAAGCAATTTTGCCTTGTGGCTTTGAGGGCATGGTGAGATGCTGAAGTGCTGGAGATTAGGATCAGAGCAACCTGAGGCTTGCTTGTTTGCTGTGCACATTTTGGCAGTACTTGAAGACTTTCCTCTTGCAGTATTTTATATGGAGTGCTGACACCGAGAGCCTGGAGCAGCTACAGGACAGACTGATCCACTACCCTGTGCATGAAACAGCTCTGCCTCTCTCCTCTCCCACATACCACGTGAGTGCTCTTGTCTTCATGCCTTCATCTCCTCGGCAATAGCCTAAGAGTAGCTCAGTGCTGCAGGCAAGAGGCAGCTGCTGTTCAGCCAGTGGCTTTTAAATCATGTTCTGCCAGTAAAGCAAAGCTCGATCTAATTCAAAATACTTAACAAAACTCTGTGAGGCCTCAGCCACGAGCCAGCTGTTGTGCAGCAAAGCTGGTTGGTCTAGGAAGTTCAAAAACCATCAAGGTGAGGCCCAACCTAACACTGAGCTGTGGCTAGGTAGGGCAGGGCTGCAGGAGTGAAGATGCCAGGTACCAGAAAGGCAGCAGCTGCCATCTCTGGGTAATGTACTTGCCTTTCTGATGAGGTCTTAAGTAGAAGGTGAGCAAATGACCAAAATCTGGTGTGCATTATTAGCCAAGAGCTGAAAAGCTAGAGCTTGACGAAGATGATCACAGCTGGAGCTCTGGGTGGAAAGGGTAAGGCTCAGTTTAGCCTTTTTTGAATTTTGACATGGGGGAAGCCAGAAGCTACAACTAAGTTCTTGTACAATAAAGTTTCTCCCAGGCAAGTCTTCAGATGCGTTTTGGTTAAAATGGATCCTAGTCAAGGGTTCTTTCTCCAGTTTCTAGAAGAATTCTCATGGACCGGAGTATAACACAACTTCCCCTCTCTCTTGTATGTGGTTGCTGCCACCTTCCTACAAGCCACCGCTCCTCCTAGCAAGTGTGTGCACAAGTGTGAGGTTACCCGAACCGAGCGGTCTAATACACATTTATAACCCTGGAAAAGGGAGGGGGTGCTTGTCTTGTGTGTCAGCGACCTTCAGATGCCTTGGTACTGATAACTGCACAATTGTCAGGGTTTGGCAAGTGCTATCAAAGAGACATTAACACTGAAATGATTTGAATTATGCCTGACAATGAGCTCTACTAAGAGTATGAAACAGGAATAGCTCTAATTGCTTAAGACCAAGTAGCTTGTAACTAGGCTGCACAAAAACATCATTGAAGGTAGCTCGTCTCCCTATCAGCTGACAATTACCAATTTGTAAGATGCCAGGAACTCTTCTAGCTCTGGTTTCTAACAGATCTACTCCTCTGAGCTCAGCCAGCTAAGCTCCCAGTTGGCTCACTTCTCCAGTGACTGTTTGCTCATGGCATGTTAAATGAGCTGAATATAATACTGAACAGCACTTCTACCTCATGAAAACAACTCTTCAGTTCAAGAAAGCAGTATGGAAGGGGCGGCCATTGCTTTTAAAGCTGAGAGCAAAGGGTCTTAAAAAGCCAAACGCAGTTCTTGAGAGCTTATGAGGCATAGAGCTCGTTTTTAGGCTTTTCACTCTGCTCCTGCTGATTTCTCATAAACCATCTTGTTCACTCACTTCCCTCCACACTGAGGACTGGCAGCACAGGGAGCCCAGCTCCCCCCGGCTCCGGGGGGAGAACCTGCTTAGGCTGCAAGTGGACAAGGCAGGGGAAGGCAGGTCCTGAGGGGCTTGAACAGCTGCTTCACAGCTTCAACCAGCATGTTTAATGTCTATTTTGGAAGGCATTACAGTCTTAATTGCCAGCCTTGGCTTGAGAATATGCACCTCTTTTTCGCCTTTTGCTGCCCACTCCATCCCTCCCAATGATGGAGGGAACCCAGTGATCTGCACATGAAGCAAGAACTAGGATTCCCTGGCCAGGGTTTCAGCTTTGTAGAGTGCAGATGGGGGACCATTGATTTGAAAGATGAGGGATAGAGATTAATGACCTACTGCAGCGTTTCAGCCAGGTCAATTTATTTTAAGGCTTTTATATGAGGGGTAACACATACCATCTACTTAAAGCTCTTCCTGACTGCTCTGGGCATCTTACACTGGCTCTTTCTAGATTATTTCTTTCTATGTACATATTGTTCTTCTGGCCTAGCAACAGATACCTGCTCAGGACCTTTACCAATTCCAAAAGCCAAATGAGCCAGTTTGGCCATCTTCTCTGACCTGCATTAGGCAGCACAGAGCATCCTTGGGGACCCCTCTGCCAAGTCTAAAAGCCAGTGAAATAACTGCGGCAGCACTCCTGCCAACACACAGGCGGGTGAACAGCTCGCTCTGGTCTATAGAATCCCAGAAGCCAAACTGTCTCCTCCAGACTTGCTGGCCCTGCTCACAGTAAATCCTCAGCTGCGAGTTTCAGATGTGCATTTCTTGCCAGGTAACAAGTCTGGTAAAGGGACACGAACGGGCCTGGGTTGATGTGGCTGGTCCTCACCAGCTCTGATGCCCACCCAGAATAATCACTGTGCTGCCACTGAGCAAAAATAAATACAGTGCTTCAAGTCATCATCAGTTCTTTGAAGCATCACTTCTAAATCCTTTGCCTGCCCCGAGCTGTTCCCCCTGCCATGGTTTCCCGACTGCCTCTGCCCCGATACAAACATACTTAGCTGAAGAGAAGCTCTTCTTTACAGACTTTTTCCCTCTTCTACTGCCCTCAATTCATAAAGGTTTAAGCTCAGGTCAAGAACATTTGCCATTTCCCCACTTCATTTCTGCCTGCCTGTCAGCAGGGTTGTCTCAGCAGTGCCTTTTGGACAGTGTCTGAAATTACCCAGCTCTCTCCATCTCCTTGTGTAAGGACTCCTACAGTACAGATCCCAGTAGCATAGAGATGTTTCTCGGGTAAACAGAAAAACCAGTCTGTTCAGGCAGTTTCTCCCGTTTCCTCTCCTTGATCCAATAGCATTATTTTTTTTTTTAATGGTCGGACCAGTTCCTTTTGTTGATGTTACAGCTCGGAAGTGAATGTGGTGGACCCTGCCCTTCTTCCTCCGCTGCCCCATTTGCCATCCAGCTTCCTCTGATATTTCTGCCATCAGCTTCCCAGCTACCTTACTCCCATCCCCAGCCGCCGTGGGTTACCTGCAGTTACACGTTAGCCATGCCCTTGTGGATAAAGCTATGGCAAAGGAGAAGTAAACCTGTTTTAGATTAGCAAGGCAAAACGTCGCTGTAACAACCTACTGACGAGGATGGGTCTTGCTAGACAAGCAGATGTTACCCAGAATACGGCCGAGATCCGCAGGACCCGCTGTTCCCCAAGGCTGGCTCAACGACACAAACCCACCAGCCAACAAAAGCCACATGCCCAGCCCGTACAGCAGCAGCGAGTATTCATGCCCCAGCGCAGGTCAGCTGTTCGATGCTCCAGATCTAACCCCATCCCTAAAACCACCATAGGCTCGGGTACAGAGTTTGCAGGTGTGGGATGCAGAGGCTGTGCTATACCATGAGTGAAAACCCTCAGAGGAGACATTCACCGTGGTCCGTGCACTGAAGTGAGCGTGGCCCCGAGTCGCCCAGGCGCGCGCGCTTCTCCTCTCGCATGGCTGTGGAGCACCCTTTGGCTTGGTGGCGGGTGCTGTGGAGCACCCTTTGGCCCGTAGTGCTTGGTAACAAGCAAACTTCAGTGTGACTTAGATGAAGGTTCCAGTTTGAGCTCCTGTAGTTAAGAGTCAGGTCTATTTAAGCAGCATTAGTATTCCTGAAGCTTGCTAAGCTTAAATAAAACAATAGTACCACTCAGGATACTTACAGAGCGAGGCTTTTGCTGAAGAGCTTCCATTTAATGAGCTGTTCAAATGAACAACTTACTCCGTCCCTCTGCGTATATGTAGTATTTTTAAAATCACATATTTGCAGCCCATTGTTTGCTACTGTTCAAAGAAACAAATGATTTGCTTTTAACATAATCAGTATCAGAAGTAAATTATTCAGCATTTGCTGCTTGGAAGTTAAAAGGGGAATCTGAATTTCTTTTTGGTTTCTTCCTTTTTTTGTAATAGATATACAAGCTGCAGGGCACACTTTTATGCTCCCGTAGCCAAGATTTTGTAGAATTGACTAATAATCTATTTTGCATATTTATAAACACTTTATTATTTATTAATGGAGCATTTCAGGAGTAAATTTATAATCCTGCCATGTGATCTCAGCCTTTCAGAGAAAAATGGTTGCTCGTGTCAAAGAGTTGGAAATTAGAGCTGGCGCAACAAAGAAATGAGTGAGAATATCTCATTAGTGTGAAAGCAAACAGGCAAGAGCCTTTTGTGAGAATGAATACACACACGCAAGATGGCTCAAAAAAGCCACATTAGATGTCAGACACAGAACACAGCACTCAAGATGTATCAATTCCCTGCTCTGTTTGCTGTAAACCCACAAGGGCATAGCACAGCCCTACAGCCATATAAAAGCACTGGTCCAACACACCCTGTGCCCACTCTCCAGGTTCCCATTACTACACTTGGCCACTCCATCATCAGTTATTTTAAGCTCCAGGAGTTTTGAAGACAGTGCTGATGCCCTCCTTGGTGGGTTCAGGCCTAAAGACTGGATACAGGTGCCCCATAACCTCCCACATCCCACCCCACCGGTGCTGGAAGTCACAGACCACTCACTCATTTCCAGCATCAAAGCTGGATGCTTCAGGCATCCCATTTCCACTCCAGAGCATTACCAAACCACCCAGAGACAGGGGCCAGAAGCAAGTATATACACACAGTTTCTGATACCACCGCTGGCTTCACTTAAAGGTAAATCCAAAACATCTTCTAGGTACTCAGAAAAACCCCAAGCTTCTTTCTCTGCCTTACCTGTGCCTGGGAAGCCCCTAGAGATCCATCCTGATCAAGTGCTAATCTCCTCTATTGTCCACAAGCTCCTGGCTAATGAAGCATCTCCCCGCCACCTTGTAGCAGTTGCAGTAGTTACTCCACTTGTGTCACTTACAGTTCTCTGGTCTTGACACCCCCTGCATCTTATCAAGTGACCTAATGCCTACCAGGTGCTTTTCTTGCTGAAGATACTCCTCCCACCCCAGCCCTCATCTGTCAAACCCAGGTGGAGAAGGAAGCCCAGTGAAGAAGGCACAAGCCTACAGATCCAAAACAGAGTTGGCAGCTTGTGTAAAGACATAGTTGTGGGCTGAAGGTTTCTGAGTTATGCAGGTTCCCCAAATCGCAGCACTTTAAGTGCTATCCCAGTGCTTGCACTGTGGCTGCGCTTCTCCCAGGGGCACTGGTGGCACGCGTGTTTTGGAAGCTGCATGTCCAGAACTTCACGATACAAGGCAAAACCCTCCAGCAGCTTCAGTGCTGGTGTGTGCATTTCCTAGCCCTAGAAGATGCTTTTGCCTGGCTGCTTCCAGCCATAAAATGAATGACACTGTGTACCCCGGTGCCAGGGCAGCGTTATTCAGCCGTTTAGCTGTGTGGCTGGGCTTGGCATCGCTACGTGCTGCATGGCCGGTTGGCTTTCGGTGAGGCTTAGCTTGCAGCTCGTGCCAGCCGGCGCAGCCTGAGCCACAGGAAAGACCTCACAGAGCTCCATCTCTTACCCAGGGCCTCACAAGTTGGACAGGACATAACCGTCCTGCACAGAGGGCTGCAAAACCTAAAGCTCCAAGAAACCTCGGGTCAAAAGCCTGGGAACCGCATCCATCTCTTTTCAATCCAGAGCTGGCAAGCAGGGAGTCTGTAGTGAGGTCTCTCTTGGTGAGGGAGAGGTGATTAATGAGTCTGGCTCATAAAAGCTTGGACAGAGAACTGAGGAGACCTGCTGGGCTTTTCAGCAGCAGAACAGGCAGCCGGGTGTAAGGTGGGTCTCCTCCCATCAGGGAGAGCTGCTGTGCAATTTGCCCTGCGCTGGAGGCATCAAGGGGTTGCTGCTGTTACGGGGCAAAAGCCTCCGGAAGGTGACGGTTTCTGCACTCATTTTATTTTACTTTTCTGAAAGGAACTCGGAGCGTTTGGAGTTTTCTTTGATTTGAATTTCAGAAGAAGCGGAGCAAACCGGCTGTGCCTTGCCTTCTGATGGGGAGCAGGTGGGGAAGAACAGAAGTAGAGGAGTGAAGGTGAATCAAGCAGCACTTTGGCAGCGTACCCAAGTGTAGCAGCATGTCATTTATGCCGTTTAATTGTTCCCTGCAACTCGAATAATGTGGAAGGCATTAGTAATAGTAGCAGCTTCATTATCTTCCTTTTCTGATGTGCTGTCTAAAAAGCTGAAAGCTGAGGAAGGACAGTAGGAACCCAGCATTTTAGGCTTCCTCTGGCATTTTGTTTTTCTGCAGAACCTGAAAACACTTCAGTGAAGCATATTAAGGCCTAATATAAATAGTATGAACAGAGGCAACCTGCATGCAGAATACAAGCGTTGCATTTTTCGCAGGTGGGGTGTCGGTCAGCGGTTGCGGTGCTGCAGTGCTGAGCTTTTGCACCCCACATCTTTGACCGTCCCAAAAATGCACGAGACCTTTTTAGGAGCTACCTTTACTTAGCACAGAGCAAAACATGTCCTGTTGACTCAGAAGCCTTGTTGGGATGAAGGTAGGAAGGGGACACGCAGGGGACACGGCATGGCTTGAAGAGCCGGGGGAAGGATCTGTTCCTGCTGCCTTGGCTGTTGTGGTCAGCTCAGACCCTGGTGCTGCATCTCTACCGTGGCCCATACATTACACCACCTCACTCAGTGGTTCCATCTTTCTCTTCATCACATGCCACAGGCCGGCTCTCGTCAGTGGGGTCTTTGGAAATTGGTGTGGGACCTCTGAGCACCCAGGGGGTTTCACAGCTTGGTGTCCTTCAGCCTGCGTTAGGCTCTGGTGAAGCACACGCTAACCATGAGTGGAAGATGGAGGGAGGATTCCTGCCAGAAACACAACCAGTTCAGCTGCGGTGCTGCCGAGACGACGGTAGAGGTGGATTTCGTGTGTTGCCAGTTCCCAGCCGACAAGCCCTTCTTTCATTCTCAGTACATGGAGATGTTGTTTTGCCTTCTTGCCTTTGCCCACCCAGCAATAAAAAGCCAGAAGGATGGATCCTGCTGCCACTGCCACCAACACAAACGTGGAGCTATCCCACTGCTTCCAAGAATATCGATGCCTCATGTATAGGAGACAGATTGATTTTCTTTTCACTCCAGTGCACAGAAGGGACACGAACTAAAAAGAGGTTTTAATGGTGTTGGGGATGGTGGATAGGCGGTTGCATGGAAGATACTCACATGAGATGCTGGAGTCTGTCACAACTCAACCTCCTTTTCTTCCCAAGGATGTCTGCAGCCTGTAATGTTTACATTGTCAGAGGGTATTTGCCATCACTGCTGCCATGAGTTTTCCTGACATTTGCTGGGGAGCACGGACTCACTGAGAAGGAATAACTCAAAGTAGCAGCAGCCTGGAGCGATAGGAGGTGAGAAAATCTTCCTGCACATAAGACAGGAGGCTAAGCTGAGATTTCACAGCTTGCTGAGACACGGTCTTTGCAATGACCTACATTTATACATGATATATGGGACCCAAACATAAACAAGACATGATGAAAGAGCTGGGGAAGGGCAGAAGGGGTGTGTGGTTCCTGGGAAGGCACTGGGAGGCTGTGCTGGTCAGAGCCAGACCCTTGGTGCTGGGATCAGTGCTGCATGCAGCAAGTGTGCTGGTCCTAAATCAAACCGAGGTGCCTGACCTGTTTCCCGTCAGCCGATAACAAGCAGAAATCAGTGACAAATACGGCTCTCCCTGGGCAGCCTCAGAAAGCTGTTGATGGGAAGAAGAGGAGCATCAATGGTGATTTGTCAATGCACCTGAGTCTTGAAATAAAGAGTTTAGAAGAGAGTTGGAGCTATTTGTGTTCCCCCAGCTCTTCAAGCCATGCCGTAATCCTGGTGCCAGGCTATCCTGGGTTTGGAGACGTGCCCTGGGTGAACATTGTTGTCCTTTCGGATGTTACTGGGTCACTCAAAGGCCACCAAGCACAGCTAGGTGACCTGGGTGGCTCCTGTTCACCATTATGTGCCTTCCCCAGGGTATGTGGGCACTAGGAATGATTTTTTTTATCTCATGCTTTGTCCCCAGAGTGTACAAGGAAGCTCCTTTTTCTCTTTCCCCCCTTTTATCACCCCATTCTTCTTTCTTCAGATAATTCTGTCTTTTCTTTTGTGTTTAACATATGGAAAGAGTACCAGTAATAGTCTAGCACCATTTATAATGCCCTCCCAAACCTGGCGAATGCAGCAGGGATCTGAGGGCTTTTCCTTTCCCTCTGTGCACAAAATCCAGTCAGTATTACGGTCAGAAAGACAACAGGAATGACAACATTCCTGAAAAAATTGTTGTTCATCCTTCTCCTGTAAGGTGAAAATACAGACAGTTGTGTGTGAGTAGGTACCTTCACACAGACCCAGTTTGCTGTTGGCTCGGGCAGGGCATCGTTGCAGCCGTGTGTGCAGGACACGGCTGGTCCAGGCAGCATCTGCTTAGGCACGGTCTTAACTTCCCTCCTTGGACACCCAGGCACAGCAGGGCATTCGTGTGTGTATTCCAGATTCAACCTGAAGCTAGAAAACATCAACACTGGCAAAAGGGGTTTATTTGGAGCTGCGAATGTAGGTCATGCTGAAGATTAATGACCTACATTTCCCAGGTTTGAAACTGCAGAATGAAGTAACAGTCACTGAGCCCTGTGACCATCTTGCTGCTGTCCCTGGGATGGGGGAAGCCAGCCTTGAAGGTCCAGAATAGGGAGTGGAGGTGTCCTATTTTAGGGAAAACTGAGATGCACCGGACTGGCTTGGAAATAAAGTTTGTAAACCAATATTGTGGTTGCATTGGAAGGGCTGTGAACACTCTGGAGTGGCTATCGGGTGAGGAATCAAGGATGCCTGGGGGGCCGGTGGGAGATGTGTGTCTCATCCTTTCAGCAACAACCAAGGCTCACTACAATGGAAGAAGTTAAACGGCTTGCCCTAGGTCAAGCAGACTGCTTTTTAGCAGAGCAAAAAAATGAGCGAGGATCTCTCTCTAGGGAGCATGAAACAATGAGTCCTGCTTCCCTCTCTGCATCACAGCTCGAAGTTTCCCTTCCACCTGCTGCCTCCAGGCCCATGTTCTGCACTACTGGTGCTCCTGTGCCTCCTCAGGCTCTCAAGCACTCAAGAGCAAAAACACTGGCTTGAAAGGGTTTGAAAAGTTTCCAAATGAAGCTTGTTTCTTTACTTGTTGGTACTTTATTGTGTTTTGTATAGGCTTGTCTCCTGATTAAGTTGAGCATCTCAGTGGGCACCTGTTTGCACACTTCTCTGCACACCCTGACGCTGCAAGGTCTTCTAGTTGGGAGTTTGAAAGTGAAAACTGTGCGTGGGCTCAGATTCAGGAGCTGGAGCTGCAGAAGAAAACACCCTTTACAGCAATATGAGGCTCAGAGGAGCATCGCAGCCTTCTGCAGAGATGTGTTGCAGTTGTCAGTGCTGCATGTTCAGGCATCACACTAGAGCTGGGGCTGCCACGGCTGGTCCAAATGCATTCTCCCAGGTGTGTGTTTGATGTTGGAGACAGAGCACTCTGGATTTCAGGCTGCGTGGAGGTCAAGAGCCAGGGCACAAACAATTTCTTGGCAGGTTTGGGCAATTAGCAGCCCTTTTTGAATCCCCAGCAGCATGCTGCTGCTACCGCTGCAACCTGTGTAGTCTCACTGGTCTTTTTAGCATTTGCAATTGCCAAAACCTTAGCGGGGGACCAAGTGTTAGATACCATGTTCACCTGCCTTGACGTTAACGGGAAATTATTAGTATAATGAACACTTTACCTTGTTTTTTCAAGCCTCAGCACAGAACATTTTGTAGAATTTGACTGCAAATCTGGACCCTGTGGCTTTTGTCAAAATACTAAACGCTGAACTCTCTGCTTGCCTCCCTTCTGACATCGTTAATGATAATAACCTGCCCCCCCCCCCCCCCCCCAGCTGCTAATCCTCTTTACAAAACGCTCTGCTGAGTGCCGGTCTAAGTCTCCTCTGCCCTGCATATTCTGCAGTCATTTATATCAATTCAGTATGACCATGGAAATGACCTGGTGGGACTTTAAATCGCTGTAAATGACCACGGAGGGGGGCGGCCGGCAGAGATGCGCAAGCACTGCTCAGGGATGGCTTAGCCAGCTACTGAAGTTTGGTGGGCTTGGAGTTGGAGTGTAGCTCCTGTCCTCCGGCGCGGGCATGGCACAGCTGTGTCTCGCTGCAAAAGGGGTATCTCTTGCGAGGAAAATCGTGGCAGAAGGCACTTGCCAGAGCAAGGATCTCTCCTGAACCCTGTCTCAAAACATTCAGATGTACTAACTTGCCTTTCTTTTTAACATGGGCAAAATCTAATCTGGTTGCTGTGCTAGAAACACACCCAAGCAAACAGAACCCGCAGATGATTAGCCTGACCCCCTGCCTGAGATACTGATTTATTTTTTACATCTATCTTCTCTTGATGTGCAGGTGTTAAGTCTCAGCTCATTTCATGTTCCTCTTTAAAACCGTTTCTGAAGTGATGGGTCCCCTCTGACTAATACTAAAGCAGTGGTTGCAGTATCTCTGGGACAACCTCTGCGATGGGCACAGATTAACCAGGCACCAACGATGGTGCAAATTCAACCTCACAAGAGAATGGCAAGACCTCGAGTGCTCCCTTGTATAACGGTAACGGTGAGCTTTTATTTAATGTTCTCCAGCAATCTATCTCTGAGAGCTTTAACAAGGTGGGCTACTGTTCCTCTCCTCCTTTAGAAAATGAAGAACTGCAGCAGAGATACTAAATTACCTCCTCAAGTTCATGGATTTTGAGGCCTGCCTAGTACCACCGGGAAAAAAATTCCCATTAAATATACTTCTGATGAAATTTTTAACTCCATGTGCTTGAAGTTTTCCGGGGGAACAACATGATTTTTACAGATGTTCTTGACCAAGGAAAGCCAAGTCGTGTCGAGAAGATCCAACCTGCAATTTTCAGGCATGTGTATCTAATCTGACCTGTGAGGTGTCTCGTGGATCCCACAGCCCCTCACTGAAGCGTTGCAGTTAGTAGGGGGGACCAGGGTCTGTTATATCCAATTTGTGATGCCAGTGGGGCTTTTCAGCATCACGGGTGAGTGTTGGACAGGCTGAAAACGTTTTAGTCTTTCTAAATCCGTGTGTATGTGTATTTGTGTAGCTTTCTCTGCTGAGAAAATGGTGGCTTTTGTCTTTCCTGAAAAAAAGAAAATGCTGAGACACCGCAGAGGGAATGTTCTTCTCCTGCCTGGTGGGTAGGATGGGATTATAAGGTGCAGAGGGATGTGGCACACTGATCTTCCTGCTCACAGGTTCCCTCCCTCCTGCAAGAAGTCTGCACTCTTAAAAAAGAGCAAATTTGTGTCCTGCCTCAAAGTTTTGAACTGTCCACACACTCAGCTTTATGATAACTGTTGAGATGTCCAAAAGGAAACAGCGTTTCCTTGCAGTCTGTAGAAGATTGCCTTTGGTACAGCCTTCCCACATTTCTCCCTCCTGGTTTATTACAGCCCTGAGACAAGCCCACTGCAAGACTTCATTCTTTTTTTATGAAATGCCTTGCAGTCCATTTACCAGCACACTGTAAAATCTTATCATAAATAATTAAAACTACAGCTGTCAAAATAAATGGCTGAAGTCCATTTTGGCAACGCTATGAAATATTATCCTACCAGTCTGGGGGGGAGATTGTTTTTTTTTGTTGCGGTTGCACGCTGGCAGCTCGGAGTCTGGCAGTGCCCTGTAATCAGCAATGAGTTTCCCAGTCATTAGTTCAAATTAGAGCAGCTCTGATGACAAGTCGAATGGCAACTCCAGCTTCTAATGGCTGAGGAAGGTGCAGGCTGACCCTTCTCACAAGCAGAGCAGAATGGTTTATTTTGTCCCATTCTCTGGGAAGAGGAACAGGCACAAAGCAGTTGTATAATGCTGTGTTCAGATGGGTTTGCAGCAGGGAGGTCTGGGGCCAGTGGCGAGCACGTGGCTTTGGTTAGAGAAGCAGAAATCTCAGCAAGAACCAGCGAACTCCCGGGGTCTGGAAGGTTGCAGCCTCCATGTGTTTTGCAGACCATGGTCTCCCCAGTGCCCTTTCTTTGGGCTTCATTTCAGATCCACCTTTTCTTGATCTCTTCCCTCCAAAAGAGAGCTAAAGAGACATTTCTGCTGCAAGTAAATACACATTGGGTTGGACAAATCCACCGGTGTAATGTGTGCAAGCAGGACTTGAAATGTGTGCAACAAGCAAAGGGGCTTAGAGGTGAGGTGGTAGGAGTTTCCATTTGGAGTTTGCTTAAAATTGCTGGGGGAGCTCTGGCTCTCAAGGTCTCCGCTCCACAGCAGCGAGGCCAAGATCTTAAGGATCTTCTGAACTTACAGAAGGTTTCTCTTCCAGTCATTTGGCCTACCCCGAGGAGATTTTTCCTACCTGATATCTAGCAGTGAAGGTCCTCACCCAGGAGCTGCACCCATGGAGGAGGTGAAAGTAAATGATGGCTGAGAGTGTGATGTGAGCTCTGGGTAACAGCTGAGCTTTGCAGGGGTGGGGAAGAGGAGTGCTGTGAGCTTGTACAACTTTTTTCGCAGATCACGTGATATATGGGGTCTTTGAAGTCACAGCTCTTGAACTTGAGACTATTTGAGATGCTCAGCTTTTATTAACACAACAAAACCTGCAAGTTTCTAGCCCTCATGGCTGCAGGGAAAAAGACTGAAAAAAGACCCTGAAAACCAGAGAAACCTAAGAAAATCAAAAATAGATGGCATACAGAAGGATTCCCATAGGTATTATTGCAAAAAAGTGTTGTGGTTTGGGAGGAAGATCAAACTCTAGAATTATCAGCTCCAGAACTTTTTATCCCTTCCCAGGAGAGGGAAGCATCCCCAAATGGCAGAAGCCTTTCATGGGTGTTTGCCCTGCTCTCTCATCCCTACTCAGGGCTGCCATGACCCAGCTGGGGAGGGGGTGAGTGTCCCCAAATCTGCTGCACACCCAGGTCTGGCACAGGCTGGGCTGTCTCTGCTGCACGCCTTTGCCCGGTGGCTGCCACCTGAAAATGCTATGCTGGTGTGATAAAAGGAGGTCCAGGAGCCAAGAAACCCGGGATTTTGGCTCTGGCCCTGCCGCTAGCTTGCCGCCTGTTCTGCGGTGGGTCACTCGGGCTGAGCCACCCCGACCCTGCAATGCCCAGATTGCCATGTGTGAGCGCTTGGCTAAATGGTTTGTAGAAATACAGGGCACCTGCCTTCGCTGAGCACCAAGCTGTATTTTTAAGTGCCTGGCTTTAGCTATGGAGATGACGGTAAAACCCTCCGTGCCTCTGTTTTCCTTATCTGTGGAGTGAGGATAATAGCATTGGCTCATTGTCATAAATCGTGTTGAGCCCTTCATCCGAAGCGGGAGTGGATGTTTCTCAAAGAACCTCAGGCATTTGGAAGTGTAAGTCCCAGTGAAAATCAGTTTGCAATTAGTCTTAGATGATTTTTGAAATTATTTTCTCCCTGTATCTCCCTACAGGAGTGTGAGGTCTCATTTCTTGCACGTAGCTATTGCTTTTGCTCCAGAGCAGGAGCATTTGCTTGTGAAGGTTTTCCCACCTCCCAGCCAGCCCTTCTCCAGGTCCTGGAGACCTGGGGCTGGACCAACGCCTCATGGCTCCTTGTGCCCTCATGGAGGTGATGCCTGGGCACTGCTGACTAGCTGGTAGATGCTGCTGGCTTCTCAGTCAGGAGCATCCCAAATCACTGCTGCTATCGGATTTCTTTCCCTTCACGGATCTGGCTGAGCCCTTCAGGTGGTTTGTAAATGCCACCTCCCCTGGGACTTGTTAAAGTGCTCCACCAGTGCCCATCTTCCTCTGCAGGGATGACCTTTAACTCATCTCTGCTGTTGCTACCTGACTCGGATCACCTCAGAAGAAAGGTTGCCATGGCGATTTCATATTCAGCTCAGCCAAAAAAATCCAGTTTCTGTATCTTATTAAATGCTCCCTTTCGAGGACCGTACGTGTGGAGAGCCAAGCCCGGGGGCTGCGTGCATCCACTGCAGCAAGGAGTTGGCTCACCGGGAGTTTCCCTGTCAGCCAGCATGGCTGTTCCTCACCCCTATGCCAATCCCAGCTGTTTTCTGGGTTTTTTTTCCATGTTAGGGTAGAAGCTGGGGGTTTAAAGCCAGTAGTATTACTATGAAAACACTCCTCTGCAAAATGTCAATCTGCCTTTTCAAGGGGATTTTTCACCACTCTAATCTAAACTGCACTGTCAGGAGTGGATGTTTAATGAGGATCAGTTGGAAGCCCTAATTGGATGGGTATTCAATGGGCTTCTTTTTTTTCAGTTGTTGTTTTATCCTTGGGACTCTGTTTTCACAGAGATCCTTGTTAAATTTTAGAAGCTAATCTCCGTTTAAACTATAAGCTCAGGGAACCTTAGTCCTCGGGGCCTGCTTGGAGCCATGGCTGTTGTGGGCTTTCATGGAATTCTGCTGGAAGGCAGAAAGAAAACCCACCCAGGATGCTTCTGCAGGAGCAGCAAGGACCATTTTGAGGCATAGGCAGTTCTTTTCTTGCAGAAAGCTAAGTAGCAGGCACAGTGCAAACTAAGATCTAAAGGCACCAAGGTCATGGGAGTGATGGAGAAAGCCAGGGAGCGCTGGGGTGGTTGGCCCAGGGTTCCCTTCTCTGCTGAGAAATGTGAATACGCACAGGCATGAATCTTAGAATCATGACATCATAGAATTGTTTAGGTTGGAAAAGACCTTTGAGATCATCGAGTCCAATGGTTAACCCAGGACTGCCAAGTCCATCACCGTACCGTGTTGCTAAGCGTCACATCAATGTGCTTTTTAAATGCCTCCGGGGATGGTCCAGCTCACAGAGATGCCCACTGCACTTATCTCCAGACAGACTGAGTACCCACAGCAGTAAGCAGCAAACCTCTGATCCCTTGCAAGGCCATGAACTCCCCCAAACTCATATAACCCCTTCAAACCAGCCAGAGATGATGCCTGCACACCCTGCAGCCACCTCTCCGGACCTCATTAACTGCCCCCGACTGTGTGCCAGCATTTCCCTGCCATGGCCTCTGTCAGAGGCAACAGGTGCTGCGCAAAATTATCTTAATGCATCTGTCACGAAGAACAAAATACATCATGCTGTATCATCTCGGAAATTACAGCTGAAACCCCTCTGAGCCATCTAAAGATCATCCCAGCCCAAATCCCAATGTTCTCCACATCCCACCTCCTGGTGCGTGGTCCCGCTCCCCATCCTCTGGCATGCACTGCATTCTGGCGGCCAGATGTATCTGACGGCAAAACAGCCACCCGGCAGATCCCTGTGGGGGCGCAGAAGCCCCCCTGCATTTTATCTTGTGCAGCACATGCTTCCTAACAGGAAAACCTTTCCCAAAGGATTTATTTCTCCATGTGAACACAGTGTCCTGAACGCTTTTATACAAACAATTGTGCTTTGATTTTCTTCCCCCCCCCCAAAAAAAAAAAAACCCACCAATTTATAGCAGATGATTTTAAAAACATCCTGGTTTTCTATAGCCATGCTTTTATTGCACTTTTAATTAAAAACTTGGGAAGACCATAAAAGACACATCACAGATGCAAGCGTTTCCATACCCCATTTCACATTAAACACTCACAAATAACCGCGCACCCCTGCAGCACCTCCTCTCTGCCCCCTTTGCCCTGCAGCATGCTCAGGGGTCCATGTCTTCAACAGATCCTTCGGCTACTAGCCGCCTCCTATTCCAACACACATGCAACACCTTCTCTCCATCCCTAATTGCGTTTCATTTAACATATGCAATTACCAGAATGACTTCTTCCAAAAATAACCCACAGGATGCTCAGAGCTGCCTGGCTTCTGAGACGGTTTTCAGCCAAGAAATCTGTGCCCTCCTGGTCTGTCCTGGAAAGCCCAGGAGCAGGTCGGTGTGCTTGTGAATCTGCCCATTCCATAATATCCTGAGAAAAGACGCCGTGAAGCCCGTACTCGAGGCAGGTGAGACATGCAGGTTACAAATCATAATGCCTGCCCAGTCATTTCTAGGCATTTGTTACGGTGTCTTAAGTCAGCAACCTCAACAACTCCCCTGGTCTCCAGCCAGGAATAAAAGCGCTGAAGGAAATCAGGCCACAGTAATTTCCCCAAACCACAGAGCTAACATGCGTGGTAATTAATTCTTTTAGTGGAGAGAGGTTTTTTTCTGCTATGAACTCTCCCAGGGGCTGATACAATAGTCCATCTCCTTGGCGGTCATCCCATGGCTTTAATCATGTGTCCCACACAATTCTGCAGAAAAATTCAGCAGAAATTTTTCCAGCATGGTGCCTGAAATCGAGCTGCCAAGATCCATCCTTCGAAACAGTGATGCAACTTTCTGAAGCAGTGGGTGAGATCGTGGTGCTGCTGGGCTCACTGGAAGCTGCCTCTTGACTTCAGCCAGGTCAGGATGTGTCCTACCACACACTGGCTTCTCGACGCAAGGAACAGCGTTGCATGCTAAGATGTGGAGTTTTGGGGGCTCATTATTTGTTTTAAAGACATCCAAGTCCGGGGCTTGTGGTTAATATAGAATATGTAGGAGCAAAGTTAGTTTTTCCTAGAGTTGTCTTAGTTATGGAAGAACTTCAAGAGTCCTTTCTCCAGCTTCCTTGAACTTGTCGTTGGAGGTTTCCTGAATTATGCTTGCAAACCTCTTTAAATCTGATCACGGATGGAGCATAAATGCCATGCTATTGAAGTCGAAGGACACAGCTTACTTTCTGGGGACTAACGCGTTGCGGTAAGCTGATACAGAAATAACTAGGATGGTTTTTGTTTTGTTTTCTTTTAACCATGTTTCCTTCAAAGCTTCCATCCATAACACAACATGCACCCACCCCCGTAACTAATTCATTATTTTACAGCAAGTAAAATCAAACAGGAGACAAATGACTGTTGTTTAGTGCCATTAGTTTCAATGGCTTTACACAATATTTGAGTCATTGGCTTGCCTCTTGCTTTGGAGGAATCCCAAATCTGGATGAATCTACGCGCATTATAAACCATCCGCGGGGCCAGGCCAGGCCTGCCTAACAGATGGAGGTCCATATGCTTTGGCTCTGCACCCATATGGAACACTAATATGCAGTGCAGGAACAGAGCATGCCTCTTCTCCTCTTTTCTAGCCACCTCAAATCCAAAGTCATTTCCAGACACAAGCAAGTCACCTGGAACCTGTGCGGCAAGACACTACAAGAGTGATGGTCCAAGCATAATATTTTCCTTGCTCTGTGGTTCCTACCGAAGCCTAAATTGAAACATTTTCTAGAAAGCGGCGCGTCAGGCTTTCCAGAGTGCTAGTTAAAAAACCCATTACATTGCTATAATGGCCTTTAACCTTTGCTGCCTGGGTCATGCAAGAACATGGAGTGCTTGACCGGCCCTGGCTGGAGGAATTTCTCCAGGTGACCAAACCAGTAAATAACTGTGGATATTTCACAACGCCTGGGAGGTTTTGTTTGCCGGAGGCACAGGATTAGTATCAGATGGCTTGCCACCATTTCAGCAGAGGGACTTTTATTGCTGGCTGCACTGCCCCGGCAGCGCCAGGTTTGTTCTGGCCAGGCACTTTGAGGGGGGACCCACAGGGGCTTTTCAGCGGTCAAGGACAGTGTTTGTCCTGGTGCTTAAGCCTTGCCCAAACTCTGTGCTTTTCTCACCAGTGCAACACAACGGGTACAGCTCAGTTCTGTTTTGAGCAAGTGAGCAGCACGTTCAGTGCCTGCACCCTGCAATCTTGAAGGATTGTCCTTTAAGGTGGTATGTCTTTGAAAGTGGCATCTCCCCGGCTGTCCCTGGGGTATGCAGGGCTGGGGTGAATGCCCTCCTCCTGCTCTGGGCTTTTTTTTAGGAGGCTGGAGATAGTTGCTGCTGGCTGAGTGCTGAGGATTCCTACGCTAACCAAAAGAGAGACATTTCCATCTATGCTGTTGCTTCATGTTTATTCTCAGCTCATGCACAAGGTGTGAGAACATCACGGTGGGAAGAACTGGTGGGTGCTGACTGTGATTCTTGTGGAAGAGCTTGTAGTTTTGCTTGGAGATGATGTTAAGCAGCTAAATGCATGTGCCTTCAGTTGGATTGTGAATGTAATTGGCATGCAATGGCTTTGCTCATGCATCAGGCTAGGTTTGATGGAGCTGAACAGGAGTTATTCCCAG
This sequence comes from Falco biarmicus, assembly GCF_023638135.1. Lineage (NCBI taxonomy): Eukaryota > Metazoa > Chordata > Aves > Falconiformes > Falconidae > Falco > Falco biarmicus. The sequence goes on along the minus strand of NC_079294.1, from coordinate 63,466,122 downwards.
CTGGAAAAGGAGTTTACTGCTGAAGACCCTAATGTTGCTGAAAATGGGAGAGAAGTCCATCCTCTTGGGAGGGTGATGACTTTTTTTGTTATCATTCAGGCCTCTGTCTAAGGTCTTTCTCAGTGATTTTGCAGATTTCTTTGCGTACATGGATGATGCGGAACTGTCTCGAGGGGGAGAAATAAGACATGTAGTCCATTCCCTGCTGCTGGTGGCCTCTCCAACCTGGAGCTTAAGCTGGAAGTGCTGTAGTATCCACAGTGAGACGACCCAATGTGGAGCTTGGACGTGAGCCATCCCATGACAGTACCGGAATCACAGAGGAGACTTGCCAGCTCATGGGTGCTCAGTTGTTTTCATAGGGAAAAAATAAGATGAAGTAGAGGTGAAGAAAAGGAAAGCTAGAAAGCGTTTGATGGAGTCAAAATGTGGACCGCAAAGTGAAATTCCACTGTGGTGCCAAGGGCAATAGAGTAACATTTAGAGACGAAAATAGCTGTTAATAAACCATTCATAAATGTGAGAAACCTAAAAAGGAAAGCAATCAAAACACTGGAAGAGCTGAAAAATATGTGGTTTAACAATGCATTACACTGGAGACCATGGTTACGCAGCTGGTTTTACCTCCTGATGTTGAGGGGCACTCTGGAGCAAACCACTTCCCTGCCATCCCATGTGGGTCTCTCAAAGCGTTATGCTTTAATTTCCATAGTTTCAAGCCTCTCTAGCATGAAATTGGTTCGTTTAAATTTTTAAAAAGGGTGGTGGTCAAAAAATGGCATTTATATATCAAGATCTGTATATGGTACAACCTTTGTGAGGCTATTTTGCACAAAAGTAAAAATGAAATAATATTGGTATCAACTGAAACCATTTATGTCATTTGAGACTGACTGAAGTCCACAGTGCTCAGACTTTTTACTAAGCAGTATCCAAAATGCAATATAAAAATGCAAACAATTTTCATCACACCTTCAAAATGAAACATTGTTTCTTTCTGGTTTGCAAGACTGGTGTCTCAAAAAAATAAATAAAAAGAGATCTGGTTGCTTTTTAGCACTAAAAAACCCCTTCAGGCAGCTTGAAAAAGGCACCAACAAATCAGTAATTTGATTCACAATTACTATTTGCACTTTGTTCACTAATTATCTGGGCTGTGAGTGAAGCAGAGGATTGGTCGCTGACCCTGCGGCAAGCCCCGGCTGATGAAGCATTTAGAGGAAGGGGACCGTCCCCGCTCCGTCCCCGCTCCATCCCTCTGCTCCAGCAGCTGGGAGGGCAGTGGTGCCCCTGCCAGCCCTGCTGGGCAAGGGGCTGGGGGCACGGGAGGCGGCTGGGGTCCTGTGCGGGAGTTCACAGGAGATCCTGCAACTCACCCAAGCTAGCATTAAATAAGGCAGCGCAGGCATAAATGATAAAGGCTCTCAGCAGCACGGAGCCTGGGGACACTGCAGCTTGACCAGGGGGGCAGTGCAAGATGTGGGCAAGCAACAGCCGCATCACTATACATATATATATATATATGTATATATATATAGTTTTATAGGAAGAACAAAAGTACTGTGCTATTCCACTCCTCCTCTGCACCACTCTGCAGCACACACACAGAGCAATGAGTGCAGCGAGAGCTGAATTAAACTTCTTGTCTGAAGGATCCTTGTTCAGCCTGGACGGGTCTGTAATGACAGGTTGGCTCCTTGAGCTTCGTTCATCAGGGACCGAAATCACTGGAGTAATCAAGGGGAGAGGAAAACAGGAGTGAGCGTGTGCTTGCCACAATGCTCGGCAGTGTCGGAGAGTGCCATGAGGTTTCATGGCTGGCTGCTAGCCCAGAGACACAAAGAAGCATGTGGCAGATCTGAAGGCTGGGATGTAACCAAGTGAACCATGGGCAAAAAGAAAAGCAAGTCAGGCAGCTGTACTTCTGGCCGTGTTACAGCTAAGCAGGCGAGGCAAGACCCTTATCCCCAAGCTGTTGTAAGAGGAAAATGCACCAGAGGCACACAGTGAGGAAAAGGACGTTGGGTTTGGCCAGAACCACCCATTAGACTGTTGCCCCAAAAAGCCATGCTGGGAAACGCAGCCCCAAACTGTGGGCTTAGCCAGGTGAAGGCTCAAATTTACCTCTATTTTACAGGTTTAGATTGCTTTTTACCACCTGAAGGCCTTTTAGCACAAATGTGCCTAACCCACGGGAGGGAGCTCCCCATCCCCAAGCCACCAGCATCACCAGTTTGGGCTGGCCTCGCTGCCGGAGGGAGCAGTGCGATGGAGGAGCGAAGATCAAAGAGAGCTGCTGCTGTCCTTTAGGGCAGTTAAGTACATTCACAGTGCAACACGCACCCGCACCCCTGCCCGAATAGCATCAATACTCCTTTTTGTTTCGCGCTTGAAGACAGGAGGGCCTTAATTGGGCATGAAGAAATTCATCAAGCAGCAGCCGGGTGCGGCCATCGGGTCTCCCCATAGCGTCTGCAGCTGCCATGCCGCAGCCCTGCAGCTGCTCGGCGGCTGGCGGCTGCCCCAAAACAGCCCAGATAGCACCCACCTACGGCAAGCATCACTGCTCCCGGTGCCCAGCACAAGGGGGACCTGGAACTCCGGTCCCGCTGCTCGCGAACAGCCTGTGGGCATTACGGCTTGCTGAGCTGCAGGGGCTGGGGCTTGGTGGAGCCGGGTCCCAGCTGTTTGCTGGAAACACAGACAGTAAAGCGTGTTTCCAACCTGAGGAGCTGCTGGAAGAGCCAGACCGGAGGACTTGGCACAGCCCACTAAAGCAAGGGGGAATGTCTAGGTGGCTTTGTGCGTATAAACTCAGCAGGGACCAACCCCCGTGGCAGCGAGGTGAAATGGGAGCTCAGCCATGGATTTCCATACCTGCAGGGTCTTCTTGCTCTTGGTTTAGTGTATTTTCAAACCAGGGGTGAGCAGGGCCTGTTTTGGGAACAGAACCATCACCAACAATGTCATGCCCCTGAATAATCTGCCTTTAACTCACCTCTGCTCTGACCCAGCAGCTGCTTCAAGAGCTCCAGAAATCCCTTCTCCCACCCTAATTTTAACCCCCCAACACACCCCTGGGGTGCTGCTGTTACATTTAGCTCAATGATCTCAGTGAGGACACCCTGGGGGCTTCAGGTGTCCCCCTGGCTGAGCACCAACATCCACCCCAGGTGGGCAAACCAGCCCAGCCTTCCCCTCGCCTTCACCAGCAAAGAAGGTTCCAGGGTCTCCCCATGTAATCGCCTGGCATTTTATGGTCTTGCTCCTCTTCTCATCCTCCTAGTCAAGGAAAATAAATACAAACCAACAATAAAACCCCTGCATGTTCATTTCTTGTATTTTTATTTAAAAAGAAGGTTTGCTAACAGCAATCAGTACCGTGGCCCAGGCCCCTCAATACAACAGGTGGCTTTAGCAGTCCCTGCGGCTTCGTCCCTGCTCTGTCCCTCCTCCATGCTGGGGACAAACCAGGGAATTACCTGGCTTTAACAGCCACTCCTGAATCACGGGAAGCTCCTTGGGATTGCAGACAACTTCCATCTTACAGTTTTATTCTCTGTCTCCTCCTGTCTCAGGAAACCCCAACAGCTTAAGCTGAGGTTCCCAGCCAGGTTTAGCCTTATCGTGCAACCAAACTCAAGTAAAAATAATACAAAAAGGAAAAAGAGAGCCAGGTTTAAAAAAAAAACAACAAAACAAACCCAAACAAAAGATAAAAGAAATAATTTTCTGGAGTTTGAAAGAAACATTCCCTTGGTGGCAGATTAGCCCACATTTATCCACTATAATGTTGCTTATACCTTAATCTTAGGCATCTTCATCTGACACTAATTAGCAGGCTGGAGGCTCCTACAGGTACAGTAGCTTCTACATTCCAAAACATGAAAGTGAGCTCTTCCTTTTACCACTTGAAGCACTGAGTTTTTAGAGATCATGTCAGGTATTTCAGCCCCAAACTGTATACTTTTTAACTTAAAAAAAAAAGCAGTAGGAGGAGGCACAAAGGTGATAATACCCAGCCATGAGAACACTGCAGCCCGTGTCAGAGGCTTGCCTGTGTCGTGTTATTTACTCTCCCACAAATTAAACCCAAACTGCACTCGCTGAACCCCTGACTCACCTGCCTGCTGGCACCAAGTGCTAATCAGGAGACAGGGCAGTCTGCAGAAACAGAAAATTAGACAGGCTAATCAGAGCAATCTGGTTGCTTCCTTCAAAAAACCCAAAACTCAGAAAAAAGCAAATGTGGTTATAAAAACGTCTTTATATTTTGGGTTCTCTCCGGAAAAAAAAAAAAAAAAAAAAAGGTTGGGAAGGAAGATTATTTCTTTGACATTCAACACTAGGCAAGCATCCCATCAAGATCCGTTTGACATCCTATTTAACTGTTCAGAGTAAGAACTAATTGGAGCTTCAAAGAAAGGACAGAGCAGGACTTCAGGAATACAGCGCTGTATGCTGGTTCTTTGCAGAGAAAAGTGAAAATAAATTATTTAGACTTGACAAAGTCCCTTGAAGTCCTGCAGTCTTTCTGCTTGGCTGGGTCTCAGGCCTATCACCAATATTTCAGCGGTTATTTTTGGAGGGGGAGAGAAGGCAGGCTGCTTAGCAGGTAGCATTTGGGAATTAAGAGCTAGATATACTTCTGGTTTTCATGAGCCCTGACAGATGTTGAGTGTCTTTGACTGTGGCACAGTAAGACACTTCATACTAGTGGTGCAGGTTTGTGGCAGCAAACCTCCCTCCTGCCACATTCCAGCATCTTTGCTCCTTTCTAAATTGTTCCTTCAAAAAGGGAGAGAAAATACATGCTCAGCATCCTCCTCACCGTCCGCCTGGCTCAACACTGATGCTCCCATTCTCTGGAGGCCCTCACATCTCATCTCCGAGCAAATTCCATCACCAGGATCAGCTTAGCACTGCTCCCCACCACCGCCTGGAGATCAAGCTGCAGCCCAGGAGGCTTCTCCCTCTCCTCTCCGAAGGCTGTGCACAGCCTGCTGGCCCACGTTTTGGATGGATCTGTGCATGCCTGCCAGACACCGGTCCCTGTGGGGCTGGAGACGGGTCCTGCTCGGTGCCACAGGCATTCCCTCGGCTGTGAGAGCCGCCAACAAACCTTCCCTGCCCACCCCGCTCCCTGCCCCTTCCCCTCCCCACCACGAGCACGGGGCCAAGAACGCGCCTCGCTGAAGAGTGCCAGCATCGGCGTCCTTGGCCAAACTAACTACCAACCTCAGACCAGTCACGACAAACGGCTTAACGGTTACCCATCACCTAACATACCCTCAAAAACCAAGGCCACCTTCACACCTTTTGGATGTAGGGTGAATGCCCTTCCAAGCCCAGCAAGCCCCCAGCAAGAGGTCTTGCCCGGGCCAGTCACGCCAGATGCTCCTGCATCTCTCCTGCCCCTTTCCTTGGTGAACACCGAACAGTTATAATACTCAGGTCAATATATATAGGTACCACGTATATATATTTGTGTCGCTGTGCAGCGCGTTAACAAAGACAACCAACCCCACCAGGCACCACTTGTCCTTTGTGCCCCCTCCCCTTCCTCCCGTGGCTGTGCAGGAACGCGGCCGGGGACCACCCTACGTGGCCCCATCGCACTCCCCCACAGTCAGCTTCAAGGCTCCCTGCTGGTGCAGCGTCTTTAAGGCTCTGAACTCCAAGGGCATGGTGTGTGGGCTGGCCTGCGAGGTGTAGCCGTACTTCAGGCTGTCATAGTAGTGGTACTTGACTGGGTTCTGGTTCTGGTCCAGGGGAAAGGGCCAGAAGCCGTAGAGAAAGATCTGGTTGCAGAAGCGAGTGGCTAAGGTGTACATGAGGAGGCCGGTGGTGGGTCGCTTGATGTGGACCTTGTTCGTTAGCCAGTACCTGCAAAGGGAGAGCAAAGCGAGTTATTCCCCCTGCGCACGAAGCTCGTGTCTTGCATTTTCTCTCTCCTGCCTCTGACCGAGACATATTGGTGATTCAAAGTGAGAGGTTTCTAACTAGCAGAAGAGTTCCCCATGCCAAGAAAAAGCCTCTCTAGGGATTGCTTCATGAATAAGCATCCTCCTGCTCTCTGTCTGGCGGTTACATCACACTTGTTGCTATGGCATTGAAGCATCTCATGCCTCGGCAATCCTTTATGAAAAACAAATTGCTTGCAACAGTGGCCTTCAGTACTCCAGCCTACAATTATCTTCCAATCAACCTAGGAGATCAATATCACAGACCAAACCATCCACATGTCAAGTAGACTCCAGCAACCCCTCGAAGCAGGCACACTCACACACACACGCTGATGATTTTCATTGATGAATGAAGATTTTTACTCTGACAGTAAACACAACAGGGCTGTAAAAACGTTTGCTTCGGAATAAAGAGTGATCAGACTGAAAGAGCTAAAACACGCTGCTATGTTCCCATTATGGCCAGCGATTGCTGCTGTGATCTTGGACCAAAATACATCACTAGAACATCTGCATCAGTCCATGAGATACACAATACGGCATATTGCAATAAATAACATGTGATATGGAGGTCAGCTGTGCTTGCTGCTGAAAAGCGCGTTACTTTTTATGAGGGATGGCAAAAAGAACAGGGAAAGATGTAGTGATGCACGAGCAGAAATGGTATCAGCAGTTGTATTTTTGGGCTGCCGATAAAAGTTATTGCAGCATCAACATCTCGTAAGAACTGTTTTCCAGTGCCCAGTGTTTATTGCACAGGCAGCTTACCTGGTTTGCTCAGCAGAAAACCACCACCAGAGGAGCAAAATCGGAAAGATAAAAGGTTTGGGGGAGGTAGAAGATGCCCCCCCCCGGCTGCACCCTCTCCTCCCCCAGCACGTCTGATGCCAATGTCGCCCCACAGCAAGCAGGGCTGTCGCAGGCAGCGCATCCCACCGTGCCACAGCCCGTTCAAGCCTGTGGATTATTTTTAATAGATCTTTTAAAGGGCCCGAATTCAGGTGAGTGCCTGGCAGCGCTTTCAATAAAAGGCATGAGGAAGCGGAGCAGAGCACGTGGCATTTCTCTGCTCTCACCCAGAGGTTTGGGATCCTGAGCCGAGTCCCATTGTTACGCGTGGAGCCATGGGAAGTGTCTTGCTCCTCATTCGCACTTTCTGCCAGGCTCCTGAGGGCCTGCTGCTCAGACAGCGGGAACTCTTGGGAGAGCTGAGTCTTAATCCTGCAAATTAGCTTTTCACGAAAGCCATTAAAATTTAGCAACCAAGGCACAAAAAGTACTTGCTTGTTCTCAGTCAGATAAGAGAAAAATTGACTTTTCTGGTGAATCAAATTCTGGAAGCAGAGTGACCGCCTTGGCATCTGCAGCAAGGGCACGGCAGGTTTTGTTGGGGTCCCAGTGCCTGCAGCTTTAGCAAAGGGTAAGTATGATGTTTTGGGAAGGGGGTCCTCCTTGCCTAGCTCATTTTGGCATCCAGCACAAAAAAGGAGCAAGAAACTGGGCGAAAGCCAGTATCTCCGAGGCACAGCACCAGCATTTTCTGAGCTTGCCCAGCCATATGGATTGTGCTATAGGGACACAGCAAAGCTCGCTGCGGTGTCAAGGCAATCTTCTCCCACAGGTAGCCATTAAACAGCCTCCTTGATGAGTTTATGGGTAAGCACATTAGACCCCTGGTGCGCAGAGAGAAATGGGAGATTATCACAACTATTTAACACTGTGAATTAGGTGGGGTATCTTGATGTAGGAGGGAAACTACCTGGGAAGAACTGTCAAGCCACATTAACCGGCTGGCTTTGGGGGAAGACAACTGTCTGGGTTTGTCCTGCAGCTGCTTCAGCCTTAAAACTCTCCTTTTACCAGTTTACCAGCTGGAGCACAGAAAGATACCGGTGACCGTTCACCTGCCCAAAATATTAACCTGTGGGTTTTGTGGAGAGGCTGTAAAACCTCTACGATCGTACAACGTCGTCGACAGCACAACGACGTGTCCCTTGCACATGGGTACAGGACATTCACAGAGCCACCGACATTTCAAGCATATTAATGATGACAAAAATGACCTGGGCCAAACACCAAAGCGCCCTACAGAAGCACGCTGTCCTCTGCCACCCAGCACGCACACACAGCCTCACCGAGACCGAGTGTGCGCAACCGGTACCCAAAAGCTGCCCTACCGAAACCAGCCCGGTGCGTCCCCCTCAGCACACGCAGCTAGTGAGCGCTCACTCAGTGATATCGGGGTAGGGAGCAATGACAATTCAGTTTCTTACAATGAAAATTAAACACCTGGCACCCTTATCTGTATTTCACTCTATTGCAGGCACGGTATTGCGAAAACCAAAGGGATGACAAACCTTGCTTCTACCGCATCATAAATTCTTGCTGCTGGCTGCAGCTTTAGAGGGGGTGATGGACTCCAGGCCATCCCAGCCCACCCACACAGATGACATACATAATATATAATGCCCAAACCATAACACAGGCCATGCCACAGCACTTGCAATTTGTCTCCTGGACAACAAAGCTAGGAAATCCTCCGGTGAGGTCTGGGGAATACGGTTAAATGACTGGTTTGTGATGGGAGTGTGGGAGCTGCGCAGGAAGATCTCCCTCTTATCTCTCCCACCGCTGGCCAACTGAGACAGCGGCCCCATTCCTGGTGCAGGAGAGAACAGCTGGGGATGGAAATAAAGCCTAATTAATTCTGTAAATCTAAATGAGGTTGTCTGGGCGCACATGGGATGCTGTGTCAACAGCGCACCTTTAATATGTGAGGTCCGGGATTTTAATTAGGAGGAAAGATAATCTTGAAGCAGGCAGTAATTATTTTTCAAATTGGCTACACCAATCACCATAACTATTAACTGCAACATTTTATGGAAAGAGACAGCAATTAAGAGAGAAGAGCAAAGAGCAGTCCTGAAACTCAGTACCTCCTTTCTCAGAGCTGTTCTCACAGCGTGGACCTCCTTCAGAAGCCGGTGCTGTGTCATTTCCGTAAATAAACCCTCAGGGGTGGAAGCAGCTATAGAGATAGGCTGGTGCCTGAGCAGGATGCAGCTATGAACAGGAACCGTGACGCTGTCAGGCAAAAATTGTCCATGACAGCTTGTTTCGGATCATGATAGTGACAGATGGAGAATGCCATCAGATCTTCAAGGCCATCTTTTGTACGGAGGCAGCCTAGACACCAGCCCTGGCACCTATTTGAACTAATACTTGACGGTTAGCCAAGGACAGAGGCTCCACGAATAGCAGCTCAGAGAGTCCTATCCTAGCTGGTAGGTGGTTCTGGTTGCTCCTCAACAACATCAATTTTCCCAAATGTTTCCAAGAAACTTAAGTAGTCTCCTAAGCAGAACTGCATAGCACTGCTGCCCATCGGTGTGTGCCTCCTGCGAGGGGGCTGCAGCGACTGCTGTATTTGGACTGTAAAACCCGGTGGGAACTCTTCAGGAGACAAAATGCTCTGAAACTGCCCCTAGGAAGCCACAGCTCCCACCCGAGTCAGGGAAGGGAGCAGCCTCCACATGGCACTCCTGGAGCACGCACCCCGTCGCACTGACGGCGCTTATCCTCCTCCAGCACCACCAAATTCAGGGCGCAGAGCCTGGCCTTGGCTTGGGCTGAAACGCTGGCTGCAAAACTCCTCCCCGCAGGCAGCGTTTGAGCACTGCCCTGCTCTGTGCCTACCCATCACCTCCTGGCATGTCTGAGAAAACCCTGAAGTAACTTGTGCTCTTCAGGGAAGGGCTAGCCTGCAGGATAAAATGAACAGAAAATCCATCGGCCCGATGAAACAAATAGAAAAACTCATGTCAAAGAAATCAAGTTTCAGCAGTATCAGCTGCATTACTTAGTGATACAAATCAGAATAGCTGAAATAATGCTATTTCAGACCCTTTTAAAACAGCTTATTCATAAAAGTGTGATAGAAACACAAGCTGTTGTGGAGGTGCTAGTCCTTGACTGTCAGGCATATTACCAGTCTGCCACACATTCTTCTCCCATTAATCCTCATAAAAACCCAGCTACAGATAATCAGAGCAAGTGACCTGATGGTGCTTTGCACTTGCACTGGTGCAGGCAAGGACAGGACCCACCGGTGCTGGCAGGGCATAGCATGTATCCCAAACGCTGGGTGGATGGAGATGAAGTGCTGGAGCCCAAGCAGCCACAGCCCCCACCCTGCTTCTCCCAGCCCTTTTCTGTCCATGTATCCAGTCTCCTCTGTCACCTCCACCAAAACAGCAGAGAGCAGGTAGAGCGATGGGATCTGTGCTGGATGGGCAGGAATGGGCAGGTCTCCACCCAGATTCATGCTAACGCTGACTCCAGAAGCTGGATCTGGAGTCACAGTTGGGCTTTATCCCCAGGCTGGGGAAAGCCTAAACACCAAATCAAGCTTCAATATCCAGACTGGAACTGTACCGTGTGGCTTGGACTTGGCACAAGAAAATCAGCCCTGAGACACAGCTAAATAGCTCTTTTCTCCTCCAGGTCTTGAGTTCTGCAATGCCCTTTCAAACACCCACAAGTTAATGCATTTCCAAACAGACAGAAAAGGAGGAAGGTAACCGGGAAGAAGATTACCCTATTTCTTTCCTCTTTCCTTCCTATGCCCCTCGCCTTCTTTTGACCAAGACAAGACTAAATCTTCTTCCCGATTAACCAGAACAAATTAACTGTCTTGGGGTCCTAGTGCAGACACACCACAGCTTGGGTACAATGTGCCTCAAGAGGCAAGAATAATCACTCACACAAGGATTTATTTGTGGGATATCCACTGATCTAACCCACACATGGCTTTACAGGGCGTTAGCAGTCCCTCACATCCTACCCCAGCCACATGCCTGTGACTGGCTATTTTCTCCCCCTACACCCCTCAGCTGAGTGCAGGACCACTGTCCTTAAACCGCCTTTGGGACCAGAGAGGAAGGGCTTTAAGGCACGAGTCCCCAGGGCAGATATTTCAGAGAAGCCCCTGTAGGTGTAAAATACCGTAAGAGAGAAAGCATGGAGTAGCTGATTTAGAAACCCCGTAAGTGGGTGATGCTGGCTAATCAACAGCAGAACGGTCTTGAGACAGAGAGTGAGAAAAGATGAGCTGGGAGAGCTGTGTAAAGCGAAAGCAGCAGATTAGCTTTGATGTGTTAAAAGGGGAGCCTGTGGAGGGATGCAAAAAGGTGGGGTGATACAACCAAAGCAACAGGTTAGGAGAACAGTCTGCACACATGCGCTCTGTGTGGCTATAAGCAAGGTGAAGGCTGCGGGGAAGGATGCAGTGTGAGCGGGACACGAGACGAGGAGGGACCAGGGGAGGGTTTCCCCCATGGCTGGCGGATGGGAAAGGCAGTGGCTGAGCAGCACTGCCCTGACAAATCAAAGGCTTTGATGTTGTTTGGGTGTGAGGACCCAGGGAGACATCTGAGGCAAAGATGAATCCACCTTGTGCCCCACCAGGCTGCACTCCAGGGGAGATGTGGCAGAGCAGCACTACACAAGCTATGGACCCAGAGCAAGGCAATCACCGTCGTGAAAAGCGCGTGCAAACTGTCACAGCTATTTGGATGTTAAACCTAACAGGAGACTTAGCCAAGGAGCTGGAAGATTTATTGATTTTTTTTTTCTTTCAAGAAGCTCTTAACAAAATCTGATGGGATTAGAATTGCTTACTGCCAAGAGACCCTCATGATGGACACAGTGAAAATGCTAGACTAGATTAGACAAGACAAACTGAAACGTGTCCATGAATTCTCTGCAAGGAGTGATAGTCAAACCTCCAGACACAATTATTTCCCCCTGCTTCCTAAATTTCATGTTATTTCTGTAACAAAAGCAGCTTGGCAATAGAGATTACAAGGCTTTTTGGAGACACTAACAGATGACTTATAAGGGGCTTGCTTGCTTCCCAGCCAGGAGACAAGCACTGTGCCAGATGAATTGCTCAGGAGACATTTCATAGAATTGCTCCAAAGTGAGTCACGCACCCCTGAAACACATGGCACCGTCCCCATCCCCACAAGCTGGCTCCCTGCCACGGCACAGCTTTCCTCTTCAGCCTTAGGTAGCGACTCGGCTTCCTTCTGAGCGCCTCCAGAATTCTCCTTGTATCAGTGTTCTGATGCTGATGGTTCTCTTCCCTCCTGGCGTGAAGACGGCGAGTTTAACCATGTAAGAAGAGCCTCCGTCCTATTGCACAGATTATCCAGAATCATCAACACAAAAAGCTATCAGCAAACATTTAAGGCACCCTCAGAGCTAGGAAGGTGATGTCTCAAATGATGCTGTTAAAGACAACAAACCCAAATGCTTTTTACTTATCACAGCAACACACACTCTACAAATGCCCCAAATGCACTGAAAATTATAGGAAAAAAATGCTCAATTGCCACTGAAATGCATTCTAGTCTGGGGGAAAGCAGAGCAGGACAATAAATACTGCAGTTCAAGGAGGAGTCAAGAACTCACAAATGTATTTTGCTGGTAGTAAGGGAAGAAAAGGCAAAGCTTTTGTAGCAGAATTGTTGGATGAGATGTTAGTCTTTGTAGAAAGTGCTATTCCTTGGGAAAAAAACCCTATATATACATATATATATATATAAAAGAGCGTCTTGGCTGAAAGACTTCCCCCGTTTCTTTGTGATTTCCAAATCAACTTAGGGTAGATAATAAAGGGTAGCTTTATCCAGCAAAGGAGAAGACAGGACATCTCTGCAATCGCAGCACAGAGGGATGCTCTGTGGGGCTTTGTGGATTATCAATTCTCTGCCGCATACTACATGCCACAAAAATTATTCATTTCACAAATCTCAGATCTGTCAAATAAAAGTATAATGCTACGAACTGGCATGTTCTACAGAGAGAGCTGGAGAGACAGAGGAAGTCATTGGAGACCATATCCCTGTAACAGCAAGGAGCTCATAAGCAAAAAATACAGGATGATCACAGGAATTCAACAGTATCACAGAGGATGAGTAAGTAAATGCCTAGTGATGCTGGTCAGTTTGACCTGAGGAAGGAATCCTTCTTCATCCCAAACTACAGCATACTGATTACCCTGAGCAGATGGCCAAGACAACCCTATAGGTACCGGAGAGGTTTCCTATATAGCACCAAGAGCATCAGCACACCCACCCCCCACCAGCTGTGACCAGTTCATTCAACACTGCCTGAATCACTCTTGTATCCACCCAAGTCCAAACCTGAGGAAGCTACACCAAGGAAAGGGTTAACATTGACTCCAGCCGTCCCCCAGCACAGCCCTTGGTCACCCAGCCCTGGGTGGTCCCTCAGCCCTGGGTGGTCCCTCTGCAGGGCTCCTTGGCCAGACCACAACACACTGGGTAGGTGTTGAATTGCTCCCATCAGTTCTGGCTTTCTGAGGGGGCTGCAGTTCTAATTATATTAACTGTTAATTAGTAGGCATTTTGATTTCCTGCTGATAAGTGTGAGAGCAGGTCAAGCAGCAGCTCCCTTGGCTTAGAGGGCAGCCCCAACGAGGACTAGCACTGGCTTCTGCCATTATAATTGAATTGGTGCCGCCTCTGCGCAGCCATGACCCACCTTTCTCCATTGTCCCACAGCACAGTACAAGCCCAAAGGGCAGGATCGAGGTCTCAGCCGTAGCTCAGACAGGGCACCTGGAGCCTGTCATCAGCTCAGCCAGTGTCTGACCACATGCTGGTACCATATCCACCCCAGATACCCACCAACAGCAGCCACTGCACTTGCTTGTTGGTCAGACTGGTTGCATCCCTCTGAGCCCCAGGAGGTTTTCAGAAGCCCAAAGCCATGTTCCTTGCACAGGACCCCATGAAAACCCACGGGAACACTAGCACGTGCAAAAGGAAGACCCTACTCCAAGCCATGGGAGAGGGGTGCATCACTATGTGCCAAGAGACAGCGCTGAACCCCTGGGCTGGTTCCAACATCCCTGGGTCCCCTCCAGCCAGGGAGGACCTGCCAGCCACGGGTGGCAGCTCCAACACTGCTGTGTGGGGGATGCACAGGGACAACTAGAGCGCCAGCCAGCCCAGCTGGGCCACAGGGCTACAGCACAGGAGGGCCAGGAAGGTGCCACGAGTTGGAAGCTCAGCTCGGCAGAGCTTACTGAGGCATCCTCCTCTTCTCCCACAGGAAAGTGATGCTTGGCCCTTGCCAATCCCTCTGCAAAGCTTCCTATAGGAAGTTTCTGGCACTGGGAATGGTTGCCAGCACAGGATTAGCAGCCTGTTGATTTAAAGGGCTTATTACAGGAGCTTAATTCTATTTTGACAGATGAAAGTAAGTCAATTACAGCTAGAAATAGCTCAGAATTTGGGTTGTGGGAATTTTTTTTTCCTTCCTCTCCTCCCTTTCTGCGAGTTATGGTATCACTTCCTTCTGTCTCTTTACCTCAAAGCCAGCATTTTCAGTAGGATGCCTCTCTGGCCCAGAGAAGGCTCAAACACAGGCACCTGGGGCAGACATGGTTCTTTTTGCCCATTATTGCTGCCTGCGATGCACCACGGCACGAGAGCCTCCACTCCCACCAGCCGCCTGCGGAGCTGCCCTTCGCACCCCTCTCCCCAAAGCACCCCCTTAGGCTTGCTCCTGCACGAAATGACCCCAAAACCTGTCCCGTGTCCACCCCTGGACCAACACGCAACCTGAGCTGGGACAGAGCAACCCAGCATGGACCAGAAGAACTCAGCCTGGAGGTGTGCAGGGGAAGAAGTGCTCAAAGCAAGCATAAAACATTAATGCTGAGGCTTAGAGGCAGAAGCACCACCTACATGACTGAATTCCCATCCCAGGAGATCAACAGGGTCTAGCCAAGATCACAGAGGGCAACTACTGCCACTAAGCCACCTCCAGCATAAGCCACCACTTGCCTAGACTCCTTAAATGCCTAACGAGTCATGACTCCCTAGCGAAATGAAGCAAAGCTTACCCCACCCCCAAGCCGTTCACAGGCAAGTCTCACCCCTCGGGCTCCCTTTCTTTTATAACCTTCCCGTCCCCACCACACCTGTGTCTCCCACACACCTGAAGCTGCAAGGAGAGAGCAGAAAGCCCCCTTCCTTTCCTCCCAGCAAGTCTGCTCACCACCACCTGGCCCTCTTTACCTGATCAGCAGGACCAGACCACGTCAGTCACCTCTCTGCCTTGGCTGGTCATTTAAGATAAGCAGTGCAATTAGCACCGTTACAGGAGAGTACAGGCTATTCATGAACAGTTCTTGGGCCTCTGCCACTGCTGAGCCTGTCCAGGCTGCCAAGAGCTCCCTGACCTGAAGGAGCCATGTGAGACTTGCATGTGTCACTCAGTCACACGGTGACAAACCTCATTGCTAGCTCAGCACACACGCACTTCTCCAAGGAAAGCTCTAACCATAGCTTGGGGAATTATCATGGTGATGACACCCAGGCTGAGACCCCGGAAAGCACTGGAAGGCTTAGGCTCGCTATATTGCACAGCTAAAAGCCCTCACACACTCAAAGAGCAGAGTGGGGAGTTCCTGCTGGCAAGGTGGTCTCCATTTCTTGTCTAGGGACCAGCCACCACCTGTGGAGTCATTCTCATGGTCTGCAGAAAGAAACAGCTCGCACCGTTTGCCTCCAGCACAAACCCATCGATCACGCTCCAGCTCAGGAAGCTCACAAAATCCTGGCTCCGAGCACACCAGAAACACTCTCACCCTCGGACAGCGTGCAGCAGGCGCAGCGAGGGGTAGGCAGTCCTGACGTTGATGTGATGCTTCAGGATGAGCTCGTTCACCCACTCCACTCGCTCCTTGCCCCCCTTGGCCATGAACGCTGGGATCCAGAGGATGCTGCCGTTGAGGCTGTGGAGGCGCTGCAGCAGCTTCTCCCTCCAAGTCTCGTTCACCAGGTCCTCAAAGGCCCGTTGGATGACCGAGGGGTTCATAGTCACCAGGTCCGTCTTCATGCCCACGTCCTGTGAGTACTCCTGGACCGGGGCCAGGTTGCACCTGCGAGGGGAAACACTGAACAGCCCTTTACAAGGGACGCTGGAGAGGGCAGTGACAAACACGAGGGGTGTGTGATGCCAAAAGCCAGGGCGAGTGACAGATGTGCCCGTTCACCCTTGCTTTTGGGAGGAGGAGGAGCAGCAGCGAGCATCAGTCTCTGCAATAAATTCGAGGGGCTCTGACCTGGCTGAGCCATCTTAATATCGGGTCATCGCTCCTCAGCGTGACGACATGTGCATGCACATTCCTCTGCGGCAATGCTAATAACAGACATAACTTTGGTGTCTGGTGGGTGGGTTTGTAGGATCGGTATCTCTTATGGTGCGGTTCAAAAATAACACGTAGCAACAAACCTCCCGTCTTTGCTGCCACGGCAGATTTGAAATGAAAGGGCCTTTCCCACGCAAGGAAGGCGCTCGCTTCTTCATTCTAGCCCTGCTGGGGTAATATTATCCCAAGTCCCTTTTCTCCTCCTGGTGAGTCTCTGCTAAGAGCAGACCTGGTGGCACCAGCAGCGATAATAACACCAGTGGGAAGGGGATGCCAGGACATGGTCTCCACAGGGTTTGGCTGACTGGAGGCTGTGACCTTCAAGAAACATCTCTTTCTGTAGTATCAATTGGTGCCTCCTCTCAGGCTGTGCACGCGGATATGGGCACGCTCCCCCCCCAGCAGCTCCCGTGCCACGAGCTCCTGTGTCACACCAGGGCTGAGGGGCTGCGGGATAAATGGCCAACAAATCACCCCCGTTATACTATGGTTTCCTACAGCTCCTTGAGGGGGGATCTCCGGCTATTAAGCCGTGGCTGTGCCATGCATGTGGCCCTGGGTAAATGGCACCGAGGACCAGCTGACAGAGGGGTGCAGAGAGATGCTCCCCTAGCATGGTGCAAACCAGAGGGTTCCCGTGTGTTCGCACACTGCGTGCTCTCCTGCGGCGTTTTACAGCGAAGTTACAGTACTTAACGAGCAGGAATTGCATCCTAACCATCTGCCTTGATAATCAGCCATTACTGCTGTTTTCCCTGCTTTACAGATGGGGAAACTAAGGGAATGGTGTAAAGAAAATCCAGTTACTGGCACGTGGGGCCCTTCTGATCCGCTCATTGCAGGAGTTAAATCACTGAAAATAAACACTGGATCTGAAGAGAGAAGCTGTATCCTGGACACAAAGCCCACCACTGGTCACTGCCAAACCTGCTGAAAAGGGTGCCTGGATGGAGCAAACCTTCCCCGGGAAGATGCAGGTTCAAGTGTTGGCTCAGATAACTGACGGTGGGAAGAGTATGTCCGTGCCAGACCCGCGCTAGCATGCCTGGCTGGAGAGAAGTTGCTCAAAATCCCAATCCTTACACCCAGAAAAGCTTTCCTCCTGCAACTTCGCTGCCTGACGTGAAAGCCCCTCCCTAAACTTTGCCAGAACTGCAATAAGCAATCTTTCCCTTTGCTCACTCTGGTGACACTTCAGGATAAGAACGGTAACACCCCGTCCCCCGTGGACAGGACGGAGCTGCGAGCAGCCAGGTTTGAGCGGGGGGCAGAGGTGACATTATCCTCGCTCCCACGTCATGCCAGAGACTGCCTCTGCGAGCTGGTGATGGATTGGGCTGTCTTCATAATAGACTCACCAGAAAGCAAATGTCTGCACATACATAAATCATCAACGGACTCCTACAGCCCCTCAGCTAACAGATGTACATGGGTGTTGGGGACGGGAGGGCAGGCGTGCGTACTCCTCCTCTCCACTTCAAGCACCATCTCTAGCGAATTCGGTGTGTGTCCCAGTGGGGGTCAGGGTCTGTTGGTGCAGGTCCATGGGGCAGTGCATCTGTGGGGACATCAGTGCTGGGGATGGAGCGGTCACAGGGGAGCATCAGACCTGGATGTGCACAAGTGTGGTGCCAGGGCATCGTGCGGCACACCTGGCGCTCGAGGGCAGAAGTGATTTGGGGAAGAATCAAGCTTGCCTCCACCCGGAAAGTCCAGGGCAGGGTTTGTTTGCAAGAGGGCATGCATGTGGGAAAAGAGGAGGGAGTGCTTGGAACTGGGGGTGCTGGGGATTAATAGTGCCCTGGGGGCATTAACATGAGAAGACACAGGGTGAATTTGCAAGAACACTGGGGAAGCAGTTGGTGGTGAAGGGTTTGCAGCAGGGTGTTTGCAGCGGTGAACTCTACACGTGCACACGGAGCTGCAAGGCTGCGCTGCACCATGCAGTCAGGACTCCAGCCCCTTTCCACTTTCCAAGACCCCCCGAAACCCCCTCAGCCCCACCACACAGCGGGGCGCAGTCCACTACCTTATCACGAAGCTGTGCGCATCGATCTCGGGGCCGCAGCCGCTGCTGAGCAGGACCCCCGAGTTGCCCACGATGGCGCAGGTGGGGAACTGCTTGCCCTTGAGGGGCGAGGTGCGGGGCAGCAGCTCGTACAGGTTCTGCGAGACATTCATGGTGCTGTCCCTGTCAAAGACGTAGTGGATGACGTCCCCTGGCTTCAGTGTCCCCTTCAGCACTGAAATGTCCTTCTCTGCATCCAGGAACTTCAAGATCTGTTTCCTGAGGACAGGGAAGAAACAGCCCCATCAGGTGAGGTGCAGAGATAACCTGGGTCATACATAGGATGAACTCTTGCCTCCCAGCTGCCCTCGCTCTGTGGCCAGTCCATCTGACTGACGCTCTCCAGGAACACCTCGCAAACAGATATTTCCATCTTACTGCCTGCTCCTTCTCCACCCAGCCCTTCCTGGGGCAGGCTAGTGCAGTCAGTCCACCATTAGTGGGGGGGTCCCTCCCTGCATTTACCTTGCGAAGAGGGTCGTCTCCTCCCCTCCGTGACCCATCACCAAGCACACATTAATTCCACTTGGCCTGGAAAACGGGAGCTCAAGTGCTCCTTCTTTCGTCACTGCAAGGCCAGCTGGTTCAGTGGGAATTCATTTCCAAGTGATCGCTTACAGATATGAAGCCTAACTCAGCGGGAGATAAGCTTTTTATTTCTTCCTCAACTTCTTTAGATGATATACAGAGGCAATTTGCCAGCTTGCACTGTAGAGGACCAAATCTGTCTCTTGTCCTATAGGTAATTACCAGTACCTGATCTTCAAAGAGAGTGTCTGGTTGTGTCTCCATTTGGATGAGGCTGGTTTAATGTTGTGCTTAATGCTTTCATTACTTCTGTCAACAACAGCTGGAGACGAAGAGTCATTTATTACTACTTCAGCTCTAGAGAAAAGACAGACAGGGAGAGGGAGAGACAGGATCCGTTAGCATCCCAATGGCACTTCTAATCACTGTCTTCAGCTCTGGCTGCTGGAATTCAAACTTCATCAGAAAAGCAAAATTGTAGTTATTAGCTAAACAAGAACTGAAAGCTGTTTGTATTCTGCTACACTCAAGCAGACAGACACAAATCCTTAAATACCTGCTCGCTTACATGAACACAGACTTGCAGCCAGGCACAGCTCTACAGAAAACAGTCTTACACATCTAGCTGTAGAAAGGCATGCACACAAAAACACAGGCAGGTTCTGCAGAGAGAGGACACGTGCAGACAAGACAGCCCAGAGCCCCAGGGAACCCCCAAAATTCACCAACACATTTCCTACATGGGCAGCTGAGGTTGCTGCCCAGTCGCCTCGTGGTCACACGTGAGCATCCCAAAGTGGAGCCAGCACAGCCCCTGGAGAGGGTTAAAATCCTCGCCGGAGAAGTGCAACCTTCACTTCACCCAAAGGAGAAATTAATTTAGCTGAGCTGCTGGGAGCTGCTTGTGAGACTGGGCTACGAGCATCCTGTACCCAACAGGGGGAGGCTGGTTCGCTGGCAACTTTCTCCCCCGATAGAAGAGAGCACAAGGGTTTCAGCATCTGTGTTGCTTGCTTCACACCCAGAAATGAGCAGGGGGATGGGCAACAGCTAGATGCTGTGGTTTGGAGATGCTCACTGGGAGACCCCAGTTTTTAATCCCTGCCCTAAGCAGCGAATCAGCCCCAGCACTTCAGTGCCATTTATATCAAATGGCAAGAATTAAGGGAGCCTCTGAATATTTGACTCCAGCCAGCTGCCCTCCAAAGAGGATACTCGTGCATCTCATCAAGAAGCTGTGCATGTATCTGCAGCCCCGAAAAAACCTTCACACTTCAGAGCGCTCTGAAAAATACATAGCCAAAGCACTTGCTTATCAGCTAAAGGGAATCTCCCTCTCCAGTGCAAAGGCCTTTCTCCAGCTGGGCAATGGTCTGTAAATAAATACATTTATAAAAAGCATGTAAACCCCCAAGGAGAGCGAATAGTGAGAGGTGGGGCAGAGCTGGCAGCCCAGGCTCATGGACAACATCCAGCTCCCGGGAGCACATCTCCAGCCCAGGGAAAGAGCTCCCGAGGACACGCTGTGGCTCACACCACGTAACGTTTCAGAAAGGCAAGGAAACGTGTTTATAAATGCTGGCTGCCAGTGTCCTTGTGTGTGTTTGTACAGTACCCCTCCAGCGGCTGCCAGTCGAGGCTGTTGGATTTGTTTGTATCTTGCGTTTTGCCATATTGCCTCGTGTCTTGCAAAACTTACTTACAGGGTGTCAAAATTCATAAAGGAAGCAGGGTAAAGAATTCTTGGGAACAACTACGATTTTTTTCATTTTCTCCATTTTCTGTGTTTTGATCATGGGTGGTGACATCACCACAGAATGATGTCACTTTCCTTCTCACATGGTGTCACTGAGCTTTGCAACTGTGTCACTTTCTAATGCTGGGCTGACATGAAATCACTGTAAAAACGACACAGAGAGACACTGAATGAAGATGCGATGCTACAAAATGACTCTGCGATAGAGAGATGTTGCTGAAGTGCATTATGATAAAACTGAATGAACTTCTGATGTCAAAGACAGCGATCTCCCTTCTAATAGCACTTAGTAAAGCTACAAAAACGGCAACTCTATCACTGACTTATTTTCACAATAAGTAACTCTCTCCTCATTCTCTCAATCACCACAACTTGCAGATCCTTGGTTATTTGCAAATGATTATTGCGCTGAGCTGGGAGAAGGAGGGGGAGAAACGATTAAGAAAATGCAAAGCAGAAGTGAAAAGAAACAGATACATTTGCTAAATAAGAACAGCACTATCCAGCGAAGAGGAGAAGCAGATTAATAGCTGCCTTACAGCAAAAACAAATGAACACAAAATCTAATTTACAAACCTATTAGATTTGCTATGTAAGCTGTTCACAGCTGATCTGATTGTACCTCTGCCTCCAGAACTCCTGCAAGACAAAGGAAATGCATTATTTATAAACCCAGCTCCTCTTTGCCAAGCATTGTCCAACAGTCAAGAGATCCTGCTCTGGAGGGCTCTGAACGGAGACGCTAGTGCGCTGCTTGCATCCCACCCCATCCAGAAGAGAGACGCCCTGATGCCTGTGAAGGTTTTTTCACATCCACCGTCATTGCTGCCCTACCGCGACCGTAAAATCATTCTGGCAAAAAAGCTCCTAACCAACCCAATTAATAATACCTGCGCGATCTAACCAGCTATCAAAGACATCTGGTCTCTGTCGTCAAAGCAGCATGCAGCCTACAGGTTGCATTAAATACATCTCTACCTTTTTTTTTTTTTTTTAGGGAGTCGGGTGTTAGCAGTGCATAGAGAAGGTCTCCTCTGTCTCCAGGTTCCCAGGGGACTTTCCTTGTCCTTTTCAGGTGGAGACGGAGCTGAATGATCTGGACAGGATTCTCACCACTGTCTTCATCTCGGGCTTCCAGCTGAGACCACCCAGCATCTCCATTTTATGCACACCAAGCCCCCAGCCTCCTGGTGAAGAGACCTGACTTGCGGAGACCTCATCCTCACAGTGCACCTCCTCCCAGCTCCCAGTGACCCACAACAGACCCAGGGCTCCCTTCCAGCCCCCTCTGATCCCATGAGTGCCCTGAAGCCCCTTATCCCCACCTTCGGTGTAACCTGGCTGAAGCTATGTGGCCAACTCACCACAGCCGTTCACATGCTGGAGCTGAGACCCAAAGTGACAGCCTTGTCACTCCCATGGCCTGACACCACTGCGCAAGGACGGGTGCCAGACCTGCCTGAGTAAGACCTGTGGGAACAGACAGCCAGAATTCCCAGCACCTATATGATGCTGCAATGAAGAACAGGTGGGACCAAGCCCTCTCAGAAACCAACACCACTCATACCACCTGTGCACCCTCACTTAAATATAAATACATATAAGTATTGGTCTGCATCTAGCTGGCTGCAGAGCCCCTTCTTGCTTTAGCATGCTAATTTCAAAGGGGTCACAAAGAATGAGTTGAGCACTTCGTGATGCTAAGTGGGAGCTGGGCTCCTAGTCAGACACATTTTAACTGCCATGTGCTCACTGTTCTGCTTCGTTGTCTCCATTGCACACATATCTAAATGAACACTCTTACACAGGGAACCAAATTCTCTTCCAGCAGAAATATTGTTACCTGGAAATATATACCTTAATGAAAACTTATCTCAGGAGCACATTATTTCTACCAGTCCCGAAAAAATCCCAAATGCATAAGACAAATGAAAAAGAAATAGAGTGTGGGAATGTTTGGTGCCATCAAAAAAAGATTTTCAGACTTGTGGGATGCAATGTGAATCACTTTGTTAGGCTGAGCACAGCCCTCAGCACCACATAACATCAGACCCTTGCAAATGCTGTGACGGTTGTCCCTTTCCTCCCTCCTGCCAGAGACCATCTACAGCCAAGTCAGAGCAATTCCTGCTCCGACACCCTCCTCTTTCCTTTGGAAAACCTGAGAGTCAGTGAGATGTTTCATTTTTTTGGTGCATCAAGGGAACAGCAGGAGTAGCTTATTCCTAGAGCCTACTGGCATTTAACAAGCCTCCGCTTTAATGGGGTTCACTGCGGGGTGTGGGAGCAGACTGGATTAGTGTGCAAACTACGCATTCCTTCAGAGACATCTCCTCTGAAGGAGCCTTCCAAATGGGATTCACACTCCTTCACACTTGTTATAAGACAGATAGGGACTGGATTAAGGGCTTAGAAACAGAAATGCTGCTCCCTGAATAAGTGCTGGTTCACAATCTCTGTAAAAGGAAAAAAAAAATAATCACAGAAATTAGGAAGTGGAGAAGACCTGTTAGCTCCCACCTCATCCATGTTTTGCAGCTATGGCATGACTGATCTGAAGCATCACAACGTATTATTCAAATGTATTTATCCAATCTAGCCATACATGTCCCCAGTGACAGGCCTGGGCATGTCTTCTCCTGGAATCAAGGCAGGCATCGGGGCTGGAGATGCCAGAGGTGAGGAAGACAAGCTGAGAGCACATCTTCCAACTCGGTGGTGGGGAAGGAGATCGGCTGCTCCGATCCCGCTGAGTAGTCCCTCAAGGGCAGTTCCAGGGGTCACTCTTTCCCCTTCACACACTGTGAAAAGCAAAGGTTTTCAAAATACTGTAATGCAAACAGAGCAGGAAGTGTTCTGCTGTCATGTGCGAACATGGATGGGGTGGCTCATCGGTGGAGGAGACAGCAGGGCTCTGCCAGCCATCTTCCCGTGACTTGTTCCATGGCACTGGGCTCATGGCTTCGCTGGCCAGCAGCAGCCAGGATGCTCTTGGTGGACACCTGAGATGCTGGCAAAGACACTGCTCCCTGCACCAGGTTTGGTTTCTCTCTCCCAGCCACTGAGATTGCCTGAAGCTGGGACATGATACTTGGCTGAAGGTCTCAGCTGGTTTAGTGAATCCTAAAATACTCCTGTACCTTCCAAACCATCAGGTTTTTGGCCCTTTGTGTCCTACACTGCAACTTCTAGACATCTTTCCTATTTCCCTTTGTACATCAAATGTACATCAAACACAACGTGAGCTGTGGCTACGACACCATAGGGTGCACTGCTCTGCCCAGCCATCCTGCTCAGCTCATCCCACCGGCGGGTACCAGCCAGGCAAACCAGCTGCTCAAAACACCCGTAGTTCAGCCAAACACAATGGTTTCCAAGGTCTGCCATATGGCATTACCAACACAGGCAAGCCAACATCACTGTACTGCTTCACTTCCCCCACCTGGGAAGAGGAAAACATTAAGAAATGGAGGGCACTAATTAAGAGGCACACGTTCAAAAAAAAAAAGTCATCCCATTTTATTATACCTTGCTGACCTGGAGTTTCAAATCTCTTGGCTTCAAAAGGCAAAGACCAACCTCGATTAAAATTGCACAGATAGGCATTGATTTTGAAAAGCTTTCTAGTGCTACACTGTGTTTAGATTGAATTGCCTTATTAATCTAGTTGTTATCAGTTTGATTGCATAGCCAGCTCCACAAAGTACCAACCTGCTTCCTAATCCTATTATTTACAAAGCGCTCTTCTTTTGACTTCTGTTGGGATGTTTTCCAGTGATAAGTTGCATCTATATGTGTTAATGCCATATTACTGGCTTATGCCATCCTTTCTCATTTTTGCTTTGAGATTTTCAAGCTGCATTTCCACTATCTAAGATATTATATAGGTCAAAACATTCTGTGCTCAGATGTAGAGTGACACTGATTCATATATCAGAGGATAAAAAAGAAAAATTGTCTTATGGTTCAGGTCCAAATTTTCTTGGATGAATAATTTCCGACAAATCAGGTATGCAAAGACTTTTTTTATTCACTCACTGTGAATGGGCTGTTTAGGGTTTTTGTTTCCCTTTTCATCGTTTCCCACTTCTTAAATGATTCTCTTAATTGTTGCTAGGTACGGTTCGGTCTTGCTTCGAGCAATTTCGATATGTGAAATCAAAGCTGCTTTGACTGAACAAGTAGGTCACACAGCCTCTTTGGGCGAGCGGATCTCTAAGAGCAGGCTTTATGCATCCATATTCTCAGCCTTACAAATTAAAAAATGTGTTTTCCATGGATATTTTATGATACCCACCTCCAAGTCCTGCTTCCCCCCAGCATCTGTGACAGACAATACACATTGGAAGTGGGCACAAGAAGCATGAACTAGCTAGAAATTGCAGCTGTAACCAACCACCCATTTAGCCACATTTGTGGAGCCCATTCCTGGTGGAACAAAACCTCTGCCTCTTCCTCACCTTAGGCAACCCAAGTTCACCTCTTCTCCCTTCTTCACATAAGGAAGAGATATAAAAAAAGAGATAATAATCCTTTGGGGGACTGTTAAGCAGAATTTATCCATCTGAATTCCTTGGAAAGAGAGTTCAGAGTGCCACAATTTTTATCTGAGGGGTTCAAATTATTAACACTTACTAATTAAGTTTTCACAACTTGCTTTTGTGTTACACGCATTTTATAGTTTGACAGCTGGGACGCTGGGGGTGAAGTGGCTTGGCCCCTAACGTCAGAAAATGGCAATCCCCCAAGCCAGGACAAGAGCAGGCAGTATGGGCTTACAGCAGACCTGTCCTCTTGGAAATGCTGCTCTCTACTTGCTGAGCGCCGAGTGCAGGTCTTGCTGGGTGAAAGGGTAGGACACATCACCCAGAGGACGCCAAGAATTGATCTGAAAAGGTCTCACTGGCCTGAAAAGCACATGCAGCCGTTGGTCTCCTGAAGCTACAGGCTGTACCCATGAGGCAGTCTGTGTCTCTTAAAAACGCCAAGATCACCACCTATATTTACTTTGCTTTTCAAGGATTGCTCTGATGTTGTTCTCGAGACCAGATCTGCTGTTTTCCATCTGAAGAGCACATGAGCAGAATGCCAGGCCTGGTCAGGGACCACCCCCTCACAATCACTGCCCTCCCAACCCACGGCTCTCCCTGAGGCAGCCGGGCAGAGAGGGATGCGGGGTGGGATGCTCACAGACCCTCTGCAGGATGCTGCTCTGTGGCCAGATGGACCCAGTCACTGTAACTTACAGTTTTGGGGAAAGGGATACACTGCCCAGCCACTGGAAAGGAAATACAAACACACAGATCGCCCCCCTCCCCCCCCAACTTGACAGACTTGCTCCTGCTGATGCTGACAGTGGTATATAATCTCAGGTGCATTCACAGGCATAAACCAACCCTTGCAGTGTCAGGGACTAGCTGGCACCTGCATGCAGCCCCCCTGGAGGTGGCCTTAGATGCGCCGAGTGCCCTAGGAAGTGAGTGAATTCATTTTCCTGAGGGCAGTGCAGTCATTCAGCCAAGCCATGTGCTCCCTGAGCCCTCAAAGATGAGGCAGGATTCCCTCAGGCCAGTGCTGTGAAATGTGGACCAGGATACAGGTTTCCACTCTCCTTCCTCTTCCCTGAAATCCAAGGTTTATGTTGAGACCAGCAGAGCAGCAAACGTGACTCCAGGGCTTTTAGGGGAAAATTGCCATATTTCCAAATTGTCTATGGAAGAGAAATAACTGGCTTCCAAGTGCCAACCTGTCCAGCCTGTCCTGCAGGGTGGAGAAGCAAAGGTGTCCCAGGAGCCCAAACTGAGCAGCAACTGAGCCCAGAGGCTGGAAACTTGGATGCCTTGGGGACCATATCCTGGCTTTCCATCTGCATGTCAGAGTCTCGCTGAAAAGATGGAGGAAGGCCACATTCACCAGCAAGTCCCCTTGTGGGCTCCTCACAAGCCACTCAAGCGGTTTCTGTGGGGTTTAGGTCAAAGTCCACCCACATCCATACAATGTTCTGCTGCCACAGGAGAGACATTTGGAGAGGAAAGCCTTCACTGCTGGTTAGCCCCACATGTAAACCAACTTGCAAATCAGAAACAAAAGCCAAAGCCAGGTGAGAAGCGATGGGATCACAGATGCACTTTTGAACCTTGGGATCACGTAGTCAAACAACATTGTGCACTCTCCCTAACACCGGTCTTCCCCCATCCAGAAATGCGGCTCTTGCAGGCTCGTTTCTCATCTCGCCTTCCTGCATCACGTGTTGTAACACACTGGCAGAAGCCAGGACATCTGACACATGCAGGCCACTCCCTGCGACATTTCACCGGTTGCTTTTGAGGCTTTCATACCGTGGTGTGGAGGAGATTGCAGCTAAGAGAAGCGGTGGCCACTGGGTAGCCCTGCGTACCTGCACTCTCCTGGCAAGGAAGGTTCCCTCTGTAGGATTAATTGGGGAGACATTTCTAAAGCGTGCCTGCTAGGATGAAGGATGCTGCAATATATCTTGATGAGACATTTGAAATCACACTTTGCTGTGTTTAAAATCTCACTTGTTCATATTGTCACATCTTGGCAGCCCGAGTGTCAAAAAATTCCTAAATATCAGGTGCTATTTTTGCTGCTCCAGGTTTCATTCTTTCTATCAAGTCATATGACCACATTTGCGAGAGTGTGCCCATACCATGGCTTTCAGGAAAACCACCTTTCCCCACTGGGATCCCAGTGCAGCTCCAGCATACAAGCTGCAGGGGCAGTGCTTGGCCAGGCAGGCTGGTGGCATAGCATCTTCCAGCAAGCCAAGCAGATCTGGTGTGAATCCATCAGCCGATGGCCTTGCTGTTGCCCGCAGCACTTGGTATTACCCACCATGGAAAACACCGTTCCGTCAGTCTCATGCAAACCAGCCTTGCTTATTTGATCATCTCCTCTCATGCCCCAATCCCACCTCCATCGCACCATCCATCCTGCAGGCTCCATCCCAGTAGCCACAAGTTGGGAAGGTCAGAGGTGCTCAGCATCCCTACCTGTCAGGTGGTGACCGTGGCTCCACATCAGTTCCCGTGTAACTGAGAGCAGGGCTTGGCCCTGAGATTTCTGCCTGGCTGCAAATCACGGTGTAATCACCGCAAGCATGCACTGAGGACGCAGGAATCAAGACACATGAGTTGGCAAAACAGAGACACCTATTGCTTAATAGGGAATAAGCCAATTAGGCTGAAACACTGACGTGACAAAACTGGTGAAGACCCAGCAGGAACAGCACAGCTCTGACAACTAAAGGACACGAGGCAATGGGAGGAACACTCACGGCAGCCTGTGCTGGGGGATCACTCTGCGCTGGGGTAATGGGAACAGCAGGACCAAATCCCTGTCCCTGCCTCCAGCCACCTGCTCTGAAGGACCTGTAAGAGGCAGGAGGATGCTCAGAAAAGCCTGATGGTTACTGCTGCCCACCAGGAAGCCATGGTCCAGGACTTTCAGGCTCTGCTCCCAAGCCAGAAATGTGCTCCAATGCGCTTCCCCTGAGCCAGAAAAGTCTCTCACACCTGTAGAGTGTCAGGTCTCACATCCACGTGCATTCACCGTAACATCAGCGTGGCCTGACTTGATCACCCCACGATGATCTTGTTTTATTGCTGCTCTAAAGAAAAAATACTCACATGCTTACAGGGCTCAAATGTCACACCCTTTACCTCTCCCCATCCTGCATACTGGCAGGACCTTACTCCCTCCTTCATCTCAGGTCTTCCATTAGACATTTATTCCTGGCATCACCTTGCTTTCTTTGGCTCTGTTAATTAAACAGCCAACAAAGAAAAAGACACTGAAGCAGGCAAAAAGGATCCAGTGAGGGGCTTGGGACTAGGGGGTGTGTGTTTGTGTATTTAGCTTTCCCCTTCTGGAAGACAGAAGGAAAAAACCCCAAAAGCCCAACAAAGACCTAGAAAGGAGCAGAAACAAAAGCCTCACTACTTAAAAAATGTGTCTACATTATACATTTTTCCTGAGATAATTTTTTCAGCCAACAGAGCAGAGCTATCAGGGAGCACAAACAGCACAGCATCAGTCTTGCAGCAGATCCTGTCACCCTGAGCATTTGCATCCCAAAAGGCAGAAATGCCAGTGGCTCCTGCAGCATCTTGGATGCCACACACCTTAGGAAATGGGGATGGTGCAATATGAAAAGCTATCACATTTGAGGGGCTGTGGGTCCTCCGGCTCATCCTCCCATCTCTTGCCTGCTTTTACCACTGTTCTGTGGAGCCCCTTGGAATACCAACGGTCTTGTCTGGTTTCTTCTGTCACTGTGGGCATGGATGCCGAGGACCTCTCCTGGGCAGTAACATCTTACTGGGGTGGTTCTTCTGTACGAGCATCCTCAAAATAACACCTGGTGCCTACACGAAGCGGACTGGGAGCGCCTGGGTGAGAGCTGCCCCTAGCAACTACCTGAGCTATTTGCCCACCATTACAGGCACTCACCAGCAACGGAGCCATCCCAGGAGCTTCGCAAGGACTTAGTCCCCCAGGTGACAATGTCCAGATACCACATACTGAAAAGCCAATAGTGGCTTCAGAGCTTGGCCTCCTCTTCTTCCCCTGGCTCATAAAGCCATGGAAATCCAGGCAGCAGTAAGAAGTTGTTGGATTACCAACTGAGCAGCTATTGGTTCGCAGTCAAGTATGTTTCTGGGTGTCAGAAAAGGCGCTGGAGATGCCTTATGATGGTGCTTAACCTTCACAGGGGAAAACATCCCCTGTTGTAGCCACTGGCTGAGAGCTGAATTATTGTCTTGAAGATGCTGGTAAAGGTTGGGCTGGGAGGTGACGGGTCACGGTGGAAGAACCATCCTTCAATTCAGAGCTGCCAGACACACAGGTGACCTGAAGCCCACTGTGATGCTGTTTGACTGAGGGAAGCCTTGAGAGCGCACTTCAACACTGTGTCGTGACTGTGACACTATGTGCTTTTAAAA
The DNA here is from genome assembly GCF_023638135.1 of Falco biarmicus. Taxonomy (NCBI): domain Eukaryota; kingdom Metazoa; phylum Chordata; class Aves; order Falconiformes; family Falconidae; genus Falco; species Falco biarmicus. Next base: position 63,436,589 of record NC_079294.1, on the reverse strand, counting down.
GAAGCCCTGCCCGTGAAGAGCACTGGCTGGGGAGGGACGGCATGCTCAGCATGCAGATGGCCAGCCTGGAGTTTTTTTTTGTGGTTGTGATACTCCCAGTGGATTTCTGTATGCAATAACAAGGACTTTATTTGCAGTAGCAATGAGGAGTCCAGCACTTAAATTTGGAAAGAGCTGACCCCGTGCACAAGCAGCCAGCTCGATGAATCAAATGCTGTGCAAACAAGGAACCTCCGAAGGGTCAGCAGCGGGGCCAGTAGAGTTAGCTGGGTCGGGGTGATGAAGCTGCTGACCGCCTGGTGAAAGGGAGCATTCCTAAAGCTGACAGTATTTCTGCCTTGTAGCATCACCCCCAAGAGCGACAATCACCCTGGGGCTGGTGCAAGGACTCCTGACATGGTTACTTGATGGTCAGGACATGGCATTTGTGCTGTAGCATCACTCGCTGCTTCCGGAGGACAGTTTTGGTCCCACCACCCACATACCGAGCACCTTTACCATGCGCTGCCCTCCCGGCTCATCTACCTTCCTGCTTCCTTCCTGCTTCCAGCCTGCCCTCTCACCATCACTGCTCCCCTGCAGGTTTTGGCAGTGCGGTGGTGCCCATCTCCCTGGATCAGCCCCCTCGCTTCCTCATCACAGCCAGTGTAGCTGCTGCTGCTGAGGACGCATCATCCAAGGCCACCAGCACCACCAAGGCTGCTGCTCAGTCAAGAGAAGGAGTACTTTAGATTTACAGTGGGAACACAAAGAAAAAAGAGCTGTAAAGATTTTTTTTCTTCTTTTTGTTTTTCCATCTTTTTTCTATTGCCTTACAAGGGGCAGAGCTGCTGACACCAGCCTGCTCTGCTGTGGTGTCTGCTGAAGGAGACCTGAAACTGTTCCTCCAGTGAACTTCTATGTCAGGGAACTCCCTTGTTTCCAGAGGCAACTGGGGACGGAAACCATAGAAATGGCAAAATAATTATTGTCTAGTGTTGTCATTTGGGTTTATTTCTTGCTGCTGAGGATGACCCAGGCCGAGGGAAAACGAATGATGGAGGCAATTAGAAGTCTGTCTTGGTAACAACTGTTTTTATAGCAACTATGCCTGTAGATCTATTTAAATAGTGCTGGTCTCAGGGATGAAAAAACAAAGTATGTGTAGCCTGAAAGCCCAAGGAAAGATGAGGGAGCTCCTGTTAAAGGCTTTCCTGGAAGATCGGAGCAGACCTGGCACACAAGTAGGCACCGATGAAGTGATGTCCCGTCAGAATAACCACGGCTGCTGCAGAGAATGCAAGAGAAAACTGATCCATCCCTTCATCCATGTCCGGGAGAGGCCAGGAGGGCCCACGGGCAGCAGGATCTGCTGTGTCACTGATGGCTGCAGTCCCAGGGCTTTGCTCTCTGCCCACGAGTACGGCAGTAGGACGGAGGAGCGGGCACCGCACTGCTGACGGCTGCAGCACTTAACCTCGCCGTTAGCTGCTCAACAAGCCTTCGCTAAACGAACCCTTTGCACCTCCTTGTTCTCTGCAGGGAGAAAGAGGTCTCCTTTGCATTCCAGGCCGGAATTGTGCATTTGCGGGGTTAGAGATGGGAAACAAAAAGCCCACCTGGGGAAAAGGGAAACCTGAAGCCCTTGTGGGAATTGCTTTGCTCGCTTCATTGCTCTGGTTGCTGGGGGCTTCAGCAGCTCTGCACCCAAGAAGGCCTGGCTGGCAACGTGCTTCCCCCTACCACAGCTGCTGCCCTACTCACTGGCAAGCTCAGAAATCCCCTCCTGGGGTCTTGCAAGCTGCTGACAATCAGGACTGGACCGAAGAGTAACTTTTCACCAGTTGTACTGGAAAGGCCTTAGGACTGGTTACATTCACGGCACTGGGTTTTCTTTTTGCTCCACTGGATCGCTTGGGGGTCTGCTAGTGCTTTCCATCCCGCTGCTCCCAGCCCTCCTGCCACACACCGATTCCCTGCAAGTACCGCTGCTCCCACCATTCCCTTGGAGCTGATCAGCTTAAGGAAACAAGCTATGGATATTCATCTCCTTCAGCTCGCTCTAGGCAGGAGCACAGGGGGTTTGGATACGTCTTTGCGGCAGCCACCCCTGCCCCGCAGGGCAGCAGGAGATGAAGCTGTGTTTTACAGGGAGGAAGGGGAGCTCTGCAACCAACCTGAAATCGGCTGCTTGAGCTCAAGTTACGGTCAGAAGAGTTGCAATCAAAACCTACACTGAGTATTTTCTTACTCAAATCAGTGCTCCAACATTGCTTTTATTTTCCAGCCTGATGTGTCACGGGGCTTTTGTTAGAGCCCTGCCATACCCAACGAATACAAAGGTCTCTCTGTTGGCTCCATTTACGTGAATGGTTACAGGGTGTCTGTGGGCTTCTGTCCTGCAGAGGTATTGCTCCTCCAGACTAACCTGGATAATTGTCGGTTTGTGCGCAACCGCGGTGTGAGTGCACAAAAGTGTATGTTGGTAGAATATAGCACTTTTTTTCAACAAAACTTTCTGGTGGAGAGCAAGTCTTAGACTAACTCTGGGTCAGGCATAGTGAATCACAGACCGAAAGATCTAAGCAGGACCCTTATACTCCACGGACCAACCCTGACATGAAGTGTTACGACTACAGCACACTACAGACCACTCAGAGCAAGCACATCAGCCACCATAAAGGACACAAAATCTCTTTGTGGCATTACTAAGCCTTTGAAAGGCAGGTGTTGGAAAAGGGCACAGGAGGAAAAAGTGGCAATTTACTGACAAGCTGCCAGGCAGGCCAGCAATATTAGATACTCCAATTCATCACTTAAAAAGAGCAGAATATAATTCCTCTTGTAATCAGGATGGAAAGGCATGTGGTCTGGACTAGCAGAAAAAAGGTTGACTCATATTAAGACCATCCCATTACCAAGTGTCAAGTGCTCCCTAAGATGGCTCATGGGCTAATTTGAGAAGTCACCTGGTGGCAGCGGGTCACCAGCTCCCTCTACAGACAATCAGGACACAGCCGGACCCCTGCAGAACTGGTACAGCAGACGCGTAGTAACAAAGAGTCCCTTTAAACTGGAGTAGAATTTTCCTCCTCGTCACCGGCAATAATTATTCCACTCAGTGCCGAATCCTTTGTCTTCCTCAGCGGCCAGAGGTCTGGCCTGCTCCCCTGCCCTGGGCTGGATGAAGAAATGCCTGCGATTGCATTCGTGTTCCCCAAGACAGACGTGAATGTGTCTTTTGTTTCCTCGCAGGGAAACAAAGAGCCGAAGCGATGGAGGGAAACGCAGGCGCCACCGGGCTGAAGGAAAAGTTCAGCAGCCCGGAACCAGGTGGTTGTTGGGGAACCAAGTGCCAGGACCGTTGGCAATGGCAATGGCAATGCTTCCCGGTGGCAGCACGGGCCGGCGAGCGCGAGGAGCGAGCCAAGGCGAGCGGGACGAGCATGCCTGCCTGCCCGCTGACATCCCGCAGCATCGCCGAGCATGCAATTCAAGCGATGCGTCTATAGGTGATACGTATACATAATGACAGGGATGTAGCAGGATGAAAACCCATGTGCAGGGGTGGCTGCAGCGTGGGAGGAACAGGCTAACAAGAGCAACACAGCATCAGGAGCAAGAAAACTGCTGAATTTTCATCCCTGCCCTGACACCTCTTTGTCTCAGTATCTCCCGGCTGCAGGAGGTGTTATAAGAATATCTGGAGGAGCAAGATGGGACTGCTTAAGGAGCAAACATCTTTCTCAGAAGCCTCTGGCAGGCAGACCAGCTCCAGCTGCCCTTGGCTCCCACCTCCCTTCACCTGTGATGCTGGGAACTTATTGTCCAGGGAAACAGCATAATTTTTTTTTTTGTCCTTTTGCCAGCAATATTATATTCTTACTTTGTAACTAACGAACACTTGGTTCTTTCTTTCTGCAGTTTCTCAGTATTTGTAGGTGAGAGAAATATGCTCCCCCCTGCTCCCACCCGTATGAGGCATATTCTTCCAAAGACAATCCAAATCACAGGCAGGGGGCAGGGTATGTGTAAAAGTGGGCAAGCTGTTCGCTCCTCACAATAATTAGAGAGTGTTTCGATGCCAAGGAAAAAGAAGAAAGGAGTTGCACCTGCCTGCATTTCCCAGCCCCCCTCAGTGCCGTGAGCCTGCCAGGGGACACCTGGCCAGCTCTTTGCTTTCCCTAAGCTTGGGCTCTGCTGACCAAAGCAAAGATGGCCTGTGGGGGTGCGGAGGGGGCTGCTGAGCCACATGATCCAACAGCCAAATATTCCTGATGTGGGGGAGAGCTGCACAAATACCCGGTACCTCCCAAACCTCTCAAGGAGAGGAGCTTTTTGATCCTGGACACACAGACAGCTCCTGGGAAACTTTGGAAGGGTCTCTTTCCCTACACTGTTGTGCACTTTTGCTGTCAAACAGTCCCCTTTACCTACAGGACCTGTTTGCAAAAGATGCTGCTATGATGTGGCCCTCGAAGTTGAAAGTTCTTTATCATTCCCTGACCTGTTGCGGCTCAAGCACTCAGCTTTTCCACATCTCCCCAGCAATACACTTCAGCCAGGTCAGAAGGTTGTGTTGACCATTCCTGGTACCACAGCAGCACACAGCGATGAAGTGCTCTTTGTGCCAGGCTCCTGTGCTAAGAGCTTACGGTGTAAGACAAACAGTGTTTGGCCCCTTGCTGTGTTCGGGATGAAGAAGCTCATCAAACTTGAGCCACTTCGGAGATGCAATGGGGAGAAGAAGTGGGTGGGAGAGGGCAAAGCAAGAGAAGGGGGCAGTGAGCCCTTGTTCGTGATTACTTCTTAATACAGCAGAGTCCCACCTTTGCATTGTGCATCTTTGTATTGGAAGCACAGTGGGTGCAGGAACTTCTCTGTGAAGGATCTAGGACTAACGCATGTTAGAGGGCACTGGGTGCAGGACCCCTTCCTTCACTCCCTGGGGTATAGGGAGTTTCTCCTTCGCTAGTTACCTTGTGCACTACAATTTCTGAAATGCTGTATGAAACTAGCTGCTCGCTGTTTCTGCAGAACTCATCTGACCCTGTTGCCGTCTCTGCCGCTGCACTGCTTGGCTGTACTTCCTTGGAGGAACTACAGCAGCAAACTCAGATGCCAGGGCTTGGAGATAAGCAACCAGCAAACGTCCAATTTCCATACACGGTACAGAAAAGAGAAGAGCAAAAAACCCACAACGCTAGGAAACCCTAATGAACCAAGGTGAAAAACAGGACAAGTAAGTAACAAAGCAGAATACATTTTCAATAAGGGCACAGTGAGTTCTAGCAGACAGATCTAGCAGATAGATGAGGAGAGAGAAGAAAGAACAGAAGCCAGAAAAGGAGATAGGAGGAAAGCAAGGGGATCGGAGCAGCCTGTCTGATGGGGAGGACGCTTCTGAAGATTTTAATTTCCTTTATTATTATATAGATAGTGGCAGCTCATTGCAGAGCAACAATTCATCTAGCCTGGTAACCTACAGTCCGGTGCTGGATGCTTCTGGACAAGGCTAGTGACCTTTAAGCATTTCGCGCCTGTGGCACCCAATATAATATAACAAAGAAACAATGACAAACATCACTGCATTTCATTTATAATTTCAGCCAGGTGTTTGTGTTAATGTAGCACAGTGGACAATGCCACCGGGTCCCAAACAAAAAGACCTTTAGCAATTTGGGTGCCACAAGCACACTCCACAGTACTAGAATTACTTGGTTTGTTTTCCCACACTGCTGTAAGTGAGTTCCTGAAGTTAATGCAAACCCTCCCCTCCACATTTGTTCTTCTCATTCCCTAAGTTTCCAAGCAGCTCTCAGAGATGGGGTTTATGTGGTGGGTAGGGTGTTGCTCCTCTCCTCAGATACAGGGGCTGCTTCAGCCCCTGTTGTACAGGGCACCTGCAGGTAAACACCCACCATGGAAGTGATCAGGAAGGGGTGATAAACATGAAGCCCCTGCCGCAGCCCGTGGGGACAGACAAGTGGGTTGAGCTCTCCCACCCTGCTCCATCACCCTCAGCCAACTGGTCCCTGCACAATCTCTCCCACCCCACGGACTGGTCCTTGCTCCAGCACCCTGCAGACCTGTCCCTTATCCATCACCCCTGCAGGCCGGTGCCCGCTCTGCCACACCCATCCGGACCAGTACTGGCACCCAAAGCCCCCTGGGCTGCAGCTTGCCCCACCACCCATGGCCAGCAGACTGCCCGCACCCGTATCCTGCTTAGGGACCTGCTCCATCAGTCCATCAACACCTGAGCTCTGCCTGCGCCCAAACCCCTCTCTCTAGACCAGTATCTGCTCCAGCATCTCTAATCAGATTGGTACCCACCCCAGCATCCCTACCCGGACCGGTGCCTGCTGCAGCATCCCTGCCCGGACCGGTACCTCAGCGTCTCTAACGGGACCGGTACCAGCTCCCGCCCCCGCGCCCGGACCTTCGCGGCTGCCCCCGGCCCCGAGCCCCGGCGCGCCCCGTCCTGCCCGCCGGCGGGGCGGTCCCGCCCGGGGCTGCCGCCGGCTCCGCGGCGCTGCGCGGGAGCGGAGCGAGCTCCTTCCCACTTCGGCGCCGCAAGAAGCCGGGAGAGCGGGAGACAAAGAAACTGTCCGGGCGCCCGCCCCCTCCGCCGCCTCCGCCTCCGGCACCCCTATCCTCCGCGACCCTGCGCGCCGCGGAAGGGGTATTTACCCGCTCTCCTCCTCGATCTCCGAGATATCGGCGAAGATGAGGAAACCGACGAGCAGCGTGAGCAGCGCCAGCGTCCAGCCCCGGCACGGCAGCGGCATGGCTCCCGGGCTGGGCTGGGCCGGGCCGGGCCGGGCCGGGCTGGGCCGCTCCGCGCCGCTCCGCGGGGTGCGGAGCGCGGCGCCGCGTCCCGGCTCGGCGCCGCCGCCGCCGCCGCCGCCGCCCGGCGGGGCCGCTCCGCCCCTCGGCGCCCGCGGAGCGCCCGTCCCGCCCCGCCCGGCGCGGGAGGGGGCGCTCGGGGCGGGCCCTGGCCCCGCCGCCCCCCGCCGCCAAAGTTTGCGGCGCGTCCCCGCCGCGTCCCGGCAGCGGCCGCCCCGCGCCCCGGGGGGGTCCCCGCCGCCGCCCCCCCGCCCGCGGGGTCCCTCGGCGGTGGCGCGGCCCTGGCGCGGCCGCTGCCGGGCGCGGTGCGGCGGGGTCGGTCCTGGCGGGGCAGGAGGCGCCGGCGGGTGGATTCTCCCCGAACGGAGAAAAACTGCGATGGAACGAGACAAAGGTGACCGCGGCCCGCGGTGGCGGGGATCGCACCCGCGCCTCGGCGCGCGCAGATCTGCTGGGCTGGAAGACACTTTGTAAAAAAAGATGGTGAATAACTAATCACGCCTAATGACTAGTAATTCCCGGTTTAGTCACAATAATTCCCTGCAGTACTATACATGCCGGGCATCATCGGCACACCGGTCCTTCCACGTCTCTTTAAATCGCGCTGGAGTTTGGACCGGCAGAATTTACGTGAGCCAGGAACCACACGTGGGGCTCTGCTTCCAGGTGCGTGGATGCATCCCTGCCACGCTCCCAGCCCTGGTGAGCAGCCTCCCGCAAGCCACAGGCGTACCCTTGGATTTTGTTACAGAGAGAAAAGGCTGCGGGTTCTACCCGGAAAGGGAAAGTGTATGGAAGTTGGGAAGAAGAGGGACTGGCTGGACCGAAGAGTGGCCAGAGAAAGACCGAGGGGTCTTTTCCCTCCAGCCCTGCAGAGGAGATGCCGGCTGTGCCAGGGCTTAGGCAAGGCCAGCCTGGCAAAGTGTCTCCAAATCCCAGCACAATTCTTCCGGACCGGAAAGTTGCTGAAAATCAGAGTATCTGGTAATACATGCACTGCCGAGCTGGGGAGGGACACAGTGGATTTATAATGCAGCAGACAGAAGAAGCACAGATGTGTTGGGAGAGAGAGATACTAATTGCTTACATATTTAAAACAGCATCTTTAGTCTGAATGGGAGAAACCATTAAGCAAAACAGAGCTATTAACTGGGGCCACTTGGAAAGCTGCCATTTTCCCTTCTGTGCACGGCTTTTTGCATCAATACAAAAGTACCTCGCTCAGGGCACGATGTGCTGTCAGTGCTGCGTGATTCCTACCGAGGATGCCAAGGTGCTTTGCACTGGGGTAAGGGTGTCCATACGTACAGGGATGCATGATGCTGGTGCTGTGTACGGGAAGGCAGAATCAGCAGAAGACTTTTTACCTGGGTTCAATGGTGGAAGGAGCACGTTATGGCCCATGTGCTTTCCCGAGTATTCTGAAACTCTTGTCGAAAGAGGAGACAAACAAATCACTGCTACGTTTATAGATAAAAATTGCAACATAGGTAAGTCTGGTACAATTACACTGTAGCATATATGGCAAATTTACAGTCCAGTATACAGCTTTTATAATAGAGCATATTCAGGCCCCTGGGGAGAAAGTGATTTTAGGTGGTGTAAGTAGCCCCATAATTCACCTTCTGCATAAATCTGAGAAAAGCCTAATTTTCCTTCTGTTTTATTCTTCTTGGACTCCTTATGCTCACCCTATCGTGGTGTTTCACAGCAGTGTGACTGGCCTGAGGATGAGGAAATAGGCTTCGAGGTGACCTTGCTGATGCAGGGACTGACATCGGGGTTTCCCGAGATGCAGCAGGACAGAGCACCAGTCCCCTGTGATTCCGGAGCACCACACCGCAGCTGGCTTCCCATCCTCGAGAATACAGATGGAGATATCTGCTCCTGCATCTTTTTCAGCTCCATCCCAGGTGGTGTTTCAGCTTCTTTTGTCTGATCTTTGTGTTTCAGTTGCCAATCACGGTGGCGATGTGCAAGAACGCAAATCTCGATCGAGGCTGAGCAATAAGCGAGGGGATCGTTCAGCGCGTGATGGGAGTTGGTTTGCCTGGATGAGAACTCTTGCAGGTGCAGGGACATCCTATTTGCTGAGATGCTGCTTCTGCTGAGTAGCTTGCCTTAAAAGACACGCTGGGATTTGACTCTGCTCTTGCAGAGTCAATGGGAATGCTGCTACTAACCGAAATGATAAACAGCCCTCCTTGCAGGGTAAGCTGAGATTTAAGCTTGATGCCCTTCACTGGAGAGCTCCACTGCTAAGGGCTTGCAGAAAGAGCTCTCTGAATCCTGTACTTGGTGTCATCTGTTGCTTTATTCCTCTGAAAGATGTAGGTCAGAGAGAAAGGTCATTCTTCAGCTGATCAGGCTTCAAACACGGGGACCAGGACCTTGAAGTACAGCCAGGTTTGAACAAGGAGGCCACAAGCTATTTAGAAGATGCAGGAACCGTGCAGCTTCCTGAATTATTTTGTAATCAATTAACAAGGCTGTGTAACATCACCAACTGTGACTCTGCAATGAAAACCTAGAAATCTTGTTCCACTGCTGAGGGCTAAATTCTGCATGATCAGGAGTCTTACTGTAGTGAAAGACATGAATGCACTGATGGCAGGAGAGGATGTTTTACTCTGCATTCGCTCCAAGTCCATCCTTTACAGCATCCTGGCCAGGTTCGGGGGAGGAGGAGAAAATGCACCCTGGTTTCATGCATTGCTCATTATCCTGAAGAACTGCAAACTGCCTTAGAGCAATTGCCGTAGTTCCTCAAGTGTTAGTCATTCTGCACATTCAATTCACTATGAATCCTCACATGATTCAGCTTAAACAGGTGCATAAATGTTGCAGGATTGGGTCCGTAAGCATCCAAAGCCTCAATTTTATGTCTCATTTGTAAGATGGGTTGCAGGAAGATGAGAGCAAACTGTCGCAAATAGACTGTTGTGGTAGAGTAATATGTTCTGAAACAGAATAAAAGGCTATTATATCTTCTAGTTCCTAATAATTTGGGGAAATAATTCTGTATCCAGAACATTTGCAATAAATACAATAAGGTGTACTTAAAAAAAAAATATCTTAGCATAACGGCAAAAGTAACTGCACCAGAACAATATTGCATTTTGCAGCTTTGAAGGGAGAAGAGAAAAGAAATGGCATTTTTACATTTTCTTTTGACCTTTGAGAAATATCAGGAATATGTAATAGCCATATTCACCAACAATAGCTCAGAGGATTCAGAGAATAAGAGTTAAACACCTAGGGACATTTACAAACAACTGGCAGAGAGGCAATGAATTTAAGATGTGGGTATGAAAGGCACGGATACACAGAGAGTGCAAAAATAATACATATTTAAAATGCTTTTAATCTATGTGAGAGGCATCATTGAGAAAGGTAGCGGGTCCTGGGTAAGCAAAGGAGGGCCAGAGAAGATGACCTATAAGGTCTTTGCCATGCTATGACAAATGATAAGACCTGGTGCAGCGAGAGGTCTCGGGGGACATTTCTCCATCACATTCGTAATGCTGTAAAACACACATAGCCTTTATCAGTCAGCCAAAATGAACAAAGTTTACAGCCCATTTCATACAGCTAAACAGTGCTCCGATGTGATGAACGGGCATGACGCATGGGAGTCTGTATCAACCAGGGTTGTGGTGTTCCATTGCCTCATTGGCGACGAACCTGCCTCTGGGTCCTTTCTCCAGTGAAACCCTCAGTCCCTCCCTTGAAAGTCAGGCACCTCCCAAGGGGCATAAAGTGTCTTTTCCTTCCCAGTAACTTCATTAGCAGGAAAGAAGGATGCTGATGCAGTAGGTATGATGTCCTCCATCTTCTCCTGAATGCTCTCGCTGGTCTCCATGCAGAGCAAGAGATCAGGGAATACTCCCCCAGCATCTCTGCTTGTGGGTGGCAGTAATAAGCAACACTGGTAATAACCAAGTGGCTTCCAGCACTGTCGGTCTCCTCACCTGGCTTTATTTACCCTTGAGTAAATGTTTTCCAGCTGGGTCCCGAAGCAACTAGGTCCATCACTAAAGTGCATTCGCCTGCCTCCTGGAGGAGTTGTGAGTCTAAAGGTCTCCCAAATGCTGGACAAATTGTTTGTCATAGGCAGGGGCGTGTGAATATGGTTCTTTTTGGAGAAGCAGACAGCACTGAGATGCAGTCCTAGCAGAGACATTTAGACATATCCTCATGTCAGTGAATCTGAATTTAGCCACATCAGAGTGATCTGTAACTTTATGTGGTCCATCCCCTATTGAACTAAGTGAAGAAGCATCCCTGCTGCTCATCTCGTAGGCTGGAAGGGAGAGCCTTTACTTCCTTGGAGAAAGAGCCAACACCCTTCTGATTTTCTCATTTCAGGGAAATTTGCCATTGGAAGGAAGACTCCAAGTCTATCATATTCTTTATATCCGGAGTGGTATAGCAGCAACGAGAAAGCTTTGGTGGTTCAGAAGAAAAGGAGAAGAAAATTAAACAGTATTAATTTCAAGCTCTATTAGGATTTTAGGAAAGTAAAATCAACAGAAAGGGATGGACTCGGTAGGGAACATGACCTTATTTTCCCAGTGTCTGAAGGGGAACTGCACACAATAGAGAGACAAAAATACTCACATCTATAAAACCAGATCAGTTTCTTTGATGTTGAAGAAGAGAAGTTAAAACGCTTACATAAACTGGCATAATTTGACTGGTGTTTATGAGAAGTGTCCTAAAGAGAAAAAGAGCAAAAGAAAAAAACCTCCCAAACAACCCAAAAATCCCCAACCCCATCCCCATCCATTAGTCCTTTCTATTTCTTTCTCTTCTGCAGTAAATTGCAAAACTGGTGTGATCCATGCAACATTTCATCAAATACAACTCACCATTGTCAGAGCAAAGTGTTTGATATAAAACAAGAATGATCCTTCTTTCTTTTTGGTCAGATTGGTTTGGATTAATAAAAATGCCACATCACAATGATATTGATAATTTGCATGTGAAAAGCCTTCCTCCTGGTAATGAAAACAATTTTTCAGTTTTGCCACCACTAGTCGCAAGAGATAAGGTCTGCTGTCCTCCCTCTCACAATTAACCACGCACACACAAAAAAAGGAAAAGGTAGAATATGTATGACAATTGCAAATTGCCTGTTATCTGAACCTGATGGTGAAGTATTGATATTGCCAGTTGTAGCGGCACAGCTGGCACGCTTTTACAGCCTGGCCGTGTGTGTGTGCCAAGCTGGGCACCTCCATGTTGGGAAGGCAGAGTAGAGTATGTGTCTGTACGAAGCTTTTATACCATATTCATGGCATTTTTTGGGGAAAAAAACCCTAAAACAAGTTTACACACACACACACACACACACGCCCACCCCTTTTATGATTAGCAAGCCACAGGGTGGCAGTGCTGTGTGCACACGTGTGCATATGTGCACACACACGACCAGGGGAACCCTCTGTTTGGGGGGTGTCTCAAACCTGGGTATGTTTTGCTCATCCTTGATACGCCGAAGGACACCGTAGTGCCCAAGGCAGAAGAAGGCAGGAGGAGAAAGAGCCGAAAGATGCTTCAGCTTTGAAGAGTGTAGATGATTGTTGTGGTCATTGCATTTCCATCCAGCGGTGCAGAACCCAGCAGCCAGGAGGTGCCCGAAGGTCAATGCCGGTGTGGGCACTCCGGACTGATCCAAGCCGGCCCAGCCTTGCCTGCAGACCTGCACTTGCAGCCTGTGTCTTGCACGGTCATCAGAGGAGCAAAGAAGCCCTTTGCTGACATTCCTGTGTATTGGGTTTGGTGGCAGGGTTTGCGCAGCAGGGGGGCTATGCAGGTGGCTTCTCTGAGAAGCTGCCAGAAGGTTTCCCTGGTGCCAATGGAGCCTTGACGGACCCGCTGCTGGCCATGGCCAAATGATAATAAATTGCACTGATTTCCCCACTTTGGGTCTGTTTTGCCGGTGACGGTGACTGCTGAGCGATGTCCCTGCCCTGCCCTCCCCAGGAGCCTCTCGTTCTGTTTCCTCTCCCTGGGCAGGGACAGAGCGGCTGGGTGGGCACCGGGTGTCCGGCCAGGGTCAGCCCACCACATCCTGAAACAGAAAGAGCACAAGATACCTGCCCTGTTCCCTACCTCCACCCTGGCCCACGTCGCCCTTGCTCTTCCTACCCCCCAGAGACATAATTGCAAGGCCGTATTTTCAGTGGCTCAGGATGTGCACGTGTGCTCGGCGCGTATGGAGCACGCGCATTGCTTGCATATGACCTGCAATGATCTGCATTTAACAACGCACCCCCCCAAGACCATTCCAAACTGGTAAGTATTTCTCACTTGTAATGGTAGAGTTTAAGTTAACAGATACAGGTTTCAGATGCCAAATTGAGACCTTCAGTTTTGAATTTTGCCTCTTAGCTCTGTTCAAAGCTGCTAAAACGTGGCATTTCTTTTAGGTTTGTTTCTGCAGGACACCTTCATCACGGTACTCCTGTCTGCATTTCATGACCCTTAAAGCACAGGTCATACCTGACTCCAGTTTTGGCCTGTTTCAAGGTGACAGGTTTGATTAATCTTGTCCTATACTTGACAGAAACCCAATTAATTACTCTCCACAACTGTGTTGAGGAGGTAAATCTACCTAGTTTGGATAAACAAGCCTACATGCAGGATGAAGAAATAAGCTGTGCATGGGCACCACGATGTATGAGAGGGGGGTTCTTGCAAGATTAGCTTAAGATTTCAGATTGTTTCTGCCTGTGAGAAGTCAGAGTGAAAAAGAAGGCTGCAGAAAATGCCACAGGAATAGATAAAGAAGAAGAAATCTTTATAACCCTCCTTTGGGGCCATCCAAGACAGTGCTGCTAACCACTCAAAAATCTATCACCTTAGTGATAAGCACACCTGAGAAAACCTGCAGGAAGGCTGCCTTGCTTTTTCCTGGTCTTCTTATGGTTCTTTGGAAAATTTTGATCTGAATCTTTGCAAAATGTGCAGATGACAACAGCAATTAAAACAATAAAAAAAAAAAAAAAGAGAAAAAAACCCGCGTGCACACATGGTCCTTGCAAATGAGAACTTTTCTGCAAGGAAAAAACATGAGATGCAACAATATGTTCCATTTAGCAAAAATTACAAAATCTTAAGGGGTAACATCAAGAATGTAACTTTTTCTTCTCTCCACCTCTCGCTAACAGCTAAAAAAACTGCTGTGCAAAAGGCCGTTAATGAAAAACCTCATTTCAGCTCTAGAAAGGCCCTTGATTTCTGTCTACTGTGACTGTCATTTTGCCCCTTATCAATAATAAATGCTTTTTTCCTCTTTTATACTAGTATTTCTGATCCTTTGTGGTGGGCAGAGCTGATGAGTGAATTGCTCAGGCTTCAGAATAAAGGGAATTTTGAATGTGTAAAGTAGGGCAGAGGGGTTTCCCCTGAAGAGCTCTAGCCAGAAGCTGCAGGGAGAGCATGGCCCCCAGGTTAGCTCCTTTTGCAGGAGCGAGAACAGAACTTCTTTGCCTAGAGCTCACTTCTTGGTGGCCAACACCAAAGAAAAATCACCTACATTTGATCCAAAAAGCTCTTAGGGCATTGCAGACACCCCAATCACAGTAGGAACAGCCGGGATAGGGTCCTTTCAATATCCCAGATACTTTAAATATCATACTCCCCTTCTGGATCCTAAATTAAAGTTTTTGAATACCTGACCCTGGCTGTGCAGCACCATGCACTTGAAAACCCACCTCCCTGGAAACCTGATTTGTCAGTTCAGTGAGCACGTTCCTGGGGAAGGAAAACTTTAGTGCAGCTTGTGCCTAAATGTGATTTTTTGCTCTGATCTTAGATCATTAGTGTCCTCTGTGGCGAAGGATATGAATGATTGATCTGCTGCCGGATTGCACCTAGCACAGCGAGATACCAGCAGAAGGGGGAGACTGCACGTAGCATTCCTGGCAGGTTTAAATGCTGTGTACGGATGTAGAAGGAATATGGGGAGAGAAAAAGAGTCAGTGTGACGGAGAGAGACCACAGGCATGTAACAGCCTTTCTGACCTAGTGATTTATTTATGGCATTCCTAGAGGGGAAGAAGCCATGCAAAGATCATGAGCCTGCAGGCTGCAGTAAGTGGCATGCCAGCATCTATCTAGCCAGCAACAACACAAAGCACAAAATCTACTGGGGATGGGGAAATGCTTCCACTCCTTGTGAAGTTATTGAACGATTAGAGTCAAGGAATGGGACGGTTTTAGTTGGAGGAACAAGGAAGATTGCCCTTGCTTTGTATAAATAAATTACAGGAAGATTCTTGGTTCTGCTTCCTTGGCAGCCAGGGTGTTTCCCCACCCAGCACACACCTCACCGTGCTTTCCTCCTGGTCCAGCCCGTTCATGCAAGGACCGCTGCAGGGAATTTTGTACACCGAGAGCCATCCCAGGTCTGTAAGAGGAAAGGCTCTGTTTGCACTGAGATGCCTGGGAGATGTGTTTCACAGGTAGCCGCTGTCTCCCAGGTAGGTGAGCAATGAAAGGAGCGTCGCAGGGAGTAGGCTTCTGATACAGCACAAAAAGGCAGAATCTGTGTCAGCTGAAACCGGTCGCAATGCTCATCAGCCTGATGAATACTTGCACTGGCAGATGAGAATGGTTGCAAAGTACAGTGCTGCACGAGGGAGCTGCACAAAGATTAACTCTGAACTCACTGAAAGGCTCGATTCTGTGAGGTGCTGAGCCCCTGAGGAGAAGTCCATTGCTGTGGGCACCATAAATGGATGTTACCAAGATTAAGGATGTTGTCGCCTTCACTTCAAACGGGAGCAAAGCCTGGGTTTCACCAGGATGGTGCAGGGAGACCTGCAGCAGCATAGCAGGGGGCTGCACCATGCCATGGGGAGAGCGAGGGGGAACACAGGGCATTCATTAGCACTTGTCAGACCTTTCACATCACGAAATATTAAGCCTTAAATGAAGACACTGTCTCACTTTAGAGCTCTTGACTGTTGTCTAAATTAGACCCCATCAGGAACAAGATCTTAAACAAAAGCCTGGGACACTCCATTTTGTTTCTGAATTTAGCTTCTTCTTCATCTTTGGGGATTTCGGAAGGAGGGAACCCTGGTGGCCTGAGGTCCCTGGAGATCTGTTGGGACACAGGGTACCAAGTGCCCCAGCTGCCTCTCTAGCTGTGCAAAGCTGAGGGTCTAATGACTTGAAGAAGGCTCAGAAGCATCAGCATCGTCTTGACTTGAGGAGCTGGATTTAATTACTCCAGGAGTGGACTTAATGCTTGGAATTGCATTCCAATCAAACTCATCTGTCATCCATAGTGAAAAAAATAATCTCCTTTTATATATGGGAATATAATAATCAATCAAGCTTTATCGCTCCTGTTTCCATTCTAGCAGCTTATAACCACATAATAAAAGCACATAATGAAGACATCATAAAAACACACAGTAAAAACACATTCACCATGCAAGTATCGCCATCTTAGCACATCCTGGATAGAAATGCTGAGGAGTTCTTGAGGCTTCTGGTATGTACTAGTAACCTCCATAACACTACATCACACCCATCCTTTCTACTTGAGGAGCGCTACCAATTTAAACGACAATGGTTATGGAAGACAGACATAACAAATGTTTGGATTCTACAAACTAAGAACATGAAAGGTCTCCGGAAGAGTTTTGCCTTCTTGGCTTTGCAAAGTTGGTTAGAGAATTCTGTGAAAAAAAAAACCCTCTTCAGCTGCTTTTGTTGTATTATAGCCCGTGTTGGAAAAGCCGCCTGAGATGGGTGTTGCATTAACACTCTTCTTCCCTGCGGTTTATGTTAAGGTTCATCTTCACAGGCACTCCTTTGCTTTACTTTGAAGGACACAAACAGCTCGCTCTGCCTCCCTGCTCTAGCTTCATTTCCCTGGCACTTTTTTATATATCCTTGCTCTAGCAGAGCGTGGTTTGCTCTCACTGCAGCTGAATCAACACCCTGAACCTGCAATAGCACCTGGACTGGGGCATGATTCTGCAACCCGAGAAAAGATTTTGGGCCATGTCAACTCTGCTTTACACCCAAACTGTTTTGATGCACGTCAGATGACTCTCACTGTGTTGCACTGAGGTATCAGTGTCAGAGTAGTAGCACCCTTGGACGACTTCTCCTCCTTTGTGTAGCAGCAACTCTTTTACCTGGGGAAAGCTGCTTAGGTCAAAGCTGTCCCTGAACCGGCCCACTTGCTCCCTTCACGTATTTTCCAAGTTTCTTACACAGTTATTTCAGTGAGCAAATAAAGAGGAAATTAATCATCAGTTCCTCCAGTGACTTTATTCTTCACTTCAATAGTGCCAGAATAGTTACCTCTCACTTTAATAAAAGCCTCTTGAATTCTTCTCCTTTTCAAAGATTTTGTTTTGGGTTTGAAGCCAACATTACAGTGACACTGTGAACTTAATGGCTCGGCTACAGGTTGATTTTTGTATTTATTTATTTTTTTAAAGCCACAGATGTTACCAGTAATATCTAAGATGACTGAACCTCCTTATCTTACAGATTAAAGGCAATATTGTTCCCAGTTTTTCCCAGCTGCTTATTCTGTGTCTTTGGAAGCACCTTGTAGTCACATGGCTTTGCTTTTTTATCTCCATTACTTCTCTCTCCTTTGTTTGCTTGACACTTTCATGCAGAGAAAGGGGAGAAATACAAACTAGGCAAATGTGATTTGATCACAGAGCTGGTAGGGGGCAGGTACAATCATGCTGCCTTGAACTCTCTTGTGTGCAATCAGCTGGAGTTTGTTTGGAAAGAGTCCCCTGAAATTATGTAGCACAAAGATGCCGATCCAAAGTCCACAGTTAAGGGATGCTTTTGCACCGACTCTGGATCGGGCGTAGTATGTATATATTCCCCCATATAATTTGCAGGTGTGGGAAAAGCTGGAGGCTGGTTTACTAAAACCTGTAGATTGATCCAGCCGCAGAGCAGAAATTCCTGGCCCTGGTCCTTCAGTTCCTCTTACGAAACATAAAACCACCATGAGAGGCATTTTTTTTCCAAGTTCTCAGCCTCTTCAGAGGCGCGCTAAATTAACCTGAACTCCCTTGGCTTCCCTTAATCTTACAAAAATGCAAGATGCAAAGCAAACCCCTTGTCAGCAAACACATTATAGATGAAGGCAGCAAAGCTGCCCTTCTTACACCAGCTTTGAATTCAGTCCCTGGGATTTTAACTGTTCCTTTATCTACTGAAAAGAAATGTTAAAAAGTTTAATTGGCATGTAATGAGATAACTATAACAAGTTAATTAGTTCTCAATTAAATTGCATTTACCATACGTTCTGAATATGTTGTTAGCAATTAACGACACCTAATGAACTTGCAATAGCAACTGAGTTTACAATGATAAGTAAAATAATAATAATAATGCTCACACGTGGTTTCATAATGCATTAGAAGCGACAAATGATTTAATGAGTATGTGGTTAAATCACCATATCTTGTGCAGCTGCTGGAAGGAAAACATCCAGGAAATTTATTCTGGCACATCTAACAGGGTCTGGGAAGAAACAATTGGCTTTCAGGATAGGTCTTGTTGAGAAAAAGAAATCCCTGAGAGCTGTAGAATTGCAAAGGAGAAGGAAAAGCAAAGCTGAGGGATAAGGTCCATTATTCAGTTTAGACTTAAGAAAGCATGACCAAGAAAGAGCACAGCAAACAACTGGAAGAAGGTGGAAACCCTGGTCGATGAAGGAAAAGGGTTAAATTCTTTTCCAAGATCACTTAAGCAGGTGAGTATATGGAGAGTGATTTGTCTCTGTGCTTGGAGTTAACCTCCCCTTAATGCTTCGTACCATTAGAGTGCCACACTGAATAGGCATTAGAAGGAAAAAACCCTACAAACTAATTTACATTTTAATGAATTTTTAATTGAACCAAAATCTGTTGTTTCTGTTTAAAGATGCAGTGTTGACTTTGTGGTCTGTGCTGCTGAGAGCCAAGTGGGATCGTAATGTGATAAAAACAATGATAACGCTAAGCTTAATTAGGTTTGAAAGTGTGCCTGGTAAAGTGGCGTGGAATAAAAACATTACCTTTGTAAAAACATCACCTTCTCGCACCGAGCTGACCAGCGGAGCTGGGCAGAGCCTGGAGCACGCAGCCGTGAGAACCAGAGCTGCCAGGTCTTGCAATGGCACGAGTGGGGCAGGAGAGAAAAACCTGATCCCACGTGCAATAGGGTCACCCACAGTAACTTTAGCTCCGTCTTCTGCCAGTAGATCCAGCTTTAATGACAGGCAGGACCTACTGGTGTTTCTCTAATCACTTTTCTCTTCCTAACAGGCTGTATCGACATGCCAAAGCCTGGGAATTGCTCTTTCCAGGGCCGGGACTTGGAGGCATAGGCTCTCATGCCCTTCTCTGTCCTGAAGCACGCCTCCAGCAAAAGAAACATATCCTCCCCTATGCATCCAAGCCTACCTAGAGCTAGGAGACGAGAGAAAAGCCATTATGCAGGGATTTCTGACCAGCTGCACTTGGATTTAAACAAAAATGCTCCCTAGTATTGAGATGCACTCATTTGCTCTCTCTCTGGGGTACCTGTAATCCCGTTGCAGCTATTTTAAGGCTTTTTTTTGTGTTGTTAATGCCTTGTACTGAGCAATTTGACCGTGGCACACACGTACCTAAGGAGCTCAATGAAATGGCAGCAAAGCAGCTATTTTAACACTAGTTTCTTGCATGTCCTCTTCTTTCATCCTTCCTCTGGCTGCCTCTGCTCCTGGGAGGATTGGTCTGTTCATAACATGCTCGGGGTTTCACATAATTAAAACTTGCTTTTATTAGTTAGTATTTATTAGGTTATTGCTGATTTGGCTGTACAATAAGCATAAGCTGAATATACCCCTCACCTCCACAGAGAGCCTGAGCATCTGACACTCTAACAAGCCCAAATAAAATCACAGCAATCAAAAACAAGCTATGGCAGCAAGTTTCAAAACCTGTTAAAATCACCATGTGAGCTTCGTCTTCAGCATCCTGCTGCTACCTACCAGGTTCTGCATTTTGCAGCAATTTGCTCCTCTATTGCTCTGTTATGACACTTGAATTTATATTGCATATGAGGCACTAGCTTTCAGCCCTCAACTTTCACCTTTATGTTATGTGCCATGTTATTTTTGGCTTCTAAAAGTAAGGATTCCCCCCTGCCCCCCAATTTATTTCAAGTCTCCTCCTGGTGCCAGTGGGCAGTAATTTGATCCCCTGTTAGTATGGGTTGGAAACACGTTCCTTCCTAAAAAGAGCAAATTTGTTGCTAAAAGCATCTTCGCTCATATAGTGGGTGCAGACTGGTTAAGACAGAGACCTTCCACCTTGTCACACGCCTGAAACCCTCCTTATTTCTAGCTGGAAGCAAGCAACTTTTCACTGCTCCATCAATTTTTCAGCTGCTGGTGATTTCGCGTTTGGAGGCATTATACTCCAAACTCTCTTCACCTACTTCAGTGCTGTACCTCAGCTGCTGCTCTCTGGAGCTAGACCACCCCAACAGAGAGCCGCAGCTCTCCTCAGGTTGCCTTGGCTTGGGAAATTGTCCCCACCTGTCCCTCCTTGCTTTGCAACAGCAGGAGCTGTCAGTGCGGGCTGCTGTTGCTGGGTGTGATAAGCAAAGTGGTCCAAGAATAGCCCTTGGTCTCGACAGGGCATAATCCCAGAATAGCTGGGACATTAGGAAGTTAATGGAAGGGGAAAGAAGTCACTGAGCATTTTGAATTTCAATCAGGGACACCAGGACCCTCAAAGCCACACGTGTCGAGAGGTTATGTGCTAAGCACAGGGCTCAGCAGGCTCTTGCCTTTGCGTGAGACACCACAGTGGGGATTCACCTGCCCGTTAGTAGTTCATCACGACCTCTCTGGGCAGGTGGGGTGCTGATGCGTGCTAGCTTCAGAAGAGCAGATCTGGAAGAGGTCAGTGTTTCCAGTATATTGCGGTCTCTCTAAACTCCTTTTTTGACTTGGTCTTTGAGCACGAGCAGTCCTGGAGCTGGAAGGCTGGATGCAAAGCCAGTCAGCAGGACTGGGAAGCTCTCAGGGGACGGGCAGACACCGAGGGGAGGCCTTTTCACATGTCACTTGTGCAGGAGCCTGTCACTCTCTAGCCCATAGGAACAAGCTGTCTTGAAATCCAGGAAACAGCTGCTAAATGGCAGAGATGTCTTTGCATTTATACGATGATCATTACTGGAGTGTGTGAACTCAGGCTTCTGCAAATAAACTCTAAATGTGGGTGGGTGCCACCTCTTTTGCTTATTTCTTCAGAAAGGAACTTGCAACAAACCGTGCCCTTCCTCCCCTGCCTTTCTCCTGTGCCTCCTTTCTTCTCCTCCTTCCTCCCGTGCTGCTGCTGTGGGAAGTTAAATGTCAAGTCAATTGAACAATTTTCCATTTTGCTCTGGCAGTTGCAGATATTTGAGGCCACCTGGAGTTCCCGTGGCACCAAGTGATGGACCAGGCCAAGGGAGCGCTGTCCCCCTCTCTAATGAGCCTCAGCAGTGTGGCCGGCAGGTCATGACGAGTGCCACAGCAGAGGACTCTCTCTGCCATAAAGGTCATCTCCTAGTCAGCTTAGGACATTTCCTTGGAGGGATTTGTAGCTAAGGGCTGTGGCTCTGAATTTAGCTTGCTCTGGGTGATGGAGGCTCTCAGACCCACACAACATTCACTTCCTTGCTTTCAGAAATAGAATGATACTCAGTGAACCACTCCAGATGCCAGACAAAATAAATGGCAAAGAGGTAAACCACCATCATTTACTGTTGAGCTCTTTGTTGGCTGGTGGGTCCAGCTGTGCTGGTACCTTCAAGACCAGACCTCGTTGCAGAGCCAAGAGAGAGGCGCTGGATGTGCAGCCACAGATGAGTTTTCCAGAGCAGGCTCAGGGTCTAGTGCACCCCAAGACATACCTTGGAGGTGTGTCTGCTGCTAGCATCTGCCCGTGAACAGAGAGAGGGTGGGATGTGGAGCTGACCATGCTTTTGCTGAGCTTTCCCGTGGAGTGGGCATAGCTACTAGTTCCAGCACAGCAAAAGCTGAATATCCATTCTCAAGTGCTCCCAGTTGCAATTCACTCACCAAACACCTATTATAAAGTTGCTTTTGTAATGAGCTGAAAAAAAGAAAAAGCAAAAAAAAAAGCAGAAAAAAAAAGCAGCCAGCTAGTTGCCGTTTTGCCTATTTAGGTGCCTACGGCCCAGCACTACAGAAAAGACACTTTTGAAGTGAAGGATCTCTTAGAGATTATTTCTTTCCATAGCTCTATGTAAAATCTCTCTGCTTCTCCCCCACAGATGAATCGGATCCATTGATCTTACACTGCAAGCTTCGCCTCTCCCTTTTCACCTGCTTCTGCCTCTGTTCCATGTAGTCTGGTAATGATTTTGTGCCACAAAAGCTCAGTGCCTCCTCATAATGAGTCCACTTGTATCATAAAGCCTAATTTTGGGTACCTGTCTTGAAAATATTGCCAAGGTCCTGTTTATGAAAATGTCTTTAGTTCTGAAAGAAAGATGATTTTGCAGTTCTAGTTAGGAAAACAAGGACAACAAAGAGAATTTAATGCAGAAGGGACTACAAAACATCTGTTCCACATGCTGCAGGCCATGAAACACTTTCCATCTCTCTTTACCTAACTTAATGTCTACAGGAAAAAATAGGCCTACAATGCACTGTGCTGCAGGAGGTGTCCCGGTGTTCTAAGTCAGCATCTTTGGGAGGGAAACGTATCTGAAAGATGGGTTTATGTGAACGTTTAAGGTGTTGCCTCCTCCTCAGAGATGGATCTGGACTTCGTTTGCACACAAGCAGGTTTTGGCATCGTTCTTCAAAGCCACCATGGCCACGTGTTGCATGATACAGACCTGCGCGCAGAAGAGGCTGAAGTGCCAAGCTGAGGGGGCAAGAAGCTTTGGCAGATAGGCAGAAAACAGCTGGAGGATGCAATTTCTTAAGCTGTTGCGGCGCAAATTCATCAGCCAGCACTCCGTAACCAGGAGGTCCTAGTGAGTACGTGGCTATACACCCATTCCCAGCAAGGCTTAGGTCAATCATGATCATTTTGTTCCCCAGCTCTGTAATAGTGATAGACATAGAAAAGCCGTCTAAGTGGATTGATATAATTGATTCAAGCAGAGATCAACCCCCCCCAGGAGATTAGGAGTATGGTCTTCTTTGAACGTAGATAGTTCCTAGCACAACAGAGCCCTGACTTTGGTTAAGCCTACTGCAAATGAGTAAGTGTAATAAATTATATAATGATGGAAGAACTTAAACAAAATACTTATGCCCAGGAAGGTCGAAGTGATTTTTCAATAGCGCACTTTTCAGGTTTTCACCAGGCTTCAGCTGCTTTTTGAATTATGAAACAGATGAACAAGTGAAATACATATGCTTAAACCACGATCCTAATTGAAAGACATTATGGTCAAACAGGGCATGTTCTACACAGGCAGAGAACAGCGTGATAAAACAACGAACAAGATGGAATAGTGCTTCAGAAGTGTTTAAAAGCTCTTCCCTTTCGACAGGAGTGGCTCACATTTGCAAAACATTTATTCAGGTCCTAGTTGAAAATACATCCTTGAGTGTAGCTATGGCATCCAGAGGTGGCAAAGTAACAGTGGCCTCTTTAATCATTGTCCCATTCAAGCCCTAATCAGGGCAGCATGTGCGGGAGGGAGTGGTAGGAGCTGAAAATTCACCTCCTCAGCAGGGTGAGGTTGTGTGTGTGTGTCTTCTTTCTAATTAGAAGTTCTATTCAAATGTTAATCAGCAGCACCATGATTAAGGAGGCTTAAAAAGAGCACTTGGACATAGCTTCACTGATGGGGCTAAAGTGGTTCTTCCTTTCTTGTAACAAATAAGGATGTTCTCCTGGTGGAGGTCAGTTTGTTTTCCAAGCGCTGTTTGACTTCACCTTAGCAGCGAGATGCCACCCCTCTTCCGCGATGCTGCGGCCATGGAGGGCAGTTGTTTTACACCCAAGACCTTCTGCCTTCCGTCAGCCACCTGAGCCACAGGTCCCTGGTAAACGTTGCTGTTCTGCTGAGGCAGTGATGAGGGACTCAGAGAGGAACTTGAGAAATACTGAAGACAAAGATGGCCTGAGAGAAGGTCACAAGAATAAGCTTTCTGCTCCCCTGACATTACCTTTGAGCTCTCTCTTCAGTTATTCCAGTGCTTTAATGCTTTTCTTATCCCATCTCTTCTCTGCCGGTGTAGTCTCCTAAACTGCCCTGCTTGGATTTCTCTTTACAGAAAGGAAGAAAACCACTGATGGGGTGAGATGAATATTCTTATAACTGATGGAGATGGACATAACCTTGCAACGGGAAGGGACAAAACCACCGGGGGTTATATCGGGATGACTCCAGACCAGGCACAATAAAGATGGACCACAGTACCAATGGGCACTTTTCCACCCAGAATTTCTTTGCTCTCCCTTGTTCAAAGGGAAAAGGTGCTACACAACTAGAGACCTTCTCCAACACCCTCCCTCGAGGTGCCTGCATCACATGCCGTGCCTTGCTCAGCGATACCACATCATTCCCAGTGCCTTCCCATGCCCCATAATTAGGGGGAAACAAAAAGCTCTCTTGTGTTTCTTCTGAGAAATGAGCTCAGCTGGCATAAAATGGAACCGTTTGTCTAATGGTCTAATATTTGGAAAAAATCCCTTCGAAGAGACTATACTGGAACTGGCTAGTCCTCCAAATACATGAAATGATTTAATTAAAGGTGACATTTTAAACAGAAATTTTAGTGGATAGTGACCTCATTTTAAGTCTGTATTTCACCATTACAAAAATTTAGCAGCAGGTGAGACTGGTCTCCCAAATCAAATGCTGTAACATAACCAACATCCCAACACAAAGATATTCCTCTGAACTTTGGGGCCAAGGAGAACTCCCTTCATTTGGATCTTTCAAAAAAAAAAGAAAAAAAAAAGAAAAGAAGAAAAGGAAAAATCAAAGCAATCAGTTCATTTCTGGTGGAGAATTTGGATGCTGCCTCCTGCATCCATGCATAATCCTCAGTACAGCGTTCATTAAGCCGTGATGATTCATAACTCGCTTCTCCAGCTGAGACACAGGGGGAGTTCAGCCCTGAATTGCCCTCGCTATCTGGAGGCATTTACCTCCGGGGGTGACCACATACAGATTGCTGTGGGTATTTTGAGGCTGACTGCTCTGCAAAGTTTAGTGTCGACTTCAGCTGTGTTTCTGACAATAGAAAAGTAGGCAAGCAGGGATTCAGCCCCACACTATACATCATTTATGATTGCTTGGGGCAAAAAACTACCAGTGTCTTTAATTCTTCTTGGTATTGTACATGGGAAAAAAATGGTAGCAATAATAAGCTGTGTGTTTGCAGAGTGCTTCCAGGCTAGATTCATTTTTAAAGTCAGCTAAAGGTTAGCACAGAGTTGTCAGGGACTTCTGAAAATTAGGGGTTTTCAAAGTGTACAATTCCCATGTTGAGATGCTGTTAGCAGTCAATATCCAGTCTGAATCTTCAAATATCAGCTGGAGCTTCAGCATACCTTTATGTCACAGTAACAGACATTCACATCTCATGCACCACCACTAAAAGAGTGGCTCTTTGAACTGGAGCCCTGTCCCATCTAATGGAGATAGACTGTAATGTCAGGAGGCGTATCTATGCCAAGTTTGACGTATCCAGTATGGACAACAAGGACAGTGGAGGTCTGCTGGAACAGACAGTTGTGTAAGGTATACAAACTCATGATCTACTCACCCATGGCAACATCCACATCCCTCCACTGTTGGTGCTTGCTGGTACCTGCACTAGGTAGGTTAAGCGTGGCTAGATCAACCTGCCCACCTGACAGTATAGCTACACAGAAAAATCCCAGGAGAACCAGAATTGTAACAAAGTGTGCCGGAGGGAAGGTGAGTAGGAAACAGTTATTCACCATTCTTGCAGCAGAAGAACAAGGGATCATCATATGAAATTCTCAGATTGCAGAGTTAAGCAAATAAGCATTTTGCACGCATCGTTAAACTGGAATATACTGCCACAGGATTACATGGACGCCAAAAATATTCATGGCCAGAAAAAACTGTCAAAAGCCATTAAGAAGAAAGACTTAAATATCGCCCAAAGAAGTGCATACACCACTATTGCCTAAAGGTGAAAGGACAGAGAGAGATGTTTCCTCTCTTCCTATACAAAAAGCTTCTGCTGCTGATCACTGTTACAGACAGAAACCAGAGCAAAGCTGATGTTTGGTTCAGCTGAGTACAACCATTCTTACAGCCTTATAAAAAAAGCGTTCTGTTCACAGACTCATCCCTTCCAGGGAAGTTCAGGAACTCCAGATATCATTTTGACGAATTCTGGAAACTAGTCAGATAATCAAATATGCCTTTGACTGATGCCAGACACAGACCATCTTGTTGGCTGATTGCAATTAATCCCAAGAGCCCCTCCATAGCCTAACGGATTACCATGGCTCCTAAAGGTCGTTTCCTACCACCAGAGACTCCCAGGATAGATGAAGCCCGCGTCAGCAATGCCATTCATGTCCTTATGCAGTCAGGACAGCGTTGCATGCTTATCCTCGCACTCAGGGTCTCAGTCCCTCTGTCCCTCCGCGCAAGCCAGCAGACTGAGAGGAGCCCGTCTCAGCTCCGCAGTTGCCCGGGTCTCCAACATTTTATTGCTGTCACTGTGGCTGTGTCGATACAGCATAATTCAGAGCTCTGCGGAGCTGTATCAGCCAGCTCTGAGCCAGGCAGCATCTGCACTATTGGCATCTGAGCTGCATGCCTGTGGCGCTCCCTGGAAATTATATTATTTCTGAAGCACAAGGCTCCTTTGGTGTCTCTTGCACCATGGAGACACACCTTTGCTTAACTTTAAGCACATGGTGACGAGCTCTAACCTCCCCTTTGTTCATCACTGAAACCGTAAAGACAAAAGACTGCAAAACCCAACCATATCGGGCTGTGCCGTCTGGATACACCTTGCGGCACTCCCTGCCAGCCCTGGGGAGGTGGGGAGCAAGGCTGGCAGGATTAACAGTGGACACACCAGAAGTACAGACTTACAACGTCGGTTGTTAGCACGGCACCATCGCATTCAGGGGAGAAGCTTAGCGGGGCAAGCAGCACGTCCTTGGTGGTTTGGGCATGCACGGCCACCTCCTCAGCAGCCCGCAGGAGCCCTGCCAGCCTGCCTGGTGCCACGCAGGTCCCAGGTGGCCCAGTGGACACTTTCTGGCCACATCAGAAGCCCACACTTGGATACACTTTGTCTGCAGCACGGGTGAGTCATGCCTCGGGGCAGCCTCAGGGCTCTCCTTATGTTCACAGTGGTTTCCATTTCAAGAGCTTGACCTCCTGTGGGCAAGGGTGAAATGTTTTCACTAATGAGCTGGCTTTTAGCTAGACTGAGATCAGCTGCTGCCACTTAGCTAGGGACATCCAGTAGGTACCACTGCACTGGCACTGTCCTTGAGAGCTGAGGAGAAAAGACTGGGGAAGGATGAGTTTCCTGTCTCCATAGCTTTCCCTTAATGAAAATGTGGCTTTGCATCAGACCTCTTTCACGTACCTAAGTATTGGACACTTTTGTCTGGCAATAAAATTCTTTTAAAGCATTTAAAATAAAAAAAAAATCACAGACCTATAAAATGATGTGTTTTGATCAGAAATCATTACGCTTCCCACATACTTAGAAATATATTCACATCCTTCTTCCTTGCTTCCCTCAGCTAGCAGTATCTCCAGAGGAGTTCTTCCAACCTCACCTATTTCTTGGCTTGCAAAGAAGTAAAAATCTTGATTGAAGGTTGCAGGTAGATGTGATGAAAGCATACCAATCAGAAGTACAACACTGTTGCCTGAGTAATGGTTTTCCCACCTGCACAGGAGGCAGCATGTATCAAGTGCTGAGCTTGATTTTCTAGTGGGTAAAATTCTGCACCGTCAGATCTGTAATAAACAGCTGCAGGTTTACCTCATAGGGCAAGAAGAAAGCAGACAAACTCAAAATACCTCCCTGCCCTTGTCTTTACTCATGCTAACATCCAGGCGTGAGCATTAGTCTGTTGCAGTAGGTCATTTGTTTTAAGACTGTATTTGGCTCGACAGGGAGTCTAGACAGAAGAATACTCAGTTAATCTGACAAGTTCCCATTGCTCCTCTATGCATCGAGCAAATCTTGGACGAGCTGGTGCCTCGAAGGCATGGTTTGGTCCTGCAGGGAGGCTGAGGTAGGGGCTTTACTGCAGAGCAGCCCGGAGGAAAGGTCCTGGCTGGCCATGCCAGGTGTGCCCTGGAAGCAGGGGAGGAAGGTGCTCATCTTCCTCTGGGGCAGGACTGAGACCTTCCATGGTGCCATGACCACAAAACCTTTTTCGAAACCATGAGTTAAAGGAGTGGTGGGTAAGCTGCTAAGGCCAGTGTGAATGAGTAGATAGGTTGCTTTTTAGGGCAGTGAGACTTTGCTTTACGTACAGTATAAAGATATTTCTATGTAAGGCGCTGGGTCCTACCTCAGGCTGAGTTTGAAGCCCAGTGGGATCCAAGCGGTTTCCCTTTGTCGCTTGCAAAAATCAGAGTAACTGCAAACAGCTGCATCCTATTGACATATCTTCTGAGGTGCTGTAATTCTCACCCCCAGGCTGACCTTTGCTATGCAAAGTCACCCTCTTAGTGCATCTTCTTCAGCACATGCAGGTAACCTCTGCTATAAAGAGGTCACCAAGTAGCTGCCTTCTTGTAATACCGTCCATTGCCACAGTCCCATCCAACCTCTGAGCAAAGACCAGCCAAAACAAACCCTTTTGGGGGTCAGCAGGGATTCTGGATCCCCATGCTGCATGTATGGTTGAGAACCAGGCAGCCCACCAAGTAAAGTAGTCTCACCTTAATGCCAGGATCGTAATACTGATTCAGTAGTTCTTGCAGCAGCAATAATCATCCACAGAGCCACGGAAAGATGGTCGGGCCAGGTTCATT
This sequence comes from Falco biarmicus, assembly GCF_023638135.1. Taxonomy (NCBI): domain Eukaryota; kingdom Metazoa; phylum Chordata; class Aves; order Falconiformes; family Falconidae; genus Falco; species Falco biarmicus. The sequence goes on along the minus strand of NC_079294.1, from coordinate 63,407,747 downwards.
TTAGATAAGGTAATCGTGAAAAAATGACAGTGTGACAGACAACTACATGAGGGAGAGCTCTGCGCAGTTAAGGCTCTACTGACAAAATGATGCAACTTTGCAGCAAGAGCTGTCCAGTCAGCTCCAGAGCTTCAGCTGCTGGTGTTTCTCAGATGATGCCTTCCAGGTGGGATTCTTCTCTGAGGAGAATGAGACAGGGAGTGAAAGTTATGAAAGATGTGGCTATTTTGGGATAAAGAGCTCTGGAAGTCCTGGAAGTAAGGTGGAGCATGCCCATGGCAGCGCACAGTCTGGTTTGGGTTTGTATTTTGCTTTGTTGCAAGGTGCCGAGTGCTCTCTCAGCAAGGTCAGGAGCCTGGTGTTCATCTACAAGCACCCATCCTCTGTCTTCCCACCCCAGTTCTTCCCACTATGCATACAAATGCACAAAATTGTCATCAAATTGCCAAAGCCTGCTTCTGAGAGTCAATATTTAGCCCAAACCCCTGGACGCTGCACAGGGCAGCTGCACCAGCTTTCTCCAGCTGCTGCAGCTGAAGGGCATCCTGCAACAACTCCTGTGCGCCGAGCAGACATGATGCTGGGCGAGAAGCCCACACCTTTTCCCAGGGATGCTCCTGACTTGCCTTAGCCCTGGTCATCCCTCGGCCATGTGGTGTCCAGAGACGGTGCATACTGCTGCACACGTGCACCCCCGGGGGTGTGTGAGCACAAGGGACTGAGGAGGCAGCTCCAGATAGAGATTTTTGGCTGCAGCTCTGAGCACTCCTCTGCCGATGAAATATTTATGATGACATGTTGCCTAGCAATGACCAGATTGCCCTGAACAGGCAGGAAAAAAAATATACTATGGGATGTGGGAACCAGGGAGAGACTGTGAAGGGGGGAAAAATATAAAAACAAAGAAAAACCAGCTCCAAATGGCCACTGATTTTGCTGGGCTTAAAACATTTTACTAGTAAGAGATGAAAAATAGATCTTGTTTAGTAAAGTGTTGGATTGGTCAGACTGATTTCACCAGCTAGGTAGAAGGCTTACAGTGATAAAAGCAGGCAGTCAGGAAGCACTTAGCTGTTATGTAGCAAAATGGTTTATTTTTGTCACTGCTTGGCCGATGTGTGTCTGGACAGCACTGTCCTGTGGTGTTTTCTTCCCTCTCATTGTCAATGTGCCAAAGCTAATTAAAGCGAGCTGAGTCTATCTGTGAAGTGGAATTTACTGAAACAAACTAATCAGAAAGGCAAAAATAGCATGTATTTTTGTCATTTGGAGGGAATTGGCTGGCTCAGAAAGAGGATGGAGGGGAGAGGCAACACTGGGTGTCATTTGTTTTGCCATCTGATGCTCCTCATTCATCCTGGTGTATATTCAGAGCACTTTCAGGTGTGTGTTGTTGTTGTTTGTTTGGTTCTTTTAAATTTTATTTCACCTCCTAGATTTAACCCCATTTCCAAAAGCTGAAGAGCCAACAGGTGAGTGAGCTAGAATTCCTGAAAAACAATGACTTTAAAAAAAGCTGCTGGTACATTTGCTTTTTGATGGACCTTGGTATAAAAGAGGGGGGAAAGGGAAAGAGAGAAGCTCTTTTGTCTGTGAAAAGAGATCATCTCATGACTTCGTCCGCAGCATTTGTTTGCTGGAGCCTTTGCAGAGGCCAGCAGCTGTTAATAGATGGGCTGCATGAGCCTTCTCATTCCATTTATCGCCAGTCTTGCGCAAAACGATTCTGCTGCTTTTGTGGTGGCCCAGTCAATCTAACTATCTCACATACCTAGAGAAGCCCTGATTACTTTACCATCCACTGCCTGGCAGTCTTTATTCTTCGATAGCCCTGTGGGGAAGGGATGGTTGCTAGTTCCATTTTACAGAATCATAGAGATGTGGTGCTTTAAGCCAGAAGGGGATTTTGCATCATCCAACCTAATGCAGACTACGGTATTTCATTGCTTACCTCAAGTTTTTGTACATGACTGATGTCCTCCTTCCCCATGGTACCTCATCCCACCACCAAGCGATAAAGACTCCCTGGAGAGCTTGTTGCTTTTGGTTAACCTCCTGGAAAACTGTGTTTAATCTCAATTCAATGCATATCTGATTTCAGCTGCAAGCTGGATGGCTGAGGAACAGAGATCCTGAAGCCATGATCTTCAAAAGCATTTAAGCTCTTTCACTTTAAGATTCAGTGGACTTTAAGCACCTAAAGATTTTGAGAACATGATAATGCTTTGGGATCCTAATGAATCAAACAAAGGCTTCTGAGTCAAAAATGCCACACTGAGCTCCCCTTTCCTACCCTCAAGAAGAGCTCTTTGAGGGCTTAGTTTCACAGTTTTTCCCAATCCTAAGTGATCCAGTCAACCTCGGGGCTGTTTATGACAGCCACAAGTTTGGTGTCTTTGTGTTTTTTTTTTCTTTTTTTTTTTCCCAAACCATTTCAAAGTCGTCCCCAGAGGCTGTAGGGGAGACTAGAACATGGTTGAAGGCCAGGCTCGGAAGATATTGATAAACTGAGGAGAGCTCACAGAAGGGGAGTGAAAAATATTCAGGTCTGGAGGGAGTGATTTATGGTGACAGAAGAGGCAGAGCCACCTGTGTTGGCTGCATGATGACTAAGCAAGAAGGTACTAATGGGAAATCTATTTGAAAAAGTATAAAATATCAAGGGCAAAGATCGAGTGTTTCAGGTGGGTGCATGGCAGTGTGCCAGGGAAAAGTGCGGGGCCACCGGCAAAATTACCTTCTTGGTAGGGGGGTTGTGGTAAGCTGAGGAATGGTCTCCACAGGGGTCAGTGGAGCTAATGGGTGACTTTAATGATCAGTCTGGAAACAAAGCAACAAACAAAACCCCAAATGTATGGGAGGGACTTCCCTGGCCAGACCGGGAGAAGTGCTGTGGGATGGGACCAGCATCTTCCCTCCCCAGGTTTCAGCGTGCTCATGGGCTTTGGTCCCAGCAGGCTCCTTCAAGCATTTTGTGAACAGCTTGAATTTCTGCACCGCTCTGGCTTCATGGAAGCCTTTTCAGCTTCATCATTTTGACAGGCCAGTTCTATGACATTTTCTCCTCTGCTGGGTTTTCCAGGCAGAGGTGACATGTGCTAGCTGAGCTCCCACACTGTCCTTCTACAACGCAACCCCCGGGCACCTGCCTGGGCTGCAGCGATGCTTGCCAGCCTTGCAGCTTTCCCCCCTCCCCTCCCCTCCCCGCGCCCCCCCCACCCCCCACCCCGAGCTTTTATTCAGAGCAGATGTCTACCTGGGTGCCTTGGGGATGTTCACGCAGCTGTTTGCATGGTGGAAAGTGTGGAAAGTGATCCCTTTCTCCAAGGTGGGTGTTGGTTGTGGAGCTGTACGAAGGCATTGGGGTGTTTGTGCCATCCTAGCGCAGCAGTTTTGGGGACAAGGTTACCTCATCCCCTCCCGACTTCCACTTACAGTCAGCATGGGGGAGCTAATTCCTGCCTTCTTTAATAGGTAAAGATAAAAATAATAATAATAATAAAAAGAAAGATTTAAAAAAGTAGATTTAACCCTTGATGACGGAGCGGATCTGGGAAATAAACAGAACAATCTTAAACACAGCCAATTATATGGTCAAAAAGAAGCAGAATGCAATGGTAGGTCCGTTCAGCTGCTAAAATTGAGGCACGAGGAGCCAGAACGTGACCCTCTCTCCTCCATCCAAATAAACAGCTGTCCGTCAGGAGGGGAGTTCAGGGGTGGGGTGATCAGATATGGCCGTGGCAGGAGCCAGGCTCATCCATTACCATCGACGGACTGTCACCGGCGAGACGTTCCCCTTGGCACAGAACGGGATAATGCTGAGTCAAAACCATGCCCTTCAGGAGGTTTCAGAGGCCCTCGCTCCTTACCCGACGCTATCGCTTCTGTCAGCAGCTGGAAGTGTGAGACGCAGCGAGGAAGCACCAGCTCCCCTGGGTTCGGTGCCTGGCTTTGCCAGTGATTTGCTGGATGCCCTTGGAAAAGCCAATTAAGTTTTTGTTGCCTCGGATTTCTCAGTTGTACAATCCAGAGCTACTCACAAGCATAATTAACTCGTAATCTAACTGCAGTTTCAGGTGTGTGGTTTGTAAGAGGAAGGCATGATTATTTAAAAAATCAGGTATTGAAAGTATTAATAGATTTTTAAGGCCTGAAGCAATGACTGTGCTAATTTATTTATACAGCATTTGTTAACCAGACTGCAGAACCTCTTCCAGCAGTATCTACACTGCAGGCATGCCTATAAGTCCTGTCTGTGCTACAGCACACCCTCTAAAGAGATGTTAAGTCTTGATTTAAAGATCTCAAGTGACAGAGACTTCATCACATCTGTAGGTCAGCTGTTGAAAGGCTTATTTACCTGCATCACTAAAGTATACCATATTGCTAGTCTGAGTGTATCCAGGATCAGTTCCCACTGTGATAAGATTAAAGAGCTGTAAATGTGAGCAATCTCTAACCCAAGTGGGAAGCTGCAGACGGTGACTGAATGAGCTCTTTGCATTCTGGTGGATAAACTGAATAGATCAGGGCTTAAGCCTCTCAGAATAAAGAAGGTTTTTGAGATCTTAAATCATTCCTGGAACTCTCTCCAATTTTTCCAATGTCTTTCCTTGAGTTTCAGATGCCCAAACTGAAAAAAAGTACCAAAACTGATCTCACTGACATTGCGTTTAGATGTAACATCTCTGTACTACTTACAATCCCTTTCCTTATTCATTCATGGCTTGTACTTGTGCTCTTAGCTACAGCTTTGTGCTCATAGTTTGTATTTGACTGGTTTTCTACTGCAATGCCCTATTTATATTCCAACAGAGTTTTTGAACACTCTCAGAATATCTGTTTACAACCTGATCACTGTTTAGACATAAGGGCAGGATAAGTAACGTGATATTTTGATCTAAAATAACAAGTGCCCAGAAGTCAGTCTGAGTTGGAGAGGTGGAGTCAAACTCACAGCTGGAGTTCAACCAAGACTTGAAAGGATACCCTGGGCAGAGACTGGAATTAGCTTTCAAGGTGGGGTTTGCTGCTGGAGCGCGTGAAACCTGGCATTAAGCTTATGAAATGCACTCCCCCTGCCCGTGGCTTAGAGCGAGAACCAGCTAAAGGAATTACATAGGACTAAATGCTGCAAACATTTATTCTAAATTTTTGTTGCTGAAATGGGAAGGTAAGGAGGACCCCTGCCCCGAGATAGCAGACCAAAATACAGCCAGGAGCAGATAAGCTTGGGATGCCCATATAGGAGAGAAGATGGACCAGGTGAATGAGTTCCACCATGTGCATGTTACATCTGTTCTTGGCTGGCACCTTATTTAAATACAAAGCCTTTGCAATGCATCTGTGAGCTGCTGTGGGACCACAAATGACCTCACCTATGTCCAATAAGGGCCCATTTCAGGTGCATGGCTGCAGGGCTACAACGCAAGAAGCCACCAAAAAAGTATTTGAGTCACCAGGCTATAGAAATAAATGAGAAACAAAACATGTCCATTAACAATTAATTAAAAGAAAAGTCCTATTGCTTCAACATGATAAAGGAACTATGGCTCTCAGATGTGCCCTGTTGCAGGGAAGGAGGAGGGTGCGTTTTTACAGTGAGCTGTTGGAGATGTCTCTCAGAGGCCACCTGCGTCTTCTTTTGTTGCCTCTCTTCTGATCAGGTTCCCAACTTCTTCCTTTTGTTTCTGTTGCTTTTCATCCTCCACCGCCTGGCTTGTGAGGAGTACCCTAAGAGTAAAAACAGCAGTGCAAAGCCCTGGCTCGCCCTGGGATACAGCACTGGAAAATAATGATGCTTTTGCACATCTTCTGTCGGTCACAGAGCAATTAGTTTGAGTCCAACCTGGGCGGGAGGCTCTAGGGCTTGGCAAGAGGAGCCTTCCTCTGCCGATCTGTGCCGAGCAGCTGGCACACGTCCTGTGCTTCCACCACAGCCCTCCTGCTGAAACCTGACTTGAAACAAATTAATTCCCTGACAAGTATTGCAAATGCTCCTAGCAAAGATAACCTCACAGACTGCAGCATCCAAAAGCCTTCACCTTGTCACTGCCAAGAAGAGCTGGTGATTGCTCCAGCTGTATACCGACAACTTCTAGAGCAGCTTGCACAGCCATAGGATGGTGCAAAACTCCAAGGAGTGTCCCTCTATAAAGCTGTCATCCATGGAGGAAGACACAAATCAGGATAAGGAATGCAAGGAAGATGCAGGACAGTGGAAGAGCAGATTGAGGAACAGTCTCTGGGAGAAAGCTCTGTGGGAAGTGAAGGGCATGGCAGGTAGGAGAAGGGGGTTTCACTAAATAGAAAGGAAGTTTTGGTAAGAAACAAAAAAGCCAAAACTTGCTTTAATAAAAAAAAAATGAAGAAAAAAAGAAAGGGATACAAGAGAGTGGTAGAGACATCTGCAGAGAAACCTGGAGCTGAAAACTGCTTGCTTACCTGAACTAAACCCAAGGTTGGCTAACTCCAATTAATAACCCCAAGTTAAGAACTCCATTTTCTTGCCAAGTGGATATATCCTGCTAAGTAGAATGGACAGTGAAGAAAGATAGTGAGCAGAAGGAAAAAAAAAAAAAAAAGAAAAAGATAGCATACACTGAGTGTGAGGTGTCAGAGAGATACGCTAGAAGCTACGTCAAAGAAGTAACAGATTTGAGTTGTTTGCTTTTGAGGGGACTAAAGGGGAAATTGAGTGAACGAAGAAATAGAGATGCAAATCATCCAAACCAAATGATGACTGAAAATCAGGAACTGTGAAATCAGTAGAAAGGAAAGCTGAAGGGAATGGGGACAACTCCTGTATGCAATAGTGAAAGAAAGGGGGACCTGCTGGCAGAAGGGGAAGGAGGAATGGTTTGCAAGGGTGAAAGGGAAGAGCAAGTTCCTCTGCAAAACCTTGTACTGAAAAACTATAATTGATCACGTAATGAAATGTTTTGGCCTCTGGCAAAGTCCCTGAGGAGCTTTGTACAGCATTTCCAGCTGCTGCATTCAGATAGAAAAATGTCATCTTCTTGGAGGTTTTGTATCACTGTGTGCGGAGCTGGACTATGGGACAAGGCAGTGCAATGATTTACCATGTCATATATTAATAGTATCAAATTATGGCTTTGTGGTTATTGAGGTATATAGTGGAGTAAGTTTTACTCCTGGCAATAAATGTAATATTTGCTTTGGGATGTCAATCAATAAAATATCTGCCCTAATTGCTATCGATTTATTCATTCATTATAATACTGTACAATGAAACCCACCATTCCTGCATTGTCACAGCCCCTGCAGCAACAGCGGCAGAGCTCTCGCAAAATCCATTTTGCACAGCAAAACTCTTGATTTCAGATGGGAACAAACCACTGCAAAACTCCCAGCGAATTCAGCTCTCCACTGGGATAACAAGAAGCCACCGTCCATCACTTCTTATTGCTGTGGACAAGGGACTGGTGTTCACTTTTGCCTCTTCCATCATCCGCCGCTGAATGGGAAGAGAAAAACCTCTCCCTCCTTTCTTTCTATACCTCAATTCAGCAATGGAGAACAAAGCTTCCTTTAAGTGAAAGTGTAGGCTTAGATATCCCATTGGTTACGAGGCATGTTTGCAGCCTGCAGAGATGCTCAGCGGCACGGTGATTGGCTTTGCTTAATAACTGTGACAAAAGCTCCTTATCCTGCCAAAGCAGCGCTAAACCCTCCCCTGCACACAGGGCCGGGTGGGCAGCGGTGGTGCTGGGGGGCTGCCGGCTCTCTCCCAACGACGCCTGGCTTCTGCCGCGCCGTGTTTACAAGGCGAGCAGGTTTTATGCTACTTTGGGCTCAGTGGGATCCCGCCAGTACAACAAAACCTCCTCTCGTTTACCTGGGAGGAGGCGAAACACTTCAGTCGAAAGATTAACTCTGAGGCGGCTCTAAAGCTGCTCCGGAGGTGCAAAGCGACACGGTGGTGCCTCCAGCCTGGAAAGTGCGGGCTCGGGATGGCAGGATGGGACCGAGGGCTGGCTGCTCAGCTCATACCTTTTTTTTTTTTTTTTAAAGTTAAAAAAAATAAAATTAAACCTGTTTTTTGCTATTCCCATACTTCAAACAATGCTCAGGGTATCAGCCAGTCCCAGAACAAGGCTGCTGAGGCTTATAGCGTGGTACAGAAAGAGGAGCCTTGTTTCCTACCTTTCTGGTACCCTCAGTCGTGGCTTCTTGCTTGGTTCTGGGGATGCCTCTACATCCTGCTCCTCCAGATGCCTCTCCCAGATGTGAACGTATGTACCGGCAATTAGAGTTAGCGCAGGCAATTACACTTCTGGGGTTTCTCTCTGGTCTCACCTCATCTGAACAAGCCAGTTAATCTCCCTACATCTCAGTTTCTCTGCCTGTAAAACAGATAATAATGTGGGCACCACCCAGCATGGCTTAATCGAAGTGCTGGCACCTCCCTGGCTGAGAGGGCCGCAGAGGTACGATGGATTTTTTTTTTTTTTTTTTTTTATCCGAGGCAAAACTAAAATGCCATTGTCTGACTGGCGGTCATTATACCTGCCAAACTGCTGGCAGCCTGTGCCTACCCCCAGGATTCGGTGGGTCACTTCCCAGGACCTCATGTCCACTACAGCTCAGAGCCACAGGAGACCCTGCTAAAAACAACAGCACTGGCCCTTCTGCTCAGTTCATCTATTTTCCTTTCTTAAAAGTACTGATTTCAATGACACTTCTTAAAAAAGAAGAGGAAGGAAGAGAGAGAAATCATTCAATTAGAAATGAAAGCAACAGCCCTGCTAGGTGGTTGCTGTTGAATCAGGCAAGAGGAAGGGAACTGCAACTGTCTTATGTTGGGAGCAAGGGTGTGAGGGGCATAAGGGTCTCTCTTGCAAATAGCTGCTGATCTGGCATGAGGAGGACAAAGCTACGAAGGGAAACAGCCTCAGGGGGATGATAGTGCTCGCCCAGGGTTTTGCACCGAGGGTAGGAACAGCGTCCAGCTCTCCTGTGACAGCAGGGACAGGCCATCCCCCAGGTCACCAAACCTCTCTCCATCTCCCTCATCCACTCTGCCTCATTCCTCACAGCACTACAGAGCATTACCCCAAGCCTTTTTTTCAGTGAAAACCAACCCAATTAGATTCCAGGATGAAAATTTACCAATTAAGTAACTTTTCTACAGAGAAAATTGCTGCGCGCACACCATCTCTTCAGAAGAATATGTCCATTAGCGCTAATTGTGCCGGTGGCTTTGGTAATGGAGACACTGGTCTGTATGGAGTCGGACAAGCTTAATCCTATTCCAGTTACGCTACTGAACAGATAGCGGCGGTTAATTACTTTAGTCACTAATTCTCTGGATTGCAGTGCAACCCATGATCCAGAGGGGGAAAGTTTTGTATCCCATTATCATATCCCTTGCATCAACTAATGACTCAAAAAAATAAGTAGCATAGTTAAATTAATAGTGATTTCTATGTGCTTTGTGACAACTCTGTTTTCAGCATACACTTTTAAAACGCTCCATATTTTAACTGCAGAAAATGGATTGTGCTAAAGCTGGGAAAGCTATTTATTGGGTATTTTTGGTATATGATGAGTGCTTTTTTGGCATTAGTCCATCTTACGTCCACTTGGATTTTAAGGAGAGACTAAGTGGCTCTGACATGAGTAGAGGAGGGTGAGCAAATTGAAGAAAATGGAAAGTTCATTTACTCCAGTTACAAGACTCAGAGCGGACTGTAAGAAGAACCAGAGTTTGGGGAGTCTCCACATTCCCCAGTAACAACTTATTCCAAGAAAGAGCCTGTAGCTCCACAGCTAGTGGTGTGTACCTAAGCAAGACACAGGAGCTGGGGTGGTCTGGAGCCCATCTCAAAAAAAATCCTTTAAGTTCTCAACAGAACACGACCTTCCACACAGTAAGTTGGCCATCTTCCCAAAATCTCAATTTTTCGTTGGAAAGCTATAGATTTGCCTATGGAAACCAACAACTTCTGATAATTTCTGGTTTAAGGACTGAAAATATTGGTTTACTATAAAATAATAATTAAAAAATGCCCAAATTCCCACCTTTTCTCATTTTCTCATCCAGTTCCCATTAGCCTGTTCCCATCCATCTTAAAGCATAATAGGAAGGGGGGGGTTGGGGTTGGGTTTTTTGTCTGTTTATTTTGGAGGGGTTTTGTTGTTGTTTGTTTGTTTATTTTTTTGTAATGCAACCCTAAAACAACATTTGGAATTCAGGCGCTGGTATGTCGGAATGGGGGCACTGAACCTTCAGAATAATTTATATGACAGGCAGACAGGTGAAAGAGAGAAATCACAGGAGGATTCAAACGTCTTATAAAACACAGGAACCAACCTGAGAGGTCACAGGGTGTGGAAACGGATGGCTTTCCGAGAGGTAATCTGTTTTCTCAGTTTGGTGTTGTGGAAGGCACATAAACATTTCTTAAGGAGGAAACGGCTCCTTGTCTTTTGATAAAAGGCACCTGCCCTCCGTGCAGCCAGTACCTGAGCAAGGAAGAGAAGAGATAAAACTGAGAAAAAATATGTAAAAATCAGGTTGCATTTTTCAAGCCTTTGTTGGGACAAAGATGTAGAGGGGGTGAATACTCCTAATTACTGTCTGCGAAGCATTTACAGACACTAGCTTTGGGGAAGCCTGTGGCAGTTTAAGAGAGCACATCGGCAAGTGCACACAAATGAGGAGGTACCTGCTCAAAGAAAAACAATGCATAAAACATCCTGCTTATGCAAATGTACGATGATGACATTACCAGGCACTGATTAGGAAATAAATCTGATTTGCTTAGGGCCCTTTTTATCAACAATATACTGGGGGTTTAAGGTATCTGGTAGCTGTAACCTTGACTCATTCCTCCGTATTTGGCTGTCCCCTGAGGTTAGGTCTAGTACTTTGGAGGTTAGCAGAGGAGGGAAGGCTCCTGCTCCAAGGGTGTCCTGCAAGTGAGACTCCAGACATGGCCAATGAACAGGTCAGGGTGGCTTTTGTGCTTGCCACGGGTGAAAACAGCTCTTTATCCATTCTATAAGCTGTGTTTTTCTTGCTTGTAAGGATCCTCAGGTATACATCAATTCCTCTCCATCCTCACCCCATGAAGGAGAATCTAGTCATGCAGCAGAAGGAAAAAATGCTGAAATAACTTAGAGAGTAGGCTGGTTAGAAGTTCACTTCATGCTGTGTTTACCAAGGATTATAACTTTCTGTTTTTCTGCTGCAGGGGCAGAGAGACATCAGGAAATGGCAGGAACAGTCCACCAGTATCAGCTGATGTGGTCCCAGATACCGAATAGCAGCACAGTCCTCCTTTGATGGCGTTCATTCCTGGGAAGATTTTTCTGATAAACAGTGGCCATTAGCACATTCTGCAAGTGCCTTTCCTAAGCCCATCTCATCTTGGCACCCATGACCTGCAGAGACTGGTTCCTAGCTCTACAAATTGGCAACAGAACACATTAACAGATGGCCCTGAGTACACACGTGCCAGGACTCATTATGTGCTTTTTTTTTTATTTTTTTTTTTTATTTAAGAGCTGTGTGTGGACTCTGTCCAAGTGTGGCAACATCTCTCACATCTGGGATCGTGGTGATACACTTTTGTTATCCAAGAAAGAAGCCGTCTCCATTTGTGATGCACTCTGAAGTTGTCACTCACTCAAAAGGAGTGAAACATCTGGCTGGTTTGAGTAGACAGCTGTGCGTTCATTTTGGATAGCTGGGAGTGGGCTGCTGGCAGCCTACACAAAACAAAGCTGCTGGGAACCATCCAGCCCTTGGTAGATTTTCCCACCCAAAGAAAACCTCAAACAAACACTCCCTCAAGCTGATATTCCTGTGGCAGCCATGCCACAGGGAAAACGGGGCACAGACTAGGAATTTTCTGGCGAATGGCAGCAAGTTGCAGATGAAGCCCGCAGAAAGGACAAGCGGAGCCTGGGGTGTTTCAGTGCTCAGGGCGCTTTGCTGGGGCTGCCTCCACTGCAGAGCTGGGCAGGGAACCTCTTACAGACCGCAGCTCGAGGGCACAGGCACCACAGGCACATCCTGATCTAACAGACATTGGTTGTGACATTTTTGGCTTAATTTGCAGAACCTCACGTCTGTGTTATTTACCTGATGGAGAAAGGTTTGTCCCTTTGTCTTCCTGAAGATCACCAGGACTCTGCCACCTCCCTGGTTGCGTCAACCTCAAATTTTTTTTCTCCTGCGAGAAATATGCCATGAACCGATCTGTCAGTCACTTCTTCAGGAATACTGAATCTATTAAAAAGAAAAACCTGGTTTTAAATGACATGTCATACTAAACTGTCTCATTACCTCCAAAGCGAGATGAAATGCATTCTTTCCACATATTATTTTTTGCCCTGTGTCTCGGTATTATTCTTCATTCATGGGAATGGTGTTTAGCCTGGAAGATTATAGACTGGTCATAATGAAAGAAAAGGAGAGAAAGATTTACTCCAATCATGTCAAAAGGACCTCAGTGAATATTAACTGATAAAGTATACACAGATCTCAGCACACCCTCATTGCCTGCCTGTGAATTTATCCGGTGTGATAAATGGAAGCAGTTTATAGAGCAGGCAGAAATTGATACAGAAGAGGTCTCTATCTGGAATGCTCCGTATAAATTACTGGATGCTTATCTGTGAGTAATTCCCTTGCATATGCTAACTGTCCAGACGCTTACAGCCTATGGCAAAGACATTAGATAACCTCCGATTCACAATTGCTGGGGGCAATCTTCATGCTAAATAAATAGTTCATCTCTTTTGGACTCAAATGATATATCTGTTTGCAAGCATCACAAGTACTGGTCTCGAAATGGGTAGTTAGGCTATAATTTTTTTTAAGCTGTCCTTCCTATTTTTTGTGCCTGCAATTTGTGGCTGCACTTTATGTAATTTAGCAGCCTGCTACTTCTGCCTCATCTATTTTGTCCATCAGGTTTCTAATGTGCCCATCTAGGTGCCTGTCAGGTAGATGGACAGTTAAAGACATGATATTTAGCTTACTCTTTCTTGCGATACACGCTCTACTGAGGGCACAAACTATTCCAGGTTCCGATATTTGCCCGTTGGGCAACTTTGCCCGCAGTTCTTTCTGCTATAGACCTATGTGCTGAGCTGAAAAGGAAATATTTTTCTACGGAGCTCTGCAGGCTTGAGATCAGAATCTATCTGAGCAAAAAGTGAGGCCAGGATTCAGGCAGGGTGAAAATCACACACTCAATACATAAAGAAAAGAACATTTCCCTGCACTCAGGCAGGTGAGTGACAAATATCACCCTCCTTTGACATAACTCCCCCCGCCCCAGCTTAATCCAGACATTGCATAATGTTTGTTTGGCATAATTTGGGTTTATAGCTCTATTTTCTAGAAATAAAATCACTATTTGTGCCTGGAAGTCAAAGCACATTTCTTTTTTTCCCCCAAGAAATCATTGGCTCTCACTGCCCATCTTGCAGGCCAGTGCCAACCAGGCATAAATGACCCAGGAGGAAGTTCATCACACAAAGAGAAAACGTCAGGCTGCTGAACGGCTCCAGGCGACTTAAAGCGGCAGAGCAAAACCAGACGGTCAGAAGCTGCTACTTCTCCAGCCATCGAGTGCAAAGCCAGGGATGCCCATCCCGTTGTGATCCAGCTCCTGAGCTGGGGAAATTTTTGGCCTCGTGGTGGAAGTGAACTGAAGGCTGTGACCAGGGAACTGAGAGTCTGTGGCCAAAAGCCGTGGTGTGCTGGGAGATGAGTCACACATGGATCTGCTGTCCCCGCCTGGAGGGATGTAGCCTCCCATGGAGGGTAGGCACAAGGCTTGGCTGGTCCCAGCTGCTGCCTTTGACTTAAATCTGCTGGTACACATCAGTCAAAACGTGTACCTTCAGGCTAGCCTGGAATAAGCTGAACAAGAGGGTCTGCACTGGACGCCTCACTCCAGCCATGAAATAAACTGGAAATTGTTATTAAAACCTGAGCTTAAGGCACTATTCACCCAACAAGATTCTTTGCTCTAACATTCGCTGCCTAACAAGTTGTGCTGCTAAGTGCAGTTTCTCTTGGAATTTATCAGTGAAGCTGGCTCTGTAATTGCCGGCTCTGGAAGAGGTGCTGATCCCATGCCTCAATCTTGGCATTGCCAGGGTCCCTGGCAGAAAGCTGCGCATAGATCTCTCCACAGGGAAAAATTTCATTAATCAAGTGCTGACAGACCTCCTCACTCTTTTTTTTCCCCCACGATGGTCAAACATGTCATTTTTGCTCCTAAAAATATGATGCCTGCAATTCTGCACGGCACAGCTGCATCACACAAACCTCGGCAGTGGGCAGGGGGTCTCGTGCTCAGCCTGTATCTTTTGGGAAAGGAGCAGCACTTCCCACCAGGCCTCTGGAATCTTGTACAGATGCAGACACACAGCTTGTCTTTTGACAAGCTTCTTCCGCCTTCTGGGGTTTAACAGCTGGTGACAGTCCACTTCTCCTGGTCAGAGCCCCTGTGAATGCCGTAAGCTATGGTATCATCTCCAGGCCTCACTGCCCTCTCTTTCAAAGCCAGGATTAACCCATCCTTTCCCCCATTCGCTGTGTGAAAGCAACACCCAGCAGCTGTCTGCAGCTGCAAGGCAAAGCTAAGTACCTGGAGTCGGTACCTACAACCAGGGGTATCCCACTCCCAACGCGGGGGCACACCAGGGTCTCATATCAAGGCCAAATGACACCATCTCTTATGTTCTCGGTGGCCTTGCTGACAATGTCCAATATTTTGCCAGCTTTTTTTGGCTGCCGCTGCATGTTGAACGAATGGTCTTGGAGAACTGTCGAGCACCAACCCAGCTGTGCCCAGTCCGAGCTCAGCACACACACAGATGGCTCAGATTATTTCCCCCCAGTATTCGTTATGGTCAGTTACACCAAAGCTCAGATTTACCTCTTCACACAGATTTCGGAGATCCTTCTGAGGTTCCCCAGCATCGTGACAGCATTTGACTACCCAAAAGACCTGAGCTCTTCTTCCTCGCCCCAGTTGTGTTGCCAGCAAAGGGACGGCTGAAGGGATGCCCGCTGTGGCTGGGTATCAGGGCAGCAGGTACCACACATGGAGCTCAGCTCTCTTTGGGCGCCGTGCCTGCCAATTCCTGCTCGTAAGAATCCGAAGGCAGTTTTTATGCCACGATTATTTTTTCATTAAAAGCTGACATAATTGTCTATAAAGGTCAATGAGAGGAATAAACCTCTTTGCATTAGTCTCTTTAGCTGAAATCTGGGAGCTACTGCCCATCTGCCAGGGCAACGCTGGAGATAAGCCCAAAGTCCAAACTCAGCAGCAAGCTACCACTGGCCAGTGCAAATAACCTCTCTTGCCACTGCTGCATGCCTGTGATTTGTGTCAAAGAAACCTTTTTTCTGCGTGCTTTCAACAACGATTTGCACAAATTTCTTTAGACCCAGAGTCCAACGAGTGCCATATGCAGAAGGAAATGGCAAGTTTCTGTCTCAGCAGAACCATGCACATTTCTATCTCAAAGGAGAGAAAATCTAGATGCTATTTCTGCCTCCTCATGGCTTGTTGCAAGAAGGACTCTCCCTACTGCCTTTCCCAGAGGGGAGAAGAGTTGCCTTCATCTCTAAATTTAGCTTTAATGAGTGCAAAATGAGTAAGGTAGCAGGGGAAACTAATCTGGTTAGCAGAGCGGCACCAGAAAGCACAAAATGTTTGCGTACAGTGCTGGATTTTGATTTCCTATGCTGAATCCACAGGAGCATTGAAAGGACTCAAGGCTCCTGAAACTTCAGTGGTTTTGTGGATATACAGTTGGGTACAAATTAGGCAGGTAGTCCTTACTGCCGGTGATGACAGCAGAGCTGTATTTGGCCTTGGGCAAACACACCTGCCTGCTGACTTTGCTGCTTGGATGCTGTTCATGAATGGAGAAACAGCACAGGCTAGAACATTTAAAGTCCTGTGCCAAAATCACCCACTTGCCACAGCTTGCAGATGTACTTCACTCCTAACACGTACCCTCTGGCTGTTGCTGCTATCATCCATGCTCCCTGGTCTGACAGTGCCTGGGCTGCCTTTCCCCTCCCATCCCGGAGTGCTACAGAGCTCTGTTCGTTCATCTAAGTTTGAAGCTAAGTTATTTGCTTCCTCTCTTCAACTCCAAGATGCCAAACCCACACTATCAATACACCTCAGCTTTGCTCCAGACCTGATTCTATGAGTCTCTTACTGATACCCTTTGGTCCTGACTTGCGTTATCCTTTCCACCCTTCCGAGCCCAGAAGACGACTGCTGCCGAGCTCAGCTAAGCTGCACGGCAGTATAGACCTGCAAAATACCTACATGGATAGGATGCCCTGTCTGGCTTTTTCAGCTGGGACTTGGGATTTACCTAAAATGTTTCATCCAAGGATCCCAACTACTCAAACCTTACGGACCCAAATTCCTTGGTCCATTGCTGGGAAGTAGCTCCATGGGCCAAAAAACAAATGAGGCACCGTTGTAACCAAAGCAGCTTCACTGCCTGAAAGCACAGAGGAGAACATGTACCAAGAGATAAATTATTCAGGTGCCCCTGCAGGGCGCGTTAAGCCACGACTCCAGAATTAGAACCTGGCACTTGTCAGAAATGGCAGAGGATGGCTCATGATCATAAATTATTAAGACATTTCCTTTGGTCTCATATGAAAGCTGAAACTATCTCCAGAAATGATAAATTCTGTTAGTCCTGTGCTGACGCCACTGCTTTCTGGAGAGTCGTGGGGCTTCCTTGGAGGTCTCTGGATCAGACACACCTAAAGGATGTGCAGATCGAAGTTCAAAAGCATCTCTGCACCCACAACTTCTAGTGAAGTCATCTGAGGAGCCTGCAATGCTCCAAATCCTTTCCTAATTAGATCAACAGTTCTGTCATCTCCTGAGAGGGCTTGATATATCCTCTGGCTTTTAAAGTTCTGTATTAAAAGCAGACATCTGACAAACTGGAGCCCCCTCAAATACAGAAAGAAATGTAAAGACAATAAAGATTTCCCCACCAGCACCATTTTGAGTAACAACAGCTAAAGGAATAGCACTTGTTTGTAAATAACCCACGCCCCCCTTCCATCCAAAGGGATCTTAGCAGCAAATTATTTTTTTTTTAAGACATAAAGAGCACTAACAACACACTTGGTCAGTTTTCTTACTTGGATTTCAAATCTTTCAAGCCTGTTACCACACATTCACAGAAGAATAAATAGATAGCATTGTCTTTAATTTCTCACTAATTTATACGGGCTTATTTTCAGGAGATGAAGGAGATGAAATGTGTATAAAAATCATTTCTATTTCAGGGGATGAATGAAAACAGGAAGCACCATCAATTATTCAATCAAGCACAAAGGCAGAAAATCAGCTGTGTACAAGCAAATCGCTCATATGAGTGCCAGGGTCAGTTGTCCCCATATGAAATATTTCAGCAGTATATAAATTAATACGAAAGGATGGATTCGTGTTTCAGTGATCTTGCGGTTGCCTGGTGTCATGTAGATACTGCATGTTTATTTATCATTGTTGAGATGAGGGTTCATTTGTATGAGTGAGCATAAAGATGACACTGGATCTGTGGCTTGTAGCATTTGCAGGGTGAGCCGATAGGACAGGGAAACAGTACCTGCGAAAGACTGCATTATTATTCTTCCCATTTTACAGCTGGAGAGTGAAGGTCTAAGGAAATCAAGGGCGAGTGGGAGCACATAAAGAACCGAGAAATGAATCCCGTTTTTTTTTTTTTCCCCCTGTGCACAGTGCTTGAGTCACAAGACGTACATCTTCTCAAGAAGCTCTACACCTCAGAAAGTCAGCAAGCAGCTGAGAGACTGCAGCTTTGCCCTCGCCACCTCCGACAATATAAATGGGATTCAGAGATGCTCAGAGAAAACAGGTGGCCCAGAGGTCACCAGGGAGCTGACCCCTCAAATCCGTAAACCCTGTGGGTGAGACCTGTGCTAGCCAAAATGAGCGAACAACAGCAAAGTGCTTGTGAAGATTTATATAAATGATACTCGAGTGTTTTCCTTGAAGATATTTCTGACCTTTGCCACAAATGTTCATACAAATGATATTTTTGTTTGCAAGAACAGCTGTGCAAAGGGAAATGCTCAGAAACATGCGTTTGAGTGAAGCTTCGCTACAAAGGGGCTTATGTGGCCATGCAGAAATCTCGTCATTTTGTATAAAAGTTTCGGTCCCTCAGGAAGCAAACTGAAATAATACGATCGAGGTAATACATTTTGCAAAACATAAAATAGCGACGAAAGGCTGGCAAACAGCCAGATGTAACTGAAATGAACTTGAGGAGTGAGATACATCATGGACCATGTTTGAATAAGGAACATTGTCATAAAAACCAAGCCCGTTCATTCATGAATAATACAGGACCAAGAGACAGGTCTGAATTTGTCACGTAAATTATTTACTGTAACTATGAAACAGCCACCTGTCGAGGCTTGTGGCGGGTTTGAGCCAAGGCCCTTTAAATAAAGAAGGAAAAGATAAGATTTCTTAAGCTAAAGAGGAGCTTCTTTGCTGCTGCAGAGTAGCGTGCTCCTGCCCTCGTGCAGGGGTGTGAGTGCGGGACGTGACCTCCACTGGGCTGAGCCCACCATGTTACCAAGCTGGGGAGCATCTTCGGGGGGGTGGGGGGCTGGTCACCAGCAGAACCAGTTATCACCTTGTTCTGCTGGTGAGGTCAGTGGTGATATTGTCCACGAGGCCCAAGCTTGAGACCAGGTCACCAAAGGGACCCCGAGGTATCCCAGATGGCTGAACCTACCAGCAGGATGGCCGGAGTGCCAGCAGGCAGCGGCACAGCCCACCTTCAGGGAGGGTGGCCTTCTCCAGAACTGGGGTTTGGGTTGAGGTTTAGCAGAAATTTAATACATTTAATACAGAACAGTTATGAGCTCAGGGCAGAGATGTCTTGATTTGCAGAGGCACTTCTGTACGGGATGCACAGCAGCTCCACGGGACCCATCTGCCAAAGCCCATCTGGCCTAGTACTGATGAGACTTAACAGCTCTTAAAAACACACCTTGTTAAGGATGAAATAAAATCTGCACTGGAAGAAGTCTAATCCAGAAGGATTCTGGATATGCCTTTATATGCCCATGCCAGACTGTTCCCACCATCCCACCTCAGCCAGCTCCTCTATAGCAACTTGCAGGTCTGTTTGACCCAAGCTGGAAGAAAGATGAGCTGCTCAGGATTGCAATATTGCTTTTTTTTTTTTTTTCCTCTTGTTTTTTTTTTTAAAAAAATACAAACTGTTGCTCTACAGAGTGTTTCCAAAAAATCCCAGCAGATCTATAACGAACAAGAGCTACTTTTGAAAGCCACTCCGCTTACTTGTTTAAATAACCTCTCTTACTCTACAATTGCCTTGTTTTTCTCAGGGTTGTCACAGAGGAAGATATTGATGAGCTAGTGGTGTGTCAGGGAGCATAGATGACAGAGAAGTCATTTACTCTGTTCTTGAAAGCATTTACTTTTGACCCATTTCTCCCGTGCATGTAGCTACAGCATCTCTCTGTTCCTTCATGTCAATTTGGACATTGGAGGAGCATCCTGCAGCAGAGGTGGTGCACAGACATGGTTAATGCTGCACTGCCTGGGACCAGAGGAGTATCTGTCATGTTTAATGCATCTGGAGAAAGCAGGTGCCTTGTAGCAGGGAAGTCAATACATTGTTTAGTTATAGTGAGCTTCTAGAAGGCAAAACCTCATTTTCACCTCTTTAAAGAAAGGAAAGGTCTTTGATATCAGTGCATTAGATCTTAAGAATATCCCATCAAAACACAGGCTGCTGGAAAGGTTGTTACCTTTTAGGAGAAATGTCTCACTGAAATCAGCAAGGTCTTTGCTCTTTCCCTTATATGAGAAACGTGATGAATGAAAGCAGGCGGCAGGCTCTTCAGCTGTTTTCCCCAGAAACAACCCAACCCTTTTCTTCCTGGTGCATTCCAGCTTTGTTTGCACTTAACTAGAAAACCGGAAAAGAAGAGATAAAAGGTGCATGACACCAGACCAGGCTGTCTTTGAGTTTTAACCATCAAAAAGCTTCTTCAGCAGAAGCAGCATTAAGAAAAGTCCAAGTCAGCACGTATAACGTGGATTAAGAGATACCTACAAACTCCAGCCCTTCTAGAAGGTACAAGCACTGTGAAGACTTTCCTCTGGATGTTTTCTCCTGCCCTTGCTGACACACAGCTTTATTCCTGACCCACTGTCAGGATCTGAGCCCTGTCCTTTTCAGGTATCTCTAACAATTACTCCATTCACACTGAAAGCAGTACTGCCAGTAGACTAGTTTTGATTGTAGCAGTATATAACTAATTAACTGACGCACCCTTTTATTATCTCACATTTCCCACTATTATATGGCCTGCTGTGCTTTAACAATACTTCAAAATTCTAACTTGTTTTGTCTCTCCTGCTTTTAAACACCCTTGCTTTCCCATTTGCAGCTTTGTACAGGGATACACGTGCAAAAACAAACAAACATGCATTTTGTAGACACCCTCACCTTCCTCTGAATGCAGCCCCCAAAAGGCTGCTGCTGTACGTACAAACAAGCCTTAACCCAAGTGATGGCAACATTTAAATACAGCTACAATAATACCGGGTGGCTAATCCCAGTGACGGCAACAACAGAGCAGGGAAAGGAGGGAAGTAAAAAGGAACCAGCTCAGCATCTGCTGGAAAGACAATCCTAAATGTTATTAACCTGATTCTCCTCTGCCATCAAAATTACACCAAGGTGTCTCTGGTTCAATGAAAATCAGACCCTGAAAGGTAAGAAAATCCTTTCTGTTAACAAGCCCATAAACTAACGGCACCTGAAAAACTCGGCACACCAGGCTTTATGACCCAGAGTGAAAACAGATTAGACGCGATGCAAGGGCAAAGAGAGTCCCCTCAAACCTCATCTTCAGCTGCAAAGTGCGTTCCCGCCATGAGCAGGCTTTGGGTTGCAGCTCAGCACTTTCTTCTGCATCTTCATGTGCGTTTGTGCTTCAGTGGAATGTTTACGGGGCAGGGTGGGGTGGTTTTTTTTCTAAAAAAAATGATCAAACATCTATTGGTTCAAATGTCATTTCAACAAAGGCTGGGTTGTGATCTGACTTCTGCCTTCATCCAGAAATCTAGATGTCTTTCAGGTTGCTCTGTTCCTTTCCAGAGGCATTTAGAAGTTGTGTGGGTGTTAGTACTGGATGCACACCGATTCCAGTAAGGAATTGGTACGTGTTCCGTATGGAGAAGGTATACGTTGTATACACCCAAGGCTTGCAGGAAAGAGGTCTCCAGGATGTAAGGTAAATGCATTCCTGATTAATCTAAGGGGAAGGGTAGCATTCAGTGTTCTCCAAGGGCTGCCATGACAACATCATCCTATCAATCATTCATACCACCAGCTCAGCAGCCCCTTTCCTCTTGCATGCGAGGAGAGGGCTGGAGAGATAAAAAGTTTAATCCCAAAAACTATCTCTAAGCGATAAAAGCAGGATGAGGCTCCACTGCAGCCCAAGCATTTCTTAGCCTTCTGAATCTCTGGTTGCTGGATTTCTCTGCTTGCCTGCTGGAAGCAGCTGGAGGACTCCAGTTCATTCTGCACAGACCATCCTGCAGCCTTTAGGGACACATTCACTCCTCACTGTCATCTTGAGTCCATCTGAGAAGAAGATAAAAAGTCTCTGTTCCCTTTTCTCTCCCACCTCTGCAGAAATCTTCCTAACTTGCTGTATAATGAGACCCTTTTTATTCTTTCTGGCCATTTCCTAAAGGTGAAAATGGGACCTCTGCTAAGCATCATCCCAGGCTCAAGGCTTTTAATGAAATTCTGAAATTCCTTCTGTTTAAGGCCAGGGAGGTGACTAATGGACTAGCAGCCTGCGAGGTGGAGGAATGGCTCTGCCAAAAAGCTCTGCGGCAGCCAGCACCCAGCCCCGGGGACCTGGCAGGAACAAACTCCCCTGATCCACACTTTGACCTCCTCAAGCAGCTTTTCCCTACCTCCAAGGCCAGTGAAAACACTGGATTTCTACAGCTCCCCTTCACCTTCATGGATGCTCACCTCTGAAATAAGGATACTCCTACCGAGACCTCTATATTCTGAAAAAATATAGGCTATAGCTATGTATAGCTACATCGTCTTTTGCAGCAGGACATGAGCAAGCTCTGCCCCTGAACTGGTGCTCCCAGCCTGAGGGTGAGCCCAGCTCAAGCATCCTGCTGGCAGAGCCCCAGCCCCTGCTGGGAGTACCAGGGGGGAGATGCTAATTTGCCAGAGGAAACACAAAGCCAATTTTAAAATGAACGTTGGCCTCTAACAGGGAAAATGCACCATTGTCTTTGATTTTTAAATACATTAGTTCTTCTCTCTGACTGGATCAATGGAAAAAGGAAACTGAGCGATGGATAACCCTTTCCTGGCTTAGGAGTGGGATGTATCCTCACGCTGTCTGGCAAGGGCATGGCCTGCTCTCGGGTAACTGCGCTCTTGCATTTCCCCCACAGCAGCCACGTCTGCTCCCATGTCCCACATATCCACCAGGCTGCTCATGTACTAGAAGTACTTACTGGTGGGGCCTGGGCTGGCAAGAAGCATGTGAGAAAAAATCCAGAAGTCTTATACGCACTTGTATTTCAAAATAGAACAAAACACTGAATTTCGAAATTTCCACCGAAGTGTAATGTCAAGCAGAAAAGATTGCTTGAAGGCAATCAAAACATTTCATTTTGATAAAAGTCCAAATACTCCAATTTATTTTCTATGCTGATAGAATTCAAGCTTCAGTTTCCCAAAGAAAACTCTAAATGATCCAATTCCGACAAGACACTGTGAGCTCATCAGATTTCTTTTGAATGAAATGCCACTGAAATGGAGATATTCCCACAAAAAAGTTACAGTTTTGAGGAAACATTTTTTTCCTCAAGGGGAATATTCTGCCTGGCTGCACTCCGCAGTTTGGTTTTGCACTTTGCCTGCACAACTCAAAGGCATTTGTGTCGAAGGACAATTGCCACGACACGAAGGAGCTGAAATCTGCCACGTTGCAGAGGAGATTCCTCCCAGGGACTAAGATTCCTCCTTGTGCTGAAGGTTGAGTCATAAAATGAAGGTAGGTCTTGATGTGCAACACCTCTTCCAAGCAGGCTGAAAAGATTAGTCATTTTCCCCTCTGTCCCTCATTCGCCAGCCTCCACCAGGTTATCTTTTGTGTAGATCACAAGCGTTTCTGTTGTCAAAGTTTGCAGAGCACTTGTCTCCCTTACGGGCTCATTTGGTGTCAGGGATTGGAGGTATTACGGCAGCACTGCTCACAGATAACAGCATCACCTGGGGACATGCTGAGCGCTTCCCTTCTGCCCTGCACAAAGGCAGCCTTGCAGCGGGTGCCTGTGCTTACCCAGCTCCATACCCACTTCTCCCTGCTAATTGCATGACATGAAATGTCCTTTGCCATACAGAAAGCGGCGAACGGGGAAGAATTTAGCTCATTTTTGGAAGCAGCGGTGGCCCACAGAGCCACAGTAATGAGATGGTAGGTAGCACAGTAGCATTTTGAAGGCCTCTGGGTATCTGCAAAATGCACGTGTGGCTGAGCCCTTTGACTCAGCACCCAAGGCACAGGAACACGATTCAGCACGTGGCTGTCAGGAACACACCTGCTGGTTAAAAGCAACGTTTAGGAAAAGAAACCTTCAAGCTCCCAGCCTGCTGAAAGTACCCGTCTGATCTCATTACCTTGTAGCAGCCACATGAGCCAGGATCCATCCCTATGGAGCTGAGGGATAGGCAGCGGGAGGTACACGTGGAAAAGCCGTGGATCAGCAGGGAGCTGCCTTTGGCACAGCAGCCCCTTTCTCCCGAGGACGAGACCTCTATGGATTTGCAGCGAGGTGACGGCATGGTCCAGGGCTGCTCAGGGTCAGCCAGGACACAAGCTGTAAGCAGCTCTCTGAAGACAGGCAGTTCCCGATCCTGCAAGGCACAAACCCATGGTCCTGCCTGGCCTGTATTTGTCACGGGAGTAATGGGAAAACCAGAGGCGAGGGATAAACACTTAATTTTGCCCTGCTATGAACAACATCCGATCTGTCCGACTTCCTTGACTGGCTGAGTAGGGCTCTTCAAACAAGGTTTGTAGTACAGAAGTTCATAGTCTGTGGCACAAAAGTTCACAGCTCTAATGACAGGTTTTCTCCTTCCAGTATTCTCCACTCCTGACCAGCAGATTACTTTTTGCGCAGTCCTTACACCAGTAAGCACGCATCCTAGGGCACGCTCCAGTTGCAAGCACAGGAACACCAGAATACAAACCAAAACCAAACTCTTCCAAACCTTAACACCTACTTCATGCCATTCAGCCAGCTCCGAGGCACCACAAAGACCACCAGAGGCTTCAGGAGCTGAGCAAACTTGGTGCAGAGCTATGACCTTCTGCGAAGCACGTTCCTGGATACACAACCACCTGCTCAGCTTGGAGGTCCTCAGACTTCATCACCATAGCCCAGCCTCGGAAGACCACAAGCAAGCTGGCCTTGGGAAGGCTACCAGGATGGTACCCTCCCTGGGACTGGCATCACAACGGCAAGACTTACCCAAGTCGAGGGACAGCAAGGAGGAGATGCATCAGAGAGGGCTGAAGGAGGCAAATAAACTTATGCTGTTGACACGACCCATCTGTGAGTCCTTTCTAATTAAAGCAGGGCTCACAGCACATCCACACACACAGCCCTGCTGCTAATTAGGGAGGTCTGAGCACTGACACATTAACCTCCCAGTCTCAAAACATTAACTTTACCAGGTGTAATATCTTCTAGGTGGCATAAAGGTTAATAATCTGCATCCACAACAGAATCCAGCTTGGTAAATACCCAATTAACTGGGTTCTGTCAGAGAAAGCAGCAAAATGCAAGGTCTAGGACGGCTGAAGGGAGGCTCCTGAGAGCTGGGTGTTACGTGTGCTGGTGTGCACACCCACCGTGGGGGACAGCGGGGGACCTGCAAGGAACAGCCAGAGGCGCATGCAGGAGTGATGTCTGCATAGGATCCCACCCCAGCAGCAGCTAGGCTGAGGGGAAGCAATAAAGTGAAACAAATATTCTGTGCCGTTGCCATTTAGCAAAACATTTTTTCCAGCCTTCCTCCCTCACTCCTTCCTTCTGAACCGGTCTCCAAAGCTTCTGTTGTTTGAAAGGGAGTTCAAAGCAACAGCGGTTGGATTCAAGTTGTATGCAGTAAAACGGAAGGGTTTTTTCTAACTTTTAATCTTTGTTTTGCCCTCTGCTTTCCAGAGGAGAGAATTGGAACAGGGAAGGATAAAAAATGGAACAAACAAGGAATAACTGAACATTCAACTCAGTTTGAATGTAATTGCCTCATTTAGCATCATTTTGTAGAAGCTCAGGAGAAAATGATTCTTTTCATACGACAGATTTGAAACATTTAAAAATAATGGGTCAAATAAGTGCTTACTTTTATTCCGACCGATGCAGCAGCTAGAACAAGTGGAAATGGCTATCATCACATTCTCACAAACGTGCCACTCTGCTGGCCCGACCCCATGGCACTGGGCACTTTCATGGAGATAAAGGGAGAAGCCTCTGCAGCTCTCGGAGCAAAAACAGCTGCAGGGGCTCAGGGTGCTTTGCAGGGCTCAGCCACTTCACTGAGCTGGTGCTATTTTAGCCAAAAGCTCTTTTTTTTTTTTTTTTTTTTCTTCCCCTCCACAGCTGAACTGACACAAAGAGTGTCAGACACATTCATTACCAATGAGCCACCCAGCATTTTGCCCAACTGCTCATGTTCCTTCTGAGTTCCTCCTCATCTTACTCTCTTCCAGGCATTCACGTTCCCCCATTCTGCAACCACCTGGGATGTCCTCAATCTCCCTCTCCATTTCTACAACCATTAATTAAACTTTATCTTGCCCTTTTCAAAAATCTGCCTTACCTTCTCTGTCACAACCACTTCACCAGGACTCTGCCCTGAAGGCACTGCATGTGTATCAGAACATGTTCAGCCCCATTGTCACCTACCAGCAAAACTTCAACCTCGGCATTGAACCTCCAGCCCAAACTCTCAACAAAAACGTTTACCGAAATTGAAAACTTTCATCTGTGAGAGACCAGCCCAGCCAGCCAAGCTGGGAGAACCGAAGAGATCATCCAGTGAGACAGGACAAGAATGAAAATAGTGTTTTTAATATCATTTACAGCAAACTTACAGTATGTATTTCACATCACATATTTCTAAACTGCTCATCTGGAAAATATAAGCTGCAAAAATACAGAACACAGTACTCAAAATATATCGAGCATGTGGTTTCTCTTTCTTTCTTTTTTTTTTTCTTTTTTTTTTTTTTTTCCTTTTTTCTTTTTTTCTTAATCAATTGTACAGTGAAACATTTCCTTTTTCCAAACCAAGTTTTGGTTTATTTTGGAAGTGCTGTTAAACATCTGCAAAATTACCAGCAGTCAAACCAGCACACTTCAAAGACCTCTCCAAGGATCACTTTCCCTTGGGAACTGTATAGGAAGACTAACCTACAGCCCAAGGCAGGGGCAGAAGCATGTGGGCTCATCCACGTCCCGTGGACGCTGCTACAGACCATCTGTGGAGATGTCCTATGCAGGAAGAACCTTCTACACATACAACCTCCCACAAATGCTGCTCTGCCCAGGTGACTATGAAGAACAGCAATGGTGTGAGGGTCAAACACCACTGACTGGTCTGGTACGGAGGCAGGTAGATACTCCTCCAATATCGTGGACCCAGCACAGAGCTCTGTGGGGGAGTTTTGAGCCATAGACGTGACAAACTACATGGGGTGGTCTTGTTTCTCCAACAAGACAATCCATGTGGAAGCACCCTCCATACACTGATGGAAGATCACATCCACACACCAGCTGCAAGCACTTGACAGAAAAATCCTGAGCTTCTGAAGCCTGGAGAAACTCTCACTAACACCACAGTTAAGTGATGCATCAGGATTTGGAGGGCACGTAGCAGACCTGCCTCGCTGAAATGTATTAATTCTGTTACTACACATGGAGAAACATGAAGATAGAGAAGGGAGTGGGAGTAGGTTAAGGAACAAAGTTCCCAATATTCTTATTATTTAAAAAAAAAAAAAAAAAAAAAGCCCCTCAATGTTCGCCAGAGCCACAGAGGGATCAGCTGGTTGAGTTAAGAACAGAACTTCTTTCCCAAGCTGCTCTCAAGTTTGCTCAGCTGTAGCTGCTGCTAAGTGATCTCAAGGGTAGAGAATAATCAGGTTCCAGGTTACATGGGCAAGACATATGCTGCTGATCAACCTGGTCATCACGAAAACAAGCAAAGATAAATCAGCCAAACAAAAACTTTGCTTTTTCTCCGTCATGAATGAAGCACGACCAAGGACTGGCTGGGCAGTACTATGGCTTTTGCTTATAAACCACTTCAGCTCAAGAGCTGCTCTCCTCCTGTGTATTTAAGCGGCCCCAACTCTTTCCACGCTGAACTGGTTTTCATATGGTGCTCAGGTCTCATCCATACAGGGCAAAAGGAATTTTAGAATAGTCTTACTGCAAATATTTCCCATCTGATGACATTTATGCATTTCTAGCTCACATGACCCCAAATGCCCCCACGCCTGGAATGTGATATAAGTACATACAGCAGGAAAAAAAACCAAACAACCAAAACAACACATTTCTGCAGACTGCATTTGTCTTGTATCAAAATCCTAACAAACACCACATTTATTGTACTTTATTTACACGGTAGTCATGTATAATATAATACAATACAGCGTTCCATTTGCAGTGGTAGGCACTATGGGTTTTAAAAGGTCACAGCTCTTCCCCTGCTCCCACCCCCACCCCTCCTCCCTACAGACGTGGTACCGAAGCGAACCAAGAGCTCCCTTCTGCGCGGTCCCAGCGCTGCTGCAGTTTTCCACCGAACCCTGCTCTGAGATGGCTCCTTCCCAAAAGTAGGTGATGGGAGCTGCTTTCATGTGCTAACATGGAGACTCCCAAACCTGGGTTTGGGATAGACCATTGGCAACCCTTAACATGTGTCAGGGACAGTTATATATAGCCTCGTCACCATGCTTTGCACTGAAAACACTGTGAAGGCAATGTGGGGCTGCAGGCGAGCTACAGACCTCTGAGCACAGCTTATAGGCCACCTGCGATCGTCAGAGCACAGTTTTGGTCCTACTGCACGTAAGACTTTAGGGAAACGCCTGCGAGTCTTCAGGAGGGATCGTCATCCTCCGATCAGGCAGAAAGCATCACGGGTGAAGAACAGGGGTCATTTCTTACTTTCAAGTTCGCAAAGTTAAGAGTTGTGAGGCACCGAAAACATAGCACTGAGATGCAGCTTACATTGAGGAGTAAATGCACTGCATTGTGCGATGCCATAATGCAAAAGAAAAGGGTTTTAAAGGGCTAAGATAGCCATGGCAGGGAAAGATGCCTTTCGCTGTCCTACCAACTGGCATTTTAATTGGGAAGAACCAAGATATGTTAGGCCATATGCAACTCTCCAATTCCCGAGAGACTTTTGCTTCTGATTTAAGAGCTGTACAAACATTGCAAATAAAATTTGCACCACCTGCTTCACCTTAACAGCAATTTGGTTTTGTCTGGGTTCATACCCTTCTCGTGTTTGCTCTCAGTAATTACTCAAATGAATGCATTAACCGGTAGGAACACTGGGAGAGGCTGAGAATTTCAAGCATCTGTGAGACAATATTCCTGGAAAGTGGATTATGAGTTGGAAGCCAGTACTTTGGCTGTCCTGGAGTGGCGTATGTCCAGTGGCACTCTGCCCACTGGCACTGAGCATGGATCCTCTTACTCAATTCCTAATCACATACTTTTGAACAAAATATTTGTACTGATGAGAAAATTCCAGCTTAGGGAACTCAGGGAGCAGAAATATCCCCCATGATTTCTATGTCTAGTCAGAACAAACCAACGTGTATGAATTATAAGAAAGCTCTTCCAAATCCCTCCAGACCACAGATGATATGCAGAAATGACCTTGCAAATACACTGGAGGCATTTTCTTGGTTTCCTCAGCAATTCGCAAGGAAGAAATAAAAGGGAAAATTCATTTATGAAGTTGCTATAAATTATTTGCTGAGTTGGACTTGACAAGTTTCTTATTGCTTTCTGCCATCTGCAGACACCAACTTTGTGTAGAGCAAGCCCAGCACTACAAACTGTCAGGGTGTTGCTAATGTTTTCCTTCCTAGGGCGTGACACTCTGCTCTGCTGCACTTAATCAGAAGAAAGTGGGGGAAACATCTCAAACTGATAGTATCCCAAAGACCCCATCCTTGCAGTCACTCCATTCATCAAGCAAGTAGAGACTGAAGCAAAGTTTTGACAAGCAAACCAGCATCAACACTATGCACATCCCACCCTTGCAGCCATCTAAATGGATACCTTCATCCACATGGCTTCTCCTGAATTCCCTGTGTCCTTTTGGGACGAAAATATGCTCATAGCTGAGCAGTTGTGGCAAGACTGAAGCTGAAAGAAAAGCGTTCCCTGTTCATATTCTGTCAAAGAAAACATCAGTATTGCTTCCGAGTATGCAGAGCCTCCTTCTGCTCCACCAGATTCAGGGAACAGACAATGGCCAAAGATTTTACTTGGCATCACTAGTTAATAAAGAAGTACCTAATGCCTAAGAACTGCTGAAAGGCCATTTTTCAGCAAAGCGATTGTATTAAGACTCAGATTGGCTAGAAATGTCAATGGAATGATAGAAAACATCATTTGCAGCCTAGAAGGAATAGATTTAGTGTATAAAAGCAGAACAAACTATAATATTTTGAGCATACATAATACTAAGTGAGACCTGCTGGCATCCCAGGCAAATTTAAATGCCGCTCAATAACTCTGAACATCTCGTATTGACTCTGCAGAGCCAAGCTATGCTTTGCCATTGGGAGGATGGCAGAACTGTGGCTGGAAAAAGGAAGCTGACGGTCACTTTGGAAGAAATGCCCACAAGCCATGGGTCTCAGAAAGACAGGGCACGCAGGTCTCTCCAGGAGCACGGAAGGGTGGATAATCCTTTCAGGGAGTCCAGGGGGCTCAGCCACAATGCCCCAGTTGTTCCCTTCCTCTCCGGATCAATCTCAACCATCAGATAACTGAACTGAGCCTAGCTCATGCTAAAGGCTCCCATCACACCATTGCCCATCTTAATAAACTGCTGCCGACATTCACACCAATTGTTGTCTTGGCTGCCTGTCTCCTGGAGTTGCTGCCAACAGAAAAGGCAAGTCACAGAAGCAGCACGGGATGTTCGGAGAGGTGAACTCAGATTTGGGCAAGAAAAGCAAAAATGCCAAACATAAATGGGAACAGGGCAGTATTATTGCTTATATTCAGGGGTGCTCTGCCCTACACACAGAAAGCCTGTGAACTTTGCAGGCATTAATCAGATCTGGAGAGCAAACAACAACAAACCTGCTTTTGCCTGCAAAGACAGTTCACATGAAATTAGGGGGATAGATGAGCATGGCTGTGTCTAAAGGCAGAGTGGGAATAAGTCTGGAAACCGTTGTGAATAAAGGAACAAAGCTGTTACCGCATCAATCCAGTGAAGCATTTGCATCTGTCTTTAATACCGACAATTCCCCATGTCACCTGCCAAGAATAAAACATCACATCAAGATTGTCCAAGTCTTAAGAAAATACTGAGCCCAACACACCCAGCTGTGACAAACTCTCACATGGCAGCGACAGCCGCGGCTGACTCGGGGGCTAAAGCTTCACAGTGCTGGTAGCCGTCAGGCTGTCTCAGGTTTGCTGTGGAGTGAAACTGCTGGTTATGAGATGGAGTCACCTTTCTGTCTCCCAGGACCTCATTTACTGGGAAAAAATATGTATCTGACCGAGACAGAAAGGTAAACCTGAAGTACATTGCCTCCAACAGCAATGCAATGAACATAAAACTCTGATGGGTATAGGAGAACTCCAAATCTCATTCATTCCCTTAATTTTTATTCCCCCCACCTCCCCCCAGGATAAAATGTCAATGCATCTCAGCCATTTGGAAATACTCCAATCACTTTCCAAATGTCTGCAGACCATCAGTTCAACTCTGAAGCATTTTGAAGCATAGCTAACAGCTAATTGAAGCTAATTCCTCTCTGCATCTTTCCCTTTTCACCTTCCCAGCAAGGTGAGACCTGGCTGAGATCAACAGTAGCAGCACCGAGTAGTTCAGTGGATCTCACAGGGGTATGGCAGTGTGAGGCCCCTATTAGTTGAATTCCCCAGGAATGGAAGGTTTGTCTAGATAATTCAAGTGATGGCCCTTTCGGTCCCACTGCACATTCAAGATGTGCTGGGCAAAGTCAGAAAAATGTATGATTTTATTATGTATAAAAAGGTTCTGAAAATGCACCCCTTGTTAACAAGGATGCAAAGAAACCAGTTCTAGTGTCATCTGCATCAGTTTTAGATTGGGGTCCCCTTTTGGTTCCACTGGGGCTACACCAAGGTGGTTATCTGTGCAAGGGAAAGGAAACCCCAACCTGAAGTCATGCAAGGCAACTGGACAATCCCACAGAGACTGCTAAATGTCAAGTAGTTTTATTTTTTCAAACATCCCATTCCTTAGCAGACGGCCATGCAGGGAACACAGTGCTTGGAAATGTCAAAGTAACATTTCTGCTGAGGCGGAGGTCTCAACAAAACCCTGAATTTCAATGCCCCTGAATATGGAGAAAAAATTTCCAACATTAGATGCGGACTGCACAGCTCAGACCATGCCCCTGTTCCCACTGCCAGGAACGGGCATTTTTCCACCTCCATCCTAGTTCTTAAGTTTCCTGCATGTTTAAGGCAGTTGCAGGATGGAAGCGAAGTGCTGACAGGCGAAGGCCCATCCTGCTATTTGGGAAGCAGGAGGATGTCTGAGACTCTTCATTTGTAATTCTATAGCAAAAATTGGGTCGCCGGCAAAACTGGCTTGTGATTTTGAAATCAGAAAAAAAACAAAGAGCCTGCTGGGATGGATGAAAGTTTTGGTCTGTGTGTTTTCTTTAAACTAAAGCTCTGTTCTTGAATCTGTACCAAAGCACTGACAGTAAAGCCCTTCACGATGCAGGCATCAGATACATCCTAAAAAAAAAAAAAAAAAAAAAAAAAGACTGGGATGGGGAGAGAGCTCTTCAGAAGTCACATTATCAAAAGAAATAAAACCTCCATCATGCAGGAATTTAAACTACAGCTTAAAAATAATGTAAGTAATCCCATTCAACTGCATCTCCCATACCTAAGAGACAACATTAAATGAAAAAAAAAAAAAAAAAAAAAAAAAAGAAAACATTAAGTGCCCTGGAATCCTGTTTCTGTAACTCTGGTCAAGGGGGACTTTTGACTGTACTGACAAACCACAGCTCTTGAACACTGGGAATTTGTTTTGCATCATGTCAGCATGCTATTCTCCTTCACCTTGGACTTTCAGAGGGGAAAAAAATGAAATTGTGAAAGACGTTATAGAATTTCAAGCAATCAGGCTTTTAGAAAGGTTCTATTCTGTGACATTTGTGTTCGAGTCTGAATGTGTGTGTATAGTGTAACATTATGAGCTAACATTTGAAAAGACAGCAGTCTAAGTAATAAATTTGCAGAATGAAGAGAACTGTACAGAATGATTTCAAAGGCTTATACTTGACAATTATACATATTTTATGAGACTGTTATGCACCCTGTGCCTTTTTAAATTCATTGTTTTATGGATGCAGTATCTCTGTTTTAGCAGACAGGATATACTAAACCAATCTAATGGTCTAAAAAGCATCATTTACCACCCAACATAACAATGGCACTGCATCGCTTGATAACTTTTTTTTTCCCTTCAACTCCATTAATCAAGTGATTCTTAACATGGCTGAAACCCAAGAATCAAATATCTGCAGTTACAATATTTGTCAAGTATTTGGCACAGTGGAGTTTATTTGATACACCCCCCCCCCCCTTTTTTTTCCCGCCTTATTGTTGCCAAACATAAAATGCTGTGCATAAATTAAACACACATGTAAAGTCAGTCAAGTGGAAGCAGTTTGAAACCCCACAGCCATGTTTCAATGCCTAGGTAAGAGAAAAGTCTGCTTAAAAGGTGTTGAACATGAGTGGCAAGTTATCAACCCTGTGTAATTGTGCCAGCTCTGGGGTGTCCACTGCCAGCAATGGACAAGGACTTAGGGAAGATCAGCCTCTCCACCAGCTGCATGGAAGTGATGTCCAGCATTCGGTTCAACATGCCAGGTTACTTCTCTAAACATCTGCAAGTTCACAACAGCTTCAAAATACAAACAAAAAAAGGAGCTTTTTGATTACAATGCTAACCCTTAAAACCCTTCTGACATTTCGTCCATTGGAAATGGGTCTGGTTCCTGCGGAAAACTCATCAAACACAACCAATTTGTATTGCTTCCCAGCAGGAATGTTTTGGAAAAGAAAAATATGCATGCAAAATAAGCCTGACCCCATGCTTCTTGAAATCAGATGAAAGCTTACCCATGATTTTTGCAGATTTAGACAAGACTGCACTGCAAAAGCAAAGCCAAATCTCCTCCTGCATGGGTGCCTCTTGAGGATCTCAATGAAAATTTCAGATGCTGGCCAGCCTCTGCTCCCATAACCCAGCCTTCCATAGGAACACTATTTGCACATCTAAGGGCAAAAAGGTGGCCTCCAGGAGGGGAGATTATTCTGCCTTCCTCACACGGCTTCCACTGAAGTCAGTGGAATTTCTCAGGTGAAAAAACAGTAACAGTTGTGAGGGCTGCAGGATTAAGGTCAGTATTCCTTTCATCTTGTACACGTACACACACACACACACACACACTTTAAAGAAAACATCCGCCACAATTTCTAGATTGCAAATTATATATATATATATATATATCTTTAAAAACTGGAGAGAATGTAAACAGCCTCTCCATATATATATGTATTCACTGAGTCACACAGAATATGAAAAAACTATATTATGTAAATCATATTATCTATAATTCTCCAACTGACAATTGTTTTTATAGAGACACAGTGCATTCGTTCTCTTTTTTAGAAACATATTATGTGTCTTCATTGGCTTGGTAGCATATTAGAATGAAGGCGTATGGATAAAAAAATGCAGAGGATTAAACAAACCCCTTGAGTCACATTATGTTTGGGTGAATTAGAGGATCCTTCCCCAAACTAGCATAAATAAATCCTCCCTATGGAAAACTGTCAGCGATTTAAGGGTTAACATAGATTTGAAAATAATTTTTTAAAAAAAATCTTATTAGAGGATTACACAGACAAGTACTTGGAATTCATCCCTCTTTAAAAATGACAGCACGTTTGGCAAGTGTGAGCAAATGTCTTGAACTTTACTGGGTTTGAGAGATCTGAGCACAGCTATTCACAGACAACCACAAAGCTGCAATCTGCGAATAAGCCTCAGCTGGAAGGACTTGGATACCTCTGACAGCACTGCTCGCCACCTGGAAGGTTTCCAGCAGCTTTCAAGGTATTTATCGTGGACTCGTGGCTGGTGACAGTGTGATGGTGGAACAACTCCAGCACCGCTCCCTCTTTGCCATCACAGAGTGCAGCGGGCTTGAATAGCACCCAGACCGGCTAATCCTTCAGCCCACACTGCAGGGCTCCATGTATCCCTGGGACCCTGTTTGCAACCACAAACGCCTCTTCCGGCACTGCTGTTACCACCTTGCTTTTTCTATGCCTTATGCCCAAGCCTGTCCATTTGCCAAGCTTTCCGATGAACCTTTGCAGATGCCCTTCTTGGAAGCTCGTACTGTCATCAAAGGGGCTGGTACCCAGCCACAGCGGCTCCATCACCCCGCAGGATGTCACAAACGATCCCATTAAAAGATGCTGTTCTCAAGAATCCTGGCTGGGTCTGACTTTGAGAAAAAGACAAGAGTTTCCTGCGTTGCCATTGTTGTTTTGCAGTTGTGTTTCTTCATTCGTGCTCTTCTTGTTTTTATTAAAAAGGACCCTTGTATTATTAATATAGTTCACCCCTCCACAGTCACTATAAAACAGACTCCATATTTTCACACCACTCATGATCTTCAAGGTTATAGATAAATTTTGTCCTATGTGATTGATTTTGGGGCACCGAGTCCCGCCCCAGATTGTCTAGGGTGAGAGTAGAGGCAAAAAACTCACTAGTGCTGAGACCACCTTCGTGGTTCTTGATATATCTTTTATAGTTTTTCCTCAAGCACTGCCAGGTGGTTGTATATAAGATGAATGCAAATGACTTCAGGGCTATAGCAATACTAACATACAGGTATCTATAGACCACGTTGTCGTACAGCGCGCAGGCTCCTTGCTCGCCACAGAACGTGCTCCAAAACAGGCACGTGGAGTCAATTCCAGCCCCAAAGATCAGCGGAGGTGGGATAAAACCTGTCAAAATAAGAGAGACAAATCATGCTTTTATGATCCTTATGATAAAAGAGAGAGGATGTGATTGCAGTGAATGGAGAGGATACTTTATCAAGGTTAATGGTCCCAGCTGCAGCCTGTGATTCTAATTTTCTAAGTTCTAAATCAACCTAAACAAAGTCTGTGGATAAGTTTTTAGCTTGGACTCAATGTCTATGGAAGAGATTCCTGCTGATATCAACATGCAGGAAGGATTTTACTCAAGTTTAAGTGGCTTTTATTAAGCTTCTCATTTGCCTAATGAGACTGAGTGGAGGGGTAAATGAAAGAGGAGAAGGACAGCCTTGCTGCATTCTGTTTAGATCCTGGTAATTCTGCACTCTGGGGTGCTCACCTGAAGGATGCCATAGCACTCCAGTTCAGAGCCTGAAATCAGCTGGGGCACTGAGATCTACTTTTGGACCTTTCCCTGACACAAGTGAAGGTTTTCTCTGAGTCTAAGGAAAAGAAATAATGGCCTCTAATAGATGCCAAAGATTAAATCTGAAAAGAAGGGAAAATTTCTGTGCACCGTTAAATGAAATATCACAGCAGGATTCTCCCAACGCAGCTAACTACTGATGAGTGTTTCTCAATCACAGTTTGCAGCAGAGCTGCAATCTTAAAGCAGAGTGATCACTCCAACCTCATTTAACTAATAAAGGCAACGCTTTGCTTTTCTACTTTTCCCCTTCCTACAGGGACATTGTCGAGGCCCCTGTTTCACGCTGCCCCAGCAGTGGTTTGGACATCCACATTGCAACTTTGTACTCCCCAGCCAGCACACGTGCACCAAGCATGCAGCAGCCAGAAGAAAACGTGGATGTTCTACATAACGTAAACCATCTCTCTTCCTTCTTCTATATTTACAGGGGGACACTGGAAGCAGATAAACCCTGGAAAAATCCTGATGGGTTAAACCACTGCTGTGGGTTAAGACAGCAAGCAAAGGAGAGCACTGCATCTACTGAAATCCAACAACAAACAGGCACAACATACCCTCGACAGTATCACTGCATCCATAGGTGCTGTAATGCCTGAGACTCTATAAATACACATGTAGACAGACACAAGGACTGCAGTTTCTAGACAGAAAAGTGTTTAATCTTGGATACAGTTTCATCATTAACCTGGATTTCCAGGCTTAAAAAAAATACCTTCCTTCAGCTTGTCATCAGCAAAATAGTGACATCCATGACATGTATCCTAAGACTACAAATAACTTGGTTGTCTTTACTGTTTCCTGTGGTAACCGAGATCTCTTTATTTTATTTTGTTGATGACTAGAGCCTGCAGATTTTGTTTGATCTTCCTTACATGTTAATAAATGCAGGAGTTAAGAAAGGCTATATGGGCTTTTGGTATTCATTTTAACCAGCCATTAAGAGCACAAATGTAGTAAACAAAAAACAGATGATATAAAGTCAAGACAATCTTTTTGCTAGAAACACTAGCTCTAGCCATCACATCTAAAAACCTGGTTCTGGGAAAATGTCAGCGCCAGCCCTCTGTTCGGCATTTCAATGACTGGTAATTCCAGACTGGGCTGGTTCTGCTTCTAAGTTAAAGATGCTTTTTTGTTGAAACATGTGGACAACTACACACTTAACCTAGAATTTAAAAATTCAGCTGGGCTCCTGCCAGAAACAAGCAAAGAGACTGTGCTGCTGAAAGCAGGTTGTGTGCTTCAATGCTGCACTGGTGCTGGATGCCACCTAAGCGGGTAACATCCAGCTGTGGCGGTGAGCAAGGAGGCAGGAGGGGCACGCTTTCTGCATTTGGATCATAATTTTGAGGTGTGAGCTCCTACTGATTAACATGCCGAGAGATCCTGAGACAAAGCTTTGAAGGTCTACAGGCTGAACTTCGGAGGGCTGTCATCCCCATCTGCTGGCTTTAGCTGGCTTTCCAGTATTTCAAGATAATTTGGCCTGGAAATTGCCCCTCCTAAGACTTGAGGAAGGACTTGTTTTCATTGAACGCCAAAGCTTTACCTATATGAATGCAGGCACGGATGTGGAAACCTTAAAGAGTATTTCAAGTCATATTTACCAGAGGAGAGGACAAAAGACTCATAGGAGCAACCTGGTGTCTAGACCCTCTGAGACAAGGGAGTTAACGGGTTGCACCACAGATTGGGAAGTCCTTCTGAGAGAGAAACACTGTTGGTTTTTTTCATGTTGGAAGAAGAGAGGTAAAAAAATGGGCTTGTAGGAAAAACAAAAGCAAGTGCCTCAGTGAGTGAAGGCTTTGCTAGGATGCACGGTGAACACCATCCAGAAAGGATGCATTCAGGATCTTACGAGTCTAAAACTCTTTGCCAGCCCTGACACTTCCACTCCAAATCTTTGGTTCCAATGGCATTGCTTTAATCTCTTCTCTGAGAAACTGTAGTAATGTTTTTATACGAAGACACTGTTACACTGCCCTCTCACAGCAGAATTCCTACGGAATAAGACAATACATCCAGAGGATACTGGGATTCAGTCATGTTTCATGTTATTACAGTGAATATTAAAGAGATTCAATCATGTTTTACCTCTTACTGCAAAGTGTTGCAAAATTTTCTGCTATATATATATTTCACTGCTGAAACTGTAGGGTTGTATAAAAAAGCTGCTTCTGTCTTACTGAAATCTATTAGCTACGATTGCACCTCGGGGTCTCATACCTCCTATATTTAATACTCTCCTTTGGTTCAAGAAGCAGCTATTATCACTGTCTTCTTAAGTCAAAGCTTAAAGGTGAACTGAACAGCTTTTAAAATAAATCAGTAAAGCTATTCTCAAACCTCAGGTTGTTACGGGCAAGATTTGGATACCCTTGTTCATATTGAAAAGCACCTTTCGCTTCATTTTCTGTGGGTTCCAGCTACGTTGCTGATATGCTTCAGGATGCATTGTCTTACTTCATGGGAATTCCTTAGTGGCAGAGCAACATATAAAGATTTGAGTTTGAATTCTTACTTTGGCTTCTTTATTGGAAGAAAAAGATCTATTCAACTTAAGCATACATGTCTGAGACTGGTTTTAGAGGGATTCAGCATGCTGCTATCTCAGGGGGCTTCTCTTTTTTGAAAGCAAAAAAAGAGAGAAAATCTTCCCCCCCTTAAACACTTTTTCCTTTGGAAACAATAGCCCACAGCCACCCTCTTCACACACTCACCTCTTGACACTCCATATTCAGCCAGCGAGAGCTGAAGACTGGCCAAAACCTGAGAGCAGCAGCAACAGCTAAAGAAAATGCTGCCTTTGCAAGGCTTGAACCAGAGCTGACCCAAGGCAGCCCAGGCTTCCCTTCGAGTTAGCTGAGCTCTCGATAAGGTTACTTGATGGAGCTCTCTGTACGACTGCAGCTGCTTCACCAAAAACAATGAAAATCTAATTGGCTTTATCGCAAACTGGTCTGGGACCACCATTTCCCTTTCAGCTAATGGGGAGTAAGGTGTTAGAAGAAACAAGTAAATAAATGAGGTCACTTATTCAAAGCAACGTATGGTATTGTACTTCTGGTCCCATACTTCCTAGTGTCTTGCTGTAGCCTAAGAGATGGCACTTGATGCTCCAGCTCACTCCTTTGAGACTGGGGGGGCAAGCAGGGAAGGTACTGCCCATGCCTTGCTGAAAAAAAAAAAAAAAAGTTCCATCCCCACAACATGCAGAAACCCTGTGGATGAGATGGACCCACACAATGATGGATCTGAGGATTTTGCCCTGAACTATTGAGATTAACGAGCTGAAATATAGGAGTTATCTCTTCAAAAGGGAAAAAACCCTCCACCCAGAACCAAGAAGCAGCTAAACAGACTAAAGCCTAGCGTGTTCCTTTTAATAAATACCAGTATGAGAAGCACATACTGGTCCAGAGGAACAGCCATATGCATTTTAATGGCATATTAACCCACTGAAGGGTACAAGGACTCAGTCTGTCTCATTTTACTGTTCTTCCTTCTGAGAGACCCAAAGGAAGGGGCAAATACACCATGTAACACAGGTCCTGTCCCTCAAAAAAGGATAAAAATACATATTCCTCTACTTCAGCAATGCGGAATACAGCAGTAATTTTGCAAGCTGCTGACATGTTAATAACAGCTATAGAAGAGTAACCGGCTGCATGGGACCATGGCAGAAATGGTCAATTCTCATGCAAGACCACATTTTCTTCCATTAGCACAATTCAAATGGCAGGAAAAGTGCCTTCAAAAGCCTTAATGTGATATCCTTCATAGAGAGAGCTTGGACCCTGTTGTGTCAGACCTCACTCATGACAAACACAGCACCGCATGGAGTAGAAATCAACTTCTGCATGTTTTCTGTGGGGGAGGAAACAATGCGAGAGAAAGGACAGGAAATTTTTGTACCTACCTAGCAAACGGAGAAGCAGGAAAAGCACCCCCAAAGCGTAAGACTTGAGTTCAGGGCTCACGGTTCTGTAGGGAGGAGGGAGGAAGAAAGTGAAATCGTTTCTTCTTGTTCTGCTTTGATTAACACACCCCGTGGCCATTCTGTGCTGTAAGCCAGGATGCCACCACCACCTCTTCAAAAAGTCATTAATGGGGTTTTTCTTCTCCCTTCGTCTGAACTGCCTACAGCCCCAAAAGTAATTGCATTGGTGACAGGTTCAGGAATTTAGCTAAGTCATTAATAACAGCAGCTAATCTTGTCATAGGATGGGGAAAAATGAAATTCCTATCCCAGTAAATCACCATTTACAAGCTCCCCATCACGCTTTCAAGGCTCCAGATGATGAGAATCGGAGGGAGAGAAAACTTTTTGTTCTGCAACTTCCCAGACTACTGGGAACAAGAGACAGAAGGATGATGGACCAAAAGGTTCAGTCAGCCTGTTAAATCAAGCCTCCAAAAGGAAGTGTCAAGAAGACCAGTTTTCATGGGCATGAGTTTAGCTTGCAATTTTTTTTTATGCCTGGCAGACAACGGTTGCACTGCCTTTTGCTACAAACACAACCCACTCTATCACATTAGTGTTATCCTTCAAAGGTGCTTTAAAAAGTAATTCATTGCATTCTAATATGCTTCACTCAAGGATGCTACTGGCTAAAGTCATCCTCCTGGGGTAGGCTCTGCAAAGCCTTTGGAATGTCAGAAGCCGTTAATTTGGCCTTAAGTCTTATAATAGCATTTTATTTCCCACAGTATATAAAGGCTGGGGAAGCAGGACAGTGATCCCCCTATGAATAGATTCATCACACAAGGGAACTTTAAAGGCCTAAGCTGCCTCTTCCATTAACTCCTTACAGAGGTCTGCAGGCAGCACTGCTGGTGGCATCCATGGTGGCAGTGGTGGTCCTCTGTATAAATACACTGGAGGGGCATCACACAACACCTATACAACAGCCAGAAATGGCAACAGGTTTTAAGTTAAGACCGTTCTGATCACCTGCCCTCATCTCAAACATTACACAGCCCACGTAACGCTATACCACGACTCCTTTATGAAGCCTGTGACCTCTGGATGAATTTCAGCAGAGTTTTCAGGCAGACTCCCAGGCTCAATATAAAGCCTTTATGCCAGGAAGTATCTACCCTTGGAAAAATGTCCCAGTGGTTAACGACTTGGCTCAAATACGGTTCTACAGTTGGGTGGGAAATGAAGGAAACGGAGTATTAAAGTTTATTTTATGGAAAAAAATAGGTTATCACATGAAATATTTATAGTGGGTTTTTCCTTGGTGCTGGTGTCCTTCCATCCACTATTTGAATTTCAGTACAAAGTTAATTCCCGTACTTAAGGCGGAGAAAAAGTTGCCACCTGATGACAACTCCTTTTCTCACTGACTACAGCAGTGAATAAATGATTGCCTAGACAAGACATCTAATTTGTAGACACTGAAGTTCATTTTAAATTAACCATACACAGGAGCTGCTGATGCTACTTGTCACTGCCACGGACATCAGGGACAAGTCATAAGCCAAAATTTTCTTCTAGCAATCCAAGATGGCAGTTGCAAGACAGCACGAAGCGGTATATGGTGAAAAGCTCTCTCCTGTGCATTTTAGTAGCTATCAGTGATTCTAAGGGGAGGGGAGTTACTAATTTGGATGTGTGAATTGTTTATTTCCTACAGCTGTGAGCTGAATATTTTTAATATTCCCTTTACTTTTCTTATTCCCTTCTATTCTTCTTCCTGGTTGGCAACTGGCTTATCTCATTTCAAGTCGACACTAAGATGTCTCCATGCAGGATCCTACAGGTGCTGGCAGCTCCCTTGAACAAAGAACTCTTCAAACTTCAAATTACTTTTGCCACAATATTTATCATGAGAAATTTGATTTCCCTTTAGCTACTGTAGATGCAAAGAGAGAAATGAACTAGTAGGTGGAATATCTCATTTCGTCTCCTGCAGGGAGATATGCCCTCACAGAGCTGTTCTGTCCAAGATCCACTCAAGACTGTGTTTCTAATACAGACCTTATTGATTGAATTTTATTGGAATTTTCCAAGCAGCAGAATGGATCTGCTATTTATGCCTCTGGTTATTATTCTCAGTAAGTGACAGTCGGGACAGATAAGTAATACTGGATAAACGTGGGCTTAGAAATACATGTATATCATCAGGTGAAGTGTTCCCAGTGTCTGGAAATAACACAAGGTCAGTTATTTGAGAAAGTTACCTTTGCCCACCTATTCATATCGGTTCAACTCAGAGATGTCCTTCAGACTTTCGAGTTCCTTCTGTTCTTGGACTTGCTCCAGGGTGCCAGAAGTTAAACTCTAGCCAGGGGGATATTGACCAAAGCTAGTCTTTGCCGCAGCCTTTCATTTTTCCATGATTTCCGTTATCTCCAAGCCACCTCTAAAGCTATCTTATTAAGCTGTTACATGCTGAGAACATGGGGTTGCAATTCTGCCCCTTTCCTGATGCAGTTTTCACATGCTTACTACCGGGACTAGAACCTGTATGTCTGTATTTCCCTTCCCATACTAACCCCAGCCTTGGTAAGAACAAGCCTGCCACCTTTCTTGGCAGCACTCCTGCAGGGACCTCCTTGGCTTGCAAGCCCGGTCCCTCCTCACTCCCATTTTACCAAAGCTGTACTCAAGCAATTCCTGTTTCTCTCTAGCAAGTCAGCACTGCAGGCACTGAATTCAGTGGTGTCATGCCATGGACGAACCAGGCGCTACCAAGCTAAACAGTGGCTTAGAGAGAAAATGATTTAAATAACACTTGAAACAACGTGGCTGAAATTCAGCCAGGACTGCTCGGGCTTTCACATCCCCAACTCCTGCCTGCATGTAAAGGCAGCAACATATGAGAAAGCCCGTGCCCATAGTTCCTCATTTGCTGAGGAGGTTAAAAATCTTTTGAAAATACAGGCAGCTCTTTCGAGGTGTCTCCACCAGGCAGTGCTTAGTCAAAGGAGGATTGGCTGATGGCTTAAGCGAGGTTCAGTCCAAAGTCATGGATCTGGGGACAGTCAGTGCAGCCCCAAAAGGCAGAGCCCAGGAGCTGTGCAGGACCCCCGGCTCCCTGCAGCTCCCAGCAGTACCCCACGGTCCCTCCAGCCCTGCTCCCACCCCAAGAGCAGCCCCTTACACTTATGGATTCCTCCTGGCAGTGGTCCTACCTGATGAGTATGATGACTGACGGTGTCTGCGCCATGGCCCCGATCATGCTGCAAACACACATCACGCAGAGGAATGTCAAGAAGGCCTCTTCGCAGCCGGGACTGGGGCATTTGCCAGGAACGACGGTGGCATTTTCAGCAGGGACCGAGGTGAGGCATGAACAGCCACTGAGGTTCTGCAGAGGAGCACAGGGGTTCAGGAGAAGGGAGAGCCGCAGCCCCCACCACCCGCCCTCTGGTACAAGAGCTTGCCAACAGCAACTCTGAATCCTCTAATGGTCAATTAAGTGAATCCTAAGTGCTTATTTGAGGGGGGGTTGGAAAGAATTTCACAGGTTCGTCAGCTCCGATGCATGCTACCAGCAAGGGAAAGCTGTCCCTTGGCTTGTTTCTTTTCTTCTGCTCCTTTCAAGTCTCTCCCATAAACGTCACTGCAACAAAATTATTACCAAGTTATACCCCTTTGGAGGAGAATAAAGAAATGATCTGTGTCCCTGCGACAAGGAAGATCCCCAAATTATGGTTGTAATTACTTTCTTATTTACCTCCGTCCTCTTGGCTGTTGCAATTAAACTGAAGTACATTAAAAGCAGGTAAATCTGCAGCACTGGTCTTGGCTGCAGGTTCAACGCCTGCTTCCAGCACCCTGAATCCCGGGAAGGAGCCACCCACGCTGGGTGCTGCAGCTCACCAAGAGTTGAACTATCACAGTTTGATGGCACTGACACTACTGGACTCAAGTACACTACAGGGCTAATGAATTACATCTGGTTCAGTGGGATTTGTGTTGAGCTAAAAGCTAAGTCAGTTGAGATAAACTTTATCAATATGTGATCAGAAGGAGGGAAAAATGACTGCATTTTCCTGTGATCTCTCCAGCAAGGGCAGGATGTGAAAAGAAGCTTTGTTTGCCAGTCACAGATTTAGGGATTTTTTTTTTTTTCTTATTTTCCAGCTCACCCTCCT
Organism: Falco biarmicus; assembly: GCF_023638135.1. NCBI lineage: Eukaryota > Metazoa > Chordata > Aves > Falconiformes > Falconidae > Falco > Falco biarmicus. Next base: position 63,363,683 of record NC_079294.1, on the reverse strand, counting down.
GAATTTCTGAGTGGGGGAAGTCAGTGCAATTAAGGCACACAATACTACCAAGAAATCCCTTAACGAATACAGAAATGATCATAAATGATTCATGGCTTGTCTTCATCAGCCTGCTGGGTTTGCAGATCACATGTTTGTAAGAGGAGTAACACCATAAAATAAAACATATTGAAAAACAGCTAAATCTCCTCCTCTTCCCCTCTACCATGTTCAAGCGGAAATTCCTTTGCTTTTCTGCTGGGTCCCCTTAGGACCATACAAAAGCACACTTTCTGGTTCACTGCCTCCAAAGATAAGGATCTGCGGGGATACAACTCCAGCCTTTCTGACACCAATCTCTTTCTTCCGCATAGAAGTCAAATGATTTTCTTCCAAATAAGCGCACAGAGGGCAAGAGAGACCGCAGTGCAGAACTCGAGGAAAGCTGGATTAGACATACAGGTGCCTTTCTGGCTGGCAAGTAATAATTAACATAACAAATTCCTGTGCTGTGAGTTAGAAGCTGCCACCTGAAGGCTTCGGTATGGTGACAATTAGCACCACTGCAGTGGTGTTTGCACAGAGACAACAGGAATTTGTAGTTCCTAGCTCTCACTGCAGTGCACTGCTAACAACCAGCTTGGACACAGCCCCGTGGATTAAAACCCATCTAAGTCCAGGAAAGTACATGCCTGCACTGAAATACCCTGGGACAACATTTCTATCATGGCAAACACACAGAACTGCCCCCTTATTTCCCATGGGTTCTTATCAATGGACAGAAAGTACCTGCTTTTGGCAATGGTGGGGCAGATTCTCCTGCCATTGGTGTGATTTTCACAAACCACGAGGCAGGTCCCTACCGTCACTGCCTGAAAATTTGCCCCTCAATCTGCTTTTCTGACCATTGTGCATCAAGGTGCTAGCCCAAAGCAGCGTGAGTAGTTTGTACCAACATCTGCTTGCTTAGTGCTGCATCTCATCCTTATCTGGGAGATCTTTGATCTTTTATTACTGATGCACTATACAACTCACAGACATCAAAAAAGGAAACATCAAAGATGGAGTGTTACCTTTGTCCTGTAGGAGGGGCAACTTTTTGCTACCCGTGCCAAATTGCTGTAGATTCCCTTGTCTGCAATCCCACCTCATTCAACCACACATTATCACAGTGTTCGAGGGCCCAGCAGCCTGCACACCCAGATCTTCTGTGTGCTTGTGAAGCTGCACAGATGCAGAGTTTCCACCTTTAACAGCCTCCTGAGTTTGGGATGATTACCTATGCAAATTACCCACGTTTTTAATTACTCATTTTTTTTAAACCCTGGCTCTGACAGGAAATGGGACAAGCTGGCACTTCAGTGCAAAGCTGTGAGATGCCAGCATGGTAATTCCAGGCATTCAGGCGTCTCCAGCCAAAAGGGTGTGTGAAGCAATGGCATCAAACAAACAAGATGCACAATCAAAGGCTTCATACGCAAGGGTCACTCCCAGGAATGGCTTGAAAGAGAAATTCCTGACAGTGCCTAAGCTCTGCCTATCAGCACCAATGCTCCTAGGGCTTTTTGGACAGATGCACCTCTGCAATCAGCTCAGTAAGAGAGAAGAAATGAAAAAGAAAATACTGAGCTACAAGTTGCTTTGAGAAGTTGTTCACAGAGGAAAAGCGGAGAGAGGCAGTCAGAGATGTCCAACGCAGTAAAGTTAAATAAAGCATTCAGAGAATTTTATGTCCCAGTAAAAGCAACCCTTGGCTCATCACGAGCATATAACATTCACAAGACCCTCTAGACAGGTCATTACCTGGATTATGGGTTTAAAACCTGGTTTGGCAATTTGGCTTTGCCTCAGGGCCGTTGCATGGCCAAACTGGTCCATAATTCCTGATAATGCCCTTTCCAGAGGATGCTATTGCTTCACTAATTTGTGTCCAAGATGTTACTGCAAAAAAACAGTACAAAACAAAGCAATGGAAAAAAACCCAAGATGATGACGAGAAGGCAAAATAAGAAAGAATAAGTAAGAGTGAGGATGAGGGAGAGTGAGGTTTTTGCTCAGAGGTTTGCTCTTGCAGAGCAGGAGGTCAGGCAGCGGCAGACTGGAAGGGGCAGCACTGAATTTTCATTACTGTGCTCCTTCCAGAGGAGCCAAAGCTTTGCCCTGCACAGCACAGCAAAGAAGTTGTTCCCACACTCCAGCCATAGACCACACTGGCTCTATTCTTGCTAAGGGCTCAGCGAACTGGTGAGACACTATTCTGTGTGCCCTGTACAAGCTGGCTTCTTGTTAAAATGATCATGTTGCTGCCCAGGTGTTGACTTCTCTCTTGTTGGGAGGAGGAGGAAGAGGGCAGGATGTAACACCTTTGCATGTGCCACACACTTGTGGGGTTGCTGAAAGCACCTCAAAACTGGTATTTCAAAGGGGTACCTACATCTCCAAGGCTGGAGTGGGAATAGAGGAGGGAAGAGGTTTAAGAAGGATGAGCTCCCAGGTCATCTGGGCTGTGAGGTTGCTCTTGCCAGCAGCAAACTTGCACCTCCACTCACTGGTACTCGCAGGCGGCTTGTCTCTTTAAGGCACAAAGGGAGGTTTGATGTCTCCTTAAAAAGGAAGGATGAAGCGACGGAGGGATAACTGCATGTGGTGAGCACTGACGTTCCTGTAGCCACAGTCACTGTGACCAGGCTGACCTCCCACAGGCTCCACACAGGCAGTGTGACAGCAATGACCATGCCTAGCACAGCCCCAGGCAGGCAGCAAGGACTGCTGGGACCCCACCAGTTCCCACCCATGGAGCGGCAGGCACTCATTTTCAGGGTAACCCAGAAGACACTACCATTTCAGCAGCAAAAGTGGAAAAGCAGGCTTTTAAGATATTGCTAAAATTTCCCCATATCATCTTAACACATAAATGGTTTGGCCTTTAAGAGTTTTCTGAAGGAAATAAACTCTTAGATATGGAGAACTGAAAAATGCAGCATGTCTTTGGGATGGAGTCTCTGCTCCCTTGACAACTGCTCTTACTGCTGCCTCAGAGCAAAGCAGGGAAAGAGAGAGAAGCAAGAGGAGGGGAAAGCAAGCTTAAACAAGGGCGAATAAACTCAGTATCTGGTTGCATGTGCCTAGGAACTAGATTCAGGAAAAGAGCAAGAGGAAAAACAATAAAAGGATTAGGCAGGGCAAACATGGGCAGGTGGAGAAGCAGGGAGATGAGGAGCTGCAGGAGAAATGAGAAACTGGTCCCACAGCCTGGGCTAGCAAAGTCTCACAGAATATCTGGGTTCTGCCAGTGGACAACCATGCAGATCTCCTGTCGTGTTCCTTGCTTGTGTGCTGAGAGGAAAGACCAGAGGAGGAGGATGAGGATGGGAAATTCCATCCCACTCTGTGAGTGACCGTGGCAGATCGCTGCTGCAGTCAGGTGGCATTTACACAACAGAGTGAAAACTGACAGTAGCTCAGGCCCATCTGAAGTATGAAGTTAGTTTTTGAGGCTGTAACCACTGCTCGCTGTAAATGAGCTACTCCAGCCGATACGCGCTAACCTCACTCACTCATGCTCACAGGTGAGAGGTCCCGAGGAAAGCCCACTCACCGTGCTGCTGCAGCCAGCAAAACAGGCAGATAAGTATGTGACCCCATCTGCCCCACAGACTGGAGTGAAGGAATCAGTTTGGCATTCACAGTTGTTATTGCAGGGGGAGTATGGGTCCAGAGATGAGGTTGGAGTTGAGCTGTAAGAGAAACAGAAAGAGAAATTAATGGGCAGTGTGATAGTATCAGCCAGCATTTCCAATTGCTCCCACACAAAAATAGCTTTGAAGGCAGGTAGTTAAGGCAAACAAATTACAAAAAGCCCTGGGCAGGCTATCTGGGTCCCAGCCTCAAGAAATCCAGGCTACAACTTCTGCATGGGGTCAGAAATGTTATGGCCACTGTCCCTCTGCAACAGAGAATCTAATGCAAGGCTTGGGCTGCCTTGTTACCCCAATGAGAAGCTCCAAGGAAACCCAAAGAGATGCTGTGGAGATTGCTTTGCACTTTTTTAGAATAGTAACTGTGAGGAGCTGAGAGTTTGAAGTTGTCGCCTTCTAAAGAGTCACCACTGCATACCAAGGAGCATCAGAAAAGAAAATACAGAATAACTCTCTCCAAGTCCTGTGAATGCTACAGGGCACTGTGTGCCTCATTTCTCCCGTTAAAATGGGCCTGGAGCCGTACATACTCTTTCCTCACTGTATCTGAATTTCCAGGCATCTAAAACCTGGTTCTACAAATTCCCCTCAGGCACTTAAACAAATGCACAAAGCAGTGCATGTCCTTTGCTGCCAGGAGAAACCAGATGGTGTACTGGACCCAATGCTACGTAGCTGGTCATAGGTGCAGAATCAAGTCTGGCACCTTTCAATTCAGTTTGACCAATGCAGTAACGCTGTTGTTAGCTGCAGGTACTCAACTCGCACAGTGACAAGTGGCATGAAAACATTCCAAACTAAGAGCCCTGTATGACACTGCCTTTATATGCTGGCTCTACATGGTTGTCTAAGGGCCAGTGCTGCCTGAAGGCTGCCTGTTAAGGACAGTAACATGGCATTTATGCTGGTAAGGCTGTGTGAGACCTTGAAACTCTCTGCGGACTCACTTGTTTCCATAGGGAACAGTAACCCCTGCCACAGGTCCTGTGTCACATCCCAGGAACAGGAAAGACACGTAGCAAGCTGTGGACACCAGGTTCACCAGCATGGCCATCCTGATGGCTCCCAGAGCAGACAGGCTGAGCTTCTTCACCAAGAGGCCACCCAGGAATATGCCCAGACACGCACATGGGATTGCTGTCATTCCTGCAAGAAGAAAGATCAGTTAGCCAGAAGCGTGAGCAAGGCTCAGTGAACCACACTATTACAGCTTTTTACTTTCCAGCAGACATCTGTGCACTAGCATGGGGAAAGCTTGCAATGACCAACCGCTGGAGTAGCACCAAGCTGGAGTTGCCCAAAAAGAGAGAAATGGATGCAAATGTGTATGCTGCCTTGCACAGAGGAACTGGAATCTTCTTCCAGTTCTTGTCAATACTGGGGGGAGATGCCAAAATTGCTGAGGATGGCTCACCCTAACCTAAGCAGCAGCATCTCTAATGCTTCCTGCAACAGCTGGCAGACAAATAAAGCTAAGAATTTTCTGAGGTGTCTAGAGGCTTTGAATGAACCCTGCTTGGTATACTTCACAGCAGCCTGATCTTCAAAGATTAGGCAATAGTTGCATTTGAAAATATGAAGTCTTCTTTAAAGAATCTTCTTAAACTGTGAGATGCAAAATCACTGCCAGAAGTGATTAACTTGCCAGGCACAGAAAGGCATCATCACACTAAGCTTGTCTGGGTTAACTCTTATCCCTTTGCTGCCAGTTATACTCCAGACTTTACCTACCTGGGCTAAGCTTAGAAGTGCATCCAAATGCTGGCATTTCTGGACCCCCATAAATACCACGTGGGAAATCTGGTAGCAACTTTGTTTAAATTAAACAAGTTGTTGTGAGGACTACGGATGTATCAAAGTCTCCTTTCCCACTGCTAGGTCCGAAGCAGGACGTGCTCTGGCTCATAAGTGATTCCCTCCTTGCTGACCATCCAGCTGTACTGACATGTTCACTGGCCAGGCATCTCCCACCAAACAGTATAGCGGTTTTCCTTCTCCCAGTGGGTCAACAGTGAAGTTGCTTTCCTTTGCCAAGGCTTTAATTTTCAGGAAAGATGGAAGAGCCTAACATCTTTGAGACCTCTGGCCTTCTGTCATATCCAACCAAAATTCAGCAGTGAGTTCCTATGTTGCCAGACAAGGCAAGATTGACTGCAGGGGATTGTTTCTTTTGGAAAACCAGGCCCAAACCAGAAGGTATCAATGAGTTCAATGGGAAAATTAACTGTCAGGAGACCAGCTTGCAAGCCCCTCATTTTGGTATTAAGTTCCACCCATTTCATGATGTTCCCGTTTTTGACAGATCACTGCCAGCTGCCCATCTGGCGAGCTGTAGTTGTAGATCATCATCCAAGATCAACCAGTAGATATCTTAACTGGGTGCTGCTGAGAGAATGGCTGTCGTAAACAGATCACTGGGCCTGCTTAGGAATGAGCAGCAGGAGAAAACAAATTAAGATCCTGTGTGTGCATCAGTATCCTGACAGAGAATGAGTGAATATTGAGAAATATATGTATGAGAAACTGCAGCAGCATAGCATGGTCAGAGAGAAAGGGCATTTGAAAGACACCAGCCTGTAATAGCTTGAGTATTCAAACTGCTGATTGCATTCCCACCACTTCCACTCCAAGGGGAATGGAGGGACTAGCAGGAGAAACTGGGCTTCCTAACCCAGATGGAGATGGGCTGGAGAATTCTGTGATACCTAAACCACAAGACAAGCTGTTTGCTGGGCAGCCCTGTCACTCAGCAAGCCACTGCAGTCTTGGGCAACCAAACGGCCCGGTTTGGTTGGGATTTCTGCTGCACCTCAGGGCCACCACAGACCTTCATACGCTGGCTGTATCATACCACTTCTCACACAAGGGGCTTGGCTACAGGGGAAGTGACTGCAGTGGGCTGCAGTGGAGAGTGCAGTCGAAGAGGAAGGATGCTGGAGGTCTGCTCTGGCCTCTGCAGACAAGGTACAGCTGGAGCCCGGTCCTACCACTTAGGGACACATTTCTAGATGTTGGGCAAGTCACTTTTTGGACAGTCTAACCAGTGAGACAGGTTGAGGTAACCAGCCACGCTGAACACCTTTAAATGCCTTTTGATGCAGAAGATTTGATGGCCCCTGTGGTTACTCACCCAGGAGCTGGTTGGCAGATGAGGTGGTGAGGTTGAACTGCTGCTCCAGGTACTTTCCCAGGAAGGCGGCGAAGCCGGCCACCACCGCGATCTCCATGCAGGCTGCCAGGATGATACAGGTGAAGACGGGATTGGAGAGCAAGTGCTTAGTTACTTTGGGGATCACTAGAAAAGAAGAAAAAGGGAAAAGTTTTTTTTTGTGTAGGCTCTACTTGAGGTGCTAGAGGTGCCTTGCTGCTCTCCTGCAGGACAAACTCACTTAAACCTGGAGTAATTTTCTGTTCTGCACAGACAAGCTCATTGAAAGCAGCAACACCAGAACAAAGTGAAACACCAAAATGGTGTCATCTACAGATTCAGATACCAGGGGAGTGCAAAAAAGTCACCTGTTGTTATGTTCACATCTTACAGATGATTTTGAAAATTTGAAGGATGAATGTTTTCCAATACTGCTTTTGTTTCCCCCCCAGGGAAGTCCATCAAAGCCTAGTGTTCTCTTCCTCCTCCTTTCCCTATCTGCTCCCCATGAAAAACGCTAAACCAGCCAGTGGGCGTCACCAGTACTGTACTCAGCACCACGCAGATTCTTGTAAGCTTTCAGACACAAGCTAACGCAGCTCACACTTGGCCTTTCCTTCTCCTGCCATCCAGATTTGTTTCATATTCCCATGTAACACTGGCTCACTTGCTGAGGGACACCTTCATGTAGCACATCTGGGTGCAACCTGAAATGCTCCTGCTTAGCCTGGGGCCACGGCCACCCACGGGCATAAGGGACTTTATGACTGGGACAGGCACGCTAGCCCGTGTATCCTCTGTATAACCCAGAGCTTCACCAGCCAAGCAACGCCTTCCATGCAGACCCTACCAGTTGTGGTGTTTGCAAGGGTGAAAGAGGACATGTTCACTGTGTAAGATGCACGCACACTTGCTTTAGTTTCATGAACCATTGGCTCCTTCCCCCTGCCCTGAATCATTAGCGTCCAGAGTCCTCTTCTCCAAGCCTGCCTCCATTTCTGATAAGCAAACATGAGTTACCTTACAAAGGAAAATCTGGCTAATGAATCAGATAGCACATTTTCTACTTCAGCGAACATTTTAATTATTGCCGAGATAACACAGCTTGAAGAGCATCCCAGTACAGAAGAGAGCCTTGCTTTGTCTCAATACCTGATGACTAATTTCTCCCTGAATTAAATGTGAAAATCATTAAGTTTGAAAATTACCTCGCTGAAGTGTAGTGAAGCCTCAACGGACCCCTATTTGCATTTTGAAAATCCATCCCCCACAACCCCTATAGTGTACCAGGGTCTGGCAGATGACAGTTTTCTCTGGTGTTGGCTTCTGTTTTCCCTTAGGGCTTTTTTTGGTGCAAAATCTAATTGCACTGGCCTCAGCAAATGAATGCACAGCTCTTTGTCAAGGCTCTCCTTGGTCCCCTTTGGTTCTTTCTTGGGCAGGGGGCAGGAGGGTTATAATTAGGTTTGATCTAACCTTTTTGGATAGGGACATTCCACAGTTCCTGGTCTCTTTGAATCACAATTTTTTTTTCACGCTGTATAAAATTCTTGATTCCTGAGGATTTGCTGAACATAATGAAGGTGCAGGAGGCACAGTATTCTTTAGTAGAACAGGGGGAAAAGAAAAAAAAGGAAAAAAGTACTGGGAGGGAGAAACGGGGGTGGGAGGATTCAGATGTGGATAGATCTCAGAAGCTACCTGCTGCCTCCTTCAGTTCTTTGGTGGCCACCTACAGAATTTCTCCTTCTTGCCAGGAAAAGGAAGGAAAATGCAAAGGTGGACTTGGCAGTGCTGAACTTGAAAAGCCGTATTTAAGGTATTAATGCCTGCTGTGCCCCTGGAGTTCAGTTTGTTCAAGATTAATGGATTCCTCGAGATGTAGCTTTGTGCCAATTCAAATGCAAAGACACAAAGGTCTACCTTTAACTTCATCCACCAAATAATAACAATGACGGCCTGTCTTCTGCAGGAGGGAGTTAAAGAGCATGGACATTTATTTCTGAATTTGGCAAGGCTGGTACCCAATCATCATGCATACCAAGGTCAAAATCCACCCTTCGTACTTGGGGGAGGACAGCAAAAGTTTTGCAGAGTTATTGCACCACCTCACACAAGAGAGGAGGCCCTTGTGATTGCCTTGCCTGGCAGTGTTGGGCTACAAGTGCCATCACTTCATCACTGCTTCTCCTCCTTGCGTGTGTATCTTCTGGGACAGATTCTGTCCTTCACTTTATGTCTGACCACTGTTTACTGCAACAGGGCTCTCTACCAGCTGGAGGGTATTAACACAAAACCTAGTGCACCGAGTGCAGAGGCGATGCCAGCAATGCCTGGCAGCCTCCAACATTTCCTCAGCCAGGACCAGCTTGTTCCCTTTCACTTCCTACGGGAAATGACAGGATGCTCCCCATAGAAATGAATATCCTTTCATCTTGCTACTGCCACCCATTAAGATGAATCATTTGACACCTGTTGCTGCCTTATCTGTCTCAGTTCTTGGGGTGAAATACCTCTGGGAACAAGATTAAAAGTCAGCAATGAAGTTTAAACATCTCTTAATAGGCTAGAGTGATGTGCATTCAGCTGCCTGGCATATGGTCCTGGGTGAGAAGGGGAAATGGAAAATGTCTGATGGGGGACAGTAAAGCCCTGGGGAACAGAACAGCTAAGGACAGCACTTCTTCACGGGAGCTGAGCCCAGCAAAAGTAATAATAAATGTTACTTTGCACCTTGTTGGCCCAGAGGTTAGCTGAACACTTTGTAGCAGCACTTTGTTGCTGTAAATCTGAGGTTGAAGCCCATTCACCAAATGGGGAAAGGGAAAGAGTCTCAAAAGTCCTCTTGGAGAACCCATGAGCTGTATCAGACGCAGCACAGAAAGACTCACCCTCCCATGCTGAAAAAGACCAGCTCATTTAACATTCTTCTCCCAACGCACCCAACACACTACAGAAACAATGGCAGAAAATCGATTCTCATTGCCATGGCAAGATACTCCAAGAACAAGAAATCTCAGCCTCTTTTCACTGAAGTACTTAAACCCCAACTCTTCAGACCATCCACATGCAGTGTTGGTCACAGGATCATCCATAGATTGGAAGGGACCCAAGGAGAATGTCCCAAAGCTCTCCAACACCCCTGGCAATCCCTTGACTTCTCATCTTTTAACACCACAAGCAACACCCATGCCAAGGCATGAAGCATCCTCACTATCTCCTGCTGTGGGGCCAGCTGTGGGTGACAGGCCATGGGCTGGACAGGCAAACACACTTATGTACACCAAGTAGCTTTGATTTGTCACTAAACATCAGGGAGTACCAGGGATAATTGGCAACCTCATTACATGAGGTTTAACTACTCTCCAGAAACGACAAACTATAATCATCACGTTGGTGCTTGAAATGAATTGTTTGGAACATTACAATCACCAGGGCCCCTTTTTCCAGTTGGAGCACCCTACAGAGACATGTTTTCAATTTGCAGTAAAGATGAGGAACACAGAAAGCAAAGTAATAAATTAGAGGGAGGTTTACAGCCCAGTCCACCTAGGACAGTGCGGCGAGGGAAAGGCAAAATGTATGTTGAGCCAAAATGCTACTTTCTAATAGCACCGTAGGCAGCAAGCCTCGGATCCCAACAGGAAACAAAAGGCAAAATCTCCACCTGGCTTGAGGAATAAGGGATGAAGAAAACAGTGGAGGCAACAAGAAGAAAATACCTCCTGAAAAGAGGCAGCTCCTATAAAAGAGACGATGGAGTAAGGCAAGAGTGCTGAAGGTATCTCAGGTGAGTTTAATATGCCAAAGTCCACGTGGCCTTGGCAAAATTAGTATCACAAAGGATGTGAAGGAAAAGGATGACACCTATGTCAGAGGCTTACTGACAGATAGACGCTTGAAGCAACAGTAACGTTCTCATACACGGATAGCAGGTCCTTCTAGTCTATCACCTTGCCTTCAGCAACCACCTTTGCTCAGCTTCAGAGGGGGACACAAACCTCCCTCACTCGTGTCATGGAGGTCACAGCAAGGCACAGTATCTTTGCAGAGACAAAGACAGACACACTCTCCCTGGCCTCAGCTGCTGCTCAGCTTCTGCCCCAAAGCGCACAGGCTGAAGGCCCTTCTGAACTAATAAAAGCTTCTGATAACAAGGATGTTGGCTTTGAAACAGCCAAGAAGAACCTGCCAACAAAGCCTGTACCCTCATAAAATCCCAGCAAAGGAAACTCGAAGACTAACAAGATCTGATGTGGGGCCTTCTATTATCACCTGCTGTTCCCCTACCTAAGGTTAGAATTTCACTTGCTTTCTAAAAGCAAGCCTTCTAGATGTTGGTATGGAGCCAAGACCCAAATCCAAAAGGGTATTAAGGTCTCAGTACTTGTCTAGATCTGGGCCAAAGCCTCACCACTCTGGCCATGTATGAAGGTACAGATGGAGTCCTCTCCAGAAGGTTGTCATAATCACTCGTTAGAGTCATGCATTTAAAACTGTGTTGGCCATTAATCCTGCTCAGTCCTATGAACTCCCATGAAGAACTACAGGCTCTCCACGGCCCAGGACCCCCCCTGCACAGCTGGAAGCTTCTGGCCCAGTGCTACATGCCTGCTCCCAGAGAGCTCTTTTGGGGAGAGAAATCCAGGATTCAGACCAGCTCCCTCTCTAGGTATTCAGCAGATTGGTACACAGAGCAGGAAGGAACCGAACAGAAGACAAGACAGCTGTCAGCTGTACATCCCAACTCTCCTACGCTCTTGGAAATGAAGCTGGACAGAAACCAAAATGTTTCCAAATCTAGGGAATTTGCAGTTTTGAAATTCATTTAATTCCACAGTGAGTTTTCTTCTAATTCCTCGTGAATGAGCTCCTCTCTCCAAACCTGAAGGATTCTGTATAATTTTAAATCCTTTTAGGTTCTTAATCTCTCTTGCTAGACAGACAGGAGAATGTAATGAATTTCTGGTTTAAATCACTGAAAAACAAAATGCATTTAGAGCAGAATGTTCCAGGGGTGTTAAAGATAAAGCCAAAGAAGCATTCTGAAACCAATTTTCGTCAGAACTGACCACTCAATTCAGTGCCATTTCTGTATTAAAATAAAAAGAAAGATTTTAATAAAGTATTTCCAAGCACGTCCTGGAGCAGGTGGTGGGTTAGAGGCAGTGTGTTAACACCAAGTGAGGGCAGATGCTGAACAGACAGGAGCAGAAGGCACAGGTGCCCTGACACAGCTGAGCATCATCTCTGGTCCCGAATAGCAGAGAGGTCCCCAAGGCAGATCAGAGGTAGGAAAGCAAAGCTTTGCCCCCAGGACAGTAAGGACTGCTGCAGCCCATGCCTGAAGTGCTTTCACAGACCATACGGAGAGCACAGGGCTGGATCAACCCTGCCAGTCTGCCAGCTGAGAGCAAAGAGCAATGGCAGCATTTATCCATCCTCCCCCTGCTATTAATCCTTCACTTCCACATGCTCCCAAATGGATTTGCATTGCTTAACTGAAATACTAATCAAGTAAAGCTGTGCAGCATTCATATGTCAGTTAAGCAATGGCAAGCACCTCCCAGGACTGCCCCATAGCCTTCTTGCATGAGCCACCATGTCCCTGTGCAGAGCTGCTGTGGCAGCCACCCACCGCCTCTGCTGCCTTTGACTCCCTCTTCACCTTGTGCTATTCAAAGGCATGATTTCTGTTCAGAGTTTGAAGTTCCTCTTAAGGATGCTTCTTTTCCTGGTATGAAAATATCCCACAGGAAAAGATGTCACGACTTCCCGAAAGCTGGGCCCTTCCTCCTGTTCAGACCTTGACAGAGATGTAAAACACTTTGACGCTTTGAGCAGGTTGCTTTTATATTAGTGCTAGCTTTTCTGTGTGCTAAGGCTAGAGAAAGCCAAGGAATCTCACGCAACCCTGCATCTCACTGTCTTTCAGCAGATCTTGTAGCGTCTCGAGCATCCTCCTACATGCCAGCCATGCCATGTCACTAGCGGACAGCTGTGACCCAGCTGGGAGCATGTCCCCAGCTGACAACGCCCCGCTTCTGCTCCTGCCATGTCCACTCACTTGCGGCAGTCACTGCAAGGTTTGCAAAAAAACCAAACAAACCAAAAAAAAACCCCCAAAACCAAGAGTAAAATGAAACCCCTTCAACAGGCAAAAAGGAGCCTCAGTTCAGCCTCTAAGGATGCTGTCGATGCCAAGTGTGTTTGTGCAATCAGCCCAGAGAAACAAAACAACTCTTCCTCCCTGCACTGTGCGTGAGATATGGACCATCCACACCTCCACGCAGACACAGACTTACAGCCGGCACGCACCGGCCCAGGACTGAGCTGCAGAGACAACACTCGCTGAAAAGGAGTCAGAATGATAGCCGTACAAACCCCAGTGAGCATTTCCACCCCCACCCCCCCGGACAGATACATATCTGCTATTTAGCTTCACAAATACATGCAAATCCAAGCCTAGAGCCCATAATACAACAGAAGACACAACTGTGCATGCACATATATATTTTAACCTTTGTATATAACTACCAGTCCTTTTTGTCCCAGGAAAAAGGCAATCTAACTTTCCCCAAAGGAAACTGTACAATCAACAAACAGATTGAGAATACTAGGTCCTGCCACATAGGAACGCATATATGTTTCAGCTGCTGGCAAAATAACGTATATACACAGCAAGATTCAACCCATCACCTTAAACACTGCTCATGAGGAATGAGTGAGGCACGTTTGCCTTCCCTTGCAGTACCTGTCTGAACATCTCCAGGCAGGCACATTAGCAAACATGACTCTTGACCACATTCTGACTGTGACAATAGTGGCAAGGGACTTGAAAGGAGATGTCAGCTACCAACATTGTGTCGTCTGTGACAGACTCAAAGGCATAAATAAAAAGGTCATCCCCTGTCTTATTTGATGTGATGTAAATTGTATTTAAAAGTCCATCTACAAAGAGAATTCTGGAATACTGACTGATCCGAAATGGGGTTACCTGCAATGAGAAGGTTAACGTGGAAGACTGCGGTGCCTCCTGATGTATTCAATACTTTGAAGCGTATGGATGTGGCAGTTTAATTTCTCTACTTCAATGAGCAACAGATGCTATAGAAATCACCCCATGGCCTCCCTGTGGGCAAGAAGCTCAGCTTGCTCTGCACCATCCTTGGGCAGAACTGCTGCCCCTCCATGCAGCAAGGATGTGCTGTATTCTTTCATTTTTCTATATGAAAACCTGCAAAAATTTTCAGTGCCCATTCAAAAAACTCAGTGGCCAGAAGCAGATGTGCACAACAAAACCCACAGAATTATCCAGATGGACGTACCATGGGAAAAGCCCATTCCTCAAACGTGAGAAAATCCTTGCAACAAGGATGAAAGGATGAAGAAATTAATTTTACAGACAAATTGTCAAACTGTTTATCCCTTTACCTTTCTTCTGAATTGTCTCACCAAGTCAAAATTTCACCTTTTTGACCTTCCCTTAATGAACAACCACATCAACTATTCAAGGCCTTTTTGTATTTAAGAAAACACTTTTTCCTCCCCAAGTCTCTTTTTCCTTCCCACCCGCACCTCATTCAATTCCCAATTAAGGCGACTGCACAGGGAATAAGTGATTTTGTTCCCACTTATCTAAATGCACTAGGCAGTAACGAAACCTGCTCTGCCACAGTGCCGGAGAGTGGGCAGCAACCACCAGTGCTCCAGGACCACCTTCTCAGAAGAAGGATTTTCCAGTGCAGCCTACAGGAAGGATATCTGCCCACGCTCTCCCACAAAATGGTGGATGCTTAGATAACCTTAATTAGAGCCAGGTCCATTTCCAACACTGCAGGACACGATGTGGTGTTTTCTACTCTAATGCGCTGCAAGCCATGCTCTGCCCTGCCACATTGCTGCTGTTCTGGACTGGTATCTACCTCCTCTCCATCCCAGTTTAAGAGCTGTGGTGGTGTCCAGCACTCATTGCTTTGTATCTGGGATTGCACTAAGCTGCAGCTCAGGTGCTGCAAGCTCCCAGTTTCTTTTAACCGCCCTTGCTGGCTCGTTCTTTGTTTTGGGAGGCAGAGAGGAGCAGGACAGTAGACTGGAGAGAAGTTCACAAATTGCCCTGGCAACTATGTTCCCCTTCATTTTTTTTATCAACTCTGCAGGACTATCATGCATTTCTGAAGCTTTGTAGTTTTAAAAAAACCACCCAAACCTTTCAAGTGGAACAGTCTGTCTTTAAAATGAGGACAATGCCAGAGATAATTAGAAGCTAGGGACTGAAATTTCAGGACGCTGAGGTTTTTTTTGGGATTTTCTTGGAGGTAGAGGTAGATAGCCCAAATCAGAGACCAATTATAAATCCAACCAGCTGCTGACTCTCACAGAAAACGTGACAAGGGCCAGTGCCTCACCTCGCAGCTGCTGAAGGCAGGTCGTGCTACTCTCCCCGTCCAGCGCATGCCGCAGGACCCCGTTGCTTGGCTTGGGTCTCTCATATTCCCTCTCGGGAAGCATGGCCTGCGCGCTCTCCCCAGCGTGCTCCGGCCGCGGGGGCAAGGACTGCGGGAACCCGAACATCGGCAGGGACGAGAAGAAGAGTAAGGCACCACACAGCAGGAAGCCTCCCCACCATGCACCAATCCACCGAGGGTCATCTGGGGTTATGTCCAGCTTACCTGCAATGGGAAACACACACGTCAGCGACTTGGCTGTACGGAGGGGAAGACAACAGTGTTAACGCTCTTGTAGGCAGGAAGATGGTTGTTGGGGGTTTTGTTGGGTGGTGAGGGGCTCCCAGACACAAAGTTGGGACCCACAGGGCATCCCACACCCCTCATCCAAGAGGACCCACCACCTTGCCCATCTAGATGGTACATCCAGTTCTGCAACACCCTGTAATCAAGAGCTTCTCTCCAGTGTTTCTGGCTCCGCCAGTTCTAGGAAGCTGTCATATACCAGTCAGTGTCCCTGTGCTGGCACCGAGGTTTTGGACATCACTATCCCGGTGTGTCTAATGTGCACAGCTGACATACCTACTGGCACAAAGACCTGCACGGAGAAGCAGCAGCACAGACAAGGACACTGCATCTCCGTCCTGGCTTATCCTTTTTTCCAGTAGGTCAACGCTCTCCCTGCTTTGACTTCACAGCCCTTTTCAGCAAAGGAGAGATGGGCATTTGGGCTTTATGGGCACCTGTGACTGTGTGGAGGGTGAAACAGTCTGAACTGTTGGAAAAGAAACCCACCCACTGTATCAAATGGGCTCAGAAAGGTAGAGAAATCATCAGAAAATGCAGAAAAGTGAAGTAAAAGGCAGGAGTATCCTGTAGGTCATCACTCAGCAGAGATAAGGAAAAAAGAGGCTCTGGAGTCAGTCTGGTGGAATAAAAACAAGCCGAAGGAGAGAAAAAGCTGTATTCCTAACAGCCATCTCGCTGCCATAGCCACTCTACAAGCTGACAGAGGGTGCCCGGTGCTGAAGTTGACTCCCAGTGGAGACCTGGGTCCGCATGGCTGGAATAACAAACTCCTCCGTTCACGATGTCTGGTTACCACTGCTCTGAAAAATCTGTCTCAAGTGAGGCAATCAAGTTGTCTCTCAAGCACAGACGGAAGGAAACTCTTTTCTCCTTGGGGAAAATAACTCAAATTAGCTCTCAAACATATACGAAGCTTGAAAAATAGCATTCTAGAGGGACAGGATTCTTCTGCTGTTATTTCATCCTGCCTGAAGTGCATTTTTTTCAGGTTCTTGGGAACACAGCCATGTGAAGAGCCATCTAAACCAAGGTCTTCTTCATATCCCCTTCCTAAAACAGGTCCTGTACGGAGGGCAGCGCAGCAGTGTGCCCTGGCATCCCACATCTCCTACCTGAAACAGGGAGCAGGACAGGGCTCAGCCCTCTGGAGCTCAGTCTCCTCGTGCGACCCCGAAGCTGCAAGGCAGAGCCTGCTGCAACAAGAAAACTTTTTCCTATCCAAAAATAGACAGAGGCCATGTGTGCCCCAGTCTTTGCATGACAGCGATGGACCATGGCCAAAACCAGTTGGACCTGCATCTGGAAAGCACTATACCCTCCCTACAAGCTGCTGAGCCACAGTCCCTCCAGGCTTCTCAATAATCACGCTCCACCATTCTCCTCAGTGGCTCTGTATTTGCCCGGGTCTTTTTGAGCTGTAAATATAAACCTTATGTTAAAAATGGCCAGATCACATCAAATTAACTTTTTAACTAGTCCAGCACCTTGCCTCTGATGGTTACTAGCCACAGATGCCCAGAAAGCCCACATGAATAAAGTCAACATATACCTGATATTATTCTTGCGATTTGTGGCTCAGGGACTTTCTAAGTTAGATTTGGTGTCATGTTCATTTTTTCTTCTCTAAACTAATCCAATTGTTTCTGAATCCATTTGTAGACTTCTAACACTCTATGGTGAGGGGTTCCACAGCTTCACCTACTAGAGAGAAGAAATATCTTCTTCTGCACATTCATATTTTGGAGTAAATTATACTTAATGGTCAAATATATAACAGGGTTAAAAGCAGTTCCTCTGTCTCCAGAACCAAGCAAGTCTTTGGTGTATCTTTGCTAAAGTCAAAGAATGAAAAGGGGCCATGTGGTGTTTGACCAAGCTGCAGCTGAAAGTCTCAGCCATCAAAAATAATAATTATTTCCTGCTTGCTTGGTATTATCTAGATTTCTTCAGCTGCCACGTGCATACAAGACAAAGAGAAGGCAGTAGCACTCTTAGATTTGCACAATTCTGTTCCGAGTCCAGCAAGGTTCAACTCCATCCAAACGCATGCTGTGAAAGGTGTATTTGCCACATCATAGAACTGCAACGCACCCTGAAAGGGGAGAACACCCTTGCGGCAGGACAAGAGCCTGTGGGATCAGACAGAGCTAAGAACTGTAGAAAAAGCATCTGAACAACTACGGGAAAAGAACGAAGCACCAGGTTTGCATTCTACAGGCAAAGGGCTTGGGGAGCAGTGGGTGACAGCCGGTTACACATTGCCCTCTAATGGCAAAGAGTACATAGTGCGGGTAGCAGTAAAAGCAAAGAATTTGTACGTTTTTCTCTAAAGACAAATTTGCAAACGATTTGCTTGAACCCAAGTGCAAATTCAGGGTGAGCAATAATTAGCACTGCTTTGGGAAAAAGCAATAATGCTGTGGGACTGAACCTGTCCATCCAAACTGGGTCATTCGCAGAAGGTGCCGGGCATGGGTCTTACTGGTGTGTTCCATCAGAGACCCTGCACAGTCCTCCCAAGTCCTGGGGACGGCAGCTCTCTCTGGAACAGCTTCCTCGGCAAGACTATGTCCATGGCTAGCCCCTGTGTCCTGCCACAGTGGTATTTTAAGGCATCATCCAAGAGCTGGGCTGAAACTCATCTCACAGGAGAAAAGCCCGTGGATGGAAGAAATTTTAGCTACTACAAATCTGTTATCTATGGGGACAGAGTTGAAAACTTTTGCATCCCAATCATAAAACCCCTCTAAAAGTGACTCCCATAGGTGCAAGAGGCACTCAAGATGGAATGAGAAGCAGCTTCCTGCTTGGGAGCATTAACATTTTTGTCCTGCTGATACAACATTAGCATATTCGATTTGAAAAAAAACCACAGTTCTCCTTACTTGTGTCAATGAAGACAGCATCCACATAGATTTTGGTACAGAAGGAGCCCAAGATAAATCCACAGGCTGGTCCAAATACCAGCATCGTAAACAGGATCCCTACAAGGAGAAAGAAAAGAGAAAATTAGTACTAGGTTCAGGTTATTCATTGCAATTTGTTCTGCTTCTCTCCTGCAAGATGCTATACTGATGCCAAATAGATAGGGATATGTTTCTGTGTTGAATGCTTCAGGCAAAAGAGCACCCTAAATGTCTTTTGCTTTTCTGTATCTCTTCAGGGAAAAGAACAAATGGAACTGTGATAACGCTGAAGGATTTCTACTGAGCTGAGAAGACTGTGGACGTATACTGTGTTTGGTCAGCTGGCTGCTCTAAAAGATGTCTTACTCGAAAGCACAAGGTAAAGCAGACCTGCCTTCTCCCCACTGTGTAGTCTTGACCTTTGCCATCTCCAGCTAAACTCCTGGTAGACAGGGATATTTTCAGAATTTAGGGCCAGCAAATCTATAAAACGCAGCACTGTCACAGGCTGCTGGATAAAGTTCTTTTACAGAAGTAGGAGCAAGCTTCCAAATCTGTGAAGTCCTTTTCTCCATTGTACCCAGACGGCAAATTTTCCCCAAGGCGCATGGCTCTTCCAGCCTCTCACATCTGCTCATTCCTCCTGCAAAACCTGCACAAAATTGCCAGTGTAATGCCAGGTGAAGAGCTATTGTGAGTAAATTACTTATTTGCTTCAATACAATATTTAGATGCATTTATTCTCACTCCCATTTTGGCCCTGAAACAGGAAGACTACAGAACACCGCCAACTCTCAATTATCCAGAGCAGAAAGGCAGGGAGACACAAGGATAGTCCAGAAAAAGTAGTAGTAAAGATAACAGAAAAACATTTGTAAATTAGACAACAAGAAACATATTTGGTACCTTCCTGTTTGGTACAGAAAACCAACAAGAAGGTACCAAGAACCCTGTAAATGGCTTTCTGAAGGAAGCAGGGGCAAGTCTGAGCAGCACGGAGCAGAGCAAGCACCCGCTTGTTTGCTCTGGGGCACAGCACTGCTGAGGGACCTGTGTGCCCAGTGAGAGGGGCAGCTCTCCAGCACCCTTGGCCAGCGATGTGCCAGCCTGTGCTGCCATCAGCCTCGGTGTCGCTGTACTTCAGAAATGTTCCATGAAAGAGCACATTCGCATCTGGGTGCTTTGCTGACTCCCCTTCAGCAGTGGGGTACATCCCACATTTCTCTCCAAATCTCTCTGGGCGTGCTGCCCAGCATCTCGGTGCATTTGTAATACACTTCTTCACACCTATCTCAGCCCTCAAGTTCCTTAACTGGAAACTTTTAATTCCCAAGTTCTCTCTGTGCATTCCTCAGGAGCTAAAGAAATGATCAGAGCTGCAAAATATTGCCGGGAGACCACCAGCCTTATGCAAGGCAAACTGCACTGGCTGATGACAGCTTGGCTAAGCAAGAGTAAGCCAGTATGGTCAGAAATAGCTTCAATTTCATTTTAAAAATGCAGAGTGCAAACTAATTCCTCCAGGTTTGTGGCACCGGGACCTGTCTGGATTAATAACTAGGTATGAAGCAACGGCAGCTCCAGCTAGCCAGTCATGCAGAAACCCAGTGCGTTAATACCTTCACGGCTATCATGTACAGAAGCAAGAGGGAGAAACAAAGGTGGCGGGAGGAAAAAAGTGTCAGGTCATATGAGCCCTAGTAACGAGTCACTGCTGTCAGGACAGTGGCAGAAGCTGCCAGCCCTTGCCCCTGTCTCAGCTAAACTCAAAGCTGCAGCAACGGCACCGCGTCGCAGCCCGTGCTGCCAGCTTAAATTAGTCCCCAGGGTCTCTGCCCATGATGTCCACATCAGCAGCAGAGCATGCCATCTCCCCTGCCACAGTCACCTTGTCCCTGGCCACTGGGTTTGTGCTCCACGATCAGCAATAAGTTGAGGTATTTGTGCACCTCAGTCAACAGAGCTGCTGAGGAAGCCTGTGTCTTGCTCTGCCAGGGATCTATAAAGCCTCACATGGGAGATCCCAGTCCCTGGTTACATGCAGAAGCACTTCATGGGATGTGAAATGAGGGAAGAGACAGGTCAGGAACGCAGGAAAAGCGATTTGTTTTCCCAGCACACCTAACACCCCCCCTCCCCCAGCCCTGCCCCACGTTGGGCTATGAAGTTTCAGCGGCCTTTTAGAAAACATCCACATCGCGTTTGTTTGGTCACTAGATGGCATGAGTGTTTGTCATTCACCCTGCCAGTGCCTTGCAGAGCAGGCTGGGTGACAGGCAGCCCGCCCCGGCTCCCCAAACACCATCGTGTTCCTGGGGATCCTACAGTCCCTGGGAGGATCGCACCGACAGCGGGGTGCTGTCTGCACCCACGTACCTGCCATATGCACAACAGGTTGGGCCCTTTGGCTGTTAGCACGCAGGAAATCGCAGATTTTTATAACGGTTCGTTCTACAAGTGTTAAGGTCTTGGTCAAAGAATTTGAGCTGACAGCATCTAGCAGAGATGGCCATGGCTATTCCTGTGGTGAACAAGCTGGCAAAGAGCAGGTTAACTTTTGAAGACTGCACATCAATTATGAATTTCTACGTAATTATGGTTAAGCACGTAAGGGCACACTGGGTCTCACTTCGGTTGCAGCAGTGCCTGAAGCAGTGACAAATGAAGTCTACGCTTTGGATGAGGAGCCCTTGGATTTAAGTGGGATCTGGATATTGCTCTGCTCTTACTTCCCTGCCCTAGTGTGAGTAAGGGGAAAGAAAACCCAGGCAGACCTGAGTGCCTCCTTTTTCTCAGTCCCAGATCCTCAGCCCAGACTCTGGTACCCAGCACCCCAGAGAAAGCTGCTGTTCCAGTGCTGCCTGAGGGTTCACATCTGCAGGGATGACCCCTGAGGGAATGCTGCTGCAGGCATCAACGCAGCCCGGCTGCGACAGGTTCCCACAGGCACACAGGAGGCTGCTGCACTGCTGTGCCATTGCCCTGACAGGACCTGTGCGTGCAAGCTGACTGTGTGGCCAACAGACAGCTGATTCAGGGCACTGACAACCCAGGGGAGAGCAGCTCCGGGCACCGCAGGGCTCGTTTAAGTAAGACCTTGAGGACAGGATGAATCAGGCATGACCTGCTCTCCACAGGCAGCAGATACTTGTTTGCTTGGGGGTTTTTTAATTATTTTTTTTTAAACCTATTGCTGGTAGTTGAATTTCTGTAAGTATTTAACACCTCTAGAGAACTGGGAACACACCAAAATTGTCATTTGGCACTGATGCAGGCTCACACGGCTAAGCAGGCAGAAGTACAAGGACCAGTTCTGACCCTCTATGCAACACCTTTGGATGGACCAGTGTTGGACTGAAGAGGGACCAAAGTTTGTCCCGTGATGACTGCCAAACCACAGGCAGCGTTGTCAGACCATGTGTATAAAGGCAAAACCACAGAACTGAAAGAACTGAAGTATGTTTCATGGAGCACAGGGTAAGACACACAACACAGAAAAAGGTCATCCTTCATCAAAAAAACCCCAGGGAATATTTTCCCCTTTTTTCAAAGCAGAAGAGAGCAGGGACCTCTGGCTAGTGATCCATCAGCAGCAGGGAGATGCCTGCAGAGGCAGATAGCTCAAACAAAAAGCAAATGTCAAGAAAGCTATGGCCAGTGCAGATACATGCATCAGCACCTACGACCGGTGAATGCTAACCCTCCTCACACTATTTGCATTGCATGGCAAAGCATCATTTCAGAAACAAGCCAGGTCCTCAGGTATTAAAATACCATATTTCATATCCTGGCAGCTGCAAGCTGGAAGGCGTTATTTGCTCTGCAATGTCCTCGCTAGAGGGCAATGCGGGATAGAGCATCCACTGAACAGGGAAGCAGGTATCTAAGATCTTACAGTAAGATACTGAATTATTATTCACCTCTAGGCTAGCTTAAGGAACCCTCATACTAACTGTGGTTTTACTTTTTCTATAATTTGTCCAAATATAAAAGCACCCCACTGGTTTATCCCACGTCCTTTTTGTTATCTTTTTTCAAGACCCCAACAAAATCCTATCATTGCAGTATTTTACACTTTTATCTCACAAATCAAGCAGGTTTTGGAAAAATCCAAGGCATGGACTGTCACGATGGATAGTCTAGGGCCTGTACGGAGCCCAACCATGCTCGAGGATCAACAGAGCACACTACTGGGCACAAGAATAAGGCTATTAAGCAACTGGGATAGCGCCTGTGGTTGAACGTTTGTGTAGAATTGAAGGCTCAATGGGAAATTAGCCAAGTTAGAAGTAGTTTAAGACATCCTTCCTCTTTTGAGAAATTCTGCAT
This sequence comes from Falco biarmicus, assembly GCF_023638135.1. Lineage (NCBI taxonomy): Eukaryota > Metazoa > Chordata > Aves > Falconiformes > Falconidae > Falco > Falco biarmicus. The sequence continues at coordinate 63,340,867 of NC_079294.1, read as the reverse complement.
GACTACTAGTCGCCCCCATTATGAGGAAAACACTTCCCACATCATCCGCCTAGTCATGCAACAATGAAGCTGCTCTCTGTGGAGAAGGAGGTTTAGCAAAACCCCTGCTCCTGGTCCTGGGGTTGCTTCTAAAGTTAAAGATGTGCTAAACTTAGGGCTAGATTTAACACCACTTGCTAAGTCTTTTCCCACCTTTCCCTCTAACTTTTAGATCAGCCTGATTCGATAGAACCAGAGGGCACTAATACCAGGAGCAAACAGATCAAAGGTCTAATCCTGACTCCATCAGCCTCTTGTGAAACTCCCACTGATGGCCACCAAACTGGTGATCACATGAGATTCCTTTTCATTCTCAGCTTAAAATTTGTTTCTATCACTCAGAGAAGCACATTAATAAATTTCCTCCTTGAGGATACTGTCCTGGGAACAAAAGCTTCCTGCTCTCAGGGCTTATTGTGTCTCTTCAAAGGGGTCTGTGCTTGGTCCTGCATCCAGCGTTTCATGGAGAGAAGCAGGGCATGTCACCAGTGTAGTTAGCCCTACACAGACCAGTGAAAACTGCAATGAAAAAAGTTTCTCCTTTCTGCAATTTGGTGGTATTTTTATTTTTTAATCTTAGATATTTTTTTAATTCTTACCAAATCATGACAATTCTTAGAAATGTTTAAGAGATATGAATTAAAAACCAAAACAACCCTGCTTTGAAAAAAATCAAGCATTTTGCTTCATAACTCACAAATACTTCATTTCAGTCTGAGCCTTTTTAAAGCACAATTAAATTTTATTTTGAAACAGCTAAAAATTTTAAGCTTTCCTGCTCTATCCCCTTCACCAGTCTCCCTGCTTCCCAAAAAGGCAGGGGGAAAAAAAGCAGCAAGCCAGGCTGGCACAAGAAATCAGAAATATTTTCCTCCTCATCTTTTAAAACAGAACAATTTCCCAAATCCTACGTTGTCTTGTCAACTAACAGATACTTTCCAGAGGCTGAGGAAAGGATTGGGACAGAGGAGAGTATTAGATCTGACATTTTGTGATGGGATTTTATCACTAGTAAGGCCCAGGACTGATAATGGAGTTTTCCATTAGAGCAAAGGGAAGAAGCAGCAGCAGGTACCACTACATCCATGGCGCAGTCATGCAAAGTGCACAAGAACCAAGTTGCAAAGGCAAGGATAAAGGATGTCAGTATTTCAGTAATGAAGAGCTGTCCCTTGGTGATCCAAGTTGCTTTCCAGCAGCAATAGGATCCTCAAACACAAAGAAAATTGTGTTGTCCACAGGATGAAATGGGCAAGCATCAGCTTGATCGCTATAATGAATTAACTGGGGACAGTAACTCCCAGCAGAAACCCTCTTTGCTGGAAATAAGACATAGAGGGAGACACAGCAAGGCTTGCCAGCCTAACCAAGGTGCAGCGAGGAGGCACCTCAGGTACAGTTTGCTGATGAATAAAAATGGGTTCAGCGCACAGTCATGAGCTGAGAAAAGGAAAATGCAGACAGCTAAAGAACACCAAGTCACTTCACTTCAAAGCCTCAGTCCCACCAGAGGCTGAGGAGACAAGGAAATTTATTTTGGAGAGCTGTCAACAAGTGCCAGGTGAAGGTGAGCTGGGTAGATGAGAAGGAAGGAGGAAAAGCATCATCTCCCAGAGCAGGACGGCACGCAGGGCTATCGGAGAAGGAGCTATTCCTCTTACTGAAGCCACATGTTTCCCATCACGCCCCCATTTCTACTTCCCAATCCCCTTCCGATATGGTGTTTGCGATGGGTCTACCTACAGGCTTCATTTCTTTACAGGAAACCCTAAAGCAAAATGGTCAGGAGGCCGAGTTTTGTTTTGCTTTATTAAGAAACTAATGCACTTTGTAAGGGGTTTTAGTGAATAGTGGTAGGGATGTCAGAAATATGTGACTATAATGCGGAGAAATGAGAAAATGAAAAAGTCGGCGTTAAGCTGTCATCTTGTCCTATCTCACATACCTCCTACTCATAGAATCACAGCATAGTTTGGGTTGGAAGGACCCTAAAGCTCACCTCGTTCCAACCCCCCGACCCGGGCAGGGACACCTCCCGCTGGCTGAGGCTGCTCCCAGCCCCATCCAGCCTGGTGCTGAGCACTGCCAGGGACGGGGCACCCACAGCTGCTCTGGGCAGCCTGTGCCAGCGCCTCGCCGCCCTCAGAAAAGAATTTCCTCCTAATATCTAACCTAAACCTGCCCTCTTCCAGCTCAGCGCCACCCCCCTTGTCCTGTCACCCGTGCCCCTGTAAGAAGCCCCTCTCCAGCTCTCTTGTTGGCCCCTTTAGGTGCTGGAAGGTTCTGGAAGGTCTCCCCAAAGCCTTTGCTTCTCCAGGCTGCACAACCCCAGCCCCCTCAGCCTGAGCTCGCAGCAGAGGTGCTCCAGCCTCTGATCATCATCATGGCCTCCTCTGGCCTTGCTCCAACAGGCCCATGTCCTTACGCTGGGGGCCCCAGAGCTGAACGCAGCACTCCAGGTGGGGTCTCACGAGAGCTGAGTAGGGGGGCAAGGTCCTGATATGAAGCATTACAGCATCTGCTATTTATTTTGCCCAATAATAGACCATACAATAAGGGGTAACAGCAGGTTACCTGTTTCTGACTTATGCCTCACAGTGTTTAGACACAAGTTAAGGCCTGCTTCAGGAACATACCTGAATCAAGCTCTTCGGCTTCAAAGGAACTGGTCCAGGAGCACAGGAAAAGGTGCTAAACCAAGAGTTTATCCCCAAAGACATCTCCAGGTTACCAGCACGGTGACCTTCTTCATGCCTTCGCTCTGTACATGTCTTTACGTTCAACTTAAAGCCCAGTTTTTGGAGATACGCGATTTGGCAAGCATCTCAGCTTGGTACCCAAGAATCCACTGAATACTGCAGACCCATCTCACAGCTCCACACAGGCATCCTGCTGCCAGGACTGAACTGCTATTTGTACTGTGCTAGCCGGTTTAAAGCCTACCCTGAGCACACCTACTGGTGCAAGCACACCCTGAGCCCAAGGGTTACCAACCTTCCTGACTTTACCAAGTGGCAGACTGAGATGCAATCCAGAAGCACTCGCTTTGGGGAGCTGTGGGAGAGAAAAAAGGATGGGAAGTTACACTGAGAAACATCAATGTTTCCCCAGTGTTCCCAGCTGCAGGATGGAGGTGGGTATGGAGCTGAATTACAGTCCCTGTGGCCCCTGCCACAGGGGACTTCTTCCCAAAGGCCCTCTGTCAACACAGCCCTGCTGCAGTCCCAAGAGCCAGCATCAGCAAGAGAAGTCATGCTCCAACTGTTCCCAGAGTAAGGATTTATTTGATGCTGAGAAGATTTGTTTGTGATGCACTCTGAAAAAGTTCAGCTAGATACAAAGCCTCCATGCAGAGCAACCCTCTGCCAATAAAAGCCCTGGAAAGCACTACAGGAACTGCCTCCAGGGACCTGTAAACACATTTAAAGTTTGCTTGACTCATCCAAACACTTCTGAAAAGTACTGCTTACTACTTCCACAGCAACCTGGGTCGTGCTTCTAGGAAGGGCTAGGTCCAAGATGCACATGCACTGACTGCATTGCTCCAGTCTCTTTCTCCACGGGTGTGTAGGCAGTTGAACTAGATGTGCTTGAGCACCAGGGCGTTAATTAACCTCTACAAAGTGCCCTGAAACTCTGACAAAGCCGTGGCACTTCCACACTAATCCATAAAGCCAGGGCCTGGATGCTCAAGCATCCACCATCAGCAGTGAATTACACAGCATTTCCCAGCTGTGTGCAAACCCCTGGTGTTGCAAAGGATCCCGTTTTATTTAGCCATACAGATGTCACTGCTGGGCTTATGGTCTCCTTGAGCCAGGCTGCTCCTGCCTTGGCATTTCCATGAGGTTAGAGTGTAGGAGGTTGTGCACTGAGCTCCTAAGGAGCAGCATACCTTCAGCAAAGCATGTGCCCAAAGCAGTACCTCTTCCCCCTTGCACCACCCCAAGGGACAGCTTTGGCAGGCAAAAAGCCGATCACTTTGGAAGATGTGGGAAACTCTCTGCTGCAAAGCTAGTGTTGTTGTTGCATCAGATAACTACATTGCCACGGAGGAATGGATTGGGGAGTGAAACGTGATCTCTGTCAAGGATGACAGTGCCCAAGTGCTTCAGTGGCTGTCACAAAATACACACACAGGCTATATGGAGGAGGGCAGAGCACACACACACACTGTCACGGCATGGCCCTGGGGGTGCATCCCACCAGGGATGTCACCCCCAGCCCCCTGCTTGCCACAGGAGCACGCTCTTTCTAAAAGCACAAAGGGAACCGGCTTTGCAAGGCACGAGATAATCTCAAAACCCTGCTTGTCCCACATTTCCCGCTGTGTGGAGGACAGGCAGGCCAGTGTGAAGGGATTAATGGAATACCATAATTCGTAATTCGTGCACTCTGGGACCTGCCCTTAAAGAGACACCACGCCGGCACAGCCTGCAGGAATCAAAGGCGTACTGGTACAGACCGGAGGTGCTGTATCCTCCTGCATGCAGGGTACTGGCCCTCAAGGGCTTGGGATAAAAGCTTCTTCACTTGCACCCGGTGGGCAAAGCAGTGGGTTTTCTCTGATTTCTATCAGTTGACGTAACCTCAAAAACACACAGTAAGGGTAGGGGGAAGCTGTTTCCTAGCCAGCTGGCTTCTTCCTGCAGCAAAACCGACCAGAGTCATCCAGCGCTGCCCACCCTCTCTGGCAGATAGCCCCATTCCCATGTGGGCGCAGGGATGCTTGCATTCCCACAGAGCCCAGCAAAAACCCTCATGCCCTGGTCTCTCCTTCCCAGATTTCCTGGAAACAGCTTTCCTCATTTACCGTGGAAAGACATCATTTTTCCTGCTGCTTGACTCCTTGCCTACACAACCAGCTGCCCATCTCTGCCTCTTGCTCCCTTATCGCTGCTGCTTATTTGCACCACTGCAATCAACTGCAGGGAACTTGCATAGGTGGCATTGGACCGACGGCATGTTTTGATTTGTTCTGCTTCCTCGGTGTAACCACTGAAGCGAAGGGAATGCTCAAACAATCCTGACAGATGTTTCCAAGTGCCTGCAGCTGTTGATTAATGAGAAGCAACTTTGGGATAATTCACTTTAATGTTTAGTCTTTGTTCTGATGGGGATCAAAGCAGTTCCAGCCCTGTATCGGTAGGAGATGAGGTGGGGAGGAGGAAAGAGGTTGGGGGGGTGTTCTCCCATCTGTACAGTAGCACACACGTATTATTTATTAGTTTTGCCTTCAGGAGCTCAAAACCAGTAGACCCCTCAGATGGGCATTCAGGGTTGCTCAAGTGATGTCACAGTCTGGGAAGGCATTCCCGAGGTAGCGACAGACTGAATTCCCTGCTCAGCCATGACCTTCCTGAGGACTGATAGCTGCAGATCATCATTTTTCCACCTTTTAACAAAGGCTAGTCCCTCCTTGTGTAGCACTGCAAGATGCATGAATATTATGCAGTGCTTTAGTAATCAGGGATGAAAAAGGCGTTACAGCAAACATCTGAATTTTGGTTCTGAGCTGTTCCCACTGATTCTACCATAACAGCTCATGACCTGCATTTGTGTGTGCAATACAACATCTGGAAAAAGAACCAACAGCGCTGTCCCGAGACATCACCTCACTGTCAAAAACAGCTCCAGCAAGCAGCACGCCTGCAAAGTAGAAGTGTTGGATTGAATCTGACTGCTCCCATTTCCATGGGTTCACTTGTGATGGAAACCCCATACAGGATTTAGTATTTGATTGCCCTGAATTTAGCTACTGAAATAAAGTATTAGCTAGTTTGCAATCAGGCAGCCTTGGGCATCTCCCATCAGCTTCTTCCCCTCTCCTCTCAAACCTTTCCATCAATTTACCAAATCACTTTTCTGCAAATCATATCCTGCTTTATGAAGATATATTTTTTTGAAGCAAGCTACTCACCACTGTACGGAAATGCTGCAGAATTTTTTCTTTACTTATTTACTCCTGTGTTTTTAATAAGAGTTAACATCTGCATCTAAAGCTGATTGTGGGGAGTGTGTGTCATTTACTTATCAAGAGGCAGGGAAAAAAAATGCACCCATACTACAGATGAAAGAAACTTCTAATGTGATTATTCCAGGACTGCAGAGACAGCTCATGCTGGTGGCCTTCCTCCTGCCTGTTGAAAAAGACTAACTTCTTCACAGCACAGTTCCTTGCTCTGGCCTACATTTAGCATTCAGATGTTAATCCCTGAAGAGGTTGCTAGGACTTGAAGCTACCTTACATGGCAGTTTCTTCCCAGACTACCAGTGTCCCTTTAAATATTGATTTCTATCAGAATTCAGGATTTCTCCAAGGAAATGTCTGCTGGCTCTGAGATGAAATCTGATTCCTATAAGCAGGTATTTTGCCTGGTGAGCCACCCTGCATTTTCAATTATTACCAAGCATTAAGTCTGTTTTATCAGCAAATCCCTGTCCCCAGCACTATTCAAGGCTACATTTGAAAGGATCAACGTTATACTAACAACTGACAGTCCCAGGAGATACTGATGCACACACACAACGTTTGCAGAGTGGCACAAAATTGGACTTTTGCATTAGAAGCACAAGCTTAGTGTCCAGCCCCAAATTTTCCATGACTAGGTGCACCTCTGACAGCTCAAAAACACACCCGTTAGCTGGCTTGTGCCCTCGTTCTGATAAGCACAGAAATAAAGAAAACCCAAGCAAAAAAAACCCAACCCCAAAGCTGTATTTGTATTGGCCTTTAGGTCACGGCTGTGCCCAGCTGCTGAAACAGGATCACCAATAGGACTGCAGAGAAACAAATCACACCATGACAAAAGCTCCCCAACCCTCAAAACTGCACTTGAAAGCAAAACAAAAATTAAATTAGCCAATCTGTGAGCTCTGCAAGGTAAACTACGCGGATGCTCCCACTACAGAAATCTTGGGATTACTTTGGTCCCACCAGCTGACACTGGGAGCAAACTGTTTCCTACTCCTGAACAGTTTTCCTCCTTAGCATCCCAGTTCCTTTCCAGGCAGTGGAGGGACTCCTTGCTGCATTTCTCTCCTTACTGATGGGAAGCTGGAGAAGAAATTTGCTTATGCTAATCAATCCTTGGCACCAGTCATACGAGACACTAATCCACTAGCAATCTCCATCAGTCTCTGCATATTTAACTAAAGCAATGAACACTCATGGAGGATTATGAACGCAATGGTATTGTTGTAGCAGTGTTTTCCTACTTAAGCTGCAATCACTCTGATGCCCTGTCTCCTAATATTTACATACACTCTACATACAAACAAGCTGCAAAATCGTATCAATCCATGCAAGCATCCTGGACAGACACTCTGCCTACAAAATCACATGCACCACGTAGTGATTTAGTAGATCTCCCTGTATCATACACTGCTGTCTCCATTACCCTCTGCTAAAATGCTTATGTTCATAGTGGTTATTTATATAAAGCAGCACTCCTGAAGGTATACATATTGCCTAACACTCATAAAAGAAACATCTTTTCCTCCGAAGGGTTTACAAGTAGTCTGGATATGCATTGCAAGAGATTAGAGACTCAGGCTGGGCTAGGCAGACTCTTGAAAAAGGGCTTAATAGTCCAGTTTTCTGTCACTTTCTGTAAAAAACAAAGAAACAAAACCCACCAAAATCCATGCCCTGTCTGGTCAGATGTATCACAGAAAACTGATGTCGAGCAACCTCTGAAATCCAAGGACAAGTCACTTGCTCCACCTGCCCTGCTGCTTTACATTGTTGTCCCTGAATTTTGCTTGTTAACACATCAGAAGCAGCCAACTCAGTTTAGGAAGCAGGTGTAAGAACGTATCTAACTATAGTGTGCAAATCCAGGGCACCCTGACACACAAGCCCACAAGACACAGATTCTACACCTTCAATGTACAGTGCAAATATGCCAGCCACAGCTGTGGGCTTCAACTAGTGATTTCCACCTTTCAAGCAAATTTGCTCCATGCTAATTACCCTGGGAAGCAGTCACCAAAGAGACACTGGAAGAAAAAAAAATGCTCAAACACTATGTATAGTTTTTTAAAGGGTTTAAGTCGCATGCCTTTGAGCTTTGTTCATCTCCTCCCACCCATTAAACAGAAACACCTGTTTTGCCAAATCTGTGGTGCTGCTTTAACTACAAGCAGCCAGATTTCCTTGTGTTATTTCCCAGGAATTGTGCCAACAGTAGGTTAGCATGGAAATGCACTTCCAGGGCACTCTTCCCTCGCTACAGGACTGCAATTCTCTGAGTTTGCTGACCGATTTCTTGTTAAACCATTGGTGGTTTTGATCCTACATAGGAGTATAGGGATACATTAGACAACTGCACAAAGTCCTTCCCCATCCTGTCTCCCCCACTCGGGCGAGCTGTCCATCCCACTTTCGAGCAAAACCCGTGTTAAGTAGATATGAGCCCCTTTTGAGGCTCTTGCACATTTTTACCTCCATTGCTAGAATTCTGTAACAGGCTGCATCTCTCATCCTCCTTATAGGCTAGGAAAAAAAACCATCAAATCACACGACTGAGAGTACAATGAGCTATTCACACATACAGGGTAAAATCTCAGAGCCTGAAAAATGTGAAGTCTGGAATTTGTCAGTTTGGAGTTTGGTACACCACCACCTTCCTTTATTTATTTATTTATGTAAGCTGCATACTGAGTTCAGCACAGACGTAACACATTTGTTTTGAGAATAAAGCTGCCAGGACTGCCTCCCTCTTGCTTTAACCTCAGTCGTGGGGGTATCCCTTCCCATCCCACATAACACAAATGAGAAAACGGCGAGTTCCTTTTCCTACCGACATTTTATGTCAATACAGACAGCTTGCTACTTTTCTAAGCAATAATGCAGTCAGGAAGAAAAGTTCAACTCTGTTTCCTTGCTATTGGACCTCCTCCATGCCAGCCTTGACATTTGAAAGGTTCTTCCCTGCAAAACTCCCCACTCCTCCTTCCCACCTCTTGCCTTGATAGCAGCACGGCACCACTGCTGCTGTATTTCCAGCCCATGCCTTGAACTTAGCGTTTGCCGTTTCTCCCTGTGCTGACAGCACCTGGGATTTCAAGGCCTTTCCTCTGAGCATCAGCCAGAGAAGGTATTTTCCAAGGTTAGAGGACACATTCAGTCTGGTATGGTGCTGGATACCCCAACAGCCAGCAGCTCCCCAAATCCCCCTCTACTCCCAGCTGATCAAGCTGTGACACACACGTAAATGAGTAGTTCTCCATCCAAAACACAGCACCCGTCACAGAATCTGTCTCTCTGAAATGTAGGTGGAAAGTTCATATTTCTGCTGTTCAGGCATTTCTGTGCCAAGGAAAACTGCCCATTGCCCTGCAGTCCCTATCACCCCTGCTCCAGGGCTGCCAGCTCAGCCAACATCAGCCCTGGGAACGTTAGCGGTTCCATTTTTTATTTATCCTCTGTGTTATATTTTTGAAAAAAGTCTGGGAGGAAAAACTCAGAACAAATAAAGAACAACACAGTATACCGTTTGCGCCTCTGCAAAGGAAACAGGGAGAGTGGCTGAAAAGCAAGAACAGTTCAGGCAACCCCTTGCCCTCTCAAAAGCCATCAGCAAAACTCTCGCTTTCAGCAAGAGCGGTTTTTACATCTTTTGTGATGACTTTTCAAATCTCCCTTTGCCTGGCTGTTGCTCAGGTACAGATTACACTGCATGGTGCAGGATGATTTACAAGCAACTAGTACTGGCTAAGCCCACCCTAAATTCCTGAAACAAAGAGGGGCCTGGGAATCACCGATGATGTCAGGCAGGCTGCTGGAAACCTAATGCTGATAACAGTTATCTGTACCAACCGTTTAGGAAAGTGCTGCGCTTTCCTCTGCAGAATAGATTTACTCTAGTCTAGTAATGGCTGAGCCGTCAGGAAGGAAAGGAAATTAGCAACAAAACTTCTCTTGTTCTGCTTCCTCATATTGCAATCGCCATTAGAAAAAAGTATTTGCTCCTGACAATAGTCATTCTTTGCATTGACCCAAACCTCACTGAAGTTTATGGGAACTCTTGCACTGACCTTAACTGGCTTTGGATCAAATCCACTGTTTGCTTCTTACAGAGGATGGCCAGATGTTTAGGGTGCTGGCCTGGGACCTGCAGACTTTCACTAGTGAGCAGCCATGGCTTAACACCAGGATCCTTGCACCTCTTTCCACCCATCTCCTCCCTTCCAGGTCCCTCACTGCAGGGGCTGCTCAGCCCTTGGCCGCGTGCTGGTCGCAGCTCCACCTGCTTCACTGGGACAGAGTACGCTGAGGTCTCCCCATGCCATCAGCGGTGATCTCTGCGGGCAACGCAGGGCTGTGGCTGAAGATGTGCTTTGGTTCATGGCAGTCTTACAGGTTCTATGCAAACTTCTCAGCGAGAGAAATTTAGGACGTCTTAATACATACTATTTATGGGTGGGACAGCACTATGTTCCCACAAAACATTTCAAAGCAGGTAGTGGCGGTGCCCCACTCTGAAAACCCTCTCCAAATATCTCCCCCACTCACCCCATGTGGTGAAGTCTGAGGGATACCAGATGCCAGTCTGTTCTGGGGGATGGGGAGGCTGGCTGGATGCAGGATAATCCCCCAATCTAAGATTACTTCCAATATAATTTCTAGCAGTCAGTTGCATTATAAGCCCAAATGCTGGACACTGGATCCAGAGGACTATGTTCCTGATAGAGTTCTATTCAGCATTTCATCCCTAGTGCCCAGCCTTCTGCCCACTTCCCAAAATTACAGGCCACATGGATGTTTTTCTGAGGTTTCTTATCAAGTCAGATGCCATGGGGATCTGCCAGCCTCTCCAGTGTTGCTTTCATAAGAAGATTTTCCTTTGTGCCAAGGAGGACCCTGTCCCTGAAGAGTCTCTTTCTCCCCAGGGGAGAGAACAGCTGCTGCTCTCATTATGGGCTTGTCTCCCTTAATTAAGCATCCACAACCACAGGTGAAAGATGAAAACAAAGCCCTTTTCTAGCCCTCCAGGAGAGGGATCAGGATGGAGGCTCTGGAAGAAGACACCAACTCTCTCCCATAGCAGACCTGGGACTGCCTTTTAAGTTGGGAAGTGAATTAAAAGCACCTGAACATCCCATTTAAAATCAACCACATCAGAATGGCTCAGTTAAAGGTGTTTAGTGGGAGGTTGCCCCTGCCTGAGGGAAGCAGACCTAGTGGGCCAAGTAGGATGAACATAGGAGGGTGCATGATAGCCTCTTGTTAATGAAACAAGACCTCCAAAATTGCTCCTGTACTCCTCCTCCTCCTCCTGGGTGCTCAGCGACCTTTCAGGAGCTGGTGTGGCTCTGCAAGGTCACCCTCCTGTTCCGGGAGTAACGGCCTAGTCATAAATGCCCAATTCCTACTTTGTTCACAGATAGCCACCTCTGGATTTGCTACTTTTGGGGGGTTCCTATTTTCAAGAGAGTGGAGGTGCAGATTTTGGTTTAGTTTTTTTGTTGGTTTGTTCTAAAAAAAATAATTAATTTTTAAATTAATACAAAACCCTTAATTCCCAAATCTTTGATTTCAAGCTGCTGTTTGTAAGCATCCCTTCATCCTGATCAGTCAAAAAAGGGGTTGCACCCAGCCAAGCAAGCGCCTCAGAGTCGTATTTCTAAAAGTTGCTCTGGTACTGTCACTTATTGGCTTCTGTCTCCATCTGGCTCTACTAATAAATTAATGGGGATTCTCTTATTTCTCTATTACCCTGCTTTCAGGAATCACCTCCTGAAAAAAGTTAACTCCTTAAGACCACATAGGTAAGTGCTCAGAAAATGAAACTAGTCTCAGCCAACTCAACTCTTTTGGCTGGACCTGAGCTGGATAAAGAGGTTTATAGAGCTTGTTACCACCCATGTGCTGCAAGTTCTGCCAGCCAAACTGCCAGTGCTGGCATTCCCAAGCCCAGTCCTGCAAAGCAACGCAAGTTAAGATACTCATGTATTTAAAATAATCCAGCTGAAAGAACTGCTGCAGAGAGGAATCCTATGGAGCATGTGACAGGAGGCCAGAAACAGCAATTTCCAAAGCACCAGAGCTGCCTGCTTCTTATATCATCATTTCATAAGGTTTATCTTTACTGCAAAGTCCTGCTAAGTGAAATTGGTCAGAAAGCCTTTGACAGACCAGTGTGCCACTGGAAAAATGCAGTGGATGAATTCAGGAGGCTTTACGAGACTATGGCTGCTTATCCTTATTTTCATTTTTGGGAGGGGGGAAAAAGGACAGGATGTTGAAAAGTGTCCTCAGAATTTCAAAGTGGAACACATTATTATTTTGGGGTTTGAAAAAACATTGCCACTTTTGTATGATAAATTTCCATATTGCATGATATATAGCCATACAAAAACTGAACAGATAATAAAACCACCAACCTCAGACATTTTGTTCTCAGAATATTCTGCTGTGGAAAACGTCAAAGTTTGCCACATCTTCTTCCATGCAGAGAAATGAGGACCCGTTCCATGAAAATGCAACACCTTGCAGGATGCAGAGCCACATCTCCTGCCCCGCTCCGGTGAACGCCAAGCCCTGCAGGATCCGCTTGGCTGGCCTGCGCAAACTGCCACATGTTTCAGCTGGTGTGGCTTTGGATGATGATCTACTTTTATTATTTTTGGCAGAGTTTGTCATATTCTTTTGGACAGTAATTACATTTTCCAGGGCAGGCTTTCTGCCAGAGCTCAAAATGATGACCAACAGGCCCTTTTTAACCACCTGCTATGATCCCAGCCTTGATTAGTTATTAATGTGCTGTTGAAACCCATCGCAAGAACCACCCTTTCTGGTTATGTTACCAGTCTGGCTTCAGGCAGAGGTAGGCTTGAAAGGAGAAGAGGGAAATTCCGCAAGCAACAAAGACAGAAATTTCAAAGGTCTGAAACCGCAGAAATTTTATACAATGGTACTTGCCTTTGTGAGTATTCAGACTGCACCAGCCTTGTCCCCACTGTTCCCACATCAGCTGGGACTCAGCCCTTTTGATATATGAGCAAACCCAATGCTAACAATAGCCAAAACCAGCCATAACTGGAAATAAAATTTCTTGTAAAAATCTGGGGTCTTTTTCAACTGACAAATAACAGGCTCCCATTTTCTTCTTGTGCTCTAGCTGGTTCCGCAGAATGAGACGGCCTTGAAAGCGCTGTACTTCTGCAGGTGTATGGGCGCTTTCTGCCTGCTTCCTCCCTAACAAACACCAGCTTCATGGACTCATATCTGACATAGAGTAGGGGTCTTAAACATACTCAGTTCTTATGACTGGCATGACTACGTGGTCATGGAGAGCAGAAATAGCTCTGTGCTAGCTCCAAAGGTCAAGGAGCAACACCCTGACCACAAATGTTGCCTGTACTTAAAGGTACTGTAGATGCTTATTATGTGGTATCACAGAGAGATCTCAAAGCACAGTCAGTTCATCTGTGGGTTGGTAGGGTGCAGCAAGCTCGCTTTGGCAGGAGAACAGGTCTTTCAGTCCAAAAAAACCCTCTCATTTCCTCCATCCTCTAAGTTCCACCCTCTAATTTCTACCATCTCCTAGTTCCCAAAAAAAGAAATGATGGTTCCTGACACAGGGGGATTGAGCCTTGCAAAAAGACGACTCACGCTCTCTCTTGCTGAAGGGAAGAGTCTCCTGTCACTGTGTAGCATCACACACTTCAGGCATTTTCTTCACTAAACGAGAGTAAACAGCAGATTGAGGCACCAAGAGGCTAAGGGATATGACCAAGGATATTCCCAGGGCTTTAGGGAACCAGGATCATAATCCTACATCTCCTTTCTTCAGCACTGCTATCAAGAAATGCGCAGATTCCACACTAGATACTTCACAGTCTGCTCTGATGGATCCCTTCTCATAGTCTGTGCAGTCACCCATTGAAATGTATGTCCTTCTCCTTTTAATAATCAAGTCTTAATTTTATCTTCAGTCATCAAGCACAGAACAAGTCAAGGGCTTGGCACACATCACAAGCACAAAGGACACAGACGCCTGGCACCTTCACAAAGCAGCAGTCCCGAAGCGAGTAATCACAATTACACTCAACATGAATTTCTATTCTCTACAGGGTACCACATTTTTAAGGAAATATGCCTGACAACACTGCTGATGTCCTGCACAGGATCTGGAACCCAGCAAAAAACCCGCTTATCCTGGTTTAGGATCACTCAAATGGCAGACTTCTTTGTAGACTTGGCCATGAGCATACATTGTCCAGGCTGTATCGAGCTCCCTGACACCTCTTGTATTCCTTCAAAGCCATCAGGATTTCTCCAGCCAGGCTTTCCGCGGCATCCTCCCAGCCTCTCAGGCTGCAGCTGCAGGCTGCTAGGGCTGGTTTGCAGCTTCCCTCTGAGTTGACCTCAATAAAGTTACCCACAGGATCTTGATAAAAATTAATGCGATGCTCTGCCATATGTCACCAAATCCGCATCCTGTGGGGGTTACAATATATTTGAAAATTACAAACTTAGTTTTGTGGTAAAGTACCACCAATGAAATGGCCATCTCAGGGGAACATTCTGCCTTCACATCCACTCCATTCTTTTGTCATCTCCTAGAAGGTTTTTATTACTTTCAAAGCTAGCAATATGTTTAAAAGGATCCAGAGTGGACACATAGAAAGAGCTCAGTATTTATTGTGATCATTTCTGCTTTGCAAAGCAGGCATATGTCTGCCAGAAATTGATATGCTTCACCTCTGCCAGTGTAACTTGAACCCTGGAGAGGAGAAGGGGACTTTTTTTCACGTTATCCTGTTTGTGCTCCTTTTCTCAATGAAGCTGAAACTCTAAAAGCATTTAAAGCATATGCCTCTGATCACTTTTTTTACCTTTACATGGCCAAGTCCATGATTTAATTAGGTTAGCACTCCATGGAGATAAACATCTACAAACATCACGGTGGTTCCTCAGTGCACGCCGTGTCGCCAGGAAAAGTAAAGCACACAACTCTCAGCTTTAGAGGCTTAGGTTTCTCTCTGGGAAGTTTGGCAAAGCAGTTCAGTAACAAGAAAAGATTTTTCCATCCCTATGGAAATACTTCCTTTAGTCCAATGTCGAGACAAATCATCAGACTTTCTGATTTTTTTTTGCCAAAAGAAACATTCCCAAAAATGCTTCACTGAAATTATTGAAACATGATGCATTGATAGAGGGAAAAACCTGGAGTTTGCTTCATCTCATTAATACATTTTATTAAAAAATCTTTTGCCCCCATCCAAATGACATAACGTTGACAATCTCCTGTTGAGTATTTGGATAAACTTCATGTAATCCTGCAAAACACCTCAATTTGAATGAATCAGCCTTATAGAAAATTGCCATAGTGAGAAGCATCCAGCAGACCAACCGAGCAATGTCCCTGCAATTTTTATTGTGCAAACCTGATGTGTCTTGTTTTCCCAGCTGAAAGGTGCAAGGATGACCAAGGGGGCTTCTGATCTGAAAATGACTTTCAGGAATGTCCTCAAACATGGAGGCTGTAGCAGAAAGTTTTAACCGTTTCATCATTGCATTTTGGCAAGATTAGGTACAAGACTAGCAGGGCATGTGTTTAAAGGAAAGTACCTGGGCACTGAAATCATAGATTGTATTTGTCGCCAGTGCACCAATTGAGCTTTCAGGCAAATTATTATACCCTTCCACCTAGGAAAGAGAGTTTCTTTCCTGCTGAATGACCATCAACCACATATTAGTAACAGGGGACAGTAGCCGTTCAGAATGATAACTGAAGCATGTGTCACAAAGGACAGTTTGGCAATATGCAATTTTCAGAGTCCAAACAGAGTAGAGTCCATCGAGTTTATGACTACAGGAAAGTGTCTTGCTGCTCAGCAGCACCACGGCAAAGCTGTGTTGGGTCACATCTACTTTATCACCACGGTCAGTGTAGGACTGCTCTTCCATGCTTTTGAAAGGGGATGATTTTCAGATGTCCACATGTACTATTTTACTATGCAAAATCGATCATTTATACTGATTGTTAATACTGAACTAGTGAACAAGTGCACAAAAAGAAGATAGAAAAAGGTGTTCTTGATGTATGTGAAAACTATTCTTTTCAATAGCAGGTGCTGTTATTACAAAAAAAGGTGCTGACTGACAGAGTCTGAAATTACAAAACCCTTCTGGCGACACACAGATAGATCTATGATGCTGTTTATAAAGGGCCCTTCATCCATCCTGAAGTGACAACACTATACAGGCACTGCTGCAAAAGGTCTGTTTAATCCTGCCTTTTGACTGCTCGCTAGCACTGATCCTGCTTTCTGCACACTGCTTGGTAAGAAATGTACTGCAGCTGCCCTGTTCGGCGATGGCAGGCAGTGAACAAAGCCCCAGCCCCCAAACCACCGTTTTGTGCCATTCCTCCTCCACCACTGTCTGCAGAGGAAAGTGCTTGCTGTCCTGTCACAGCAAGAAAAGATAATGTGGAGGAAAACAGGTCACCTCTTGGTGCACAGAGGAGACAAGCCTTTCCACAAGCCTTTATAGCCCTTTAATACGGGCGTTTGAAATAATTCTGGGCTTGCACAGAAGTGTTGAGATAGAGAAAGGTTTTAATGTGTTTGAAAGGGGGAAAAGGAGTTTGATGAGAGACATCTTGCATACCAGATACACCACCTACGTATCTCCTCACCTGCCCTGGGAGACTGGCACTGAAGGTCCATCCCTTCACATGGGGGAGCTTGTTTTCATTTCACTGTTCTCACAACTTTTACCATGGGTGATTATGAGATCTAAAAAACTCTTCAGACTGAGCAACTGCACTTCCCAACCTGCTGGATGTTCCTGACCCAGCGCTTCCAGAAAAAATTCCCAGTGAGGATTTTTTTGTTTTGTTTCATTAGTGTGATCAAAAATACCTAACCTCCCTGCCACCAAACGCATGCTTCACAACCTGCCAAAGGACAAAGAGGCAGCATTACCATTACTAGCCCAGGCATTAGATTCCTCCCTCACCCGCCACCAGGAGACCACATTTCAATTCCTTCCCTTGCCAGTGGGGTACCTGCACTACTCCCCATCTGATCTCAAATTTCACGTGACTAATTCCCGAATCGGTTCCCAAACTTCTCCCCAGCTCAGACGCTGGCTCAGGATTTGAAGCTTACAGCTTAGGAAGCAAACTGGGGAGAAAAAAAACCAAGTAGCAGCAGCAGTCTGAAAAATCACATTTGTTGTATACTAAAAATCCACCCCTTTCACTAACAAGTGCTTCTCTCTCAATACAAGAGGTTCTCGGACACATCTACATAAGAGGCTTGAGCAAGCTTAGCTCTCCGGAATATGTGTCACGCCAGACTCAAATCATAGCATCGTGATGTCACGGCCAACAGCAGCTCAGCTCCCAAGACTTGCCTTTTTAGCACCAAAATAGCAGTTAAGCCTGAACAGGAAGTTCTGAAATATTCATAATGATGGAATTAGAGGTAACACTTAATCCTCATTACTCACTATTGGTATTTAGGCAGCACACTGCCTGGCTCATGAATAATCCAGAGGCAGAAGGCAAAAGAAGTTAATATATGTGAACAAGGTACTGTCGTTTCAGAAAAGCGACTCTGCGTTGCTTATTGGCCCTGTGTAATCTTTGTGGGCAGAATGAATGCAAATTCCTCTCCCTCTACCTGTCATTGTTAAACACCCCCCCCCCCCCCCCCCCAAGAGCTGGCATGAATAAAGAAGGGAGATGACAGTTCCATATTCTGCTTCCAGCTACCTGGAGATGTATTTACAGTGTACGACTTGCACTGAAACTTCCTTATTTAAAAATAGTTGGGGGGTGGTTCTCCATGTCCACACCACCATGTCTGCCCACCACAGTGACAAATGCTGCTGTAAGACTTGAGCCACAGACAAATATTTCCTTTCAAGCGCAGCCACATCCCCTTTTTGCTTCTTACAATTTCTTTTGCAAGCAGTAAGGGCAGGTTATAGCCGGCTGAGCCACTCGTGCAAAGTTATCCTACCTCGCACAAGTCAAGAGGAACTAGATTACTAAATACCTGTTTATACTGCTCATGGTCACCTGGCTCATTTTAGTTTAGGGATGGATCAGACGAACAACTCTGCTTGCTGCGATCAAGGGTCAGCATCTCCTAAATACCAGCTAGTGGAATATACTGCAGCTGACACAGTAGAGGCTAGAAAAGGTCATGCCTCTGTGGCCTCAGTTTAGTAATAACACTCATTTCAGGGACTGCATATTCCACAGCCCTTGATCTCAAAGTATTTTGCAAAAGAAAGTCAAAATATCACCCTTCTTCCCTCTGAAGACGGAAGAAACTGAGGCCAATATACCTGCTTCACTTCCCACTGCTGGCAAACGGCAGAGGAGACCATACAAGCTAAGCTTTCCGTGCTTACCCAGCACTGCCATTACCAAACATCTTATCTCACACCCATTGTGCCAGGTACCACGTTACTGTCCTTTTTGGCTGTGCTGCATCTCCCCTTTGCTTCTGCTACAAGGGCAGGAAAACAGCAGCCAAGCTGTCCCCATCACACAGACTTCCTCTTCCTCCAGCCATACCCTCTTCTCCCTCTCCTGGACCAAAGCTCCTGTTTCATCCCGCTGCCGTGACCAAGGCATCTCACTTCCACTCAACACACTAAAGCCCTTCAAGAACGGAGGCTGCCGTATTCTGATAAAGCCAGCAAGCGCCAGCATTTTGAGCAGAAGCTCTGAGTTTACGGTCTCAGGCATTAGCCAGCCAGGCTGTCAGCCTGCTGAGCAGTGATGGAGAGAGGGGCATCCACAGAAGCTCTGTACCAATAAAAAAAAAAAAAAAAAAAAAGACCTAAAAAATGGACTGCCAACTAATAAAACCCTTCAAAACACTGCAGGGAAAGCATTTTTCCTTCTTATTCTTAGGAGTATAAAGATTAATATTTCAGTGCTGTCACTGGATACCCTGTAAGCGATGACACATTGGCTACCACCAGGTACTTCACAGGTTCTGCAAGTAATCTCAATGACGGGGTGACAAGGGCATGAATTTGGGATATTGCCACCACATACGGGGCTGTGACAAAGTTGTGACTACAGCACAGTTCTTCCGCCTGGCTTCCAGCCTGCCAGCACTTGTAGTGTCACACTCTCAGCCTGCAAAGGGACACAAAACTGATTCCAAAGCAAAATAAATGGTAAAAGTAAAAGCTCACTCTCCATTTGTGAGTTTCTTGCATGCATCAGGCGAGTTTAAAAGCAGTTCAGCTATCTGCCATCATATCGCAGAGCCATCTCTGTCCTAAAATGACAGGCAGTGTAGGTCAATGCTTAGGTATCTCCACCTGGTTGTGAAACGCTTTACAGATGTAGGACAGCAGGCAGCGTGAAGCCCTGCAGACTGTGCACAGCCTGCTGCAAGGTAGCAGAGAAAGAAGAAAAGAAGATTCACTCATCAACATGCAAGAGTGTCAAACTGCCAAAGCCTGTCATTCACCACTGGATTCTGCCCTGTAGAGACAGATGTGTAACTACAGAATAAAGCAGGATTTCCACCTCTGACATTCAAAAAAACAAATGAGCAAAAAGCCTGCTGCTTACTCGCAGCCCCTTTGTGCCATCCCTGTTGTGTGGGCAGCAAAAGCTGATTGCAGATTGCTAACAGTAGTCACCACTGCCATCTTCAGCATTGCCATTTGCAACTGATTAATTAATACTGCTTGGGTACAGCCTAATGTTAATTAAGCTGAGGGGGGAATTTTAGAAAGCAATACTGATGAGTGCTACAAGGCGCTAGAAGGGGCTGAAAGTGGCTGGCTCTCCCCTCCAGAAACAGTGAAAACAAACAAACAAGTACAGTACAGACCTGAACAAAACAGGTCCTAGTACATTTTTAAACAGATCGCATTTGGTTAATATCAAATAAATGCTATGCAATTCAATTTCCAGGGCTAGAGGCAAGAATAATACAAGCCTGCTGTGTTGTCTTCATCTGCCTTCTAATAAACTGATTAGAGCCCAACACGTTAAAGCCCTGTGCACCATATCTATTATTCAGGTCCCTAAAAGATGTTAATTAACCCGTATGTTCTGAGAAGCTCAATTGTAACACATACAATAGGGAGCCACATGGCACAGTCAAAGCACGTGTTGCTTATTCGTTTTGACTTAATTACATGGGCATGACGCCAAGGTGGCTCTGGAGGAGAAAAAAATATAGTATTACAGAGACAATGTCCAGACGCACACATCAGTTTACAGTTCGTTATTTTACTAGGAAAAAACAAATAAATCCACCTTTCTCTGTTCTCACACAACAAAAGAATCTAGCTTAGTCAGACCCAGATTATGTCAGGCAAATGTAATACTAAACAAGACAGGTTTGGGTTCAAAAAGCAGCACTCAAAGAGTGTCATGCAGGAAGATCTGAAAAACAAGTACTTTTTAGGTTGAAATGTGAACTATAAACTAAAGCAATTGTAGAAGGAGATGAATGGGGTTTTGACCCAGCTCCTGGTCCTTCAGCCACCGAGAAAAGTGAGGAAAGACTAAGAACAAGAAACCTCTTCGTCAGCTCCTAGAGACATGCACATGCCTGTCACAGATGAAGATTCTGGAGAAGGTGCATTACCCAGACCTCCACCAAGCGTATAAAAAAAAAAAAAAATCTTTCAGAGGTTCAGTGCAAAATAAAATCTTTCAGATCTTGAAGTTAAGCACACTTAGTGATGACAAAAGGCTCATCTAAGACTACAAAATTATCTCTCCCCAGATTGCAAGGCATGGGAGTACATAATTGTAAGAATTACGTTACTATTTGAAAATGATAAAATAACACGTGTTCAACCAAAAACACTGAGCCACAGCTGTTTGTGCTAAAAATTAATTTTTCCAAAAATCTAACCCCGAGGTTGACATTTTGCATGGAAAACCTGGGGTCAAATTCTGAAAATTCAAGAAGTTTTAAGTACTAAACCCAATGCAGTGCAAAGGGATGCGATCAGCTGGTAATGCTGCTTGTTCCCCCTCCAACACTGCAGAACCCAGATTTAACAAGGCATCAGGCAGACCAGCCAACCCCCTGTAAAGCCTGAAGTACTTGAATAGTGTCTTCTGAACCCAGTCATCAAACACAGAGGTAAAGTCAATGCAGACGGGAGAGGTTTCTGAACTGCTGGTGACTGGTTTCCCAGCATGGGGTCCCTGGTCTATGCGGCGGACAGCCTGCACTGCACTGAGAAAGCACCATGCTGATCGTCCAGGTACTGCACAGGTTAAAACGTATTACCTGTGAAACTGAGACGATCAATATCAACGTAAGTCACTTACAAGTGTAAAGGCTGATTTGGGGCCAGTCCAATCGTTACCAGAGATAAGCAAACATCACCTCTACATCAAACAGGATGAAAGCCAGCAGTTTGGGCATTATGCTAACTCATCGTTATTTTGCAAACCTCTCCCTTTTCCTTTTTTTTTTTTTTTTTTTTTACCACGCCTTCAAAAGAAAACCAAAAAACCCCACCAAATCCCCAGACTTTTCCTACAAGGATCCAAGGATGCAGGGCAGGTGAGGTTTGCAAGAGGAGCACAGCAGTCCCTGGTAGGAACTGGCCCTCCCACCGGGACTACACCCAAAGTAACTCTTTGGCCCCGGCTTGGCCAGGAGCACACCATGCGCTTGTTTAAAGGAGTCACAAAATGCAGCTGACAGCAAATGAGCTCAAACACTTTTCTGCAGCCAGGCGTCAGCCTCAGCGCTCGCTGATAAGGGGCAGGACTTTGCTCTGGGGCAGGAACCGACTCTCTTGCCCCCAGGGCTTTCATGTTCTGCTTCTCCGCCGTAAATCTAGGCCAACTCCATAAACCTGCTAACATAAACTGCTGGTGGGAGTTATGCAAACATGACACATGCAACTGGAGGTTTGGAGAGAGCCTACCTTTTTGTTCATCTTCTAGGGCTGCTAGTATTTTTTTTTAAAGTTGCTTAAAAGCTGCTAGATCTGCCAAGTGTGCATTTCAACCAGTGCAACCAACACCTTTGGCACCATATTATGTTATGTGTTCTATTTTATGGCCATACAAGACCTCTCTGATGGGGTTTCAGATGTTTCTGGTGTCAGGATTTTGTACTTAAATGGAGAAGGACAATTTGTTCCTTGTTCTCAGAAAGAAGGAACTTGAAGACATGACAAAATTTGTATTAGAATTGAATGTTAAATAAAAAAGTCTCAAAGGATTACTTAACTCAAGCTGAGACCAAGTATCAAGGACCCATGTATATTTATCACGGTTCTCATATCTTTGCTCTCACACACGAAAATTTGGAGAGGAAAAAGGCTGTTTGACGTTCCCTTCCATTTATCCTGCTGAAACAAAGATTTCTCTTTACCCACGCAGCTCCTGCTTTCCCTAAGACAAATGTCAAGCTCTCCCTGTGCTTCCTCCGAAGCCTCACTAGTACAGCCTTTACAGACAGACCACTGGACTGGACAGATCATGGGTCTGACCCTCCTCTTTTTAAAAAATAAAAGGGCGTGGGGGAGGTGGGGGCATGACAGAAGAACTTGGCGGTTGCTGAAATACCTACTCAGCAAGTAGGTATTTCAGCAAGGAAGTACCCATCCCAGGTCTATTCTGCTGGCAGAACTGCCAACAGCAAGCAAGTCCCCTGACGGCAAGGGAAAGTCGCTAGTTGAGCACCAGCATCACCAGGAATTTATTGCATCTTACGTTGACCCTTTGCACATCCACCTAGCAGTCTCTACTAGTGACAACGGCAGTGTTTTTATGATTAACCAATATCAATGCAGATACCATTAATACGCCTGTGTATATCAGTGTAAGCAATAGTGCAGTGTTAATTGAATGGCTCAGTGCTCATTTCATCACACATTAACACTGCTGAAAGTTATATAATTCAGCTCCCAGGGAATATTTTACTGTATACTATAAAGTACCTCAAGAATAAAAAAGGCAAAGACAAAGCAAATCAGAAGATCAGAAGGCTGAAAGCTCGTAGCAGCTTCTCCCCTTTTGGAGGGCTGTTATTTAATCAGCTTTTATTTCCATTATTTATCATGTGGAAGCAACTGTGCTGTTTCAGTTGCTGTAGCTTAAAATGTAATAAAATATGGTTGTGACACAACAATACCTGGATCTTCCAGCCAAACCCTGCATTTCAGTGTCAGGATGTACAAAATATTAATCATCTGATGCAGCTGCTGCCACCTTTGTGAACAGAGCATATATTTCACTGCACCCTGGCACATCTCTTCTCCTGAGGGCTTTTATTTAAAAAAGCCTGTGAGTTACTGAACTGTAAGGTTTAGAAGCCAGAAATTTGACCCAATATCCAGGTTCATAATGCTCTTGGAAAATATTTAAATCATTGAGCAGACCCAGACCCTTAAATCACAGCCAAATAACAGCCGACACACCATTATACAACAAATCTTTTTTAAGAAGAGGCGGCTGATAAAGCTTAGCTCCTGGCATCATTATTTGCAATGTTCTGTAACCAAGGAGGCCAGGTTCCTACTTGCGGATTAGGTCAACAGACAGGGTCAGAAAACATTTGGGCTGGCAAACCCCTCCTTAGGCTTCATCTTTGGGTCACGAGTTTTGCAATTCTTCATTAAGGAGAATATTAGCACAATGCAATGGCGCAGTGTAAACACACGCTTTGCTTGGAGGGGAATGTTGAAGGGAAAGCTCCTCCTGTGATGATATGGACCATGCAGCACCTGGGCTGCCAAGGCCAGGTCAAGGCTCTGCTCTTGCCTTGACTTGGCACAGCAGCAGGAGCCCAGTGGAAATGTGGCTCCAGCTCCCTGGAGCTCCCAGCTTTCAGACCAAGCTCATCTGTCTGTTCACCCCAGATTAAGAAAAAGGAATACAGAAACACAAAGGAGGGTAAGAACATTGGGTAAGAACATTTCTTTCAGCTGCAGTGTCAGTCCTGATGAGAACGGGGTCATTAAAGAACAGCTATTTCAGCCATTATATCTAATTACATAAAGGAATCAGTCTCTAAAAATAAAGCTTGAAGTGCCTGAACTATATTAAATGCAGATAATTAACAATCAAATAGAAGAAGCCATCTTCCCGTCATGTTGAGTCCAGGCCTCCCGCTGAGACGTATCGTTGAAATGTATTGCTAACACGGCAGCCTCATGGAAAGGACAACGGCCACAGCTCCTGACTGATGATACCAATATACAGTAACCTCTTTCTCAGAGCATCTGGAAAACGAAGAACCCTACAGCACTTCCGTATTTCTGCTGCTGAAGGAAACTTGTCTGCATTGATTTCACAGATATAACTGACCCACGAACTGGCCAAATATCTGTTATCTCTCTCCAGCTCACATGCATCTCTCCTATTTAGACAAGTAAGTGATGCATCTAATTTATAGATACTCCATCCTCCAAGGACTGAGGAATATGCTCAGAGGCAATTCAGTCCACCTAAGACACAAACCATCCTCTGGCAATGCCCACCTCTTTCCACAGGCACCACAGTCAGCCTTCTATCTCTGAAAAAAAAGCGCCAGATGCCGAGGCTGTCCCTCCAGATGAGGATGTCATCATCCCAACTTTAGCTGGGATGACCAAGCCAAGCTTCCTGGTGGAAGTCTGGAGCAGAACACCTGTGGAACAAGCAGGTGACAAACAGAGTGCAAGATGGCACAGCCAGTGATGGGCAAAGCCTCAAAGCTTGTTTGCTGTATGTAAACATGCCCAAGATCAAGCATATCTTTGAAGCACTTGGAATTGCAAAGCTGGAGTAGAGTCTCACAAAAATAATCTTGTTCATGGTACATCTTGTTCTTCCTATTTCTGAATGTGATGGGAACACTGCGTGAACAGCCTCTGCCACCACAGAGTAGCATATTGTATTCCCAGGCCGCACAACACCAGAAAACCAGAAGCGAACGTAGCAATCCCAAAGCGATACGCTTTTTTTATCACCCTCAAAAAGACTCTTATGTTAATAATAATTAAAAAAAAAGTCCAAAGTGCCAAATATGCCACTTGAAAGTTTTTCATGCCCCTTTTATCAGAGCACTTCTCTTGAGGACAATTTCACACAGAAGACCTAGAAGCTAACTCAGATTTGAGAAATTCATCCACATTGTGGTGAATACCCTGCTCTCCTCCTCGTCTCCAGAAGAATGTGGATGCAATTTATCTGTGCAAACCCAAGAGGAAGGGCAGGGAGGATAGGAGGGAGAGAACCAGCCCAGCTGTGATGAAGGAGGGGCATCAAACATGTCAGGAAGAGCAAAACATCATCCAGTCACTGACGGGACAGTTCTTCTGAGGGAATGCAAAGTTAAAAGCTCTGTCTACTGCCTTTTTCCCTGCTCCTTCCCCCCAAAATACATTTCTTAGACTATGATCTCCTGTTCATTAAAAGAAGAGTACAGCTGTTAAAAAAAAGACAGAGTTGATAGCACCTTTGGAGGATTCACATAAGGCCAAAAATGAAGATTATGAACATACACCAGACAGCCTGCACAAACATGGAGAGCCTCACCTAGCAACTTCTACATCTGTTCGAGCTATAGCGCTTCTTTTAGATGGAACATCTAGGCCTGGACTGAGAGACGTCCTATGACAGAGAATTGTTCAGTAAATTGTTTCAATGGTTAATTAACCTCAGTATAAAAAAACGCATCACTTATTTCCTATCTGAACACACCCAACTTCAGCTTCCAGACCTTGTCTGGCCATCTCCCACAGCCGAAACACCTACTGCTGTTGGGTACTGGTCTTGTTAAAATCGTTTGTTGGATGTTTGTATACCACAGTAATAGGCGATAATAGAATATGAGATTAAAAAAGGCAGGAGATGGGACAATGCAGACATGTGCTTACCTACCGGGCTGGAATACCCAGATGTACCAGCCAGCGTTTGCCAGCCCTCCCTGCCCTCGTCCCAGGCTGCTGCCCAGGCACACAGCGCTGGGGGAGCAATGAGAGAATCAGCTTCAATATAAACAATGCTCCAGCTCAACAAAAGTTCCTTTATGGGGCTTAATAGCACTTCATAAAATCTATTTAGTAACTTTGAAAGCCTTTGTGCTGCTGCTTTCGAGCTCCTTCTCTGGAGGGAGCGGAGGACCCCCACCACTGAGGCTGGGCCATGCGATACTCTGAAGCTTGGCTAAGCTGGTTGCTTATGCCACTGGTTACAGGGCTAAAAGAAGCATCTGCTTTCTGTGCAGGCACTGCCCCCCCCCGCAGTGACAGACTGGGCAGGGCAAGCCAGCTTACAGTATCAGTTCAGGAGAGGTTTCTACTGTGCTTTGCCCACTGCTTGCTAGTGACATGAGACAAGTTGCTTCAGCTCTCTGTGCCTCGGTTTCCCTCACCATTAAACCGAGGTGAAGATTTGGTGATGAACTACATAAGACGTGGTTACGACCACCAGTCAAGTGAGGAAAAGGCAGTGTACTTGAGCCCAGCATTCGCTCCTTCAATATAATCAAAACTATGCACAGCAGAATGGTTAAAGTTCCCTTGAATGCCACCATCCTCGTCTGTCTCCCTCTTCACCCACCCCTTTCCCAGCCACACTCTGCTCTTCACGTCTCATGACCAGGCTGTTACCTGGGCATTTAAAAGCATTTGGATAAAAAACAGGCAATGAGCAGACATGATGGGGAACGTTTACACTGATAGTTCAACAAGCTGATCAGAGTGTGAGCATACTGAGATGCACTCTTAGGAAAGACAGCAAGGATGAATCAGATGAAGACCTGAAGTGAGAAGAACCAGCTGCAGGAACACCTCAAGCAAAGATGTCCAGGCAGATCATGTAATTATGTAATTTGTGACAGCAGCTTTTTCAGCCAGGTTCAGTTTGAACCATCCTCTTCGTCAATTAGAGGATCATTATCTTACACACTCCTCTCTTGTTGTTAGTCAAACTCCTTTTCTGCTCCACCTCGCTCTCACACACGCTCTCACACACGCTGTTCACTTGCCTGTATATCACATCCCTCCTGCTCTGTCTTTATCATGTCTATTCAGGCTCCAGCTCTACAAAGATGCTCATTACGTCACACGCGCAAAGACTTTGTTAGCCAGACTTCCAAAAGCTTACAAGTGGGATTAAATAGCATCTAGTAGACAGAGAGTTGTGGGAATCAGCAAGTTTTTCACACAGGGCAATCAGGGTAATTACTAATCACACATTCATTACAGATGCAACCTTTTCTGACCCAATTTTCAATAGGCAACATCTGTCTAGCTACAAAAACGTGCATCATTGTGCTACAACTCTACATAAAAAGAAGCAATCTCAGAAATCTTTCTGCAGATTGGATGGGTTTTGCCACATTCTTGCACTGCCTTTCTTCCCTTGCCAACAGCCAAGGAACCAACATCATTTGCTATTGCACCTCAGCGTGGCCATGGGCTGTCCTGTCCCATGCTTTACTGCTTACTGAACACTTGCCTTTAAAATATAAAGGATGCTTTTTCCTGGCCCTAAGAAGCAGGACTGTCAGGGATGTTGCTGGGACTGAAAGCTCTTGAGGGTGGGGAAGAAGCAAGGAAGGGTTGTGTAGCATCTGATCCTCTCTATTACTGTCTACCTGCCAATCCAAATTTGCTCACTGCTCACAGGTTAGCCGCCTCCTCTGTGCGTGGTACTAAGGGATACTGAAAGAAAGATGAAAACTAATATATACACATTTTGTCACTGGTTAACCCAGTGCAATTACCACAAAGTTAGTGTTCCATAATAGGCAACAAGCTCTTAACAAAGCAATGTGGTACAGAAGGCTCCTGTAGATCACAGCTGAGAGAACGGCTGAGAGCTCGGAAGTACTCCTGGTTAAAAATAGGACAGTACGTGGAAGAAGTAGGATTTGTAACTTCTAAAAATAGCCTTCCCTAAAAGATTGCTTTTTACCTTGCTCACACATCACATGTGCAGCAGGCCTCCTGGCTGGTACCTGCAGCCGTATCAGGATTTTTGCCTGGTCCTAACTTGTTATTTCAGAAACACCTAATCTTAAGTCATGCACTTAAAAAAAAAAAAAAAAAAAAGTATTTACCATAATGACTCATTCTGAGAACCATATTCACAAATGCTCCCTTCCCCCTACCAGGAGACACATTCCAGGACCATGTGAGCAAGAAAACACAGCGGCAGTCTCCAAATGACACAGGCTCTGCTTATTTAACAATTTTGGCAAGCCTCTGTTTCCTCATTCAGTGTTTCAGGTTTGCAACAACAGAAGTGAGAGATTACAGAGCAGGTTCGCATGGAGGCTGACATAAACGTAGGCCGACCAAACTGAATTTCTTATGAAGTGTAGGAGAACAGTGTTGTCACAGCATAATGGTCTCCAGCTGTTACGCCACCAAAATACACAGTTAACATTTACAATACATGCATATAGTGCTTAAAAGTATGTACAAAGCTGGCATGTCTGACAGGAGGTCTACAGGGCAGAGTCACTAACGTAGGACAGAGTATTTATAGAAAGCAGAGAGAGCAATCACTCAGTGACACTGTTTTCATGGGTCTGATCTTGCTACACTAGTATCTCAACTAATCATCTTGGGACGAGAAGGATTAAATTAAATGATTCTCCAAATTCCTGCCTACTTCTATTGTTCTACCAGCATCCCTGCCAGATGTATTGTTAAAGCAGAGCATCAAAGTTGTTAGTCCACAGGGACAAGGAAAGCCCAAACTGCACTGCTGGGCCGGGAGAAGGGGGGGCAACATGATGCAGTGGATGCAGCATGGGACTAATGATGGAGCTGCTGTTCCCAGCCCTGCCACTGGCCTGCGGTGCATCCCTGTGCAAGGAAATCTGCCTTTTTGTGCCCTAATTTCCAGATCTCCAAAGTCAGACTTTAGTTAAGATCTTTCAGATCCATGTATGTTCAAGACTGGTTTCTGCTAAAATGAGGGCAACAAAGCCTCAGGACCAATAAAGACGCAGGGAGCACCTGAACAAAACACATAAGTAAGTGGAATTCCTCCAGTTTTTCATTTGTGCATAATAACCAACAAGCCATGATGCTGGCAGTTTGCCACAGGACTCTGACAGCAGCTGGTAAAAATTAAGGGTTTGGTTTTTCCCTTGAGTTTGACATAATGAGGGAAGAGCACTGAAAGTTATCAATCTATTTTTAAACTAATACAGTAATTAGCACCATCTGACAAAAGCATTGGGTATTACAGGTTTTCAAAAGGAAAAGATGCCTCAGTTTGGACTGTCCAGTATTGCCTTCTCTTGGTGGGCTCCGCAGCTCTGACTGGAAGATTGGTGTGATTCCAGAAAACATGAGGTAGAAAAGCCAAAGTCAAGGTAACCAGAATTAGGCATCATTCAAAACGTGGGTCTAAAGACTCTTCCTAGGTGTTTGGGCAGAATAGGAAGGAAAGAGAAATACAACCATTTCTTTCTCTTCTGCATCCTGGTCTGGCTATATTTATAATGCCACACAAATCGTTGACAGGTTGGTTCAAATGTCATAGTAGTAACACCAGGAAAACCCTCCATTTTCTCCACAGCTATACACAATGATAAACTACGTACAGTATAATACAGCTGCTGTGTAACCAGGACTCGAGGTTTGTACACCAGGTAGATGAGATGCATTTGCACTATTTCTGTCTCTCACATGGGGTCTAGGAGACAGCTCAGGAAAAGTTCATTTGGTACAACTTGCCTTAGGGCTTTTCTTTTCACCTTTAATATTCTACAGGGCAATATGGTCTGGGAGCAATTTGAGATGCATCCAGCTGCAGGTCACAACCAGTTGCAAGTAAATGGACTCTCCTTATATTGCAGAACTGCACTTCCCAGCATATAATGCCAGAACAGATCCTTTTATCAGCTACTCTTAGTTTGCTTTGTGGAATCAGCAGCTTCATCTGTACTTTTATCCAATTACCCCATACACCAAGACCCCAATCACTTGTGCTTAAATATCATCTCTCAGAAAGGTGCTTAATCTTGACTTGAAGACTTCAAAACATGGAGAAGTTTGTCCATGGGTTAACCATAGGGCACTGGAAGGAAAAGCACTGGCAAAGCTGACGTGTGATGGGCAGCATTCCTGCTATGCAATATCCTGGCTCACTGGTTACCAGTCTGGCAGACCAGTTTCTAGCATTTGATGTACAACTTTGTCCAAGAGCTGAAAGGTTATTCAGCAACAACAAATGGTAGAGGCCTGAGGAAGACGTCTGCAAACGAGCCTACTCATGGCATTATACTGGAGAAAGACAGAGCTATCAACTTGACAATACTGTGGGTGGGGAAACTCAGCAATTCCTCTATCGTATATAATAAACAAAGAATCAGAGGGAATTTGAGGTGGCTGTAGGAAAGAATTGCTTGTTCCTGGGATATGGGGGTAAATGAGGCCCCATGTTTGTACTTGAAGGTGGAGAGAACTGAGCAGGAGAGCATGCTGTACTGCACCTGTAGGCAGAAACACCATCTCATTAGATCCACCAGTCAAATAGAAGTGACCATGAGGCACTGATCTCCAGTAAAGGAAAAAGTAGCAAGAAGATTTCTGTTTGTTTTCTTTACTTACAGCAACAGGCTAGTGTTTGTGCAAGCAGCTCTGGTGTCATGTAAATATGTGACCTCCCTATATGCGCAGAGGCACTGAAAGAGAAGAACTTACTAAAAGGATATAGTGACACACCTTTGATGCATCAAAAGCTACGCTGTCTGACTCTCTGAAAACTGAGTCATAACCACAAAGGAAACTCTTCTGAAGTTTATTTCTCCTCTAATTTGCATCTTGTTTTCTTGCTCCTCTTTTCTAACTTGTGCTTCGAAAGCCCATTTCCCTGCCAGCAGCAAAGCAGAGCCTAGGAGGTGAGAAACCTCCCTCCCACCATTGCAAGGATTCCTCAGTTGCTGCCTACATGTCTCCTAACGCTGGGCTGACCCTACCTACCTGTGGGAAGGAGGGAGCTCCCTCTGAGCTCACCCACTACCCACCTGCAAGGGCTCTGGAGAGGCCTCCACTCCCTGCACCCCAACACTCGGAAATAAATTGTGCTTCATCAGAAGGAAAAAAAAATGTAGCTACTTACTGTTGATTCACACCCACCCCATCGCAATGCATGCATGCTCCTGTGCTTTCTTTAGCCTAGTTTCTAAGAGTATGGCTGGCCTATTGCAAACTTTGCAGCTGACTGTGATCGTAGTTTCAACAGCTACTCCAAGCTCAGCTATCTGGCTGTGATAGAACATCATATTCTTGGGCCACAGTCCCTGCGTTTGATTGGAAAGAACAATAGTACATTTAATAGTCAAGACAATTGCTAAATAAGAGCAGCTAGGTACAGGTCTATGAGAAAGCTCTGCATTTATCTAACATCCTTTGTGCAGTGTAATGGAAGCACGTTACAAATTCCAACATCTTTCTAAGCCAGAATTTTCACTTTCTCTCTTTCCCAAAGGCCTATGTTGCAGCCCTGAGCATATTAGGGTGGTCCCACTCTGCATCCACACTCTTGTGTGGTTCTGTGACTGTGGCCTCCTAGGATGTGGTTTAAAACACACTGTTTTCTGAAGGGATTTTAAATACAACAGCATCTCATGCTGCCAAATACCAGGGAGAAAAAAAATGCAATGGACAGGCATAATTTTTCAATGTCTCTACTACTGCAGGACTCCTTTTGAACCTAGAACTCATTTTTAGAGGAGATCTGTTAAAACAACCGGAAGACCATGACAAAAAAATACTTCAGTTACACCCTGCAGGAGTTAGTACTTCGACCTTCACACTTCTCCTTCAAGGGGCAACATGCAGTCTGGACAGAGATGTACCCACTCACCCAAGTCCAGTGGGTGACCTTAGAACTCAGCAAAACTGACAGCTCTGAAATTATGCAAAGTTTTTGCACAGGAGAGACAGATTTATCAAGTTCCTAGCATCCTAGCAACGGCTCCATGGCTACAGCCTATATATCTAACCCTAAGCGCAGGAAGAAAGGAAAAAAAAAAAAAAAAAGAGATTTCAAGGTCAAAACATTCTGTTTAATTTTCTCATGAATAACGCAACAGCAGCAGTATGAAATCTTGCCTTCTGCACCAATCATGGTTTCTCAGTCATCACAATTCTAGTGGTGTCTTTCCATCTCTCTCTGACTTTCATAGGTAGATACTTGACAATCCAGTAAACTAAACTGAAATGAAGGCTCAACAGAGCACAAAATTTGAGGCTAGTTGCAGCCTTTGAACCAGACCATTATGATATTTTGGGTCACTGAGTAGGAAAACAAGCTGGGATAGAGAAATGTCAAAGTGTAAAACTGTCAGAAAAAAAAAAAAAAGATGTCAGGAACAATATACTTTCATTCCTCCCTGAAGATGACTCTGTCTGTGATAAAATACAAAAATCATTTTACACACCAGAGATCCATAAAGTCCTTTAAGATGGAATGGCAGCAACTGATACCTCACTCTGGAGCAAGTACAGTGAGCTTCATCATTCTTGATCTCATGTTTCAAGAGTTGACTTTGACCATGAAATTTTATTGGTAACACAAAAATTTTTCAATATAGCTAAGTTGATAGTTTTGTAGTGCTGAGAAAAGGAGACACATTTATTTTGATCATTTTATCTCCTCAGAGACAAACCAAGAATTTAGAAAAAGATGTAAACTTCAAATCACAGCTCTTCTACATGGAGAAATTGAAAGTTACAGTATTTCCTTGGCTAGGAAACAGAAGTTCAACGAATCTACTGACTGGTTGGGTTGAAAAGCCTGACAGTCAATCTTGCAACACTAACTTGTTTTTGGGTTTTTTGGGGGGTTAGTTTTTTTGGGGTTTTTTTGTTTGTTTGTTTTTTTGTTTTTTTTTTTTTTTAAGCCAACTGCAACGTAGAACCTACAATGACCTCACCAGAAATATCCTTATAAAGAAGTAGCACAGATATTTTCTAAATCCACTTAAGGTAACTTTGCACTCACTCAAGTATTAAAATCAGTGACAAGAGACAGAAAAATCAGAAGTGATGCATGAGCAATGTTGTAATTCTTAGCTCAGTTGCACCCCACCATAACTTGGCTGAAGTTTTTCCAGTTAGCACTGGGATTCAACAATTAACTTTAATCATTGTGTGAAATATCTAGCGTAACCTCACTGTGAAAGAGCAAATAATTTGTAACTGGAGCAAAAATGTGTCCCTCAACAAACATTTCTGAGTATATACAATATGGCGGGGGAAGAAACAGGCTGAAGGCTTTGAGTGCCCCAGAAAAATCACAAAAGATAACAGGTTTCAGATTTCACCTAAGAACCAGATCATCAGCAACCACAGGTGATCACTATCAACCTACAGCTATTAACAGATTTATGTAAAAATGCATATGAAGGTGTCCTGCCACAGCCCAATGTGCCACCTGCATAGTGGCTTTAGCTGGGGTCTTTGCTGCAAGCTCATTGTCAGTGCCAAAGAGATGAAAAGATTGAGGTTGCCCTGGGATGGTCACTGACCCACTACCATGGAGAGGAACATCAGCAGCTGCACACAGGGAGCTCTCCCCACCACCCCAGATCATTAGAGAAAGATCCTCTTCAGGACAGTCTGGCACTCTTGAGCATGAAACTAATTTCAAATATTTTAAATTGATGGTTTTAAATTAACATCCATTTTCTTCTGTACATTAACTATTGAATTGAGTAATCCCCTTCCTCAGCTCCCAGGGGAGAGCTAGCATGAACATACTTGATCAATCACAATTTATCAGCATTATTATGCATCCCAGACCTCCCAAGGGGTACCCTTAACACATGGGCCATATAAAACTGGACTGGATGGCCCATCAGCATACATACTGTAGGAAATTATCTTGCATTCAACCCTGAGAGGACAGGGTTGCGATAAATGTTACCAAACTCTCACTTCTCTGGTTCCACTTGATGCACTTTTGTTGAAAAGAGAAAAGATAATAGAAAAAGTGGAATTAAAATAGCCACTTGCAGAAAATGCTCAGCTTGATCCATCCAGGTCAAGGATCCTGCAATGTAAATACGTTGCAATAGAAGGCTATAAAATAATGGAGTTGATTGTTTTCAAGTGGGTCTTTCTCTCCCCAGGAGAACAGCCTTTATATAAGCCATGGTGCCTTCAGAAATACAGTGCCCTCAATTAGCAGAAGTAGTCTTTGAGTGAATCTGTTGAATATAATCTAGGATCTAGAAGTCTGCTCTTTTCTCATGCTTATTCCCTAATCAGTTATTCAGAAGGAGAGAAAAGCAAAGACAATTGCCAAGTGTTTTCATCAGCTGAAACGTGTCTCGGATGCCTTGTAGATGACCCCCGCCCCTCCTGTGACCACACAGCCCATCATTCCCCTGGATCAATGTGCCAACCAAAGTAATTCCTTCTCAAGAAAAGTAATGCTAGGTATATATCTAACAGTATACCTTAGGGCACTTAAACAACTAAGATGAGGAAGACCAAGCACCAAGTAATCAACTTGGGATGAGTCAGCTGCTGCTTGCAGATCTCTCACAGGGTACAGTTTGGCTTATTCTAATATTTATTGTATTACTGTCTTCCCAAAGAGCTTAAACAAATGGAAGAAAATACCTTTTTCCTCAATTAATTTTTAAGTTGTGGACCTTGCTGCCACATGATGACAGCCAAAATTTTAGATAGATTCTGAAAGCAATTAGACCAAATAAGAAATCTCTCTTACTGCCAGGTAACACAGTATGTGTACGCAGACAGGAGAGAGCAGGGTTTCACTTAACCTGTTATGAGATGGGACAACGGGCAAGACAATGAGGAGTTAACATCACACCAAACCACCAGCATTCAAAATCCCAGCCCTGGTCAGTAAACGAATTTAAAGAGACAGACACTCAACTGATATGACCCAAGTATATCTGCTGTTTTATACTTGCTCAACTTTTGGCCCATGAATTTTACACCACGGAGAGGTCCTCGTACAGCCACAGAAACACGACAGCACAGGCAAGAGCTCCTATACTCTTCTTGGTGCTCAGGGTTGTATTGATGGAATTGAGTCACGGGTTTGTCGATCTTGATTCTGACTGGCATTACAGAGCCTCAGGAAACCTCCCAACAGCTTTTGGGAATAAAGAAGCATTATTAATTTTGCATAATAGTATATAGGCTGAGACACAGAGGTACAAAGATAGTGAACTACAGGGTCACAAACAAGAGGCAGTGGCAAAACAACCACCTGGATCCCCATCCAAGGATCACAGGCATATCAGCACAAAACCTTGAAGTGGATTCTGGCTGTAACGACTGTGGTTAGAAGCTGTTTTCTTTGTCATTCCCCTCTAATCAAATGTTTTACTTTGCAGAGACAAATTACATTCCTAGCTTTTATTTACTTGGGGACTGCTCTGACCCAGCAATCAGCTCCAACGCTATTCTGTCAGGATTAAAATGCTGATGGCCAAATAACATTAGAGGTGATTCATCTTTCAAATGCATCAAGGTGCTTGCAATTGCCTGACTGCTTTCCACACACCAAGCAATGGCTTACTTAGGGGTCTGATAATAATAAAAAAACCCCCAGGATTCCTTCAAATGACATTTACATTTGCAGATATCCTACACCTGTATACGGAGGTTCCTCTCAGGAATTCCTGAGTTTCATTGCACAGGGGAAGGTATGGAAGTCATTCATCGATAGGCAGCACCTCTAGAAAGTAACGAGCAGGTTCTAGAACAGTTAGATCCAACCCCCCCCTCCTACCACCACCTGCTCAAGATGGTGGAGCAGCCTCAATCTGCTGCCAGCCATGGTCAAACTGTAGTCTGACACCATGATCGACAGCACAGTGAGTTGAAAACACACAGGCTACAAGCTAGCCAGAATTTTCTCAAATCTTATTTTTATGAAGCAGTTTTTCCATAAAAAGGTAAAAAATAATTCCAGTAATTTTTTCTGCAATAAAAACTTAAGAGATAGAAAAATGGATTATCAGAAAATTTGAGGGGGAAAGGGTGATTCCCAAAACCTGCTGAAGTTCTAGAAAGCAAGCTCAGTCCATTCCCTTCCTACTGCCACAGTGGAAGCACGATGCAATTCGCTGGGAAGGCTTAGCCCATACTGTCTGCTTGTAATCACTATTACAGTCCTCCGAACCCAAAGTCCCTCTGGGAGGATTCATGGATAGGTGCCTTTGTTCCAGCTGTTCAGTGGACAAAGAAATCAGGTCAGTTAATTAGTGCAGTTGGCACAAATATAACTTTTCTTTGGAGATACAGACCATAAAAGACAGCTTAAATCTCCATCCCCAAATCAAACAACTGTAAGGTTGAGGTATGGCTTCCAAAGGATGAAAGTCAGAAAGGCAATAGCTCAGCATATCCTGTTTCTGCAAGTGGGGAAAAAAAAGAAAAAAAATTAGAGTCCAGCACTAATTCTTTTCTTTATTAGAAGTCAGTGCAGACCATATGTGCTCCAACTTTCTGGTCTCAAGACAGCCACCTGGCACCAAAGCACTGCACCCAATTAGTGTGATGGATTGATTTCTCCAAGAGGCCAAATTAAGGCAAAGCATTAGTGTTATCCAGCTTGTATCAGCATCTCACAGTTCACAGAGCAGGTGACACCAGCCTGGCAACACCATGAAGATACAGGGAAAATGTGCATCCCTAATGCTGGCCAGCTGATCAAGCACACAGACAGGATTTGAGGAAACCTTTGGTGACTGCCACAAGACCTCTGCTTAGGTAGGGAGCTTCGCTCAGCCTCGGATGTCTGCAACCTTGACTGCAACGTGCTAGTAAGTCTTTTCATTAACCAGTTGCTCTTTGTCCAGTAAATCCCATGCTTTACATCACACATCAACATCTTGCCAAAAATGACTCCTTTTCCTTCTCCCATTAATGCACAGACAGTACCTTCCTCCGCCTCTCAGCACTGTTATAGGCAACCCTGGGGTCCCATGTTTTGTTCACCTAAGGAGTGCTTTCTGCAGGCAAGGGAACTGGCTAAATGCATCTGCCAAGCCGTCACAACAGCAGGGTCCCTTTGCAGGCCACAAAGTCCTTTCAAACTGGAACTAGACGAACAGAACTTCAAGAACTCTCGCTCCTAAGAAAAATAGCCCTGGAGACCCAGCTGCTTTAACAAACTCAACAGCTACACCTTCAAAAATGAGGCAGAATTTCACTTTTCCATAAATGCAAGAGCAGATTTCTTCTTACCTTTGTAAAACCAAAAGTGGGAGCAAAACACATGAAAAGGAGGTAAGGCAGTAAAACAAGGCTCTCATTCCTGCTCAAGTTTGTAGGCATTGCTGCAGTATACTTCACTATATGAAAATAATAACCCTTCTTGTGGTGTTTTGGCCCCATCTGGGGTACAAACATGCATGGAAAGCCATATAAACAAAGAATAACGAAAACAAATTACTATTTTTTAAAAGCTGAAAAAAATAGATTTGAATATGGCATACATGTTTATTTTAATTTAAAACTGAGACAACTGTACTAATAAACTTATTACAACCTCTTCACAGATGGACAGGTTCAGGGCAACACCAAATGCTAAATTATGACCACGAACCTTCAAAACTACAGGCTGTTAAACACACATGCAGCAAGCCAAGTTCATGTTTATGAGTAAAGCCCTAGTGACATAACTATAATTTAAACAGGGGGGAATAACCTACAGTTCCAAGAACATCAACAAAAATACATTTGTTTTGGTTTTGATGGGTATACCTTTGGCCCAGCCACTATGTCCTCCAAGACCTCAGTGTTTTACAGTAAATTATGCTGGAAACTATGCGGCACAGAGGCACTTTTCTCCCACCTGTGAGCCCCAGGCTCCCAAGGTGGCTGGTCTGGTCTGATGTTGTAGCTAGCAGAGCATCAGAACAAACAGATAGTGCAGGAACCAGCTGGGTCCTTTGGAGCAAATGACTGAAATACCTTTTTCCAAGAATCAGTTCAACAGAAAGCAAGGAGAGCAACAGGGGTAGCAAAAGTCTGATTTACTGACAAATCGGTAACTTCCCCCCCCCCCCGTAATCTTTACGGGAGAAGGGAAGAAAAATAGGAACAAATAAAATGGGGTTTTGCAACTGGAATAATTTGCTCAGGCAAATATCCTCCCAGACACCCTGTTAACAGAACAGATAAGCAAGATCAGCCAAGCAGTGATCACCAAGCCAAAAAGACTAACTCGTTACATGCACTGAATTGTCTCAGAAGATATGGCAGAGGAGGGGAGTAAGCATCACTTAGAGCTGGAACGGGAAAAAAGTATTAATGGTTTCATAATGCAGAAAAACATGAGGAAGGAAGCATCTACAAATTTATGCTTGGTTAAAGGTCACCAGAGCTTATAATGCCCATGTTTCTTCTCCTCCCTCCTGAGATCCTTGCTAAAAAGGTCTTTACAATCCCCTAGCACGGCTTCATTGTAAGAGGACTCCTTAGTTTTCCCTTGCCTAAGTTCCTTTTGACAGGTTTGCCCAAGGGCACACTGCAACAGCACCTCAGACATCTGTTGCTCTGGCTCCCTTTTAAAGCTAGCCAAGAGACATCAACTGGATTGCTTTTCAAATACAGATGAGAGGGCGCAACCTATGGGTATAACCTACACGGCACCTCTTTTATAGGTAAAAATAATAAAACCAGCCTATGTGCAAGCTCCAGTCCCTGCCTTTTTATAATACCATCTTACAGTAACACCTGACCACTTCTGCTAATGCTCTGTTCTTGGGCAAAATGGAAAACAAGCTTATCTGCAGGGATCATAAGCTAGAAGGCTCTCATCTCTTGGAAACAGTGCATACCTAGAACAGTCATGATGGAAAAAATCGCCCAACAACAAATGTTTGCGGAGCATTGAGGAAAACGCAGGTTCAGCCTTCCCCACAGCATCATATGTAGAAACATCTCTCGGATGCCAACCGCTGAGCTGCCAGCTTGACACCACCAATATCACAGCTCTGGCTTCTGCTAACAAGATGCCTGTACTAAGGGGAATCCTTCACAGAAGATTCAGCTTTCTTCTTCATGTGAGACTGAGGGGTCCCACCGTCGCTGCCCTGTGCAGATGGCACCTTCCAGAAACAGTCTGAGGACACTGTGGTGACTCCCACTCTCAAATGTAAAGACTGAATTAAATGGGCTTTTGGAGGCAATGCCTGAATGATGCTCTCAAAGTAGTTCAGCATCTGTCCATGAGATTGGGAGCGTACTGCTCAGCAGCCGGCGCCAGGAGCAGAATGAGGAACAGCAACCACAACAAGCGCTGATGTGAAGTGAGACAGACGGACAGAGAGGCTGCAGACAAGCCTGCAGAGAGTGTTAGCAGGGACTGATGGAGTGCCAGATGGTTACACAGCAAAGTTTTGCCTTCCTTTGTGGCTAACAGCATTGTTCTTTAAGCAGCTCCACTGTCAGTGTAAAATCTGTTCTTGTTCAGAGTCTCGTTGACTAGTATTTGTGCTCTGGTGCCGTGTAATGATGCAGAAGTCGCAGCTGCTGCAGTGGCCACAAGAGAGAGGAGGAAGGCTCTCAGCCATCTACAAATAAAATATTTGTCTTGCAGTTTAGACCCCAATGAACTATTTGGAGACTTGCCCCAGTGATTCTGGTATTCTATAGACTGTCAAATGCTTCAGTGAGAAGCTGGGTGCCTGGTTCCTATAAGGGGGAAAGGTTTGCCTGCCTATGTCTGTGCACAAACGCATGGGATGATCCAGGCTGCCTAAAATAACTACCTAAGCACTGGCAGTCAGAAGCAGATGTCTCTGATGACCTTGATACTGAATTTTTTGGAGGTCATGGGAAAACCCCTGTTTGAGGCTTTAGCAACTGTGACCTTTGAGCAATAACTGGGGAACGGTCCACTATCAGACCTAACATACAGCTATACATACAGCATTACAAAAACAAGTCCCTCCACACTACAAGATTTGGGAGACTGCAAATACCATCGCTTTGACCTGCTCCGTCTCACTCCCAAGGCCAGGCTCTCAGTCTCTGGTACCTGCAGGAGCTTTAGCACTGATGGGAACAGAACAAGGATTGCCCTCTTGCCTTGATGCTGGCAGATTTTTGACTGCCACATAAGTGAAAACCACAGAACCAATCCTGAACAGTCCACAATAACCCACTGCACAACCTGTGTATCATTAAAGAATAGTACCGAATCAAAAAGTATGTTTAGTGTTTGAAAGGACTTGCAGAGAGTCAGTAGGGAATACACCACTGTTCCTCATGCAAATCATAAATATTATTCCCACTTTGCAGTTCTCCAGTACAAGTATTCCAAAGCGAGCAGCACATTAAAACAGGCTCCTGTACACAAAAATCCCAGGCAAAACTTCCAGCATCTACCTCCACATTCATGCACTAATGACACCATAACCACTTGCAATTTATAAAATTACAGCTATAAGATTACAGCACCGGTAATGATATAAATAGATGGTGATGGACACAGATGACTACAAAGATGAACGGTCAGGGATTTACTGTCTGTCAGGTGTTGCATTAACACATGATGGCCAACAGCAGCAAAGAAGCATGCAGCCACCCCAGATGGCTTTGCCCCATTCATCTCTCTAAATCTGCTGTAAGTTTCCACTTCCTCAGCAGCTCCCCAGCATTGGCACAATGGTACTTCTAGTCTGTTCTGTCCATAGACAAAGCTTCTGCCTGACTTCAGCTACACCACGGGCAACATGCCACTGGAGCCCATCACCTCCCTGAGTGGCAGGGATGAATCCTGACCCCTGTGCTGCACTTTAAAGTCCAGTGCTGTGCGGTGACCTACATCAACCAGCATGACCGCATAGGCAGGCTGCTTAGAGCTAAATGAAAGGCCTAAAAACTTGAAGATTTGGAGGATTACAAGGGAGATGAGGCTGAGTCAGGTCCTAATCCTAAGTATTTGCCCAATTTTGTGTGCTTGAATGAGATCTCTGTGACACCACACACTGCAAGTTTTGTTTGTATTTGTTCACAGCCTTGTAGTGTTTGCCATCTCAGCCCCTTTGCTCCCCAAAAATTTCATCACTAGAGCCTGGAAGACTATGCATTATGAGTGGGACACTCTGATTTGGCTCTTTGGATTTAGTGTTATCTTGTGATAGAGAGATCCCCGAACCCACAAATCCCCCCCTTCCCCATCGTTCTGACAATAGTGCTCCTTCATGCCAAAAGTCAAAGTAACAAAAACCCCAAAGTGCTGAGTAAGGTCAAAAAAAATGTTGCTTTTTCACAGTATCTTCTTGAGTAGCTATTCGTAGAAACATCTTAATGAAGAAAATCAGGATCTAGAGCTGTATCCCAGAGATGCTGGTAAAATACCAATTGCTCAAAACCTGTAGAACTGTATGCATTTATTGTCCATCAGGGCTACTCCAGTAATACAAGGGCTATACAAAGAAGATTAAGCTAATTGTAAAAATTACTTCTAACGAGGATTGCCAATATGGTAGATTAGAAGGGCACTGTAAACTGCAGTGCAGCTTGGTCAGCACAGGCAAGATGTGGTGGTTGTTGTGTCAGCTGGTACTTGCCACTGCTCCCCTCTAGTCACAGCCTGTCCCTTGCCATCCCCAGGGGACAAAGCCTGGTGAAGTGGCTCTGACGTCATTTCACAGCTGCAGCATGGGACATAAGCAGTCCTGCCTGACACCACGCAGTGATCAAACAGTCCTCGGCCTAATTAGACACTCTGCCCCTCTAGTTACTTGCACAAATATCACAGGACAGAGGAAAATGCAAGTTGGCAGCATAGAGAGAGGAGGAAGCTCAAAGGGAGAAGGGTGAGTACTCTCTGACATAAGCTGCCCAACTCAGGACAGGGAATTCAGAAGTGTGAATTCTGGTTTAAGCATCCCATTTCCATTACATTTTCCATGAGAAGAGAAATATCCATGCTCTGAAGGTTCAGTTACTGACAGGACAGCACCAATGTAGGAAAAGCACTTAAGATTCCCAGAAAAGTCAGGAAACCTTAACTATGGTGTAAAAACTAATCCACCACCATCACATTGTAAGACCCCAGTGAAACTTGTACAGGGCTTTAAGGCTTTCAAGGGAAATTTTAGACAGAGCACTAGCATTTCATGGATCTGACAATCCAATTTAAGGGTTTGGCTGTGCTAAGTTTCCTGCTTTTATTTACCTGCAGTGGTTAAAAAGGCATCCTGCTCACCCAGACACATGCCTCAATATGGGTACAGTTGTGCATGTAATAGTAATTGCATTTGTATAGCTTATTTGCTTTCATAAGCAAAAGAAACTGTACCAAATAAGACAGTGTTCCCCTTAGCCCTGCACTGGGAAAACCCTAAGTACAAAAATAAAATCACATCTCTTGACAACATCGCTATTTATCAGGCTGTGTTTTCCAGTGTAGGCAAATATCTAAACACTTATGGAGACAGGAGGTGAGCAAAGACTCGGAAGAGAAGATGAAATACCTCACTTTCCAATTTGCATGGATTTACTAGTGCCTTAGCAGTGACGTTTCACAGTGTATTTTCCCCCAGAAAAGTGGGAAATGGGCTGTTATCCCACTATCTATTTCCACCCTATGCTGTATCACCTCCAAATTAGCTCTACATGGAAACAACCCCTCTCCTAAAGCAAATAAAACTTTTCCTCATAGCACAGTAAGTTTTTCTTCTAACTCAGAACTCTACTATTTCAAACACAAGCTTGCCCCCCTTACACCAATTTCTTAACATTAATGGTGTGATACACAGGCACAAAAGAGTATTCCTGATAACACCTGCTCTTCATGCAGCTTTGAACCT
The DNA here is from genome assembly GCF_023638135.1 of Falco biarmicus. Lineage (NCBI taxonomy): Eukaryota > Metazoa > Chordata > Aves > Falconiformes > Falconidae > Falco > Falco biarmicus. The sequence continues at coordinate 63,298,075 of NC_079294.1, read as the reverse complement.
TGGCCAGGATGCAATATCAGCAGAGCCCTAGTTACCAATTTATTTGAGCCATTTTCACATCAGAAAACTTACTTTCTCATGGTGCAAACTGAAAGGGCTGGTTTTAAGTACCTTCTCTTCCAAGCACTGTTCGGAAATATTTTTGAATTGTCCCTGTATTCTCCCCAAAATGCCTTCAAAATGAACATCATCCTTTCCGGTCTGACACAATGCGCTGCTCAGAAATTTCAAATGAAAAGAACATTTTTTTAAAAAAAAAGTAAATAAATATTCCAAAGGACAATGCTTGGTTTAGTATCTGGAACTTGCTTTTTAGCCACACCACCAAGATTTTAGGGGTTCATTCTGGCTCGGAAAGGTAGGGGAGACAGCACTGCTACTCCAGTCAATGTATCCCAGCTGGGGGAGAAGCAAGGCTGGCAGTAATGCTGCAAACTGGTGGGATTCATCTCATCTCTCATTAAGTGATGCCATTTTGGAGGATGAAAGCAAGGCAACAAGAAACACCCCTCCTGACCCTCTTGCTGACTCCCTGGTTGCAATGTCTTCTCTGACCTCAGCTTTTGTGGGGTTGGGGTGGTTGTATGCCTGGACACCATCCCACCACCTTCACCTGCTACAAGTGCAGGCTCTCACTGCAGCACGAGGACACCAGCATCCAAAGTGCAGACAGAAATTGCTGGGTGGCACTGCCTAACCCACTGAAACGCACAACTAAAAGCATAGCCAACATGTTTTCTGCACTGGAACTATTTAGCTTGTTACATCTTACACTACCTCTCTCTCCCAAAACAGATCCACAGTATTTTTTGGCCAGCCGTGGTTTCAGGGACTCATGGAAACCACTCTCCCTGCCCCTGCCAATTTTGCCTTTCCCCGGGGAAACTCAGCAAGCAGACAACAAATAACCTACAGAGTATCATCCTGCTTTGCTTTTCTCGTTGTTCAAACTGCTCTGTACATTTCTGGGATCCAAAACACCCTCTTTATTAAATAATGTAATTAGCACTTGGATCTGAAGCACTATCATTAGTCTGCAGCTTAACAACATAGGTTAGGAAACATGCAGTTCATATATAATGCAGTGCAGGGACTCAGATCATGGCTCAGTGTCAAAGCATGCACAAGCACTGCAAAAAGCATCTGGACACCCCAGTCTTGCTTGTCCCACAGAGCTGGACTTCCACACAGGTTCTGCCCTTCACGTGCTCACCCCCTGGTCCTCTCTTCCTCCAGCCACAAGCTGCAATACCTACAAGTCCCAGATGACTGGATTTTGCAAGCTCTTCCAAGCTCACACCTCCCCACAACAGCAGGGAGCATTGGTCCTTCAACAGGGCCTTTCCAACACCCCCCCTGCATCAGAAATCCTGGAGCTCTGCTTTGCCAGGTAGCGTCAACACGTGCACAAAACTGGGCTGGGATAGCAGGAGCATGCCCTGGCTCACACAGTAGACCCTAGCACAGCACAGAAAAAGGGCTAACCAAAAGTTTGTGTAACTAGAGCTTGGTTCAAATTAGTTTAAAATTCCTCTGTGGTTTCTCCTTCCACCCCATCTGCTCTTGGATGAGTGAGATTCTTCTTATCTAGGTACCAGTACCCGTTTCTGCATTAGGCTGGTGGATGAGGTTTTCTTATCCTCTGCAACCTGCCAGAGTGGTGAACAGAACTGACACATGAATAACGGATGCTGAGCTCAGGGGGGGAGAGAAAACCAAGGCTCACTTATGCTTGTTTTTTGCTGTTACTGAAGTAGGTTTTCATTAGCTGATAAACAGTCTGACAGTGCAGTTACTCGAAATCATCATGCAGAGCAAATCAGTACATCCACAAGGCTGTCTCCATTCTCCAGCCTCCAATGGGACTGCTTCCCCCATCAATCAATGCATAGGGGAAGGAGATGCTAATGCTTCCTAGTAATACTTTGCCTTTCATCTGAGATTTTCAAAGCACTCAACACTGAGCGTTTGTTTTGTTAATGTTTAGAGGACCCAAGGGAGTGGAGGGCCTCACTGCGTTAGGAAATTGATACAGTCAAAACAGCATCATCCCTATGCTGAAAACTATGGTCTGAGCAGACTGGACAGATAAGATGCATCAAAGGAAACCAAGGGAAAGTAACTTGTATATAATTACCTATTTAAATGATTATGCAGCCAATTCTGTTTCCCTGTGTCTCAGTCTCACTCACAGGATGACAGTGTGAACATTGCAGCCAAGCTCCCTGCACCAGAGGCATAATATCTCCATGCAACAGACAGGAGAGGCCAAAGGAACTTTGATTTGCAGGAAGCAGAAGTCAAAGAACAGAGACTTATTTCTCTGGCCCCTAAAAAAGACTCCCAGATATCTCCCTGATAAGCTAAGGCTCAAATACCTAACAGAGACAGATCCACCATAAATACCAGGAAGAAATGTGTGGAAAAATGTATATGCAAACATCAGTCACTCCTTCAATTTCAGTATTTTCTTCCAAAGCAGAACGTAATCTGTATTACTTGGATCTATAAATAATTTATGCATCTGAAAGAAAGAAGGCGAAGTCTTACAGATTTAGGTACTGTATGCCCACATACACATACTGATGTATAGAAAATGTATGCACACACAATGCTTCCCTATTCTGGCACTCAGTTTTCTTCAGACAGTTCGTTTCTTTCCCCTCTCCTCTCCTTTGCAGGATCACAATAATAAAGTTAGGCCTGGCAATGTTCGTGAAGCACTTATTTAATCCACCCTTTCAAATTCAACTGATATCTGCCCAGATACTATCAAGAAAGCAGCTGAGGCCCCTTTGTCAGCAGTCTTGAAGGAGTCATAAGCAAGACGATAATAAGAAATCTTATTACCAGCTTGGAGATGAGAGAAAGGAAAAATAGGGATTCAGACAGACATATAAGCCAAAATCGACCCTAGACAAACGCATGTGAATAGGGCTTTTGAATGCAGTACTTCAGTAGAGCCCTATAATACGGTTTTTAATGTGTACAACACACCTAACCAATTAAAAAGGCATTTTGTCAGATGTTGGGCAGCTCTATCTCTGTCAGGACATACAAGTAAATACTTACCCTCAGCTGAAGAAAATAGCTTGCTTTTCTGTTTCAAGTCTAGGGCATTAATTTTCTTCTGTTCTCTCCCCATCTATACTATCAGTGAACAAAAATGGCATTCTTGGTTTACAGAGGATGCCTATATGTATCTCTTCAGAACCACAGAAACTGTGCGTATTTCTGGAGATGCCATCTAAATCTTAAAATGGATCCCCAAAGTTGATTTCAGCAACAAGACACTTTTGAAATAAGCTATCTTGAAAAGTAATAGCACTATGTACTTGCCTGCAAAGTAACTGTAGTCACCTTATTTCTTGGAATTTCTCAAGAACCAGAGGCATAGCACATTTGTATGAATTATTTATCTTGTGTTTCTCTGAGAATATTGGTTTTTTTGGCAAATTTTGACCAACTGGCATTTTTATGCTTGAAGCTGTATGTCACTTCAAAAAAATACCAAGATTTTGTAGCCCTGCAAAGAAAGCCATATGAAGAAATTACAAACAATAGTCTAATCAGAATGACCTGCACAAACACTTAATGTGACTATTATGTCCAAATCAGTGATTCCTTCACCTCTGTCCTCTTTTCTTAAAATAGGGCTGGTACTCAATTACCTGTCATCTGGCAGAGCTCTAGTACACCACCGTTGAAGCTTGCACAAGATGGGAGAGGAACTTTTTCTAGCGAAGGCACAAGGACCCATCATCACTATACCTTCAAAGCCAAGGCTATGCAATGCCTTGAGGTGATTAAAGTCTGAAATGCAACAGGGAGAAGATGATGGCTCATTACTGACAGACGGCTCTCAGTAGCAGATCTTCACATGGGAAAGTCTGTACCCTTTCCTAGTGTGAGAGCTTGGAAACCTGAGACACCATGGAGATGAAGTGGTTTGCCAAGAGGCACTCACAGTGACTCTGCTCCCTCTGATTTATTAATAAACTCCACATACACTGACTCAGCTGGAAAATATGATGGCCTCTAAAGCCAGATGATAGCTGGTTTATGGCCCAGAAAGGTAACACTGGTTGAGCATATTTCTAAGCATGTTTCTAAAAACCAAAGTTATATTTAAGTGCTCATATGTTACAGTTGATCTCACCCCAGAAGATAGAAGTCTATTGTGCTTTGCAGTGTCCCCCACTGGAAGTAGAAATAGTTTTCTCGAACAACTGCATGTGGGTTGTTTCTTGTTTGTTTTGGTTAGGTTTTTAACCCCAAAAGCACAGTAAGTAGCATTTTAAGTTGGCCCAAAAACTTGGCTTCACACGACCCATACCTGACTACGATGACTGTGTACACATCATTTACAGGTCACCAAACTGTGACTTGCAGTGAGCACAGTAGCTGCGCAGTGGCCCAGAAACCATGCAGTAACATCCTACTATTGTGCCTGTCCACTGACAATCTGAAGCCTCTTCATCAGCACAGATTTTGGTGCAGAATGACCATCTCCAATGGTTACATGAATTGCAGATCAAACATACGGTCAGGACATAGGCTCATCAGACTCACCGGCATGACCAGTTTGGATTTGAGAATTCTTCATAAACTTGGGACATACTCACTTGAAGAATCTCAGCCTAGCCCATATCAGTTCTCCTTTTTGTTGAATACAACATAGGATCTAACACCAATAAAAAAATAAAGGTGGGGAGTGGCCGCCTCTGCTGCTCTGACAAAGACTAACTACCACCAGTAACTCACTTGCAATGAGAACAGCTCACCCCTGCACCATAACCTACCCTGACCTAAGGGAACGTGTAGACTGCTGAAGATGATGATGGACCACCTCTGCATCAGGTTTTGGATTTAAACAAGAAATGAATCAAGTTTGCAGCAGAACTATGGGCTGAGACTGTAGGTTGACTAGGCAATGTAAATACGTCATATGCTGTTGCAATAGGATCCTTACAGGGCCTGCTATGCAACCCCACAATGTTCCATCTCCTGTGCCAGCCCTACCTATGTGATCACATCTCTGTCTGGCATGCACTTGGGAGCTGTGCTGACTTAGTTCAGCTCTGTGCCTAATCAAAATTAAAAGCCTCTTAGAAAGACTGCAGTCTGCCAAGACTTCAAAGGAAAGGTTAGTTAAACAGCACAACTACCTGCAGACCCAGAGGAACAAGATTTTCTTTTACTGTCATAACTCAAAGTCTACAAATGTATATGGCTACATGTCATGGCAGGAAGCCATGCAAAAGAGCTCCTTTACCTCTCCATATTTCGCACATCACTGAAGAGTTATCCCTCCTGCCCTAGCAGCTATAGGAGAGAACTGCTATGTCAACAAGGCACTTCTCCAGCCTTCAGGATCTAATTCTTTTCAGTTTCTCTGCAGTTAGGAAGCACCAACTTTAAGAGCTGACAGTTTACGGTAACGGTGGATGCCTCCTGTCTTCACACATCCATCCATAGACCATGCCTTGCCACCCCGGGTAAGTGCTTCAAGAGGTGTTTCCCTGGATCAGGTGGAAGGGAACTGCAGAGCCGTGTGCAACTTCTCCAGTAATCACATTCACTTCTGGCAAGTGGATGTTTCTGAAGAGTATTTGAGAAGTTAGTGCATTCACTGGTGCATTTGCACAATTTTCTATTAATGTCTAAAGATGCAAACAGATGTAGCCAGGCTTTCACAGACATCTTTTCACTCCGTGGGCATCAGATCCCAAAGGGCAGACTAGTAGAGCACAGTTCAGTGTACCGCACTAGGTGCCGCAAGCCTACCTTATTGCGATGCAGGCTTCGATACCTGCTTGACTTCGCACATCTCGCATTTGGTTTCCACAGAAATTCATCAAGATGCTTGTGTGCCCATCCTAACTGGAGCCTTCCTGACCAACTCTGAATTCAATCTAATCACTAGCTTATTGCCTAAACTTGATTAGTATCTATGAGTGGCAGGAAATAGGGAACATTTCACAAAATTGAGATCAAGACCAGGCTTGATAAAATGATAAAAATTTATCTCTGGAAATAAGCGTACTGATGGTGTCTGAAAACAGAGGCTCTGTAACAGGGGAAAATAGCCTGTCCAAAGCTCTGAGCCTCTGTCCTGCATCTAGGCTAGCCTGTATAAAGCTGTATATATACCCTAAGAGTATGATGACAGCACTTTTTATCCAAAAATCTTCAGAGGGATGATAAAACCAATCCAGGAGATAAAAGACAGGAAGGAAAGGCCAGGCACTGGGAGAAGTAGCAGAGCAGCCAACACATCAGAGAACAGCCCAGCTACGTTTTCAAGACAAAAGATCCTCTCTGTCACCCACACAGTTTTCAAGAGCACTGCTAGATTGCAAACCCATGCCAATGCCATCGTAGCATCCAGGGAAGCCAAATGAATACCTGATACCAAGAATACCCTGAGTGGCTGCATACTCTGTCCTTAATGATGGGGACAATATTTGGAAATTGCTTTCACAGCATGGGAAGTCATCACACCTCCATCTACACAGAAGGCACACAGCTCTCCGTGTGGTACTCACACTGCCACCAAAGCTGTATGGAGGTGTGCAGATGAGAATGCCGTTGGAAAAAAGTAAGAAATATCATCAGCTTTGCTGTTCTGAAATGTGGTTGTTTGCAGAGGCAAAATATTTTTGGCCATATCTAAAAAATCCAATTTATATCTTCCTCAAGTTAAATATTGATAATTAGAGAACTTCCTTTTACATTTGGACTAACCCTGTATTTTCAGGGAGGGTTATGTTTGTTTTGGCTACAAAATACTGATTATCAGCTTCTTCTTTCACAAGTACAGACAAATATTCAGCGTGCCCAATCTAATTTATCACTAGATCCCTGCGAAAAGCAATCTTGCTTTGTTCAAGGCTTGTTACAGCAGGAAACGAAACGCACAGTACTACTGAAGTCTTGTCATGACACCAACTAAAACTGCTGTCAGAGTTAAACTGGTAATTTCTCCAAAAGCTCGAGCTGATGAGTGATGCCTGGAAATAAAGCAAGGAGGGGCTTATTTTAATGTACAACAGCTGGAAAAGAAAGCTGCAAGCTTCTTTTCAAGACCAGCCCTCATTTAACTGAAAAGATTAGAACAAAATCAAATAGTAAGCCACTCAAACCAACAGAGCAGGAGGATGACACGTGCAAGTGAGCAGCATGCATGCAAAAATCAGACAATTGAAGAAGCAACAGTTTTCATTTCCTCCTAGAAAGCACACTGGTGAGTTAGACATAGCTTGGCTCCACAAAACTTTGGAGAATATCATCTGCTACTTAAGCAGCATCCTTTCCCACATCTTTTCCATGGCAGACTGAAAGAGCAGCTTTCAGAGGATCACCGTAACACTACAGGGAAGTAGCACAACAGAAAGACTCCAACCCGGATGGCAGACTCCCACCTGGTATCAAGGACCTGAATCTCAACCCCACAGCCCAGCCACTCCTCCTATGTGTGAAACCAAACTGGCTGGCAGCTCTGGGTGGAGGGAGAGTTGTAGAAAGGCAAGGAGGGAAAAACACATTTATAAAACATGCTGTTTGGGGAGAGCTACCGCATCTTACAGTAACACATCTTTAGGGAGTATCTTACTAAGCCCAGGCAGGATGCAGGAATTCTGCTGTGATCTCATTCTCTGTGCCACTGCTATAAAGACAGAATTAAAAGCAACTAAGTATGATTGATACGCCTCTTTTGCATAAGGGATGCCTGCTGCAGTTGGTGGGCTGTGCCACTAGCTCATTTGGTACTAGGAAATCTCACTCAGGCAGATGATGATAGGAGAGGCACCTGCTGCTCCCTTCTTCTCAGGGCAGGGCCATAGCTGTAAGAGTCAGACAGCCCAGTGGAAAGCAGGGCATCTTCGTCCTGGTTTCCATATGAAACGAGCAGAAGGATCACACATAGAACATGCACCTCAATAAGAACTTCTTGGACCCTTCCCCCACTTTTACAACTCTTCCAAAGCACATCAAGTAGCACACCTCTGGTTTCAAGGAAGTGCCATGTGTCATAGCACTTGAGTATTTTTTTGCCTTGACTGCAAGTAGAAAACATACGGATAAGCTGAATACTAGTGATTACCATGACCATTAAAGCATTTGACAGTATCCCACATAAAAGCATTTCACCACCACAAATAAAACCTTCACTAAAAACAGGATGTGTCCAGCCACAGCCCATGATGAATATTTGGTAGCTGTCTGTGGTTTGAGAAACATTTCCATCCCAGTAGCAATCAGTGCTTTTACCTCTTTGAAAATATTACTGAAAGCCCACACACCCTATAAAGTTTTATAAACGGGGAAAGAATAATCAAAATAATTCACCCAGAGTCTTGGAGGAGTAGCGTCTCAACTGGAATATAATCCAAGCAGTTGTTCTCCAACCCTCCTCCCCAAACATGAGCTCATACTCAGTTGCTGAGGATTCAACAACGAGGTTTCGCATCACAAAAACCTACCTGTCTTTGCTGACAGAGTTCCCATCCTGCAAGCTATATTATTTTTGTTATAGGAACACAAAAGAAAATACCCAATGAAAAATTAAAACAGATTCTGCCAAGTGCCTCAGCTCTGCACAAAGAGCAGATGTTAAAACCTTTGAGTGGTATCAAAATATCTCTTTCAAAAGTGGCAGGTTTTGAATGGTTCTGTAATTAAAAACGCTGAAGATTGTTGGCTTTAGTTCAGCACACTTCACACTCACAGAAAGGCTTATTCCTTCTTTCTACAGTGCCAGATATTGATACACAACCAAGATGTTTAAAAAGCCAGTCAACCACCAACTTCCACGAGAGAACGGCAAAAGCCAGCAATGCTAAAATCCCAACATCTGCAGAGACTGTTCACGTATCACCAGTCTGCCTGGGTAATAAAGAGACAAAAACTTGCAAAACCACAACCAGTGTTCACACCTTGCAGATAGCTGTAAGAGTCAGACAGCCCAGTGGAAAGCAGAGCATCGTTGTCCTGGTTTCCATATGAAATGAGCAGAAGGATCACACATAGAACATGCACCTCAATGAGAACTTCTTGGACCCTTCCCCCACTTTTACAACTCTTCCAAAGCACATCAAGTAGCACACCTCTGGTTTCAAGCAAGTGCCATGTGTCATAGCACTTGAGTATTTTTTTGCCTTGACTGCAAGTAGAAAACATATGGATAAACTGAATACTAGTGATTAGTTGCCAGCTCTGAATGGGGAACGAGTTAACCAGCTCCTCGAGGTCAACTTTCCAAACAAGTATCTCAACGCTGTAGCTACTGTATGTCCTTTATCAAGTCTAATGGAGTACCAGAACTTCTCACGGCACGGGATCAAATATCACAATCTTTCCCTTTGATTTCTTTTTAGGGCTTAGTACCACCACATCATCCTCTTTACTGAATCCTTCTATTAGAAAGAAGCCCTGAACATCCATGCAAAATTGTAGGCAGACCAACCTGCTTTATCTTGAGGTTCATCATTATAACACAGTCACTCAGAAACATCAGCAGTATCACTTTTCAGCATCAGTATCACACCCTTTCTCCCTGTGCATCAGTACCAGGATTGTAAGGCATACACAGCAGAGCCATCGCCTAACCAAGGCTACTCTGATTCAGCCACATGGTTGATTATACGCAAGGCAACAGCTTTGGCTTGGAAGTTTTTACCCTGTCTGGAGTAGGTAGGAAAGCAAGCTGCTCCACAGGGACTTAAGGGCTAAAAATGTGAAATTAACAGGGACACAAAATCATCCAGAGGCAAGAGAAGCCACAATAGTCCAATTCACTCAGCAGTAGAGAAAGAAGATGACCCCTCTGTCCCAGCAGCTGGAGAGTGAGTACTTCACACAGGTATTAAAGAGAACCCCAAGGGGAAGAGCAAATGAAGAGCAGACGAAGGTCAAGAAGGACATGGAGGCAACAAAAACCCAATCACCTTAAGAGCCAGGTATTGCCCAGAGGGAGCTCTGTTTTGAACATGCTGAATAGGAGGCTCCAAAGCTGTCATACTTTGGCTGAACTCAATCACTATTTTAAGAGGAGATCTGGGTATATTCCTCCCAGGATATACAGAGCATACTGAAACATACAAACTCCCCCATAAATATGTTATAGATCAAGGAGAAAACCGAATCCTCTTTTTACACCAAAAATATTTTCCACACAAAAGCCATGTTAGTAATTACATTTTTTCCCTTAAGTGGCGCACACCAAGGGTTAGTCATATACCTCCCATTGACTGTAATGAGAGCCTTATGGTTTGAACAGCGAACAGCTTTTTCCAGAACATGGTGGGTGGAAGTAATTTCTATTTTACTAGGCCAAGAGTAGCGAGAAAGACAGAAACCCAGAAAAAAATAATACCCCTGCATGTTTGGAAGTGGAAGAGATATGGCATATGTGTTCTCTGCCTCATTCCAGGGACTTGAAACACATCTTCAGATTAGTCTTAAAACTTTGTGACAAGACAAGAAACTAATTTTCACAAAAAAATGTCATTTGCCTGACTTGCTCCTTCCTATAGGGTGAACAACTTATAGGGTGAACAACTTCCACATCAAAAGGACAACACTAAGATACAGGCATGGAAGCTGATAAACACAATTTGGGTTTGAGAAAGATCATATAGAAAAATGACATACATTGTCAGTGGCTCAAGGCTGGCTTATCTAGACTACCAAAACTGGGTGGGGTGGGTGTGTGGAAGTCTTCTCCAAAGAGCCTCGACGTTTCAAGCAAACTTGAATTCTGAAATGGAAACTCACCCCCTCAAACCTATACTTAGAAAGAAAATCCCTAAAAAGTACAGTCTGAGATTTCATTTAGGAAAACTGAAAATAATCCTGTAACCAAAGAGTTTCAAAACACTTCTGAAGCTCCTTAAAATGCCTGAAGCTCAGCTGTTTGCAAGCTGACAAACTGGGCAACAGACATGAGAACTAGGTTGTGAAGGGTATTTTCAAGCAGAGTCGCCTTGCATGGTACACACCTTGGAGCAGGGACACAGGAAGCCCTACAGATCCCACCTCCAGAGCAGTACACATGGTGCAAGCTTGGAAGCCCACATTGCTGTAAAGCTCAAAGACAGTTCAACTTCTGCCTTCTTTTATTTGGCAGTTCCGTTATTCTGCAGGGCCTATTAACAATAACCTTAATATTTGCATAAGGTTTCAAAACTCTGTACAAACATCAATTAATCCTCTCAACAAATTTGTGAGGTAAGCAAATAAATTACTATTATCATTTCCATTTCATGGGTGAGAATGCTAAAAATACATAGAAGCCGCCAATATTTTCGAATGAGCAGGTGAACAGAGTGAACTGGCATTTCTGCTTGAGTGAGAAGCCAGGTTGGAGACACACACAGACACACAAACACCTAGTCCAACTGGAGGTACAGCTTCACCAGGCTCAGCTACCTTGCTCAAGGACACACACTGAGTGAGCTACAAAGGCAGAGAAATCCTGCCTCAAATTCTGTCCAGTGTTCAAACCCACAACGATCTCAATTCACATTTTTAACGAAACATAACACAGAGGTGGAGGTCTAAATAAAATTAAGTCCCTAACATTTTCACTGAAAATGCAGAATGGTTCAACTTCTCCTTCCCCAAGAGAGAAAACCTGCAGTGGGAACCCATATTTTACCAAACACTAGGGAGTTCACATTAGAAAGAACCCTATAAATATATCCCAATAGGAAAGGAATCAACTAGATGTGTTAACTCTCGAGACAAATCAATGAATCTCATTCCCGATCCATGAGGAAATGGACTTTGTTAGTTTCAGTGTTCACAGAAACTCTTGAAGGATTTTTAATGCTTTATCAATGACTACTTAGGGAAAGCAGCATCAGGCTGAGGGGAGCATCCTAAAAATGTAAAACAGATATCTTTCTCCAAACTATTCTATTACTTGCAAGTCTGGTTAGATATTCAGGTTTCTGCAGGTGTAGGGTATGCACACCTTCACGCAGAGGGTGACAAGGTTTTCTGCTCAATATTAATGCTCCTTACCATACCTGAAACTCATTTTCATGTGACAGAGGTAAATTCTGCTTGGACCTGATGGTAAGAGGCAAGATGCTGCTCAGCGAGTACAGCAAGAGATGAGTTCCAGCATCTTTCTTCCAGGAGATACTGAATATTATTCTAACAAACACCACCTCTGACTCCCCCTGTATTTCAAAGCTCAAATCTGTTGATACACCAGTTACATCTGAGATGGGAGGTTTGATTCTCACTCAGGAGAGATGACAGCGGCTGCTTCTTCCCCAGTGCTGGGGAGCTCACTCAACTGTTGCTGTACACAGTAGTAGTGGTCACTAGATTTGTTTTCATGTCTCGTTTGTTTTGAATACATTTGTCAACGGCACTTAAGTATTTGGGCTGGGCATTTTATCACCTTACTCATAAATAAACAAACATCACATCTGCTAGAAAAATGGATTGGTTATTAAAAAGCACAAATATGAGCAAGAAAGAATATTTTTAAGACTGCAAACACATGCAAAATGTCTGGAAGGATAAAACCCCAAAACGAGCAGTGCATCAGAAGCAGCACAGGCTAATTTATATAAGCCAAAAAACCTTTTGCACAGAGTATACTGAACTGTGAAACAGGTTTGATCGTGGGCCAAGTCATGTTTCCTAGGCTGATGCGTGATTATCCAGCATGACTTTGCATTATAGCACAAGGGCACTGGTGTGATCTATGGTAGGGAGCTGCAGAGAAATCACAGGTGAAGGGCCAAAAGCTGAGCATTTTCAACACAGAAAAAAAAAAAATAATCCACATTTTCATTTCAAGTACAAGAAGCTTTGAGTTAGGCCAGAGTTTCTAATTGTGGAGACAGGGAGAAGAGTAAATTAATTCTTGCTTGATTTATACTAAGCAAGAATCTAGTCCCTTATATGCTTTTACTGCTGAAATATAAACAGATTAGATATATTAAATTGATGACAATGACACTTATCTTGAGAGTCAAGATGCAAAGTAACAAACATGGATTTGCTGTCAGAAGCACGTGGAGCAAGACCTAGATTTTCATAGATCTCAGCTGTTGCTCAGGCAACAGCCACTTTTAAACAGCTATCATGCAGACAGCATTTTCACTAACATCGCCCATAGCTCTCTGTGACTCAGTTTACTTGCTACAAGCAGGGATGAGAACCTCAGGGTGAGAGAAAGCAGCATGTGCTTCATGGTTCCTGCATGAGGAAAGCCTCCCTGGGCTCACTATAAAAGCTGATGCATCCCAGGGAGAAAGCTTTGCACTTGCACTTTTGTACTATGTAAGCAAGAAAGACTTGGACCTGTTCTGTTGCTCTCCCTGGGTAGAGGCATGGTGCGGCAGGGCTGCAAGGAGGAAGACCTGCCCTGTGGTTGTGCAGTGTCCTTATGCAGTCATAAATGCCCCACAGACCAGCCCTGCCAAGAACAAGAATTAACAGACCTGATGCAAAGTTTCTCCTGATCCCCGTGGCTACAGAAGCCCAAGACCTAGAAAGCAGCTACAAGTTAGGGGGAGAACCTGCATTCCCCAATTCCCTGCCTCTCCCTCTGCTGGAGCATGGCATTTCTGTCCTCCAAATGCATTAGCTTGGCTATTTAATTCTTCCTCCCCCCATTTCTCTCTGCCCATAGAGAAGCAACTCATTCCCTGCCAGCCTGTTCCTACTCACCTGATCCTATTGTTTCAGCTCATTCTGACTGACTGCGTGGGAAGGAATGCTTAGTAAATGAGTACAAATGTGTTATTATCAGATTTTTCTTTTTGTTTTCTAGCAAGGTGGTACATGTATGTCAGCATATTTTTTTCTTGCTGAGCAGTTTGGATATAGCTTCACAGTTGTTTCAGATGGAAACCTGGTAGCGAAGTTCTGTTTCAGTTCGTTCTACTCTCAGAGCACAGAGCTGAATTACTTCACATTTAAGTATCACGCCCAAAAAAGATGCTTCTTGCAATAACCCTTAATGCTCAGTCAAAGGTAAGTAGCCTGCTTTGCTCTGCATACTGTAACAACAAAACCTTCTCATTTTATTTCTCTCCTCCAATCAAATAACACTGGAGGCTTTCAGACCTGGACACCATTAAAATCTGTATTTTCCACTAGTCAGTAAAACGTGCATGAATAACTGAATGGGGCAATTGGGCATAAATGATTTATTGGTTCATAACAAACATGGAGGACAAGACTGGAAACTGTAGGACCTTATGCAAGGGTTGGATTTTCAAAACTGGAACAAGAGATCTAAATAACATTCGAGGAAGAAGAAAAAAGAATCACAGACATAAACAAATACAAGGAATAAGCGACCATCTTGCCACAAGTGAGATCACGGCAGGCATGCAAAGCAGCCTCAGGGCTGAAAAGAAGGGGCAGAAGGAGAAAGGGATTCAAATGTGGAGCCAAAGCAAAAGTACCCGACAAATGTTGCTTTGATTTGTCTGTGCGATGGCACTCCAGTTACCTGGAGTGACCTTACAAAAGGAGCCCAGCAGCAACAAGGGTTATAGGGAGATGCTGTGGCCAGATTGTCATAGAAATGTAGGGTATTTTATCAGGTTAAAAAAAGAACAGACAAGACAGTTCACTCCATGCATAACAGTAAAGCAGCAGCCTCCCTGCTGACCCTGCAGAGGTAAAAAGACAGAAAGACAGGAGGGTTTAGCTGAAATTAAATAGATAGTGGATTAGTATGGGATTTTTATCCTTGACCTGGCTTTCTCTATTGCAGACAGCTTACACCAAACACATTGGCAAAAGAGAAACCAGCAGACAAGTGATATAATTTTTTCTTGGCATTGTCAGAGGAAGGAAGTTATCTGTGCTTTTCTGTACACAAGGTAAAATTTGTTCCCTGCAGTCATAGGAAAGCTTCTCCTTCCTGCTTTCCCAGACCACCCAGCAATATTCAACACAGCAATACTGAGTCCTGTACAAGGTTGCTTCAACATCCTCAAGAATAAAGAAATAACTAAAATTTAATTTTTTTAAACTCACATCCTTCACATGTTCAAGATTTACACTGGAAAACGAATGGAAAAGTTAAGAGCTGCAGACAGTGCGATGAAGCAGGATTCTTCTCTTAGCCAGCACAGAAAAAACACACATCAATCAGAAACAAACCCTAGGAAGTTTGCCGCCATCCTTTCATTCACAGCATGAGGGTTTCCCTTCCCCAGCTACTTTTCACAGACAGAAACTGCATCAATAACCACTTCATCCTACACGCCAGGATGAGACACTGTAGGCAGGAGTTGGCTTTCAGTTAAAACACAGTCCGGAGCATCCTCTGCATTTAGCCTAGCAGTACAGCCTGCAGCCTACCCTGCGCTGGCAGGCTGTGTGAGGAATGTTTGCCTAAAATAGTTGTGTATCTTATTAACTACAACCTAGTTCTGCTTCAAGTGCCATAGAGACAGCAGCTACTTAAAAACTTCTTCAGAGCAGGTAAAAACCATAAGGTCAGATGATAACTTGGTTTTTTTTTTTAAGCTGGGGCATACAAGAAAGCCTCTGGCACCACTCCTTTCCCCATCCCAATCCCATGCTGGCTCTGCATGCCAGCAGGATAAGGTTGGAGCAGCTTTGGGGCTCCTGGGTCCTACGGCAGTCACCTCAGCAGCGGTTTGGGATCCCAAGGACCAGGAGGACTTTGAGGTCCCCATCTCAGCAGCCACCACAGACCCATGCAATCAGAATAAGAGGTGGCACTAAGCCAGGTGGATGACTTTGGGAGGCAAAGATCTCCTCCCTGTGCCATGGGGTTGGGAGATGGTGACATTTCTATTCAATGTGAAGGCTGACATAGGTGTGAGGAGTGGCAGTAGCAAGGCAGTGCCTCCAGCCCTTTGACGGAAGATACACCAACATTCCTTGCAATGAACTGAGATTGGCCCTTTTCTTACTATATTTCATTACGAAACAACCCCCAGACAAACCTTTGCTGCAATTACCTTGTACGTCCCAAGCAACCAAAACTTCAACATACTTTCATTTAAAGCTTTTTTCCCCCCCTTCTTTTTTTAACGCTTGAAATATTGACTTGATGCTCAGTAAGAGTGGCCAGTTCTGCACCTACCCCCAGCCACAGACCCTCTTGATCCCAGACCACCCTGCCTCCATCAAACTCCACCTGTGTTACTAGGGTATTCAGAAGGAACAGTGTTAAACCAAGGTGTGACCTGAATCTCAGGACAACGTGTTCTCTGGGCAACCAACACCTGCCTTTCCTCAGAATTTGAAAAATAAAGGACGACACTGCTACTCTGTCACAAATCCCTGTTCAGTATTCCAGTTTAGTGGACTTAAATTGCTCTGGCATATAATGCAGCCGAAGCAAAAATGCTCCCCTGAGCAGCTGCAGTTGCTTGTTTTAAAGCAGAATAATCCTGTGTAGCTCCTCAGGATGGATCACTGGAAATGTTGGGATTCCGTGATGTTAACAGCCCATCCCAAGATGACACATGTAATCCTTTGGCTTTAAAACAAAAGCAAACCAAAACACACAAGGGACACTCTCTTTCAGGTCCCGGCATCCTCTGGAAACACCATCCAGGAAATGTTCTACTGACTTCTGCATTGCAACCATCTCTATGGTGAAGTGAAGCAGCAGATTAACATCCCATAGAAGCAACCTAGTATGATTTTGAGGACAAAACATTGGTGTAACATTTTCAACAGGGGAGGTAGCAGAGAACAGGAACCGCACAAGCACTCCTCTCTAGGGCTGTCCCCGAAGCAATGGTTCAAGATTAGTTCACAAGAACTGCTGGAGCAGCTGAGCTTTCTAGGGTCAGAGAAGGAAATTTCAGTCCTTAAGCAGTTTTGCTTATGTGAGTCAGATGCTCTTGGAGCAATCTGTGTACACACGTGAATTTTTATGTGCAATCCCTTACCCATATATTGATTAACAGCAGCACACTGTCTTTCTTCAGTTCTTTAATGCCACCACTGTGACTGCAATTCAGCTCTGTGGAAAGGAGGAAGCTCTAACAAAGGAGGGGGGTAATCAATACATGACAACTATAATTCTCTGCTCAGTAATTACACTGAATTTACACTGCTGAGGAGGCTCCCTCCATTGATTCGTACAAAAATATTTACTGCATCAGCAACACAGGTGTAAGGCTAAGTTTTGAGGCTCCACCTTCCCAGTGCATTGATTTCAAAATAATAACCAATTTCATACTGTACAATGCTTTAATGTCTTCATTCAGAGACAGACCTCCACACAGACAGGCACCTGTGCCTACAGCGTTATTTTCCGTTCTCTATTTCTCTTCCTTTATTCAAAAACCCCAAAGGATTCCCAGTCCAATTGTTCACAAATCCTGCTTTCAGCTACTTGCGGCAGACTTTCCAAACAAATCACATTCCAGTTTAGCAACTCTTAAATATTTCTCACCATCTCAGTAAGAAATGAGTCATGTTATAGAAGGTCTTACTACCAACAAAAAAGGAGAAGTATCCCTGGAATCAAGGCAACCAGCTCCACCCCACGACACAACTGCGGGGCTGTCAAGATCACCAGACAAGTATACTGCTTTAATATCTCAGTGCCAAGTTATTATAAAGCTAGACAGTGCTCAGGCTGTAAATCACACTGTCATGGGGAAAAAAAAAAATACAACTCCATCTTGATATCAAAAAAACCTCTCAGAGTATGTTCTGCAAACCTGGAGGGGAATTGAGAAGGGAAAAAAACACCATGATGTCCCTGTCTAACTCTGAAGCAAACTTGTATCTTATATTAAATGTGAATGTCTGACAATCCAAACTCAGAAATAATAGAAAAGAACAGGACTAGGAAAGAGAGACAACATGAGACAATGGAAATATGGAAGGAGAGAGCCACTGGACTGGGAATTTAAGATGAAAAGAGATGACTGAATTGCATGGAAAAGGCGAACAAAAAACAACTACTCTTTGAGGGCTTGTGGGTACCCAGGCAGAAGTTGTAAAAGCGATCCAAAAAGAAGAACTTAATTTGCGGAACTTGCTGCTGCAAGATGTTGAGAGGCTTAAAATATAAATCAGCTTAAAGTCAGGTTAGATAAGTTTGGAAAGTATAGGCTCACTAAACACAACTGTTATCCAGATAAGCCTCCAAACCAAACCGCTGAATAGTCAGAAGTCAGTTGAAAATACCCAGAAAAGGATCATCCTCACCTTGTGTTGCTGTTTCCACATTTGATGATTTGTTACCAGTTACAATGTAAGACCGGGTGCAGGCCAAAAGGGACTCTGGCCACAGCTGTTCCCAAGTTTAATGTGGCATAGGAATCCCTTGAATTATTGCCAGTGCAAATGGCATGAATGTGTACGTGAAGGGAAGGGCAATTCAGCAGCACCACAGAAAAATGGACACAAACTCCCCACAATTTCAAGGGAGGGAAAAAAATAAATAAATAGCCAGTTAGTTCCCTGCTGTTGATGCCGACCAGAGTGAAAAAGCAAGATGGACCACGAATACGAGATTGCTTTTCCACAAAAACCTGGTGCACAGCAGCTCCTATGGACTCTTAACAAAAGAAACTGTCCTTTCTCTTGAAAATGAGAAAGGAAAGGAGAAGCCTTCAACCCAAAAGCAGAGCTCCGGATCCAAACTAATGAAACACACTGGTACATACAGATGAGAGGCAGATATATGGCTTTCTGTATTTTCCTCTTAATTGCAATCTTTTGAATTTAATTTTCTGTTTTTCTATATGATATAAAGAAACTGTTTTTTAACTCCAGGAAAAAACAAAGCCAGAAGGTCAATCAATACTGCATACAAAGTCTCATTTCTCTTGGTTTTCCCTTCCGAGAATGCTGATGCTACTAACGTACCATGAATTTCATAAGAATGACTCATTATCCGAGTAAAAAAACCATTATGCTTCCCTCCACACCTTAAACTCCTGCTAGAGCAGGGATTTTTAGGAGCATGATCGGGATAACTTGTGGAAGGAACAGGGCCACAGCTGGATGTGCAGCACTGGGTGGAGTATCCACATCTTCAAAACTTCTTCCAAGTGCTTTGCACAGCCATGAAACGATAAATGGCTGATTAGTGCCTGATGTGCTAGAGGAGAGTTTGCTGTTGCCCATCATACAAAGCAAGCAAAGTGGCAAGGCAGAGGCAAGGCTTCCAGCAGACAAGCATCGAAAAGGTTTCTTGAACAATGTTTCTTGTGGTGTGTCACGGTTTAACCCCAGCCTGTAACTATGCACCATGCAGTCACTCACTCACTTCCCACTCCCCCGATCCTGCCACCCCCAGCAAGGGATGGGGAGGACAATCAGGAAGGAATGTAAAAGTCAAGGTCTGAGATAAGAACAATTTAATAATTTAAATAAATAAAATAAAAACATTAACGATTGTAACAATGAAAGGGAGGGAGAAGGGGAAAAGAATGAAATCCAAATGGAAGGGAGAAAACAAGTGATGCACAATATAATTTGCTCACCACCCGCTGACCGATGCCCAGCCAGTCCCTGAGCAGCAATCAGCCAGCCCCCACCAAACCTCCCAGTTTATATACTCAGCATGATATCCTATGGTATGGAAAATCCCTTTGATTAGTTGGGTCAGCTGTCCTGACTGTGTCCCCTCCCAATTTTTTGTGCCCCTCCAGCGTTCTCACTTGCAAGGCCTGAGAAACTCAAGAGTCCTTGACTTAGTATAAATATTACCCAGCAACAACTAAAAACATCAGTGTGTTATCAACACTGTTCTCACACCAAATCCAAAACACAGCCCTGCACCAGTTACTAAGAAGAAAATGTACTCTATCCCAGCTAAACCCAGGACAGTATCTACCTCTTATTCCAATACATTTACACTTTCCAACACATCATCACCTCTCCTGTCTTTTAATATAAATTCACAGGTATCATTCCATTAGTCTATGGACCATCCCTCTTAAGTCCGTTGTGTTCAGTTAGCCCACGATGGTGGTCGCCAAGGACTGTCATGGTTTAACCATAAGTGGCCCACTTGCATTCCATGGCATAGCTGCATGCCAGTGAGCGACTCCCCTCGCTGCGGCATTGGGTCCCCTCAAAACCTCCTGCAAGCCGCCCTCAAGTTTTCCCTGTGCTGGGGACACAAAAGCCACACAAGCTGCCACAGAAGCAGTGAAAGGATAGTAAGAGGAGTAAAACCTGCATCCAGGCTATGGAGTAATTAATATTTACTGCCTTTCTTTTTTTGCACATTGTGGAAACAGATGCAAAAAGTTCAGTACCTTGTGGGAAGTGAGCCCAAATCAGCTCTTCCGCTGCTGCAAATGAGCAAGGTCAAAGAACAGCTCCTATTTACCTTCTTGGTGCCAAATATGCCTGTCCATTCAGGACACACTTGAGATACTGTACTCTTCTCCTAACCTCTGACATCCCTGCTCCGCTCCACATGTACCAGTCCCCCCAGTCCCATGCTCAGCAGCCCTCCATAATGGAAACAGCAGAACCCTCTGTGCCAGGCATGACAATACACTGACAAGCGCCCTCTGAAACATTGAGATGTGTAATACTTATTTCTCAAGTACTATGAAGACATAGTAACTGTTGCTACTTTGTCAGGAAGCCAAAATTTTAATAGCTTCTGCTGTCCAAGGCCCAAACCTCAGCTCTTTCTCATGTGATAAGAACCTGGTTTTGTACCTTCACTCAACTCTTTAAGGAAGGATTCTCTCAGACCTCTTCCAACATAACCAAACGCTAACAAAACTGTTCTCTTGTCATGCTTCCAGAAGCACGCAAATACTACAAAAGACCACATAGAAGCAAAACAACTACACTTTGTTTGTTGACTTTTATATTTTTCCCCAGAGGAAAGGCAAGTCCCACCATCTAAAATACAGCTTAAAAAAAAAAAAAGGCAACTGCTTTGTCACAAACTTTGAATCCAAGGATCCCAAAATCAAGCTTGTCTCAGTCAGTAACCTGGTTTCAAAAAGGATAGGTGGGAGTTGTAATTTCCACTCTTTTTCAGTGGCTTTTGGTTGCTCTGTGTAGTCACTTTAGAATTACCAGTTCAACCAGTTCCCTGCCCGCTCATACCTCACTGGGTGATAGAGAGGCACAAATGGATCTTTCCGATTATTTAGCTGATGATGCATCAGGCAGGAAATGAATCTGGCAAGCTCTTCCTGAGCGGCTCAGGCTTTAAGCACCCATTCATCACGCAAACCCCACAATACAGACAGGGTGAGGAAGAAGGGGACTTTTTATGGGTGGGCCACTCTGAACAACCTCATTAAAAGTGAGCTCTGCACTGTAAGTGGGGTGGGAAAGGTTGAGGAGAGAGACCATTGGGGAACAAGAACTTTGCTCTCAGGACATGATGCTTCCTCAAAACAGAGTGGAGGAGGTAAGACAGGCTATACGTATATTGTTCAAGACTCATTTCTTTCCATAAATGAATGGCTGAAGCACATCACACATTGCCAGAGGCCACCAGAGAAGCATGTAATGTGAATCAGTTCAAGGAAAAAGAGAGAGAAGCCTGAGGCATGGGCTGGCAATGCAGAAACCAAGCAGCTCTCTGGGCTGGAGAGGAGGAAAGGCTGAACACACTGGGAGGGGCCCACACTTACTCACAGAGGTCTCCAGATACCACCAGTAACAGCAGGCAAGATGGGTCAGTGCAGTTTCATGTACCCACAAGGGGCCACTGAAAACAGCAGCACCTGTCAGACTGTGGAAGCTGCTGCTGTTTCCATGCACACCCTGCCCACTGCAGTTTGTTGTGTTCTTTTTCCTCTTCCACATCTGAAACATCTCCAGTTGATTTAAAAAGCCACTTTCTTTTTGTGGAAACATGAAAGCTCTCCATTATTCAGCACTTATTCCACATGGATGAAGGTCACTGGCCTCCTTAAAGAGCCTTCCCACAGCATGTAACATTAATAGCTGCACCAAGATGAAATTAATTTCATTTTCTGAGATCATACTTTTGACACTGAACAAAGTGGGTGGGATGGGAGGGAACAGCAGCAGCAATTCCTTGCATGACTCCAGAGAAATTACACCTAAGGCACCAGGACCAAACCCACAGACCATTTCTGCTCTCTCCTACACGGCATGCAAAGGGCTCTGGGGTGTCCCGGTCCATATTGGTTAGCACCAAAATCCAGACTCCTGCTCTAGCACACGATCCTGAATATTTTTAAATCACAGCCAGGGTCCTTCCATTAGCAACATTCACAACATGTGAGCATGTTTGCAGAAGACTTCCAGGAAGTCTTAAAGACCCTTAGGAACTTCATAAGGTGAATAACTAGGTAAAAAGGTACTTTAGTCAGTAGAACAAAAAAAAAAAACCACCAAACACCAAAAACTGCAAGATTCAAACTATGCCCTTAAAGGAGGGAAAAATTAGGGAAACTACAATTAATTGCACTGAACGGTATCAGCTCCTTCTTCCCTCACTGGGACAAGTCACCATTTCCATCATATTCTCAGTGTTAACAGCTAAGTTCGAAGGGCTGCATCTCTGCTGGTGATAATGCCGGGGGTGTGTGCCTGCAGTGAGGGGAGGACTGACCATCAAACACCCCCAAACAGTTCTCATTGCAACAGTTACAGCATTCAGAGGGCCATGGGAGCCCTCAAGCAGAGTTTAATAAACCTCTGAAGGTATGACTGATGCTTATTATGACAGACCCAGGCTGTACAGCTGGTCCCAGGATCAACTCCATCAGAGCAGCAAAAGTTATGACTCGGGCTGAGGCTGTACCTCCACTCTGTCTGAAGTTTGGCTCTAACAGGAGAAGAGCTCAGTCAGGGGCCCAAATTCCCTCACATAACAGCCTTGACTAAGGGGTGCAGCACAGAATGAATGCATAGGTGCTGTGGTGACAGACATTTCAGCAGACCCCTGGGTTAATGGGCACTGTTCTCACTGCAGCTGAGCACTATAAAGGGGTTCTTGCTCCCAGCTGCTCTACACCTCTCCCTACCAGAGGCCACCTAGCAAAACCACCCAGTGCAACCACCCTCCAACCTGGTTCTGCCAAAGCAATCCAAACCAGCTTTAATCCTTGAAACAATCGGTCTTCTGAACTTGGACTGAACAGGGTGCGGTGCCGTGAGTCCCAGTGGGATGGCACATGCCCCGTTAGTCACCCACAGCCAGAAAAGAAAGAGCCAGACCCTTAGATAGGAGCACCCATCCAGGATGGCAATGATAAAACCACCAAAGGGTTCTGAGGCTGAAAGTAAACCCATTTGGGGTAGAAAAAAAGAGAGAGTTTGGCATTCGGCAGTTGCAAAGGAAAGAAGACTGAGCCAAGGGAACGTAAAAATTAAGACGAAGGGGTGGGATAAAGCAGTGTTGTGACCTGCCTTTTTACTGTGGGTGAAGAAAGGGTAGCAAGGAAAGATAACACCAGTGCCCTGCTTTCTGCTGTCCTGACCTACCCCTGTTTAGGTCACCAGTATCAGATGGTATAAACAGCCCAAAGCAGATTTTCCATCATCATGTAGAAATCATATGCCATTTAGAAGCCCTGGAATTAAGTTGACTTTGTAATTCAACAACAAGCACAGAAGGAAAATAAATAAAAAGCCAGTGGGTTAAAAGTCAGGATCTCCCTCAGTGCTGGAAACACAGCTTGCTTTTTTAGCTGTGCTGCACAGCTCGAAGACTAAAGCTTAAGCCATGATATCAAGGTTCATACGGCTGAGAAGATATTGGCATTTGGGCAGACGTCAGCAATTCTTTCAAGCGAGTTACAGATACCAAGGGCTGGAAAGTCAGAAGCATTTCTGCTGTGTAAAACGTGACATGCCAAGATATTTATTCTGTTGCAAATGATGCTCCACATGAACCTTAAATACTGGGCTTCTTGCAACTGAAAAATAGACACCCTATCCTATACACACATGGAGTTTTTGGTCCAGGCATACTGATGCTCCTGGCTGCTTTTGCTCACCCCAGCCTGTGGTCCCTTCACAGGGCATTTGGGACTTGCACAACATCAAAAGGTCCTAACAGCATGTGGCTCTGGGGAGAAAAATGATAGGAGAATGCCTCTACATTAGCCATAATAAAGCTTGTGAGCACAGACTGGGTGACAAGTGCATCTTACTAGCACTGAATACAAATCAGAGGCAACATATAACCATGTATTGCCTGTTAAATGATCAGCTCACATTTCCAGCAAGTCTTTTCACTCTATGCACCCCTAGAAAGGGTTTCTTGCTTCTCCAAAGGGCACATGGAGGAAGCAGGACAGGAGAAGGGCAGCCCGGGACACGCTGCCCACTGCAGAGCTCGCTGTAGGAGTGCTGCCAGTTCCCACGGCCAGTGAGACGGCTGCACGCAGCAGCTTTGCTTTAAAGACCTGGGCAAGCTGCGACCCTGGAGGCCAGAGCTGCCCGACTGAGGTTCCCTTTAACCTCGCTGAAAATAACAGGCTTTTTAGCTGCTGGCCAAATATTAAATGTCACTTTCATGCTAATTTTCAAGCTTGGACACAAGCATTTGTTTTTCATAGAATGCTCCAGAAAGCCTCTGCCTTCTGCACAGATGGGTACAGCCAAGATCTAGAAAACAAACCACCAGAACTGATGAAAGTTGATTTTACTCCTTATGAAATTATTATGTGATTTTGTTGAATATAGAAGGTTACAGTTAAAACCTGGAAAAATGAAAGCACAAGATGACTTTCATAAAAAAAGAAAAAATATTGTCCATACTTCTGCTACACAAAAAGCCTATTAAAAGCATTTCTCAATTCAGAAATTAATATTCAAGTTAAGCATTTGACTTGTTACATTCATATTTTGGAAGGGCTGCTTTATTTTTTTTGTTTGTTTTTTTTCTTTCTTAAATAAACTCTCTCCAATTTGCTGCCAGAAAACCCTGAACCAGTGGAAAAAAGAGGGAGCCAGCATATCCTGTTGAGGGTTAGATCATGTCCAGCTGCATAAAAAATGCAGATAGACAGCAGGGAGGAACTCAGCACATGGGATTTTGGGCTCATGGGACATCACAGGTTCAGGAAAAACTTTATTGCCTCCTTGCTATGATTCCAGGTGCCACAAAGGGCAGAAGATAAAGGCACAGCTCCTGCCCACTGTGCTCAGGCTGAGTGTGCAAGGACACAATTGCTAGTATTTCCATTGCACATTAAGCTCTACATTAACCTTGAAATGAGCCAGGACCATAAGGCACTGATGAACCTTCAGTTCATTAATAACTCTTTTTGCTCCCTAGAGAGATTACATTAAAAATAAAAAAAATCCCATTTTAATTTCCCTTGAAGTAACTTAGGAAATGATAATTCTGATTTAACCTTGGGCGTTCTTAAGTTTTTTAATTTTTCTTTTAAATAGTCTACCAATTCCCCTGAAGGGAGCAGTAAACTAGTTGTCTGTAAATGGAGATTTACTTGGTCACCAGTTGTATGCAAGTGGGATTAGAACTTCATCATCATTTTTAGAGCATCATGGGTGTACGCACACACAAATGAAGAGCTGCGCCAGACAAATAACAGGTTGCCCATCCAAAAGGGCTTACATTAATTACGTTAATCCAGTAGAGACAGAGTACTGTGATTAAACAGTCTCTGCTGCCTGGGATTTGGCTGTTATCCAGTGGTAATCCTGCACAATCTGTGTTTGAAGTGTGTGTGTGTGTGTGTGTGTGTGTGTAAAGGGGATACTCTAACCACCTACTTTCCACATCAAAGACAAAGAGTTGGGTAGATAACAGCATCCTTAGATGTAGAAACAGTTCCTGGAGAGCAGCATCTCCAGAGATGAGACCCAAGTCCCTCAGCTCAGCTCCTGCAGAACAGCCAGTCTCTCCCTTGACTACTGTGAAACCAAGGACACTGGGGACTTGAATTTAGGTAGTAACTGTAATTAAACCCCAAAAGTCTCGTTAAGAAAATGCAGAAGTAGACACAAGAAACACAAACTTGGTGCAGAACCGTAACACTAAGCTGCTTCCTATGTGCCTGATACAGGTCAAAGTCTCTTTCAGAGGGGAGGAAGACTCAGCCACACTGACCCTCTGTGCTGACACCTGAGGTTAGATTTGGACTCCCACTCCAGGACAGAGGAAACTCTGGACGGGAGGTGGCTCATCCTCCTGCTACACAGAAAAGTCTACTGTCTGACAATAATTTAAATGTCACCTTCAAATCTCTCTTTTCTTCAGCCCACTGTCTCTACCAAATCACGTTTGTGACCAGCCGAAAAGGAAAAGGCCACCCAAGCAACTGCAGACACTTGGTGCTGCATAGGCAGGTTGCACCTAAGAAGCCTTTAACCTGGGTTAAGGTTAAGTAAGCCTCAACGGTCAGTACTGGACCTTCTGCTCCTCTTTCACTACCTTCCCACAGAGGGCTAGAGGTTAAAAGAATGGAAGGTGCAGACCCTGCAAAATTGGGCCTGTGACTGCTTTGTGCCACTTCCCATCTTGCAACACTAAGCCACCTTCACTCCAGCAATGCCTGCCAAGCATACGCACTGTCCCCAGAGGCACAGAGGGTGGCATGTGGAGTGACACAGCAGGCTGTGGCTGTGACTCTGCTCCTGCAGTTTCAGCACGGTAAAAGGTTATCCTCAGCTTCTGGCCCAGCTGCCAGCAGACCCTCACCACTGCTGTGAGGACCCTGCTGATATACTATCCACCTGCTGTAACTGCAGCTCAGCTTATTTATTTGCTCTGTCTTTGGCAGGCTGTCTCCCATCCAGAGGCATCTCCCAAGGAAAGGCAGTAACAGCCCCAAGTCACTGCTAGCAGGCATGGGGAGCTCTGACTACCCACTGAGCAACTCCTCCCAAACCATTCAATGCTAAACATCACCTTTAGCAAACAGACAGCACTTCTGTGCTACCTAGCACAGCTCCAGAAAGAAGCTGGCAGGAAAAACAATCAATCACGTGCTGAACTTCAACTTACGGCAGTGCCCACGTGGACTCCACACCATACAGCAGCTGGATCCAGCACTGAAGGCTCCAAGGAGCAGGACCAGATACACAGCTTCTGGAAGGTGAAATAGGAAAGGTCTGCTCCTAAACATCAAATCCCCTTTCTTCACTCACAGCTGACAATGAAGCAAGATGTTAAAACTAAAGGGATCTATTTAAACAAATCCCATTCTCTCTCACATCCCTCTCACTGAAAGAAAGTCTCCAGGATATTGTAGAAGAACCAAGACAAAGGCTGAGGTCCCAGCCGTACTTTTCCCTGCTTTGCACAACAGAAAGTAACAAGTGAAAAGGCAGGTCTGAAGGAATGCTTGTTACCAAGTTGCCTGGCCAGAAAACAGAGGTAGTAACTTAAAACATACACACTCACAGAAGACAGCAGGAACATGACTAAAAGCTATTTCAAAATTCCCAGTCTCATTTGCCAATTGAGATGCTACACATGGCAAGTCATTTCTCTGTCTCTGCATGGGAGATGGGACAGAAGTCTGGTACACAATGCAAAGAAACGCTCCTCAGGCAGGAATCAAAAAGCCAATGCTTGGGAAGTGCCTGGATAACACGAAGTGCAGATCACTGCTACCGAAGTCTAGCTTGCAGCGTCTTCTTTCATACTATGGCAGAAAACCCCACTCATACAAGAAGGGAAGAACGTGCAAGTATAGCCATCCTGCTACCAACTTTGTGGTGGATAAACTCACTGCAAACTTAAAAACCCAAACTTATGTTTGCTGTACCCATGATTCCCAGAATCTGAACTCAAACAGAGGTGCTTTTTGATGAGCTGCTGACTGCTAATTAGTTCAAGGTTTGGGTTTTGTCTGAAAAACTCAATATCCCCAGCATGAAGAGCAACAATGTTTTCATTGGATCAGCAAAACAGGGCAAATGCAGCTTTTATTTTTCACCCTAACCCTAGATGGGGGAGGTATGGCTCATGCTCGGAGCCACACGGCTGGGAATGAGTTTTGCTCTGTAGCTGTGTAACATCATCCAATTCACAGTTGGAGGTTTTCCAGTTAATAGAACAGCCATATGGGGCATTAAAAAACAAAACCAAAACCCAAAAGCATTTCCTTCCTTTGCCACCTCCAGTCTCAAAAATGCCTCCAAAAAATGCCAGCCCAAAAGTAAAACAGCAGTCAGTGGTACTCCTGAAATTCAAGAGCATCTTTTTTTTCTTACAAGCTTTTTAATCAATGCAAGTGTTAGCAGCACCTTTGATCAGTGTGCTAAGGGCAGAAGACAAATAACAATGGATTGGACACACTAATTAGTGTCTTCAGTAAACACTAGGATCTCTTTGGGAACAAGGCTCCTAGCACACTTGCTTCCCCTCCTGACACCACCCACACCCACCATCAAAACACACTGTTTATTCACAAAACAAGCTTGCTTTGCAAGAAAACTGAGACCACGTGCGTCCCATGGTCTAGGAGGAGGCACACAGCAAAGCCCTTGAGAATCACCCAACGACTGCGATCCAGAAAGGCAACATTTAGCCCAGATTCTATTTAGACACCTAATTCCCATGGTTATCGATTAAAATAACACCCCCTTAATTTTAACAGAAATTAAAGATCCTTTTGATGTGAAGATCCAGGTTTCTGTAGACTTAATGGAGATGGCCCATATCATGCTTCTGCTGTGTTGGCTCAGCTCCTGTCTTAACTCTAGCTGCTTTAATACCTGTGCCCCCCAGCCTTAATATGCTGCTGCTTACCTCCACACTCCACCTCACTTCTGTCAGCATCCTTATTCTTGCTTTTGCTGCATGCAGCCTTTGCTCCTGCGGATTTCCCAAATCCTTACTCTATCCTAAGTCACCTCCAATAGCTCCCTAATGCACTGTACATTCAATTTCAAATTGCCTTCCTGGACTGCAGTAAGCAGCAAGGACTGTCTCAAGCATATCCTTATCCCATGCTACACTTCTTTGATTTTGTCCTCCTCACTCTGCTCCTCCGGCTCAGCTCTAGAATTTACTGCCCCTCCAGGGCTAATAAAGCCCAAATTCGCTGATTTTAAGGCACAGAATAAGTCTCATCTGTTTACTTAGTCTTGGAATACCACAGGACAGCGAGGCTAATTTATTAAGAAAGCTTCACTTGAGCTGCTCTAATCTCCACGTTACTATGGTTTTGGGGGGTACAGAATGTGAGACCAACTCAAGGAGCTACAGGCAGGTGCGTTTTATACAGTAACACTGGAAAGCAGCACAGCTTCATTTTCACTTCTCTCGTTTACCTGAGATTTTCACTTCAATAGGTCTTTTATGCATGGGCAAAATCCATTTAAAGCTACATTTTTTCACCTAATGGCATCTGCTCTAATTTTTGCCAGGGACACCTGCCTGTGCCTTACCCCCCCAACCCCAGTGCACCTCCTCACCAGTCCAAAGAATTGCGGGAGCACTCTTATCAGTAGTGGGATGTGGTGAGGCCACGGTGATGGGACAACTGCCATCTCTGGCAGCAACAAGACCTTTTGACAGGCAGATGCATATTCGAAAATATCTTCACTCCAGGAGACTGTTTCATGCCCACTTCACTACCTTCATAGCCTTGAAGCCAAAATCTCAAGCATCCAGGCAAAAAAGTAACAGACTTGGGAAGAAAAATGCACCTAACTAGGAGATGAGAAAAGCCATAGGGAACTGTAGAATTCACTGCTATTTCTGTTGCACAGGCTGTAAGTGTAAGTGAACTTCAAGAGCAACTGGACAAGCCCAGGGCACGCATCCCCCATGCAGGTGGCTCCTGGAAGCGGGTTATGGAGCAGCATGGAGTCCGACTGCCCTCAGCCTGCTTCTTGTGCCTCACTGACCACTATGCATAGACAATGGTAGTCTCAGTTTAATCATCCAACTCCTGGAGACAAATTAAACATAGTTTGCAGAGGTGGAGCAAACTAGTGCTAGCAGACAAAAAGCCAGGACCATGAAGCCCTCTGAAACTGAAAATGAAGGAAGGTCTGCACCCAGGGAAGATATGCTGCTTTGCAGGAATGCAGTAAAATGTTTTAGGTCACTGAGCAACGGATGGGCACTGGAGTCAGAATTCCTGGGGTCTATTCTCACCCTTCTGCTAACTTGTTTTATAACCCCAAAGGCATTGCTGTAGTAAGAGTATTTGTTTAACCCATGCTTAACTTGATTGCTGCTACTACTTACAAACCAAGCACCTCCAAGGAAGCTAAGCACCTAATAATGGGCCGTGGGATCCAATTACAGAAGAGACCAGATTTCCGTTTGATACATAATTCTCACCAATGTGGGCAGCGAAGCAAAGTTTGGAGAGACAGGAAGTATATTTTACCGGACCAGGTGACAGCTGGGAAACAAGAAGTAAATCCTTAAGTGTAAGTAGTCACACTGGTCAGAACAAGATCCACCAAGCATGAACATTATGTATGTGTGTTTTCCAGCTGCCTCAGCTGATCAAATAATAGGTGTTATCTCTCCCTATAAACCTCTTACCCTCTGGCACCTGTGAGAAGCTCTTCACAGCTTACCCAGAACTACTGCAAATAGTTTCCTGCAATGCTACTTCTTGCATAGTCTACAATACAGTGTGCTTGCCCACCACCAGTACCAGAACAGCATGCTTTTACAGAGGACATAAAAGATATACATTGACATAAATTGAAAGCACAGTAAAACATCCTTACACTTGTGTTGCTGGAATGCGAGTTTTTATGTAAAGCGTGGAGGGGAAATACTGAATACACACACCCCTCTACAACAAAGACATGCCCGAGATGAACAGAAAGCTGAGGCAACCAACAGCTGAGGACAGCAAAGCACTAATCAATGCTGAAGACACTTTGGCAGCATGGCCAGCATAGTTTGTAGCTCACTTCTTGTATGCCACCCCCCTTTTCAGTCCCCCCAGCATGCAGTTTATAACTCTGCAGAGGGAAAGCTTTCTCTAACAAGTATTATTCTTTTGATGATCAGTCTGATTGAATTAGGGCATCCATATGTTGTTAGCTGATGACTAACAAGATACAGGTGGTCTTTCATCG
Organism: Falco biarmicus; assembly: GCF_023638135.1. Lineage (NCBI taxonomy): Eukaryota > Metazoa > Chordata > Aves > Falconiformes > Falconidae > Falco > Falco biarmicus. The sequence goes on along the minus strand of NC_079294.1, from coordinate 63,267,094 downwards.
CAAGGGTAATTGGTCTCTGCAGCAATGACTAATACAGCAAAGTTGTCCCAGTTGTCTTCTTTTTTCCCCCCAATATTATTGCTTTCCAACTCTAATAAGCAGTATCACTGTCTTGTACAAACAGTTACAGCAGGAATGGTTTGTCCAACACTGAGGATAGGAACATACAGAAAACCACAGGGAAAAAGCAAGGTAAACAGAGGCAGACAATGAGGAAAGAATTGGTGCACACTGCATCTTGCTGTTCTACCTGTTTGAACTCTTGAGTTTCTGCGATTACTTTGATCTGCTGCCTCTGGCCAGATCCTGCACCTTGTAACAGAGGCAGTCTTGTTTAGCCACAGTGAAGTACTCTGAGGTATTAAGTCAAAGAGCAATGTGACATTTTGTTAACATCCATCCGAGAAACTATTTAAATCCTCACATTTTAATTGGTCAATGAAGGGCCAAATTTGGACAGCCTCCTCCAGACAAAAATCCCTATTATTGAAATCAAAAGGGGGCTTACCAAGAGCAGGCCTCCTTCCAAGGAAAAGCCAAATACCTTAGTAGCAGCACAGTTAATGAAATAGCTGTACCTTGGCAAAAGGGAATTTGAAAAAGGACTCTCAGAGCGCTTTCAAAAGAGCAAAGTTCAAAGAAGCAATTTAGGGACCAAACTCCAAACTCTGAGAAGGCAAAGACAGCAGGATTTGTCCAAAGCCAAGGCGACAGCCAAGGGCCACGGTGCTCACACAGCCTGTTCCCTCCCCGGCCCTGCTCTGGGTGCTTTGGCTGCCAGAGCCACCAGCAATGGCCAGAGGGGACCTACCCACAGTGCAGACACTTCATCCCTTCCCTGAGCCCCCAGCCCTGCAAACTGCCTCCCATGAAACAGAGGTCAGAAAGCCTTGAGTTTACTCCCAGGGTGAACCAAATCCTATACGTGAAAGGGGAACATCACTTTTGCCCTGTACTTTCTTAAGACCGAGCTTCTGAGATGCACCTTATGGCAAATTTCACCTCTCTCCAACTCAGTTTAGGTCCTTCACTCGGTGTTTTCCTTGTAGGTTTGGAAGACACAGCTGACTGACAGCTGGGAAGCGACAGGTTAGTCCATGGGGAAACACCTTGGCACCCGGCTTTCCTGCCAGCAAAGCTGACAGGGCTCGAAAATACGTAGGCAGATCTGCAGTGGGTTAAATGTTAAACCCCCAGCACCCAGTGACAAGTCTGCCAGATGAGGTGACTCAGTTTGTCACAGAGCCCCTGTGCACGCTGCCTGCCCCCTGAGGCCACGCACCACACCAGGGAAGGGCTCCCACTCCACTGCCTCGTCTAATGGCTTATAAGGTGACCAAGCAGCACATCAAGGAATTTTATGTTTGTTTTGCAAGGTACCCACCACTTGTGGCCACACTTTTTACTCCAGGCTGGTCCACTGGGGCAGTCAGACATTTGTAGTTATTGAGACCACAACAGTGCCTCCGCAGCAGCTCTGCTGCAGGGCCTCACAAAACGGGTATTGCTGGGCCGTCTTACACCTTTGATTCATGTCACAGCTACTCCTCTGCGGTTAACACTATTAAATTTTTAATTACTCAGGTTCATATATTGGACCTGTCACATCGGTCAAGCACCTGTTGGGTGTCTCATACCAGTTATGCACGCAGCCTTGAGGGAAGCCTTGCCCAGGGCCTGATCCACCATCGCTCCTCGATGTCCCTCACAGCCTGTGGAAAAAGCTCTTCCCACCCTGTTCCCCACAGCCCTGAAGCAGCTCTGCTCTTCTGGCTGCTCCGCCAGGGAGTGACCTGCACCGAGCCACCAGCACACAGCAAAGCAGTCACGATAAAAATGCAACTTAACAGCAGCTTTGGCAGCTGAGCACTGCCAGGCCCCAAGTATCAACAGGCCCGTATGTTTGTGCTGTGGCACTACGCAAAAAAAAAAAAAAAAAAAAAAAAAAATCAGTTGAGCACCTCACCCGGCCACAGGAGAAGCAGTTGTGAAAGCAGGAGTTTTTGTGACAGTTTTGTGTTCTCTTTTACAGTCATATAAACACCTGGTCCCACGGATAACTGGGGAGGCATGGAGCCGGCTGGCCAGCTTTCCTTGCAGCTCACAACACGGCAGACATCACCAAAAGCGGCAGGGGTCTGAAGCCCTGCCAGCAAATGGCAGGATGTGTGTGTCAGGATATACAATAAACCAGTAACTATTTGCAACTTTAAGGCAGCACTTACCTTTCAACACTACCTCAGGTCACTGCCCTTTGCTGCAAGGTTACAGTGGTACAGCATAATTCATGAAAGCCATCTCTTGCTCACTTGGTTGAGTATGAGTGGGATAATAATTTCTGACAAGTCCCAAAATATCCTCCATACCAAATCCTTTGTTTTGGTAGGAGAAGAGGACAACATAAGCCTCAGTATCAGGCAACAAGGCTTTCACCACTACTTTGAGGCTAGTGCCCTGATTCATGCTGGCGAAGGAGCACATCTTGTGCCTTGTCCCACCATGAGAAGGCACATGCTAAACACAGCTCCAACTTTCCCCAGTGCCAGCTTGTGAACTGGGACCTTCTGGTCCGTCTGGAGGCTCCTTATGTGCAATGAGCTGGGGAGTCTCAGTTGAATTCCCAGAACTGGCAAGACTGACAGCACATGCCAGCTCACTCCCACCTGCGCCATCAAGGCGGTACAATACAGCCTTCAGCTCTTGACATGAGCAACTCAGCACTTTCCAATCTATTTAATTAATTTTATGAACCTTATGACTAATATGTACTGTCCTCTACATATCTGCCATTTGAATGACACGGGCACTGCTTTAAAGAAGGTGCCCCACGAGTCCTGTACCTCGCTAGGCTCTCCTGGTTGACAACTGTTTTAAATACACTACAGAAAGAAAACAACACGCTCAAAAAATGAAGTGATTTTTACAATACCCCTGAGTCAGCAAGTCCCAATTAAGACAAAAATCAGCTGCAGAGTACACAGAGTAACATGGAAAAAGCTCCCACCCTCAATATGCTCTCACACAAAGTCATTTGTGTTGGACCCAAGCTTTATTTACTTAGTTCATAACAAAAAAGCTATTAGCAGAAGGTTAAGGTAACTGGAACAATTGCTGTATAGTAATGGAGCCCACAGCGGTTACGACTTTGTGCATATATACATTTAATTGAATAAATACATCAATTCAGCTACCGCCTTTCACAACTCAGCCTTCTTGCCTGCAGTGGGGAAGGTTATTCCCATTAACTGATTATTGTTACTGCTCTATACACCCTACACACTTGTTTATGTTTCCGTTTAATTTTCCAGGATATTATGAGTAGCACTGTAAAAGGAAACATGTATAACCAAGCCAGTCCTGCTGACACACAGCAAATGAGAACACAGATCTCTCCCCAAAGGGGAATAATTATAAAAGGCTGCAGGTTATCAATGGATCAGTGGGTTAGGCCAACGCAGTTAATACCAGTATATCTGCATGAAGCCATGCGATTTAATCTGATCACGGTTAGCCCATGGGGAAGACAACCCAGTGAATCTGATGCAAAGACACCTTCCAATAATGAACAGGTATCACAGCACCCACACTGGCAACAGCCCTACTCTTAGTTTAGTGTTAATACTGTATCTTTCTGAACCCCTTGGAGACTGTGGCAGAAAGGAAAGGCTCCTTAAAATCACCTGTAGGAGGATGCATTTACCGAACAAAATGATTACAAAATTCTGTCAAGTTTTTAGGCTAAAAATATTACATACATATTGAACTGCATATACCAGCAAGTAGAAAAGCAACTGTCTGGAAAAGCAAGTGCTCACACTTCACAAGTGCATGTACCCACACAGAGGGGGACAAACTCATCAAGCAGCTTGTGCGTATTGAGCGGGCACACGGACAAAATACGACGGATATGAAGCCAACTAAGATCCACTGTAAAAGACCTAGTAGAAGCAGGCTTTAAAAGGAAAAGGGTTAAGGAAGGCACAAGGCTAGCAGTGCCTTAAGTGGGTGAGCTCAGAGAAGCATGTTCCAGCAAGAAGGGCTAATGTGAATAAAGTACCTATGTTGCTCGCACACCACAAGTAAGCACACAAGGAAGGAGTACGGCCAAGTGGGAAAGGCTGTAAAGAGTGAAAAGATAAGCAGCCAGGATGGGCAGAACTGTACAGACCTCCCAAGTGCCCTAAAGACCTTTCAATCAACATGCGTCAACAGAGGGCCTCAAGAGGCCCATGATATGACCTGTATGCTAGAAACAATTATTCCACTTGCTATGGTTTAGAATTGTAGGTTCAACCATACACTTAGAGAAATTAAGAGAACATTGGAAAGGGTATGATAGAGCAAAATGCACTCATCTGTGCAAGACTTTTCAGCAGTTGGAGACAAAACTAGCAAGCAGCTACTGGAAACCTAAGTGAATTTCTTGGAGTAGGGGGATGGAATAAAAAAATAATATCACTGAATAAAAAAAAAATTCTACAGAATTGGGGACAGAAACAATGCCCATCTCAACATATTTTTGTGGGTACCCAAGGCCCTCACTAACTTTACACAGAATCTACCACGCTGTAGATACCAAGCTATGTACAGAGAACAGATTTCCAGCCTGACAGCCAAACATCTGCAAAATTTGCTCTTTCAGCTCTAAATTACTCGTGTTTTTCAGAATTACATGGTGTGCCCCTGTTGTGGTTCAATCCCAGACAGTAATTAAGTACCATGCAGCCACTCACTTGCTCACTCTCTACCCCCAGCCCAAGAGGGATGGGGAGGACAATCAGGAAGGAATGTAAAACTTAAGGTCTGAGATAAGAACAATTTAATTATTTAAATAACCCCCCCCCCAATAATAATAATAACAGTTATAATGAAAAGGAGGGAGAGGGGGAGAGGAATGAAATCCAAACGGAAGGGAGAAAAGAAAATAACGTGATGCACAATACAACTTGCTCACCACCCGCTGACTGACGCCCAACCAGTCCCTGAGCAGCAATCGGCTGGCCCCTCCCAAACCTCCCAGTTTATATATCAAGCGTGACATCCCATGGTATGGAAAATCCCTTTGGCTAGTTCAGGTCAGCTGTGTCTCTTTCCAGGTCCTTGTGCCCCTCCACCCTGCTCACTTGCAGGGCCTGAGAAACTGAAAAGTCCTTGACTTAGTATAAACATTACCCAGCAACAACTAAAAGCATCAGCATGTTATCAACACTGTTCTCACATCAAATCCAAAACACAGGCCTGCACCAGCTACTAAGAAGAAAATGTACTCTATTCTCCTAGCTGAAACCAGGACAGCCTCCCAGGAAAAAGAGTTCTAAAAGCTTTGAAAAACAGGGAGACATTTGCTATCATGAAATGTGCTGTCACTGACCGCTCATTCTACAGTCCTTCAAATACAGTAATTTACATACAAGAACACTGGTTAGACAGTAGGGGTACATCCTGTGGATGGTTAAGGTTTTCAACTGATTTCTATGGCTTTTCCTTTAATGGCATTGAAGACATTTTTGCTTGTTTATTAAATCCAAAACCTCGTTTCCTTTTTTAATTTTTTCTTTAAGTACTCATTACTTATATTAGAGTTAATCAATATCAGATACACAATAGACGAATGACTTCAAAATTCACAGCAATTGCTTAGCTTACCAACATGAGCTTCCTAATAGAAATCCAAGTTCTGTTTCTTTGAGTCAACGTTTTGTATGTGGTAATACAAAGCCCAATGATTTCAGCATCTTATGCTGATAACTTACTATTAACTCACCACCATAAATACTAACTCTCAGATTTCATTCTTGTCAGTCAAGAAAATGTTTCTGCTTCTCCAAAACACAATGGCTGCTGTCATTTTGACTGATGTAAGCTACCATAAGTGATTTTTCAAATGGACAAATTTATCCCTGGAGACAGCAAGAATCCAACTAGGGCATGTTTGTCTTCCTCTGCAGCAAATCTTGAGTTGGTGCTTAAAGCAAGCACGAAAGCACCAGAAGCAAGAGCGAGTGTTTCTCTATGACTGTCATCACAAAAGAAAAAGCGCTTCCACACATATGACACAGAATAACCCCACACTACTGCAAAGGTCAAAGTCAGCAGTAACAACGCTCGGTCCTGTCCCCCTTACTGTGTTAGTCCCATCTGGGCAGATGTAGGAAGAGAACAACATCCTGTTGAGTTCTCCTCCCACACCAAGGGTAACAGCTGGAACAACCCTATGATAAACCAAAATACACACAGAAAAAGACAGACAGAAGCCTGGGAGATGAGACAGAAGAAAGCAGATAAACAGACACATCCAGCAGTGCTGGGTTTTCTATTTTTCCGTTCCTCTGCCCTGCCACAAAGCTGGCCAAGAACAGCTCTATGCCCCTGAGCACACTATGTTCAGGCACACCTTTGCACCATGAATAACTCAGGAGCGCTCATCACTCCTCATCACCTACTCCTTGACTCAAGACTTGCCCCTTGTTACAGCAGTTTCTGCAAGTCAGCAAGGAGTCTGAAATGGTGGGCCCTGAACCTGTGTGTGTGTCTATGAAGTTAAACACTGAGACAGCTTCAGCAAACTTAAAGAGAATTGCCAACACATTAAAGACCAACACAGCATTCTTCGGAATAAGCCCCACAATCTGGCAGTGCTCCCTCCAACATCAATATCAATTTCCTCCATCAATAGGAGACAGAATAATAGCAACTTCCTCTATATAATGCAGTCCTTAATTGTCCCAGATCAAATACTGGCTCCCAGAGGCTATTCATTCTGCTCTATAGGTAACCATGCCCTAGACAAGCTGCAACAACTTTTATCAGCAAATGTTAAATGCTGCAGGAAGCCCAGAAGGCACGTACGGTGACTGCTAATAACATTAATCTACCACATCACTGCACTGGCTCTAACTAAACACGCAAACCACTGCTGAGAGCAACGTGGGTACTCCAGTGACCAGAAAACACTTGCAAGCTCTTGCTCATCTGAGAGGCAGTAAATCCATACAGCTACTGTCAGATCAGTTTTCCTCCCACCCTGTATCAGCTCCATGACGCCTCTGATCCCCCTCCTAATTACAAAGTCTTCATTGATTTCAACAGAACTCAGCAAGACCTAGCAGAAAACGAACTAAAGAGGGAAATGTCAAGTGAGTCATTAGCAGGTAGAGAAAGGAACTGTGTAGTAAGCAGTCTTCAACATACTTTTCCTCCCTTAAAATTGAGGGAATCCTTTGACATTAGCGAAGCTGCAGCAATAATGAGCCCTGCACAGTCTGCAGGAGTGAGGAATTCCTCCACTCAAAGGAGTTACTTATGCCAAATGCCAATAAATACACAGGTAAAATTAACCTGCTTGTTTGGAAACCTCTAGATGAGAGTTCAGATCTTAAATACAAGAGCAGACCCGAACAGAGAGAAGCAAGCAAAGCAGCACCAAAACAGAAGATTTTTCCCAACTTCAAAGAGCTAAGGGAATTCCTTTATTTTTTCACCTTTTGGCTGCTATTGCAATGTTACGACCGCTGTGTCGAGCAGGTGCTTAGATGCTGAATGGGAGGAGAATATATTTCCCATCATTAGCAGGAGCAGGTATGGTCCCGCTATCTTTCTAACTCTGTTATGGCATAAATGCATTTTCTTTTGAACATCCTTTGGTGTATACTTCCACGCATTCATCTTTTTGATTTGATTTACCCTCGCTTACCACAACACAGCCCTTTTTCCTAAGGCTGGTTACTACAGCAACAGAATCTGTTTGAGTTTGGTAGCAACACACTGCGGGCATAAAAAAAAAAATAATAAAAAAAAAAAATCTACTGTTAGCTCAAGAAACATGAAACTACATGTCAGCAGCCCATGCCACAGAGATATCTTCCTGTAATATCTCACCCCTGTCTCTCTAATTATGAAACTCTATGAATCCCCACCTCCTTGGTTGCGCACAAACCTGAGCGACCTCTGCCTTCAAGGGACGCACAAGAAGTGTACTGCCCGTGATCTCCTGTGTGCCTGTCACTGCAGAGAAACCACAGCGAGCCAGATTTCATGGACTTCATGGCCAGAAATATATTCCACAGATGCTATTATTTGCACTAGTGGTTAAAGCCAAAGTTTTACTTTAAATTCCATATGGTATCACATCTGCATTCTTCTGCACACACGTATTAGTTCTAATACAAAAAGAAGGTGGTTTCAGGGAGGGTTCTTGGGGTTTTGGTTTGTTGTTTGTTTTTTAAAACTAGAGGAATCTTCCTGCATTGTCACTTCACTGCAAAGAACCTGTATTAGATATTGTAACAATTTACTCCACTTAACTTGTACAATTCAGAAGGAACGGAAAAAACCCCTCTCTGTTCACAGAGTTATTTCTATCTAATTCACTGCCTTGGGACACAAGAGGGCTTTTATTGCAGCAGGTGAACAATTACTAGCACTTAGCTGTCAGGTGAGAGACAGCTTCTTCCCCTCCAGTACAATACAGCCCAAACGTAGCAGATATGTACTCAACATTAGCAATGTACTAAAGACAGCACGAACTGGTCAATGTGATCATTTCTCAGCCGCAGCCAGCCATGACAGAAAGTTCAGCCAGGCTATTACTGCTGTTATTAATTAGTTTCTATCCTGAGAGAACAACCTATGCCAGATTTGCTCCTAATTTAAACTGAGGGAACTTACCCAAAAACGTTTTATCCGGTCACACAGTGTAGCCCCTACTGAGTGAGCGTGCTATTATGAGAAAGCAAACTGATATAAATATAGCATGGTGACAGTATACACTCTGCAGTTATTTCCTCTGCAAAACAGAGAAGAATGAAGTGGGTAAACTGTTCAGCCAGCCTTCTGCTAAGGCCACTGAAAATTGCATTGACTACAGCAACAAAAATCATCAGTTAAAGGCAAATCTAAGCAAATAATTCTCAATGTTGTAAACATAGGAATTTGACCTCCTCTGAAGTATTCACAAACCTGAAGACATGCATGTTTCTACCAGGTGCTTATCCATTTATATTCCTTCACAGAACATTTTTTTTTCCTGTAGTTTTTTCTTGTTAGCTTTTATTTTTGCGCGCCAAATTGATTGCAGGTTGATGTACGAATTAATCATCCCATATCTGAAAACCTACTTGTGATGGATAGGCTGGGACAGGGTAGATACTAAACTTCATTGCCAGTATGGCTGATTTGTTGAGTGTGCATATACACTCACTCTTCTGCAACCCATAATTCATACATAGAAATTCAGAGTATGATTGCCATAGCTAAAGCCAGTAAAGCAAATGACTCCAAAATGCTTGGTTTTTTTTAAAACTCTACATGGAGAAAGGAACATGGTTAGGAGCATATGTCTGAAGGAAAAATAACGAAGCAGCATATAGTAAGCAGAAATCATTTTCTGGCAGTATTTTCCCAGCTACAGTTGAACTGCCAACTTTAAAGTAGTTATTTTAGCATACAAGATGAATGTATCTCAGGAACAAAAAGATTCTCTCTTCTAATCCTCCTCTCATGCACCCTCCTCAATCCTCTTCTCAGATATGAAGCATTGCTTTAAAAATGCCCGTGGAACAGACTGAAAGAAGTTGCTGGGCCTCTATATAGTTATTTATAATAGATAATCTTAGAATCAATCTTAATTCCAGCTCATCATTTATGGTGTTGGCAAAGTTGCTCCAATGAATTTAGTCTCATCATTCATCTTCGGGTTGTACAGTATCTTGTATTTTATGTATCATCCTGCTTTATCCAGTGGATTCCTCACAAGCACTTAGAGAACCAAGTGAAGGTGAATAACGATCCAAAGGCAAAGCCAAATGCTGAAATACTATGATTTTATAGCCCGTTACAAGAAAACATGGACACACTTCGAATACGCAGAAGAATCTCTTTAAGTAGAGTAGCAATACATCCAAGAATGCCACAGTGTGCTATACAGTCTTTTGACCAAGCCTCTGCACTGTCCCAAGACACTGAATGCCACTCGAAGTTAGCAGGACTGTTTAGCTTTGCTGTCTATGGTCATACCCCAACTGCATTCAGTTATGCTTGGGAACTTGACAAAAATCTCTTTGCAAAAAACCCCCAAAAACCAGTAATGGGATCATCCATTCAATTGAAAGTTACATCAAGACAGGAACAATGGGACAAGTGCAGAGTTTTGATTACTAGAAACCACACTAACAAGTGCACAAGGATCACACTAATGGTGGCATGCACTTCACTGATTTATTGCACTGGAGCCGTTTGTCTAGTGACAAGTCCTGTAGAAAAAAGAATGAGCCAAGCCGGTAAGTTCTTTCAGAGAACAGCTTCATCCACAGCATCCTCTATAAACCTGCTGGAGAGGGTACTTCTGCCGAAACCCATGAGCACTTTACCCCAATAACAGAGATGTTTCATTAGGTAACTGAAGCCAAATCTCCTATCTTAACCATCTGGAAGAATTCTGCAACATGATCACGAGAATCATGAGTTCTACTTCAGGCTCACCATATCTCAAAATAGACCTCACTAGCTTCCGCATCCCATTCCGTTACAGGGATCACATTATCTAGGGTCCTGCTATAGCATGCTGGGTCACAGCACCTACTCGCTAAAATGATGGTGGTAGTGACAAGACATGAGTCTCCTCTCAGTCTCCTTATACTGCAATGATCACTCAGACACAGACAAATGTTTCAGAACAGGGAGAGAACTAGGGTATCCTGGGGGAGGTAGGGGGGGAGGAATAAATCATCGTCCCATATGCCACTTGGAAATTCTTCAGCTAAAACTCAACCATAAGCCACCAATTTAAAGCAATCTGGGGAAAAACAATAGGAGTAGCAAGCATCTTCCTCGTCATCCAGTAATAATCGCCATGGCTGTCAACCTTTACCATTGCTACAATGAAAGCAAATATCACTGTGCTTCCCTGCTGCTTACAACTGCTTGGTGTAGAGATCCATGCCAAGTTACCTTCACAAGCATAGCAGCACACAGAGAAGAGGCCTCAAGGCATCCCTCCACCGGTACCAAACAGAAAACAAGAGTGAGATGCCAGCCCACAAGGAAAGCCTTCGGTGAGGAGTTGTTCACGGAGCCTTACCTATGTACAGGGAGGAATCTTTCCGCCTCACGTGGTCATCAATGTAGGAAACTCCCAGGGGCTGGACAGGGGTAGCACCAATGCCCAGGAGGACCTGTGCTCCAATGAGCAGCAAGTACATCATGTTGGTAGCAGTCCTATTCCTGCAGATAAGGTCTGGGTCCGGTCCCTCATCGCTGGTGGACCCATTGGCAGCACACACATCCCTCCCTTCAGCCCCCCAGCGTATTTCTCCTGATTCATATTCATACTGGTGGGTTAGAAATTCAGGCAACGCGGAAAGGAGGGCACCCAAGGCCATGACTATCCCTCCACATCCTATCAAGCGTGGCCGGTGTCCTCGGGCTCCGAAGTAGCTCACGAAGAGGATGAGGGCCAGGTTGCCAATCTCGAAGCTGCTAGCAATGACGCCCACGTCAGCACTCTGAAGGTTGAATCGTCGCTCCAAGGTGGTTAAAACACTCACCTACAACAGAGAAACCCACAGAAAATTACCAAAAGGAGTATGACCTGCCTTCCACCCTCTCCATATGTCCTGCTAAAGCATAAGTTTCCTTGACTTTCCCTTGGAGCCAAAAACATACACATCAAGGACATCCAAATCACAGTATAGTAGTAGTTGACGTCCAAACATAATCTGACCGTTGAAATGCAGCCATATCAGAAGGTCCTAATACCAAGTGACATTTCACAACCTACCACCTGTCTGAGCACATGCTCACTTCCAAATTCCTGCGTACACTGATGTACGTTTTGGATGCTTGCAGACACCCATGACTCCATGACTGGTTATCCCCTCTTTGGGCTCCCCTTCTATCTGAATACACAGCCTTCACTCTGCAAACACCACCCCACAGAACCAAGGCACAAACCACACCAAGCTTCACTCCATGCACCCAGTCCTTCCCTAGGAATCAACTGCAGTTAGCAAGCAGCAAAAAACCTTGCAGATTCTTGGCTCATACACCAGCACAAGGCCATCAAGGCAGTCAGAGACAGTGATGCACAAACAGGCAATTTGGCTGGCATAGTAGGTCTCTATTAAAGTATATAAATAAAACACTGATCAAAGGGTTTAAACCCTCTGTGGATTGCTTAATGACACTTACAGAATATTTTTGAGAAGACAGGCCAGTTAAGATTTACATAGAAGTTTTAAGTCCACCATGAAGAAGGGAAGATTTAACAAAAAGTGGTTATTTAACACTAAGAAGAGAGAAGCACATGAATAGTCTTCAAATATTTAACACTGCTGTGAAAAGGAATGACCTGTTCTTTGTAATCAAAATAGGCAGGACAAGAAGTGACAGGTTTAAACTGCAGCAGAGATTGCTCAGGTTAAATACAAGGTGGGGAGAAACCAGACTTTTACTGGTAAGGATTGTGCAGCTGAAATATGCTGCCTGGAGAGGCTGCAGAGGTCTTTAAAACAGCAGAGACCAGCATCTGTCAGGAAAGACACACGTATGACTGATCTTGCCATAGGGCAGGAAAATGAACTGGATCATCTCTTGAGAGCTCATCCAGTCCTGATTACATGGTGCAATGAAACACAATGTGGATTTTCTGCAACACTCATAGCACTGATGAAAGTATGAAGATGAAACATTAGGTAGCTCACTTGCTGTCATCTGTGCTCGAAGGAGAAAACTCAGCACATTCTCATGTCTATAGCAGTGTCCCCTCTTATAAAGAAAAAAAAAATAACAAAAGATATCTTCGACATGTCAGAAATGCCAAAGACTTTTACCTTGGATAAAAGACTATCTTGTTTTTCAGATTGCAGAAGATGAAAATATTTAAGGTTGTCCTAACACAGGAAAGTTTCTCTATGAAAAAAAGAGATAGAGACCTCAAAGCATATCCAGATAGCCCCTGGATAGAATAAAAATAGCCTCCCACTGGAGGCACCGAAAATCTTTACTGATCAACCTCATGAAGCAGGAGCCAGTCTGACCAACTTTAAAGTATTCTGACAGCAGCTCTTCTCTGGGGCAGTCAGCCTATGTTAGGGTACACCAGGGCACAGTTGGACAAAGAAAGCCCCGTCAGCAACTAAATAGAAAAATGGAAACAACCCACTTCTGCTTTGCATAAGCAAAAACTCCCAAACCTGACCCTGATAAATGTCCAAGTCAGATTTCCAAACTAGACTGTTCTAATGATTTCGGAAAATTCAGCCTTCATCCCATACAGGCAGTTTTCATTTTATACTGCCACCGTAATCCTTCCCCTCTAAAGAGCCAAGAACTGAGCAAGGCAAGAAAAAAACCTAAAACAAACTAAAAATCAAATGCTACGACTGAAGGCAACGCAATAGCAATAATTCTTCCCCATGGCAAAGCCAAGTGACGATGTGCATGACAGAGGAAGAGGAGATCGCCACTTCATTTGAAACACCGGGTGGTGGTACCTGCTGGGATGAAACTGATCTGATTCACCAGTGGAAACAATGTCCTCTTGTGTGAGGGCACAGCACAGCCTGTCCCTGCTCCTGCAACCTCGTCTGTGCTGCTCCATGAGCAGTGCTTGAGCACACATCTAACAGCAACATCACTGTTCCCAACCATCCAGGGCGACAGAGCTGAGCAGATGGGGAGAGACATTGCTAGAAAACACTATGTTGGTATTTTCAAAGCAAGGCACACCAAGGTGGAGGGATATGGACAGCATCCCATTGACCCAGGCAGTCCCACAAGACATTCATATGACAGAGCTACATTTATCACCCACAACACTGGGCTGGTTTTATTGCAAGGTGTGATTGCAAGGGCTGATGTAGTCAGACTGGTAGGACTCCAGACTTCAACACCACACAGCAAACACCAACAAAAAAAATCTAAGAGATGCAAAGCCCCTGCTGTGGGAGCTTTCCTTCACACTACTACCTCCAGCACATTCCTAGAGGAACTCAGTTATAGCCGAGGTCCCATGAACACCAATTTTGGCGGAATGAGGAATCTCTCCAAGATGAGTATATAACTCTGAGCATGCAAAATTCTGTCTGTAGTGCCCATTTCTGAGCTGTACCTAGATAGGAAACTCATAATTACTCATTACAGCTGTTTAAACTGAGGCATAGAGAGCCAAATATTAATGAGAGAAATACAGTCAACAAAATTAATTTGTGATGGAATAATTTAGGCTGGAAGATTGAAAGCCAACAGAAGCGATTTCCCAAGGCCAACTGGTATTAACTATCTTTAGAAGTCTCTCCCACATTTTGACCTGGGTGCCAAGTTTTAGGCTTTTACCATACATACATATATATACACACACAAGTCACTAGAAAGCAGCATGGCATTTAGAAACACTCAGATGCCACACCTTACAAGGGTCAGATTTTTGGACAGCTGGATTTCAGATAAGAAACTGCACCATTTCTAAATGCAATTCACAGTGACAGAGACAGTAAATTGGTGACAAACCTGGGAACTAAACCCAGAAGTCCCAGTTCTCATTCTGCTCTTATTTCAGTGGGATTTCAGTTGTTCTCTTCCTTTTTGAAAAAGTTAAACCATTCACAATACAGAAAGAGTCTCACCATCCCCTAACTGTTTCTTGCTTTGCTTTGGTGTAGAGACTGAAACAAAGGGAGGAGGAGGACACTGAACACAAAGAAAACTCCAACCCTCCTGATAAAAGCTGGCAGCTCTCCTTCTTCCTCTGGCTGGACTGCACTGCATTTCCCAGCTTGCTCCTTCTGGCTGTAGCACTGCCACCCAGTGCTACCAGGTCTGCCTTTATTAAGTGGGGTATGGGGTGCTGGGAGGGTATGGTGAAAGAACAATCACATCAGCCTTAAGCATTCAGAGGAAAACAGCATCCAAGTACAAAGTGCTGAGACCAGCACGAGCAGAGTAGCCTCCCAATGCTGACAGTCATGGGGAGGGGGAGGGGGGAATAATATCCCAAAATAAATACAGGGCTGGGAAATAAACTGTCAACATGCAGCTTTTTAGCCAGAGAACACCAGGAACACAACTGCATTACAGCCAGGTGGCTGCAGTGCAGACAGCACAGCCTAAATTTTTGCTTTGACATTGGCTGTGACCTTAAATACACAGGCCGACTACAAAATCAGCGTTAGCGCAGCAGAGATGTTACCGGCATTTATTCAAAACAAACCTCTGCCCATGGCTAGAATCATTCTCCTACTCGCCTCTATACACCACCTTTCCGAGGCTTCCTGCATATAAGGTGTAACCCAAGTACTTGCAGTTTGTGTATGGGAGGCTCCCAGTGCCCTTGTAACTGTTAGGTAAAAAGGCACCGTACTGCCCGTATTTCCTTTCACAAGCCTGCTCCCCAGCAGAGTAGCCATCACGGCTCCTAGACACTAATTCTGTCTATCAAGAGTTACATAAAATGCTGCAAAAGACACAGCAGGTCTCTGTGAAATACTGATGTCACGTGAAAAGCCTGCAAGGATGGGCGCTGAGACCAGGTAGATCATTCAAGAGTTCAGCCCACGTGGATGTTGGTTTAATAGCAGGGATGCGGGCAATGGAGTGGTGCCGCAGATGGACAACCTCATGCTAAAACACAGGGGGAAGCACCAGGAGCCCACATTATTAGCTGTGAAGCTGCTATTTCCTGGCTCCTGTCAATTTACACAGCTGTTTTGCCAGGGCTGGAAAGAATAGATTAAGAGGATATTCAGTTAAAAAAGCTTCTAACCTAAGATGAAAACAGTTACCAGGAAGCTATTACAACAGCCAGTAAAATTCAGGCAGACAAGATACAGAAGGCAGTTTGACCCCAAGAAGTTAGCGGTGTGAAACCACACAGTGGACCAGACAAGCCCAGAGAAACCAGGAGAGGACAGAGGCAGAGAGAGCGTTGCAATCATGGCAAATGCCAGTGCCCATGCTGTTGGGAACAGCACTGGAGCTACAGCTTCATGCAGGTATGCAGCTGTGCCAGAGACAGCTGTACCTTGCCTGCTACTCTTATACCCTCACACCTGTCCTGCAGATTGGTCCTTAGCAAGTCACTGAGGCTCTGACCAGCAACGTACTTCAGCTGCAGCACTGTACACAGCCCTCGATCATACCAGCCTCATTGCCTTTTTCCATGTCTCGAGGCCTCACCACCCCCTTTGATAGGTACTGCCTTTTTATCTCTAACTGCATCCTCTGTCTCCAGTGGGATTTCCATTTCACCCACTGCAGGCATCTCCCACCCAGTTTTGAAGAGCAGCTCCACAAAGATTTCGCTATGGCCATAGAGGGAACAGCAGGACTGTGCCGCTTTTGTTACTCTGCAAGCTCATGCTCCTCCAGACTACGTCTACACCGTATCAGTCAACTGGACTGCTGTAAACTAAATCAGGCTGGGCCTCTGTGCACCTTGCTCGAGCAGAAAGAAGGCTCAGGATCTAGAAAGATCATGTAACCCAGCCATCTGCCTTTCTGTGAATACATTGCCTAACATACAATAACAAGAAGTAACTAAAACTTACCCCATGCTTGCACTATCTCCTCTTCTTACAGAGCCACAGAAGTCTGCACACACACATTTGTCTCTGGTGATTTCGAAGACTAACCTCAAAAGGACCTAGGCTAAACAGGCCTCCTAAATCCACACTAAAACACTCTTCAATGACTGAAAAAGGAAAATGATTTTGCATAATGCACACAGTGATAAATGACCCACATAAAAAAAGAGAAATCAATCACCACTTTAAAATTTTCCAGCCAAAGCAACTTATATTGCAACACCTGTAACTAAATCCAGGGAAGCTTTTGCTGTGCCATTCTGGACTTATTTCAATAATACATGCTCACATTCATCATTCCCGTCTGCCCCAAATCTATACATCTTGGCATTTCTGAACCAATGTAAATTTGTTTTCTCTATAGGCTGTTTATTTTATATTAACGCTCAGCAAAAATGCAACCCACAAACCTGCTTCAAACTATTGCCCCATTTTATCACTAAGAAATGAACTGAAGGCTCGGGCCACTATTACGGAGTCAGAGACACAGTGCATTGAAAATGAATATCATATTGTTCGTATCTCCAATGATCAAGTCATATTCACCCACAGAGCCTACAGATAAGTTCATTGTATTAATAATACATGGTTATATATAGAAAACACATTGACTTTATGCCTGAAGGGTCTTTTTAGAAGGCTTCTTTTTAATGTAAAATACATTTCCTCAGTTATGTAGTAAGAGATCGGACTTGAAGAGACATGTCTGCAGTGCTATGAGGTGTAAAATAATTGCCTGGCAACTATGTTCCCTAAGGAAAACAAACGCAAACCATCTCAACCATCTCCTACAGTCTCCATTAGAGAGCATGGAAACACAAGATTCCTAAGATGCAAAGCGACCACCCCAGCAAAAAAAAGCCACTACTTCCACACGCCTCCACCCACTTCTTCAGATGTCACCTCATCCTCTCTTCCAGCAGCCATGGGAGATGGGGTGAGGGGCATCCCCTAGTTGGAGGCAAGTTGCCTAGTTGGAGGCAAGTTCTCCTCCCCGTAGAGCTGCTATCCATGGGCTCAGCCCCCACTGCCACCCACCCACCCTCCCAGCTGACAGCACAGCCACCAGGCTCAGGCTTCAAGCCCAAGTGAACAATGCTGGTCCTCTGGTCTGATGTTTTTTCAGCTCCGTTTTTTAAAACGCGTACAATTCCCTTGGTGTTTTGCCTACTCCTTTGCTATCGGATGATTGGGAGGAGGGCAACAAACTTAATACCCTTTGCCCAGCCCCAGGAACCAGCATTCCTTGCTGCTCCCCACCCTGCTGAAATAGTGAGGGCATCAGGACCTCCCATCTCAGGCTCCTGATCACTTCTTTCAACACCATTTGCGGGCCAATAAAGTCAGTGGAAACTTGAAAGATGTTCTCACCGCAGATGCCGACACCCATGCTGGCTTTGGGCACACCAACATAAGGGAAAGCAGAAAAGGGTGGCGATACAAACACACCCAAGCTGGCTCTGCCTCAAGGTCTGGAAATCATCTCTGCACAGACATTTGCATTCACATGACAGGGATAATAGACGCCGCAGCTGAACCACTGCTGAGAAGTAGGGTGTTATTAGCTTGGCTGTTGCGGCATGTGCCTGTGCTGTTTCTAGGCCAGCACTTGAAAATTTGCAAGTTACTGTACTGGTGCCACGAGAAGTTTGCAGCTCGGATCTATGCTTCACTGGTGTGAAAAATTCATTTTATATTCTAGTGACCAGCTCTGAGATTACTGACACAGTCCAAATTAAACACACATTCAAAGTCAGAATTATCAGGGGCCTGAGTAGAAAGGGTATTGCACTATGCAGCAAGAGAAACAGCACACCACACTCCTGGTTGAGGCAAGACGTGTTTTTGGCAACCCCTGCTCTCTGGCACCATGCAGAAAACTTTTCTGCCATCTCTTGTACAGCACTGTGCATCTCCTCCCCACATTTCAGTAATCACAGCATCCTGTGCCACTTGCCCGCAGCCAACGTAGGGCACAAAGCACGTGTACCTGCGTAGTCCTTTGCTGGGTTACGCAGCTATGCCACAAAGACAGCAATGCTGTGCACTGCTGCACGCTGCAAACGGAGCAAAGAGCAGCCAGCACCCACAGAAGATATCCTGTTTGGTCAGGAGTTGATATACCAGTGCAAAGCCACAGTTTGTTTCAAAATAGCTTAAACAGAAAAAAAGTCACACGCCTTGGTGTTATGCAGCACATGCAGCAACAGCCAAGTTAAACGAGTGTTATTTTCCACTACTGTAGTGAAACTGGGATCCATACTGATCAAATATGCAACATCAAACCCAAAGCTCTAATCCAGGGAATTGTTCTAGCACATGCAACCGGGCTGCTATCTTCCGCATTTGCTTCCTAAGGATCCTGCACGAGACACAAGGGACTGACCCCCTTCCCTGCCTCCTCTGAGGAAGAGAAGGAGCACTGCTCCATTTCGAGAGGTGTGAACAAAAAGATCCTTGTCAGGGGTGTTACTTGCAACTACCCCCTCACATCCATCATGGAAAGCTAGCGTGAGTCACCAACAGCTCAAAATAGAGCCAGGTACAGAGCACCAGGCCACCGTGAACATCCTCGCAAAACTTGAAAGGCTTTTTCTGCCGCTCTGAAACAGATGTGCATCACCGCTGAGATCTGCTTTTTTTTTTTTTTTTTTTTTTTAACCTTTTGAAGTCCCAGCCTACGGTGGTATTATCACAACCGCGGACTGAGTGTCCATGCAAGGTTTCTGCCTCCAAGTCTGCTGTTCAAGATTCACCTCACTGTGTGAAGGCACACGATACTGACACTTCCGTCTCCGACAAGGTATCTACATAAACACATCCAGTGCCAGAATCCATTTGTAGTCTGCACTGCTCTTTAGTAGCACACATTTCTCATGGATATTTGAATCCTTATTTATTTTTTGCATGTTATGTATTTTCATGGAAAAAGCTCATGGATATTTGAATCCTCATTTATTTTTTTGCATGTTATGTCATTTTCACTGGCAGGAAAACAATGCACCATGAGCATGCAAAGTAGTACAGACCTCAACCCTGTAACTGCATCTTTGTGTGCTTAAAAAGCCATAGCACAGAACAGTGCTGCCGGCACATTTCAAACCCAGAAGATGAAGAATTCCATGTGGAATAAGCGTGCAGCAGCAGGGGCTTGTGAGCAGGGGCAGCCACTCAGCTCTGTCAAAGTAAACAGCCAAGGGAAAGCAGCCAGAGCATCTGACACATTCAGAGATGAATCTCCTGTTTTTCCTGTGGCTGGCAAGTAGGTGTACAAAGCCAGATAAAGATCAATTTAAACTGTATATAACAACTCAAACGTAGGCTCCTACTGCATCAAAGGCACTCTTGGCCACATACAAGACTGGAAACAGATTCATATGTGGGTCCGGGACTCTGCAAACAGGGCACCATCACCCCGGGTTCAGTTCCAGTGGAGAACAGGAGATGAAACTCATGTCTCTAGAAGACTTAACAGAAAAAAAGCCCTTTCCTATGCACTATCAAAACACCGGAGAAGCAGGATCCCAAGCTGTCACACTGCAACACCCTCACTTTTCCACCTCCCCAGAACAATACCAGTTTGCTTTTTTATCTAATAAAATATTTCTTAACACAATGTTTTTACACCTGCAGAGGCGGCGTTGTACAATAAACAGGGCTACTCACCACAGCAGACACCGTAATGGAAGCCCGACAAGCAAACCTGTCATGTGAAGGACTTCATGTTATCTTATTTATGATCAGGAGACACAGTTGAATTCAGGGCTAAGGGTTGCATCCGAGTTATGCCACAGTGCAGATCAAGAAGAGAGACCCACAGCGCAGGCTGCAGCAGCCTTCCCAGCTGCCAGGCATGAACCAGGGCAGGAGTGACACAGGCAGGACACTCTGAAGCAGCATTAATAAAAGCTTTGATGGAAGCTGAATTCAGTTTTCACGGTTGGAGGACAACGGTGATTATATAAAGGCTATATACTGAGAGAGGAGGTTTTCTGACAAGTCCTGCTGCTTTTCTCCTCATCTGCTCTGGCTCTGCTGATATCTCTCGTGCTTCACTCCCTACCCAGCAGCAAGGAGGCCTGGCTACAGCAAACGGGAACTCAGCTTAGGGAAAAGTTAGAGGCATTTCTCATCAACCAGTACATGAAATGCTTTAATTTAGTAAGCCTTGGGAAAAAGGAAGCCATTTAGAAGGGAACCAACAAAACGGCCACATTGTGTTGTCAATCCACAGCACCTTGCAACAACCCATAAAAGAAACACCAAATTACCGTAAGCATCTGCAGGTGGACTTAGGGTGTCTCTAGCACCTAACTAGCAACACCCCAAGCTTGTCCCAAAGCCACATGGGCTGCTTGCTTATCCCCATCTCACACCCTGCAGCCCACACAAGAGCTGTCCGTGTCATCCTGCTTATTTGCTAAGTAACACCCTCCCACATAGCTGTTCACAAGCGACTCATCTCTCCTTTCACGTTGTCTCTGTGCAGAGCCAAGGGTACAAACGGGAGCTGCATGCCGGCTGCTGCCAAAGTTCCCGTTGGAAGAACTGGGCAGGTTGGAAGGTGAGCACAGGGGGTTCATGGTGCAAACAGACAACAAGTCACGGCTGGAAGGTGATCTCAAATCTCTTTCCAGGTGAGAACGTGGTTATTACCTGAGCATTTCCTGGGTGAAAAATGGGAGGTGGAAGTCAAAAAGGGCAGACTTGGGACATTTGCATAAGTTTGGCAGTCCCGAGCACAACATAAGCCACGCAACTTTATGTCACGTATCATCAGATCATCTCCCCATTTTGCCACTTCTCAAAGGTAGCAAGCCCCTTTCCTCCCGAACAGAAGGCAACTTACAAGTGTCTTTTAAAATAACACACACAAAATACCATGTAGGGAATAAAAAAAGTCTTAAAGAAAAAATAAATGGGAGATCTAGCTAGAACTTGCAGACTTATCAAAATCTCACTCGTTTCAATGTGTTCCCTGTAAAATGGTGATACAAGCAACGAGATGTCTCACCAGATGATGGGAGCTCTGTTCCTTGGGATTCACTATGAAGTGAGCTATCAAAAAGCCAATGAACAAATGCATCTGCTGAGGCTGTACATACAGATGCTGAATTTCACCTCTGTGCCTGCAAGGATTAACAATAACTTGTGTCAGAGACAGGCATCAAACAGCAGCTGACAGAATCCCCTCACTGTAGGATCACCAGACCCGGCAAAAATTCAATGAGCACGTGCAAGGAAAACAGAAGTCAGCACCTCTTCCACTTATCTACCAGAGCCTGACGCGAGTGACAGCACGACAGGGAAAGTTCCCATGGAGGACCACTGCTCCTACAGCAGGGGCACACCAAATTTTGGGAGGAATCCAGAATTCAGGCACGGCAGAGCGGGAATGGTTTTGCATTCAGTGTTCAACACCAAGCCAGAGCCATTCACTAACCAACGGGTTAGTGCAGCCAGCATGAGCGCTCTCTCTTTTCTCCTCGTACTTTCCCATCCTCTCGTTTCCCTTAACCCTGATTTCACAGGTGCATGACAGAAAGCAAGGACAAGAGCTGCACACATGGCTGCAGTATTCCCACCTCCAGTGGGAATCTGTGACCTTAGATTACTCAAAGCAAATGTAAGCTTCACTGGGAGATACACAGCAAGCATAGGGAAATGAAAGCCATTATGCATGAAACCAAACAAAACAAAGCCCCTGATATTTCAGCAAAGTGGCCCATGCAGCCCCTGAACATGAGTTTCTGAAACTGGGAGATGATGCTAGTGGACATGTGACGGAGAAGAGGAATAAAACTAGTCCAGTTTGCATGGAGGAAGCTGGAAAACTGGCACCTGCATGAGCCTGTCCGCAGGTTACATTTAACAGAGAGGGTTTGACTGCTGGAAAGATCATTCTTCACCCAGTCTTACTACCTGCTATGCTAGAACTTTTGTCTTCTTTAACCCAAGCTTATTAAAGTTTTCCTCACAACTCCATGCCCATTTTCTTCCCATCACACATACCTTCCTCAGCTGTTTCAAATCCCATGTTTTAATCTCCTTCCACAGTTCTTCACCCATCCTTCACAGACAGCTTCTACATTAATTTTTATTCTCTTTATACTCAGCTTCTCCCTGGTTCCTGCCTCCCCAAGGTACTAATTATAATACAGTTTATTAGCCAGGCACATAACATTTGGACTCTAAATTTGGCCTGCTTTAAACGACGCTAGATACCACGGAAGCAGTCCACTGCAGTCAGTAACAGGGAAGGTGATTTTTGAGAAGTGCTTTAGTGGCTTTGGAACAAGAGTCCCGTTTTCAAAGAGACACTTGGAGTAAGTCACTTCTGTCAATGAGAGTATGGGTCAGAAAGCATCTTTGAAAAATAACACCCTCAGGCTCTTTTAAAATCCACCACTAGCGAAGAGCAAGCAAAGCAGCCCCAAGAAGTCTTTTCCTGAGAACGTTCAAAAAGTAAAGGGCTAGATGCTTCATCCCTGTGGTTTCAGGCAGGTGTGAAGGAAGCAGCGATACCATTCAGGCTGGCAACAAGGCTGCATCATAGCCCAGGGTCAAAGGAGAAGCCCCACACAGCAACCACAGGTTGCAACCACACAAAATTATCAGCCCATTAATTCATTTAATTCAACTTACTACAGTAGCAGATACAGACCTGGTTCAGGGTCTAAAGCCAGGGCGCCTCTTTCATTCCAGTTACCATCACTGTAGCATCTGAGTGCCCATCATCCCAGCCCATAAGGTGTCCAAAGCCAGAGAACACCACAGCTAGCAGCACATTTGCTGATGAAGAGAAAAAGCCCGAAGAAGGCCTGGGGAGGTCCATAACCAAGCCAGGCATGAGCCCAAACATCCCTGGTCTGCATCTTCACCAGAAAATACAAAGAACAGTTGTTCCTCAGCCAACAAGCATTAGTTCACAGGCAAAGCTGTCCTCTCCCAAGTCTGCCACATGTCGCATTGTCCAAATGCAAATAAAAACTGTTTCTCTGGGCATAAGCATTAGCCTTGACTGATGACAGGAGTCAGTTTGGACATGACAGCTCTGGACAGCAAGCTGCAAAGTAAAAGTCTGGCATGAAAACATTACCCATGTAGCAGGAATGTTCCTCTGTCTCTGCCAAGATGCCACCATCAACAGATTCTGACTAGCCAGTATTGGCTCAGAGGAAACAAGTTGCTGTTCCCCCTTCATTTAATCTCTCACTTGCATGAGCAGCAGGGGCGAGGGAGAGGGCAGGGAAACACACAGTGACACGGGCTCCTGGAAACACTCCATGAACTTAATTTTTTGTGACGCTGTCTGGATACCAAGAGTTCTGAGTGTAATCAGGATGCTGAGAATCAAATTGAAAGTGTCTGAATCTATACACTATGCACCATAGGGGGCAAACAAAGGAGAAAGCAAAGGTCATTTTAGTTTCAATTGCATTTCCAGTGCAGCAAAGTTCTGTGCATCTCTTAAAGATCCCATACTTTGAATCCTCAGTGTGATGCCTAACAGAAATCCATAATGTTTTGGTCAAATTCAACACTGGAATAATCAAATTCAACACCAGAGTAACCAGGCACTCCATTCCTGCTAAAAGGGACTGTTAACTAAACCAGAAGACCCCACTTTGCTGCAGGCCATTTGCAGAACATCTTTGTCCATTTTGGCCAACCACACCCCCAAACAGTAATGCCATCTCAGAGCAAGTCATTTTGAAGATGGGGACACAGAAGTATTGAGCTGGACATTACAGGAGAGCCTGGGAAAAAACCCCAAACATCCAGACATGAGACCCTATAGCCTTATACTGATTCCCAGGCTCGCTGTGGCTTCCACAAGAAAGAAATCCAATTCAAGGGAGCCATGGAATAACTATTTGCTGCAACCCCACTTGAAGGACTTTCTCCATACCTAAAAGGAGCCCTCCAACAAGTTAAATTCTGTCTTCCCACCTCCATCCTAGACTCTCCCTCCCTTGACTCAAAATCCCAATTATGCAGTCATCAACTGATTTCAAGCCCTGACCCTGCGGAAACAAAAAACTTGTGTCCTGGAAGAAAACAAGCCAGTTTCTCCTGCCAGCATCCCTCTGGTCCAGCAACGCAGTGAAAGCAGAAAGAACTTTGCATCCAGATTTACCTCCGAGCTGTTACCCTGCTAACCAATTGCTCACTGGATACCTGCCCACAGAATACCAAACATGCAGCTTATTAATGTGGGAGCATCTTGAAAACTCAGAAAATGGCAAGAGACCCTGGGAACTGTTCAGAGATACACTTCAAGAGTTTGCAATTTGAAAATGGCACAGAACTCATTCTAGAGGCTGCATCCAGTATTTCCCAAAAGTCATTACACACAACTACAGTAATTCATTAGGGATCTATTTAAAATAAGGCGGCAAAATAAAAATTCTGGCAAAGTGCTTGTCCAGCATTGAATTAAACTGTATGATTCAAATCAATAAATGCCATCTCAGCTACGAGAGTCTACACCATAAGCCCCAAATGCTCCCACAAGACATAGCAAGAAGAAGTTTGAAACTTCTGCCTTCTTGGTAAGAGCTAGCACTGAGATTAACAGCAACACAGCAGCCTTGATGCAGCCTAATCCACAGAAAACACTGGACTTCTGTGTAGGGCCAGCATTTGAGAAAGCTTGTACAGTTGCGCCAAATGAGACAGCAAACCCACAAAGCTGTGCCTCTAGCACATGGTTTGCTAGCGTGGCTTAACTTCAATAGCCATCAAATAACTCCCAAGCTGTTTCTGGAATCCATTCATTCACAGAGAGATTTGTCAATGCAGAAGTGGCCTCAACTGAGCAAATAAACTCTTGGAAGTGACTGGTTTATCTAGCTCCATGGAATACTTGAAATTTTCCCTTTTCAGCCTTTGCTCTCCAGTTCTTTAAAGTTGGTATGTCTGAATCCCAAAGGCTACGGGAAAGCTTTTCAGTAACTCCAAGCCAGCTCCCTTGATATACAGGGTTTTTTTGAGTATTAAATATCACAGATCATAGCAAGAGAAGAAACTGAAGACAAAACCCAACTTACGGGTTTTGTCATAACACTGTGACCCAAGGGCTCCAGTAAGCCATGTGGCTTTTGATAACACATTTTGATGACAGAAATACAAACTTGGGGCCAAAGCACCCCTCTTTGAACTGAAGCTGGAAAACACGAGCTCAGTGGGCATTCGCTGTACCGAGCACCTTGGACAAGACCAACTACAGGATCACCCAAACCAACCGATAATACAAAACTCATCACCACCCTTCACAAACAAGCACCCTAGACAAGGCATCCCTTCAGCTAACGCGTCTGTCCCTCAGCCAGCAGCTGTGCTGACTTCAGACATAAGGACCTGCATTATAACTAGCCATAGGCAGCAGGAAACAAAGTGTGCATCTCATGCAGAGGCTGAAAGGCCCATTGTAATTAACCACTCTCGGCCCTGTACATTGAACAAGACAAAACCAAACCCCACAGTTTTCCTTTGCTGGTAAGCCCCCAAAATGCTGCCCATTATTTCCCATAAAAGCTCTATACGCCCAACGCTTTCTCTGCCCATCACACAAACTGCAGCACTTGGCATCAGCTATGGGGAAGGTTAATCCCCACAGTAATGAAATTTTACAGACAGCGCCTGCAGGACAGAAAGAATATCACCATGCTTTCATCACACAGACACGTGTTTCTCCTTGGGCTGAACCTAACTGCTGCCCAGCAGCACACCACAAAAAACGGTGGCTGACCACAAGCCGCAGACAGGATCCCAGCACAGGGAAAACCATTTACCCAGCGCCAGCCAACGTTTCTGCAAAAAGGCATGTCAGTGCTCAAACACAATTTACGGTTTACTTTAGCTCATGGGTGAGGCCGGATGCTCTCCCAGCAGAGCACAGCGAGCATCCGATGGAGACATGCTCCCAGTGAGCCTGGGAAGAAGGGGTGGGATGGGGGGAAGGTGATGTTTTAATTTTTGCCTTTGTTCTAAACTTTCAAATCTGTTTTAACTGTCAATAAAAATTAATTTTCCCCAGGTCAAGTCTGTTTCGCCCCTGACAGTAATTGCTAGTCTTTATCTCAACCTACGAGCTTTTCACCTCATTTTCTGCCCCCGCTCTGTTGAGGAGTGAGAGAGCGGCTGGGTGGGTGTCTGGCTGCAGTCCAAAGTTAACCCAGCACAGTACTTAAAGCTTCAACTTTTCTCTTTTAAAGAGTATCCACCTTGCTTGGTTAAGAACAACTTGACAAAAATAGCTTGACTAAACCATGACAATTACAGCTCTTCCTGCAGCTCAGAGAAACTATGAGAAGCAAGGCACAGGACTGAAAACCTGCAAATCTAAATACAAGGTTTTCCTCTTTAAAAATTGGGACCTAGTTATATATTATTTTTCTGTCTTTTCCCAGTTATGGGAAAAGAAAGAATCAACTCATAATTTGGCATCTCAATACAACATGTAACACGCAAACCATGTCAGGATGAGTAGTAAGCATGTTTCCAGCAGATGAAAGTCATTAGCACAGCACAACAAGCAGCAGGACACCACTGGGGGCATTCCTCCTTCAAATTTTTCAAAGTAAGTTTCTTTTAGTCAGTGTTTTTAGCTTCTCTTTTGGAACCTTCTAATGCTGTTCCTCTTCTCCCTTGACATTTCTCAGTATTGACCTGTGTGTCTGTACATAAAGGTCTGGTGTTACTCAGAGGTGCAGGAAACTTGCCCTGCTACTGTATCAAGCAAGGCACATGTCGGTCCTCCTGCAGCCTCTCAGAGTTTCCCTCCAAGGCAAAGCGTGAGGTTTGGCCCACACTCCAGCATCCGAACACTCCCAAGCAACTCTCTGATCTACTGCTAATGATGTGCCAAACTATGTCTGCACAAAACTAAGGAGAGAAGTGGAAGGAGGCAGCAGCTCTTTCACATCCTCCTTTTCAGAAACACAAAACAAGAACTCCAAAACACCATTTCTGCAGCTCTTCCTGTTGAAGTTCTACCGGAGAAAACAAAGACCATTCATTGTTTAACACTGTGGGCTGCAGTCCTATGAAGCTATGGTGTTTTCTCACTCCCTGTTATCCCACTGGAGAATTAAAGGGATGAAACCAATCTGAAACTATAGAAAACTCAGAACTCTGTCCTGCTATGGCAAACATACTCATCACTGCTATCCTCTGCCCATCCCACACTTGAACGTGGGTGCTCCCAACAGCTTTCAGCTGGAAAAGCTTCATCTAATACAGGTTACAAGCAGATTCCAGGAAAAATACTTACTTTTCACCTTAAATTATTCTATAAATTTATGTATCTGATTTAGGAACACAGAAGGCACCGCTACCTGGCACCTTGACTGTAAAGCAATTCCACATCACTTGATTAGATTCTTCAGGTAGTAGAATGTTAACTATCACTTTAAAATACACATATACAACATACACTTCAATGCTGTTTCTTACATATTGATCTCATTGATTTGGTGCTGATTTCAGTTCAGCAAAAAAACCAACTTGGGGTGGGGGGAATATACATTTAAAAAATGAAAAGTGAAAGGTTTCTGTATTGTTCCACACCCACACCCCACAACTCTTCCCAAACAGCCAAGCTTCTTTCAGTTTCTTTGTGGTAGGGTTTGTAGTTGCCTTTTTATTAGGAAAAAAAATAATAGAGGAAATGCTGGATTCAGATGCAAACATCAAAGCACAAAAAAAACCCCACTTGAAAGCAAATCTGCATTGTTGCTTCAGAAGCCATAATGCTGGGTGAGTCACGAAGACCTCAATACAACTGAATTATCCGGGTTCCTTCAAGAACTTCACTGTCGGTTTATGGATTACCATAAACTGAATTTTAAGTCTTTTTCCACTTTCAGTAAACTAAAGCATTATGAATTATACAGGTGAATGGCACAGTAAGTGTTTTAAAAGGACATTTAAATATGAAAAATATGACAATTACAGCAATCCTTGCCCAGAAAATAGATCATTACGTAGCATGGAAAAACAACTTCTGTGCTTCCACACCTGCCCTCACAGCCACTTATCTAAAAGTCACTGGGCCTGCAAACATGCAAAAATCATCCATGTGATAGCTGCAGACACCAACAAGATAAAGGTGTTAAAGAAACATAGGGAAATGAGCTAGCTGCGTGGTGAGGAGAAAGGATACTATGAAGGGAGGAGCAGCAGAGAGAAAAAGCAAAAAACAAATCAAAGCAAATTGCTTTTCTTCTTGAACCATAGAAAATAAACAACAATGATGATAAATATTCAAGCAATCCTGAAATAAAGATTTTGCTTTTATGCTACAAGTAGTCATCTAAAATTACCGAGTATGTTCAGGCACTGCTGCAATACGAGCCCCAGTAAAAGATCTTCAACTTCAATGCAATAGGCACTGTGCAACAGCAGCAGGAGGGGACCTGCCTTCTGCACATCAGGAAGGAAGATTTGGGTATCAAAATGCAGAAGCACATCACATTTATAATAATGCTGGAAAGGGGAAAGCTGCTAACTGAGAGCTTAAGAAATCTGATTTTTGTTCTGAGGTCTTTCCTAGGTTTGCTAAGTGAAGAGGGGCAGATCCAGTCCTACCTGTGCCGCAGATCTTCATCCCTACACGATTACAACTGCATCTCCGCTTAAAATCTGGGAAAAAAGGAGCAGTTCCTTTTCTGCATGCTTTGATCCATCCACTCAAACCGAAATATCTCGGATGCAGGGACCATCTCACTAAGCATTACAGAACGCTTCCCGTAACAGGGCAGAGCCCTCCCAGCACCAACGGGAAAAAGTGCCAGACACTCCAGGAACTCCCTAAACAGCTTGCTATCACTATAGATTGTATTGACAGTTTATGAAGTGTGGCAGTGTGAAATCTCTCCTTAGTGGAGCCGGCAACGCTATTTGCATTGCAGTATGCATCTACAAAGAGACAGAGTCTAATGGTTGCTCCAAGGTGACCTGGAGACGGGACTCTTGGGGTTCTAGTCCTGGTTTTGCGGCAGAGTTATAATGAAACCTTGTACATCAAAATCAGTGGCCCATTTTTCTATGCGATAGGAAAAATGAATTCTTCAAAACCTCACTGGTACACTTAAAGGAGTTCCTACACAAAGTATTATCATGTGTTTATTTAAATTTCCTTGGATGATGCTTAAAATAAATCACTTTGCAGCTTCATCTGGTGTCAATCAGAAGACAAAGCTACACTAATTCATCCAAGCTGCAACCTCACCCCCTAAATAGTATGCCATTGTTTAATCTTGCTACCACGAAGGAATAACTACAGACCAAGGAGTATACAAGTAAGGATTATTATACACAGAGGACAAATTCTTCCTGATGAATTGCAGAGTAACTCTTTCGAATCAATAAGTTTACACTGCTGTAGCAGAACAGAAGCTGGCTTTTGGTTCTTTACAATACCCTAAGAGTAAGGGAAAAGAAAGCCCATGCAACCCGAGAGACACCCCTCTTTGGGAAACGGGGAGTATCTGCCCTGCCTTGCAGAGAAGAGGAGGGATCACAGTTCAGCTGAGCCCTCCGTGGGACAGGGGCTACGTTACAAGTTAAAGAGTCACACTGCATAAAACTACTAAGAACACAGACCTTCAGACCAATGTAATCTCTGATTTAATTCAAGATCCCTTTAAACCTCAGCTGCATTAATACTGCAGGCCATTAAAACTCAGAGAGCTAGTCGTCACATAGTCAAACAGCAAATGCTAAAGGGGTTTTGGAAGCGAAGGCTGGCCAAAAGAAATGAGACATTGGTTTTACAACGGACCATAACATTTCTAACAGGCT
The DNA here is from genome assembly GCF_023638135.1 of Falco biarmicus. Taxonomy (NCBI): domain Eukaryota; kingdom Metazoa; phylum Chordata; class Aves; order Falconiformes; family Falconidae; genus Falco; species Falco biarmicus. The sequence continues at coordinate 63,236,708 of NC_079294.1, read as the reverse complement.
GCTCTTTCTTTCAGGGCTTACAAACATTGCTTGGCCCTTACAGACAAAAGGAAGAACTGCCAAACTTTCCACTAAAAATAGTTTTAAAATTAAACACTAAAATCAATTAGTCCACACACTCACCCATCAAGTGCATTTTGCCTTTAAAAGCATTTAACAAAGAACGCATCAGACTGCAAGTCTGGATTTACTCTGCAAATGGCACACAGTATATAATGTAAAGAGTTAAACATGTTATCTCTACACCATTTCATCTATTAATAGCAGATAAAAGAAAACTTTAAAGTATAAATGCCAGTTACCTACAAGCCTTCCTGGTACTCAAAAATCCAGCCTACACCTGGATCAGAATTAAGTTTCCTCTTATTTATATGCCGTTTTGATGCTAATGAGCCAATGCCACAGTCCTGACTGAAGCCCCACAGGACTAAACCAGGCATCAGAACCCAGAGCTGGATCTGGTTTCTCCTCCACCCTGGAGTCAGGGACCCCTGAACACCAAAAGGCTTCTTTGAGAAGAAATATTAATATAGTCAAAAGAGCTAGTTTAGCATAACTTTCTGTGCAACTCAGCTGCAAAACAGACAATATTCTCTAATGGGAAAGGCATACTAGAAACAACTTTCCAGAAATAACATTGTCAGCTAAGATATATTAAGGGAAAATGAACTGTAAGCAATAACCAGCCAATGCTTGGCAATCTTCATCCCCACTAAAACATTTATTTTCACTCCATGGTTTTTTTTCCCCCCCTTAAATACCCCGGTGACAAATAAATTATGAGCATTACAGCTAATTTATTACTCAGCACTGCTGAGGGCTGAGAATGGAAAGAAAAAAAGAAAAAAAAGACAGCAGTATTTAAAAGCCGATTCTTATTCTAGGAAAATAAATACTTTAATAAAAACTATAATAAATTCAAGGGGAAAAACTGTTCTTGCAGTTAAGTCATCGGACTGAAACACCTGAAACTGGAATTCATTGCCCTGCCAAACTCTTCTCTGCCCATGCTGAGGCCATTCGGGCTCTGCTGCTGTTAACTAAGCAAAACCTTTATCAATAGCTTCAGCTACAGATTCAAGCTCTCAGTCTCTGCCTCAGTTTCCCCATTTGTAACATTTCTCCCACCCAGTTTACTCAGACTGCAAACACTCAGGGGCAAATTCTTTAGCACAGCACCAAGCACAACAGAAAGCTTTGAAGCACCGTGGCACTCCTGTCAAAATTGTCTTTAATAACATCCTCCATGCAGACCCCTCTACTGAGTAGAGGTTCAAGTAGGGTTTGACTGGGTCACTACAACAGGAGACAACTGCTTTCTGCATCAGGAAAACAGTATGGTATTTGTCACATTTCACACAGGAGTGGGAGGGGTTGTGCACCAAAGCAACTTAAAAATCCAAGAGACAAATTCTGCTTTTAATCCCTTAGTTCCCTGGTGTCCATCTCACAGGACCCCTATTTCTGTTAGTTCCAGCAGGAATCCTTTGAAGATTAACTTCTGTATTTACCTTTTATACCTTTTTTTTTTTTTTCCCCTGAATAAGGAATTTAAAAGTTTTCATTAATATCCCAGCAGTGATAAAACTGAACAGAAGGAGGCTGTCTCAGAGACCACATACACACACACAGTCTCACCTGGACTCACCCAGTACTATTTTTACTGCAGATAGGTTAAGAGGGCTTTTGCAAGCTGCAGTCAAACACTGCTGCACCGGCAAAGCTCTAGCTGGGAAGTTAAGCGCCGTTCAAAAGTTTTCATTCAGCAAAACAAGAAACAATTTGGCATTCATTCCCATGCAAACACCGATGCACCCTCCTTGGGAGGGTCCAATTATTTTCCTTTCCATCTCATGCTTAGGCCAGTCATCCTCCATCACTTGATAAAACACATGAATAGCTGCATTCAAAGCTGCAGCAAACAGAGACATCTCAGTAAAGCTCTGTAAAAACAGCTATCTGGAGCACACCAAATAACTGTTTCTCAGCGCGCTTCCCATATGCATGCCCTTTATCTAAAGAAGCCCATGACTTTGGCAGATGTTGGATGCTTGCAACTAGGTCAGTTCGAACCGGAGCAAGTCGAGGCTAAAGGCTAGGGAGAGAAAATGAAATTGCGCTCCTGCTCCACAAACTGTAGCTGTCAAACCGCGAGCTCTTTGCCTTCTGCTAAAGCAGGCATTTCACCACTGGCTAGGCAAAAGATTTGACTGGCAGGGTGAGGAAATGCCTCGGCGATAAACTGTCAGGAGCGCTTGGAACGTTATTACCAGTTAAAATACTCCAAAATATAATGCACGTAGGAATTCAGGGGGTGGGGGGGATGGACAGGGAGGGGAGTGTTGCCAAGGTATGTGAATCAGCCTTATCGAAATCCTCATCGCTGCACGGCCAGCATGACTGATCACACTGCTGCATTTGCCTGAAAGGCACAAGGCTCCAGCTGGAAAACAGAGGTTCCAGCCTTTCCCTCCTCGTGCCATCTGCATCAGTAACGCTCGGCTCTTTAATCCATGGACCTACGCTGCAGGAGAGCAACTGGGGGTGGAAATCATCTGGGCTTTTAAAAGTTGCTGCAAAAACCCTGAGTAACTTCTGCAGCAGGAATGCCTGCAGAGTACAGGCAGCATTTTTCCCGCTGCCACTGCAGTTGCTGGGAAATTCAAGTTTCCAAAAGCACGCAGTAGTAATTAGATGAAACCAATAAATGCATACACAAAACTTTGCAAGAATATGCAAATAATAGGGTGTATTCAGCAGCCCCAGAAATTAAGGCAGCAGCGCAGGCTTGCATTTGCATAAACTATGCAGGATATGGCACCAAGTCATTTTGGAACACGTGCATTTTGCGAACAGCAAGCACAGTAACTGACAAATATTTTGGAACGTGACATTGATCAAACACTCCCTAAAACTTCACACAAGAACCTCAGAGACATCGTCCTAATTAACTATAGACATCCACTGTTGGCATCCTGGGGTATTTCCACTGCTGAGTTCTGTGGGAAAAGAATTGGACTTTATAGATTTTTATCAGCATTTATTATTTATAAAGCCCTGTTGGCAAGCACAATGTTTTATGAACAAATAAAAGTGAATGAGCTTTGCTTCAAAACCACATAATGAATGAATGTATACTTTGTACATATATTCAAGTGGGCGCTGCTCGTTTATTGTACAGTGAACATGGAAAAAAGAAGTTTTTACATCTCTAAAAAGAAATAATAGTATCCACTTCTGAATGTACTGACATGAAAGCCAAGCCCCATCAAAACCGAGCTCTTCAATCACTCCTAAGAAGCCAAGCCCCTGCCTTGTTTTCTTAACAAGCTGAGTTTTTGCCCTCATGGTCTCCCTGTGCATGGCAGACAAAAACCGAGGAAACCAACTTGTCGCCGTATAAGGCAAAAAAAGGTTTCTCTTCCTGAGTTACAAATAACTAGGGAAAGTCACACATGTGGCCAAGCAAAGCAGAAGTATGAATACAGTACTTGCTCACTGCTGACAGGCTAAAATTAGTAGTTTATTCAACTGCCCAGAACTACACACTGTGGCTGTCCTCCGCAGCATCTCCCTATTTGTCTGCCTGCCTGTTTGCTCTCTGCTTTGTCTCGCCCGCTAATTTGTCCCTCGGGAAGCAGCCCGGCACACCACCGCCGAGCCCAACAGCTCCTGTGCATCCCAAGAGCCTGAGTAAATGAACATCCACTTGCAGTCACACCTGGGCAACTCTGCAGTGCCTCCACTGATCTCACCCCAACACAGCACCCGAGATCAGCACTTGGCCCCACAGGACACTCAGTCTGCAAAACCTATTAGGTCCTCCACGCTTTCCATCGAGCATCTTTCCTGCTCCAGCTCTCGCTCCCCCATGACACCTGTAAGCACAGCACTCATCCACATTCGCTTTAAGCACACATTTACCCTCCAAAGATAATTCCACATTTGCATCTGCTCGTTGTATGAAGAGCTGCGTGGCATTTACAATGATGGCAGATAAATTATACAGGGAACGGAGGAACACTTGCCCAGTGCAGCTGGGCCACTGCTTATGCATGCTGAGGATTGTTTTGAGTTTAGTTTTCTTTTTTTCTTCCCCTCACTGACCAGTTGTCTCTTACTGGTTGTGGATCTGCCTGGCCATGGGGCACAGTGCCATGCTGGTCAGAATACAGTCCTGGAGAAGGGCAGGGGAGGGAGAAAGCTGCACCCCAGCTGAATTAACCCCTCTGAGGAGGAAGGCAGGACTCAGAATAGGGACCGCAGCCCTGTTTTCCAGCCAGTGGGGCTGGGATGCGTGAAACTCTCCAAAGGAGCTAGTGTGCTACTCCGGTACAGAGCACGCCACGGGAGCTGGGGAAAAACAGGAAAGAAATGCTAAACTGGCAAGGAGAGAGCAGTGCAGAGGAGTTTGAGGAAAATGCCACACTAGAGACTATTACTGCTGATCCTACGCTCAGACACTGTAGCGAAGCGTGCCAGTACACACACCTCTAGCCAGATCTATACGTTTCCAGCATACCGGTGCCCACCAGGCGACACCAACTCAGCAGGCTCTTCCTTGGCCATTACTTTGACAGAGGTTTACCCCCACTCATTCACGCTGACAGCTCATTTTGCAAGTAGCTCATAGGAAACAACGTTATTTACTTACTAAGGTGTTACTCACATAGAAGAGGCATGTCCCCATCTGGCTCCTACAAATTAAGTGACCCCCACCTATATATTCCCAGGGTACAGCGCTGCTGAATTTATCTCAACAGATGTGATGTAGTTTCCTTTGGAATTACAAATATGTTTCAAACTAAACTTACATGTTTTATTATATGGAGGTAACTGCTAATTTCCATGTTATATTAATAGGGAATACTAACCATGCCACATACCTTAAAAATTACAGATCATATTCAGTACAAATCTGCATAAGTAGTTTGAGCATGTGAGAGAGGAGCAGCACTAAATACCAAACACAAGTACCAAACGCCGAGATGTTACACTTGCTGTATGTTACGTGTATGGCCTCAAAAAGCCTCAGAGATTATGAATACATTTCTTTTCCATGGAAACTATAATTCTCAAATCCGGCAAGCTATTTTGAGAAATTTAAATCAACTATACACTTGCATCTGCTGGAAGAAGAACACTTCATTTGCACAGGCTGCCTCTCGGCGTATACTGAAAGGCACAAGCCCAGCCGTACGGACATCTTTCCAACTCTTCTACTACAGTTCTGCCTCTGACACCAAGCTCCCTGTGCAGATTCAGTGCAAAGCCTTCTTCCGACCGTTCCCTACCCAGCACCAGGGCTTACGGGGCCGCTGGGCTTAACACGGCCGAATCACTTGAGGAGAGCAAGGAAAATTAGGGACGCGGGAGGCATGATGCAAACGCCTCCCTAGATTATCTTGGTACTCACTGAGCGCAAACCGAGAGGGCTGGCGTTTGATCCGAGTTAGCGGCCAGCTCGGATGCGAGCGGCAGCGATGAGCCCACCCGGCGGGGCGCGGGGGGCCGGCGGCTGAAGTTACCGGGCGGGGGGCGGCAGGAGGGCACCCCCGGAGCTGCTGAGTCATTTCAGCCGCGAAACGCTGGGCTGCTGGAAACCCACCGGAGGAAGGGGGGAGGGGGGGGCTGCCCCGGCTGCGAGGAAACTTCCCCTCCACTTCTGCCGCGCATCCCCGGGCGCGGCGCCCCCCGCCCGGCAGCGGCTCAGCCCCCCGCGGGGCTGGGCAGGCACCGCACCGCGGGCCGGCTGCACTCACCAGGTAGGCGCCCACCGTGCCCTGGGCCAGCATCAGCGCGCACTCGGACACCAGGAAGAGCTGGATGCTGGAGAAGCAGGAGACCTTCCTCCGCCGCCTCCGCTGCCGCGCCGCGCCGGCCCCCGGGAGCTCGCTGCCGCCGCCGCCGCCGCCCGCCGAGCCCCGCTTCCCCGGCATCCTCCCGGGCCCCGCCGCCGCGGGATGGCGGGCCCCGCGGCTGCTCCGCGCCGTCCTCCGCCCCGGGGTGCCAATCACAGCGGCAGCCCGCGGCGGCCGCCTCTCCGCCCGCGGGCTGCTGCCATGGCCAGCTCGCCGCCGCTCGCCGCCGCCTCCTCCCGTCTCCCCTCCCCTCGCCCTGCCGCGCTCCCTCGCTCCGCCGGCCCCGCGCAGGCCGGATCCGCGCCCCCGCCGGCGAGGGGCGGGGGAAGGCGCGGGGCTGGCGCCGCGGAGGCTCCGCGGCGGGCGGGGCGGCCCCGTCCCGGGATACGCGCGGGGCGGCTCCGGGGGCCGCCGCACCCCCCGGCTGCCCCCCGCGCCGGCGCCTCCCTCCGCGGAGCCGGGGCAGGGGCAGGCTGAGGGCACGGCGCCCCCCGGCAGCGCCCCCCCCCCCCGCCCGGGCGCCCCGGTGGCGGGCCGGCGCCCCTTTCTGCGGGGCCGAGGGCGCCCCTGGAAAAACCGCATGTTCCGAGAAATAGAGCAGCAAAGGGGCGGCGGGTGGGGGGCGTCGTGCGTGGCCGTGCCGCTGGCCCCGGGGCGAGCGCCTCTGCGCCGGTGTCCCCGGCCACGTGTCCTCCTGGCGGTGCCTTTCCTTGTCACCCCCACCTCGAGTTCGAGTTTCAAGAGACAGTGCTTGTAAAAACCGCTCACCATCACTTCTACGGTTACAGATCGCGTTCCTCGGCGGCGTAACCGCTAAACCTGACCTGCCGCGCTCCTCCGGCTCACGGCTGGACCCGCGCCGGGGGCTGCTGCCTCCCTCCTTACCTAGGAAACTTCCAGTGAAGCTCTGTCTGTTCCTACTGGGATGGCTATGGCCTTTGACAGGAACATTTTTGGAGGAAGCACCGGTTACATTTTGCAAAAACAACTCTGCTTTGGTTCGTAAATTTCACTTTCACAGGCGGTTGAGGCTTCCAAAGGATGCTACCTCTGCAAATGAAACTTGAGAACACTAATTTTTCAAGGCACAGCCCAGTCATCACCAGTCACACCAGAAAGACAAGGGAACTAGTTTTAAATAAGCCCCTTTTTTCTCTCCCAGGTCTTTTTCTGAGTTCTTCTTAAATACCACCGTTGTTTGGGAGCTTTTTATTTGGGCCTTTTTAAATGTGACTGCCACTCATACAGCTCTGAAAACTAATCTGGAGCAGAGCCTCCACCCATGCTGATGACTCTTTACCAAGACCAGATGGTGCTCATTGCCCCAGCAGAAGGGCAGACCACTGCCGGACAGGAATGTGAGAGACCTGGCACGCTCAGCTGTTGCCCTTTGCTCATCAGCTGCCAACAGCTCCCTCCCCAGCTGAACTTTGGCTTGCCACAGCTTTTCCAGCCCGTCTGGGCCACATCAACAGGTGTCAATAGTCCAGGCACGAAGTCTCCAACACTGATGGCCTCAGGCAGCGTTATCACACAACTAGTGCAGAGAACAGCCTGGTGCTTGTAGCTGAGTGGTCTAAATTTTAATGAGACACATATTAGTCTTTCAGACATTGTGCACCTCACAAGATGCACGTTAGAAGCTACCTGAGGCCTCAGATGCCAAGGTTTTTGCATGAGGTCATGAAAAACTGGTTCACCTGTACAGAGTTCTGCCCGTTCATAAGGTGTGTTTTCCATCCAGGAATAACTGGTTCTGCCACCAAAACAAACCCCAAAAAGCTCATTTTCTTGAAATCTCTTCAGACTACAGAAGTGGTCATCTCCTTCCTAACATTTTTATTTAGGGACCTCTGCTATAAAATTCTGAAGTTAGAAAGCTAGAAAGATCTCTGTCTCTTGATGGGTAGATTTGCAGACTAATTCAATTAGCGTGGCTAGACAGATGCTTTGCTCCAGGTGGATGCTGTAGTGCGCTGTAAACAGGACGGACAATCTAACAGACTTTTCAACAGGTGAAAATAGAGTGGTGTCTCCTAAAATACTTGAGCATATAGAATTATGGCAAGGGAAGTCTTAAAATTCCCTGCAAAAAGGAAAAATATTAATATTTGGGAAACATTCTGGTCTTTCCAGTCAGCTTTTGCCCGCTCTAGCTTAGGTGCTAAAGGTAGCAAAGCTCTGAAAATATAACTCACTAAGTGTGTATCTGGAGACCCAAGTAACCTTATGCACGTGCTTTTGCAGTTATCAATATTCAAGCGGATGCTTTAAAGCTTTTGGATATATATATAAAAAAATTATGCAAATGCAATCACGTGTCTTGATCACATCTTAGACATCCTGTTGGAAGAGTTTGTCCAGGCTGAGGAAGCAGATATACTGCTTGTCTGTCACAAGGAAAACAGCTGCTAGAAAAAATTGACTCTAATACTAATTATCTGAAACATCTGCTTGGTTAGTTTATTGCAGCAGAATAGAATTATCCCTTCAATTTCTGTCCAGAAGAGACAGAGTGCCTGGATTTTTTTTCTCTTCTTTATGTTGTACACTTGCACTACTTCCTTTAGAAACACTTTCCTGGATTGCTCTGCTAAAAGAAATAATGGGGGTCCTGGATCTCCACCCGAGTACATTAGTAGACCTGAGTTTGCTTTCTACCACCTCTGAACATGCCACATTCCTGAGAGATCTCAGTCGAGTGCTTCAGGGATGGACAAGTGACCTGTTGAATTTAATAGTTAATTATTGTTATACCCAAACAGTTTTTTTGGTCTAAATTGACTGAACTTTAACTACTAATGTGTGGAATACTAATGTTCTTGCATTATGATTAGCCTAGAACAAAAAGAGTCTTTCTAGCTAGAATAGTCCCTTTTCCTTAGGGCTCAGCAGTTTTGCCAATGCAATTCTCAACTGTTTTCCCAGCCGAAGCAAGCATTAACAAGTTTTTTTTTCCCGCAAAATAAGTTGTATTAAATTTCTTGCAGATACCTTGTCAGATTTTTATAAACACTTGAACATTCATAGCTGGGAGGCAACGTGCTGCCATAGATAAGGTTGGACACTACAATCTTTTAATGAGTCGGCTTCCCTGAGACAGTTTTATTACATCTTGTCTGCTGGACATCTCCTTGCTCAGTACCTGTGGGCTTGTGTCGACATTCACCTTTGGGTAACCTTAACAGCTGGAGTCCTCTTGATCTGTCACCATCCTAAAACAATTTTTGCTTTAATTTTTTCCTCCTATTTGTGATTAATCTTACTGAAAATTAGCTGTGCGGTCATGTGTTTTGATACTAGACAGGCATAAGTTTTTTCATCCGTGTCTAGAATCAGTGGCTGTGGTATATGGGGTTTAGGGCTAGCACAGAAGAAGAACCAAGGAAGAGCTGTGAAGGATGAGGACCTTAGTGAGGCACTCAACTGATACATTACACCTCAAGGGGCAAAAGTGTAAATTTAAAATCTAAGCTTAACCATCAGCAGTGTTCGTAACAGGAGGAGGAACAGTGGAAGATAATTTTCCTTGAGCAGAGCTGGTGGGAACCTCTTCTATGAAATGTGCCAAGGCAAACAGCTGATTTGTGTCATTAGGCATCTCTACAATTGCCATTGGAATTGTATTCCCAAACCTTCCGGACATATTTTACAGTCCAGGGAGCTAATGTGCACTGAAGCAGCGGTAGGCACCCCGGGTACCTATTCTTGCTGAGGATGCAGCAGAGAAAAATAAGGACAGGTGCTAAGAGAAGGTGATAATCTCACAGGAGACACATCAGTCCTGTGGTGTATATTAAAAAGAACAAACACCACAAAAGAAGTGCTGCAACCATAACTATGCTCTCATGACAACTGCTCTGGATATTTTCTGCAGGGTGACTGTGTATTTCATCGCTGTCCTTTACAATGCTCTAGGTTAGGAGCAGCTATTAGAGTTTGATACTTGCCCAAGTGTCTGCATCCTCACCCTTCCCCATGGCTATGGTTTTACGACAGGTGTTGGTGCAGTACAGCGTTTGGGTTTCTCTCCTGCCCTGTGGCCCTGCGTGCCAGCCAAGCTGCAAATCACCATTAATCTGGTGTAATTGCCAGAGTGACTGAGGAACATCATCTTGAGAGCCACCTTCGGGGCACACTTGCTTTGGTCTGCCAGGTTGACACTTGTGCTGCTGCCCCTTGATCTGGCAGAGAAGATGCTTTCACCTGCACTGCATTAGGTGCTGGAAAATAATGTTCTGCTCCATCCAAAATTACGCCAGTGAAGTTAAAAAAAAGGCACAGCTGTGCCAGGTACCACTCCCAGACTACACCCACTGGGGTTTCTTTCCAGCATGGCGCAGCCGTGTTGAGGCCAGTTTTCATTTGCTTTAAGCCATTTGGATGAAAGAAAACCTCATGTGTTGCCAAAATGGCTTTGCATGTAGCATAAATCATGTCCCCCTGGCACCAGCTCTGCACCCCTGGCTGGTCCTACTTGGTGCATTTGTCTGAGGGAAGGCTTACATATTAAGAAAATGAGGAATAACTTCAGATATGTTCAAAGAGCAAGGAAGAACACGTAAATAAATAAGAAATCCCAGGACTCTAGCCAAGAGGCTTTTCCTTGGGATGGCTGTGAAATTCTGTTTTGTGATTTTCTGGTGCAAAACCCTATGGATCAACTGGTACAGGAGGGAGGTGACAGGAAAGGATTTTGATCATCTACCAGTGTAGGATAGGGGTAGAAGTGCGCACATCTGCCACGGGTGTACAGCAGTAAGGAGGGTTGAAATTGGGATAGCTTGTGGATGTATCAGCAGCTGTCATTTCCAAGATACCGCAATGCTAACGGTTTTAATGCGATGTCTTTCTATAAACACTTCTGACTTTACTGCCTTGCTATTTTGAGTCCGGCTGGAGACTTGGGCTCATTAAAAAGGCATTTCCTTCAGACATGCTGATTAGATAGCTGTTCCTTCTTCCCCCAGATGATGAAAGGCTGGAGAACACCTCACTGCAGCTAAAAATTGCAGAAAATTAAGAGACGTTAGTTTAACAAAAGGTGCAGGTTCACCTTGAAATCTCCCACTCTGAAAACGGTTTAAAAAAGAGAGGAAATTCTGAAATGTGAGAGTTGGATGACTTGTCTTCTAATGTAGACATTGCATAAACCTGGCTCCTAACCTCTAATTATGGTTTTCCCAAATAAATGAGACTCAGATCTGAAGGCAGCTGAATAATCTCAAATGCCATTGACTCCATGAGGCCCGAGGGCATGTGGCACTTTTACAGGAGAACTAAGCACCCAGCAGGATCATGGTCTAAATGGAAATCAGAATGACTTTTGAATTGAAGCAATGTGATTTAGCAAACACAGTGTAATCGTGGAGTACCTGCAAATATTGACATCAGCCTAACGCCTCATTTAGTAGGAAAGTTAATTTGCAGAATCAGAAAAGGAAAAGCCAATTACTGGACAACAGACTACCACTTTCCTGAATGTTAATCAGCATCAAAGCATTAAAGCAGTGATTGTCGGAACTGTAAGTCAATATATAGTGAAAATATTTAATTTCTTTATTGTAAGGATGAGACCTTGAAGCTCTAATTCTAGAAGATAATTCTATTTAGTCAATCAAAAAAAGAAAAAAAGGGAATGTCATCTGTTTTTATTTTACAAATTGATGTGCATTTGTGAAACAACTAAGATACTCCCATGGTAAGAACACCTTAGTACAAATGTTCTGCTTTCCTGCCACTGTCACACTCTGGAAAATATTCTTGGCGAGACTCATCCGTGGCTGATGATGCAGCAGAAGGCAATGTTCCCTGGAGTCAGTAAGAATTCATCTTCCAGGTGGTGGGGTAGTACAAGGAGTGATGGTGCCATCTTTTGTGTAGGAAGTCACACCAGGCTCTCACACAGTCACAGTTGCCGGTGACACGTGGACATTTCTGCCCAACTCTGAGCCTTAGTCTTAGCGGGTCAGCCTGAAGTTCATTCCTGGGATTTGATTCTGACCCCCTACTTTGGTTTTCTTGTGTTAGTTGGGCACACTTTGGTTCTTTCCGTGTGCTTCCACCTCGTAAGTAACTTCCTTTAATGGCAAAAGGCAGCAGAGCTTTTATATGAAAGTTTGCAAAGTGCTATGGATCAAGGGGGCTATAAGCACTTTGTAAGTGAGTGGAGTTCCAGCCAGACACTGAGCAGTTGTGCCCTGACACTTCTTGCTAGATAATAACTTGACGGACCCAATACTTGTAAGTCAAGCTGTCTCAATAAAGAAATTGTTTACAGAGATACTCAATGTCATGCTGAAATCTAGCCATGGGTGCACAGGCTGACTGTTGGTGGAGCCTTTTATTTACTGTCCATGGCTATATCCTCTGTGGATCTTGTACTTTTGCGTGAATGTTCAATCTACCATTTGTACTTGCTTTATTTAACGCGGTCACATTTTTTTTCTCTAGACGTTATGTGCAGCATGTATCTGTCTCACGGTACTCATTCTTGAGTTTATTGAAATTACTGGTGTATCTCTTTGCAGAACAGATTTTATTAACATCTCTGAGCTAGTAAAAGCTGGTTTAGGGCTTTGCTGGATTAGCTGGATCTTCCCAATGGAAGTGACTTTCCTGTGTGATTTTGTGGTGATTTTGTAGTACTAGAAGCTCTGTAACATGCATTGTAGTGGCAGATGAAAGACCTGCCGGATGCCACTGTGGAGGATGTTACTTCTGTCAAGCTACAAGTAAGGGTGTTCATGGGATGGTTTGAAGCTAAATACTGATCAGGTGGCAATTAAAGTAGTGGCCTATGCTATCAATGAGAGGTTCAAGACAATAAGCACGCACAAAGTAGGACCAGTACAGACAGAAAAGGGAGGAACTGCATTGATGTGTTGTGATGTTGCGCAATAGCTTCTCGAAACAAAACAAGCTCCCATAAACAACCTTTTTACTGCCTCTTTTTTGGCCAGAACTGAATTCTCTTGCCCCTTCAACTCATGCATGATGCCAGTTCAATTCAATAGCTCCTTCTTAGCAGCAGCTAAGAATGTTGTTGGGTGTTACCTTATATACTTATGTAATTTCAGTTGAGCTAGCTTGATGTAAAAGAACACCCTCTTGTCACCTTAGCTATACCAATGCCTTCAGGTACCCGTAAGGTCAGTCACAACTTTTTTGACTGGACCCATATCCCTGAGTTGAACAGTCATCTGCTGGGTTCATGTTAATAAGCAACAATGTGCCTTTGGAAACCAGCAGCACTATGAGTATATAGTGAGCATTTTTGCCAAAATTAAATGTTTTTCTTCTGCCTTGAACTCTACTGTAAGAGCCTGTAATAATTGACTTTCAGCATTCTTGACAGCCTTTGGTCCTCAAAAGGTTTGCACAATGGCTGAGGGAAGCAAGCAGGAGCCCCAAGAAAGGAGCTGGATTCTTATATAACTTTATTCTGGAGAACACTGATTAACCCTTACTATGTATTATTGGTTCAGCTTTTAGAATTAACAGGATCCCTACATTACTCTGTGCAAGCACGTGAAACTGAAATGTCTCTAAACCCCTTTTGTAATAAATAATGCTTGAGTATACTAACTGATGTTTAAGGCAACGGTTATCTGGTATAAACACTTAAATCAAGTGTGAGGGGTGCCTTTGCTGAAGTCACTGCAATAGATTGGCTAAGACCTTGCTGCAGATTTCCCGTGGATCTGTAGGCAAGCTGTATCCTAAGAGCACCTGAGTCTTGCTCCATCTTTTTCGTCCTTAAAGTCTTAGAGGCAGGAACTTCCTCTTGTGAAGGATCCTTACAATGTTTGGTATGAAGGAGTCTAGTATCTCTGAAGTAATGATAAAAACGCAGGACAGAGGAATGCAGGGGACAGAGGAATGCAGGGGACAGAGGAGTTGTTGACCTCGGTAGAACTTAGATAAGTCAGTGGAAGATAAAGAGAATTCACTTACTCTTGGACTGACCTCCAATACGGAACCAGAGCAATGCAATGGAAGGTCAAAGAATAAAAACAAGTCATTTGATAGTGCCTCAGTAGGGCAGCAAAGAGTTGTTCTTCTTGACCTTGAAATAAACGAGGCCACCAGCGAAAAAATGCTCAGTTCATTTACTTACTGTAAAGCTAACACAGCCTGCATTTTTGGTGGCTGTACCAGAACAACTTTCCCATGTCCCCCCCCAGAAAAAGCAGGATGTGGGAGAGGAAGGTGTTATTAGAGGAGATTGGTGAGCTTGTTGTCTTGATGGTTCTCAAATACAGCCTCATCTGATGCTAATTCTAGAGTGCTTAATGATCATGGAGATAATGGAACAAAATGAAGAGCAGCAACAAGGAGAGGAAAAGCCTGACAGGCTTCTTAACAAAGTTAGATACCTGCTGCATTTGTCATTGCTTTTTACAAAAGAAATAATTGGGTTACAGGAAATACCCTGAAAGCTCTCACATGAATGTTTCCTGTTTAGGCAGAGTGACCTGCAGGTGAGCCCTCAGCAGTTATTTTTCATTGGGGAAGAGCCACGGTTTCTACCTCCTGCATTTTTACAGTGTGAAGAGTTGCCAGCAAGCCACCCGCAAAGATGCAGCAGTGAAGGTTTGGATGTTAATCGTTATCTCACAGCACAGAATGGGATGGCTAGTTCAAATGGATTAAAAGATAACTGATCTCTCCATACTCATTTGAATTGCCTTCCCTTCGAGATTAAAAAACATGTCCCATCTTCTTACACATGTAACAGAACATCAAGAGGTGGGATTCACTCCCCCACTGAAATTGTTCATTTTCCCAGAGGAGACCATACGCACTTACACAAAAGAGTTATAGACAGCCTCTAACCAAACAAAAAGAAATGACATTAGGACATTGTTTTCAGAGATTTACCCTGGACCTCAGTGGGATTCAGTGCCATAAAGGCACCACAAGCAGCATTGTCACCACAAGGATGGGAACTATGTCCCATTGCCTGCTCCAGCTCTTGTATTGTCCTGCGATGTAATTTCTTCTTCTGATCTGCCCAGGAGATAAAGCGAATATCAACAACCACCTGTAGTATCATCCAGTACCAACCCTTGCACCTATGCCTTTGCTTCCTTTCTGACTTTCAAATTCTCTTTTTTTGCTAACATCCTAACTATCAATTGCCAAGGATAAGTTTGGCTGCATAATTAGGATGAAGGACAGTTGTTCAGAAGGCGACTGTTATTTTTATATATCTATAGTAATATAAAAATTTCCTTGTAAATCAATCATAAATGTCTATTTAGTGATTTATGACCAGTATGTGAAAGCTGAGAGATGGCTTTGAATGCAGATTTTGTTATAACTTATTTCCTTGAATTTTTGTCCTAAATGCAATAATTCACTATTATTAATAGTCTGTGCACATCAGATTGAAGCAAAATGGAGCACAACATCTTAAGACAACCATTGTACTTATACAAAACTTTCTTGCATAGCTTCCTCCATGTGGACATATATCATTAATCTTTTGACAAGGAGAAGGATCTTGATTCTTTCCTCTGTCAGCATCAAAGAAAAAATGCAATTCTGGAACAGAGCACTGAAGTTCTAGATCTGCTAAGGGGTTGAGAATCAAGGTCTTTAAAAAAATTTTTGGCTTTGATAATATTCAACTTTGTTGACTTACATAAATTACAGCAGTGCTGAAATGATCCTTTGTAGACTGATCTAGAAGTACCACTCTCCCAAGCACAAAGGCTGAGTCTCCATTCTCCTCTACATGGATATTCATTTAGCACCTGGACATGGTTTGCATGATATGATCGTTCCAGAGGGTGATACTCAGTGCAGTCATTCAGTTGTATCAACATGCCTTTTCTTGACCAAGCTGAACAGCCCATCAATGAACTAATGCTGTTGTTTGCTTCAGAATAGCTCTTTACTGGATCTGATCAAAGTAATTCTATCATATTTTCCTTACTGTGGGTTTTTAGTAAGAGTGATGCTTTCCCCATAATAAATACAAGTATTTGAGTGAAACTCAGCTTTTTCTATAATTTTCTACTAAAAGCAGTATAGTTTGTTTACTTGATTTTCCATCAGAATTCTTCTTTCAGTAAATAAAAGCTATGATGAAGATTTTAATTCCTTTTATCTATCTTTTTCTCTGTGTTTATCTGGGAAGTTCAATAAAAATGTAAAAATATGTCCATTTTAAGTTTCAAAATGGAAACTGAAACATGAACATTTTTGTCAAATTGCTTTCTCTATCTTGACTAATTAGTCAGCTGTAAGGGCAGAATGTATCTTACAGCTCCTTGCATTTTATGAATTAGTCTAACACTGCCGACATTACCATGGTGTTCACATCCTACCGAGCTTTTAGTGGTTTTAGCTTTCCTAATAGAAGCATTAGAGGGGCACATTTACATGCTTACCCTGATTTATGGGTAGATTTTATTTGTGGGGAGATTAAATTGTGGTGGGTTGGATCTGTTTGGGTTTCCTTGATAGCCTCTGATTAGTTTTAATACAGGTAGCCCTCACGGTAAATCAAGTGTCTCAGCTGATCTACAACAAAGTGACGCTGTGACTCATTACCTGGTAGACAAACCTTTCCTCGTGTGGCAACTCATTAAACTGAGAAGATTATTTACGATGTTTCCAGTCACCCCAGCTGATGGTGTCAGCTGCTCCATATAGAATGTGAAATATTTGATAGTTCACAGATGACTCATTAAGATCGGAAGAAGTTCAAAATATGGTTTTTCTGAGGAAAGCACAGCTGGGTGATGAATGTGACCATCACTGGGCTCCAGGGGTCACCTGGAAGCACAAAGAATGTCCCCTGCCTTTGCCCAAGGTTAACATAAATAGGAGTTTATTGGAAACTCGGTTATCTCTGCAGTTCTGTAACCTGCAAAGCATGATGAAGAAAGTGCTTTCCTAAAGATATGGAGGTCCCAGCCTGGGCTTCCAGGCTTATTTTTTTTTTAAAGTCAGGCATGTGAGTCCTGTAGAAACAGCACAAGGACAGACTTCAAGCTGGAGATGTCATGAGCGCTGCTGAAATAAAGAAGTTCCTGAGCTTGGAAGCATGACTAATATAAGCCTGAGGGCATGCAAGGCTTAGATACCGCCCAATGCTTGCAGAGCATCTGAACCCAGTCCAAAAGAGAGAAATTACAGCAGTGGTTTGCTTGGTCTATCTTCTTTCTGTTGTTTAGCAGCTGCAATATATTGCATTAAACTTCTTTCTTTCTAGCGCGCTTTGGTGTCCATGCTGATAAAGTATCGGTGCTCAAATACACCCCTTGAATTCAATCACCAGCATGGCCTTCTTAAAAACCTCACAGCTGTACAATTCAACAGAAAAAACAAACTCCAGATCCCTCCATGTCCACCAGTGAGCTGGCCTGCCTTTCCTGAGCACCCGCAGAGCCACGCCAGGAAGATCCTGGCCATTCTCCTTGTGAAATGTGTTTTATTGTAACTTGGACATCTAGTCCATCACTCAGATGGCAAGCAATCTGAGACGAGGTCTGTACTTGTGTTTTCTGTTAAGTGGCTAGCACGCAGGGGAGGCAGAGGAGGATATTAAATAATAATGACAATAATAATACATCTGATAGAGTTCAGTTCTGCTTTAGCACTAAATGGAAAGCTGAAAGCCTCCCTATGGATCTTTTCCATCTTGAGCACCAATGACTGTAACAGATGCATCAGTTTTAAATTAATGACCTGCATGACAAATAATACCGATACATGTGTTTAGGAAATCTGTGCCCAGCTGGAATGTTTTGATTAGCTGCAAATGATGTCGCTGCCATATCTGTTATGTAGCTCATAAAACATATAGATGTGGTCCACTTTTTTAATTTGAGCGAGACAACACCGATCCGTCAATGTGGTGCACCTCCTTTACCTCCAACTTTATCAGAATCTTATGAAATAAAAATAAAAGCAATGAACAAAAGGGCTTTCTTCTATGATTTTAAAAACACCTGCAAACAGCAAAGGATTAGTAAAAAACCAAAAGAGGAATGAGGAAACACTGAAGATGAAAACCACTGATCCATTTAAATACAGATTAAATGATTTGAGAATGTACTGGCAAGGAATATTAAACAGATACAAGCTATTAATTTTCACTCGGGGTCAGCCTGGGAGCTTGAGTAGCATGTAAGGTTCAGGTTAACCCTTCACAGTGGGGAGAATCTCGCCGTAAATCACAGCTTCTTACTCATCTGGGAGATGTTAGTACAGCTCATGTAATAATTGGAAAATGTTTTGGACAGGTGATAATGGTTATAGAAAGGAAGGACAGTTTGGAATGTGGAAAGAGTTCAAAAACTACAAGGAAAGCTATCAAATGGCAAAATTAGAATGAAGAAATACTGATCACTTTCATTTATGTCTTACAGGGGGTGGGGAGGACACTGAGGGGTGAGACTGGTCTCGATTTAAAATACTGTTTGTGCTATTAGAGCTCCTTGTGGGAGCAGAGACCTTCCAGCTCATAGGTCAGTGTCTTGTATTGCAGACTCCCTGTGGGCTGGACTCTCTTGGTCATTTTTAATGTCTATGTGCTACTAGAGTATTTGAGCATCTTCCACGTTGAGCTTAACAAACGTGAAGCTCGTACAAGACTTCAGGATGTCACTGGCTCATCCCTCATTCTGAGGTACAGACGCTCTGTTCAGTGCTTTTGGAGGGGAATGAGGATGCTGGGAAAAGCTGTACAAGCAGTTAATGTGAGGAATTTCAGCTGTGATGTTTCTATTCTGAGTACTCCTTCACCTAAAACAGAGCATTTGCCACCTCTCAGCTGCCTATCCAGCCAAAGTTTTGTTGTCTTTAAAAGAAAATTAAACTGTACAACAAATCACTACATTTGTCCACAGGGGACAGTAAATGCCACTCCACTCATACCTCACTACTCCTTCATCTGTCATTGCCTACTGCTAGAAAAATAATGATGCGAATACCTCTGTATCAGCCTTTTCTATCCTGATTAAGACTGCCAGTCATAAAGGTCACCATGTGATAGACTACAGACCACAAGTCCCCACAAGCCAGTGTGACTAACACATTAAACATTGGATTGCAGCTTGGTCAAGTGACTAGTGTAGTGTGAGAAATGAAATCAATACTAACCCTGGTGAGAAATGTTAGAAATGAGCATTCACCATTGGCCACATTCAGATGGCTGAGAGTCTGGAGTACCATATTTTCATGTTCATAACCTAGATGTTGCCTTAAAAAAATCACCCTGAAACTCGGTAGCAGTGGCAACACTGAGTACTTACTCCTGCAAGTTGTTCTTTGGGTATATCAGTGTACTCAATTTATGGAGCAGCAGTCACCTCCTTGGCGGTCTTGAGCCATCCTGCCCCTGCCATGAGGGACCTGCTCTGGCTGGGCACCGAATCCAGCAGAAACAGCTGTACTGGGGAAGATTCAGGTTGCTCTGCCTGGAAAAAATACCCCCAACAAAACTGTTGTAGCTGTTTCAAGGGGATTGTATTTCTATCCCTCACAAGAGAAATATTCCAGGTATAGCCAGATGCATTTTTAATGACTTGCACATCGTGTGGAACAAAAGGCTTTATTCCCCTGTCCTTCTTCCCGTCCCAGTCTTCCCTATTTTTAACATGTGCTCAGCACCAAAACAGAGAAATCTGTCACTGGCAATTTCTATAATCTCTGTCACTGTGATGCCACGTTACATCTTGTTGAATTGAAATGAAACATGGGTGTTTATAGAGGGCAGGTTGATGTCTGCTATCAGTATCTATTTTTCAGCTGTATCTTTCTCTATTTGGTGTTCAAAGACAGTTCGATTTTTTTCTTGTACATTTTATTTTGGTTTCAAAGGTGCCTCAGTTGAGCAAACAAATAGGATTTCAGATTGATCTTATTATCTGTTTACAACAGGTTGATCTTGAGTTCAGAGGCATCGCTGTTTAAAAAAGCATTGAAGTTGTAGTCAGGAGTAGTGGAGTGTGTTTTATGTACAACCTTCTGGTCTTGAAAGCAAAGACAAGTGCTGAAGCATTTAGCATGTGTGCTCCTTAAATTTATATTTTCCAGGTCAGTCTTAAAGGCAGCCTCTTCCTTATAAGAACAACTCCAATACTGAAGATTTAAGTCCAGACAGGCTCTTAAAACTTGCCCTTGTCTGAAAAATGGTTAATAATAAGAAATACAATTGTGTTTGTGTAACCTTTCTATAGAAGAAACATCTAACTGGTACAGATATCAGGGAAAAGAAGCACTTGGAAGAAACACTGATTACAGTTCAGGTTGGGACATTGCTCACTAAAGGGCAATCACTTCTTTTATTAATTGCTTTAAAAATAAGATGTTGAGAAAGCTGCATATGAAATAATTATGGGACTTAATGATTCCTGTTGTAATCTATGGCAGTGATTCCACTGACTTCAGGCGGAAAAAGTTCTTCCTTCTCTTTTAACAGCAAAAATCAAAGCCACAGCTTGGATGGGCCCTTTTATTCCCCCTGGGTTTGGTTGTAAGGAAATTGGTTGCTGAAAAGGTGAGTGTGGCAAAGATGTGCCAAAACCACAGGGCTTGCCATTGGCTGCTGTACTGAAAACATATTCATTGCACACACCTCAGAAAGCGCAAGAGAAAATTAAGTCTAGGTATGTTTCATTTCTCCAGGCAATTTTTCTTCCTAGGTTACAAGAATCTATTCTTTTCAGTTGTTTAATAAAAAAAGTCACAGAGTGTAATTGTTAAAATGAGTGGTGGGAAATGCAACAGCCTGACAAGAAATTACATGTCTTATTTATCTCCACCGCAGTTGCTCCTCCAGGAGGTGCGCGCTGGTGCAATGTATTGCACTGGAGCTGTGCCTCTGATGTTCGTCAGCGGTACTTCCCCATGGCTCTGCGGCAGTTTCCTCCCCACCGTAAGTCCTAAAGGTAAATGCAAACCCAGGCCTGGAGTAACCTATGAGTCTTACCAGAGACTTATTTCCCCCCCTGCCCTTGCTATTAATGCTGAGGCAGAAATGAAGCATGTCAGGCAGAACTGGAGATCTGTGGGTGGCCTCCTGACTGTAGGAAAAATTAAATCAAAGCTCAAGGAATAGTTATCCCTGGGGAAGAGGGTTGGTGCTTACAAGCTTTCTCTGTAGATGTTTGAAAAATTGCCCGAGCGTGATGTATGGTGCACAGTGCTAGAACAACAAGCTTTGGCTGAAAGAGAGATCCGAATAGATAAGACAAGATGAAAATAATGTTTTGGGTATATTTATTTTATGGAAGTGGCGGTATAAAATCAGATCCCGATTAACCAGATTGGAATTCTTCTGTGCAATGATTTAACAGCATGCTGATGCGCTGATAGCATTTGCCGTCAGCCTAGTTAATGCTGGTACACCATGCTCCAGTCCTACAAAAATTCACTCATTTTCACAGATAGCTATCTGAGGGCATTGAGGCTCTTCTGAGATGGATGGCTTCTTCTGTTGAAGACCCTAGCTACTATTTTGATCAGCACAGTGTAAAAAACCTGCAGGGAATTTAAATTAGATTTAAATTATTTCTCCAATTTTGCCATCATTATGTATATTGGGAGGAAAGGGAGCAAGCAAATAATGAACAATATTGCAATTATACCTTCAGAGGGTTTGACTTATGTAGGGCAACTGGGCCAACAGATGGTGAATGCAATTTGATGTACAAAAGTATGAAATAACTGATCTGGACAGAAGGATTAAAGCAGGGTGTGCGTATAAATTGAAATGGATCACGAAAAGTATATTGGCCTATTATGGGAAATCACTGAAGCCTGAGCACAGATGCTGCAAAAGGCAGCAAATCAAACTGCACTGGCACAGTAATAGAAACAAAGACAAAAGGTGAGAGTGCTATTGTTTTAGTCTTTTGTGTGCGGTACAGCCTTTGATCTGCTGCAAGGAGAGAGCTGCCTTGGGAGAGAGGCACTGAAGGATTTCGTAGGGAGCAGAAAGTTCACAGGGGCTGGGCTAATTTGCATGGTAAACTACAGGGTGATGTGGTGATTTTAGAGAAACACCTTTAAGGCAAGGCTCCATCAGGGCGTACAGTTTCGTACAGTAGCGCTCAGTAAGACAGAGCATCCTAACAGTGTTGGCAAAGGGGCTGGGATGAGGCAAAAAGGCCAGGCTGCCTCTTCCGAAGCATAATGCGAGCAGTGAATAAGTAAAGTGAGGACACGCGTTTGAGAGTACTTAATGGGAAGCACCAAGTTTTTACTTGATAATAGCCACTTAATCAAACAGGCCTTATATAAAGTCCTTCTAATCCTACCTCATCAGCAGAAGCTCTGCATCACTGGGCTATTCCCAGGACAGAAGTACAGTTTAGCTGACAAAGACGACTAAAAGATATCTGGAAATTTGGGCAGTGCTGTGCTGCTCATTCTCTAAGAGAATGCGTGCACCAGACAGTGGTGCACCGGTGGGGATCCCCAGGGAAGCGCTGGCTGAGCTGGTTCCTGAGGTGGGCTGGGATATGGCACACACTGATGTGGCTGCGCTGCTTCGGGAGTCACCCCTCTGCTTCTCTGCTCTGCACAGCGCCACGCATTCTGTGCAGCAGGACAGCCCGCTCTGCACGCACCCCCGGGACGACCAACTCAACCCAGTTCACCTATTGTATTAAAAAAGAAGTGTTTACCTGCTTCAGACTGACGTTACGAGGAAGTGATGCTGTCCCTCCTCATTGTTAGGAAGGAGTGCCTCAGGGAGTCCCCTTGCCTACGCGTGGGACTGCGGAGCTGACAGCAGAGTATAGGCTCTGGGGATCTTTTGGTGTGATCCAGGAAGAGAAATTGTGGGCCTACCGCTGGACAGGTCCAGTATGGAAGGACACCTGAAGGATTCCCCAGAAGCAGGGAAAAGGAAAGGCTGTGGGATATTCAGGTTGCTGAAGTAGCTCACTGCAGCTCTGTAAATGTTCAACAAATGATAAATTGAATATGCTACGCCAGAAAGCCGTGACCAATCCTTTTGTCTAAACCCAGAAACACCCTCGTGTTCACTGTAGAGCTCTTTTAGCAAAAGCGTGGTGCCACAGAGTCCCTGCTGATCTGAAGTTTCATGGCATTGCTTTCCTACCTGGGGAGGCTAAGAGCATGTGGCTGGCCGGGGCCAGCAGGACATCACGGTTTTCCTTATTTCCTAGCTGGCTAAGTTCCTTTTGGCTGGACATTTGGTGGGTGGAGGGTTGCTTCAGTTCATTTCCCACCTGTTGCCGAGCGAATCAGTTCATTTACTTAGAGCTCCGATTAGCAGCGCTGATACAGAGGCATGAGGAAGTTCTTTGTGTTTTCATCCACTCACAGTCACACAGTGCAAAACCAAATTAAACCTTCACCCTAGAAGTTTGTCCTTTGTGAGATGCACTTAATTCCTGCAAAGGCCCTTGGAGTGCTGAGGAGTCAGAATGGCGTGACCTTGAGTGCTGAGGCACAGTAAAAACCTGACTTTTGGATTTAATGGCAGAAATAGAAAATAAGAGCATTGGAGAAAATCAGTTTAGGGCAAGTGAAAATGGATATTTCGAAAAAATAGTTTTCTTCAGCTTTGGATTATTTACCACTATAAACTTCTCCCCCTTTTAAAAAATCAGTTCTAGGTCAATTTTTCAGTAAAAATTCCTGTCTCAGCATGAAGAGGCAAATCTTTTTAGTTTGAAAACATACCCCTGCAACTGGCATGCCTGCAGTGAGATATTCTGTTTTAAAAATGTGAACATGAAAGTTAGGACATAAAAACTGCTCCCCTCACTTTTTCCAGCCTACTCTGTTAGCCTAAGTCAGCTGAATTGTATTGTCTTAGTCCACCTGAATTGCTGTTTTTTAGGGAAGTTTTCTTGCTGAAAATACCTCAGCTGGACCCTTCCCTGTAGCCACCAAATCTTTAGGTTTCAATACTGTTTTGTCTTCTTTTTTATTCTCTTCTTTCGGAAATTTAAGGGCTGACAGACTGAATGGAGAAATTTGCTGACTTGTTTGACTATTCCTTTCTGTTTCTCTTCTCCCCCTCTCTCAGGGATGATCTCCACTGCCCTAGATCCCAGAACCTGCCACATCTGGAAAGAAGGCGTCAAGCTGGAAGACAGGCCAGTAATACGTAAGCAAACAGTATGAGCAAAGTTATAGTAATTAAGAGGGAGACCTGAAGCAAAAGCAACCCTTTAGGGATAGGTTAGTGTTAGTTAGCTTTAAAAGAAATTGCAAGTGTGCTCAGACCTTATTAGTAGATATTCCCTGGGTAGACAATGTGTAAGACATCTTAAGAGTTAAACTGGAAAAGAAAAGCTTCAGTAAGGGCTGCTTAGCTCTTAGGAAGGACCAAGAAGGATTTAATGTAGATCTAATTTAGTGAGGCTTTTCTGGTTAAGAGTTTTTACCTGCTTTCTTTGAATTTTTGCTCTTAAAGCAGAATTCACTAACATGCCAACTATCTGACCCTGTCTGTACTCATACATATGGACCATGACAAATAAAAGCCAGGCAATGACATGCAGGACAGAAACCCCTCTGTTATTGCTGAACTAGAGCTCAGGTACCTACACCAACAGAGCAGAACTGTAGCATGGGTGCCAAAGCAGGTGGTGGGAGGAGTTTTAATGGCATGTACAAGGCATCTGAAATGAGGCAGCAGGGAAAGGCTGGGGTCCCAACCTCCAATGGGCCAGAAATTGTATCAGAGAAAAAGTACTGATAATTAGGTGTTCTGTCAGACGTGCAGTGCCTCCTGGCTCTCATTTAATTCTTGTCCCTTCATCCTGAATTTGGAAGAGAAAATACAATGTAGCCCAGCAACTGTGGGAAGTTTGTGATTCCACGTCTCCATTCCCTTGTGGAGATACTGGGATGGGCCCAGTGGCAGCCAAGCCACGGGCGCATGCTGCAGCACCTGGGCCAACAGCCTGTCCCTCCCCAAGCCGTACCGGCGCAGGGCTACGGGTTCCTGAACTGGCCTTACTGTGCGGGCACCGCTTAACCTGCTCTGCACGCACAGTGTGGGCTCTCCTTTAGGTCTCTTTCGGTGCCAAAATGGGCAGTGTCGCTGCCCCCAGTGTAAGCCCCACTCCAGGACAGCAATGCTGTGTAACCCAGTCCCAGAGGAAGGGCTCGGTGCGTGCTGGGCGCTGTATGTGCAAGCAGCAATGGGTGCTCATCCCTGAAGCGTGGGGGTTGGGGGAGCAGAGGAGAAGATGTGACCTCAGCAGATGCTCAGGAAGGAGAGGGGGAGGATGTGCGCTGCAATGAACCAAAGTTAGCAGAAAAGAGAAAGTGTTAGCCTTGTAGCTGTAATACATGCATTCAGATCTGAAGTGGGTGCTGACAGCAATTCTGCTCTCCCAAATGCCTAACCACGCTGCTCTGGAGCTCTGCAATTCTCCGTACCTCCAGCAGCACTTGCTGTCTCATGTGTAGCCCAAGCAGAGGCTCCCTCCTCCCCGAGCAGCACAGGCATGCTGCATGTGTATCCCCCACCAGTTCCGATTGCCGTCCGGAACCAGCAGCGTTTCTGAAGTGTTCTGCATCTTCACGGCGTTTCACAAACATTAACTGGGGTCAGCTCTCCGTCAGTGCTTTTTGACATAAATTTGTTTCTTGTAGTTTTAGTACACAAGGTTGAAAGGAAAGGGTGTTGGCACAGTGCTCTCACTCGCAGCAAGCCAAATTGAGCGCGGAAAATCCAAAATGGGTATCATGAGAGGTAAAGATCCTCTTTGCTTGTACTGCTGGTACAAGAACTCTGGTTAGTATTTAAAGACACAAGCCACTGTTCCTCGTGCAATGTCTCTTATTCTCCATAGTGTCTTGCAAAATGTGACTTAAAAAACCGGCAATATAAAAAAATACCACTTTTTGCCTGCATGCAGTATCAATAAAATAAAGTCTACACAATCCCACACCCTGACCATGCTCCCTGCCATCAACCCAGATGAAGCACCTCTGTCTTCCAGAAGAAACAAAATATAGTCAGATCTGTCACCTTTAGGAGACGTTAGCAGCCTTTTTTCTTTCCCCTGGCTCATCTCTGAAGTACCTCTTGTTTGAATGACTCCAGTTTTGATGATTAACCAGAACATTTTCACACAGCTAGAAAATGCCTTTACCAAACAGGGAAGGATCTGGATATTAACTCCAGCAGCACTGTGCTCAAATAGACCCGTTACTACTGTTAGTTAATCATCTTGGGAGACAGTGTCTGCAAACATAACTGTGCAAGGACACTCCTCTGAGTTTAGGGAAGTGTTTATAGCTTCTTCTGTACCTTCAGTGAGAGGCACAATCAGTGTTCGTTGACACATTAAGTCTTCAGGCTTAATTTGGAAGTTTTCTGCTGAATCATAACAAGATATAATGAAGGCGCTGTTGCGTGCTGGCTGCGGTACCTCCTCAAACTCAGCTTCACTGGCAGGTTGGATGGACAGCGTGGGTGCAGCCATTTGCATTTTTAAATAAAGTCAAACACAATAAAGTGAAGCTTGGCTTTCTACAATGGTGTGCTTAGCGGGTGGATTTTGTAGTATTTTTAGAGGTTTGAACTCTGGTCTTATCTATTGGTTTCTCTTTTCTGAGCATGTTGCCTAGTGGTCTAATAAAGATTAAGACTATGGTTCAACCTTTCCTGCAGCTGAAATTTGGATTCAGCTGAAAGCTGGCAGAATTTGGCCCACAGGTTTGATAGTTTGGGAGCAGGTTAGAGGCAGACATGTAGATATACGGATACGCAAACAAAATGATCTCAGGAACCTTCAGAAGCTCAGCAAGAAGCAAATAGAAAAAAAAAAAGAAGAAAAAAAAAGAAGAAGAAGAAAAAAAGAAGGCAGCAAACAAATGCTAAATTCAGATAAATCAGAATAAATGTATCCACAGGGGTCATCCCAGGGAAAATCCACATAACTGGGTGGATGTTCCTGCCCTTCTCCTTCCACCCCGTACTGTTTTGCAGCCACAACCAGAAATGATCCTGCCCCCTTCCCTGGGCTGAATTCAATCTCCCACCATGTCAGCAGCTGGCACCTCCTCAGCACTCACAGAGACATTTTGGGCACTGCCAAGACTATTCTCATTGCCAGAGGAAGGATTATTATCCGCTGAATCAATGAAACCTGTGTCAAACTCAACTGTCCTTCCAATACTCTGAGCACTTTATTGCTGCATGTGTCTGAGGAAATGGGAACTATTTAACAATAAATACTGAGGCATAACCCATACGCCATTGCTGCAGGTGTTGTATGCTCTAGGTTGGAGTCATCTACAAGAAACAGATGCAATAGGTATTTGTACTCATTGGTGCATAAATTTTGAGCTAGTAGAGTAAAGAAAAAAGAAACCCTTCCTCTCTGGAAATGAAGGAACAGTCACAGAGGTTAAAAATTCTATAATGGCATCATCTGGGCTCAAGTGCTAGAGCTGTGTGTGGAAATTTTTCAGGTGACCTCAGCAAAGAGAAGTTTGCTTAAGTTGCCTTTCCAGTAACACTTTCTCCAAACACGTACTCACACACGCTACACAAATCCTGGCAGTTGGCCTCCTGAGTAAAGAGGGCTGAACACATGGCAGGCACCATGTGTGTGGAGTACACTTTGCCCCAAGCTGCTTGAAATCCCAAAGATTTCCAGAGAATTGCAAATGTTACACTGTAGGTTGGCCATTACCACCCTACGCGGTAATCTGAGTTCTCCCTCTAACTTCTGCCAGTATTTTTAAACAGGGCTGGAGCAACCCATATCTATAAATACTCCTCTTCTACACTAATATTTGAGATTCCAGCTGATCAAATCCTGTCTGTTATGCCACTGTTTTATTTATTATATATTAATGCTTTTCAGCACCTCTCCTATTTCTTCGCCCTCTTGTCATTTGCTAGGTGACTCTTGCTAGGACGCACTCGGACTATGGAGATTTACAGAAGGAACGTGTGTTTTTCCCGAACCGAGAGTCCTGTAGCTCACAGCCTGCAGTGTCTCCAGGATGTGAAATAACACAGTCAGCAGGACAACATGTCAGTCATTAGCACAAGCCAAAAATAGCACGTGTAAGGCCAAACTGAAAGGGCTAAAATGGTGCACTTAGAGCAGATGTTTAAAAGCTTGTGCACAAGCTATAGGCTTATTAGCCAGCCTGGATCAACTGCAAAAGGCCTCTGGGAGGTATTAAAACTCTTGGCTAGGACACTCACATCTCCGTCGGAGGCACTGGAGATTAGTCATACTTAATAGTAAAAATAAAAGCACTAACCTGGGCTGAAGTGTTGCTCGGAGATGTCCCAGACTTGGCATTGTTCCTGTTTTGGGCCAAGTGCTCATTAAGTGCAATAGGAGTTTGATCTCGGAAAGAACTAAACAGGGAAAGTTACGGCTCCGGAGGGTGTTGTCTTACGGAGGATGGGGTAGAAGAAACTGCTTGAGAAATGGAGAAATTTAGCAAGGAAGGAAGGATAATAGATGGGAGGTTTTACAACCGCAAAAGACAATGTATTAAAAAACATCTGAAGAAAGAAGACTGTGGGAATCCTGGTTGAGATTCCTCGGTGGCAGGACTCAGCACACTGGCAATCCCAGACTTGTTTTTACTCCAGCACCTACAGAAGCACCAGATCCTGGCACGTTCTGCTTCAGTGAGAACAGGCAATAATTGATGACTGTCTTTTTTCCCCATTCCCCCTACCCGCACCTCGATAATGTTCTCCGATGAGCAAACCGCTTCCTATCCACCTTTACTGTTACTGCTGTAGCTTTACTTTTATACATTTTTTAGCTATAACACTGGTCTTTTGCTCGTTACCATGGCAAGAAGGTGCCCTTATGTGTCATTCACAGTGAGAAACCAGAAGCCCTAATACTCCACTTAACAATTTTACAGCCTAACGTGTGAAAACATTAGCTAATCGGGAAGCAGAAAGCCAGCTTTCACCCCGAAGTATGGATGTTTGGAGCCGATTTCCTCAGTCACTAAGCTCTGAGCCAAGCAGCACTGCTTTTTTTTTTTTTTTTCCCGCCTCCCTTTTTCCTCACCACAAGAAAAAATACCATTGAAGCTTTTCCTAAGTGCCAGATTCCACAAGTAACAGGCTGGGAGTAATTATTTCATTAGTTTGCATGCCCTCCTTCCCACACCTATGAAGACCGGCACATTATGAAAAGGGTTAGCTGGACTCAATAGTGAATGAACAATTTAGCTGGGTAAAGAACAGAGAAGAAGTAGATTGGGGTAGGATGGTGGAGGAAAGCAAAATAACAGTTTCTTTATTTCCTCTCTTTCTTTGAACAGAAATGAGTCACATGTATTGTTTTCCCTGCCCTTAGCTGAGGCTAGGTGAGTGCTTGGGTGCCTGCTGAAGGAATCCCCATGGTGGTGCTTGCTCTTGGTCTTGCAGAACAAGGCTTTTCCTGATAAAAACCCCACCACTGTGGTATTACAAATTCCACCCAAATACGTGAAATTTCTGACCAGTCTCACACGGCTATGTGAGAACTCTGCCAAGGGGAGATCACAGACGGCGGGGTATTGTGGAATTATTTTCTTGCAGAATACGGCAGGAACTGAGAAATGATCACTGGTGCAGCTGAAAAGATCAGGTTAAGTACTGGAACAAAAGCCCACTGAGGAATTAATTTGTAGACCTTGCAGAGATTAAGGAAATGAAATCTAGCTAAATAAGTTATTCATATTTCTCCCCCTAACAGCAGTAAACATGAAATACCGACCTGTAATACAGTGATGCACCGATATACCATTGGTGTGTTAACAGGCTCGTCGTCTGCGTGAAACAAGGCTGTGGGTAACAGGGAGCTTTCGTTAAAGGCTGATCTCAAAAGGAAGCGTTTTTTCTCAGCATTTACCTTTTCCAGGCATTCCTGGGAAGGTGTGAAGCTTGCTTGATCTGGGGAGGATGTCTCGGGAAACCTGGTGGTATGGGCAGGCCAGGAGGTCTGTCTCCTGGTGGTGTAGGATACAGGAATCCTGTCTGCACGTTCTACTCCTCCCAGCACATCGGCTCTGGTTCCATGTCAGCACCTGAGCTACCTACATTGTTTTGATTGGATTTGGCACCTGGAAAAAAATTCTTTCAAGAATGAGGAACCAGCAGTACAGTGTGGTGCAGCTGGTGTCATCCTAGGAGTGAGAAAGAGGGTTGGCAGAAAACAAAAGTTTGACCTATATAGAAAGATCCATCTGTCCAGGGAAATATTCCTGTACTTCCTAGAGTTAACTTCTTCACGTGCTTTACCTGTTGGTGTTCTGACAGCTTTGCAGAAATCCTCTGTGCTTTTGCTGAAAGGATCTTTTTTTCCCCCTGGACCCCCTTTCTCCCAAGATTGTTGCCCAAAGTGAGGTGCTAGGGGAGGCTTAGCCATCCAGCCCTCCCATCCTCCCGTGGTTTTCAGCAGCGTCCCAGCAGCTCCCTTAAGGCTGCCCTGCTCAGTCATTGCATTGCCTTCATGGCTGGGTTTTGCGTGTTTTTTTTTTTATTATTATTTTTTATTATTTCCTTCTTTCTTTCTTTCTTTCTTTTTTTTTTTCTTTTGTTTCAGCTGCCTGCAATTGACATGAACTGTTGTATTAATAAATGGACCCTTCCCTACACCAGTCAGACAAACATATGGAATATGGAGCAATAAATGACAAAAGCAGCTCCACATCTTTCATACCGTCATTGGCCTTCATGTCTTGCAAGAGAGGAATTTCCTCCAGCTGGTTTCATCACAGTTGAGTGATCTTCAGTATTAGATGCAGGGCAAAAGTTAAAGATCATGACACCAGAATCCTTTGTACATAACATTACAAATGGCTCACCTGCAAATGGAATAAAATGTCAGAAGATTATATCAAATAAATGAAGATATCACCACAACTACTCATGTGGACCATAATGTCCCAGACCTTCTCTCTATTATTTCAAAAGCAGTCACATTACAGAAGAGTGGGGATTTTTTTTCCCTTCCTTGTCATAGGGGACACTGATGCTGTAGAATTGAAAACACGATTGTGGTGCGTGCAGTGTGAGAAGCAGCCACTTGCTGCCTTGGAAACCTTGAAAAGACCGTGTTTCTGATTCTAGTTTCTCTTTCTCTCACCCTCTAATTATGCAAGCCCCACTCATTTAGGTTTGGATTCAGCCTGCTTTTCCTCCTAGTATCCATTACACCATTAGTCTGTTGCAATGTCAGAGTGACCTGGTGGGAGGGTAAAAAAATAAATAAATAATTGTAGGTTAATGGAGGAAGCAGGATGTTTTTCCTGGATAAGCGTTACTATAAATGGGATACAATGGAAGAAATTCTCCCTGTCAATGATGGTGCCAGTGTTACAGCAATGGCCACCCCTCCCGTTCAGCCATCAGGGTGGCTGAACTGGTAATTTAGATGTAATTGGGCACCACTGACTCTATTTAATAGGGCTCCTGATAAATAGCTCTCCTGCCTAATTGGTACAGTTCCTATAGAAGGGACTGGCCCAACGTGTGAAGCAATGCAGGCACCTAACTCCCACTGAAATCAATTATGTTGAAATCAATGAGAGTCAAGCAGCTGAACAGCTTTAAAAATCTGGCCCTCAGTGCACCCCAGAGCTATAATTTATCAAAACACCACATAAATGGCATGCCTGGTTGATTTCAATGGGTGTGTTTGGTTTATGGGAGTTATTACTGGAAAGCCCTCAGCTTTTAATACAAGTCCCCTGTTATTTTTCTGGAACCTGAGTCTGTTGATGCATAAGTGCAAAGCAAATGGACCCGAGTTTGACTCTGCTTCGGGAAGGCTAGCAGGTGTGTCCAGCGCGTCTTCTGATTTTGGCTGTGATGAGGAAAGGGATACAGGATTAGATAGACCTCTGCTCTCATCCCATGCAGCCATTTGTGCAAGTTCTTATTAGGGAAATTGATTTGAGGCAAAATCCTGAGGCCTTTGGCCCATTGAAACTCTCCTGAACATTGCTGGGCACAACACGGTGACCTTGAGGATGGAGCCTGTTCTGTATACTGCGGTGCTGTGAAACTACCTGCACACAAACCCGGAAGACTTAGCATGCGTGCTTTATTCTTTCAAAGAAAAAGATAATTCAATTAGGGTGTACTGGCGCTTGCTGGCATGACCTTATTGCTCTGTTACAGCTGCTAAGCAGAGCACCTTATCTTTTTATAACTGTTGTAAAGTGCTTCACTGCTTTTCTCCTTAGTATATTTCTCGGTAGCACCAGATACTAAGCTATGTCTCAGTCCCTATATCCCTGAGTAACTGAGTCACACCAGAACTGCTACTGAAAGGGCATTTGCTTCTACAGGAGTCAGTATTTAAAAGAATCTTGCAGGGAACAGTATGCTAATAAATGACTGATTTATGTCCCACCGTAGTAACACATTACCATTGTGTTTGGTAGTTCAATTACAGTATGCTTCAGTCAATTTTCTGTCTACTCTTCTGTTTCCTCGTGCCTGTCAATCCTTTGGCTTCAGGGTCTTCTCAGAAGTGTGAGTTGAGAAGAAATTAGACATTCTGTTTCCTGATGCGAAGGTTGGGGTGGCAGTGTGCCGAGCAGCCTTGGAGGATGACTGGCCAAACTCATCTTTGCTGCAGCAGCAGAGCCCTCAGGTGTTCCTGAGCATCCCAGCACGACTGGGATCACAGCAGGCTCGTTTGTAGGCTCTGATGGATGGACTGAATTCTTTAATTTATGAGAGTGTTTTTATGATGCCTTATAACCCGTCAAACCAGATGTCAAGTGTCACTCTTGTAGAGCGTGTCAAATAATTTCCATTCTGAGATGGCTTCATGTTGCTGATCAAACCGCTGATGTGCCATCAAAGGCATCAGATTCTGGCATTCATACTTGATGACGATACGTAAACTCTTCAGTGATCTACATATTGGCTCCGTGACTGACTTTCTTCTTCCGTGCTCAGAATAGCAGTATTTCCTCACCCCTCCACTGAATGACATGTTTCTCACATTTTTGTGGCGCAGCTTGGTCAAAAGGCTTGAAGGTGTGAAGGAAAAGTAGCAACAAAAAGTTGCATCGCTTGTTCCCAACGTAACTCGTGCTGACACTGTTTATATTGTCCTTGTTAAACATGCCAGTGAGGACGATCTGCTCACAGCTGCGCTGCCGGGGGTGAGCCAGTTGCTTTCTCCTCTCGTTGTGCCCAAGTGCCTTCATGCAGCCATGCAGCTAGTTTGCTCCAGCCTTGAGCCCGGCAGAGGCACTAAGGAGACTGTGGTTACTACTGCAGACCTGCTCAAATGTGAGTTGAAGCCCTAGCTGCAACCGACGTATCTTACAGTCCCTGAAATCCATATGGGATGGAAGGCAGCTCAAGAGGCAAGTAGTCCCTAGTTGGATTTTTTGAAAAATCAGAACATTTCTTTCCACATCAGGAGAAATATGGGGCTGTGGTTTCCATGCTTCAGTCTCTTTGGAAACAGCACCGTAAGTTCCTACTTAAAACCTCCCGCTGAAATGCTCGGGTTTGGGCAGATGATATGTAGCTGCCACCAAGAGTTGAGCTTGTGGTTCCAGGTGGGTTTGTTTTCTCAGAGGTGCCTGGCAGTGGAACATTTTAAAGAATACTTGTGTGTGTTTGGACTCACATGCTTTTCTTTCTTTCCTTCTCCACCTTAAAGTTTCTTTATGCTTTCTTGACACAGCAGGCATGCTCTTCAATATAATCTGATCTGCTATTCCACAAGCTAATCTAGGTCACATTGTTCCAGTGACAGCAACTGAGAGGTATCCATCAAAATCTTGCCTATTAGTGATATAACACATCCATGAAGTTTCTTCAGATCCTCCCCACCTGTACTCACAACAGACCCCAGGTGTTGCCTTCTGTCTTCTTTCTTCCTTTGCTCCTAAACTGATGCATTTCTGGCACTGAGAAACATCTTTGTGAATTTCTGTGTTTCTTAGAATGACCTTGCTGGCATTTTGACCACAGTATGTGAAAGATCTGAGATGTTTGCAACCTAGTAAAAATTAGTTTAATAAATATGTAAATCAATCTATGTTTATTTATAGCCTGGCAGAACTCAAAGACCTAGATTCCAGCCAAAAACTCACTTACCTATCATTTCAAGTGGCTGAACACTTCAGAATCTCAAACACCAGGAGATTAACATGTAGAAAAATGTCTTTTTAAAAAAAAAAACCAAACAATTCAATTACCCATTATTTCCTGCTGTGCTCCAGCATAAAAAAATAAAATAAAATCACTTTTTCCTTTCTTTATTTTTTCCTCACATGTTTACAAGGCATTAAGCAACACACCCTTGATTACATAGAGGTCACTTGATACAGGAAGGTGTATCTCCATGCCCCTCCATGGTGGTTCACAGAAGCTCCATTCAGGTGGGCAGAGTCCCTTGTTAATGGTGCACCTTGTTAATGGTGCTTCCATAAGGGCCACTTTGTATTAATTAATTAATATTTATTTATTTATTATGGAGGATGCCTAGATCAGAAGATCACACTGAGGAGTGAAATCAAATCAGCTTCAAAAGGGGAAAATAAGAAGTCTCAAAATGAATGCAATATGGAGGCTCCAAATCCTGCTTATTTACTTTTTGTTTGTGGGTGATACTTCCTTCATTCCCCATCAGTCATCCCAGCTATTGATATTTCTTCTGTCAGATACTGACACTATCTGTCTATTGACTGCCTTGGTTTTCAACCTTTTTGGATTTGCAGCCCCCCATAGCATTTCCCAGCTGAGGAATTTAAGCCAACTGATAAGGAGCATTAGTCAGAGCTGCTGTTCATGGACCTCTCAGAAGTAAACTAGAAACCTCAGAAGCATTAGGTTGATAACCCTAATTCTATAGGATAGATATTTACATAACACCATTGATGTCTCAGGTGTCGCCAGTCTCTAGCTGGATGAAACAGTCAATAAGAAACTTGGCAGAAAATGCAGAATGAGATTGTTCTGGGCATTTTGAATCCAGATCTATAGCTGGAACCATTTTCTGTCTCTCTGGGCTAAGGTAGAGTTTCCGAGGGGGCATGCTCTCATTCAGGAGGACTGATGTGATCCAAGCATCATTTACACCCTGGGTGGGTGGACGAGGAGGAGTTAGGACAGCCTCTACAACCTCTCACAGTGATGGGAGACAACGTGGGAGACTCTGGCTTAGTTAGATCCTGTCTCCATACTGAATAGTTACCTCTTGGGCTTGATAACACTTTATCTTGCACCTAAAATAGTACTGGAGACATATCCTCTTGGGTTCCTCACTGGCAATAAATTGCAGTTCCTGAATAATGCTAGTTTAGTGTGTGTTTTCAGTCACTCCATGTAGGCACTGCCTCGTGTGCAAGCTCTGACTTGCATAACGCTTAGGGGTTTAATTTTCAGAGGTACTTTTGCCCCATGGAAATCAGCAGAGTTTTGTTTCTCCATAATTTCTTAAATAAACATAAGAAAACTCTATAGTCATCAGTAGAGAGTCAGCATTTCTGGAATGTTCAAATGTCAGTCAGATTTGCTACCTCTGCTAGACTGAAGAGCTTTTTCCTGGTCCAAACCTCAAAGCTGAAGTTTTGAGGAAGATCATGTCCAACAATTTGATACGGGTTCTTCACAGTCAAGAAGTTTAAGAGGAAATGGATGCATGAAGTTGAGCTGGTTTAATTTACAGTATGACCTAGTTTTATCAAACTAATTATGGTTTCTGTGATGGTTTACGTTTCCTTTGCTTCGTTTAAGATTAAATTGCTAAGTAACTGATTTAGTCTGGACTATGATAAAACGATTTCAAAGTAGAAAAAATATCCTGAGGTGGTAGGAAAGAGCACTTCAACTTACAGCTGGCTTGGTTACACTAGAGTAATTGGTGTGTAGACTAATCCTGGGAATTTTAAAAGCCATTCCTTTCTGGATATCGTGCACCAGTGGTAAAGGAGAAATGTTGCCCTCTGCTCATGTTCCAAATGTTCTTATGAGGTGTTAATGAAGCATTTCATCCTTTAATGGGACCACTGGGATTGCAGTTGTCTATATTTTATTTTAAGTGTTGTTCATTTTCCAGGGATCAATACCTAGTTCCTAGAAAAGATGCAAAAAATTCCAGTAATGTAGGGCGGGGAATTACTGTGTAACTCGAGGACTGATCAGCAGGTAATGAAATCTACTCTGCAGCGTGAGCCAATTTAAAATGCTCCACAACATTGATCTTCCTTTCCAAGATGCGGAGCGGCAAGCAAAATCATGTCGTGTAACAAACTATCAAGACAGAAGAGAGGTCCAGTAGCTTATGACATATATGTTTTGGACTTGATCAGTCATTTAGCAGCGGCAGAGCTTCAGTGGTGCTCTGGCAAGTGAGGCAGCAAAGCCAGCGCACAGGACGATCAGAGAGGCCACTAATATCTCAGAAGCCGATGCCAGGATTTGTTGCCATCAACTCTTCTTGACCTTCTCCAGAAGAGACTTTGTGTTTAATACAAGCAGCAAGTGTACCAGACAAAAGATTTTTTTTTTGGCAAGACTTTGCTTTGGTCAGTTTGGTATCCAGTTGCCATTACTTGAGGGATTGGCGTGAACAAAAGCTGCAGGATTTGAGCACTTTACAGTGCACTTGTTACCTTTTAAAAAAAATGTTTATGTATTTTCTGTGTTGTAGTAGTTTGTTTTTATTTTCCTGTGTATCTTCTAGTACAAGAGACTCCCATGGGGAACTTTTACCCATCTCAGGATGACAGTGAGACGCTATTAGAACCGAAACCAGAAAGTGCTGTGGGAAAAGCCATGTGTCATTGCTGAGTCCTGTCCCCAAACCAGGTTCATCCCTATCATCTGGCTCTGTGAACTTCCCAGTGTCATATGGCAAACGTGCTTTTGCTTTCCTACCTTGAACCATCTGGAAGAGCTGGTCTCAGCTGCTGTGTAATACATAGTGGTTCAGGCTGGAAATTTTCAGGTGGACTTTCCCCATCAGAAATTTGCCCACTCAGTAAAAAAGAAGCACCCCAGCCTGCTGGAATTCCTGTGTAAATCCACCAGGTATCCAAAGAAACCTTCCTTACCAGCCATGTTCAGTCCCTGCCGGGTTTTCTGCTGGGCTGGCACCTCAGAAAGCCTTCTGGCAGCCCTGGTAATGCTTTGCTTGGCAACAGCTCTATTTTAGAGCTGTTTTTATTAAAAATTATGGCACATACCCCAGAATGAGGTTTCAGCCTCTAAATTATGGTACTGCACTGATGTGGTGGCTGTGTTTCCCTAACTCCCATAATGTGATCCTTGTACGTGTGGTTGGTAACATTCTTTGTGAAGATTTTCCCCAATCATTTAGAGGTTTCAGAATCAGACACATGATTTTCCTGCATCATTTGTTGTAATACTAATTGCTTGATTATAGCTGACAATGTGCTGGATACTGCTCCACATACAAGACCAAAGATCTTGTTGGACTCCAGAGATCTTTTTCAACCCCAACCATTCTGTAAGGTGTGAAATGAAACTATATCTTATATCGAGTGGATATGGAAATTCAGCAAAGAGATATGGTTTTCCTCTTCATGCTGGAATTAAAAATAACCTGGGTGTGATGACCTGAATGGAAGTCTGTCTCCCGTACTTCTGGATGGCAAACAAAATAGTGGTGTTGTGTATGGTGTTTTAAAAGGTGGCTGGGAAGGACTCAGAGCTTCGCTCCTGCCAAACTGAGTTCGTGGTGACAACCTGTCATTCAGGAGAGAG
Organism: Falco biarmicus; assembly: GCF_023638135.1. Taxonomy (NCBI): domain Eukaryota; kingdom Metazoa; phylum Chordata; class Aves; order Falconiformes; family Falconidae; genus Falco; species Falco biarmicus. The sequence continues at coordinate 63,199,151 of NC_079294.1, read as the reverse complement.
GTCAGAGAGAACCGGAAAACTTAGTTTGGACCAACGCAGACTTTGAACTGGAGGATGGATCTGTGAATTGTGATCATGAGGGCACATGGGTTTCGGTGGAGTCCACAGTATAAAAGCCAGAAGGGAGAAGATCTAAGACAGGTTCAGTAAGATCCCATCCCAGCCTTCTCCAAAAAAGGCAGGAGTCCCACCCCAGATCAATGCTCTGCATCATTTTCCCCTTCTATTGCTTCTAGCAAGATAAGATCTGCCTCCGATTCTCTACAGGGGCTACATGCAATATAGCATCTCTTGCAGGACCAGAGACAATTTCTCGTTGTTGCCTGTGAAAATCAGATGATTTGTGCCCCATTGTAATGAAAATATCAAAGCACCCACGGTGCTCCAGTAGCTGTCCCAGCCCAAGAGGAGAGCTGGCAACTTCCCCCTGACATTTCCAAAAAATCTCTCTGTATTTTCACTGCTAAATGATGCTATGGATAGAAGCACTAAGACCTTTCTCCCTGTCAGTTCCAGGGACGGGAATTTCAGAGAGATGCAATTAATGTCTAGTGATTACAGTTTTTTCCTAACCAATAATTGCAAGGCAATGAAGTTTGGGGAAGGGAGAGCAGGGCGGCAGCATGGGTGGCTGTGAGGAAGGGGACTGTCAGCCCCAGTGCCTGGCTATGTTAAACTGTTGCTGCATCACCCCTGAGTTTCAGTTACCAGAGCACTATATTTTGATACACAGTAATTATGCTTCCATCTCAGTTTTTGTCCTTTTCATTTGTCGCTGCCATTGAATTTCAGACATTATGTGTCATGGTTGAGAAAGACTTGAGAAATCCTTTAAAACCTTCCACAAAGAGAGCAATTTTTCAGACAAATGTACAAAGAAGAAACTGGTCCCCTCCAATGATTAATACCAGTAACTATTCATCAAGTCAGGTGCCAGGCTTTGCAGTAGGGTAGGAGCATTAAAAGCTGTGATGAGTAAGGTCTTCTAGCCCTGAACCCAGAAACTAAATACATCAGCAAATGCACGGGCAGCAGCTAGCAGAAATACAACATTAGTTTTAGTCACTGTACTGTTAAAACACGTATTTTCACTGGCAGGCTGGAATTGCCAAACCTTCATAAATCTTTCCACGGAGCCAGTGCTGTAAGCGCTGCTGGTTTAGCTTTAATCCTGTGGGCTGTTGTAATCTTTCACCCTCCGGGGGATCCAGATGACCCCACACCCAGACTATGTCTGGCTGATGTCAGCGGGAGTTTTGGACAAAACCACCTCAGAGGTTTAGTCAACCGGATATGTAACCAAGCCGTGATAACTTCTAGCTATAGATTAGGTACTGGTGGTGAATATTTAATCCACTGGTTGATCTACAGTACAGAGATCAGGAGTTTATTGCGGTCACCCTGGAGCAGAGCTGGTTCAGCAGCTCAGGCTGTGGTTTGCACTGGGAGATGGAGAGCAGCACTGGTTCGACGCTTCATGTGTCATCAGGCAACAGTGGCCCCTGAGTATTCAAACAGAAATTCCCCTCCTTGAAATGTCACTACTTGTCTCTGTCTACCAGACTTTGTACTGCATGAAGTGATGCCCCAGATTTCCAGTGCAGGGAGTGTCCGTTAGGTCAGGGCTCTGTGTGTTCTGTCCCAGGCGCTGGCGAACAGACTTTTTGACTATGGCGTGGATGAGTGATCTGTTTGATGAAATGTTTTGAGCATATACACTGTGGGGTTTTCTCCCTTTCAGTCCTCTTCCCAGGAGAAGAAGCCAGAGGGAATGAAACACCTCTGGCATCCTGCCAGCCTCTGGTCCCAAGCCTCCTGCTCTGATCCCATGTAAGCCAAATTCTCCTTGAAGTTACACTTGGGCAATTCCATTGAAATGAATAAGATTTTTAAAGTGTGATCAGGAAGAAAACTTGTAATACAAGTTTTTTTTAAGATATACTTAGATATACTTACTTGGTTCTCTCTTTTTTTTTTTTTTTTTTTGCTGGCAAAAGATGTATATAGAGCATTCTCCTTCCTCCTTGCTCTCTTGTGGGTGTACCTCTTGTGAAACTTTCCATTGTTGGAAGTGTCTGTAAAAAAAGACAAAAAGAGACAAGCTGAATGCCTTTTCTTTTCTTTTTCTTTTTTTTTTTTTTTCTTAAAAGCTTTCCACTGCAGAAAAGCTTGCAAGAAGTGCAGAGAGAACATGGGAATTTAATACTGCCTTTAGACACGTGTAATTTTAAAGTTAAGGGAAGGGTGCCTTTAGGATGTCAGCCTAAAAATGAATAGCATTTCTATCACAGCACCAAAGGAAATGTTAACTGTTCCTTCATGATGGAGACTTAAGATACAGAGAAATGAAATTATACACCCCTGGTCTCATGCACCTGCACACAGACACACACACATACGTGCACACACATGGACACACACGACCATGGACAGCTTTGATCCCCAAGCCATGGATTAGTACATCAGTCGCTGGCAAGTCTTTATTTGTGGTTAGCCTGCTGCTAATAGGAGCAAGCCAAAATACTGATTTCCATCCAGAAGTCTGTATGAAGTGTTAGTCTTGAGCTAGACTGCTGTATTTGATCTCGAATTGCAAAGAAGGGTTCTGACATCATGTTGATCCAAAACATCTCACCAGCAGAAGGCATCTTGCACAGAGACTATGTCTACAGCCCAGCCAGAGCCAGCACCCTCCGGTAAATTCTGTTTAGTTGATTATAATGACAGCAGGAGGAAATCCAGCTAGTTATCGCCATCTGAATTCTTACATGGGACCCTGCACGGGTTTGCTGAAGGCTGCAATGTGGCAATCACACTGCTATCAGAGCCCAAGATAACTAAGCACGGTAGAAGGAAGAAGAAAGCAATTACTCATGAAACAAACCAGCAAGGACAGAGAAGTTGTGCACCCCTGCTAAGTTCCCATATTCATTACATAATTTCTCTTTTTTTATTGTTAATTTTATTTCAGAGTTTTACAGCTCTCTAAGTGCACAATACTGAACGTGTAACGGTTCATTTAATTTAGAATAAAATCTATAATTCACGACATGTAATCAAGTCTCAGAGTTATCATCCTGCAGCAAAGTCAATCTTTCCTTGCTGTCTGGTGTTAGAGAGCTACAAACCACAGGTAATCATCAGCCTTCTTGGCTGTTCTTAATGGAAAAAGGAAGGACTTGGGAAGATAAGGCTTTCAGGAAAAGTAAACTCCATTTCTTTCCTTAAAATGTCGTGCCAGTGTCTTTCTTCTCAAAATTAATCTGCCTCTAAAAACCAAATTTTTTTTTCCAAAAGAGTCCAAGGGTATTTCTGCATAGTCTGGCCTCAACTTGGCACTGTGTTCAATAGGCAAAGCTCAATACAGAGTAGAAACAGCTCATTTTTCATGAAAGTTTATCCTCTCCTCCCAGAGGAAAGTACAGTGGGGTATATCCTTTGCAGCTGAGCCACGTCAGACTTTAACCTGAGGTTTCTCCCACTAAGACAGTTTGCCTCTGGCTCTCTCCTTTGCTTTCTACCTGATGCTGACTTGTTCCTTGTTTTTACATGAACACAACTCTTCATACCCCTTGTTTTTCATCTGCGAGATTGTCTTTAAAAAACAGCATTAAGATGACATTAAGATTGTGTAGTCATTGCTCCATGTGTAAGATATGCCCTCAGTTCAGTTTGCCTAACCAATCTTAATTCAGTTCCCTTAAGCATATGAATCTTGAATAAGTAAACCCCACATTTTTTCCCCCTACGGAATCTGATCTGAAGGGAGTCTTATGAGGAAAAGCATTAAGCAGCTTCACCACGAACATCACCGCTAATTCTGCCTGTAATGAGAGTATCATTGTTCTCTAGATAAAATGCTGTGGTATCTTTGTGAAGTCTTAGATATGAGCTATCATTACTGCACAGACATACAGTGTTATTACCGTATCAGAATTATGTTTCTTTTCTGTCATCTATAACCCTTTGTTCAATATTTCAGGTCCCCTTTTCAGGCCGAGATAGAAACTCTACGCCAGCAGAGCAGCACTAACTGGGAGATGACAAGTACTTGCTGTTGGACCTCTGAAGATGGTTGTGATCCTGAATCCCTGCTGTCTTCTAGGATGACCAACTTACTTAGGCTGACTCAGGTAATTAAATGCATGAGTAAAATTTTCCTCACTCAGCCTCTATTCTTTCCTCACGCGACTGCAGATCTCTGAACTTTTCTTGCATTATGTTGTTCAAGGATTACCTATTTTCTTCACTTCGGAAGTATAAAGTTAAGTCAACTGAATATCTGATCTCCCCAAAAGATCACAAAGGGGGTCTGTCCTTCAAAATGCCAGTAGATACTCCCTAACAACAGTGGAAAATGTTCAGCCACATAGAGGAGACACTGCATAAGCAGATCAAAGGGTCAAAGTATTTGATCTGAAGAGGACAGCTAGTGAGCCCATGCCCAATGCTTTGGGCAGATTAGCTCTTGCTTTGAGGAGCACAGCCTGAACACCTGTCTGTAACATCAGGGAAATAGTCCTATGGTCACAAAACATAACCTCACTGCTTCTGTCTGAACAGCCCTCTTTCCACCCTAGGAACAGGTGCTGCCTTAATTTCAAAGATGGTAAATCAACATGAAAACAGCCTCAGTCCCAGCAAGTGGCTGTGAACATCGCTGGGATAGCATCCTCAGGACTGTGTCCGATCTGTGCAGGGTCCGAGCCCAGAGCTGGAAGTATTTCTTCAGGGAAAAGGAGAAATATTCCACCCTCAACCTCTCTCCAGATTGCTAGTGAACGTACCGGTGTGCCTGTGGGGTTTGGGTACCTCTCTCTACCAAGAACCACTCGAACCCTTGTTTCCTTACTAGGCACCATACACATTTTGCCCATTGATTTTCAACAGACTCTGAAGAGAGCAGCTGAGAGAAGCTTCCCATGTCTGTGGCCAACCCTCTAACAGCCCATTGCTCTGCAAGATCCTTGTATTATGCTCTCCACCAGCCAAGGATCTTCCTTGGATATTACTGGGTGAACTTCAGGTAATGAAGATGCTTGAGAGGACCCTGTAAACATTTTACAGGAATAGAGGAAGGGAACTCAGCTCTTCAAATAGAATAGCCACCTAAGGGAATAAAATTGTTCATTAATTTATTTGAGGTCAAACCTTTATACAAGTTTATGCACTTATTTTGCCTCAAAGAATCTTTTCAAGCATCACGAGTTCTCATCTAACAGGAGAGACATTTCTACCAGTGCTGGAACGCCCCTCCCAGGTGCACCAAAGCATTCACAAACCTTAACTGATCTTACACTGCACTCTCCACCCATATCAGTACTTCTGCTAGTCATCAGCTCCTGATCATTTTCCATTTCTGCTGCCATTGTGCTCAGATTTCTTCTCCAGAAGTACCAGAGCATCCATGGACAGCAGGTACTGGTCTGAGCTGGAGGCAGGCCTGAGGGACCAGCCTGGGTCCCTGCAGACACTGTGGGTGACTGGCAGCAGTGAGGGTTTGAGCTTCCCAGCCTGAAGGAAGCTCAGCTGAAATTCCCCTGCGTCTGCTCACCGTGAGCACCCTGCAGATTTGCTCGCTTCCCGGTGACAAGCAAAAACTGATGAGAGCAGCGCTCAGGTCCTCCGAGCCGCAACCTTTTCCCTGTGAAAGTCACTGCCGAGTTCTTACAATCAGATGGACTTCAATGTCCTGACACATCCCTTCTAGCAAAGAAAAATGCTTAATATACAAACCCCCTACACAAGCATTTTGAGAGCGTTTTCCAACAAAATAAATCAAATAAAAATAAAGGGAAACTTCCAACTGATAAAACTGGCCCAGCCTGTCAGTGCTGCTGCCCTAAAACAATCAGTCATACCTGGGAGCTAAGCTCCCATGAAAGGCAATTGCATCTTCGTGTTGGTAATGCTTTTTGTCATTGCAGTATGTCTTTAAGGTACCTCCGGCCCAAGGATGGCTGGTTTAACATAATCTATTCTGATAGCAAATAGGAATTTTAGCTGTAGTCAAAAAGGCTTGACAGTGTTGCTTTCATCTTTGTACCATCCATGCTAAGGATATAAGCAGAAAAATATCACGAACAATACATCAGCTGGCTTATATTGTCACAAAGAATTCAAAAAAGACACTACCGCTTTCTGATGACACCATCATTAAATCCAGCTACCCTGGAGCATGATTAGTGCAAACACAGACAAGACAACATTAAGGATAAGAAAATGAACTAGCAATATCTACTCTTTCAGTAATTCTGAGTCATCACTGATTATCTGGTCCACGATCAAGAAAGGAAACAAGCAAAGCCAAGTTGATTTATGCTCCAGATGCAACATACTCTGCCAAATTCAGGCTAGTGTGACTACATTGTCCTCAGAACTGACTACAATGGCTCTACATCAAAGAAGAATTTGGATTAGCATGTGCTGACAAATTAGTACTTGCCAAAATGGATGTTTGCACTATTTTGATTCATTTTGTGATGTCACGTTTTGTAAGTTCCCTTGGAAACATTTCGGAGTTTGACATCTGATGCTTTCTAAATACGTCGCTGTGTTTGTAGCGCTTTGAGAGAAAACCTGTAATCATCACGACCTCTTTAATGCACCACAACGAGATCTGACTGTAACAATAAATCATAACTCATCCTATTCTGTTCTCATTGGTTTTGGTGGAATAAGGGCTTTGCCCAAAGGAATAAAACTGCGTGAATAGTTTGTTAGCTTCCCATCACCTCTTTCTCAATCCATTAGTACTTTGCTGTCTCCTTTGACGCCTGGTCATAGAAGGTAAATCAGTAAATAATTCTGGTGAAGAATTCACGTTGTTCTTGTTATATGTGAGAAAACTATTTGTGTTTCATCTGTGAGGAGATTAGCAGGGGTTACAGCTTACCAAATAATAGACAACATAATACTGGCTTTGTCTCCAGATTGGCCGAGAAGAATGTATAATTTTTTACTTTCAGGTACAAATATTTCCAGCTGTGTCAAAATCTGCTTGCTGGGAGGCTCTGTGTCTATGTAGCGCTCCAGGGACACAGACCATGAAATGGCATAGCTTCTCCTCATACTAACTTTTCCTGGATTTCTTTAGTTTGACCCTGCTATCCATGTCACAGCTCTGTACTTTCAGATATTTCAGGGAACTGTTGGGGAAATATCAGGGTACAATAACAGAATTTTGCTTCTGAAATCATTTTCACAGCAGCGAGGAGCAATGCAGCCGGCTGAGCTGAAAGTGATGGCTGCCACAATGAACTAACTTTAATATCCTACCCAATTTCTTTTTTCAGTTTACTGGACTTAACACTCTGGCACAGAAAGATGGATTATTGGAAAATAGGCTCCAGAAACCGAGGAGAATGCACTTGATTAGGTTTCTATTTAAGGATGGATATTCTTTGGGAAATCGAGTCTCACTCCTAGTTAGAGGCTGTGATACAAGCTTGTCAGCTGAGGAGCAGTTTAGGTAACATTTCAACTAAACCACTGCTAGTGGTACAACGACACGTGATTTTAAAGGAATGATTGCTACATCCAGCTTAGACTTTAAAAAGGGAGAAAACCAGACTCACAGGGCATGGCAAAGGAAATGTCATTTGGGTTTTAATTGGGAAGCAGCAGGAAGGAAACCTGTTGTCCTGCGGCTGTCAGTGGGATCTCAGTCAGAAAGACTTCAAACATGGGCATGAAGAAGCAGCGACAGCACCAGTTCTGTGCAAACCTGCATCTCCTGGATGGCGAAGGGGAGAGGAGGTATCTGGTGCTTCCCTCTCTCGCGTTTCCTGCACCCCGACACAACCCCTGTTCTCTGCTGGTCAAGAGAAAAACCATTTAGTTCAAACAAAAATGAAACTTTAAGAGGCGAGCGTAGTGTCTTTTCTTATCAGTTGTCACTCCAGATCTGCATTATGGGAAAGTCTCCATTAGGGTTAAATCCATCTCAAGGAGCCTATGATTCACCAGGGACTAAACTGACATGAGAAGTACCCTAAAAGTATCCCATTTAGCTTGGGTATTAAGAAGCAGGCAAAAGGTTAAGAGGAACATTTTCAAAGCGGAGCAGAAGATTTAGTGGTGGAACTTCTGTTGACATTAAATCCCAGACATTGCTTTGAAAATTTACCACCTAAGTGCTACCTTGAATCTGTAATGCAGTAATGGTATTAAACAAGGCAGGGACATTAAAGCACTGGCTTAAATCTTGGATTGCCATAATGCTATTAAATAGGACGATAGCAAATCTAGCACTTGGTCTTGATTAATTATGTGAGAGGGATATGCTGGACTGACCAGCACTGTCATAGGCAAATTGCTTATTAGAAAGGTTATGCTCTTTTCTTTTCCTTCCTATATACCTCTTAAATGCTCCATCAGCTCCATCTGAGTGGAAAGAGGGTACGTCACTGAGGTCACCTGCAGCTGAGTATTCCCCCAGGACAGTCTGCAGGCTTTCCTCTACTCTGGCCATTCCAGGAAAGCAGGACCAAGCTTCTTAATACCCATGGGTGTTGCAAAGCAAAAGGAATTCCCTTTCTACCAAGAAATGCTTTATATTCTTAAATTGCATCTGTTTTGTAAGGTGAGGAGCAGACACCCACTCTGCTGGTTTTGCAACATGTCCTGCTGAACGGTCCCAAGCATCTGCTTTTGTTCTCTCTTTTGCTGATGGCTTTACAGCAGTAAATCCTTTTGCTTTATGATGGAGAGATGAAGGATATCAAAGACAGAGGTAAGAAACACTGGCATAAAGGAGCTCCCCATGACCATGGGTAGTCCTTGTCACACCAGCCAGAACGCTGGTGGTTGAGACAAAAAGAATCAGCGGTCCTCAGTGGCAGCCTCACCTTGACCGCACATTATCTCCTCCATGGCTCAGCTGGCACTGGACTTCAGCCGGCAGCGGAGCAGGAAAGCTTCTGGGAGCCTGCTGAGCATGTAGAAATCTGGTGTTCAGGAAAAAAAAAGCCGTGTTTGTGCACATTCAGTAGTGCTGGTGTCTCTGTCAGCCGATGGAGACTCCCAGGAGATAATTTGACCCAAAGGAGGTCTGCAGGCAGGCCCAGTCACAAAGGTGACCAGAGGTAAAGGCTGCTGGACCACAGGGATTATCCAAAACTGTTTCTGGTATCACTGGATCTTCTGAGATGTTGGAGATCTCGAAGGAGAAGGAAACCAGCCTTGTGTGCAACCCACGATGCTGGACGAGCACATTTTTTCTTTTTCTGTTTTCAGTTTTCCTTCTCTCCTTCAGTACAGTTTGCCTGCAGGATGACAATATTCTTAGATGCTGTTTTCCTAAAGTAGAGCAGAGCTGCTAAAATGTTTCAACTATTTACAAAAAGTTAGTGGTTTGTTGTTTTTTTTTCCCTGAGAAATGCAGTTAAGTTTTGTTTGAAGCTTCTGAGAAGCTTAATGAACCATGGCTATGCCTGTAGCTTTTTCACATTTGAAAACTTTTGTTGCTAATTAACTTCATTAATAGTACTTAGAGGCACATTGGCCAATATTTACCGAGTGCTGGCATTACTGCAAAGTGCCAATGGACTCAGTGGCTCAGCAAATGGATTCCCTACAGAAAACTACCAGGGTTGAACTCATCGTGGTCAGATTGTTTTTCCTTTGCAAAAAAAAATGAAAGCCTCATTGATGCTGTTGTTTAAAAAAACCCACAGTGATGTTAAATGAATAGAAGGAACTTCCCAACCCTGCTGTGGGTGTTATTGATAGCTGCATTCCCACAATGAATTCACAGCACACACAGAGAGCTCGCTGCGGGATCACGGCCTCAAGCCGAACAGGGCTGCACAAGAGCAATCATGACTGCGTAGACATCTCAGAGCTCAAAGGAAGATGCTGCAGAAACATCAGTTCCCAAATAAGCCCCTGGACTGAGACGTGTGTGGTGGCACCGAGGGACATAGCTGCGGGGGCTGGCGTGGCTCTCCATGCCTGGCCTGTTTTGGCTTGCCTGGACGGCTTCAGCATCCATCTAGCAAAATTTGTGACGTCTTGGCATCCACTAGGTAGTCACTGAGTGCATCCCCTGTGCACAGTGGGATGGTGTTTTTAATGAGCTCACTCTGCAAAAAAATACTGCTTTCCTGATCAGCTGAGGATGGAGTTGCATCAGACTCATTTTTCTGTTGCAGCGGTGCCCTCTGGAAATATGGAGGGATTTCTTGGGCACAGCTAGCTGAAGTCCAGCATGAAATCCAGCTAATTGGACATAATTTAGCAACTCATTGATCTCTTGTAAAACTGTAGAATTGTGTCATCATTACAAGAAAAGTAGCTGGAAGTATTGCTCCCAAGGATTTTCATTAATTTCTCCTGATTCTTCTTTCTTCTCCTGTTTTTTTTTCTTTGTTTGTGTTGGGGTTTGTTGGTGGGGTTTTTTTGGTCATCTTTAACCTCTTTCTTAACCTCTCTTATTTACAGTACATCCTTCAGGGGACACTGTTGAGCTATCCACTATAAATCTAAAATATATACATCTCGGTTGGTATATATGTGTATGAAAATAGATCAGTCTCTTTGACTTACATTTCTAGTCAGCCTGTCCAGAATACTGTGTCCCTTCTATGGAGGGACTTCTACTGAGAAGAAAAATGTTTAAGCTATGTTTTCTTTTTATTAGCACAAGAGTATTTCTATTGGTATGATGGTTCTGAGATGCTTCTCTCCAGCTCTTCTGGCTTTTACTGTACTGACAGGATTTTGGTATGTTCTGGGAGCTGCTGGGAAAAGATTTGCTGAGGTCCCCTGGGAGCAGAATCCTCTCCTGGTTTTGCTGCAGCTCTTCTCTCTTTTTTAACATGAAGTGTCCAAATCAAGAGAGATCGCTGAGATGGTGAGGGCTTCTAGAAAATGAGGAAAGGCTTAGCAGGCAACGGCTGAAGAAGCAAAGAAGTTTGTAAGAACTTTATCTTCGTGCTATTATCCACAACACTAAATCCTCTTAGGTCTCGTAGAAAAATGAATTTGGTAATTCATCCCCGGTATATTACATTCGGATGGCTGAATTTCTCTTAAGAATTATGATTTTTCCTATTTTATTGCCCATGAGAGTGGGATGTGGGAGAAAGGTAGAAAGACTGGGAAACACATCCTTTTGGATGCTATGGTTTTACAGCATTGCTGAGGGTCCCTGGGTGCTGTGGTGGAGGAGGTCTGGCTCAGCCCTTCTGTCTCACGTGTCTTCAGCAGATGATCATTTTCGTGTGCCTGCAAGGCCATGCCGACATTGCCTGAGGTGCCTTAACACACTGCTGCCTGCCAGTGGAGTTGGGATCATATTCCACTTCTGCATGAAAAGCAGAACAGGCCTGTGCACAAATGGAAGGTTGGATCTCTGGAGAGCAATACTGCTCCAAGGCTGGCATTGGGTGTAAACACCCCTCTTCATTTTTCTTCTTCATTTTTTTTTTTTTTTTTTAATTCTGAAACAAATGGGAGGGTTTCAATTTTTATTTTTTTTCCCCCTGCATGTGCGACCTCACAGAAAAAAAAAAGTCTGGTACTTTATTTAATAACTTAAAAGCCAGGATTCATGCTGGTACTTTCTTAGATGAGAAGGAAAGATCAGTATTAAACATGGTTTTAAATAATCCAAGAGGTATATGGAAGGAAGACAGGAACTTAGGAAATGGTAGTGCTTTAATGTAATGTATCAAAATGACTGAGGAAGAGCCCTTATGCAAAAACCAAAAGCAGGAAACCCTTGACCTGCCATCTCAGGGTCCAGTTCTGCTCCTGCCTAGCTGTCACCAGCCAAACCCCGAGAAAGTGATCCCGCAATCTCTGTACAAGGCACCTCATTTCTCTTTGTTTCACTGTCTTCAGTAGTCCAATTCTGCTGCTGACTCTGCTGCGAGCAGGACTGGACCACTGCTGTCAACACGAGATGAAAAAGAGATGAGTTGCTGTGATTAGGAGGGCTGGGAGAGGTGCTTGATGTTTGGTGTACTCCTAAGGCGTTTCCACCACAGCCAGCCTCTGAGGGCTGTAAACAGGTCTAAGGCTTTGGAATGGCTTAGCCATCTCTAAAGGGCTGTAGGGGTTTTATCCACTTCAGCTCTCTAAGCCTTTAGTGCCAAATCCTGGTCCCTTGTAAGTCTCCAACAAAATTGCCAGTGGTTTCAATGGGTGCAGGATCGGGTCCCTGGAGCACTTTAAGTAATTTAAACCACCCTAAATCCTCGAAGCAGCTTAAACGATAAGCTACTTGTTCCAGAGTTTTCAGCTCGCAGACCCAGCTTGTAAAATACTCCAGGCAGCTCATCATGTACTTGACTGTGAGCACACACAGATGCATCTGCTTTAAAACACAGAGATATCGCGATAAGCCTCTGTTATCAAACTCTCAAAGTGTTTTACTTCTGCAGGAAGTGGGACTTTTTTGCTATTTTTCAAATGTAGAAAATAAGAATTTCCAGCAGCTATCAGATAAAATGCTGTTCCCTGAGCTCAGGTGGGAGAGATGGTGCCAAAGGCTCTGGGCTCAGACCCCGCTGGTGGTGCCACTTGCTGCTATATTCCCAACCCACCTCTGTGCCACCAGGAGCACCAGACACTCTTTAATGTACCCTGCTTTTGAATGGCAATTGGAAAATAAAACAACTGGGAAACACTTCACAAAAACACTTCTGTAAAAATGTCCTTTTGCATCTTTGACCTTGTAAAGGACCCGGTGTCCCTCACACTGAGTGACCTGGAAATTTCCAAGTGAAAAATGCCCTGCAAAGCTCCCTGGACCTTTGCTAATGGCACTGGTGTAACAGGTGGGGGAAGGAGCCTTCCCCCTCCCTCCCAGTGCAGGTGCTTCTGTGTCAGGATGAGGCCAAGTGGCACCTATGGGATAGGTATGCTTCTGTTACAAGTAGGACTGTATTTCCAGGGATTTCTTCACTGTTTTCAGTAGCACCCAGCTCTGACAAAAAAGAATGGCAAAAATCAGAACCGTTCCAATACCTTCTCAGCAGGAACTGAGCCGCTAGCAATGAGCTCCTCAGTTTTCCTTGGGAATGGGACTCACAACATCTCCTCCATCTCATGGGTTAGGAGGGAAATCAGGACCCTCCAGGAAGTCCTCGTGGTTCATGAGGAGCCCTGGTTATTAATGTATTAATCCTCACTTCCGAATGAAGTTTGACATCGAGTACATGGTGGAAGAACTGAGTGTCTTGGTGGCCAGTGGGAGACAAGTACCTGCCAGTCCGTGGGCAGGGGTGGCATTTGTGGGTCAACACTTTTCACCTCATGGGGAGAAGTGCTGCTTCTCCCAAACCCTAATTCAACATGATGTGTTACCTCTATCTCTTTGTGTCAGAGGTTTTAAGGGAGCAGCAGCTCTTTCAGGAACACACAGACAAGAAGGGAGAGGGCTACAGATGCTCGCTAGCAACAGTTAGAGACAAAGCCACAAACCTTTCTGAAAGCTGATGATAAACTTCAGTGCCTGCAGGTTAAAGAAAGCTGAGAAGCAGAAAGGTTGCCCTTTTCTTCAAGCCCTAGGAAAGAAAGGGGTCAGGCACCGCAGGGACAAAAGCATCTTTCAGTCTGCAGCAGTTCCAGCCACTCTGAAAGCCCTAGCAGATCTCCAAGTGACTTTTGGGCAGGACTGCTGTAAACAGTTAAGTGTCTTCAAAGGGAAAGGGAAGGAGAGAAGCCAGGCAAAAATTTCACTGTTTCCCATCCTTTCATTTGCATGAGAACACCTGTTCCACGCTTGTCTTTCATCTTTTTTTTTTGCACATCTGCAAATCAAGACAATTATGGCCAGCCCTAGTCAAGGGGATATTTTAGGGAACTTATTAAGTCTTGCTAAAATCACAGCAGTTTGCTACTTAAAGTATAACGGCAGAGACTGAGATGTTGTCTGAGATTTTAGCCAAACTGTCTCCCTGGAGATGGATGTCTTTTCCCTGCAGGAGATTCACTGTTCCTGCAGTGACGTGGGAGGCTCTGATGGTGCCCAGCTCGCATCTCAGTGAGCTCCAGGAGCAGATACAAAGATACAGAGACTGTAGCTCTCTGTTGGCTACTGCAGTTAGAAATCTTTGCTATGTCTCTATCGCTAAGCACCATCTCAACATTTCTTCCATTTCTTCTCTGTCTTCTAGTCCACCTCTCTTGCCCTGCTAGTCCAAGCTCCTTTCTTCCTCTGACCCTTACTAACTTGAAGACTAATTAGAAATTTTCCTTCCAATTTTGCATACTCCTCTGGTGCCTCTTTCTTTTTTCCCTTTTTCCTTCCCCACCACGCTCATCATCCCCTGCCTTTCCCTGCTTCCCTCTGTCTTCGTCAGTCCTCCCCTTCTCAAGCTCTCTGTTGTCTCTAGATAAATATCATATACCAAATTACAGCTGCAGACTGGAGCCCAGGACTCCTGGGTCCGATTCCTGCTGTTGTTTGTGAGCTTTTGTGACTCAACCCTTTCCTGCCACTCTTTCCCCATCTATAAGCTAAAGCTGGAAAAACAAAACAAAAAAACCAAGGGGGCTGTGTGTACCTTTGATTCAGGGCACCATATAAACGCAGGGTATGATTGCTATTAACCTCTTCTGTGAGGAGAAGTTTAGACTAGGCAGGTTTTCTGGTGGAGGCGACTGGCTGCCTTTCTTGGCTGTTACACATGCCATTTTCATGCAAGGTTTTACGGAACTTATTTTCCCCCTTTTCCTTCCCAGGCTGTGGTGTGCTTGGCACAGGAGCTGCAATCCGTGCAGTATTATTATTAGGCAATAAGCAGTGCCAGTGAGTGATTAAAACCCAGGCAGAGCTGCTGATATTGATTTTTTAAGCTCTAAAAAAAAAAACCCATGCAATTTTTTTAATGGGCATTACTAGGTCATCCATAGGAAATCTTCAAAATACCACTCTGCAAGAATGCAAACAGCAAAGTTTTTATTTGCAGAGTCTCTTTCAGGGTCCCATGTGCTGGGCTGCCACTGCCAGCAGCACTGGTGGGGACAAGGCATTGGCTCTAGGGTACGATTTCTGTAATTTCTACCCTGTAATGAGAACAAAGTTGCTGCCATGCTGGGAAGAGCAGAGCGCAGCCTGTAGAGGGGATGCAGGAACAGACTGTGCAGACACTGATGGATGTTGATAATATTTTCTGCCCTTCTCCCTGGAGTTTCGTGTGCTCAACAGCTTCTGGCAGAGTCCTTCCTCCTCTCCTGCCTCCTTCCCAGTCCCAGCACTCTCTCCTTTCCTTGCCTTCTCAGTTTCTTCCTGTCCTCAAGCTAAACCAACCCCATTGGCACGACATCACAAGCATGTACTTTCTAACTCTGCATATACATCCGATCTCCACTTCTCATTAGTCCTTCAGGACAGAGAATATCTGCGTGACCTTCCTTAACCACCAACACTGATGAGCTTTGCACTGGAGCAGATGACGAACATTCACCCCTCTACCAGTTAGCTTTCACAAGGGGGTAACCATCACCAAACACCTGACAACCAGCAGGCTGTCTGAGAGGGGGCTTTTTAACCACCACTGTTATTTCCATAGGAGTTGTCTAAGTGGGATGGCCTCTTACTATCAGACTCTGGTCTCTAAAAGCTAATTAAAAAAAAAAGAAAAAAGGCTTCACATTCAGATGTTCTCTGTTCAGATTAATTTACAGGTATTCTTGTGTGCACAGAGATCAAGAAACATTGCAGAAAAATGCCTCAGGTACATATAGGAATTCGATTCCCAGCCCTTATTAAAAGTCAGCAAAATTGGTGCCTAGGAGTGGTTCGTGTCTTTGAAACACTCTCCTTTTGATTTCAGAAGGCAAAAACTGAATGGCTCCTCCTGCATTGACATTTCTCAGTGAAGACAGAAGACATACAGGTTTCAACGCACCTTTGGGGCTTAGGAACATTTGACTTAAAGACTTCAAAACCAAATCCTATTTCAACAGTCACCTACACAGGCCCAGCTCGGAAAAGCGCTCCTGCACATGTAAACCTCTCATCCTGCACGACTTTTAGAACTGAAAACAATGCAACAGAAAGCAGTGATCCTCTAGGTGTTGGATGCAATATCCTGGATGATGACCTTTGCTCCGATAAATGGTTAAAAAAAGCTCTTTTGCAAGACAAGATATCCAAAAAATAGGTCTAATACCCAGACCGCACGCAATGCCAGTGGGGATCTGAGCTCCACATGTGTGGAGGGAGGAGCAGGAACACTAGAGCAGCAGAAGCCCATGCTGCAGCACCAGAGCTCACCAGGGGAGAAAGAGAGACACCTGTATCCAGAGACACTTAGTTCCCAGGGATTAGTCAAAAAGAAGCCTTTTTCAACATGGAGTTACTTTAATTAATCTTAAAACAATAAAAAGAAAAATTACTGCCAGATACGTTGCTTTTAAATAAGAAGAAATACGAAATAGTTTCGTAGGTTTCAATGGGCCAAGATTTAGCATCCTTTATAGACCCATCTGCCTAAAGGCCTGTATCTTATCTGATCATTTCCATGGCAACGGCTCTGGGATTAGAAAAGGATGAATATTTAGGAATAGTTGCTGGAATTTCATGGAAGATGATGAATTAAGGATTACTTCACTACCTACGCGTTACCATGGAAATGCACATTTACAAATTGCATAGGATTTAAACCACCACCATTATTAGTATAAATTTGTGCTGCTATTGTAAAGAGCTCCAGGAAGGGAAGATCCCTCTGTTTCACACCTCTTTGCCCCGCTGAGCAGAGACATGGTGCAGAACTAGAGCCGTGCTGGTGGTGGAAGGGGAGACAATTGTTAAGTCTTGGACCCAACTCTCTCTTACCAAACCACCCCCTAAATGAAACCCAGATAGTGAAAAGGGTTAAAAAATTACCGTACTTTACACATGGAAAAGCCACTATTCCAAGCAAACAAACCCTCTCAATATGTCTGTTTAATGGAATTTGATAAATGCATGAATGGGTTTATGGGTCATTTTTAAGACCATTCTCATTACTTTATTGAAATCCTTAGTTTAGGTGTGAAAAATCTGCATGGTCTTTTTTTGTAAACTATTCATATAATATTCCATATTGCAGTAACCTCCTATGCCTTACCTCCAGGACTGAAGCAGAACTTGAGACTAATTCTTAGCAAGCCTTGGAAAATAGAAAGCTCCCATCTTTGAAGCCCAGAGCAAAAGGCGGCAGCGAGATAATCCCCACCCATACATAAACCATGAAAATTCAGAGGGTCAGATAAATAACCGCTGGAAATTCTATTATCACAGATGCACGTATTCTCTAGCAGGGTCCAAGGAAGCATATTACAGCCCAGAGAACTGCAAATATCACAATAACATAAAATAGAATGGCATAATAACTCAAAAAAGGATATTGTAGCTGAACTGTGAATTTCATCTAAAGGGCTCAGAGCATCTTTGAAACAAAAAAAATGAAGATTTGCAGCATCTTGAGAAGGAAGTATTATTGATGTAATTTTTTATATCAGGAAACCATCCAGAGAAGCTAGCCTGAGGGTCAGCAGCCTGGCTGAGAATGTGGATCCCATCCGGCATTATGCAGAATCGACTGGTATTTGCTGGTTGTGCCTTCAATAAGGGATGGGTGTATGTGATAGAGATGCAGATGTAAGGATCTCCTTGGGGAAGTAGTGAGGGGGTCCTCTAAGGAGCTGCATGGTTAAGACAGCTCCAAAATGAATTAATCAGAACTGACAGTCCCATCAATGCAGAGTCTGTATTTAGACTGGCATCCTCGCTCCCTAAAACTGGGCAATCTACACCAGGGCAAAGTCTTCCTAAGCAAGGCCAGCTTCTGGTCACCCGGCCATCACCTTGCACCGTCTTATTCTTCATGGCCCTTTATAGATCCTGGGCTTGCTGCAACTGCACTGTGATGATGCCAATATGCTGCGCTGGCTGTCTCAGCAACCTGGAGATGGGATGGAAGGAGAAGGTAGGTTTCCCTATGGAAGGCAGAAGAGGCACATAGGCTCACACCCTCCTCACAGACATGCCCATGCTGCACTTCTGGCATTAGAAACCAGTCAAAACCCAAGGACATATTGCCCACTTGACCTTCCCGTGACAGGGTGAAGCACTCGGAGGTGGCCCAGGCATGAGGTTAGGCATTTTTTGGGAAGCTCTCATGGTATGGATATCATCCCTTCTTTGTGCTGGGCAGAAAGGATAACCCTTGCTAATGCATCATCTTTCTAGAGCGCAGCATCCTGCCAAACACACCTTCCCATGGCAGAGAGCCCCCTCGTCCCTAGGTTTAGTGACACAGCTGGGTGTTGGCAGGTGGCCAGCCTGAGACCTGGCACACTCCTGGTGGGCTTGCTGAGGAGTGAGGAAGGCAGCTGGTGCTGCGTGGGTGGGGAACCAGCTCTGAATGTCACACATTGTCACGCTGCTCAGCCTGCCAGCAGCTGATCGCGTTTGCCTGGCCCCCAACATCCAAAGCACAAAACTTCCCAACAAGCTGGGGCAAAGGGGCTGGCAGCAAAGTAACAAGGGAAAAATAAGGATTGCTGTGCTAGTCATGATCTCCTTAGAGGCACCCAGGCAGCTGACCTTCGTTATTTCATCCTTGTTCATTGAAGGGCATGTGATGAGATGCTGGGTGCTGAGTAGTTCACAGGGCACCGTGCTCTCCATCCTGCTCCTGCTTGAGGCCAACCAGACATACTCACAGCAGCTTTGGGGCCCAGGGCTGTGCTTGCACCCTCCTCTCCCCTTACCCACTTGACAGGCTCTCCAATTAATGCAGCTGAGTAATTAGCCAGATTGCATTACACCAAATGACATGATTTCACAATGGCTTTTTTTCCCCCCTTAGTGCTCCCCCTTCCCACCTGTTTCTTGCAGACTTTTTGTTTTCTTAATCCAACTGCTTTCTTCCACTTTGTTGGGTTTTTTGTTGGTGGATTTTTTGGGGGGGGGGGGTTTGTTTGCTTTTTTTTTTTTTAATCAGACAAATGACTTCTGGGCTGTGCCTTTCTGGGAGAAACAGGGGGCAGGGTCCCCCTGCCTGCCTGGAAGCCCTGCTCCCCCTCCCTGGTCAAACTCCTGCAGACTTTCCCACGAGCACTTAGGATATACCTGGAGCGAGCAGAGCTGCAAAGAGAAGGCATGGCATCTTCCCAACGGTGAGAAAAATCTGAAGTAAATCAATTCTTTAGAAAGCCTCCACCCTTTCCTTTGAGATAAGCTCCACTGCTGGACACAAAACCAGAGACAATGAAGGAAAACAGTCTGGGTGGGGTGAGTTTCCACCTCCCCCCAGCTCTGACCTTTGGGAACAGCATTGCCAAGGGCTGTGAGCCCCTGGCTGGCTTCACTGCCCCACTTTCCTATGCTCAAAAATACCCCAGCACACTGGAGCAAGCGTGTTATCCTGGAGCCCTGCCAGCAGCACATGGAGCATCCAAGTGCTGTGGTCTCAATGCAACTGCACATGCTTGCTCAGAAGCAGCTGTGCAAGACTTCAGGTGCCCCGGGGAGAGAAATCACTGCAGGGACTTGGTTTTGCCTCTGGAAATGGGTGGCTGCCCAGCCCTTGCCACCTGCTGCCTGGGGGAAATGGGAGTGAGCACCAGGACAAGTTACTTGCACACTTCTGAATTGCCAGCTCTATTTTTGGCTGCTGCAAGCTGGAGCAAGTGCTGTAGGGGGAAAGAAAAAAAAAACCCCACTCATTAAAGCTGCAGCAATGAGATTCTTCTGGTTTTCTTAGCAGTTTGTTGACAGTTTTTAGCTGCTGAAGTTTAAATATTGCAGGGCAATAAAAAGGCTATTTTGGAGGACAGCAGGGGGGCAGCCAACAGCTTGAATAGCCTTTTCTTCCAGTCCTGCACAGATAAAATGCTTGTAACTTTCCACACGCACTAGGAGATAAATGGATTTCAAGTACTGAAAATGTTGGCTTTGAAGTCAGTGCAACCAAAACAGGAGGAGGTCATCCTTAGGGATGAAGGTGCTTCTCTGTTAAGGGCAGGGGTTTAAGACCAACCTAAACAAGAGTCTAATGTTTGCAAAAGACTTCTTACAGTCTTGGGCAAGGTCCTTCATCTCTGAGCTGCACTGTGCTGCCTGTAGCACGGGGACAGTCAACATTTCACACCTGCTTTATGCAGCACGTGGGACATGCAGGACTGTCTCTTCCTGCAAGACTAGCGCAAGGGGAGCTGACCTCAGCATCATAAACACCATGAGGTAATCAATCCTCCCTTAGTTACATGCAGGAAAATAAGCAAACCTTTTCCAAAACCTTTTTCTGCGAGTTCCTTTGTGCAGAAAAAGAGCTGGGAAGAAAATACATGTTTTCACAGGAAAAGAATGCGATCAAGTACCTGTAAAATGTTTAACCTTGGGAGATGAAAAAGCTTCCTAGTTGTTGTCACCTTCTCTAAACCATTATCAGAGCAATTATGTGTGATTTAGTAATTTGCTCTGTTGCAATGCAATTTCCTGCGTTGCCTGACATGACAAATGGAATTGGGGACCTGGCCCCTGTAGGACTTCCTTGAATCTGCTGCATGGGACAGGTGAGAAATATTACAGCAGGGTAAAAAAAGCATTGGGTGATACATGGGAATGAGCTGGGTCCTGCAGGTTTCTCTTCATGTCCTTAGCAGTCAGCAGATTATTGAGGGTGAGAGAGAAGCTGTCATGGTTAAACAAGGAAAACCAACTCTGCCATCCTTGAATGGATGGGATCAGGGTGCTGCCCGGGCACAGCAGCGCTCCTTATCTGCCCTGTATTTCTGAGTGGTTTCAGACCAGTGTTTTGCCAGGCAGCTCCCATTGCAAGCAAGGTGTGGGAGGTGGGAGCTGCTCACACTGCCGGAGGGAACCACTCTCCCTCCACAAACACTGCTCTGGGGGCCGATTCACAGTATGCACAAAAAAGGGGTCTGTATGGGCCGGATTTTCAAAGGCCAGGGATGTGGGTTTGGTTTCTTTCAGTTCTTATCAAACTGGGATTTAGAAATAACTCCCAGGTTTGTGTTTGATCCTTCAGAGTCCTCAAGGACAGTGCTGCAAGCTCTCCCCCTCAGCCATGAGGGTTCAAAATATCCTTTTCTTTTCTGAGTTTTTGAGGAGATTGCATTCTTTGTGTATCATGTAACACCAGGAGCTGGATCCCACTAAATATCTCAGTGCCAAAGATGAAATTGCTGCATGTTTCTAGCTCTGGTAACTTCAACCCTAGAGAAGGTCCTTGCTGGATATCCTGGAGACATCCAGCAATGCCAAGCAGACAGAACTTCTTTTTGGAGGAAGACAGGGAGGCATTTGGCATGAAACAACAACCATCACCACCTTGAGATTTACAACTGCATATTTGCTTCTTCTCAAACAGATCTTGTACATCCCACTGCAGGTTTCCTATACTAGTAGCACTCCTACAGATTTTTGGATTACTACTGCAAAACAGTCACACCACCACAGGCATGACTCCACAGCGCGTTGTATCTTGAGGTCCTTCACATGCACGCAGAGAATCTTTTACATTTGGACAACAGCATTTTGTCCCTACATCAACACATGTGACTATGAGATCAGGGGCTGCACAGAATTGCCCTGTTCGCTGGCAAAACATCAAAGCAGCTTATAACTAACTCAAGTGGAAAGTGCCTGTCCAGTTCCCGGGGAGAACAACAAAAAGAGAGGATGTGGGATTCCACATACTCCCCAGTAAAGCCAAGACACACTGCAGTTTGCTTTGCAGTGTGAAGAAACGAAGTTCAGTGATAAGGGCTCCCACTGAAATGAATAGCAAAGCTCCTGGTGACATTAGGGATGATGCATTAAAAAAAAAAACACACCCAAGCAACCCTAAGTCTTCCCCCCTCCTCCTTTTCTTTTTGTATACTTCCAAAATAGCTATAGGAAATAGAAGAAACATGACTCAGACAGACTTTTCCTCTTAAGACCTGGCTTCCTTCCTTGAACAGTTGGGAGAAGTTTCAGCTACTCATCTCTATGACTTTATTCGAAGCTCTCCTATTGTTAGGAAAAGCCCATGGAAAAGCCCATAGCCTCTAAAACAGACATCCTGGGTCAGGCAGGTCAGACATGAAGAATAAAGTCTTGTTGCTTTAGGATGCTTTTTTATCCAAGAAAGCAGGATGCAAGAATTACCCTGGACTTTTACTCTTGACCAAGAGGCAAGGACTCTGCAAAACAACACTCTGGCACAGGAGCCGAGTTCACCCATTTAACCCAGCGCAGGGAGCTCATCTTCTACTGACATGACTCCTGCCAAGCACACAACCTGTATGCTTGGCCTGCCAGAGAGGCCAGCCTGATCCTTGCTGAGTGGGGCTGCCCAGTGACAGCACAGCCAGGCTCTGTGAAAATGTGCAGGAGCCACACACGTGTTGCTGACATCCGCAGCTGGAGATTAGAGTCTTCCCTGGGGTGTAAAAACAGCTTCAGACAGATCCACTGAAGGGAAAACCAAGAGAAAGGTTTTGAAATGGAATTTGATATTTCAAGGTTGCACCAGTTCTTCAAGGGTGCTTAGTGGACCTAGTTTGGTTTGGGGTTTTTTTGTCAGGAAAGCTTATTTAAGCCATTTCTGAATGATTACTAAAATGTTTTGTTATCAAAGATGACCTTTTTGTAGTGAAAACCCAGATTTCAGTAAGGAAGAACTTTTGGGAGAAATGTTGAAAGCCCTTAAACAGCATCACAGTAGAGCTCAGATGGAGACATGGATAGCATTTCAGCAGGCATGCAGGATTTCAACAGTGATTACAAGGGTTTCCCATTTCTCTTCCAGACAACTCACTCTTTTCTCTATTTATTACTTCTGGTGCCAATTCATCCTCCCAGTCAGGCCAGAAGGCATGTCACAGGGGAGCTGGAACTGCTCTGAAGGAGCAGGCAGCTGGGGGCAGCGGCTGACTCCATCTCCGCGATGGGAATCCCCAGCCCTTACATCTTCTCTAGCACTGAGTAAATGCTACATTTCCACAGGCAGGTTAAATTCTCCTTAAGTTAAAAAAAAAAAAACAAACCAAGGAGCACACTGCTTCAGGGGCTGTAATCCACCTAGAAGTGTGAAACCAAGGAGAATTACACCAGCCAAGGAGTGCTGTTTCTCATTTCACAAGGCAGTACTGGTCCTTTCCTCATTTGATCTCCACACCTGTGGGCTTCTCAGCCCTACCAAATGGCAACAGGAACCACTTCTTTAATTATGCTGTGCTTACAGACACTATATGATGCCAACTGAATTTCTCCTTGAAAGAAAACCTTCCTGAAAAGGTGCAGAAATCAAGAAAGCCTCACATTATTTAAATCATAACTCTCACTCCAGCTTGCCAGGTTATGTGCCCCTTTACTCAAGATCATAGCCAAGCATAAGGATGCTGTAAACAAAATACCACATTGTTCAAGTTTAAAAAGCCTCTTGATGCCATTACCAGCCAGCAATAGTCATGCAGGCGCCGAAAAAAGCTGGATCATCATAAAATGTGCCCAAAAGATACAATAAAAAGCTTAGTGAAGGACGCCAGAGGGAACATTGAGTTTAGCTTTTCCAAAGCTGAGGAGCCTCTAGGAAGATGTGCAGTGATGTTATTACCCAGAACAATCCCAAATCCCTTGCCTAATTCTGGTAATTACTGTGTTTTGTGATTTATAGGGCATCTCACAGGCTGTGACAGGGCAAGGTCACTTTGGATTGATAACATGCTTCTAATGCAGCAGTTTGTCACTTGTTGAGGAGGAGCACAGACTGGCAAGGATAGGAAAGTGTCACCGAATTCAGGCGTTTGTGACTCTTGGAGGTGCCACCTGTCTGTCAGCAGAGCTGGGTGCAGCCAATGCACTTACTCTGCAGTCATCTGCTTCCAGCAGCACAAAGGTGCAGGCACATGATGGATGTGCACAGGTAGCTGCATCGCCACCCAATACTCAACATCCCAGAGGCATGTACACTGCGTCACTGTGAAGACAGACTGGAAGAGATGCTGTACAGCCCTACATCTCCAGAGGCTCCCCTTGCCACTCTCGCTCTCCTCAGAGAGCATCTCCACCTCTTTGTGTCCCTCAGACCTCATAGAAGCAAGGTTGAAAAAAAACCACCAGATCTAGTTCTGTAGTGGTTTCCCTTCATTGAGTCCTCCACCACCCACCTTCTCTGCACATCCCAGACTGTATACCAGTTCTAAGAATACAAACTTAGCCAGAGTCTCTGGTCCTTGGTCCCTGCTGCCCTGGGGAGTTTGGATACTGCAAGAAATCAGTTAACACAGACTAAAGGAACAAAAATCTGTCAGAAGGAGCAAGGCTGCAATTCTTTCTGTTTATGTAATGTTTATATGTAAGAATATAGTTTACTGTGAAATCAGGGAAACACGGAGAGATTGCAGCAACATATCTGTCAGTCCTTCCCTAGCTCTGTATGAGAAGAGGGTTATTTCTGCCTTGAAACTGGGGCTTTTTGCTTTGTTCCCTGCAGTGGATTATTTCTCACTGTGGAGTAGAAGCAGATAGCCAGACCTAGCACCTCAAGGGCCCCAGGAACAACTCCATGTTTGGAAGAATTGAAAAAAACTGTGGTACAAAGATAAGCCATCGTGGCATTTCTGAGGTACTGAACAGGCAAACCTGGAAAGAGCAGGGAAATGGAATCTGTCCTTTTCACATCAGTCTTCTAATTATTTTTCCTTCCTCAAAATGCATTGCAAAAAGAGCAAAAACTATTCTCACAGCTGAGGTGCTGGCCCTCAACCCTGTTAAGAGCCATTTTGGCTTCATTTTTATAAAATTTGATTAACTGTGCCTGGAGATTTGAAAAATAAGTGAAAAATTATTTATTTTTTTGTTCACAGTAATTTTTTGCCACCTGGAACATACTCAGTCTGTTTTGTTGTTGCACTGGTGTCATACTGTAGAAACACAGACAGTGATAGCAAAGAAAAGTTATCTGAGCTTTCCACAGCCAGGCAAATCTAATGCTGATTATAGTATTTTGTATCAGTACAATAGTTCACTTGCATGATATCATTATATCTCCTTGTAATGCTGTAGAGAGGGCTCAAAACTCTTATTCTTCTTTCTGGGTGGTTAGAGAAACTGAGTCATGCAAAATAATCACTATTTAGCTCTGTATTCAGCAAGGCATTTAATGATATGCTTAAGCCATTCTCTGTTTCATAAAGCATTTACACATGTCCTGTATGGGATAAACCATCAAGCTGTCAGTTGAAGAACGTATTTTCCAAAGCACTGAGCACTTGGGAGCTATGGCTGAAGTGCGGCCTTTAAGATAAATTTCATCCTTTTATTTCCAGCCTTGTACTTCCACTTCAGTGAACTGAATGGGTGAAAGCATGGCAAGCTTAGTGGGGCTTTTCTATTCCAAAGTTTGGGGGCAAGGGAGAAGACCACCCAAACTGGGGCCAAAAAGAAGTCTGAAACAAAGCTCTAGAAAGTATACTATCCATGTGACACAACAGGCTTTTTCTGATCCTAATGGCAGCGTGAATGTGTAGATACACAGGAAAGAAAGAGCAAAGGCAAAACTCTTCCACCAGGCTTTAGACCTGGAAAGGTCACTCCAGCCTTCCCTCCTCCTTGTGCTAGCAATTCTAGCAGAGGCTATTTCAGAAGTTATAATATCTTTCAGCAACCTCATATTCCCTTAATGAACACACCACAGGGTGATGGACCTGTATAGAGTAATAATATTTTCTCCAAGATGATGCCTCTTCAGGTACAGCCTATTCCCTTTTCAAAATGCCAGGTGGGTAAAACACCCCCCAAATTTTATTTGTCACTATTAAACAAGACAGTGTTTGCCCACTTGGGAATAAAGTGAAGGCAATTAACTTTTCATATTCCTGAAAAGGATGTTCCACAGCCACCCGATTGCTTTATCTTCATTATTTTTAGTTGTAGAATTATGTAAATAGCAATTTAGAGAGCCCAGAGGATTCTGAAGATTCAGTTTAATGATTTGTAATTGTTTAATTGGACTGTAAACTGGCCCCTGCAGGAAGCTGAGCACAGGTATAAGTGTGTACTTCATATCCCTACCAAAACATGCTCATTGTTAGCTTTTGTGTAAGCAACAGCTTCTAACCTCCCCCAGCAGCACAGCGGTGCAGCACTGCTGAGTATTAAAACTGAATTAAGTTTCAACTAGGGAACAACGTATTGCAGTGCCTATGGATTAGGCTGGACATACAAGTCTTCACAGGTAGCAGAACTCAGCCACAGCATAGCCACCATGAGCAGACCTTGAGGGAGCAAAGCGTCACTAGTAGTGGGGAAGGAAGAGTAGCAACTCAATCATTTCACAAGCTCCATTGTATAGAAGCAGCACATGGTGATTTAAGAAGGCAGGAGCACATCAAATAGACCAGTTTCTGGTGAGACATACCCAGTATTTTGGAAATGTGCTCTGACAAATCCAATTCAAAACACATCTAGATAGATGTTTCTTAGATGCTGGCCAAAAGCTCTATAAAAGAAGAAATCCAAGCTCCCCACAGGAGCAGCAACTATCTCAACCCACAGTCAAAATGCAGACAGGGCTTGCCTCTGAGCTGAGGGTCCAGCTACACTCACTAAACCATCATTTCTTCCTCCCAGCAAGGAGGATGGGGCACAGGGATAAATCACTGCAAAAGGGCAGCAGGTGTCTGGAAGAAAAGGCCGGAGAACCCAATATTATTTCTGCAGCAAGACTAACTGGCTTGACAAATGAAACATAATGGAAAGTGCCGACTGTGCTCCACTCTCCATCCACCTCTCCTCTGGTCATTTCATTTGCCCTTCTTCCTCTCAACAAAATAAAATGAAATGCATATTTTACTGTAAGCTCCTTTACAGTGCAGGCTGCAAGAGGCTGGAGGACTCCCCTAGGGGGAAATGAGCTAACCAGTGATTGCTTCATCCTTTAATTCCCAAGGCCAGGGACTTTGATTTTCAATTTCCTCTTATCCAGGGTTTTTCATTATGCTCAGGTTGCTCCTCTAGATCGTTTACTGAGTGACAAGTGTGTGCTGGAAGGTGACAGACAGACACTATGTGTATGGCTGGTACCAGAAAGAAACATCTTAAGACCTGCTTTGCAAACTGAAAGATCTTGATGAGTTTCTGGATTGTCTGATAAAGTTGGTCTCTGTGTTGAGCCATAGAGCTGGGCATCTCACTGGTAAATGTGATTAAAAATATCAATCAAAAGCACCAAGGGTACCAGGAGATCAGATGAGTGGTTATCAATACCCTGTAACCCATTTTTATTAAGCAGAAAACAGGTCTGGTGGTTATCTGGCTGTTTTTAATGGGACTCTATGACCCCCCTACTTCCATCACTTGGTTGGATAGGACAGGGCAAGGGAGCTACATCATCGGGATAAAGGATTTGGTCCTTTACTATCTGCCTCTCCACAAAGGATTTTTCTTTTCAAGCCACCCACCTTTGCATTATATTGTCCCAAAGTATACATTATGTTAGCTCCTGTTACAGTCTGGCT
The DNA here is from genome assembly GCF_023638135.1 of Falco biarmicus. NCBI lineage: Eukaryota > Metazoa > Chordata > Aves > Falconiformes > Falconidae > Falco > Falco biarmicus. The sequence continues at coordinate 63,171,674 of NC_079294.1, read as the reverse complement.
AAGCTACCTCAGACCTTCACAAGCGGCAGTTACAGCACACCCTGCCCAGCAGGGACCAGCTTCCGTCTGCACCATAGGAAGTAACTTCATAGTTTACATAAAAAGGAAAACCACCATAATGATCTAGCACCATCCAATGTACCTATCCTTCTATTCATTAGCGGCCAGGCAGGCCAAGCCTGATCATGTTGTGTTTGACTCGACCGAAAGTTTCACTCCATGAAATCATCAACAGGCTGCTGGCTCCGAGCTGAAGCGTTGAGAGGCTACCACCCACCGCAAGGCTGTAAGATGCCATCACCTTCCTCTGTCAGTCCTGATCAGCAACAAGTTTCCCTATCCAAGGGGGTTATCCATCAGTTCACCTCATCTTTAGAGGTGTTCCCCGCTTCCCCCAATATCTCAGAGACCTTTGCAATTTATTCCCTTCAAGAGAAGGATTCTCAGGGGTATTTTGAAGTGGCACAACAGAGCATTAGAAACTCTTAGGCTGTCAGACAACACTCTGCTGAGACACTTACTTACCCAGCAAGTATGGCCCCTGGGGAAAAACCACTTGAGAACCAGCACTGGAGACATTATTAATTTTAAGGGGCCAGGTAGTCCAATCCTGCACAGCAATTATGCATTGTATAAGCGTATGTACATTAGTATGCACATACAAATGCAACAAAGTGTTATTTTTACAGGGTTTATTCTGTTAGCTTGAGTTAGTCAGAGGTCAGCATCATGTGCTGTTTCTAGCAACTCCCAAACATGGCATAAATATGTAGAAAGGAATTACTAGTTATCTTCCTCCATAATGAATTCTCAAAAATATTTATGTCTATGGTCATCATGTAGTTATTGTGGAATAGGAAGCTGTAATCACATTACATTTCCATGTGGAAGAAACACTTCACCTATTATTTTACATTTAAACAATAATTGAATGCAAACTAATTGCTGTGCTAATGAAACATGTGCAACCCAAAACCTGCAATCCCTTTTTGTCTTAATTCAGAGAAACTTGGACTTTTGCTTCATGGGATGCATTTAATCCCTTTTGTATCCCACTTTAAGCATACCTTTGCTTGTGGTGAATTTTAGGAACATGGCAATTTAGGGAAGCCCAGAAGACTTTGCCTAAGATTTTCACGCCTTTAAATATTTCAGCCAGAATATTGAAAAGCCCATGAAAAACTAACACTTCAGCCTCACACTCAGCACTAGCTAAAGAGACATTAAGCACCAAGGGCAAAGGAAAGACCATCAAGTGAGTTTGGAAATTTGTGTGCTTGCTTCCAGCTCCGCTCTTCCCCATCTCCCATGGCTCTGGACCTGTTCGATATAGCTGAAGAGCCTAACTTAGCCTGAGCCCACCTGGCTCAGGCTGGATTAACGCCACAATCAAGCCAGGGACATTTTCCTTCCAGATTACTTTGAAGACAGGGAAAACCTTGTACAAACAGGGAGACCAGAAGTGAAGCAGTTCAGCGGCCAAGCCCTCTGCATTTGCTTTCAGCTCTCACTTACAAGCACGACATCCAGGAGTCAAGCAGCAAGAAAAACAAGAGCAACCAGCCAAATCCTGCCATCATTTTTCAGACTATAAACCCTGAACAAGTCAATGGATTTGTACCAGTATAATCCCTTCGCGACTGATCAGAACAGGAACAAAAGGCTAAGGTATTCCCTGCATTACATCACTTCACCAGAAGCAAGTCAGGTGCTCATCAAAATGATACTCCACATTAACACAGCACAGGATCTACTCTACTTTGCAGTCAGCCCAGTGGTCCCAAGCTCTGCAGCATCCCCAGAGGCTGCACTGCCTGTGCTGAGCTCAGTCTGCTGGGGCTGGGGTCACTGGCAAGACTCATGGGGAAACCCTTCAGATGAGGTTACGCTGCTTTCAGTAAGTGAGGGAAGAGGAAAGGCACAGAATCTTTGTGCAGCCATGCCCTGCTTCACCTGTGCAAACCTTTCGTTTTTTAGCAGTATTTCCTGATCTGTTATTGAGCTTCTGACCCAGCAGAAGGTAAGGCACATTACAGTGGGGAAGTGCTGCCCTAGGAGGATTAGCAATAAGTACAACAGGGACTACAATCACCAAGGTCCTTACTCACAGAGCAGTGGAGTGTAACTGCTAATTCCTCAAGGTATTGTGGCCACACATTTGCTCTCATTTCTTTTAATAGAGGCCAGTGCAGCTGCATCTCAGAGCGATAAACTGAGAAGTAATGAGGGTTGCTCCATTTTTCCATCTCTGATCAAATCCTTCATCATTCTAGCTTAGAACAAACCTGGCTCACTGACGCAGACTCCTGATATTTTTGGTCGAACACCCATAATGCCCCATCCTGCAGTGTTTACACAGGAGCAGGCCTGCATGGCAAGGCAGTTCCCTGAAGCATAAGATTTGATTAACCTCGTTAGCTTGCCTTGCAGAGCTGCAAATGTTGTTAGACATCATGAAATTATCCAGCCCTATTTAAAACCCAACTGGAGTATTTGGCCTGCTGACCTCCCCCAGCAACAAATTCCACAAGTAAAATTAACCACCGCTTTCCCCAGCCTGGGGCGGTTCGGTCCCTGGTGCCAGCCAGCAGCAGCTCCAAGCATCACCCATGGCAGCTCAGGGTCTCTCCTGCCACGTCACCGTGCCTCACCAAGTCCACGGCCACATCTCCATTTCAGCCCTCAACAACTGAGTCAATCCAGATGATCTTTAAAATTAAAAGGCGAGAAGCAGTGACAATGTATGCAGCTTTAAAGCTATCTACAAACTCCAAGTGCTTAAAAGCTAAAGACTGAAGCATTAAAAACACTTCTTTCTGAAACTAATGCGATGTAACTTGGAATTGTGGCTGATGATGCTCAGCAACTGCAAGAGATTTTACCTGCACTGACATCCAGGGAAGTACATTATTATATACCAGTTAAGTCAACACACATATGATTACTTATGTTGCCAGAGTGCATGGTCCATGATTTGCATTCATTACGGACAAACTTCAGTTCTCCTAGTCTAGGTCAAGACCCAAGTAGGTGCTCCAAGAAGCAAAGCAGTAGGCCTTGCCTGATAGCTGAAGAGTTTCTAACCTCAAGAACAATACTAACAGTAGCAGAAAAGCATAATAATATGGCTGTAGGGTTGCAGGAGCTAAGAACACACGCAGCTGGGCAGCTCCAAACTATGTGGAGGCACCTTCTCCCCTACCTCTCCCCGTCTTACCAGCTCTCACTGCACACACCTCCCCACCGATGTGCACGGGATGCTCCTTCAGAGCAGCCTGTTGCTTTCCCCGACTCGCAACGACAATAAGCGTTCAAAACCCTTCTGTTGGAGGTACACGCCAACTCAATTACAGCAACATCATCCTTCTTAATCAAGGTTAATTTCAGTGGGTAACATTTTTCTCTGTTGGAATATTGTCAGATGTTTTTAGATCTCCAATTTTATATAAATTTAGCCTCCGAATTCTCAAGGAGAGAGTTGCTAAGGTAACCAGAACCAGCCATATTGCTGTATGTTCTCCCCATGGAGCTTCATTAGGGCCAATCAGTCATTTCCAGGGTAATAGAATATGTCTCTTTCAGAGATAAGGATACATCTTTTTATAGTGACAGAATATTTTTATTTAACATGTTAACCCCTTGCCCTCTTAAGAATCAGGCACTGGCCCTTTCCTTACAATTTTAATACCCAAGAGATGAGGTTTAGGCAGACTAATTGCTAGTAGTTGAACACCCAAGGCCAGGTCAGAGGAAGTCAGCATGCCTGGAGTATGTTGTCTTGTGATAGCAAGACCGGGGTGGTTGTGGATTGTTTTCTGCTGCCAAGGAGCCAAATCAGCTTTATATCCCACTAGCCAGGCACAACAGCTGTTTCTGAAATAGATCTGACCTGCATGAACCAGGGGGGTTGGTATACATTTTTTTTTGTTCCCATCCAGACATAGGGACTACCTGCTGTGTTTGATCTCATATCTGAGCATCATTGTCTTTCAGATCGAAGAGTTAGTTCACACCTGTTCATGGTATTTATTAGCAGCTGCTTGGGAGGACTACTGGGAACAAGCCTGCTGGTATCAGACTAGTTCCTAGAGAGGAAACTTTGATCTCCTACCCAAAACCTAGAAACTTCCTCAGTTTCAGCTAGCTGAAAAATGCACCTTCTTTTATCAAAAAGACCCTGCCTGCTCTCCTAATTGCCACTACACCATTAACTATTAAAGCTGATTGTGGAACATACAAATCCTCATTTCATTTGCATGCAGTTTTCCAAAATTAGTTTTCTCCATGACTTTCCAGCCAGTCCTAAGAAACACCTTCTGAAGTTGCTAGCAGTAGGTACAGCAGAACAGCTAATGTGCTAGAGCCGCACTTGCCGATCTATCTTCTCAGCCCAAGCCTCCAGCACAGAGCTGCTCCATGGTCACTTCTTCAACTCTGACAGTTAGTAACAACGCATTTACCCCTGTGCCTCCTTCTGCTCAATAGTATCAAGATTATCTGAGCTGGACCTGACTTGACTTCATTCACCTCACGCAGACAACTTCTGAAAAACACCAAGAAAACATTTGCTGCAGAAGTGGTGGGGAAACTTACTAGCAGCTTTGTGCATCTCTGTCCTCATTCAGTAGGGCTCCTGCAGCATCCTATCTGCAAACAAAAAGCTGCAGTCATAAGACTCCAGAAGCCCAGATGAAAAGTTTCCCCTCCTTCCTCCTCTGTTAATCTCTTTGGAGGTTCCTCTGTGGAGCAAAAAGATACAGTTACACCTCATCGCTCCAGCTCTCCTCAACATCATGTCTATCTTATTAAATAATGGATATAACACTGCAGCCAGAAAGGACAGCATCTGTCAGCTGATACCATATTTATTGTTTTCCCCTGAAAGAGTCCATTATTGTAATCCTGTAGCAGGTTCATTTACAGACAAACAGAAGTTTTACTTAAAAGAGGCAGGATCTTTTGTGCTGGAGAAGCAAAGCCAGCTGGACACTGGTGTATTTTGTCATCTCATGATTTTTCTTGCCTTTATGTATTCACTAACAGGATAAGAAGATCTAATTATGTGAAATTTGAATAAAATCAATGAGATAATGGCAGTACTGGTTTGAAAAAAATGCCTAAACCCCCAGTATTTGCAGCACAGAGGTATATAATGATCATCTAAGTAATAACTCCACTTCTTCCAGCATGAATTTACAGTTCACGCAAGTGCACAAGATCAATGAAATTCAGAGCAATCACCACATTTACATCTGGTTTGAATTTGCTTCTGTAGAATAGAAATGTAGGGTGTGAACATACATTTGAAAACAAGAGCAGCAGTGGTGGTAAACACCACCAACAAAAAATGCAAAGTGGGCAAGGTGTTTAATTTTAGTAGTTCTGGGGACATAACACTGACTTTGCCAGTTGTTTTTTGTTCTTCTTCCTTATGACATTGCCTCACTTGCCTCCTAAAACCAGGATCTTCCCCTACACAACAGAGGCTACAACAAGCCTGCAAGAGTGGACCTTAAGCTCCACCTTAAGGCTTTCAAGAGTCCATTTACCTGTGCGTAGTTTTCACTGCAATGGAGAGTAGGAGTTTTATGTGTCCATTTGCAACAGAAAGGGTATCCCCTCACCCCTCTGCTCTTACCTACCTCCCTTTCTTGAACAGCACTACCATGAGGTCTGGTCCTGCAGCCAGCACACAGTGTACATGAGGGAGGATGAGCCCCTTCACATGGTTGCTGCAGTACAAATCCAAACTGCCTATCTGCCGCCCCAGCAGCTTCTGATCTTCCCGCTCCTCCTTTCCTTGCACATGGCTGCAGTCACTTCCCCCAGGCCAGGGGATCCAGGAGTGATGCTTGGTTCAGGCAAGCATCCTTCCTCACAAAGGAGAGCCAAGGCACTGGCAACTTTCCCCTTACTGTGGTTTTGGAAGGATGCAGCATTCCCTCAAATTACATCACTCAGCCTTCCACTTGCTTCCATTCCACCCCAAAGTGTGAGCTAGGGCTGGCAATGTGTGGATGGAAGCTCAGTAACATCCCACTCCCTTTCAGTTTCCCAGAGGAGAAAGCCATCAGCAAAGAAAGATGGAGGCATCTTCCTCATCATCATCACTCATACTAATGAGAGTGTTTAAACATTCAAACCTTGGCTGCTGTTGCAGCTGAAGTAACAGAGCTCAACTCAAATAGAAAAGGTCCAGCAAGCTGCAGGGAAGATGCTCAGAGCTCAGGCTCCAGGGCAATACCTCTCCATTAGTAATCATTAAGCACTGAAGAGGGAAATTAGAAACAGAACCCATCCTTCTTCAGTCATCTTTGCCAAATTCCCTGGTACAATGGCTGCCCAGGTTCTCTTTAGCTTCTTCATTAGTACTACACTGATCTCCAGACAGGCATGGAAATCCCAGGCAGGCTACAGCTGTCTGTGAAGCCCCGAGGAACAGTTTCTCAAAGCCTGCACCCCCTAGGACTGTCCCCCTCAATAGCAAAGCAGAGGAGCTATCACATGCTAATCAAACCACCTTGCTAGCAAAGGAAAAAAATAAAGCAATAAGAAGGTAAATTAACAGCCTGCAGAAAAATCTGTGTTACTGGCCAAGTGCTACTATGAGCTTAATCAGCCTGAGAAGCATTATGGGGTGAAGCTGCTTGAGGGCTCCACGGAGGATCCGAGATCACAGCTCACATTTGTTACCCTTTGGTGCACAAAGGCAACCGTCTCTTCACAACTTGCTTCACAACCACCAGCACTTCCCATTTATCTTTTACTTAGGTTCAGTTCACAGAGGCCACCCAACTCTTATGTTTTCCCCCCAGGACTGTTGCCTCTCACCTGAGGCATCCTTAGACAACACCTGCCACATCTCAGCTGCCTGTTGCAGCCCTTTTGAAGCAAGGATTTCCAGGCACTAAGATAACTTTTCCCTGCAGATACACCTCACCTTCATTTAACTACAGGCTGCTTTCTGCCAAGCTGGATCTCTGCAGCTTTTTCCATCAGCTATAATGATAGCTGTTCTTCATAAGAAAGGAAACTAGGATAAATATGAACTAAAAACTACCAGCTCAATACAAAATGCAAACCCTCCCTTCATTTCTACTCAACCAATCCTTTACAAAACCCCTTGTGACAATAGGATATTGTTTGCAGCTTGCTGCTGTGGAACAAGGAACAAAGCCCATAGTAATCATGTGATTGACATCAGTTATCTCGAAGAGAGCACCCATCAAAAGGTTTTTCAGCTGTTGGTTCAATGCAAAACGAAGTCATCACTAATTGCAGTTAAGAGAAGCGTGAAAAAACCCAGTTTTGCCACATGAAGATAATCTCCCTCATGGGGTCTGAAAATTAAGGTAACAAAACTAATAACCAAATAAAAGCAGAGAAGGAAACAGAATTGTTTTGGGGAAGTTTACTTTCCCCTTCTCTCCAATGAATTAAACTAGTCTATTGTGTTTATTTTTTTCCAGATGTGGAAGTAAGAAAGCATCCCACTTTCTGCAGCTCTGCAAGTCACAAACGCAGCTTCTTAGGCACCATCGCCAAGCTGGAAATTATGAACAATTCACCAACTGTTTAGGCTTTCAAGCATCCTTCATTCCTGCTAGAGTTAACATCATGCTGAGAAGCACCTAGGAAGTTTGAAAGCTTATGCAAGACTTTTCCAAATAAACTATCTAAACCGCTTTGATCTGCAAACCACAGCAGGAAAACGGCAGCTAAATCGGTTTTTCTTATATTCTAGCACTTGTGCTTCTGGCTGGAATTAGGAAATGCACATAAACAGAGCTTTTTCTAACCTCAAAGTGTGACGCCTTTCAGAAGAAGTGCCACCTTAGGCCACCCTCTTGTGGCCAGGGATCATTTCGCAGCCACTTCGTCCTTTTCCCTGTCCATCACACCGACAGCTCCCACTCCCCCAGCACGGGGACATGCTGAAGCCATGCCCTTGGAGTTCCAACGTGGGTTCCCCCCCGCTGCAAAATGAAGTTTCCAAGGAGATGCAACAAAGCTAGCAAAGAATTATATGTGAATAAACTTACGTTTGGGACATCAGGTTCCCAGGCTGGAGGAGGGTGAGTGGTAAAGGCTGGGAGCAGGGGGCATCTGTGCTTGTCTCCAAGCTCATTGCTACACCCGGAGCCCAGTCTCGCCACACTGCTCCCACTAACTCCAGAGAATCCAGCCTGCTCCTTTGCCTTGTGCTTACTTACGAGCAACCTCCATAAACCTCTCATCCCACAGCATGAGAATAAGCATGGAAAAAAAAGAGTTGTTCCTGCACTGCCAGGGCTCTTCAGCATTGCAGGGCACTCAGCCGCTCAGCCTCAACAAGTCAGTTCCATGAGCTGATCTGACAGGAAGGTGAAGAAAAAAAAGTCTTCCAGGAGATTAGTTTCTTGGCCTAATTTGCCCAGAGTGGGTGAAAGGTAAGCAGGGGGAGGGTGAAGCTGAGAGCTGGTAGGGAAAGGTGATGGCTGCACTTCTTAGTAGTAGGGTCCTGGTTAGATGCAACATCAAATCACCCCCTAAACCTCTGGCCACATCTGTTCCTGTCTGGATAGCATAACAAATGCATACCCACATTGTCACCACATCATAAATATGTGCCAAAGGCCACAGTAAATCAGAATTTAGAATAGGCTTCCTTTATTCTTCTGGTTTGAACCTGTTTCCATACTTTTGCAGAGTAATAGCAACACCTCTAGCCTCTCCACAGGATACTTGTTAATACCAATGAAGGGGAGTAAACAAGGCAGCAGGAGAAACAACCAGGATGTTTTACTGCATCTAATCCTCCTTTTGCATCATTCATGTTTATACGGGCCAGAGAGCGATTTTCTTGGTCTGTCAAGCATGGCTGATATACACACTGCAAACAGAACAGACCCTTGCTTGCAGCCAGGTTTCTCAGTGTCTCACTAGAGTGCTTTTGTTTTATCTCTCTCTGCACCTTTGCAGCAAGACAAAAGCATTACAGCTCAGCTGGCTGGGCAGTTGTTAAGGGAAGAAGGACAACAAGATATGCAGTGAGGCCAATCTAGGAAAAGGATTTAGACAGAACTAAGGTGTAAAGACAACTATATTGTATTCAGGCACTAAGGATCAGGTGAAGCATTTAGGCACCAAGAGCCACTGGAATAAAGATTTGATGCCTAGCTCCCTTTGGAAAAAAAATCTCAAACCTTGGCCAAAGGTAAAGGGAGAAAGAAGGGAACAGCTGGCTTTGTGCTGACAGTATAAAAAGTAATGGGGACCTCCTGGCACCAGGAAATCCTTTTGTTGCATAAAGTCAAGGCAGCAGGTTTTTGCCATCTAGTCTTTTCAGCACCTAAGGGAACCCCTGGACCAGGGCCCTGCGAGTGTCCAGGGCTCCAGAAGAGCTGCCCCAGACAGTAACAGCAAGCACAATGTGGTAGCACATGCAATTGGGACCTACTCCAGCCCATCTAGCAGCAAGGTCTAGAACTTTTATCTAAATTTGTGCTGCCGCCTTCTCACTTCGCAGCTATTCAGCAAGCTGAGATGCACTCCCAGAAAGCCCTGAAATAATGTTTTTTCTCCAGAAAGCAGCAGTCCTAGCTTCTTTCCACCTTTTACTGCACATCCTTATGTGTTCAAAGTGCACACTGCTTTCAAACACTTCGTGTCAGACTGAAAATCTGAGCATCAAGAAAAAGCCTGTTCAGAGTTGCATAACCCAGATCTCAGTCTCTTATTTTGCTGTGCATTTGATTTGAGCCCGCTCCCCACCCCCTCCCCAACAACAGTAGAAGTTAGCTGTCTTTTTCTGCAGAGATAGCTAGATCTGTTCGTACAAGTCGGGTAGTTGCTCAGATAAAAATCTTTGTCAATACTTTCTATTGTCAGATCCATCTTGCATGCACAAATAAATCCTCTCTCAGTGCCCTATCTTGCCCTTCTGTATTTACCTGGTGTAAGGATAAAGCAACATGTGCTTTAAAAGTAGTCTACTGGAACATGAATTTACACTGCCAAAACTTAACTCTCTCAGGAAGAGGAAAAAGCTAAGCAAACAGGGAAGAGCTGTTGTCTTATGTCTCCTTTGATGCCCTCTCAAGAGGCCACCAGACTCTGGTACAATGCAGGCCAGTTGAGAGCTTGCACACACGGAGCAGAACAACTCTTGGCTCTCGTGGTCGGGAAGCTAACCACCCCAAGTGACAACGGCTGAGGGCAGCACGTCTTTGGAGAAGCAGATCCAGGATTTTCCTGGTGTAGGGGGAATCAGGGCCATTGCATGGCAGGTTAACAGGGTGCTCTGCAGAGCAGAAGCAGGTGTTATTTATTGCTTTGGACTCATTAGCAGTAATTTGCTGAACAGAGCTGTGCAGGTTGTAATGAAATGCTCAGCTCCTTTTTTGCAGTGAGCACACTTATAACAGCTGGTGGCATGTAACAGAAGCTGTCTGGGAAGGGACTAACAGGATAACTAGGTCTAACTCTAATCACCTCCCCCTCTAACTAGCTCCATGTGTGGCAGCAACACAGAGGAGCTGACAGCTACAGGTGTCCAAAATATGGGTTGGGGTTAAACCAGGCTGCCAGTCCAAATCCTAAAACATCACTCAGAAAGGGCTCCCGTGACCAAACACAAACACCGGGCTGGACAGAGTACACCCGTGTTGCACCCTTCTTCCTTGGATTTTATTACTTAGGAGGAATAGTGGGGTCACTGTCCCTGATGTGTAACAGAGCTGATTATTTTGGCACTGTTACATGCTGACTCCATGTGTAGGGCAAAGCACAGGAGCTGATCTCTGCTCTGCCAGGATCACCTCTGTAAGAGCTGAAGGCTCAGCCGTGGGGAGCAAGCGAGTCTCCAAGGGAGGTAATGGGAAGGAGCTGCCCGGTAGATAAGCTGGTCAAGTCTAGATTTGCCACAAATATACACTTTGTCTTCTCCATCACAAGTGCCCAGCACTGCTGGGAAAGCTGACAGCCAGCATATTAGTTACTAACCAGCCCCAAAAGGATCAAGTCTTCCTGTCCCCTGGGAAGTGTGACATCTCAAAAGGAAACAAATATTGATGCTTAAGAGCTACGGCATATAAATAACTTTGGCAAAGGTCTTTGTTTTTCCCCTCAAATTCAGTACTTTCCATTACACTGATTTATCCCTTTTGCTGAGACTCATTCTCATTTTTCTTAATTATTTCTGACAAATAAGAGCTATGAGTGTTCCCATAAAGAAAACTAAGAGCTTTCTTCCACTGAAGAAAAGAGGTGAAATTTAGCAGGCCTGCATGGTTTGGGGGTAGGGGAGGCAGGGGAAAAATAAAAGACAGTGCAAAAGGGCATTTCTCCATGCCTTGTATCTCCAGGCACCCAGTGCCGACACGAGATTAAGCCCAGTCCTTCAGAGCATCACAGTATGGGGGGAAGATAGGAAAAACGTGGCCCCAACACCAGGTCATGGCTCATCCCTGCCAGCTGGAAGGACAGCCAGCCAGAACGGCACCCTGATGGCATGACAGCCAGGGGGACACAAACCCCCTAAACCCTTCCCAATCTCTGGATCTCCAGGCCAAACCCATCCCTTCTCTGCAGCTATGTTGGGCTGATTCTGCAAGGGGTAAACAGCCCACAGCAGCATGGGGTGAGACCAGGCACACCGGCATCTGTCCCAGGCTTGTTAGCACTTGCAGGCAACACACCCGAATCAATAGCTCCTTCCAGGTTCTTAAATTTCACAGCACCTTGTTATTTGATCTGTTAATACAACTTCTATGGGTTATTACAGGTAACAGAGGTAGAGGGAAACATGGTTTTCACCCTAGCTGTGACCAATGGGTTACAGAAAAATAGTATCCGGAGTAAGTGAATGAGTAATTTCGTTAAGGCATATGTTAAACACTGATTTTTGTTCTCTGCAGGAAGAGTGGTGCTTTCCAAGGAAAACATCAAAACACAGCAAAATGAGTTTAAGAAATAAACTAGCTCGAAAACAGGGATAAGACTCCTAAACTGGCACTATTAGAAGCACTCTCTGGTATTGTACCCATATCCTACTTCCCCATCCCATCAGAGGTGGGCACAAAAACTGTGCCACAAAAAAAAAGCCGTTCAGTTCCCTACCTTGCAACTTCAGAGGAGTGCAGGCATTTCTAACCACCCTATTTTCCATGCTGTTACCGCAACACAACAGCTATACTTTATATTAACCTGGAGTCATAGCTGTGCCTTCCCCACCCCGCACCCCCCCTTTGATACCCAAAGGTCTTACAGGTTAAGTCCCCCACGTACAAGCACCCCTCACAGCAACAGCCTACCTAGCATACTGTATCCAAGCCCATGGAATAGTTTAGGGCAGAGCATGAGATGCTACCTCGATTTCAGACCTTAACACTGTGAAGCTTTCGCTGCTGTTTCATTTGAAGGATGTTCGGGGTCAGGTACAGCTGGGAAGGGTGCAGCAGCTGTCCGCCTCTCTGTTGGAGCTAGTGTAGTTTACACCTCAGCACATTCACAGGAAAAACCCTAATGCTCATTTCAGCTGCTGTTAATACTTCATCGATGCACTATGGCATGCAGGAGCACACATCCCAGCGAGATACCCTGCTGTAGGCATCCAGCAGCACCAGTGCTCACTCCAGTAACAACATATAAATTCTCAGCTACATGGTGACCACCATCCCCGAGTTAGCCCCTAACAGGCACTATCCTGAGCTAAGAACAAACCTTCTTTTGCTTTTTTATTCTTGCCTCTGCACAGATACAAAGCACAGATCCAGAAAGGTAGTAAGTAGTTCCTCAAATGATACCAAAAAAAAAAAAAAGTACCAAGTCAGCACTACTTGTTGGAAAAAGCTTCTTAAAATAAATAGTAGCAACTCACCAGAGCTGAAATACAGCAGTTCTCTTGGCTTCTCGCTCTAGCACTCTCCCCTCCTACTAATGCTTCATGGATCACAGCTCTCAAGTGATTGCAGGTGGCCTTACTGACCCTTAAAAACACTTTGGTGTGAGCTGAGTTCCTCCCTCCTTAATTGGAGAAGGCTGGGGGCAACACCTGTGATCAGTTTGTAATTGCTTCTCAGAGTGGATGGTTTCATTGGTATTAATCAAGCCAATTAGGAATGTATATTCTCCAGAGGGGTTGTGGGTGACATCCCTGAGGATGGGGGAGGAAAGAGGTTATTTTCTTTTATGTAATCCCTCAAAAGCCTGTGAAAATTCAATTTCTGGATATGATGGGGGTTTTTTAGCTAACAATTTTCTTTAGTGGAATTAGTGGACTGGAGACACAGAGATGAAATCTCTGTTTGTCCAGTATCTGTCCAGAGCACATGGAAATCTTAGACATGTTTGTGCCACAGCAACTCCTATGGACTCACTGAAGTGCATAAGTGAGATCTTATGTGTGTTCAGGAAGTCTTGGACACTGCTGGAGAAATTTTGATGCAGCAACACCTAAATCAGATTATTTTTTTGTCTTACGCTCTCTTAGAAAAGGTCACATGAAATATAAATATTATAAAGAACTAGTTTACTTCAGTGTTTGCTCTGAGTTTGATGAAACCACTCTCATTTGTGAAGGTTTCTTGCCTACAAGAAGATTTGCTAAGTCCTGACTCGTGATCTATGGCTGCTGCAAGCTGCTCGCTGTCAGAAAAACACATCCCGTTAGCAAATAAACGAGAACTGCTCACTGCATTGGCTCTCGTCTGCTCACGTGGATGCAGGGAGACTGTTGTTGGGAAGTGGCACGATGCAGCCCGCAGATGAAAACGCAGATGTCCTAATATTCATCCCAACGGGTGGGGAGTATTTGCACAGAATGCTGAAGACCCGGACATAATAACAGTATCAAATTAATGAATTACTTTTAATAACTATAGTAGAGGCTTTCACTCAAAGGACCTCTGAAATGCTGGGCACAGCTGTATGCTAGGGACAAGGAAAGAAAACATGTTAAATAAAGCTTGGCAAGTTTTATTGTCTCTGAAGAAGGGCTTGTTGGACAAATCTCTGTGTGTGCATAAGCGTTGATTCTTTACCTTGCTCTTTAGGCAGCTACATTTTTGGTGGAAGACACATCACACCCTTGTTTGGATAAGAAAGAAGATTGTGGCCAGACAGATGGGCAAATGCTTCATCTTGGGAAAATCACCGGCTGACTTTTCCTGCCTTCACACTGCTGATAAGGAATGTGTTTTCACAGGCTTGCTCACCATCTCAAAAGCTGTCTCCAGTCCTGCGTTGCTCGTGCAAAGCAGCTGAGGAGCTGCAGACACGCGTGCACCACAGGGTTAATGAGAAACCAGGCTGTAAAAGCAATTCCAGCCCTTGCTAATCCCAGGCTGTAAAAGCAATTCCAGCCCTTGCTAATCCCATCCACTGAGCTCTAAGTCTGTTCTCAAGCTTTCCCGGCACAGTTCGTTGCTGCATGTGCCTTTATATTCGGGCAGAACACTTTATCATTCGGCTAAATTTTTGTAGGGATGTTTCAAGCTGCTTTGTCCAGATAAAGGGCTGGGGCTGGACTTCTTGGAAAAGCAGGATTTGTGTCCCCAGTCAGAGTGTTTTTCCTCCTGGTACACGCCCAAATTGCCCATAACCTGTGCACTGAGGGAAGAGATCAAATCAAGTTTCTAAAGCAGGATGCCCTTTATTTTCTTATCATAGATCGCTCTACATGATGCCCTTTCTGCTGCTGACAGCAGGATACTCTCAGATATTTAGAGGTGGACATTGCTCTTCTGGGTTCCCTTCCCTGGGGTTACCCTGGACTTTCCTGGCTCACGGTTCTCTCAGAATCTCCCTGACCCGTGTGCCTCCTGGACATTTCCTCTGCTTGTCACCCATGGGAGCCACCTCAGGATAGCTGTCGCCTGGCCACCTTGCACTGGTGCAGCTGGAATGACCATACCAAGGACGCTGATGGTCAGACTCCAGTCTGTCACTGAGAGGTACTGAAGGATCCAGGAAATTGGTGTGAGGGGGGAACAAGCCAAGGGATGGGGACCATGGCTGTCCTTGTGCCTGGTGACTGTCTCTCCCTGTAAAAAGCACCGGACAGCTGTTAGGTGTAACTTCATTTCTCCTTGGTCTTTCTGTGGCACCTCTAACCACTTCCCCATAGTTTAAAGCCTGGCTGGAGTTTTCGTCAAGGAGGACATAACCCTTGTGTGTCCAGTGCCCAGGGCAATGGCATCCTCACCGCTTTTGGAGCACCATAGGCTCTACTGCGACAACAGGATCAGTTGTGACAGCAATGTTGACCCAGACCTGGTGAGAGGATTTATTTTAGACTTCTCTGGGGTTAGACTGGGTGCATTTCCTCCATAGCTCGCTGCAAGTGGTGAAGGTAGGAGGACCTATGGCAATGATGTTTTGAAAAGGAAATCCTGTGCTGGTTTCAGCCTGCCCGGCCAAGGGCAGCACCAGGCAGTCTCAGGAGAAGACTTATTTATCTTCAGTGATTTACACACCTTTCTGTGCACCCAATGGATCTGGATGCTGAGGACACAGACTGGCTCAGAAAGTTCTCAAAACACTTTTTTCCCCATCTTATTCCCATACCCCCTGATTTAATCCTAGTCATGATTGGAAATGTTGGCTTTTTTTTCCTCCCCAAGTATTCCACTTAATGTAACAAGACATGGATTGCACTTAATTGTTTATCTGAACTGAGGCTGTAAACGGTTTAAATGATTCATACATTAATATTCAAGCTGGGTGCTGCTTTCACACCTTGCACTGTGCAGAGAAACAAGAGATGCACATGTTATTTTAATGAATCAATAATTTCTGCTCATAAAATGCTATAAGGATACGGTACACCACTATTTATTAGGTCATTATTATAGGCTGTTTCATTTAATTTTGTGACAAGCACTAGAATTCGTATGTGAAAGGAAGATGCTTTTCCACAGACGGTCGTGAGTTTGTTTTTGCTGCCCTGTAGTGAGCTGCGTGAGAAGAGGCAGGACCCAGCCCACAGGACGGGTATGCAGACCTGCTCCTCCTACAGAGCATTTTGCCAACCTTGAGAGTTCACAGCCTGCAGATAACTTAGTTCAGGCCCAGTAGTTTCTGCTAAAAACACCCCAGCCCCTGGTTGCTTGCTCAGGGACAGTGCAGGGTAGCCGGACAGAGAACGGCTGGCTCAGCAGAGCATCTCGATTCAGCCCACCTCGCCCTCGCCGGGCTGGGGCCCCTCTGTGTCTTGAACAAGCAACAATTCATGATGTGAAAAAGGCTGGGAACATGGGGATTGAATGACTAAAACCCCATCTAAGTGACAGGAATTTTGCCTTTTATTTCATTGTGGCCAGGATTTGCTCACAAGAAAAGAAGGGAAAGTTCCTAAGATTTCATTCAATTTGGATAAGTACCAACAGTTTGTTTGGTTGTCCTAGCGCCTTTCATCTGCAGTAAATACGAAAAGAAAAGGCCTTTCAGCAGACAGATCGAGAGGGTGTTAAATAAGTTGTTACCCTTTTTCTTTTTCTGGGTGCAAGTAGCTAGTTTTCATTGATAGAGGCTTTACAGGGCTGGCTACATAAGATCAAGAAGTAAATTGTATTTGAGACTTTAATGATGGAAATTTAACATGATGCTTATGGCTTACCATGGACAAGGCAGTGGATCGATGCGCAAGAGTCATGTGTTATTTCAGCCGAAGAACTGTTGACAAATAATGATGAGGTTTCAGAAGATGATTCAAATGACATACCTGCATAAATAGCTACAGGCAAGGAGTGTTCTTCCTTTATCAGAACTTTCCAAAACAGGATTCTGAGGAGTCTGTGCTGCACTGAAACTTCACCTCCTGACTGCTCACCTCCAAAACTCTTGGATTTTCGCCCAGAGTGGAACTCTGTGCTGTGCAGACAGTGGTCTGGTTTCAGTGTAATTCTTCTCTGCTCTGGTGCCAGAGAGGTCTGGTAGCAGCCGTGAGACTGAATCAATATTTGCAACAATTACATGGAACTTTACCTTCAAGCTTTCAGAGTTCAGCTGTCTTTTCAAATTGGCAGAAATAATTCTCCATCATTAACTCACTGTTTTTAGCAGTAGACCTGAACAAACAGGCCTGGTGAGCAGGCGGATGATCTGGTCCCAGCTACCTCTGCAAATCTGATTTGCATGGTGCCACTTTGAAAAAAGAAGTAAAAAGAGTTCTGAGAAGCTGAAACACATCTACGTAATATCATTTGAGTCATGTGCCCTCAGCAACAAATATTTCCATGCAGCTAACCTATTGTCCTTAAAAAACATCTTATGGTTGTTCATGGGTGTGTAAAGAGTTTCCTATATGGTAATTCTTTCTCCTCCTGACAGAATATTGATCCAGCCATTCTGTCAGCTCCTGTACCAGTTTAGTTACTACCACAGTTACTGCTACAGCAGTAACATTTATTGAACAGACATTCCTGCTCTACAAAGTGGAAATGAAGGGCTGTGTCTGCTCGCTCCCAAAGAGCGTGCTTTAATTATCTTAGGAGGTGAAGAACTTTTAACATTTATGGAGTTACAGACTGTATTTCCACAATTGGATGCTAGGAATGACAACCAAAAATGAAAACCATAGAATAAGCGGGAAAGGAAAAAAATCATTGGGGCTATCACTAACCACTGTTTGCTGCTTCTGGCTGTACAAATCGTTTCTTGCTCCTGACTAGTGTAAAACTGGCTGTGGGCTCTGCAGGTTGCTCCCTTCTCCCTCTCTCCTTTTGCTCATACTGTCCCTGATAAACGCCACACAAACCCTGCAAAGCAGCTGGCAAAATCCATTTGTATGACACGCTATGACTGCAGAGCGGAGACATTTGGGTGAAGGTCTGTTCTGCTCCCCAGGCCAGGTGCCCGCTTTGCATCCCACCACCGCTAGCGCTGCCCATGGCACGCTGCTGCTGAGGGCACCGAGAGGGGAAGGGAGTGAGAGGGACGGCGTGTGTGTGGAGCGGGAAGCAGGGATGTCTGGCAGCTGTTGTCTCATTAGTCTTCCATGAACTATCAAAAATAACATGTGATGCATTCCTATACCCCTCTAGCTGTCCAAGGTATTAAAATGCCCAGTGCCATCTGACTGGGAATGTGGAAGGCAGCGGTGGAAAGGCAGGTCACATTAAGCAACTAGGAAGCCAAGGGACCAGCTGGTATCTTAAGAGGGTGTCATTTGTAAGGCACAAATGGGTCTAAGTGAGCACAAGGGAGGCTGTGACCCTGAGCGCTAAAGCACGTACTTCTCTTTAAGCAGTTAGCAATTCCACTAAATTCATCGGCAACAATATTTTTGACCAACTCTTTTCTGTGTCTAATGTTCCCTAGATAAAAAATAGAAGTGATAATATCAGCTTGCCAGTTGTTGAGGCTTACAGGCTAAATGTTTGCAGAGTGCTTTGAGATAGGAACCTAGGAAACAGGCCCAAAGGGGACTCCAAGGGTACCGAATCTCAGAGGCCCACCCCCTACTTAATATCTTTCATAAATTTAGCAAGCTCCATCCTGAAACCTGTTAAATTTCTCACCCTTAGTATTTTGGCTGGCAAACTATTCCCAAATGTTACCTTTCTGAGGATTAGAAGCAGGGCTGTTTGTATGGGCAAATGATGAAAAAAAAAAAAATCCAATTAAAAAAAGATTATCGATTGCATTACAAGCCAAAAGAAGCAAGTGTAATCTGAACAGTCCATTTGCTTCCTGCCTGGCTCTGGGCACTGTCCCTCCATCCTCTGTCACCATGATGTCCCTGTTCTCCCTCCCTTGCTTTTTTGCAGGCGTTATCCCCCCATTACTCCTTTCTGCTGTCTCCAGACACTACTGCCTCCTCATTTTGCTCTTACCAGTTTTGGGATCCTCTCCTCCTTCACCACCTGATTTTGAATATTAGACATCCAGTCCCCCTTACAGCCCTGGAACAGGGACATTTACCCTGTTGCACTGAGCTCCTGGCACCCTGTTGGCACCCAGCTCCATCCCAGGCTGGGGCTGGGAAAATCTGTGGCTGCAGAGAAGACCCCCTACATCTGATGAGATAGCATTTCTTCCCTTCATGCTGGCTGATGAAGTGAGCTGTATGGAGAAAATGGAGAGCCTGCTGGAGCAGTGTGTGTGGAGGGTGGTCGTACCATCAGCCCTGGGCTCCCAAAAGCTGGCAATAACCATCAGGACAGGATGGTGGCTGAGCCAGCATCGGGAACCATGGAAGCAGGAAGGAGCCGAAACCACAGTAACAAACCACTATTTCCCTTCTCTTTTCAGTCATTATTTCCTAGGATGAGGAATTGCTTTTGTTAAACATTTTAAAATTGAGGCCACTTTCTGCACAGCAGTCCTGATCTGCCTGACATTCACACCGACGGCAGGGAGAGGACCTGGGTTTGGGTATCATCCATCAATGACAGATTCACACCACTGTGTGAAGGGCAAGGCAGGGAGGAAGGAGGAGGGGGAGAAGGGGAGATGCAGAGGGCTGGTAAATAGCATACAGAAATTTCATTTTCAGTTGCCAGCTCGAAGCCCGGCCCAGCTCGCTGTGGCCCAGAGCCATGTCCTCTAGAGCGTAATGACTGCGGTGGTTGCTCTGCGCTTACTAGACAGGTGACCAAAAAAAACGAACATCAAAAAACAGTCTTTGAAAATGAAGCAGACAGCACCTATCCATCTTAGTGTCCATTCTCCCCTGGAAACAGATCCGGGTGATTAACAGGACTCCCTCATCTCTCATGGGAATAAAACAAAAGTTACATAAACCCCAGACCTGTTTCTGTCTCTCTGCAAACACCATCAGAGGGACTGAAATATGGGTGCTGCGTTCACAGCAAAACCAGCAACAGGCACCGCAACGAACTGGTTTTCTCCTTGGCAAAAGTGTCATGCCCGCGCTGGTGCGGAGCCCTGGCCCGGGGCAGCGTGGTGCGAGCCGACCCGGGGCAGCTGTTGGCAGCATTACAGTCTTGCAGCCGCCCCCTTCCCGCTGAGGCTGCATCAGGGCAGGGAAGCAAAATACTCTTAATCCTGACCTGGCAGTATATGTGGGAGTCACTGTGCATCTGCTGTTTTGCACACAACGCCTTTACTTTTGTCTCCACCTGATGAGCTCCAAACTGGCAGCCAAGAGCAACGGCGATGGCCCCGTGGATTATTTCCTAGTTAAACAGCTGTGCTGGCAGTGCCGATTAATGTTTCAGGATAACTAACTTCCTCCTCATCTGCGATTCCTCTGTACCTCTTAGCCTGCTCATGTGGAAATGGCTTAGTGCTGGATTTAAATAGCACTTCTGCAGACTAACTTTGCCTGGTATTTGCCTGTGTTATGGCATGTATCCATGTGAAAGAAAAAGCATGCTGAGGGTAATGGAGCAGAAGGACAGAGGGTCATCATTATTTTTTAAGCTGCTTTGGGGATTCTGAAGAAATCACTTCCAAATGTCAATTAGGTAGGCATTTTGATGTGGCTGCCTCACGGAAGGCAGTTTGGCTCTGCCACACCTTCCCCTCATTCAGGTTGCTTTCAGCTGAATTTTAATGATCTAGAATACCCTTCAAGCATGGGAAAGGTAAAGCCAATAAAATGTTTGATGTGGAGAGATGGCACAGAGTGACCACGAGTGCGGTTCTTTGTGGATGAAAAATGTCACATTTAAAGTCTTTCAGCTTGTGAATCTCTCCTAAAACAGAATTTGATTTCCTGGCTTTGCATTGGCTTCTGGTTTTGGTGGAAATTGGCTCTCACTTTCAGGTCACGACAGGGAGATGGATCCAGCCTGATCTTGTGCACAGACACTTCACCATCACCTGACAGAGGTGTGAAGGGTGGTTTCCCTCCAGCAGCCCAGGATGGCTGCTCTGTAACAGGAGAGCTGTCATGATGAATACTGAAGCTGTTGCCACTACTGAAATATCCACATCAGTTCTTAAAACCTCGCTAGCTAATGAGTTGGTGCACAAGGGGCTGGAGATCTTCAAGAGATGAAGAGACTTTTTGTCCCCACCAGAAAGCAGCTGATACTGAAGCAGGAAAGCACAGCCCGTGCCATGCTGAACATCTGCATTCAGGTTTTAACTTCTCCATCCCCTTAGAGTCCTAGTTAATTGTCCAAAGGGAGATAAAAAATGATGCCTTCTTTTATTATGTCTGTGAGCCATTGGCAGCAAGGAGTGCCTGTATCTTGCAAACTCTGATTTTCTCTGATTTCAGGAGTTTGGCTGCTCAGGATTCTTGCACAGGCATTTGATTTTGGCCCAGGAGATGTAAGGGCAAGAGTAAAGAAGTCACTGCTGTTTCAGGTAATGGGGAACCAGTCAAACAGGCTGGGAGGCTACCCAGGGCTATGCACGCAGGACCCTGCTGGCAAGGGCTTGGTGCTGTCCTGCTCATTCACTGGGATGATTTCTGTTGCATTGTGTATGATCTCAAACCACTCAGGAATAACCTGTGTGAATCTCTTTCAACAAAGGCCTTTCCCATCTTTTTATAAATTGAAATACCCTGGAATAGTAATGCAAAACCCGCATCCTGGAAGAGATTGATGGAAATATTTTTTTTTTCTTCATTGCCAAACAGTGAAACTCTCTGACTCGTATGATATTTCATGTTTTTCTTAGCACTGAAACTCCTGCAGATGCGTGATAAGATAGAAATCTCAGTGACTGATAAAAAGAGAGAGTATGGTTTTAGCCAGCAGGATGCACAGAAAAGCTTGAATTCAATGTTAGGGCTTAGGAAGCAGAAGGTGCATTAGAAATAAGCTCAACTATCATGCTTTCTTGGAACCTGACTCATGCTTTGGGGATTGTAAATTCTGGAAATGGATAATTAGTAAAAACACTCGGGACATTCTCAGCTAGAACATCTTCTGTGCCAGGATCACAAAGGGCTAGGATTTAATCTACACACACAACAGCAATGGGAATTAAGCACCCTGCTGTATTTCAATATCCAGCAAGACACTGCTTTGGCCTGTTTAGATACGTCCATAGATCTGCACATATGCACCACAACGGGATTTACTTTCCTTTAGACCAAAATAATCAGTACCTGTGGAAGGCACAACAAATTTCTATACAGTTAACATATTCTAGGTCATGGGTATGTGTGTGTGTTTGTCAGTTTTTTGTTTGCTTTTTTTTTTTTTTAAGCAAATGAGTACCCTCAATGATCAGTCTTACTGCATTTAGTTAACTTCGGTTCCTGCTCATAGAGGAATCACGCAGTGGTGCTGAGCCCTGGATCGTTACATCTCAGGTCTCCTACACCAGAGGATTGTCCATCTGTTATTGAAAGTCACGGTTAAAGATCCAAAGATTTCTTAAGAGAGGTCACACCTTCTGCATGAATAATTAAGAATCTGTAAATCCAAGAGACTCATAGAGGAGGCTGAATAACTATCAAAGCTTTGGATCAATCCCAAATTTAACTGAATCAATAAAGAATGAGTAAAAGAATTCTACTCATTGTTATATAGTATCTGTTTAAGACTTAACTGGATCAAGGGAAATAGGAAACAAAAGCCTTGACAGTTCATTCCAGAACTACCCTTACAAAACACGAATCCTGTCATTTCATTGCCTTGTCCTTGATAAATATTCACAATAGAAGGGAAGATTTTACAGCAGAAAATATCAATAATGTCCTAAAGGAGCCAGGTGAAATTGGTTTGTCTATTTACAAATCAATACATAAAATCCTCCATAAAGCTGGTACTTATTTGACTTTGATGCCTGAGCATTACTGCGGGTGTCTAGAGTTGTTCTCTGGAACGTGTGATGGCACGGAGCAGCGAGGCTGGCATGCTGCGGTGGCTTTCTTTTCTTTCTGAGCAGCACACCACACTAGGAATCCCACATGGGTATGCTTTGTCTAGGACTCAGGGACCTCCTGAAACCTTCCTTGCCTGTCTGAATGTCCCTGACATTTAGTCCCCCTATCCTCTAAGACAAGTCCATTGCGATATTTCCATCAATAATTCCCAGAGGGGAAGAATTTTCCTCTGGATGTGTTCATTGCCTTGTATCAGGGAGTAGTTAGACACAAAGCCCCATGTCAGAGCATGAGGTTAAAGTCCTGTTGTCTGCCCCTTTGTACTGCTCTGATGGCCATGCCAAACGAAATAGAAGAGCTCAGGCCCTCCTGGCATCAGCGTTCCCTGGAATATTGGCAGGTTTTTCTGTGATGTTGTATTCTTTACTGATGGGCACAACCAGCATCTATTCCCTAGGGGCTGGGAATAAGGGGAAAAGTCTGTGCAGGCTCAGCTGGGACAAATGAGGCGGTGTCAAGGTTTCATTTCCACCAGAGCACAGGGAAGATATTATCTGCAAACTCCACTTCCACTTACTTCGGGGAAGGTCAAGATCTATCCCTGGGTAAAGGGATGCTTTTATATCAGTGCAAGACTTTAACTGGAAAAAGGAGCCCAGAAAGCCCAAGGGCATTCCTTGTATAATTATCAGGAATCTGAAATGTTGCCCAGAAAAGGAGCGAGGGAAGATGCAGAGGCAGAAATGATACATTTCATTAAATTATCCAAGCAGACCAGTTGCAGTACAACAGAGGAACAGTAAAAACACAGCCAGCTCTCAGGCACACGGGCCCTTCTGCAGGACTGAGACAAAGATGGCAAACTAGATAAGCACAGTCACTAAACACAGACAAGATCCCAAGCATCAATCTGAATGCTACGATTATGAAAATATTGTCCTTAATTTGAAAACGTCACTTGCAGGTTGTAGGATCAACCCTAAGAAATCAGTGAGAGAAAAAAACATCGGGTAGAAATTCTATAAAATGAGGGTCAACACCTTTTCTATTTTCTCCATCAAGACTTAAAAAGACATGAAGTCTGGGATATAAAGGCCAACAGCAAGAAAGAAGATTTTTTTTTTCCTCAGACAGCAGTAAACAACACACATCTTTTAGAAAATGAGACGTGTCCCAAGGAATTTGAGATGGATCATTGCCTCTTATGAAACATTAGATGTGCCTGGAAGTTAACACTGAAAATTAGAATGCAGAGAATAGACAGACTACAGAAAAACATCATTATGTGCAACGTATTGACTTTCCTTTCACAGTGGGGATAGCAGCATTATTGTTTAGGTAAGCAAATGGGAATTCAAATAGGACACCAAATCCACCTTGGATCTTTTTTTTTTTTTTTTTTTTTGGACAAGACTAAATTTGCTGTTATGTCCTGTATTATGCATTACTGTCTGGAGGAAAGTTTCTCCCTAGACAAGTAGATGAAAACGTTTTGAGAGAGATCACAAAGGAGCTTAGAGCAATGAGCAATCGCCAAATAGGCAGCGTAAGCATGATTAATTTGTTTCTGCCTGCTCCCTCATTCAGAGAGGGATGAGCTGGGAAAAACATGGTTTATTTGCAAAAGAAACAGATTCCAATCATGAAGGGAATGGGGACAAAACTGCTTTGAATTCTTTTTGTTGCCTTTTGTGCAACAAATTTTCCAACACAAAGATATAAAACTTAAAACTCCTGTATGCTAGGATGCTATCGCATTACTATTTCCAGCAACAGCGGTCTGTGTTCAGATGCCTTTGTTCTCCGTATCTCTCTTCCCCTCTTTGCGTGCTCTTTATTTACCATTTTCTACCTGTTGGTTAACAAATTACTGTGTTACATGAATGGGGGAGACTAGATCTCTGATAAAGGACTTTGCAATGAGCAGAGATGATGCTGGTGGTTTGCCCTACAAGGTACTTGCTAGACAATTTGTGCCGCAGCCTGCACAGCCCCAGGACAGCCTTTCTGAGGCTTCAATGTTGCTGTTGCATGATGCCTGGGTTAGTGACTATGTGAGATACGGTTTGAAGGGAAAGGCAGTTTAAGAGGCACGTCACCACTCTGCCCTGATGGCACAGCGGAGGGGGTGGTAGATGGTGGTGTGAGATTAGGAACCAACAGCCGCGGTACAACTTCTCAACCTGGTTTTGCTGCTGAATTAGAGGTGTGAATAACCGTGCCCTGAATCCAGGAGTGGGAGCTCGGTGGTTTCGGGTCACCTACTTTCTGAGGCTACCCACCCCTGTTCTCATGGGGAAGAAGCTGTTGGACACATCTAAGTTGGACACATCTTGCGTGCAGTGTGACTATTGCAGGAGCTGGCCTGAATGTGGCCCTGAGTTTTGCTGTGCTGCCGTTCCCGGGTGAGCAGCGGGGATGCTGCTGCTTTTTCTGCCAGCCCTCGCTGCCCAGTGGGGCTGTAGGCTCCTCGGGCAGCAGAAGCCCCATCTGCCTGCTCCTCACGGGGGACCCAACCTCAGCTGGGTCCCAGCACACGTCCTCCCTGCTGCCGCCTGCCAGGCTCTCACCATCTCCTTTGTGTTCATCTATCCAGAAGGTCCATCGGATGGTCTGCAGTAACCTGGCATTTGTACTGACAGTGTGCCCTGAAAATGTGCAAGAGTGCCTTGGATTTCACAGGGATTCCGTGTCATTTTGGTCTCTTTTAGAGCTTTATTACTCTTTTTTGTCCCTGAGAATAAGTCTCGTCTGTGCTGGTGATATGCCCAGCAAGAGCCGCTCTGAGGTAAGTGGGAAGATAGGCAAATAACAAGGGTCTGAAGGAAGGAAAGAGATTTTTCTCAAGGTATGTGTGTTTTTATGAAGTGCTGAAGGCCAGTAAAAACTTTATTTTAAACTATAATCTGTATGACGTGAGATGAAAGGAGATCAAATGCACCAGCCACAGGACTCTAGGGTATGGCATCCTTTTTCCTTCAAATTACAATATAACCAGCTTTAAAGAAAGCAGAAACACCAAAACCAGTTTTCTGGGGACAAAATGCATTGCATATTGCTTAGCTGTGGTTTAGAGGTTTGCCTCCTTTTCCTTCCCCTTTCATTGCTAAGATGTGCCTTCCCTCCTGGTAGTTAGCAATAAACTAACACCTCAGGGATGGAGGGAATGATTGAAAAACCATGAAAACCTTTGAAAGCCTTGACTCGCTGCCAGCAAACAACCTTCCACTGCAGCTGCATATCTGTCTGTATTTGAATATTTGATGGATTCTGGTTGAACTCAAATGAAATTTGCTGCGAGAGGAGTAATGCTGCGGCAATCTATAGTAACGGTCTGAAGCAGAGCCATTTGCAGCAGTGGCACTGTGTTTCTCACTGCGTATTGCTGCCACGTTGTTAATGAGACCACCGAAATACACAGAGCCCATTAACGGCGGGGGAAAGCCTGCAGGGAGCTGAGCACCCGCAGTTTTTGGAGGCCCTTGACTCGCATCTTCTGTGCCAGCTGCACAAGTTTCCACCAACATGTAGGGACCGCCACCCCCTCGCATCTCCCAGCTGAAAAGTTCATGGGAGCCCTCCCTGGCGTGTTCCAGTGTGCAGACTGGGATTGCAAAAAGCCTGGTACTTCTGCAAGGGGCATGCCGAAGGAGAGGTGGAAAGGCAGGATCTCCTGTCTCCTCTGATGGCTTCTGAAATTATTTTACCTGCAAGCCATTAATCCCTCTGAAACTAAACAGTTTCATTCTTCTATACTGTGACAGTTCTTTCTCCTGCTTTCGTACTGTCATACAGCTACCAAAGCCAAAGTCAGACCAGGGCTTCCTTGGAAAAAAACCAAAACACAAAACAAACAAAAAGAAAAACTCACCTGGCTCAGTGGAAGATGCTAATATTAAACCTAGAGCTAAAGCTGACCCAAAGGTCATCTCTGAACTGCAACTGTTGAAAATGTGTATCCTTCATTTGAAAGCTGGGTGAGATGCTACAGAGGTCATTAAACCAGAGGAAAGCACAACTGGTAAGGTGATAAATGCTACCAAAGTTCTTCATTCGAGCAAACAGGAGCCAAGGGAGATGGGTAATCACATCTTTTGAGCAGCTGGCTTTATGCCAAGCGAAAAAAAGAGATGTTAGGCTGTCACCACTTCCTCCAGCACTGCTGAAGGGATATTGGCAGGGAGAAGAAAGCAGACATCTCCTCAAAAGCTCACCTTGATCTTCTGAGTAATTGCGTTTCCATTAAGCC
Organism: Falco biarmicus; assembly: GCF_023638135.1. NCBI lineage: Eukaryota > Metazoa > Chordata > Aves > Falconiformes > Falconidae > Falco > Falco biarmicus. The sequence continues at coordinate 63,144,690 of NC_079294.1, read as the reverse complement.
ATGCTTTCTGCCGTCCCCCAGCTCACAGGTGTTCCCATCTGTGTTTGCTGCCTGGGCGCTCGATACCACCTCGGAGCGGCTGGTTGTGGAAGCCCTTTCAAAGACCTGTTGCCAGGAAAAGGTTGTGGTTTTCCCATTGCTTCTCTGTGCCACCATTCGGCGTTCAGCGCCGCCAGTTGGTGAGCAGCAGCTGGGATGGGCGGCTGTTTCCATTTGGGTTTCGTTACTGGCACTGTAAATGGCTGTGGTGAGTTTTCCACTCCAGCTTTCCCTGGATGCAGGAGAGGATGAAAACACCGCAGTGACAGCATAAAGGGAGATGCTCTTTACCTCACGTGGTGGAGAGCTTGTGCCATACCTGGAGAAGGAGTCACTTGTGAGCAGGTCAGTTATGAATCTACTCCTTGCTGGGCTTCCCTGCACCTTCTTGTGAGTTATCGCCTGGCACAGGATCTGAGGGAGGACAGATCCTGGTCTGAACTGGTTTGCCTATTTAGGCACTGAGACCTGACATCAGATCTGAACAACATTTCTGCCAGCAGTGACCATTTAACCCCAAATTATTTATTCAGAGGCTTTATTAATTTAAAGAAGCAATCATTAGCGGGCCAGATTCTGACTCTGGACTTGTAATACTGATTGCTGCCGTGCAGGGCCTTTATTCAAGCTTAGCCCTTGAAAAGGGTCACCAAGCCCTTGTCCCAGGGTATTTCTATTTGCTTTCAATTGCAAATGAATGTTGTATAAAGACTTAATCTCCAGTTTGCCTTGTAGAAATTGATTTATCACTTAATAACACCCTTGCTGTGATGGGGCGAGAGGAGACAGAGCCTGAGCAATAGCTCTATTGTGATGTCAGTATAAATTAGAGCTAAAGATGTTACTCTTTAACCAAAAGCTTTGGGGTTTCTGGGTTTTTTACAAGTGCAATTTTCAGCTGACAAAAGGCTTTTTGCACAACAGATTCTTTCCTGTTTAGGGTTTCATCCCACACAGTTTTCACAGCCTCGCTGCCCTCTGAATCTCCTGCAGGCAGCAGCGTGCAAGGGAGAGGGGATCAAACTACAGGAAAGATAAAGTCTGCTTTCTGCTCTGCAAATCACAATGTACAGCCATTGGTGATAATTATAGGGAAAAGGCTCGCTGATTTACACTCCACTTTCTGAAAAACTGAGGTTTCAATAGACCCAGGGAAAGGGAAAAAATAAGCTATGAAATCTGTTCTACTTTACCCATTATTAGAGAGGAGGAGCTGACTTCAGGTGTCTGAGAGTCACAAGAAGCTCCAAGACGGAGCTGAGTCAGAAGAATGAGCTTTACTTCTGAAGTACGGACTGTCTTATTTTTACTAAGATGTCAACCCAAGCCGGGTAGCTGAAATCAGAATTAAGAGTGCATCGACTCTGTAGAGATGGCCTGGTCCTGAAACAAGGGTTCAGAGGGACCCAGGAGCACCAGCAGGACGTGGGGACCCCTCCTGGATTTCATACTGTAGGCACAGCCTAAATGTGCTGTAGCTTTCTTCTTCCATAAGTAGACTAGAAAGATGATGCAGATACTGAAATGCCAGATATGGATAGACAGAGTGGTGTCAGTTCTATCTAAGGCTGAGAGCTCTTGATCTCCTGCCCGGCTGCAGGTGGGAGAATCCTGCTATAGCTGTTAGTTTGGTCTGGTCATCCAAGGGAACCAGGAGTGTCCCATCAGCAGACTGGTGTTCTTAGGCAGAGGAGCTGAATTAATGTGAGCGGTGGGCTACAAATAAAGGAGGTCAAGTCTAGCTCAGGGATTTTGCACAGCTGCAGACTCCTGCCTCTTTTTACCCTGCTGCTCGTTGTTAACTTCAGTTTTATCTTTTACACTCAGCTTCTGAGAAGCTCACGTGAACTGCAGGCTCAATAATCCCTGATTTCACTGAGCCCAGGACTCAAGGGTAGCATCAACCCTCCTGTAATTCCTTTGGCAGAAACACAATAAACTCCCTATATTCTATAAAGTAATATAAACCTGGGCTTATGGGGTTAATTTACGGTGGCATAAAGACTCATAGAGGGGAGATTTATTTATAAGTTAACATTTTTATACACATACATGCATATATATACTAATTAACTTGCTAGAATGTATATTGGGAGCATTTAATACATTCTTCAACAGCTGAGAAATTTCTGTTCAGTGCATGAATTCATTGCCACAGTGAGTGATAATGAGCCTTTTGCTGTAGGATGCAACTCCTGGTGACGGAGAGACTAGAAATCCACGCTATTCCTGATATTAAGGTTAGACTGAGAATGGGAAAAATAAGTTAACCCTTGTTATTTTTTCTAAGCAAGCTATAATGAACCATACTAAAATGAGGAAAGCAAAAGCATTGTAGGCAGAAAGCAAAACATGGAGCTGATGCACTTTATTACTATTAAGAAGAAGAACTAGCACAAAGCAAAGCTTTCCCAACGTTTTGTTAAACATTTCATACTCACAGTCTCTTTGGTCTGACAGAACAGAGCAAGAAAGCCTTTGGAAAACTTTCCAAATAATTTTCTTCTATAAAACAAGTTATCAAATTTACATATTCATTTACTGCTATTTCACAGTACTGTTGGGATACCTTATTCCACTAGTTAGCTAATCCATTTGTAGTAACACAATTTCTTTATTCTTATCCTACAAATATTTTCGAAAAATCACATTGAGAAAAAATCACTTTCACTGATACCTTATCCATATCCTCAGTGTCAAAGTGTCTCCATCTCAGGAATGACTTTACCAAAAGTTTTGTACTCAGTGCATATTCTAATCAACAAATTTACGTTTAACATTTAACAAACATTCAAGGTCTTTTATACAAATAACAAATAAAGAGGCTTTTTGTGTGTCAAAAGTAACTGTTGCTTTGTACAGGGGGAGGTAGAAATAAAGTCCCCAGAGAGTCAGCCTCTCAGCAGCGCCATTTCTTGCTGTTATGACCAGTAGTGACCAAAACCCTTCCTGTGGCCACACATCTCTCTTCCTTCTCATTTTTCAAAGAAAATGTGAATCTATTGTTTTAAAGATGGCTTCACTTGCCTCTGTGATCCCCTGCTCCCACCACACTTGTTCTTGAAAGAAAAACACTATTTCTTAATAAAACAGATTTTTTAAAAAATTATATCAGAGAGACACAGGTTTGTATGTCAAGGAATAATTTGATACTTTGAACAAGGAAACACTGGCCATATTCAATTCTTTTTGCCCTGTAGGTGAAAGAGATCTATTCTCTTTTGAAGCTCTCCATTGCCTTAAAAACACTTTACAGAATAATAAATTATTTCCCTCCTTGGACTAATAGGACAGACATTCCAAATCCATGGATTTGTAGGAGAAACTGCAACCTTTTATGAGCTGCTGAAGAATGCCATCCAACTTCAAACATTCAGTCAAAAATGTAATTAAGCCACCTTCTAAGTAATAGTAACGATCTCTCATATTTTCCCAGATGCTTTCATGCCTGCAAAGAATGTATTTCAGAACTCACAGATATCCTCGTGTCCTTTTTTTAAAAGAAATAAAAAAACCCATAGCTACTTTGTTGAGATAATGTTTTCTTTTTTTTTTTTTTATAAAATATTTTCATTTAATTTACTAACTATTTGTCAATGAGATAATTTTTACAAAGAATGCATGGCTAGGTTATGTCTGTGTATACTCATGAACGTGTGCCTGGGCTAGAATTTCTTTCTCTGACCGTTGAAGTGCATCAGTTTCTTAATGGCACCCTACAACTCTGCAAGACAGTTTTAGGCCAGGAAGCGGAGGCCACTTTATCCAACTGAAATACAAAATGTGCTTCTAACCCTCCACATTTTGCGAAAGCATGCAAAAACCCTCCGAATCAGCAACATTTTTTTTTTTCTTGTTTCAACACAGGAGGCCTTTCCTTTCACTCCCTCTTTTTAAATTAACACATCTTTAGGGACAGGGTTGTGTGTGCTCACTGAAGAAACTTGACTGGGCAGGACTTGCAAACAGAAGCCCTGCAAAGCGTAGGTGGGCAGCAAGGCGAGCGTCACTGCATCCGCACTTCGTGTTGGTAGCCAGCCCACACGCCGGTGGCATCTGTTCATCTCTTCATTTGAGCTTGTCTCTCCCTGCAGTCCCTGGGAGAATGATGCCTTAATGCAGGCAGACCAAGAAAATCAATATAAAGTATGCCCCTTCTATTTTATTTATTTCTTTGCTTTTATCTTTTTTAAGGGGGAAAAAAAATTATGTCTTGCTTGTGCATCCCTTATGAGGGATTTTAAGGTAATCTTTCATCAGCTTTCCTTACCACCAGGAGAAAAAATCTCTCTCTCTCGCATTCTTACTTCAGGCAACTGAAGCATGAAATGGGAAATCTCATCTGCAGTGGAGAGCAAATGTGTCACCTTATTTATTAATTTCATGATCAGCTGAAGACTTTGATTCATTGGACAAACCCAGCCAGAGTGTTTTTGAATAAAAGGAAGAATAAGTACTAGCTCTGGGGAAGGTTGCTGAGTATCTCCTTTTGATTATTTACACGGAGGTGCAATGACAAATGTAGTTTAAAATCAGAAAGGAAAAAAAAAACCCCAAGCCACTACAAAACCAGAAGGCCTTATGTCCTTTCCCCCCCTGTGGGAAGTTTGAAGGGCTCTCCCTTTTTCTCTGCCAAGTCTCTCATCATGGCCTTGGTCACATCACATTACAGCCCGTGCCTCACCTTGCAGCTTGTGAAGTCCTTTACCTTGGAGTTCTCTGATTTAGCTGCCTAAGCTCATCTACCAGCCCAGTGGGTTAAGACTCTGGAATCCTGGTTTTAAGGTGTTATTGAAGTAAAATAAGCAGAATTTAAAATATTTGCAAAGTGCTCACATAGTACTCTGAGCTCTCATGCGCTATGCAAGTACCTGGTATTTTCTTTGCGAATGGGGTTTGCATGTGTTTGAACATTTAAAGTCTGCATGAAAAGGAGAAGTCACCACGACCGGATGCAGGGGCAGACTAGCAACCAACTGCTGTGCCAAAGCCAAATAGCTCTTATGTGACCTTTAGTAACTTTCACAAAAACATCCTTAGTCTTACTGGGATCTGAAGACCCTCTTTTTTACACAGCATCTACACATCATGGCTGAAAAATAGCTGTCTACTACTGTTGTGACAAATCATCCACCTAAATAAATTCCCCCTTTCCCTAGGAAACCCTAGGGTAAGAATTCTTGGCATCTAGTTCTAATCTCTGTAGTCTGACACCATTATAAAGGCACCTAATTGTACCTGATGGCCCCAGAAAAGATCTTGGTGGTCTACCTGGCAGTGGAAAAACATGCTGAGGTCTTGCCAAAACCACAGCCTGTGAGAAAGAAAAGAGAATTAGCAGGTACACGTTTGTGTAGAATAGAAAGGATCACTGAAGTGCAACATTAAGGTACCCTATTTCCATGAAGACGTCTCCAGTGAAACCTCCGAGCAACGGCCAAAGGTGCCTGGTAACATCTCTGTCAGAAAGCTGACCTCACATTTATTTTGCTGTATTTGGGAAAGAGAACACGTAAGCACTATCTTTCAAAAATCTGCATTTTCCTCTTTTCCAGTGCAAATGTAAGGTAACTGGCACACTGAACCAGCTTCACGTAAATGACTCTAAACTTGCAAAAAGAGTAATACGTGCGGGAGCATGGTGAAGGAGCTCCCTGTGCAACACTGTAGCCTGAGGTCTGGAATACAAAATCAGGGGAATAGTAAAAGTAGACAGACTGTATGAGGCATGGACATTGGGTCAAGTGGGTGCTGTGTCCCAATACGATGTTCTTGCTTTAAGAAGGATGCTGAGAATTAGAGAGGCAGAAAAGATCTGAAGATCTAGCAACCTGATAATTGTTTTTTGTTGTTTGTTGTTTTTTCTTGTTAAAGGCATCTAATTTGTTTAGTGTATTACTGATGAGCCTAAGAGGCAACATGTCACCATCTCTAATAGCTGCAGACAGAAGGAAAACTCAGAAGTGAGGGTTCTTCTAGCGATGCAGTCTAGAGGAGAACAAAATCCAACGGGCAAGAGCTGAAGCTGGCTCTGCCTGCCCTCTGCCTAAGAAAAGGCTGTTAAACAATGTGGCCACTAGCAACATTTCCCCAGGGTTGTTAGTGGATTATCCAGCAATGGATATGTTTTAATTAAGAGTGGACATGTTTTCCAAACCTCTGATCCTCATCCAGATGTTAATTCAGAGCCATTTTCTGGTCTGTTTTATACAGGGGAGTTGGCTTAGATGATCTCGGCAGTTCCTGCTGGCATTACCAGCCATAAGCCATGTCAATAATTCACACTATTGCTCCAGACTTCTCCGTGGAATTACATATGCAAAGGGCATGATGAAGAGGAAAAAATCTACCCAGATCTTTGTTCAAAGCTCCCCTTTCAGTGGAAACACATCTAATGGTGGATTCATCCAGCCCCCCATCATTGACCCACCATTTAATCTATCAGGGGGAAACATGGGCTGACGTTACAGATGTGCAGATATGCAGATCAACCTGGTTTATGCCTATAAGGCAATAAAGCTGATAGGTATAAAACAATAATGCTTTCAAGTTTGCTCCTTTACTTAAAGAGAAGCCTGTGGCATTTAAAATTTCATGTTTAGGATCTGAAAGCCATTGTTTTTTGTGATGTTTAGTGGATGCGGGGCCAGAGGATTAACCGAGCTGTTAGATGGCTTTTCAGTAGGCATCAAAAAGAGCATGAACGAGACCCAGTTTGACAGCTTGTAGATAAACTGTAGATGTGAGACACAATTTATATGTATTTTAAAAATTCAACAACAAGACCAAATAATTCAAGGAACTCTAGCCAGCTGGTCTTCCTTCTAAAACTGGATATGGAAAGCAGCAAGTCTTTGCACAACGATGATGACATGCAGAAGCTTTCTATATAAATTTACACATTTATCAAGCCTTTGTGGAATAATAAGCTACAATCTAGCCAGCCTGGGGCAGCCTGCTGTAATTGTTATGATTTGTTTTCCAGATACAGTACAAATTCCTTGGTAATCTTTCCTGAATTTTAATAAGGGGAAGGGAAGACTTAATTAAAGAATCCTTTGTGCTGTTCTATAGCGACTGCCATCTGCGACTGCAGCAGTCCTGGGTCTTATCTCCATTGCGCAGCCCACGGTTTCACCTCTGTAGATGGTGGTGGTGACTTAGGCTCAAGGAGTGAAATAACTGAGCGGCATGGGTTTTGGGGAGCCTGCATCACTGCATCTTCAGTAGCTGCTGTGCAGAGGAAAGGACCAGAGTCCTTTGATCTGCCCTGCTGCATTACAGGCAGTTTAATTGCATTTATTCCCAGAGAAATTAAGGAATACCCAATGTACATACGAAAGAAGCATGGCCTTTTTTTTTTTTTTATAAGTGGTATGTACAACATAATTGACTTCTATCAGGCGTAGTATCTGGTGTCAATAGGGCCTTTTGTACACTGAGTTAAACAGACTTTTATTTTTACAACAACGAAATAGGGAAACATCTCTTCCCACAGATTCATTGGGCACATCCCAGAAGCTGGCAGAAAAGAGGTGAGCTGCTCAGCTGCAGCTCTGTACCGGCAAAGTTTATGATTTATCTGGAAATAAATCCTCCCTTCCTGTGGTTTTGGGAATAAGCAACTTTTGTAACAGAAGTTTGTAATTAAGTCTGGCTGCCCCAGTTTACAAGGCCTTCAAAATCCAAAGAAGATGATGGATTTTTTTCACAAGTGTGACTTGGAAGCTGGCTTGGGTTTCAGAGCGGGTTGTGTCTGATAACTCGCAACAAGAATTCTAGAAACTAATTCTCCTTGGCTTGATACAGCGAGAGCAAACTCTGAGGGCATCTTACCTAGCCCTAGCTCCCTCTCTTTTCCCTAGTAGAAGTTCTTTGAGTTCATGACAGGTTTTTGGGTACCTCAGGGCACTGATGTGAAAGCGCCTTATCTTGAGGTATGCAGGTAGCAGGCAATGAGATATAAGGGTGAGATTTATTCCCTTGTATGTGGTATATTTCATGTACTCTGCTTCTGTTGCAGTAGGGGAGTCAGTTAAGCAGCTCTGGCAATGTCATTGGTAACTTATAGACAACCCTATAGCCAAGTGTTGGGGATGGAGCTCTGACTCAGAACACAAGAGAGGCTGGAATCCAAACCTGATTTACACCAGGAATCCCTGTCAGAGCAAGACCTGCCTGTCCACAACCATTCATGGGATCAAGTCTTTGGTCCTGAATATGACCTTTACCGAAAAGTGTCCTTCAGCTTCTGACTTATTTCCCCTTAAGAGATAAAAGTTTCACAGGGCCGTCTCTCTCTGGCAGTTGAGTCCGCATTATCATCTGTTGGTTAAAGACAAAATCTTCACTTTTCTGCCGGTGTTTACAGCCAGGATAATTCAAGTTTTCATGTATCCAAATCAATCTTTTGAAGTACAGTTGAGGTAGGGTCAATATTTGCAAATAACTCCGCAGCAGGATGAGTTGGGGCAGATTGTGCTACCTTTCCAATGAAATACAGGATAGATTTTAAACTTCCTTTTCTGAGGAAGAGAGCTAACCAAAACTCAGCTAAAAGGGCTCTGCTGATTTCAACAGCCTGGCAAGAAAGGGCATCCATGAGTCATACGTCCAAACCACAAGGCAGGTGAGGTTTTACAGATAAAAATAAATAGCTAAACCTCCACCCAGTTACACACAAAAAACTGTGAGATGGTTTACTTTGCTTTACATATGTTACTAAAGGTACTACTGAGCTTCCTTAAAATAATTTTAATGGGAAAATTGAAAGTATATATATATTTCCTCACCTTTTGCTGTAAGAAATTAAAAGTTCGTCCAACAGCTCATCCTCCCTTTTTCTATTTAAGGATGCCTAGTGCAGTTTTGAAAGCTTTGCTATTCTCTCTTTGTTATCTGTCCTGCACCTCTCTCTCCCGTCCATATACCCTACATGCCTGATGGGCTGAGGAGCTGCTAGCACCCCCACTGCTGCTATCTGTATGGGAATCCTCAGCACTTAAATTGCACTTGCACTGTGACTTCTTTCCTTACATGTTGATTCCCATTAGGAGTAGCCAGGACACTAATTGCACCTCAGTAAACTTGGTGACTGGAGAGCCCAAAACGTAATCTCTAGATAACCTCCATCCCACTTAAACCTGTGCTTCATACGTGTGTGTTGGAGAAGTGTCCTGGGACTTTCTGTCTTCTGTTACACCTTGATATCACAGCACGGGGTTCCCCAAGGGAGTGGAGAAAAGCAGCAGCAGGCGTGACAGCCAGGGTTTCAGTCTCTCCTTTCTGAAGAGAGACTGCACACGGGGCATGATGCCATTGCTTTAGCTGATGGGTGGATGAAAAAGCTGAACTGTGGACAGAGGGGTTAATTTGTTGAAAGAAAAAAGAATTTCCTTTGCCTTTTTTGTCTCACCTTTTTATCCATTTGCATCATAACCTAATCAAGCAAACAACTTTTTTCTATACCTAGAAACATTGTTCGTATTTTATTTTTTTTTGTACTTTTTTGTACTTCCAGCTGTGTTAGGGTAGATCAAAACAATATAGGAGCACACGTTCCTGTCAGATTTAATGTGCAGACCTTCCTAAATCCCCCAAAAGCTTTTTCAGATGTAGATCTACATTTATGTGAGCAATTAATTATTGCATAGCTCTTCCAATGAAAACACAATTTGTTTTGCAATTCAAACTGCAAATCCAGCTCTTTTGAAGTTGCGTGTCTCTTCACTTCCAGGCTAAGGATTGTGTAGATTTGATCTCAGGCTGTACCTGTAAAATCATCAAAAGGCATTGGGGAGCCTCCATGTGTCAGGATGAATCTCTGGCTCTTCACGCACCCCCGTGGAGTTCAGGGACCAGGCACAGTCAGTCACACAGGTATGTGTATGCCAGCCACCGAACTAAAACCTCTCCCTAAAAAACTTAAACGACAGTACCTCACCTGAAAGGACACAGCCGTCCTATAAAAACAGGAGGAGAACATTTAATTAATCCTATGACGCTATGAAATGTCAGGCAAGAGGGTGTGCTTGGGGAGGGAGAGGATTTGGGTGTGAAATGTTGGTTGTCCTGGTTCATGAGTCAGGGACAAAATTCTGGAGTGATTTTCTGAAGGGAGGAGGTGTCTGTGATTCAGCTGTCAAGTTGTCAATGGTTCCTGGAGACCCAGCACCCTTTCAGGGCAGGGGAATACTGCCCACCAGACCTGGGGACAAAATATGTCTTTCTACTGGAAAACTACAGGTGGTATGATAGCTTGTCATGCAGTAGTAAATCACCTTCACTGTGCAAGGCATCACCAGCTCCTCACACAGCAGAAGGTACTAAAGCCCGAGTGCAGAAAGCCCCATAAATACACAGAGAAAAACTGGAGGATTAACACAGGGCTTGTTGTGTTGATTTTTGAAGGAGGGTATATAATCCATCACTTGGGGGCAATCATGAGAGGGATATTTAAATTACTTAGACAGCATGGAGCATATAAATAATAATGAACAGAATAAAATGCAAATGGCCTGGAAGGAATCAATAGTCGTGAATGAAATCAGCCCTCAGATCCTAATTGAAATGAAAATGAGATGCATATTCAATATGTGCTTAATAGAATATACATAATATGAGCATCCTGAGCTAATGAACAAGATCTTTACACCATGCAGATACATACAGGCAGGCACCCCTCCTAGGAAGAAAATGCCAATAGATGTGTCCCCCCTCACCATCCTCCCATGTATCGCTATGTATATATACATACACATATAGTATAACGGAAACAATGAACCTTTAACCTGTGGTAGGTCTCAACCACAAGCATTCATGAAAAGACCAGCTGTTGTTTCTGAATATCTGTGAAGCTGTGATAGGTATTCCGCATACTGCTCCAAAATTAATTGGAAGCTTTTGTTTGTGTCGGAAATAGCATGTGCCAAGGCTTTATCCTGCTTTGTATTTCTGGCCATTTTGCAGTAACTGGCTGGGTGCTTACATGCTAATCGCTCTGGCTGGTTCCTTGATAGCCCTTCATCGGACCTCACTGACCTACACAGAGGAGTGGGAGCTGTTGCCCTTTGAATCTAATTACAAAGAATGGAATTATTTCCTGACAAAGGCCTGAGCTGGGGAATCTTGTGTTATCTCAGCAGAAAGCGGATGTGCACTTCAGTGGGGATGACTTGCCCCGGCATGTTAAATGCAGGCACGCTCCCTTGGTGTAAGAAAAGGGCTGCTTTTTTAAAACAGATTTCTGGTGTTTGTGTCTTGGAAGAACAAGCAGCAGAGACAGGAACATCAGTGTCATGTGCAGGAGTCTCTTCGTTGGGCCTGCAGACATCCACCATCGTTAACACAGTAGCACTGGGACAGGAGCACAAGATGCTCCATGGCTCTGGGACCCAAGAAATCACAACAGCTGGGTGGGTGTGACTCATCATGGCTCTTGTAAGACCACCACCCTGAGGTCCCACCCCTCTTGTGCTGAGGAACACAAATTAAAGGTTCCCAGCTTGCTGCTGAAATGCTGCTTAACCTTTGCCATGCTGGTTACCTCACCCAGCAAGGTAAGATTAGACATTCTGCTCCTAGGGCTAGAACCTCAAAGCCCAAGAGCCCTAATTTCAATTTTGCCATGGCTTGTGTTTGAGGTATGTCTCTCAATTTCTCTGCCACTCTTTCCCCATCTCTACCCCACATCTGTCCTAAGGGCCGATTGTTTAACATTGCTATGGGGTTTGGAAAATGTTCTGTGCTAAATCCTATCTTGAAGTACCTAATGGTTAAACAGATTGAGCTGATTTTATTGCTTTGCAAAGCAAATGTCATCTGTATTGAATTTCTTGCTTCATCTGCTAACAAAATGCTCCTCTTTGGTGTTTTGGTTTGTTTCTTTTCCCTCATTTCTGGGGAATCAGGGTTGTTGGGGAGGGAACTGAAGGCAATAACTTAAGGCTAAAATTCTCCTTCTTGCTTTGGTATCCAACAGTATTGTTACTGCCTCATCACTACTAAGCCAGGATCTGAACTGGATATCGGATTGATGCGTTCTTTATCCCAGAACCATTACTGGAAAGAGACACATTCTTCTGATTCTGCACCCACTTTACAACTGGATAGAAACACTCACTGGAAGGGGAAAAAAAGAGAAGGTTTATTTCTTATGTTGTGTGTATTGTAAGTGTAACAGAAAGTTGAAGTAAAATCATCCCTCCCTTAACCACAGCCCAATAGTTCTTCTGACATCTTGGAAGGATTTGTTAAGGACTACTCCGAGTTAAGCTGCTATAGAAATCTCAGTGCATTGTCCTCATGGGAAAGATGGGTCAAAATATCGCTGGTGTAAACTACATTGGCTTTAGCTGTTATCTCGGGGATTGAGGTAGCCAGAAATCTTCCCGAATCTGTTGACAACTCAGGGTGCAGCTTGTACTGTTGCTCCTTGCTGACTATTTAACACAGGTGAGTAATTGCAGTGAGTAATGCAGTGGTCCTAGCTGTGCTGCCAGGGTAGGATTACTCTGGCCCATCATGCTCTGTCCTTCTGCCCAGCCTCAGCTGAGGCATCTCCATTCTCAGAACATGGCCATTTGGGATGCTTTTTGGCCAAAAGCCATTCCCACAGCCAGCTGAGTAATTCTTCCTGTTATATTCCTTTCTCTTCCAGCAGATGGTTGTTCGTAGGTGTTCCTTTTGTAATTTTGCTCCTTATTTACTAACTCCAAGCAGTGGGAAGCCAAGAAAAGGAGACTGTTACCATGATGGATCTATCCTTGTCACCTGGCCTGCATCCTGTAGTCCTTCTTGCCCAGAACTGGTGCATTGGGTTCCAGTCCTTCCTCCCACAGACCCTAAAGCCTCTGCATCTTCAGGAGGGAGACTCCGAGTCATGCAATAAGCTTGTAAGAACTTGCATCTATTCTAGGCTAATGCTGCCAGGTACAGCAGATGCTATCTATTAGATTTTACTTTCCCCAAAATTCCTCTGATTCATAAAACATTCAGATGTGTGGACCCCTATTTTGTCCATTCTTCCTCCCCTGCTGTGTAGGTTTTGGCAGTGGAAATGCGTTTGAGTGACTATAGAGCTGGTCTTCTCTAATATCTTGGTTTGCCAAAGCAGTATTTGTTAATTCATAAGCCTCCAGTCCTGGGGAGGCTTCAAGGCATTAGGAAGTGATTTTCCAGATGAGAGGAAGAAAGAAATAAGAAAAAATATATTTTTTAAGCTATATACGCAAATTCCTGTGGATGCAAACAAACAAAATGGAGAAGAATGGATCCAATTAAAAAGCATTCAAAGTGTAACCTTATTTTTGGCTTCTATAAGTGAAAACTCCTGTAGCTATACTGCATCAGAGTGTCCTTGGAATTTGTTTCTTTCTATTTCTTTTTTCAAAATTGGACAATCCTTCAGTTAAAAGGTCAGGGGGCTCTGGAATAAGAGCTGAGAAATTCCTCTTGCTGTCCCCACTGGGAGCAGCACTCCAGGGTGGGCGCCTGTCCCTGGGCAGCTGAAGACAGCAGCAAAGCGGCTCTTGGCATCCCGTAGTGGTGGGATGAAGCAGAGGAGAATTACATGGATTGGTCTGGAGCACGTGTTATTGCTGCTGGCCCTGGCAAGGAGAAGCATGAGCACAGTCTGAGAACTGGCACTCATAATGTCACAGCTTGCAAGGAAGCTACATTTCTGACATCCCTGTCTGCGGGGGACACGTGATGATGATGATACCACCAGGTCTGGAAACCTGAACCCACACCTCACCTACCAAATGGCCACGGCTGCCAGAGATAGATGGTACCAAGGGTGAACTCAGGGATGCGAGGATGGCTTTGCATAAAATAAATTGACTGTTTAGCTGAATTTTCCCTCCTTTTTGGAATATCAATTACTCATATGTGATATACATAAATAAGATATATCTCTTTCTAAATCTACTCATGCTATTTAGAATAGGGGAAGGACTCTGCACAGGACTCACAGGCCGGTGGAAGGGGGTTGCTGGGAGTTTCAGGGAAAACTCTTAAAGTACAAACTGATCTGGAGCCAGTAAAACCTTCAGGATCATCATCACTCCCTTCCCCACCAAGTAGTCCTCATCTTCTACTATCAGCTTTGTATGAGGAATATCAATTGCTCTCTTCCCTACACCAATGTCACCCTCATCCTTTGTAAAGCTTTCTTGCATAGGCAATCTCAAGATCAGTTTAGCACTTGTTATGTTCGTTTCAGATTTTTTCTAAGCAGAAAAGATTTTATTTTAAAAAGTGAAATTACCAGATTGGGGGATAATTTAATAAGTTGATAATATCTGTTCATTTTAATTAGAAGACTGCACACAGAGCTGTCTACTTGAAATACAACCTGACACGACTGAAATATTCCAAAATTGCCAGATCTGATTATTTTTTTCCAAGTAGGAACCTGAGAGTACTTTAATTTCTTTAAAAATGCATTGGAGAAGATAATATTTCATTTACAAGGGCATTCTTTGAAGAACACTGACTCAGGCACTCGGAAGCATGACAAAGGCAAAAACAAATAGGCTGAAAAACAGTGAAGACCGTCAAATGAAAGAAGCAAATAAAATCTGCCAAGAAACAGCTTGGTTTTGCCATCTAAACCTTTGTTACTTTTGTATAAGCCATGGGCAGAATGCTACCACGATACACAATGCAGAGCTTATTTTAATATTCTGCTCTCTCTACACATATATTCCGTGGCTGGGAGAACTGGGCTTTATCTCAATATTGTCAAAGTGTTTTCATCATAAAAATAGCATACAGAAAGCAGACCAACTGGAACTGAATACGGAATCCATGGAGAGAAAAACCCCAAAGATCCACAAATGTCTGATAAACATCAAGATGTACTTTCCAGAGGGAAGATTATATAGACCTCTGAACGTAAGAGAATATTCTGTTTTCACATGTACCTACTTCCTAAGTCTGTTGCCACTGGAGGAAATGATAAATTATTTTTAAAATTCCATTTTCATCCATGCAGCAACCTCAGAAACTTATTAATGGACAGGAAGTGTTAGCTGATAGTAATGTGGTTAAGAAGCACATTACTTTATAATCATTTTAACCAGGTTCAGATTAAGATTAAAAGTCCCAGAAGAAAAGATTTCTCACTCTTTTCATTGACAGATTGAATACTTAGAACAATTCAGAGGGGAGACAGTCCTTCCTGCATTTTACATAGGGAACAGGCAGAGGTAGAACATGTCATGGGGAAGTGTTGGATGAAGTTGCATTTTTTTTTTTTTCTGTGTATGTGGGGAGAGAGAAAGGACCCCACTTCTAGAAGTGTTTGAGTTACAGGGAAGACACTGATTTTTGTCAAGAGGAAATGGGAGGAAGAGGAATTTTCCTTGTTTCTAAATAAAGACATCATTTTTTTTTCCCCACCACCCAATAACATGGGATGTAGTCAATGCGAAATGAATTGCTGTTCTTCAGCTGCTTCAGCATGAACGTCTCCACGCCACCAGCTCTTGCTTAGCTTGATTTCATTGCAAAGCCCATGAAGACTGTATTACCTCTCTCTGCTACGGCTGCTGTAACGATGCAGTTTCAAGTAATACTTTGCTGTTTTCCCTCAAGAGCTGGCTCCTCCTGTGAGCAGCAGCTGATCTTCACATGAGCTAGAGGCAAACCTTGGGCTTTGTTCCATGCATACTCTTTTGTATATGTGTCTAGTTCAATGGCAATGTGCAAAATAAGTGTCGCCTACACCTGTCATCACTACAGCACTATCACTTAGCCAGGGAAAAAGGCTTGCAGACAAAAGTGATCCTGGGAATAACTGCAAATCCAAGATGCAAAGTGTGACTGACCTCCTTTTAAATACCACAGAAACATATTGGCAAACCTTTACAATTAGGCTGTAAGATAAATATCTACTCATGGTTAAATTTCAAAGGAACATGATCTAACTAATCAATTGTTGTTTATTTAGCATGCTCCAACTACTCAAGTAAATCTAAATTAATGGCATGAGTAATTGGATTTATTTAAGACCTTGTACTTCCTCTCCTTATGCTCTGCTGCTCGCTGCTGCTTAAATGAGAGCAGCCAAACCATTTCTCCTGTGGGTCACACGGATAATACACCGATCACCAGAATCTGGGTCCCAGCTGCCCTTTTCAGAATTATTCCTCCACAAGCTCAATCTTACATGTGGCACTTCACTTTGACTACTCTTGTTTAAACTGAAGTGGCCTTATCGTCAACCCTTTTCTGCCACACTCATGGATGAGATCTTAAAGCCCATCTCCCACCAGCAGGCTCCTCTCTTTACTTACTCTACAGTCCTTGAGACTCCTGTCATCCAACAGCCTCTCCAGACAGCAACTGGGATCCCTCCACAATCTGCTTGGTACAGCTGCTCTGCCCCTTTCTAAGCCAAAATGAACACAGGCTGCAGGCGTTGAGCTTGACTCCAGCCCACGCAGAAGGGGAGCACATCTCCTTGCTCTTTGTTCTGCTGCTGCTCTAACCAGCTTGGTGTAACGCAGGTCTGGGCCAGCCAAGGGTGGCAATTCAGATCCAGTGCAAGGTAGGAGAGGCGGAGATTAGAAACAGGAAACTTAGAAAATTAGAAACAGAAAGAGAGCATTACAATCTTTAGTATTATTTAAAGCTTTAAGTATCCCTAGAAAACCAGGAGTAAAGACATGCAAAACGTTTATCTGGGCCTTAAACAGGCGTATAAGCTGCCCAGCTCTTCCCTGCTCCTCCTCTCTTTCTTGTTCCTCTTCCCCAGCAGGCAGCATCACCTGGCCATCATTTCATCCAGGCCTGGGGTTTCTGGTGAGCCTGTAATTCAGTTATTCAAGTAGTAATCAAGAATGACTGCGCTTTTCTTTCATCCTATCATAAGGAAGGCTGGTGCCACCTGTTACAGCTCCATTTATATCTTCCCTTCTCCCTGTTCTCTCTCACAGGCAAGTGGAGGAACAGAGAGCTGGAGCAGGGGGCTGCTGCGTGGAGCAATGTAGTTGTTCAGGTGGGGGCTGGCGTGTGGGGCTTTGACAACACTGACAATACTCATAGTATTTCTGAGAATCTCTCTAGACACTTTCAGTTCTCTCTCACCAGGCTTTTTCCATAGACTAGACCTTTTTATGAAAAGAGAATAGTTTTCACCTAAAATATTGAGGGTTTTGCAAGGCAAAGTTGGATCTAAAAGGAAGGAAGAAGTGTTACTTCTACCAGAGTATTTCTGGGTGAGAACAATCACTTTCTGGACTTTCTCAATAGTCCTGTACTCTCTGTGTTTTGGTTACAATTGCTCAGCAGCAACACAGATTTCCTGCGCCCGAGCCCCTTAGCCCAGCTGGGTACGCAAGGGTGTGAAGTGCTTGGTGATGGATGGGCAGGAGAGCAGGACAAGGCAAGGGCTTTCTGGTCCAGGAGCAAGCTGGATGGTTGAAGTGGCAGATTTTTCTACCTGACCACACTGTTGTTGACTCTGGTTTAGATTATTGTTCCTTACCTTTCATAAGCACTAATAGGCTATAAATAAACCCACAAAATCTCACTGCCAGGGAAAGCTAATGCCTGTTGCATTTACTGGTGTTTAGGAATTTTTCTTTTCAAGGCAGATGAGATCAATGGAGTGTCTGCTGTAATTTGGTGTATTGTAGCTTAAAGGGGATCTTTGCTCAAACCAACTCCTGCTCTCCCTTGGTTTTTGGATCAATGATCCCAGAGTGGATTTGCAGAAGGCCAAAGGAATTCAGTGCCCACACTGACTTATTTTACTATTGGGCTGACTAGGTGCACCTTACAAGTGCAAACTTTGAAAAAGTACACCCTGTTTTCAACATGAAGCCTATTGAACAGTCTTCTGAACTAGTGGAATTCTTTTTTCCTTGGACTCTTACTTGTAATCTTTGGCTTTCAGTCTATGCATCAGGCAAGAGGTGCCAGTGTTGAGAACACCTGCAAAGTAATTAAAGGCAGCAGCAGCTGGGGGCCTGTTTCTTATTGTCCTCTGATGAACAGGTTCCTGGAAAACTATTTGCTTTCCCTGAGCTGCTAAAGAGAATGTCAGACAAGCTATGGCTCTGTGCAGAGGTTTGTGCCTGCCCTAACCTCTCTCATCTGTTTTCTATCTGCAATTCTATTGACAAATTATTTCCTATCTGCTTTTCACAGTTGCCAGATTCATGGGATGAGAGAGTCTTTATTTCTTTGCAGGGCAGAACTGTAGTCAACTAGATTAGAAAATCTACTTTCTGATAGATTTTTCTTTTCCCCCTCTCTTAGCTGTCCTAACGGAATGCTATACTGAGGTGCACCGAATGAAAATAAATTCCACACTAGAGATATGATTTTTCTATTAACCTCCTCACCCTAAACTTCTTTGGAGGCATTCATTTTTTTCCTATGGATTTCTACAGAATTTTTCCAATAGAGCTGAAGAAGTTTGCAGAAATCACCCATTCTTGTAAGAATTTCCTCATGCTCATATAACCGTTCATTGCTTTTAAAATTGGATTCCTTTGAAATATACATTCATGTTAGAGATGAGGTTTTACGAGGCTCAGTGGATTACATTACACAGTCCTTCGTTACCAGACTTGGGTTCAACTCCAGCCCTGTGCATTACTGGTATAAGCTTCTAGAAAAGGCTTCCAGGAGCTGGTATCACATGTGGTTCTCTACAGAAATTCGGTGTTTAACAAGAACTGGAATGGTAAATGAAATGGTACATTGGGGATGGGGTATTCACTGAACAGTAATGGAGTGAGTCTGCAGCACTTTTTGGCCAAGTTCACCAGTAAACGAGTCTGCCTCTAAAACACTGTCACTGGTATGAGCAGAGATGTGGAGGCAGGCAGTGGTAATCAAACCTTCTGAAATATGAAAAAAAATAATCAATTTCCTATGCAGCAAGGGCTGAAGGCAACAGTCCTGTGGAGGAGCCCATCTCTGGTCCAAAGGGAGCCTTCCCACATTTTGATTGCAAGAATACTTAGAAGAACAAAATGCAAAGTGCTGCTGTCAGTTGTGTTTGCAATCAAGCACAGCCTAATGCAACTCTCCTTCTTGGTGTTTTGTTGTTGGTTTGGGGTTTTTTGTTTTTGGGTTTTTTTTTCCTTCTTCCCTGATATTTTGTCTTTCTTTCACTCTTCCTGTGTTATTTATTTTGTCCTTTCAGGCATTGGTTTCATCACTGCTAAATATAATTTCCTACTGACTGAGATGCAATGGCGGTCAGGCCAGGATTTACACTTCCAGTTTAATAAAACCAGTGAGAATGATTTGTTAAATCAATGCAAGAAAAATGCAGGAGGGGAATTTCAAGGATCCCCGAGTTCATGGACATGATTACATAGGATGGAAGTAATAGCTTTGATTTCTTTTGATATGAACAGTGTTCACATCATCCTCACACAGTGACAGTTGTCCTATATTGCTGCCTTATAATGTTTTCATGTTCATTGTCTAGGATTTGGGATTTTTATTCTGAAGTCTGTAGAGCTACTGAATTTCAAAATAGCTGATGGGTACATTTAATGATTCAAGATGGCTTTTGGAAAAGGGTCAATGTAGCAATGCCTCCCTTGAATTCTGGCTATGGATGTGAGCAGTCTGACTTATCTCTGTTCAGAGGATACGCAACGAATGTATTAATCTTACAACAATATTTTAGGTATCAACCTGATACATTGACACCTAAAATATTGTTGTAAGAATAATACATTTGTGTTGTTGACTCTTAGAAAATCAGGGATTTAGAATTATCTGTAATTTTTAATGGTCACTGTAGAGTAACAGGTATTTCTTACCGTTTAGACTAGACCGTGATTTTACCAAGGCAGATACATCTGACTGCACAGTGCTTTCCTTCTCCCTGGTGTTCCGTTGTACTCATTCTTCAGGGGAAAAGGATTCACCAAAGAAAACTGTTTTCACTCCTGTCTGGATATCATTGTGTTATAATGCTGTTATTTTTAATCTAAATTTTATCCATTTTTTGTCTAATACATGTGGGGCACTGGGGACAAGCACAGGAAAAAAAGGATGCTCTGTAGATAGTTATAACAGAGGGTAGAACTGCATGCAGAGGTTGTAAGGAGATGTGTAAAAGGGAAAATGATTTGGCAGATAGATGTCTTAGGTTTTTCTATTCCTACACTTTAATTTATTCTGTTTAAGTACATGCCACACCCAATCCCATGGCAACTCAGTATACACATATGTGCAGACATACACAGATGCTGTTACCAAGGCATCGGCAACACACAGACATTCTGTTGCTATGATGACAGCAAATGTTATATGCTTTTTATATGTATGTATATATGCACACATGCATATTTGTGCGTACACATCTGTTCTGGCTTTAGGCCTACGTTCAACAAAGCAATAGGACGCATACTTAAGCGACCACGGGGTTAAGCTGAACGCGGTGAACATCAAGCACATGCTTAAACTTGCTTTTTGGTAGGAACCTTATTATCTTCGTAAATCTGGGAGCTCAAGGGCAGCTAGAAAGCCAGGAGCAGTCAGATCATCTAGAGTAAACTGGCACAAATTGTTGCCTTCCATCACAGCACCCCACATGCTGGTGCTGTACGCAAACAGGGCCAAGTGCTGCAGTCTTAAAGCCCAGTAGTTTTGCTGCACCCTTCGAGGAGTCACAAGTCAGTGGGGTTTTCCTTGGCCATCTCGGAGTTATACACAACAGACAGTGTTTAAATACTTCTGAATCTTGCTCCAAATCTAAAAGGCTTGTTATATGTTTTCCTCCAAATAAATACAAATATTACCCTTCCTCATCCACAACCCCCAAAGCTTTTTTCAGTTATTGAAGCCAGCTTGCTGTTGGCAGCTATCATGTTTGCCTACATAAGGCCAAGTATTTCCAAGTTTATTAGGTGAACATAAGAAACAGCTTTCATAACCAAAGATGCCATTAGTCCTCCGCCTCTTTCCCATCTCATCCCCAGGTTGTTGTCCATGCCAGATTCCAGTGGGAGGATGGGCTCACATTACAGCAAGAACCTCATTCTCCCTGGAGGACACCTACTCCTTCTGACCCCCACACAGATAAAATGATGACTGTAAAGCACAGAGTGCAGCAATTACCCATGCAAGTGTCAGAAGCCCTGTCTGCAGATTTATTTACTCTCCCTGCTTTTAATTTTGTCCTTGTTCGGCATCCTATAAAGGCCCCTGTCACGCTGCCAGGCTTTTGCTGCCTGTTACTTATTTTATTTACTGTTGAGAAATGCAGCAATGTGTAAATCCATAAATAGCTAATGCAAGAAATATTGTTTCTGTGACAGAAATCTGAGTCTTTCATGGTTCTTGCATCAAACGAATGGTCCAATGGGCCAGGCAGCTCCATCCAAGTCTCCCAGGACCTGGTGACAGTTAAATAAAAATGTAGCTTTCAGGGTTAGGGGGGAAGAGGGGAGGGGGAAGCTGAATGAGTTATGAAAATATAAATTAAACTACACTACTATTGATTTACAACAGCCTGGGCCACATTAGACAGCTGATGTGTCTGTTCCAAGACCGTGTCTTGTTACTTTTACGTTTATGTAAACTTATTTCAGTTAAAAAGGGAGCAAGAAAGGAAAAATCAATTGAAACTGAGGACAGAGATTTAATTTAGCTGGGGAGAAATCAGATCAAGGAAGGAAAATGATGGAGATAAAAGTAACCCCTGTCCCAGTGCAGAGAGAAAGGAGCTGGCGGTCTGATGTTCATTAGAATTAATTAACAGCATTCTGCTCCTCTGGGGCCTGGGGGGCTGAGGAGGGTGGGATTCGCTGCTGTTTTAAGAATGAATTAGAAACACGGACCAAAGGAAAAGAAAGGCAGTGATTCTCACTCTTTTCTTTTTAAGCAGACAATGGGTTGGAGGACCCAGATTCAGCTGGACAGAAACAAGGTGGTTTAACCACAGCCCTCCCTCACCACAGCTGCAGTGGAAAAGGGCAGCAACTGGTGGGTTATTGTAGTTTACAGGTAAGAGAACAGAAGATGTCACCAAATATAACGGGGAAGACAAAGTCTCGATTCATGGAACCCTGGCAGGCCTGGCGGGATCTGCAGCCAAAGAAAGGAAGATGGTTTCTAGCCAGCGTACCTGAGAAAACGAGGTTTGTGTGATCCGTGCTATCTATGCAGCTGTCTGTCTCTGGCTCCTTAAAAATCGTGATGTCCACGGGCTGGTTTGAACCAGATATGTGAATACTCTGAAAGATGTCGAGTTCCCAGAATGAAATAGGCCAGAAAAGCATCTGTATTTATGTTCAGACTGATACTAGAGCTGAACCCACGTTCCTTATTGGACACTAGAGAATCAACATCAGACAGAGCTATTATTAGTATCCCAGCAATGGGAAAATCACACAATCGTTTAGATTGGAAAAGACCTTTAAGATCATAGAATCCAACTGTTAATCTAGCGCTGCCAAGTCCACCACTAAACCATGTCCCCAAGTGCCACACCTACACATCTTTTAAACACCTCCAGGGATGGTGACTCAGCCACCTCCCTGGGCAGCCTGTTCCTGTGCCCGACCACACTTTTAGCGAAGAAATTTTTCCTAATCCCCAATCTAAGCCTCCCCCGGCACAACCTGAGACCATTTCTTCTTGTGCTATCACTTGTGACCTGGGAGAAGAGACCGACCCCCCTCGCTGCAGCCCTTGCAGCAGCTGTGGGGAGCGATAAGGTCCCCCCTGAGCCCCCTCCTCTCCAGGCTGAACCCCCCCAGCCCCCCCAGCCGCTCCCCATGGTTCTTGTGCCCCAGCCCCTTCCCCAGCCCCTGCCCGGCTCTGGACACGCTGCAGCCGCTCAGTGTCCCCCCTGCAGTGAGGGCCCAGCGCTGACCCCAGGATTCCAGGGGCGGCCGCACCAGTGCCCAGCGCAGGGGGACGGTCACTGCCCCGGGCCCGCTGGCCACGCTGTGTCTGACACAAGCCAGGCGCTGCTGGCCTCCTTGGCCACCCGGGCACATGGGGGGCTCACGTTCAGCTGCAATTCAGACTATTAAACCCAGGATAATCCAAACACCAGACACAAAACGGCAGGAAAGAAGTTTCGTAAATTCACGTGGTTCTTTTTCACCTCATCTATCATCAAAAAGTCCTGCCAGGAAGCCTGTTTGTGCTAGCCCTGAAAATACCCTGCCTGCACTCACCATGTGCTGGAGGAGAGGCAGCCAGTCCAGCCGCGTGAGCTAACCAACAGACCTGCTTCCAAGAATGTCGTAGGCAGCTGAGCATGGAAGGACACAAACTTTGTTTGTTTTGGATTGAAAAGGAAGGGACATTTTAAGCTTCATCAAGATTTTTTGAGGGCTGGAAGAAATCAGCCTTTACCAAATGCAGGGAAAAATTGACTTTTCAAAACCTGGAGGAGATCAGGGCTTAAACAAACAAGGAGTCACTGAAATTAAACCACTTGACAATTGAAATTAAAGCACTTGACAGATTCCCCTTTCAGAAAATGGTGCCCAAGAACAAATAGTTCTTTGGCTGTTGAAGTGTTACAGGATATTGGCAGCTTAAAGAAATGAAAATAACCCCCTGAATAAAGACATTCTGCACAGCCTGAGCTGCAGTGCTCCTGCCCTGTGGTCAGGATGCATGAGCACTATCAAGACAGCGATGACTGAATGATTTACAAAATCCCTTTTTCAAAGGATACCTTGACAGGTACATCTGTAAAGCTGATCCCAGCCAGCTATGGCACCAGCCACTGAGGACTCTTCCCGTGTGGTGTCTGTTCATTACATAAAAGCAGAGTGTGGGCCGCTGAAATCTTCATTTACTGCCTCGGACATCACTTTAGAGAGGGGTCAAATGTGAACAAGGTGCATACGCTGTTTAATCCAGCAGTCAAGAAGAAAGCAAAAAAAACAGGTGAAGCAAAGGGATGGGGACAGCGTGGAAGATCATGTTGATGCTCTACCTAGATCCATCCCTCCAAACCTGCTGCAGCCTCAAGCCTGCGGAGTTGCCTCTTCTGGGTGAGCAAGCTCATTTCAACAGTTTGGAAAGATATAATGTTGTTGGGGGAAAAAAGGCCTCTTCATTAGGGTCATTTGCCCAGTGGAATATCATGAACAAGAAATACTTCAGCTGGACTCTGACTTAAGAAGCAGGAAAAGGAGGAGGGAGGAGGAGGAAGCCTCTTGGATCACACTTTGACAATCTGAAAATTCACCAGGCATTTCAACTATCAAGCTACCCAAAAAAGCACAAGCAGGATAAAGTATGAAAGTAGAGCAAGACCTGAACTTGATGGGTCAATCTCTCTTCAGTGATTCTATCACACTAAATTCAATCTATAGCTCAGAGAGGTGACACAGAGCTGAAAATTGAAGCTCAGCTATAGAAATTGAGTCTCAGGAAGGCAAGAAAGCAGTAAGGCACAGAAGGAAAAGAAAATAGTTTCCTAAATATCTTCCCCTTTGATTTCTCTAGCTAAAGCCAGTGTTTGCCCAGAGATACTCCATGCATAGCTTTCCCTCCTGTGCTTAGGAAACTAATCCATGGGGGCCAGAGTTTGAAACGCCAGCACCAAGCAGCCAAGTACGAACTATAATGCTGATAAATCCCCTTTCATGATTAATCCTGCCAGCTGTTCTGGTAGGAGGGGGAGCTCTTTCCTCCTTGGGGTAAAGGAAACTCAGTCAGGACCATGGTCTGCACCCATAAACGGTCTTGAGGGCAATAGTCAGTGCATGAGTGTTTGGTGGCACTGAGGTGTTCACCTACCAGAAGTAGATGCTCAGTTGTCTGCAGGGTTGAAGAGGGAATGGATAGAAGATAAATAGCTCTCCCACCCCATGTGCTGTGCAGAAAGCCCAGCTAAACTGGAGAGCTCTACAGAGCACCTTTAACTTCCAGGGCTGCCACAAACCTTAGAGCTGCTGTGGTTCTCCAGGAGCTGAGAGCATGGCTCTGTGTGGTCCTTGGAGCCAGTTCAGGTCTCTGTGTGAGGAGTTGTGCTTTGCCCTGTGAAAACATAACAGTTTGGTCAGAGACTTTTCTGCACTTAAAAATATTCAGACAAGAGAAACTCTGAATTCCTCCCTTTGCCAGAGCTTTGGGATTACCTCACTTTCCAGCCTGGGAAAGTTCTTGCAGGCATGGTAGAGATTACCGGTAGTAGTTACAACAGTATTTATGCATTGTATTTTGAAACATCTTGCTTGAAGCATTCTGCAAAGAGCCAATATTACAATAATACACAACAATTCAGAAATGATCATCAAAGTGGAAAACCAACTTAGATAAAACCTAAAGTGCTAAAGGGCATCATTATAAGGAGGGGGAGGCTTCCCTTTGGAACACAACCATGATGCAGAAAATGCCTATTCATAGCTAACTTTCACCTAACCCCTCTTCCCTTCCAGGAAAAATGTGCATTAGAATATAACATTGCAATTTCTGTGATAGAATTCAAAAAGCAAACACAGCCATAAGCTTCTGGTTGTTTTGAAATCTCATTTGCCCTAGTTCTTGCCTCTTAAATCTTATACATGTTTAACAGGTTGTAAAGGAAAACACAGCTATCTTGATTGTACCAGGGGTCAAAAATGGTTTCTGTTCTCACTTAAGTGAAGAATCATGGACTTGGGGCAATAGTTAAATTACTACCAGTCAGTTTTCCTGGGTATGACCGTATTGTCCAACAGCACTGACACAAAGAGAGAAGCAGGATAGTTTTAAAGTATTACAGACACAATTTAGCATGCTTTTTATGTTACCATGACTTTACAGATTGTTACAGTAATCAAGTTTTTTTATTAAAACCTATCTTTTTAAGAGAACATTAATTTTCACTAGAGGGAAAAATGTTAAAGACATCTATGTTTTCCTTCAAATTCTGGGCATGCACCTAAAAAAATAATTGGAGTCCTAAAAGAGAACATTTAAATTTTCAGCTGGAAAATACTGACCGTTGACTGCTAAAATTCCAACTTAATACAGATTTGGAAAAAGCAATCAAAATGTCTTTGTAAGAATGTCAGCATCTCACTATTAATAAAATCTTTCTGACAAAAAAAAAAAAAAAAAAAAAACAGCCAGAAGTGTTTTATTTTCCTCTTTGGTGAAGTCTTTTCCTCTTCCTCTGGGTTATCTTCACCCGGTCACTGGTACAAGCTATATTCCTTTTCACCTCTTCCTTGACTGCTCCAGAGCATCCCTTCCCAATGCTGTTTCCCTAGAAATGCTCACCCCTGCAAGTTTAACCCCTGTGCACAGGAGCTGGAGCCCACTGATGCAGCACAAGCCTGGTGAAGCCCCAGATGCTGCTGGTCTGGAGCGGTGCCCTGTCACGCTGTCAGCTGAGCACACCTCCCACCAGCGCTAAAGTCTTTCTAGGGAAGCTTTTACACCAGTTTCTATGTGAAAGGTGCCTGCACTACGCTTTTTGCTCAAGGACAAAGGATTAGATTGTCTCATCAAGCTTCTCACATCAGACACCTCTAAACTCCATCTAGTTCAGCTGAACTGAGTGTACAAACTGCTGTTCAGCTAATGCAGAACTTCGGCTAGAGCATCCAGTCTTGTTTTAAAGAACATGGAAGATGGGACATCTGCGACATTAAATTATTCTTCTGCTTAATTACTCTTGTTGTTTAAATGTTTGCATCTTGTGTTCAGTTTTAATTTTTTTGGCGTTTTGACATTTTGGGGTCTTTTTTAGTGTTTTCTCCAGAACCACACTCAAATCTAGTCATCATCTACATTGTTAAACTTTCTTTTGGTCATAATGTATTTTAATATTCCTGAGTTCTGCCAGCTGTGGATTTTTTTCCTGCTGTCATTTCATTCTCACATTGATTCTCCACAGTTCTTGATGTGACGTTTGTCCAGACCTCTTATTTTCCACGTGTAACATGTCTGTATATAAAATATGCATATATGTATTGTATATATTTAATTTCCAGCAGCTGGTGCTGAAGCAGGGTGCCAGTGAAATGAAGGTGTCCTTAGCTGAGCCTGTTGGGTGGTGGCTCTGGCCCCATCTATTTGAGACAGTAGGAGCTCCTCAATTTTAGGATCATGTTTGCATTTACTAAATTGTATCTGCTGCTTCTGGGCATTATGCTGTTGTTTAGTAAATGCTCTAGAGAATTTCAAAGTCATTGGCAAAGCCTCTTCTGAAGGTAACCAGGACTGATCCTCTGTGAGCTTAGCAAAGGCATTTCCAAGTGCAGCGAGGACTGTCCTTCCTCCCTTCATCCCAATGGCTGAGCACAGTTCTGCCTTTAAGAGCTTGATGTGGGAGACAGACAGGCTGGCAGGCAGAGGCAGACCTGTCACGTGCTGCCGGAGAAGGCCAACCAACAAGCCACAGGTTCCCCAATGCCACATTGTCGATAGCAACGTTCCCATTTAGTCACTTGCTCTCAGTGTCTTTCAAGCCTCATTGAACTCCAACAGGGGTGAAAAAGTCTTTGTGATGAACGTTATCTTCATGTCCAGGACAGAGATGTTTAGAGGATGTCATTGCCATCGCTCTGACTTGGGGTGAGGCTGGAGTAACTGTTGTCAATCCCACGACGAAAACAGGACGGAGCAATACTTCTGACAACAGGCAGCCATCAACACTTCCAAAACTCTCCTCTGAAATCAGGCAGCTGCGTTGTCTCTAAACCTTGTGCTGGTGTGCCCCTGGCCATGAGCTGCGGGTCCCTCGCTGTTAGGGGCTGGCCAGAGCAGCGAGCAGTGCCGCAGCCGCCAGGACCCCAGCCAAGGGTGACAGCTGTAGAGGCATCATTACGTCCCACCTCCCACTGCTCACCAAGCTACTGCTCCTAGCTACAACCGGCTTTTTAGTTTAGTTTATGTGACATAATTTCCCCATAAAGGAGGGTCGACTGTAAATCCAGATGGAAATGAATTTGCATGAAACACACTTTAATTAATTAGCTAAATGTTTGCAAAATGCTTTGAAGATATAAAACACCATACAAGTGTTAAATGGTAATAATAATAAAATAACAATAATTAATTTCCCCAGGAAGCATGTGTACAGCACGTGCCCAGAATATTCCTACCCAAGAACATTAAAAAAAAATAATAATTCCACTTTACCTCTGACATTTTATCGAGGACTGGGTACTGCAATAAAATAAATTAATTCATTTATTCATCCATGGAGACCCAAGTTTGGTTCTAGTTTAAAATGAAAATAATGGCCGCAGCGCCCATTAGTCAGTGCAACAGAACAGAAGTATAATTTAGAGCAGTTAAACAAGACAGGGCTGTTTAACGATGAGGTTTCCGATAAGAGGACCAAGTATCACTGCCTTTCAGTTTACTTTTCCCATAAAACCGGCACAGCCCAGCAATAAGGTGGCCTGCAGTAGCTCAGAGTCTGGGCATTGTTCTCAGTATTAACTCTGGAGGAGGCAGGCAAAACCCCCAGGCTGTTACGTGTGCTTTTACACATTGCTCCTGGCTGAAGTCTGGGAAAGCTGCTCCCTTCCCTTGGAGGAAGAGGCGTTCATTTTGGTTGCTTGCATTCCCTTAGATTTGATTTCTGCAAATATTTAGATAGATTTCTGCATGCAAGAAGTTGGTGAGAAGAAAAGCCATTGCAAAAGCTAATGCAAATACACATTTGCCAGAGGATTTGCTCTGGAATATTTCAGGGTTGCCTTGAAAGCTCTGGGGGTCTTTAGAGCAAACCTTCAGCTCAAGAGACAAACCTCCTTGTGCTATATCGCCAGGATTGCACTTCCTAAAGAAAACTGGGCTAGATCATCCTCACTTTGAGCGAAGGAGTTGACAGTAGAGTGTTCTTCCCCCAGCTTTGCGATAAACTTTCACTTGAAATCTCTCAGACTTGTTAACTTACCCGTGACATCCCACCAAGTACAGCTGCTTGTGGAGGTCACCGCGGAAGCTCAAGGGTAAGGCAGAGAGGCTCTGTAGATGGTCTGGTTTTGCTGTGCATTTTTCATGCTTTATACAAGTGCATAGATGAATGGTGAAAGTTTACGTCATTGATCAGTAGCTTATACCCAGAGCATTAGGGATTTTAAAGCTGCGGAGATAATGTGACAAATGAAAAAATGATGTGAATCGGTGGAAAACTGACTTTCCCCCTCGACGTTAACTCACTCCTATGGCAAGGGTGCACTTTCAGAGTGCAATCAAATTCATTAAGAGGTTTTGATGGATATGGAGAGACAGGAAAGCACTGTTTATCACTTGGAAAAGCTTCACAAGGCACAAGAAGGGCCCCTTTATGGTGGCATAACTGCAAGAGGCATCATCTGCCAGAAAGCACGCGTGATGACTCTTCCTCCCCAAACTGGGGACATGCAGATTGCAAGCAAGGCATTAAACTTCTCTCCAGAGTCTGGGTTCAGGAGTTTGCTTTCAATCTATTTTGGAAATACAAATTGGAGAAAGAAAGTAGGTGCTTTCTGCAGAAGGACTCTGCCACCCAACTCAACACCAAAGAGCACTGGTGAATCTGAGACAGGTGAAGCTTGCTTATCTCAGAGCAGAATTTTAGGACAAAACCCATCTGTTTTGTTCCAAGTAGATTATGTATAGTATCATATAACAAGAGGCACTAAAGTGAGACACTTTGGTAAAGCCAAACCTGGACTTAGGTTCACGTTTATAAGCAAACGGTCACAGCAAATGGCTCTAGCTGTATCTTTAACCTTGTCATCAAGGCCGAGGAGATAGTCACTCTTCATCAGAAGTGAGAAGCCTTCAAAAGGATTTTTTGAGGCCAGTCATTTTCCCTAAAGCAAAGCCTTAGCTTTTTGCCAAAAAATGGAAGAATATAGGGCAGTCATCAGTGTGAGCTTTCTTGAAGAAGATGCCTGGAGTAAGAAAAAAGACCCAAAGGTTTTGAGCGTGAAAAATAAGATAACTTTACTCTGATTCTGAATTCATCCTGCTTTTGGAGAGAAGCAACAGGGAAATTAAAGTCTTCACACAACCCCAACAGCACTGACTGAATTAAAAGAATAGGATTGACCTGCTGAATTTGACTGTTATTTTATTGAAAATTTCCCACCTAGGAACTGAAGAATTTGGCCCTTGGAAATCCAACTTGTATTATCAGAGCTGTTTTCTGACGTTTTCTGTAAGCCAATGTAGTCACGAGCAGTAAGATCAAAGGCCTGATGAGTGTCTGATGTGAAAAGAAAAGAAAAGGCTTCCAGCTTTTTCCCTTAGAGACTGATGAACACTCATTTTTAGTTAATTTAATAGGATATATGCTGAAAAGGGGACTCCTGTACACAGTACGTTGAATACAATCTCTTATATTTTCTCTGCCCAAGTGGCTGTTCTGTTCTGTGAGTCTGTCTTAGCAGATACCAAATACTATGTTTGTCAGATGAATGTACTTCTCCAGGGGCTCAGTTTGCAAGGCGCTGAGTGCACTACACCTCAGACATCATATGTCTGCAACACTCTGCTGATTTGGGATGGATATAGAAACCCAGGGACTTGCCTGGTTTGGGACAAATGGAAGAGATGACCCAAGCCTCCAGTGGGGCAAATCAGCAAAGTGTAATTGATTTTGGTGTTGCAGCAGTGATTATGGTCCCCAATGGTCTGAGTGCTGTTTCAGATCAATTGACTGTAGGATGATTAAAGCAATGGCATGAAGGAAGAGAGTGTTTTAAGGCAGGAACATCAGCATCAGGCTTAAAACTGACAAGTGAAATTTAATAATGCATTTCTTGACATGTGAGCATTTTACTTCTGAGCCATCACTAAGGACTAGTTTTTGACCAAGCCACACACCTCAAAGGAGCAGCAGCGAGCCCAGAGGGGAAAAGCCCCCCTGCCTGCAGTACAGCTCAGTGGGACCAGCTCTCCCCATGTGCCTCTCGGCAATGACTCCTGCACATTTCGCAGGAGAGAGGAACACACAAAAACATTCCTCTGTGTGTGCTCACTGACAGTTCCTAGCCCAAGCCTCTCTATACAAAAGCAAAACTCAGTTAAATGAATTTGAAAAAGACATCGTCTTCAAAAAACTATTTCTCTGGTTCCCACTTGCAAAATAATAACCCATTCCTATAAATACTGACTTTGGGAGGGGCATAGTGAAAGGGAAGAGGGAAAAAATTATATCATTCAATTAAATCCATTTAGTGAAGCTAAGCATGTTGCCTAGCACTTCAGTTTGCTTGGGTCAACTGAAAATTGTATCTGCAGTAAGCAGCAGGCCATGTTTGAGCCTGGGTAGCTACGTTAACGTGACCAACTGCTTCAGTTAGGGGTTTTTTTTGCTGGAACATTATTAGATCTAACCCTTTCAGCTGTTAATTTGCTGTGATCTGTGGGACAGTGAGGGAGGCACAATGAAGGGAGGAGGTGCTTAGAGGGGAATTGGGCACTTTAACTGCATTTTACTGCAGTTAAGTAATTACAAACTTGAGTATCTCATATAATCTCTGCTTTTGATGGTTACCATCAACATACAAATACTTTGTAACTGCATCATTTCTTAAGCAGTGGATAAAGAATCAAATTATGATGGGAGTCACCAACTTTCAGTCACCTGTTTCCCTGCTTCTTTTGCCAAATCCCTTCGTGGAACTTGACTTTGGGTGGATCTGTGCCCTAGATCCACCGAACAGTGTCAGGACCACAAAGGAGACTGTTGTCTGTTCTTCTAGGAGCTAAACAAAGGCCAGAAAAGCATCAGTAATCTTTGTCAAAGTAGCCAGGGTGGTCAAGGCACTGAAATGGTTCAGTACTTAATGCACTTTTAAAACCTTCTGCAGAGACAGAGTAATGCCAGAAAGCCTCTGCAATTGCCTCTGCAGAGGATCTGAAAGCAGAAATGCTCCTAAAAGTGCAGCAGGTCTCTCTGTGCTAGCGAAGTGCACCTCTTTAAAATTTAGCCTAGGATTGACCCTCTTTTTTCTGAGGCACAGACATTCCCACACTGTATCAAACACATGTGAGATGCTACCAGGCTGGTCTCTGAAGGCTGGAACAGCTCCAAGGAAACCATAGATTACGTCTGTTATAGAAGATTGTAACTGCATGAGGATGAACTAAAAAATTTGCCACAATTACCCTCTGCAAATCAGGACTGCGGAGGCTGCTTTGCAGATGTCCCTGCCTGTCATGCTCACTGCTATCACTGCATTGTTTTCTTATCCTCCACTCTGTTTTCTCTTCATTTAGTCTTCAGTCCTAAGAACTTTCATGCCACCTTTATTCTGACTCTGGATAGTGGCAGAACGTGGACCTCCGCAGGCTGCTGTTTTTAAGCAGCCACCCTGCAGGCTCTTTGCTGTACCATATGGGCACTGTCCGCTTCAACCCACTGGTACGAACCTTGGGCTTGCAACCAGAAAAATGGAGGTGTCAGCAGGAAAATGATCTAACTCAGGAGCTTCAGTTCTTCCTGCCTCTAAATCCCATTGCTAGTCTCAGTGGCAATAAATTAGTTTTTAAAACACTTTAGCTTTTCATCATCCATTAGACTAAACATCCGCTACTCATTTATTTTCCTCCTGCGGTATCATTGTCTTCACGAGTCTGAATGAATTGATTTCTTTGAGTTGGGTTGGGTATCATGTAAAGACCAAGTATTCCCAACAGATGAGAGCATGAACTGAGTGGTATGTGTTTGTGTGTGCAAAATAAATCCCCATCCAGAGAAGGGGGAAGTGACAGTTCAATACAGAGCTGCTGTTACAATCCTGGAGTGACAGGAAAACCACAAACTTGCACATACGTTCACGTGGGGACAAATTGCTCAGAGAAGCTGTGGATGCCCTGTCACTGGAAGTGTTCAAAGTCAGGCTGGACAGGGCTTTGAGCAATGGGATATAGTGACAGATGTCCCCACCCACGGCAGGAGGTTTGGACTAGATAGTCTTCGAATGTCCCTTCCAACCCAAACCATTCTATGATTCCATGGGGCCTCTTAGGTAGGTAGAGAAGTATCACTATTCTCATTTTCTATGTAAAATGGAAATCCAGGAGGGAGGTCAGATTGTTTAAGAGAAATCAAACAACAGACAAACCACACAATTCTTAAGAAAATCCAGGATTTCTTGATGTCACTCGTACGCTCTCCCTTCTCAAACATATTATCATCTGAATGCGTAAGAAAACAAAATCTACAATAAAATGAGCTTCAATTGTAAGTCAGTGAAGTTGAGGTGGCAGCAGGACCCTCAGTTTTGCCTCTCCAAGATGAATCAAAACCCCAAAAGACAAGGGAAGTTTAATTTCTTTCCAATAAAATGCCATTATTGTGTCTGGCAATGATGGGTTTTGCATACACAGACACATACGTGCGTGCACATGCATACAAAGTTGCACCATAATAACAGGTTTTCTGGCTTGGTCTCAAGGCTGACATAAATCAGAAGACCAGGGGCATCTCCTCTGCTAGTTTATGGACTATGAATAAGACTGCATTTATTCTGATGATCCTTCTATTAGGCCATCATTCATAACCCTAAGATAGATCGCCCCTCACAAAGAAAGGACACATGCATACAAGGGGATCTGCCAGACAGACTCAATGTGTCACTCTGAACATGCCCACAACCTGACCAACACCTTTGTCTCCATTCTTTCTTTAATTTAAACTAGTTTTTCTTTTTTCTGACTCCCTTTCCTTTTGACCTGCTCACTGAATGGAAATTACACTGATAGGAAGGCAGAGATGCCAGCTGCTCTGTAACTCTCTCCATCTATCCCTCCTAGGTCCTCAATCTGTCAGGTGCTTTTGTGCATGCTTAACAACAAGCACCTGCTTGCATCCATCCTTATTCAGTGAAACATTTAAAACTCATTGCAAGCCCCACTGATACCAAGATGAGTTAAACACAATTAAAGTCATGCTTAAAATTCAACGTAAATGAGTACTGCTCTGTCAAACCTTTATATGGTGTTGGATAGCAATGCAGAGCTAAACGACCTCCAAAAAGCTGCTTATTATAGTTGTTCTTAGCAGTTAGGGGCAAATACCTTAAGGTGCAGTTAAGGAAATGTACCTGACTTCAGATCTTTGCTACTCACAAGCAAAAGTTCAAGGGAGCTGGGAGGGAAAAGGTTCAACTGGCTCTCAAAAAAAAAAAAATTAAATCTAAGGAATAAACACACAAAAATACTGCTTTTGCTTTTAAAGTTTTCAGGATAGCAATTGCTCACAACTGGCATAAAACCCAGATGACTTCATATATTTCATTTTATCTGCCTAAAAGCTAAATTTAAATGTTACCCAATCTGACAGTAACCTAGGGATGCTGTTTTGTAGCTGCTTACCTACGCTTTCCAACACTTGAAAATCATCATCTAATAAGATGATTTGAGTGGAAACCATTCAGTATCTTGGTTAGTCTCCTGACCTGTCATGACCAACTGAGATAACTCATCGCTAACACAAACAGTTCACATCAGCAACAGCAGAAATAACCTCCTGGAGGATGCATAGTGGGATGGCTAAGAGAGGGTCTACGCCAGAGTACAGGGAGTAAGGAGTCCAAAACTGTACCGGCAGTCTACATATCCTCAAGAACAAAAATAACTAAAACCGTTCCTGATCTAAAGAAAAATTGTCTGTGGCATTTGTAAGAACTACCTGTTCTCCAAAAGTTCATTGACCAGCACACAAATGGAGTGGCAACACCTAATGGGAGGTGGCTAATTGGCAGATGATGACAGCAAGCTGAGCCATTTGGTCTCTAACTATTAAAAACTGGCTTTGTTAGGGCAGCCAATGGCTCGACTATTAGAGGGCTCAAGATGTTTGTCTGTAGCTAGGTTTAGGGCTCTTCATCAATTTTCATCACTCAGTGGCTCTTTCTAACCCACTCTAAACTCTGCCTGATCTTTGGATTTGCCTGGAGCTCTGTGTAAGGTCAAGCTAACACACCCAGAATCAGAGGTGTATGAGAGCCATAAAAAAAGCAGTAGATTTAGTGATGGGAAACATTTAAACCAAATTGTCTTTTCTCTTAGATGCAGCCACTAGTACCTATACCACTAAAACACCAGAAAGTCCTTTCAAAGTGCAAGGAATTTCCTGGGTCAGGTATTAAGTGGGGGCAGCAAGACCCCAGCACTTGCCGTAACATTTGTAGGCAGCATCCCTCAGCATCCCGCTTCCTTCTACTCTTGAAGAAATCTTATGCCCTGAAAGAGCTCCCATGGAGCGCAATTCATCTGCCTAGCAGTACGCTCACCATGGGCTCACCAGAGATGACTCTGCTTTGCACCACTTCCCCTGTTCAAAATATCTGCTGAGATCTTTGCGTTTGGCTCTTCCTACATGTGAAATCTCTCCTCCGCCAGGGCCCTGTAAGACAGCTTTGCTGCGAGGTGCTTGTGATGCTCCGAACTGGTAAAACAAGCAGCGAGGCAGGAGGTACAACCTCCACAGGAGGTAAACCACGACAACACAGCTTGCAAAGAATAGCAGACATCACCCTGCTCGCCCAAAGCCTGCCAAAGAGCTTGTTTGTTTGAGTTTCCCCCGTCACCTCTTTACATGTACACAATTGCTCACGCACACAAAGCCGGTGAATGACTACATGGAAATAAACACACACATGCTAAACCCCAGCAAACTGCTCCTTCTGCCAGCTGGAAAAGGAGGGCTGGAGTGTTTCTTGTTTTCCCTGTTCTTTACCCACATGGCAAACACTGGGATAGCAAACGAGAACCTGTCTAGAAAAGGTGGAGCAGTATAAAAAGGACAAAAATACCTGAAACAAACTCAGCCGCTTTGCCCAGGAGGAGCTGCTATTTCACTTCAATGCCTGCTGAAGCTGTGGATTCCTCCCTTGGTCTCAGCAGTGATTTTCTTTCCTTAATTAATCAATTACACATGTAACTGTGGTCCATTAGCAAGGCAGATGACTGTCTTCAGACCCTGATTACTGGTTTTGGAAGAGCCCAAAAATATTTCAGTAGGATGACTAAATTTCCTCTATGAGGTTTTAATGAGACCATTTAGCATTTTTTTTTAAAAAACCCACAAGAACAGAAATGGGCATAATAGGCCAACTCCACCTACATCACGCACTTGGGAAAAACAACAGGCCCCAGTTTTAGACCCTGTCTGCACTTAATTGTACTTGGAAGAGTACATAATGGAGGACTAATGGTACCTATGCGTTCAGTTCACTTAGCAGCGCGGAGGGGATGATTTCCTACATGCGGTATAGCACTTTGGTTGGCTGGTTTATACGATAACGATCAGGACACATACATTAGTAATAGACTGCCAGGACTAGCATGTCCTGGGTTATAAACCCCAGCTGGTCATGATCGTAGTTATTAATAATAACAGTAATCTGTATTTCTAAATCACATCTGACTGCAAGAGCTACCAGCGTCTGTTTATATAATATACATACTGCAGTAAGTCTAATTTCATCTGCGTATAAATACAGGGGCATTTTTCAGTGTGTGGGTGTGTTTTCAATGAAACAAAAGCTCAGTTCTTAGAGCAACTCTGTATACTGTGCTGCACACAAAAATACAGCCAGGATTTCAGTACTTACTTTTCTGACATCTTCCCATAATACACACAGTGTGTCTATTAATTTCATTAATCCATTATTGACAAGACGAGCTCAGGTCTTCAATTTCAAATCTCATCTGAGAGTCTGAAAGCCGCTGCTCTCCAGCAAGTGCTTGCCCCTGGGTCACTGCTACTATTATACGCTGATTTGCATTTACATATTTTGTTTGGAGGCTGCACTGTATTTGCTTTCTCCTATCTGTTTTTCTTCCTGACACTGAGCAATCAACATGGGACATCAGCAACAGCTCACAGCTGTCCCCATCCCTGCTACCTTCCCTCAGCCTTTCTTAATGTTTTACTGATTATTTTTCAAACTGAGAGGCTTAAAGCCAGGAAATTCCTGAAAAATCAGTTCTGAATTGAAGTGCCAAAAATATACATTTCATGTAATGCTGAAAAGAAGGCAAGGCAATCCCCACCCTACATTTGCCAAAGCATCTCTGAAATCCAAATAAACTTCTGATTCAAGCACTGTTTCCAAGCGGATGGGCACAAGCCTCGTGTTCTCCTCCAGTGTTATCGAGCACTGGATGATAAGTATATTGGACATATTCTGGGACTTATTCTGGATAATTGTTTTACCAATAAAGAGGCACCAGGGCCTTTGAATCCTTGCTGGAGCAGTCTCCTACATCCCTGCTGGAACATCCAGAACTCCTGGTGCTGCTCCAAGCTACGGTGTCAGCTGGGCTTTCACTCCTCTTTCTGCTAAGGATATTCAGACACCACTGAGGAGCAAGGTGTCAGGGATATATGGATAAAATGGCCCAAAAGCTGGGATAAAGGTGGCTCAGTAAGAAGCAATTTGCATTGTAAAGAAGTCTTAAAAGTATGCAGCCTATTAATAACTGCCTCCATTTGTGACAAATGTCACCGGGCTGATTTGAGCTGCTTTGGAGGCGGAATGGGTAGCAATTATCTATCACCCCGGAAGATGCTCTCAACAAATTATTCACGTTTGAAGGGGGGGGTGGTGGTGGCATTTTCTTTTGTTTTGTTTCCAGATGAGTAATTTCAACATGAAAGTCCTTGTTTTCAAAGGCTTCAGACTTAGGGTCACCTCTGCAGGCCATCTGCATCTCCACAGCTCATCAGCCCTATTGCACTTTCTGTTGCACAAACTTGAAAGCAAAATGTGAAAAGGATCAGAAAGCAGTGGAGAAGATTAGGTCTTTGGGCATTTACGTAGCCTTAGGGCTATGATGGCCAAGGAAAACCTTGCTGCAGCACCTGGAAAGGCAGCAGTCTGCAGAGAGGTACTGCCTCTGGTTTGACATCAGCTCCCGAGTGGGAGAATGGTCCATGTTACAGCTGACTTCTCAGAAAAGACCTGCTTAGACATCTGCTCAACACTCTCCAGGCATGGACATCGATAGCACCAGGGTGGTAAAAGAGCAAAGATGGGAATAATCAATACAGATCTCGCAACGCACTCCACTGAATTGACCCAAGTTTTCTGGAGTTGCGTCAGTGCAGTGTCTTGAAGACCTGAGCCCTGAGGGTTTTCTGCTGCAAACTGCAGAAACACAGACAAACTCAAGAAAATTAGATTCAGTTCTATCATATGAACATTTGAGGAATTTGAACTCTGTGGTGCCAGAATGTCACCTTTTTAATCCGGACACCTGTCATCTGTGTTTACATCTTGTCCTTGTGTCTCCAGCCCATTGCAGCCAGGTGTTCAATGAACCAGGTACCTCTTGCACATATGTCTGTTGGGAATCACTTCTAAACCCGTGTCTTTCCTCGCCTGCCTTTCTGACAGCTTTCTGTGTTCCTCCGGACACACAAACTCTGGACAGGAAATTCCTGGGGTCTGACTAGTCACAGAGTGCTGACTTTAAGACATATTTTTTCTCTTCCAATTGCAACATGTACCATTAATGGACAATAAACTTCAGTTCATGAGGTAGGGCACTTGGAGGAGTCAACGAAGATTCAGGAATCGTCTGAATGTGCTCATCTAGCTAATTTATCTTTGTGTTTAGTGTTGGGAGTAAAATGTGAATTTAATTGAGTGTCTTGAGTGCGGTTTGTAGCTTGTGTAATTTCAGATGTGCGTTTGTGAAAATCTTCCTGAGCTGCCTCTGGGAATCTTCTTCAGAGAAATGTTTTGCAATTACCTGACCCTCACCACAGTTTGACACTTTTAAGCAATTTTCTATAGCAGTGCTTTTACTGAACCCAAGGCATTTGGTATAGGAAACAAACTCCCACAGAGGCAGAAAAATCACTCTTATTCACCTGGTGGCTTCATGCTCAGCAAAAAAGCCCATGAAACAGATCCCATTACCCTGTCCTTGAGCTGGGGGCGAGGGGAACAGAATCAGTTGCTTCCCCAGATATGACTGTAGATGGGAGCCGTCAGTCCTTGAGACACCAAGAATCGCAGAGGATAGACAGCAAGTCAATGGCAAACATTTCATCTTCCTCCATCTGTCCCTGCAGAAGCATCTTAAACTGGGATGTTTGCATGGAAAGCCCAGTTTCTTGCCACTTGCCAGTGACTGAAACTCCAGATCCCCAGTCGCGTCCTGCAGCAAGCTGATACCTTGCAGAAGTCAGTGGACTTGGCTCTTTGCAGGACTGGGCTTTCTGCTAGCAGAAGTGATCGTGTGAAACGTTGTGGCAAGGCAGTATCGGGTCAAGGCTATCCCAGTCCAAGCAGGCACTGACTACAGGCTTAGGCCATGTGGATGGGTTTATATTCTGGTATAACGGTACCGGTTCCTCACTGTCGTCTGGTCCTCACCACCTCTCAGGCACTTTAAAAGACAGTAATGGCACAGTTATCAACACCTTCACATTTTCTGTTTTGTTACCTCCAGTACAAATATCAATTACACAGTCTGACAAGGAGAAAATGAAATTGCAAAGTGTTAGGCTGCAGGTATTTAGTTCAATGATTGGGGCTGTCTTTACAGCACTATAATGACACCATCCCAGCCAGATAACAGAGAGACAGGGTATTATGTGCATTCCTGTACTTAGAATTTAAATTAAAATTTGCTGTGATTTAAGATGTTATCTCCTTTGAAAGTCTGTACTTTTCCTGGAGAAAATAATTGTTCTCAGCTAATAATGCAAGTCACTAGGCTAGTGATTAGTACATTTGCAACAGGGTAAATTTGCTTCTTGTTGTCAAAGGCTCAGCTGCATTATTTACTGCCTTATAATCTCAATCTGGAATGAATCTTTGACTTGAAAGGACACCTATTCTTTAAAGTTCATCATCACCTTGCCCTGCTTTTGCTTCTGCCTCAGTTTGGAAGGTAGATTTTTCTTTGTGATTTGCAGAAGTCATTACCAAATGCCATCAGCCAGGTTACCTTGATAATTCATTTTATGAATAATAATACCAACAAAAACAATAAATAAAGCTAAATTATATCCAAAGGAAAACTAAGTAGTCACTTGTGAGTTGTGATTGTGAAGATAATTAGTAAGAAAGATGCAAGGACATAATACAGGTACTGGAAGCATCATTCCCCCATGTCTCATTTTGAAACCAAATTAGTCAGGCCACCATCCAAGGACTTTACTCCTAAGTGTAATGCCAGGCAACAAGTTCTTGTTACAGAGCAAAAGGGAAACACAAGAACTAATAGTCAGGGCTACGACCACAGAGCAGCTCTTTGACAGAAAATTGTGATGCTTTATCTCTAAATCAGCTCAAGGGCAGACACCAAACTAGACTAGGATCCCTACGTGGCAACAGAAGAAACTAGATTTTCCTTCACATTGGCTTTAATGCTTTGTGCAATGCCTGGTGCACCCTTTGAGAAGCAGGGTCATTGCAGTGGAAATCTCTGTGGTACAAACACTTCACCTGCTGATTCCTTGTCATGCACGAGGAATTCCTGGCTGGGATATGTCTGGTGATTAGCCCAGCCCTTATTCCTTCCCTGACACTGTCTCACAGACTGGAGGAATTAATTCTCAATGATTATATTGCTGATAAGGGAATTCCCAGGACTACAGTGACTGAACATACTGGATTTACATAATCTTGCTTAAAAATCAACATTGCATTTGAGTCATGTCACCAGATTCCAACTGCATCAAACGAAGGTGGATGCTTGGGGAAGTCATACCTGAAGCTGAAGACATAAAACACAGAGAAAGAAAAGGAGACAGAAGGTGATTTTCCCACATTTTGCTGTGCTGTGAGTCACCTCAGAGATCTAGTTCAGAAAGTCTTTCTAACGAAGCAAGAAAGAACTGTCAGCTTTCCAGCGAGCCACACCACCACCTTAATCTTCATGCAGCGAACCTGCCACCCACACCTCTGCCAGCGTGGGGCTTGCAGGTGCGGGAGGGGTTTGGGCTGAGGCTTTTGCTTTGCACCTTGACCAGTGTTGTACTGGCAGAAGCCGTTGGACAGGCCCGTTGCAATGCCTCACACCGAACAGATACCAGCAGTCAGAAGAGGATTACTGTCTCCTGATTAGCTTGGTGATTTCTCATGTTTTAGTGCATCCTTCAACAGAAGACCATCGGGGTGAAGACTTTTCAAGGATAGCTACCCTGCTTAAGATCACGTGCCCATCCATCAGAAGCAGCTCTCTCATGCAGACAAGCTTTTTGTCTGTGTTGCCTGTGGTTCTTGGAAATTATTTGAGACTGTTGGTTTCTTTGCAAGGGCTCAGCATCCTTTGCTGGCAAGTGCTACCAGAAAGATAACCTGGATGATAAAATGTTCTATTTGTCTGATAAAGTCCAGACTATATAATGTAAAAATTCCTATGCAAGCCTGCCTCAAAGTCTAAAGCCAGTCCTAGAAAAGGAAAGGCAGTGAGCTGAAGGTGGTTGAGACATCCCAAGTAGCTTGTACTCTGAGTTTCCTCTCAGCTCGGGCTTGAGTGGAGCCGGTCTTGAAGCTGCTCCTCTCATCAATTATTTTCTCCAAAACACCATCCCCATGTGAACAAGATGTCCAGCAAAAGGCCATGAATTCTCACCTACAAGCACAGGGCGTGAGCTGGGAGAGTCTTTTGGCTTGTCTGTGACACCATTTACCCCTACAACAATGGAGATGGGCTTTGGTCTCGTCTCTCTCGGAGGGTATAAGAGGTTTGTCTTCTCACTGCTGTTGACTGAGCAGCCTGAGACAAGTATCACCATGTTGTTTAGGCTGTCTGTGCATTGCCAAGGAGCAGGCTGGGATGTCAAAATTTCCAGACAAGAATTTCTCCCAGAGCCAAAATTGGAGTGACCATGAAAAGCTGCAATTGCTAAAACTCTGGGTTTAAAACCAGATAATGGTCAGGGAAGGGTTTGGGTTTTAATTTGTGGGGTTGGTTTGTTTGTTTTAGCACTTCCCTGCATCGTTTTGCCATTTGGGCTTCCTCTTCTTTGTGAAATCCTATCTCGAACGCCCATCTAAGGCAGTGTTTCATTCCCAGTGGGCATCAGAAGGTTGCAATAATCATTGCCATGATTAAGGGATACGCTTATCTTCAGTCTTGAGCTGCCCTGTGGTGGGTGCGGCATTCACCCAGTTACTTCTTTTTTCTCCTTAACCAGAATTTCTCCCACACAAGTTGTATACTGAACCTTGACCTGAGGAGATAGGGAAACTGGTTACTTGGGGTTACATTTACACATTTAAAAGAAAAAGCTGTTTTAACTGACCTGGAGGAGGGACATGCTGCAGCACCAGAGATAAACACCAACAAAGTAGCAGAGCTTCGGGACATTGAATGGTAACCGGCACATCAAACCCCAAACCTCTGAAAATCTGCCAAAGAAGGTCTCTCGGGCCCCTAGGGCAGGGGTGACCACACATAGAGCAAGAGACCAACACAAAGGTGACACTGTTCCTGTCCTCTTCCAGGTGGGATGTGAGAGGGGACAAAGTGACTTTGCAGGGTCCTGCAGCTGGGGCGAGCCAGGGCTGCGAACTCTTTATGGTCTCTCTGGGTAGGGTCAATGAGGGCTGCAAAAAAGTTGTTCTGAAATATTTATAGGCCTAAGGGCTCGGTACGTAGCTGGTTTCTGCAGAGCAGTGTGTTGTTCAGGGGTCTAAGGGAAGGAACAGGGCTGCTGGGAAGTTTTCAAAGCTCTTACCCTTGTCCTGAATAAGAAAGCGTAAAAGTGCTGGATTTATCGTTCAAAGATGTATTTCACGAGGCTGAATACAATATTCTCTTCCCAGTCTGAAGGAGAAGATTTCAAGGCTAAGAAAGGGCTCCCTCTGGAGAAATATTACCAGCTTCTGAAACCCCACAGCGAGCGTGGAGCCTGCTCCAGCTCCCGTCCTGCCTGTGGCACCCCACCACGGAATGGTCTGCGACCCTGGGAAGATGCTACCCCCGGAGTAAGTCTCTTTGCTTTGCCAGGGTTACAAAAGAGAGGAATGAAGCCACTTGACATCTGGTTTTGGTCTCCTTGCAAAAATTAGGTCTGTTCATATTTACTGGATAGCTCTTTTGTTTATTTTCTGTGGAGAATCTTTCCAAGGAACCCTAAGATCTTGGTTCTTAGAGAGAAACCATCAATAGAAAATCCATTCTCGACCGCAGCTGCATCCAGCTGTGGTGGGAGCAAACTCATAAGGCTGGGCTAAAGCCCCGCTTAAGTAGATCACAAATTTCAGGTTAGGCTCCATGGTTCCTGCAAGCTGTAAGAAAGACAACTGCAATTTTTGGTGATGGTGGTCGTTAATTTTGGGCAGGCGCAGTACTCTGATATGAATCACCTACCACCCATACAGGGAAGGCATTGATGATTTGTGGCCTCAGTCTGTTTTGAGGTGATAAACGAAGCACTAAGAAATGTACGTGTTGTCCCTTGTCTTGATGCATGGGATGCAGGAGGGATTCACAAAGCCACTCTGGGGAGAAACTTCTCATTTTAACAGCTCAGATTGTAACTGCAGGAGGTTCTGCCTGTGCTTGAGGCTGGAGAAGGAGGAACTGGTGAGGCAATACTGATAACATCTTGCCATCAGCTGGGCTGGAGACCTTGTTTACAAAACCCATTCACTGCAGCATCTCAGCAGGCTGCCCCAGGAGTCCCGGCTTGTGCTGACCTGTTCCTGCATCTGAGGGTAAGGCGCTGGCGAGCCGGGAGCTTTTCTCCTCTAATTGGAGTCTCAACACATTTTTACAAGGGATTTACATCTCCCCTGGAAAACACTTAGAAGCTTCAGGCTAAGAAAGCTTGAAATCCATTGCACTAGTCTACTGAAGCAGAAATGCGCCTGTTTTCGCCCTCATAATTACATTTGCTTTGCTTTAGTTTTGCACAACTCCTATTTCGAAAGCTTTGGCACGCAACAGGACTCTTTTTTTCCTCTAAGCTTTCTAATCGCTGCTTTCTTACCCCCTTTCCCCTGACTTTCTCGGGGGTCAGACCCCTGTGACCTGTACCTGATGGCACTGCTGCAGCACCCTGCCTGTGCATGATGTGGGTCCTGGCCAGGACACCTTGTCCCTGGCTCAGAGGTGCTGCAGAGCGGTGAGCAGGGACCAGCAGTCCATGGTGTGTGCAGCCGCTGCCATCTTCTGGTCTTATGGAGACGGTCTAAATTCTGGCCAGAAAAAGTAGAGGCAGGATCAGTACGGTTAGGTGTAGTAATTTAGTTTTACATATAAATACATGTGTGCATATATATGTGTAGCTATAGATACACACATATTTTAATAGGTGAAACAAATGTTGAATAATAAATTTATATCTCACTTGCAATTTTTTTCAAGTAGTTCTTTATGGGTACATGCAGTAATAACTGTATACAATTAAAATGTCAAAAATTATATATAAGCCCTAACTGTATGCATTATCATGGGCCAAGGAGCTGTAGATTTTCAGTTAATTCTCCTTGGCCACTGAGAGCAATAAAAAAAAAAAAAAATAAAAAAGATAAAAATCTGTGGGAACTTCTTTGGCTAGTTCTTTCTGTTTTATACACATCTGCTTACAAGAAACTGGTCTGAGAATTAAAGATTCAATGTCAGCCACAAAGTCATAT
This sequence comes from Falco biarmicus, assembly GCF_023638135.1. Taxonomy (NCBI): domain Eukaryota; kingdom Metazoa; phylum Chordata; class Aves; order Falconiformes; family Falconidae; genus Falco; species Falco biarmicus. Next base: position 63,100,144 of record NC_079294.1, on the reverse strand, counting down.
CAGTGTTTGTGCATTGGCAGGGTGCTCAGCATCTGGCAATTTCTGCCACAAGCTGGAAAAACCGGGCTCCATTTCCCAGCACCAAGCGCCTGACCACGTTGTTGCTCTTCCCCTGACTTTTCAGCCAACGTGAATGCAAGTTGCCAAGTTTGATCTCTACTTTAAGAGTCCCAAAACCAGGACCTGAGTTTTGGTACCTGCTAAAATGATGGGTCATCTTACTGTCATCTGATGCAATTAATATTCCAATTTCAGAATTCAGAAGCATAACTCAGACCTTTTGCTGGATTTAGTGGCTGCTGGGAATGCTGTCATTTCCAGCCTTCTTCCCGTACCAGGTAACCTGCTGGGACAGCCTGGGTAAGCCTGCACATTCAGGGAATCTGGGTCATTTATTAGTAGCTACGAGAATCTGTGCCAGAAACTCCACATAGTGTGAGACATGAGACGGTCAAGGTAAAATCATCGATATGGAAAAATAGGAACACAGATTTGCAAAGGTTTTCTTGTCAGCCGGTCCATCCTATGCTGTCTCAGGTGGCCATTATCACATGCCCTGCTCTTAAATTTCCTGTGCCCTACTGTAAAATTAGTCAGGGCCTTTTTATGCACAGTTTTTAGCAGCAGCCTTGTCTGAACGTTCAAATAGGGGATTTTCCTGCTTACTGAGATTTCAGCCTTACGCAGAATGTCAACTTGCCTGGAGTAGGGACCACTCGAAATCACCTCCAAGGCTTTCAGTGCAAATTTCTGACCTTTATTTGAAAGCCCAATTTGTAGAAAATGCTTTTTGACTGTGTTTGCTAACACACAGTTTCCTACATAGAGGCAGAACACGCAGAAGGGGCTTACAGACTGTTGACTCTGTGGCTCTGTACTCGGCAGTTGGACATGAACATTACAGAATTCACAGCTGGCAGCTCCCACCTGAGACCAGACCTTACCAGCTCCCACCTGAGACCAGACCCTACCAGCTCCCACCCCCGAGCAGTCCTTACCAGGTCGCAGCTGAGACCAGACCTTACCAGCTCCCCCAGACTGCTGCTGGCTTTGGTTCACCCAGTGGGACCCCAGCTCAGATGGGTCCTATGGGACCCGGCTGAACCTGAGCTGAGGAAAAATACTTGATTTAGTGTCTTGATAACAGAGGCACCTTCATGGTTCCTTTATTGCATTTCCATTATCTTCTAGCTCTTTATCTCTCACTTGAATACTAGCTTTAGCATGTCGTATATGCAGTGTATGTAAAGAGAGGACTAAACACTGATTGACCTGACAACCTTTCAGCAGCTAAATGTCTTACCAAGAAACCAGAGTTGATGCAGAATCAGAACCCTGCTGACCTTCGGTGGGTCTGGGGGAAGAGATATTGCTGCATTTTATGGACTACATAAAGCTGAAATTCATGCATAAACCCCATAGTCTGCCAACCAGCCTTCACTACTTACACCGTGAGCGCTTTTCTCACTCAGCTTATGTTGTGCAGGTCTCTATCATCCTGCTCTGAAAGCATGGGGTGGATAGTTAGATTTATACAAAGAGCTGCAAATAAAAAAAGAGCACACATCCTTAGAAATACATCCATAAGAGTGTATGCTATAGCCAAATGGCATGCCAAGCTACAAGCAGTGTTTTGTTTTGGTTTTTTTTTTGACATATTCTTGTTACAAAGCAGGGTTTAGCTTTCTGGTTTTGCATGGCACTTAAAAATATTTCATGTTGCCTCCACCAGAAGAATTTTCAGGATAAAGATTTTTTTCATATAGTGTGTTAGGAAGTATACAGGGTGAAAAAGTTGTGATAGAAGACAGACTTAATTGAGTTGGGATTGTTAGAGAGCAAGGACATACAAGTAGCAGACATCAGAGGAAGTTCCCGCATTGCCAGGGTACAAAGTCACCCGCAGCAGCCCTTGTAAAAGGACTGAAAATGCACATTAAACACAAACACTACAAGAGTCATTCTTCTTCTTCCAGCTTTTTAATGTGACAGAGAGAACAAAAACAAAGTCCATTGGAACAGCTGCAATTTCCAGTGACAACCAGACAGAGATCAAATAAAATAATAATAAAAAAAAAGCAGAAAGGTTTCCAAAGAAGAAAAGGAACCAAGGGACTGGAATTGGCTATTTCACACACAGAGTTGACAGAACATCTAAATGAAACATTTCATTAAATGCACAACACTGGGTGCTATTTACAGTGGAACTTGCAGTGTGTGTACATTTATACAGCACTAGCATCACGTACATCAAAGAAATTTCTTTCGTTTTGTTTCCTTTGCGGTTCCCAGGATTGATTCTTCCTAAAAACAGCATTTGCTAATACAAGGGTGAGAAATGGAGGAAGAAATTTGATGGAAATATAACGTATAGGGCGGCAAATCTACATAAACCTAAAAACGTACTCTCAGGTTTTGTGTGTCCTTTGGAAAGTCAAAGGACATAAGCAGGGAACATAAATGGACCTAGGGCCTCCTTAGCAGTATCAGAGTATACTCTGTTGTCGGAGGTCTCAAAGCAGGACCTGGAAGAGACCTGCACATCTGCAGAAAGCTCAGCCCCATGCAGCCTTGCTCTGTGCCCCCATGTGAACGCAGCCTTGGGGGCTGGACCACTCCCAGGCTCGGGGAATATCCCTTAGTGCATCTCTCCAGTACCACCACAGGACATCGGGCTGCCTGACCCTTCCCCAGCGTGCAGAACATCTGGCTCTGCATATGGGTTTTCCAAGTGTGATCCTTTTCTTGGTCCAAAAGATCTTGTGCACCACCGTTTATGAGTCACGTAGCATTTCAAGGGGCTGAGGCTCATACGGGTGAGGAGGGGATCACCCCACCCAGCACAACTGGCAGCCACCACCAGTAGGATGTAGCAGAGCCAAAGGCAGAGGCAGAATCTGTCCTGAACAACGGAAGTAAAGGAATAGGTACGAAACAACCACTTAAATCAACAGGGAATATAAGGAGGCAGAACTCTTACCTTAATGCCACAGGTCTTTTATAACAGTAGCAACAGTGCTTTGTGTTCCTCAAATGTCTGTTTCTGCATGCTCAGAAACTCGGTGACGAACCCCTCCCGCGACCCCCGCTGCCCTGCTGTACAGCTAAAGACACCGAGTGACAGCAGGCCACTTCGGGTGCCCTACACCCACCCTTCCCGCGCCACAAAGTCCCTGTACTGGTGTGTGCCACGCATGCAGGCAGGGGTCCAGCTGTCCTCTAGAAGAGGTCTTTGGGATTTAAGGCAAGTCCCCTGTCTTGGTCCTCTGTGCCCCTGCTGCTACTAGTAAAGTTCATGAATCCGAGGAAATAGTGCTCTGCAGGGATCAGTAGTGGACCTGTGGTCAGCAGTTTTCTCTGTGGGTGATCCAGTGTATCCAAGACAAGGAGATTTTTCACTGTGGCAGACGTAGGCAGGGGGGACCGTTGGAGGAGGCATGCTGGCCCTTGCGCTGCAGGTGGTTTTTTTGCTGATTTTACAGTCGAAATAAAGCCGAGCTGTCAGAGGAGGTGCCTGATGAGAAATCTCCCCCTCTACGGACCTCCAGGGCTCTGTGGCTCAGGCTCAGCCCAGCAGGTAGTCCTGGGCTTGAAACTGAGACCCAAATCAAAATGCAGCCGATGTTGAGGGGACTGCACCATCAACCGTTTTGCTCTGGAGAGCAGTAGTGCGAAGCCTACGCTGATTTACACCACGACAAGGACAATAAGCAAACACACCAGGAGTATTGACTAAGCCTTGTTCACACTGAAGTTGGATGGGAAACGTCAGTCTGGGTGTCACAAAGGCAAATGAGTTGGAGCTGTTGCCCTGGAGTTCTCCCTTAGGGAAGGAGAGGAGCCAGGCTCTCCAGGGCGAGCCATCTTCTCGGCACGGTGCCTGAGAAATTGCCTGTGCCTTTCGACTGAGAATAACGGGAACCCAGGGTGATGAGTTCAGATCTAGATATCTAACTCGTAGGTATCTAAGGCTAGGCAATGCGGTTTCTCCTTAGCTTTTCCTTTCTTCCTTCCCTGCTCACTGTTGTCCTTTCCCAGGCTCCTGTGTACCAGCTGCAGTGCCTGTTTGCCCTTTCCTATTAGATCATGAACTCCCTGGTCCATCAGGGAGAGGAGCCGTGTCCCAACACATGTGCATCATCCTCTACACCTCAAGTGACTGACCCATGCATTTTAGGGGTGCAGAGAGTTTCTACATGTAGCCCAGGTGACACTGACAACAAGATCCTATTGCTCTTTACCTTGTCTCAGCTAATCTCTTGCAGGCGAGGTTTAGCAGCCTGTGAAACAGCCATTCTCTAAAGAAGAAAGGTTTCTAAGATTGGATAATATTTCCTGATATTACCTTACCATTTCTATCCCCTCAAGACCTCAAATTCTTCCTTCTCCAAAAATTAACAAAGAAGTTTTGCAAAAGAAATTATGTCATTAGTGTCACTGTAAAATGTCAATGGACAACAAAACCAGACAGGTTTGCTGTCAGAGCATTGGATGATACGTAAATGAGAGCGCTTCATAAAATAAATAGAGACAAATTCTGGCTCCACGGAGGAGCAAAACAGAGTAGTCTAGAAAATGAAATAATTTTTTCACCCTATTTGTAATGTGGTAATTGGCATGCACAGCCCAACAAAATTGATGAAACATAAAGACCATGGTGATCTTGTGTGTTGAAATACATATTTAGCTGCTTCTCCCATACAAAAGGACCAGACATTCTTAAAGAAAAAAAACAACAAACAAGAACCCAAAACACATTCTGGGCTATGATTCTCAACAGAAGCTGTGAACCGCTGCCAAAGGACATAATTACATTCACTCCTACCTTAGAGAAGGAACCTTGCTGTTTTGAAGACAAATCAAAAAAGGCCCTAAGCTACCCATAAAATGAAGAAATGAGGCATAATAAGCTCAGTTATTACAGCAGCTTGTGATTTTATCAATTTCATAAACCTCAGAATAAATCTCAAAAATCCCAAATAGCCCATTGTAGCCTAGCTGCTCCGTAACTATTTATCCCTGATTGATGCAATGATAGAAGTGATGCTCATTAGAGGGTTTTGCCTCATCATCAGATCTCATTGCTTCCTGTGATCTAACCATGCTCTGTGTCCTTCAGCTGCACCAGCACTGGCTCCCACGGCTGCGTGGGGCTGCCCCTGGTGTCAGCTGTTAGTGTATTTGACAGTCTCTGTGCACCTGAAGGCAGAGGTGTTATACTTCAGTCCTGCTGGATTTCAGCCTAGTTTTGAATGTTTTAAAAAAAAAAAAAAAAAAAAAAAAAAAAGAGGGATCCAAAGAAAGTTAAGTAGGAAGGTCATTAGCAAAAGTACAAAAGAACTTTTTATGTCACAAAATTTCCTGGTGAGACAAATTCCCTGTGTTATGTGACAATTTCTGATAAATTCTGGTCCATTGCTGAGTTTGTTGAAAGGTCTACTTAACATTATCTAGCCAGTTGTGAGCATTGGTGTGTTATTTTACAGTATGAATTTCATTCTTGCTTCCTAAGAAAAAATATCCAAAAATAGACAACTCGCTTTGCTTTGAGGTGCAACAGGACTTAAGTCATCTGATAAAAAGGGCATATGAATTTCAAAAATGGTCTTTACAGGTTATCAAAGTTAACCGTGCCACTTAATGGGGAATTTAATGTTCTGTACAGTGAAAGCTTGCTGCATGCATTCCCTGTGTAACAAGTTAAATGGCTTTAAGTAACTGTGCTTACAGTGTTTCAATGAGACCCAAGTAGATAAGAAAATCAAGCATCATATTCTTTAAATAATATGGCTAAAATGCTGGTATATTCACAGTTACCATACTCTAGGTATTAGACCAAAAATCCCCTATTTACACTGGATAATATGTACACATTTGGTTTGCAGAATGCTCCAACATCATATCAATTTCTCCTGTGAAAGCTGTAGGAAAAAACCTCTTAATCATCATAGAAATATATATTCCCAGCCATCAACACATTTCAATATTTGGTGTCTGGATATAAAGAATGAAGTGTTACTAAATTGGTCATTACTCCAGATAATCTCAAATTATTTGGATTATTTTTTAGCGTCTCTCTGAAGATCTTCTTAAGGGTGCAGAAATCAAAAATTATAAATTTTGATAGCTTATCATTTTGATGTGTGTATGTATGTTTGAAAGTATGTGCAAATACATATATATATGTATATAATTCTGTATATATTCCTCTCCCAGACCAAGAAGGTGCCTAGTGATTCTCTATGCCCAAGTAAAGACAGTAAAGGGCTTTGAAACCCTGATTCTTCTGAGTGCGCCGATCACCCATCCTCATATCCTCCAGAAATCAGGACTCTCACTCTTCCAGACAGTTTGGGTGGTAACTCCAAACTCAAGACAGCTAGTGTCACTAGCCATATCTGTAGCTCTTGTCCCTATGGCTGTAGCTCGCCTGCAGTAGGGTTGTTACCTGCCTCCCCTTTGGATGCCCTCCTGTCTGAGCACAGCTGCTATGAATTGCCAAGGGGTGCTGGGCAAGGCAGGCGGCATCTCACAGCTCGGCAAAGGCATGAGGGGGGCAGCATCTGTTCTCCCGTCGGACACGCTCGCACCCACGCGGGCGCACACATGCACGAAGCCGCTGTTGGCGTCTTGTGAGGTTACACTGGGATGGAGAGGGCAGGGGCAGGCTCCCCGCCGAGGCAAGGTTAACCCGAGCTCTGCAAGGGGTGCGGGGCAGCTGCATGCACCAGTCGTGGCTGTAAAAGGGTCAGAAACTACGGGGGGGGGGGTTATCCCTTTGGGCTCTTCTTTCCCTCTGCCATCTCTCTTTGAGGTATCAACAAAACAGGACAGCGATGGACATTTTGATTGTTCCAAACATGGCTCTTTTTTGTTCTTCTTCTACGCCTGCCCCCCCGGCCCCCCTGGCCTCAGTTGCTCACATCAGGACCTGTTCTCGAGTCTCTGGCAGGCGCAAGGCGAGCAGGCCACCTCCAACCAGAGCAGAGGAAGCCAGAAGGATGGGAACCACCTTAGTTATCCCTACGAAAGAGGCAAAGATTGAGTTCCCCAGGATGGCACCAAACTTGCAAAGCCCATTGAGGATGCCAAAGGCCGTTGCCCTGTGGGGAAGAACAGCAGAAAGCAGTGGTTAGGTGGGAGGTTCTTGGCATAACTACAGAAGATCTGGATGGGTAATTTTGTGGATGCTCTTATGTTGCCCAGGCTATGCTTCTAGCAAGGAAGGCCAGGCAGAATAAATAAATAGATAAACAGAAGTCTCTGTTTTGCATGTCTGTGTGAATAAGGAAAATGTCTGTGTGTACTCGTTTCTCCTTTTCATCTTGGCTTCTGCCTAGCCCCAGAGTGGCCCACTGTGTCAGCCTTTGCCCTTCCCCAGGACAGCTGGCCTCAACCTGCTCTAGAACTTGGCAAATCCCTTCCAAGCGCTGGCTGGAGTGGCTTGTCACCAGAGAAACAACCACAGCTCTCCTCCAAATCCCGCTTCACCTGGCAGCTAAAAGCACACTGCCTTCAAAGCACAGTCCTTCTCCTTACCTCCTGGCTTCCTCCAACAGCCTGAAAAAGGCAAAAAAGGCTGATAATGATGTTGTAAGGAAAGATTTCATCAGCAGCACATTCTCCCAAAGTTTCCTGTGCTGCCCCATCTCCCAAACCATTCTGTGCAAGTGGTTGTCTCCAGGTTGTGGAAGGGAAAGCTGTCACAGTGATGAGCTATGACAAGAGGCTGGGGGACGGTCTGAAAGACCAGACCTCCATGCACGTTCATGGAGATGACAGACTCCATATTTTATTTGTCCAGAATTTCCATATTCGCACGTGACTCCCTGCATACAAGCCACCATGCGGAATTAGGTTTGCAAATTGTCTATGCTGATCCAGTACAGCTGCAGGACTACCCAGTGGTTAAGGACTGGTGAAAATAATAAAAAATACACATCCCCCATCTACATGTATCTAGAGTGACTTTTTTTTTTTTTTTTTTTTTTTTTCAGGAACCAAGACGACAAAGTCAAAGGGTGGAGACTAAAAGGAGACATATTCTGAGCACCTTTTGTCAGTGGGATATAGCTCCACAGTGATCACGTCCAGGGCGTTCCAGGCAGCGATGCTGGCCCCGCAGAAGAGGCACTGCCAGCCAATCATTGCCGACTCGCTGTTGCCGAAAAAAAGGAAGAAGCAGCACACTGCTGAGATCAACATCGAGCCACCTACAAGGGGAAACCAAGAGAAAAATGTTGGCACGAGTTTCCCCTGTCCACAGTTGAGCAAACACATTTGTTGACAAAGATGGCTTTCAAGCGACGGTGTTTCACCCCAAAACAAATTAAATCTGCAGGAATCCAAAAATACCTTGATGTTGCCTGTCTGTATTTTGCCGATGCTGGAAACCAGCCTGAAAATGTTCTCAGTGACCATCTGATCTTGCTGATAATCCTGCCCTATGAAGACTCTGAAGACAGGCTTTTCCAGGCAGGTTTCCAGCATCTCAGACTTCCAGATGGACCCAGAAAGAGCAGAGGCAAGTAAACATGAAAGTCAATGAGGAGGAATCATTGTGAAGGTTTTTCAGCTTGAATTTTGAGTGAAGAGCTGGTGCATTTCATATCATATTGAAATCACTTGACACATTTCTAGTCCCAATTAGGATAATTTACAGTCAATTGTATGAAGCATTTGAGGTCTCTCTTAATTATAAGAACATCATTAGATTTCATGGCACATTTGCACAGGAGCCATAATTTTATGAACATCACCGAGGGAGAAAGTGAGAACGTTCATGCTCAGTTAGGCACAGTTCAGATTCAGAAATACTAATGGCTACATCACTCCTTGTTCCCCACTGGGAATTTCCACCTGAAAGATGCAATTTTCACAAAATCAAAGTATCTTTCACTGCAAAGTTCTGTTGTTGCTGAAATATCTCCATTTACTACCAGAAATCCATTTTGTTTGTTTGTTTGAGGTTTTTTTTTTTAATCAATTTGATACCATCCAAAATAATTTGCATGCTGAACTGCAACTGAAATGCTTTATTTTGGACACTAGGTTGCATCTCGCCGCTGTGGTGCCCTGTTTATGAAAAGTTGTTGTGCAGGACTCCATATTCACTTCTCCTCCATGGGTACCTGGCCAAACTAGGTCCCCCACCGTGTGGTGTGGACATTCCCCCTGCTGAAGAGGTACAATGCAGCGTTAGGGTCACCACGCGGGCACCAGGAGATCTGCTGATGGGCACAGGAGAGGGTTTAGGGGAACATGACGGCCCTGAACTGAAGTCCCAGCGAGGCACATAGCACAGAAGTGAAATTCCGTTTTCATGCTAAGCTGACCAGAAATAATATGTTCAACAGAGTGATATGGATGGGATGCCAGAAGGCTGTTTCAACTGAAAATTCTGTAGTGAAACGTTTCAATGCGTCGTTACTAATTTTTGTTCTGTACTTTTCATTCTGCAGAAGAAATAAGCATTTAGGATTCCAGCTGTCATCACAATTCTAGACAAAAATGCTGACGTGTTGACATGTTTGCAGGGTGGACAATCTGATTCTCGTTCAGCTTTCTTTAATTTACTCCCCACAGACCCACTGGTTTGTTTGGGTCTTTTCCAAATTCACTACGTGAATGGTCATTTCGCCCCTAGCGTATATTCCTGACACACTGCTGGGGTCATTTGGCTTACCTTAACCTGTCTGACAGTGAGGCTAAGCTAACTGAACATCCCTCTGTTCTCAGAGGAGAAAGAGAGAGGAGAGCTTGGGAGAGTGATTCATCCCTCATCCTTGAGCCACAGCACTGATTTTATTAACTCACTTGGCTGTCCCTCAAGGCATGATTCCCATAGTACCTGGAGAGCAAGGTCTGAACCCTGGAGGAAGAAACACCAGAAGTTTCCAAAGTAATCATAGAGCTGATAAGGTGATAACTTATTACCATATCGCTAAAGGGTGGCATCTTGCTTGGCTGTGACATGGCCACTTAATTTACTGTATGCTCTCTGAAGCTCTTTGCAAAATCATTTGAAAATCAGAAACTGGAAGAGGGAACTCCTGGGCTGTTAAGCGGCCACATCAAATAATATTTGTGAATATGTATTGCTACAAGCAAAGCATTTATTTCTTTATACAGAGTGCTATGGACATCAGCATCAACTCAAGAGCACCGAGAGGTCCTGCTTCAGCTCTGACCCTGTTGTGCTGAGCACTGGATAAACACGCAGGCTTTGACATAAAAGCCAAAATAAAAACGGAGGATGTCACAGATACACAGAAAAGCAGGGTGAGGAGGTGGGAGCAGGTAACTTGCCCAGTGCCACAGAATACAACACTGCCTCATCTTTTTACCCTTTTGATATGGGAATAACTTAGCCCCACCTGAGCCACCTCCCCTCGTATTGGTGTGTGCAGATGCAGCGAGACCTTCTCACTGACCCTGGCTCTTTGCAGAGCCATGCTCCCATCCACGACCTGCGCCATGCACCCATCGTCCCCACTCACCGATCATCTTTATTCTCCCGATTTTGTCCATGAGCAGCGCAGAGATGATGTTGCCCGGCAGCACAGACAGGCTGCCCAGGAAGCTGACCAGGTAGATCAGGAAATCATTGTCCTCCTCAAAGTCGAGATGGCAGCCTTCCTTCTCCTTCAGAAACGTGCTGTTTATGAGCCTACAGTTGATGAATTTGTGTTCGTAGAGATCTGTGAGGGAAAGAGGCAAAGTCTTGATCCCCTTTCGTACAGCAGCAACAGAAGTCAGGATCAAAAACAAATCAAAGATCTGAGAGGAGCACCTCATCAAATGGAAATGGCCAGGGAGTTTTTATTTTAGTGGCAAACTCTAGCTGTATGCTTGGCACCTGGTGGGTGTGAGCTCATCCACTCCGTTTATTTGTGGAGTCACCTGGACCAGTATCCCCAAGCCACAAGGACAGGGCAATGCAGGCTTTTGCTTTGATGGCATTATGGTTTGTTCTCTGAGTAGAAGCAAAAAGCTTTTTCAGAATGGATTAATGAATATTTTACTGCTTACAATCATCAACCACAGGTTGGTTAAAATTATAGTTTAAGCCACATTTGTTGAATCAAGCTGTTAAAAGTGCTCAGCATTTTGTCATTACTTTAACCTGCCAAGGTCTGAGTGCAGACTTTTTGCATTTCCCATGCAGATGCCCATGACACCAGAAGCCATGTGATTAAAAACACTGATGGAGCAACCTGAAGACTCCTTCCAAATGCATCCCCCTCTTTTTTCTACTATGACTCTCATTACACAGAGCACATACACAAATGCACAGATGCTTATCATCCTTTCTCCCAGTATCTGATAAAAGACTTCCTGATTACACAGATGAGACCCTAGCAGGAATCCCATTACCAGTATTATAAAAGACAGTAGAGATGATGGTGCAGTTTTCGAAGAAGGTCTCGCTGGATGTCACATCTTCGAAGTAGCATTCCTCAAATAATGAATCCTCAAATCTTACTTCCTTGAATTTCATGCCAATAAATCTGTGGGGTAGGAAACAGAACTTGAACCCGTGCCTTACATTATTTCCTACACTGTATAGCAAGTAAGGGCTGTTTCAGGAGTCACAGCACCAAAGGCAGTTTCTAGGGTCGTTTACAGAAAAGGCATTGCTTGAATGTATAACTGTCCTTCCAACTCCATGCTTACTTATTTTGTATTTTAGTAGGACAGAAGGGTTTGAAGAAGGATTTTTTTTAAAGAGAAATAGGCCTTTCAGGATTTCTGGCAGTTTTTCTATTCCTCAAACTAGTCCCATCTAAGAAAACGTGCTTCTAAGGCTGAGTGTACACAAGTCCTCTCACATTCACTACTAGTCCATCTGCAGAAGACATAATATCACTCACCGCATGGCATTTTATTTGTGAGCTGACCTAGCTGCCTTCTTTATTCCGCCCCTTCCTCCAGCATAAATAAAACCAGACATTATCAGGAGCCCATTGAAACATTTGGTGAAAGGCTTCTGAGAGTTGTTTAAAGTCAAACTGATTCTTTAAGCAAAAATGCAGCAGGGTTTCTAGAGTGCGGGGAGATTATCTGCGTTCTGCTTGTAACCATCTCTGTTTGGGGACTATTGCTTATCCTGTAACGAAAACAGATTACGCTAAAAATAATCAACTGTGTCAGGTGATTGATTTCTTCTCTGATGGGAAGCTTGACATGTCTGACCTGCCTGTCTGAAGGATGACACAATATTGATTCACCTGTGAAATTTTGCAGGCACAGTGAGAAGATGTATTAGTTAATGCACAGGCATGTTTGGAAGATGTAAGGAGCTATTAAGAGCAAGCATTATTGCTCTAGTTAAGGAGGCCACGACTGTCACTGAATAAAAAACCTTCTAACATACTCTGAGAAACTTAATTGAATCGAGCACTTTACAACACCATGTAGCATGATGGCTGTTTACATCACTAAATGAGCACTGCAGGGTTTCTTAACTGAAGCTACTAACAGATATTATTAATGCACAAAGTACCACAAGAAGACTATTCAAGTCTTTTGCTCTGTGTAGAAGGTCTCATAGGTTACAACAAAACTTAAGCTGTTCTGCATTTGCTCAGTAATGGTCTGTGATGTATTTACTCCCAAAGACTGTTAGAAGTCCCTCTCTTGCAGTCTGCTTTCTTAATATCCATCTTTAAAAGAGCCACATAGCAACGGCCTGGTGTTCAATGGAGTTTTAACTCATTAACTCCAAGGGCTGGAGGGAAAACGCAGCTATAAATCATATTGAGATATGCTCTGGGCATTACTGGAATGGGCTTGATCAGGTTTTAAGTTTGTGAATTGGAGAACACCAAGGCAGGAGAATAGTGAGGTACATCATATCTTTATGCCTTCATACTGCAAGGGTGCTCAGCATCCTTAATTCTCAATGGACTTAGTGAGAACTGAGTATCTCATCTGGGTATGAGATAAGGTTCCCTAATCCCAAAATGTGACCACCATCCACATCTCATCAGACTTTGTTTGGCTACTCGATAGGCAGGGGAATAAGAATTATGGGGCTAGGTTTATACTGTCAAGCACAGCTCGTTGCTGCAGGGAAGGTCTCTGAAAGGACATGGGGACACATGCTGAGGTTCCCCACCGATGTCTATCAGATATATACCAAGGAAACGGAGACAAATATTTTCTGAGGAGAGAGGAACAACCTGGCTGGGCAGTGAGGCATGGTTTCACCCGTGAAGATTAAAACAATGAGTGCTTCGTGTAGTAAAGAACACCGAGCGGGACCTCCCCACACAGAGCAAGGCAGCTGGAGCAACACTCTGCCTAGCCTATCTGGGGCAACTGGATCGCAAGTGGGTTTACATGGCAGTATTTTTCCCACACATTTTATTGGGTTTTAGAAAAGTGATAGTGGCCTGCTAGAAATCACGAGGATTTATATCGTTGTGGAACATAGAGTGATTGGGGTGTGGATGCGGAAGAAAAAACCACCAGGCCCACCCCAAACAGGAGAAGAAAGGGAGGAAAGCAGTGATGTTCTGCTACAGTGACCTCCCTGACTTCAAAACACTAGAAGAGAAGGTGACGCACTCCTTCTGGGGGGAGATGCCGAGCGGTGTGCCAGAAGCACAGCTGGCCGGGACACAGCACGCACTGATGGGCTGCAGGATGAAGGCAGGGCAGGTCACACTGAGGACTTCGAGAGAAAATTGCTTTTCCTTTTGGAAATGAGGCAGCAGAGCAGTCTCACAAGCGATGGGCTCTGCTGCCCAAGACCAGTAGATGTCAGTGTGTGCTCAGGGAAGTCACCCCTGCACCCAGGGCTGCCCAGCCAGGTGGGTGCCCACCGCCCCCCTCCCAGCGAGGGGCTGCTGGAAGCAGGGCTCCTCACAGGCATCCCCTTGGCTCTGGAGATGCCAGTGGCGGGGGCAGAGTGTGTGAAAAACAGGATAAAAAGTCTATTGGTCTGTGGAAAACTGCCTTTGGGATCTGAGAGATAGAAACTGAGCATCCAAAAGAACAACAGAGTTTTTCAAGTTGATGGGGGGAAAAAAAAAAGTTTTCTAGAAACGTATTTCATTCCGAATGCATTGAACCAAGTTCTGTTCACTTACTTATCATTTCTGTATTCCCCATTTCTATGGATCTGGTTTTCCAGGGTGAAGTTAAAGGTGAAGTGTGAGACTTCCTCCTCATCAAATATCTTCACTCGGGATTCATATGCCTCTTCTTGGAGATACCGGATCATATCAGGGAACCAGACGATAAGGCCATAGTAACTGTAGCAGGATAGGAGACGTACATTACGGGTACAAGATACTGACACTGCAAATATTGTGGTGATTTTCCAATGATCTACTTCGTAACTTGTAAACTTGTTAAACTCCTAATGCAAATCCATTTCTGATACAAATTCGTGCTCAGCCCTGACACAGGACTAAGCAAAGTGTCTCCCTGCTGGACACACTCAGCTCATCTCAGAAGCATGTTGATCCATTTTCATGCACTTCAAGCAGAACAATTCATTTAAGTTTGATTCCTTGGCTGGGAAATAGAGCAATGTGCTATCCTTGCTGCCCAAGAGACTAGCAGAGCAGTAGGAAGTTTGGAAACTTCTTTAAGTGTGGTGTTTAAGTGAGAGTTGGACTAAGTTTACTTGTAGTTTAGGTTCAGGCTCACCTGAACAGTTTTGACCTAGACTAAGGAACAGCTGAGAATCGGGTAGGGTTGTATCTTTTTTGTGTGGACAAGATCAAATGGAAGATCTAGGGGTGAGAAAGTCAATATACTACCACCCTACTGCCCACCTCTCAAGTCCTGGTCTGTTCAAAGCACCTTGTACTCTTATAAGCAATTAGAGTGATCAATGGTTCATAAGAGAGCAAGGCTTGGTACACAAAGACTCTTTAAAATAAGACCAGGATTAATTTTTAATAGTTTATTTAAATGTGTAAATAATTATTCAAACTCTGAGGGCCCTCTAGTTTCTTGAAGAAGTTAAAGAAGTACCTTACCTTAAGGCCATTGTAAACCAAACCACAGCCAGCATCAGTGTGTTCATCCTGTACTGGGCTGTTAAACAATATAGCACGTTGTCCCAGACCTACAAATCCATGAGAAGGAATGAGCTGCCAGGACGCCCAAGCAGACACTTGGCTGATTAATTTCTGAGTGCATCGTAAATCTAATGTCAGTAAAAAGGGCTCATTGGAGGAAGCTCAGATGTGTGGCTTATATTCAGTGTTTGTTAAAAACCATATTTATTGAGATAAATGACTTACAAAAAGATCACTTAGCTTTGTGCCAGGGTACTTGACCTGAAACGTCTGTAATGAGCTGGGGGGCATGACTAGGGCTGGGCTGATGCGGTGTCTCAGGTTATATCAGTAAATGTGGATATGAGCCTGTTCTCGGAGCCTCTGATGATTTTGTCTTTTTAAATATATGTATGGTCTCAGGGGCGCTTTCAAACTGAGCTAAAGCTCGCTGAAGAGGAAAACCCCAAACTGCTGGCACTTTAGGAGGGGTAAGATGAACACAGGTAGGGATGAAGCCAAGCAGAGCAGGAGGCAGACCGAGATATGTTCCTCTTGACCCTGCAGAAAACACTGCCAGGAACATGAGGGGACATAACTCCTCATGCTCTTCACCTGCTACATAAATATAGTAGTAGTATAGCACCTGAACTGTTATTAATTAAGAAAGAGTCTCATTTACTTTAAGCTCATCCTTCTACACTAGAAGATCTAGCAAGATTTTCCACAAAGTTCTGCATGGACATAGGTAAGCAAGCATAGTGTGTGTGAAAGGCCAAATTAGCCAAAGAGACAATATACCACTGTTAGACACTCAGTCTCAGCAGGACCAAGGAGCAATCACTCTTCTGAATCCACTGTGGGTGGTAAAATCACTTGGGCTTGGGGGAGAGGGAATCAATCAGGAGAGTCAAGTGCTTGGAGCTGTGGCTTGTCCTGGAAGCTCTGCACAGCGGCACTACCGTGAGGCTCACGGGGCATCTCGGGGCCTGGCTGGCAGTGTGGGAGTTTGCAGCTGCACACATCTGCACAGAAAGTGCAATGAGATTACAGCCCTCCGCAAACACCAGCAGATGTTTTTGAGTGAGAGTCAGGGTTTCAAGGCACAGTGACCCAAAGCAGCGAGGCGCTGGAGCCTGAAGCTCAGAAGCCCTTGTGGGATGTTTTTCCCTCTCTTTACCTGTTTGAAAGTAGTCGTGATTCTGACCAGCCACCGCTGGTACCAGGTCCCTGTTGAGCTCTGGATTTCAATAAATTCATCTACTTGCTTTGGAGTTTTGATATAGGAAACCTGGAAAAAAGAAAATAAAAAGGAGAAAAAAAAATCAGACTGAAGTTTCTAGAATCGATTGTGGGTAGATTTTAAATTCCACTCTCTTCTGGGAAATGTTTCCACCTGATACCACTTACTACCTCTTTCTTGAATGTTATCACTAACAATTGAGCTAACTGATCTAATTACAGCAAGAAATTTTATTACGGAAAGAAGCCTATTCTCCTTCCTTCCTTTTATCCACCCCTCCACCCTTTCTCTCTCCCTCTCTCCATCCATAGAATGTTTTAAGTGTATCACATCCACTTTAATCTTTCATTTATTGGCTAATGTGCCTTACTTCTCTATCCCTTAGGCTCCCACTAGAAACTGGGAATAGGTTATTACAGTAAAAATTATCTCCAAGATCAGCCACTTGTATCTGCATCAAACAGCACCCACAGAATCTCTTTCTTCAAAGACAACTGGCAGGAATATTTCTCATTCAGCACCTTTTTAAGTACCACTGGCAGAACTTCTATGACAAATGAACGTGTAGATGGGAATCTTTGCATCTGAAAATGCATCCTGTCATCAAGTGAGCCCACACCTCACAATCAGTGTACATCACCAAAACAGTCTGAATTTTCAACACTGAACACCTGGATGGCATAAAAAACCCCTTAAAAATGGATCCCAGAAAATATTTGCTCAGTAACTTTAAATAAAGGACATAGTCAAGGAAAGCAGATCTGTTTGTAAACACAACAAGGAGGTGAAAATTTACTGAATAAATTTCTGAGTATGAATGGGAGCCTTGGCTCAGCTGCGGAGTCTCCGTGTTCTCTTGCTGGCACTGTTTAAATGTCAGATCTGGAACTGTCCCGGTACCAGCTGACTCACCATAAACTGGCAACTTCTGGCCTATCAGAAAAACAGAAAATCTGACAGTTTGTGCTACACCAGCCACACTGATTGTCCGCCCATGCCAAGGGATGTCAGTAAATCTTGATTCAGCCAGTGCGCCATATCGTGAGGTGTGATACTGAGATCAGCTCATGCTGTGGCAGTCATGACACTGTTGGATGGAGTAATGAGCACTAATGAATGCTGTGCAGCTGCTCCTTCGTTCTCTTACTCAGCTCAGACTCTCACAGTGCCCTACTTTAACATAGATACACACACACACACACACATATATTTAAGTTTGATTCCTCTTTTCCTGCTGCCATGCAGGTCTCCTTCGCCTTTGCTATGAGGGTTCACGTTTGTCAGACGGTTGGTAGCCTAAAAATAACATCTGCTCATTAAGTTCCTATCTGAACCTGCACACAACTCTCATGCACAGATATTAAACTTTAATTTTCTTGCAGGATCACTTCTGAGGGGCCCTGTTTCATGACAACCCTTCTGAACATGGAGCCTTGCTCTCCTTGTTCCAAAAGACATACTTTACAAACAACTGTATATCCTTTTCTCCATCCTTTAAAAGCACATGTAGTCTCATCTTTAAAAGCATAAATCAAGAGCTATTCCCTGGCTGGCTCCCTAGGAGTTTACAGCTAAATTATGGTAATTTGCAACTAACCCCAGCATGCACCTTTTACCTGATTTTAATATTAATGAAGTCCACTGGTGTGACCTTTTTCACAACAAGCAGCAGACTAATGAGTAATAGCCACTCATCCCACTTTCCCTTGGAGAGATTAGAGATCGGCTATGAGGCAGGTGGAGTTTGGGAAGCTCATTAGAAGGTACGTGAAGTTTAATCAGAGTTTGATTAGAAGCCAGAATGGAGAAAGGAGTGACTCAGATCTCCCACATGACTAATACTGTTCTTGTTTGGTCTTACTCTCTTAGAGCAGAATAAATAAGCATGTGTGTAATTGGAAAATCACTGGTCTATGCACTGTAGAGTAACACCAGAAATTAAGAGTACTCACTGCAATTCACAGGATTGACTAATTCTTGAAAAAACAGATTGGCATCTAATTTTAAATGCAAAAAACCTATCTCAGAGCCCTTTTTCTGATGTCTGGGAGAGTCTGGAGAGAGTCCCAAGGAGGAATAAATTGGTGCTGTGCTGCGCCAAGGAAGGTATGTCCAGCTTTTCTTTTTACATGCTGATGGCTTTGCTAAACTCACCGTAAACACCCTCTCTGGCTCACCCTTGGCCCGCATGTTGGTGTCATGAACTTGCTTGAGGATCATCCAGGCTTCATCATGTTTACCTATCTGAAAACACCAAAGAAAAGGAAAACAAATGTTGGAGTTGCCAGCTCTGTAATTTATCAAAGCATAGAGAGAAACCAACTCTAGAGGTCCAATACAGTGGAGAAGAAGCACACATACAGCACTGGCTGCATTAAATGCAAATAGCTGAAATCACAGTTTGTATTCACGGAGCGCAGCATCTCTGTGCTGAAGAAAGGAGTTGCCCTAAAACTGTTCTGAGGCAGAAGAGGAGTCAGGAACAGAGTTTTAGAACCAGAAGAAGAGGAGATGGATGAGGAGACCTGAGCTCTAATCCCACCTCTGCTAAAACTTGCAGGGTTAACTTAGAATCATATCATCACAGAATTGTTTAAGTTGGAAAAGACCTTTAGGATCATCGAGTTTAACCATAAATCCAGCACTGCCAAGGCCACCACTAAACCATGTCCCTAAGCACCACATCTACATGTCTTTTAAATACCTCCAGGGGTGGTGACTCAATCACTTCCCTGGGCAGCCTGTTCCTGTGCTTGACAACCCTTCTGGTGAAGAAATTTTTCCTAATCCCCAATCTAAACCTCCCCTGGCACAACCTGAGGCCATTTCTTCTTGTGCTATCACTTGTGACCTGGGAGAAGAGGCCGACCCCCCTCGCTGCAGTCCCTTGCAGCAGCTGTGGGGAGCGATAAGGTCCCCCCTGAGCCCCCTCCTCTCCAGGCTGAGCACCCCCAGTGCTCTCAGCCACTCCTTGTAAGACTTACGCTGCAGCCCCTTCACCATCTGTGACAGGGGAGTAAAGAATACTTGCTTAAGATTTCTGAGGTTTGTGTATTTTACTCAGTAAATTGTACTCTGTCCTTTGCTCTTCCACCAGGATTCAGTAGTTACATACCCAAACTCCGTGAGATGTTTTCAAAATGACTTGGTTGGACTTATAAAATTCCCAGTCCTCATCACCTTCTTTCTGTACCACATTTGGGAGTGAGGCACTAACCATCGTTGATTGACCCTGCAGTCTATAGTCTTTGGGGTTCAAGCAATTTGTGGAGCTAGTGTAGACATGTAGGAGTGGTTTTGCCTCTGAGCTTATGCTGTGCATGTGCGAGGGGAGAAAGACAGACAGACAATGGCACCTTAGGGACCAGCTATTCTCTGCTAATATCAGACTGCAACGTTCAGATTAATCACATTACCTCCAGCAAAAACCGCGGGCTTTCAGGCATGAATTTCAGTGCCACCAGGGAGGCGACGCAGGGCAGGGAGCAGACAAGCACAAAGACTCTCCAGCTGTGGAAGTGGTACTGGGTTCCCATACTGAACCCCCAGCCTGGAAACAGAAAGAGCCAAAAAATTTTAAAAACTGACCAAGAATTCTGAGGTTTTTCTTTCCTAAACCAGCTCTGAAATTTACAGCCCTGTATGACGTGGAGACAGGTTGAAAGTTTGCTAGTCTGAGTAACGATGGCTCTCAGAGGCTCGAAAGCGTGCTCAGTGGATAACAGCAAGTAGATAGGAGCAATGAACTTCATGTTCATTACGGAAAATGGTACACACTTGCACAGGCTCTGCCTTTTAAAAAGCTTCTTTTATCTTTGAGTTTAGAAATCATCCAGTGATAAGAATAGCTCCACACAGCTGTAGGCAAGTACGGCTGGGAAAGGGCAGAGGAATGAGGGCCATAATTTATTGCTGCTCAGTGATGTTACAAAAAGTTTACAAAGGTTAAATCTTCTCTGATCTGAGAGGCATGTTAAAGACAGCTCCTTTCCATCTCATACGTCACACGGGTATTTCACATTTTATGGAAGTGAGCTAGGAAAGCAAGTTTATTTTTTTCCAGACCTGCAAAACCTGAGCTGGGATTCCAAGTTAGAAGAATCAGGAACCTAATCCCACATTTCAGATTCCCCCTCTCCTGCTTTTTTCCTGATGTCTGACCAGGTCAAGTATTCCCCTGCTAAGAACTAGAAAGTACAGCATCATTCTTACATTGTTCCATTTACATTCCCTAAGATCAAATCTGAGAAGTATTTTTTAATTCAGTGTTTTTCTATAAACATTTTCATTCGCATAATAAGGAAGTCATCAAGCAATGGTTTCTGCAGAGGTCTCATCTGAGTCAGCCATGGTGCTCTACTCATTTCACAAAGTTCCAAAATAGTAGGTGGAACACGGGACACCAAAAAGAGAAGCTATAAGACCACATCAAGAAATAATCTGAAAAATAAATGTAATGTAAGTACATCAGGACTTTTTAAAACAAATGTAGTTGCATATAATAGAATTATTTCAACCACTACGCAGTAAGTTTGCCTATTTGTTCCAATGGTCTGTCATATCAATCAAAAGCATGAACATTTCTTTATACTGAGTGCACTTTAAACACGGTAAAAATGAATTGATAGGTAGCTAAATGTTAGTGTTTTTCTTCATGGTCTTTGTGGCCTGTCCTACTTTCCTCAAACAGGATTTTGCAAACAGCTGGTGTCACTGAATACTGAGGGAATTAATCTTTTCCACTAGATATTTGCTTCTGATGTTTGCCTAGGATATACAGGAGTTACAAGGATACCACGTGACATGCAGACTTTTGCTCCTCAGATTATGAATCTGTTTCGGAGTACATCCTTCTACTATTTCCTCTCCCACTTCCAGCTCATGGGCAGGGAACCCATTCCACTCCTGAACCTATTCAGGTGAAGTCAGATGTGACTCCAGCCTGTCACATGCTGGGGAGATGTGTTGCCAGATACACGCTGGCATTTGGCTAAGGAAAAGAGCATGTGCTGTTCTCACTGATGTCATTCATTGTACCAAGTAATTCCCTGATTAAAGTTATTTTTGATAACTGGATCAATTTTTGCAATATAATCTCGGTCCAGTTTTCCCTGAATGCACTGACATTTAGATTAAGAGCGCAGGCTCTAGCAGTATAATTCAAGGGGTATATTTGAAGCTTTTGATGCAAAGCAGCCCTCGCCAGTCCTATTTACAGCCTTAGTATCAATCAATCATTCGTGCAGTCAATTTATCAGACCTTTTGTGTGCACTTCAGGTGTCTTTTATTTTCAGTGTTTATGCTGTGATGTGTAAGGACCGACTAACACTACCTGTGCAGGGGTTTGGAGTAGTGCAGTGATGCAGGAACGTGGTGTTGTCAAAAGTCAATAGCACAAACCAATTACCGTAATGTGGGATGATGCTCCAGGCCATTGCTGAAGCAAAAATGCCACCAATCATCCAGAACATGCAAAGCCAGCTCAGGTGTTCCCCCCTCTTCTCACGAGATAGGAATTCAGAGAAATAGGCAAACACGATGGGGAGGGTACCCCCAATACTGAGGAGAAAAAACAGCACAGGGGAAGAATAAGAGTCTTCTATGATGTCTTTGTAGTGAGGATTGCACATATAAAGAGGGAAGGTCACACTCACAGACACACTACACAAAAGTGAGACTTGTAGGAGCAATGCAAATCTCTGTGGCTGGACTGGTATTAGACATCAAAGATAAACAAGATGCTTCTCATGCTCTGAAAACTGAATTTCCTCTACAGTTTATATAAAGCCAGTGTAATCCCCTGCTCTTCACCTCGACATCTTCTCTGTTGTTATCTTGTGATCCCTCATTTTAGGGAGGCAAAATACAGGCAGGCGATGGGAACTGCTGAGTGTCTCATTGGAGGCCCTGGCAGTCAGGGCTGCAAACCCAGGTGGGCATTTCTCAGTCTCGTTCACCTTTCTGCACAATTTGGGCAGCACCAGAAGAATGTCAATGACTAAACTTTCCTACCACTAACGCTTTAAGGGTCAAGAGTGAGGTAATGCAACCACACGTGCTGAACAGTAGTGCCATCCCAGCTTGGTACCCGAGATGCATCTCCCGGGCAGCCTTCCTTCTCCTACCCCACACACCCAGACCGCTCAGCTGTGATGGGACTCCTCCAGGACATGGGGTGGATTCACCAGTTACCCACCCGAGGCCCGAGATAAGGCGGCAGAAGAGAAAGAATCCGTATCCTTGGACGAAGGAGGAGAGGAACGCGAAGGCAGCATTGATGGCAAGTGATATGGTGAGGCATTTCTTTCTTCCCAGTTTATCAGCAAGGCCTCCCAGCACGACAGCCCCTGCCATCATTCCTAAGTAGACTATCAAGCCTAGAAGTGAGAGAGAGAGAGAGAAAGAGAGAGAGACTGAGTTTGGTAACCAAGTGGAAACAGTACGCAATGTAGAAGCAGATTTTAAAGCTCCTGTATGGCAGCTGATGTCAACCCAGCATACTATGTACTAAAGTAGATACCCCACCCCCCTCAGATTAGCTGTCTCAGGTGCCAGCTCTTTCCATCTCTGGAACTTAATTTCCCCACCTTGTGCCCGTTAGCTCGCATCACTCCCTACTGCACTGCATCATGCAATACAGACATACCCCCGTCTCACTAGACCCCCATCTTTCTTTCCCAACCTTACGGCTTACACATCCCCCGCACGTAAGCAATGGCCAGGCATAAGCAGCTTAGGATGCACGTGTCCCAGCTATGTGCCACCAACAATACAACAGAAATCTGATGTCTTAACTCTGCTAACCCCCCTGAGCACAAGGGGGTCATAGGGAGGAGGCTGCCTCTGGCTGCTGTTTGTGCTCGGAAAGCTGTGGGAGCAGAGAGACTGCTAAAGCATGGCTAGATCTCTGCAGGTTACCTGTCCTACCCGTGCTTCCCTCACAGTAGATCATCTCTTTCATCCTCTACTTTTCCTAGCTTTACTTGAAAGGAGCAGTCTGTTACTGAGACTCACCTTGTGTAGCACAGCTACCTCCTTCGCTACTGAGCCAAGTTCTGGCTTCTAACTAAAAGACAACATACAGAAAAGAGTGCAGTCTTGTTATGACAATTTCAGGAGAAGGGTGAACCTACTGCTTGTCTTGACAGTTTGCTCTACAGAGTTATCACTCTGACATCGTTAAGAAAAATGGTTTCTTCTTTTTAACTCGGTTTCATTAGATCTTCTCTAGGGGATCCTCAAAAGGCAGTTTCAGTGACTACATTTAGTGCCAGGCTGAACAGGAGAGAATGGTTTTCTTCTCCAAACCAAGTCCCTGTACCCAGCTCACTGTGCTTGCAACTGTGGTCTACAGACACAGCAGTTGTCCTTGGCTCTTCCGACACCGCCACCAGAAGGGCCATCTATTATATTACCTTCTCCTTTATGCAGGTACCAGTGTAAATAGCACTAATCAGTAACGATCAAAGGTCCAGGAATATTTTTATTTATTTATTTTGTCTGCTTTCCAGATGCAGCGACTTTGGTGAGCAATAGCTCTAGGAAGGACCACAAGCTATGGTCCTTTTGCTGGCAAAATTCCTGTTGAAGCCTGCAGGTGTTATGATGTGAAAGGAAAGCAGGATCAGATATTAAGCATTTAAAATCTAATAGAAATCAGTGCTAGGGAGTTGGAAACATTGTTCGGCTAGAGTGAAATGATCTGCACTGCTGTTAAGTAGTAACACCTGGGAATTGATAATTGATCAGTCCAGCAGCTAGCAGAGCATGAAGCTGGTCTTGGAAGGCTGTATTGGTGTGTGGGCTTCAGATTTTTGTTTTAGGCTTCCCTGTGAAGAAGTTCTGTTCATTCTTTTGAGCCAGGAAAGATATAAGGGTGAAAGGGATCAGGCAGGAGCCTATGTCTCGAAGGCTCCTCTGAAAAAGCCCAGATGAGGCAAGACCACAAGGAGACAGGTTATCAGCAAATGGGTCCATGCTACTGAAGTTATTCTGAGTTTCACAGTGCAGAAGACAAAGCCCTTGATGCTTTCACTTGCTGTGCGTGCCTGCGGCTGCCTCCGCCTTAGCATAGCAGGACCAAAACGCTTGGTGACCAGGTGACTTTACTGCATGCTCTTATGGCTCTGCCAGCTGCTGGCGTGGAAGGGCTTGGGGCAGCACATCTGTTGCTGCATTGGCAGCTCCATGGCTACTGAGCCGCACATGTCTCAGAGCTGCTTACTGCAAGCTAGTGGTCTGCAGAGTAGGAGCAGCATCACCATCACCACATTTCAGAAGAAAGTGGTGGCAACTGCTGTGCTTCCTGGGGAGCACAGAGGTGCAAGAAGCTGTTCCCAGAACACCTCCTGTGTCATCTCACACACCATAGGCAATCTATGCCTATAGGCTGCACAGTCATGCTGTAGAGAACCTGACACAGCCTGATCATGGCTGGATACGATCCAGAGGAGCAGAATTATGTCAGGATGGAGGAATATCTGCTTGCTGGAAAGCAGAACTTGCAGTGCAAGTAGTTCTTGAAGGAAAAAATGATGCTTGGAGATGTTTGTAGAATGCGGTCATGTTAGGTTCAAAACCCAGCTGAGCAGGGGTTGAAGGAAATGCCATAACTCAAGCAGCAGAGTTCCCTGCAGCCCCGGATCCTAGTGAAACCAACAGATGCTGAGCAAGTAAATACGCTGCCTTGATAGGAAACATTCCTTTTCACTGACCGAAGAAATGCAGCTAAAAGGAACACTTTTCAGGCACGGCTGAAGAACATCCCTTTGGAGGGTCATTCCTCACCTTGAACCAAACGTTTACTTCTCTTGAGAGCCAACATCTTCCCCAGGACCTGTTCTGTCAAAAATACATCACCTGGGAAACAAGGTGATGATGAATTTTTTTTGAAGTCTGTTAATGTTTAAACAAGATGATCAGTCTGATGGCTGAAGGCTGTTCTGTGCCATCCAGCAAAGCCAAGGACTAATGCACAGAGTTATTTGGCAGCTGTTTCTGTCTTTTGATTGCAAATACCTACACTAGATTTGAAATGCATTACTAAATTAAAAGCTATGCAGCAGAGATCCATTACAGCATCTGAAGGATGCTTGTCTCATGTTGATCAGAAGTGGGAAAGTTCAGACTTCTGAAATCTCCCCTGCTCCACAGCAGGGTGGTGGGGTCACCGCTCTGTGAATGCTTTTTTTTCTATCCATGTAATGTCTACCGGGCAATCAGGATTTTGTGTGTCAAAGGCAAAAAAATCTGTTCTTGCCTTTTAACAGCCTTTGTAGCAGAACCGTGGCATAGGAAGTTGCCACCACCGTTGTACCTCCACCAAGCCTGTGGCTCTGCAGTATTGACTCCTTGCCCTACCCTCTTGACCCGAGCTGTCCTGGTGAGGTGATCTGAAGGTGTGTTAAAGTTTCAGACACTGATCTGCAGCAGCCAGAGGAGGTATGGACACACCTGAGAATCTGGGATCTCTTTCTCTACTACCTTTGGCCTCCAGCTTGTTCACAGAAGTGCAAATGACAAGGGAGAGCTGAGGAAAAAAACTTTCAGTTCAAAATCTTTCTGAAGGAAGAATCTTAATGCAGTGCTGTAAGGCTTAATGCTTTTATCCTGGCCTCTGAGCTACATTTAATGGAGCAGCTCTGATCTCAGCCAGAAGTGATGGTGCACCCTGTGTCCACTCACTGGTGCATCGCAGCCACCCTGGGAGCCCTGCCAGCACCGTGCGAGTGGCTCACAGCACAGCTCAGCCCACGCTTCCAGACCCCAATGAGGAAGAAAAAGTTATCTGCCAGAATTAACTATTTCTTTTTCCCCGGAAAAAATTCCCTGGATGGCAGATGTTCATCCAAATCCCCTTGGTAAAAGAAAATGTCCCAGGCCAGGAGGAGGTGGAGGAGGTTGTTATTGTCCTCTAGCTGGTGTGCCCTGGCTGGTGGCAGGGCAGCCAGCTCTCCGGCCAGGGCAAGAGGGGGCTTAGCATGAGATGTGGCAGTGTTTGAAACCAAGCACCAAGCAGTGGAGTGGAGCAGCTTTTGTGGACAAACCCCTGCAGATTCTGACTGAGGACCTCAAACCTGTGATGGAAGGGAGGATTATAGCTCTGCAACACACCATCCATCAAAGAATGAGCAACATAAAACACAGCAGAGCTGTTAGTGTCACGAACTCAGAGGATGTGGCCCTAATTGGTTATTGTATGTGATAAACCACTGGATCCATTGTCCCCCAGAAATTTAAAAGAATTAAAATCTGTAGTAAAGGAAACCTCACAGATGATCAGAGACTGTCCGCTTAGCCAGTTTCTGAGGGGAAAGATCCCAGTTATGGAAATGTGTACTTCAGGGCTGAAGCAAAATCAGCAGAACACTGTATTATGATGGAGAGGTGTCTTCTGGGAAGACTGCACGTTCTGGACAATATCATTAAAACTTTTGGGGCAGCTGCTGTAAAACACTGTCAGCTAATGGATTTTGGGACCCAAGGTGCAGAACAACGTCAGGCTTTGCAGATTGCTGTGCCCTGAATTAACAATGAGGTGCAGGGACCCAGGGAGGAGTAGAATAGTTAGTCTCCATGCAGGAGAGAGAGTCTTCTGGAGAACACAGTCATGGTTATTACCTCTGAAAGAGATCCAGCTCATACCAAGGAAACTGAAATTTTAAGGAGAGTTAGACCAAGAAAAGTGACCATTAAATGGTATTTCTTTCGCTGTGTTACTTCTGTCCATCAAATATTCTACGGCACAGCATTACAATGGTCTCTACCAGAAACTTGACTTCAAACCTTGGTTTTGGATCAGGCAGACCTAGGCTGTGCTAGCAGGGCTCAGCTTCCAGATGAACACGTGCTTGCCTAGGTGAAATGTTAAGGGCTGAATAAACCATTACTTGCAGACTATTCCACGAGTCATGGAGTATAATGAATGCCTGTGGGGAAAGTCTGCAACAGCCTCCCATAAAATCAGTGGAAAACCAAAGAGCAGAAATTCTAAGAATAAATTTGGGGTCATGACTCACCCAATCCTGAAGTTATAAGGAAAATATGTGACCACTGACTGGGCTTATTCCCATTGGAAAAGAGGTAACATATACAGCATTTTCGTGTTAAAAAATTTATTAGCCTTTATTGAAGTTGTGTGCTCCATGTTAGGCAGGGATTTTGGGCTGAAAAGCTGAAGTTCTAGGAATAAGGAAAGGCGGATACAGTGTACAGCTATGTGTGCCCTAAACCGTATTTTTACTATTTCCATATAATCAAAAGTAGACTCATAAAAGCCTCAGAAAGAAAACAAAAAATTCAACGTTTACCTAAATCTCCATCACAGGCATGAATTTCTGTCATTGGCAGTTAAAAGGATTAAAGTTGTTAAAAACGAGGCACATCTGAAAATAATCCCTTTCATGTCAGGACAAGGACTCATGGAATAAATGGAAAATTTGAGCAGAAAAATCCCAGCTCAATGGGAAGAATTAGTCCCAGAGCCCTTGGGGTTGTCAGGAAGGTGAGGAGCCTGCCTGGGTCCCGGCACAGAGTTGTCTCACCTCTGCTAACAGGTCTGCAAGGATCTGGTAACCACAGGAACATGGATGCTCCTACCTGCCTTCAAAGCCCAGGCCACTACGGGTACAGCCCTACGGCGTAAGAAGGAGAAGGGGAGCATCTGGACAGCAGAAAAGAATTAGGGCCTTACATATCGTGCAATTCAAATTGTAATATAAATGAAATCCCAACGCTTTTAATGGTGTAGAGTCTGTTATACACGGGTGTGCTTCATGGACACAAAGAAAAGTTTGTGAGTCAGGTCTAGACGATTTGGGAGATGGATAAAGCAAGGCAGAGTGTGTGTAAGTAATTTAAATAAGAATAAGGCAGTGGCAGTCCTGACTGTCTTGTGCCTTAGTGATGACTGGCATGTCCCAGAACCGGGGACAGTCTCGGCAGAGGATGAGCTGAGGACTGAGTGGCCTTTTTCCCTTTCTTCCTGAAATTTCTAATCTGCTTTTCCTGGTAGGATTGTTAGTGCTTTCCCCGTGAATCTCCTTGCCTTTGTAAATGCAAATCAAATCAAGGGGCAGTCTCATTGCACTGGCCTTGCTGACAAGAAGAGAGACTTCAACTAGAGCTAATGACTGCCACTGAGAATCGGGTCACCCATGCGAAAGGCAGCTTTCTGTTTTCAGGGATCTGGGGGTGGTTATGGGGTGAATCTGGCTGCTGAGATCGAGGGGATTCTGCACATTACAGCCAAAGGTGGCTGCACGAATCCACGAGCGCTCTGACGCAGCACTGGCGAGGCAGCGCGCACCGAGCCCTTCCGCGGGCGCTGCCAGCAGGACGTGGGTGCCTGTTTACATGCAGCCGGCTTCACAGTCCCCCCACGGGACTTGTCCATCACTACAATATTCATGGGCACCATCTGGTTCTCCCCACCCAACCCCTCTGCTAAAGCAAAGTTTTCAACAGAGGAAGCCAAACAAATCCTTTGCTGTGAAATGAAAACCTGTTCATGCTGGCTCTCATCAGATGAAATTCCTGCAGTGTGTATAAACGGGGATGCAGCCATCCCCATATTGGTCCTGCACAAGGTGTGGGGTGTTCCCGAAGTGCAAACCCACCTTTTTTCCCCTAACATGTCCCTACTGCTCGAGGTGATGATGCTCCTTGGGCTGCGGGAGTGTTTGTGCCCAGGAGCAAATCTGCAGCCAGGGATTCGTGCCTGATGCTCGGCACGTGGACACGGGCAGTTCTCGCCAGGGTATAGCTGGCTGCTGTGCTGGGGCTCCGCAGGCAAGGAGGTGCAAAGCCGGCACCCCCAAGCCATGGCAGAGCAAGAAGGGAGCCATGGCTGGGCTCGTCTGCACTTATCCATAAAAAAAAAAAAAAAAAAAAAAAAAAAAAAAAAAAAAAAAAAGTGGAGAAAATCCAGTGAGCTCTGTCGAGGGGATTAGGATTTACTGTCATATCAGGTGAATTCAGGTCAATGAGAAACTGAGGCCAGATTTTATCTCAGCCGATAATAAAATACACACTGTCTTCATACAACTAAAAGCAGGGATATTGTTACAGGTCCTATTCAACCTGACTCACACAGCCAAGCTTGAATTGCTACCTGACTCCATAACTACTAATAGGATCTTTTTTCTATTTCTTTATATCTAACATTGCAAGGTTAAGAGTCTGTAAAATGATATTCTCCTTAAAATATTATTATGAAATCATAAAATGGAAAGGGAGCTGTGTTCCTGAAAAAGTGATTTTATTCTCAGCACCGGTGTGGCTGTTTTGCAGTTACGGGCAAAGCCCTTAAAAATTTTCTTGTCTCAGTTTACTGAACTGTGAAATGATGATAACACAACTGCAGCTCTGGGGGTCTGGGAAGTCTGATGCTTTAACAGTGCCTGGAGTTTTTCATATGCAGGATGCGAAAAAGTTTAAAACATTACTATGTCACCATCTTTTATACTTGCTGTCCACTCACTGCTCTATGCTTGCAAATATGATATTTAGCTCTCTAAGAGGTGATTAAAAGCACTTGAAGATATACATTTATATGGTATTTCTCCAAATAATGATACTGTGTGCCTTTCAGCAAATAAGTAAATACAAATTTTATGATTTTTCTTATGATTATGCTTAGCAAGTAAAAAAAAATCTGTTTCTGACAGGATATATTATACTGAAAAGGAATATTCTGTTTCAGTAAATTTAAGGAATTAATTATTATTAGACTACTGCTGGTGAAAGCTTAGTAAAGGAGATCTATCAAATGAATATGCAAAAACAATGTTACAAGCTACCAAATTTATTCTTAACAACTAGCGATAAAAATTGATGAAATCAAACCGCTAAAATATATACAGTTGGTTGGTTTCGTTTGTTTTTTTTTTTTTTTTTTTTTGTAATACCACTTTAATCATCTTTAAAATAGCATTTCACATAACAGAAAACCTCCGAATATGTGTTTTGTCCCACTAGGGATATTTAGGGCTAAAATAGCTGTTAATTTGCATCTGATGACGAGATGTTTATTTTCAGAACAAAATGTAAACGTTTTCTAAGATGTGTCATATTCATTTCACACATTTCATGAAACACTGTGGGCATCTGTTTATTTGTAATTTTTGCATAATTTGGCCATAATTTACTCGATATTTTCCCATGCTTGCTCTCCAAGGGAGGAAAAATACGCAATATACAGAGTATTTGATGCAAAATGTCCTTTTGGCAGATGCTGAGCTTCACGGAATTGGTCTTTAGGGGGCATCTACTTTAGGTCTCTTATTCGTCCCTTCTTATTTCTGCAAGAGTTTGATTACTTACCTGACTTTTTTCCCATTTTTTCCCTCCTGGCCTCTCTTGTTATGGCTGAGACCTTCTCATGTGTTTAAATGTTAGCAGCTGCCTAGGAGCAACCTTAACTCCACCTGGGATGACCTGATTATGTTTCCTTAGCAAAAATGTGTTGAGATTAATGGTCGTTTGGGAATAAACATGAGTTTATCTGTAGACAACTATGGGTACACAGGGATAAGGAAAGGGGTAGTAACTCGTGTGGATAATAACCCCGCTCCCATAAAACCTCATGATAATCTGAGGGAAAGCTGTGCCTTCTCTAATCACCCCTCCATTCTGTGCTGACACACTTTTGCAAGATCATCACTGCACATGAGGCAGAAACCGAGGTGAAGAGCTCTTTGATTGCCACCAAGTCAGTCTATGTCATTGAACCCTGAGTATCAGCAAGTTAAGTGTGCAACAGCACAACCCATAGACCGCTGGGGGATGGAAACACCAAGGGAAATGGGTATGTGTTGGAGGCTCTGAGCTTTGTTAGGTCTTTTTTTCTAGTTGCAGGTAGATGGATGCTGAAGCTAATCTAGGAAAGGTTGTTGAGGAAGATTATGTTCTTGTCTCCATTAATAACATTCCCCCAGCCTTTCCCTTCAGTAGCTGATATCCGTCCGCCCTTATCATGCCGTGTACCCACAGCTGCTCAGAAAAGGGATGAAACCCTCTTGCAGGGGCAGTGCTTGGGACACCGGGCTGCGCTGGAGGCAGGTCTGCACCGAAACCTGGTGTCCCTGCACTGCCCTGCTGCCTGCCAAACCTCCATCACCTTCCACTCCCTGATGCCGCCCTTAGTTTGTCAGAAAGCTTTCCTCCTCCTCCCCCTCTCCAGACCCAGAGATCTGCACTCTTCCCCTCTTACACCGTCCAGCAGCCCTGTACCCACTCCAGCCTCCTCACACCCTCACTTCTTGATGCCCTTGGGTATTCATTGCTCCTATCAGTGCATCACTCAGCAATCTAAGACTTTCTTAGCCATGCCTAATTCATTTTCACAAAGGATCATCTCACAAACCTCAGATCCAAGAGGAAACCTGCAGCAGAGAAATGTCCAGCAGACAGGAAGTACGTTTAACAAGTGAGATGGAGTGAATCAGAGAGCTGCCTCATGGACAATACCGATCAGTAACAGCTGAGTGCTACCATAAATATCTACTTTCTTCTCTGCCTCAAATTAAGATGAATCAACTTTTATTGTCTTCAGGAAAATTCTTTTTTTTTCCCCTTCATATTTAAGCCACAAAATAATATGGATACAACCTTTGACAGCAGATCCATTAGCAAACAAGTTAAGGATAGAAGAAATTGTTCTGCAAAACCAGGTTCTCAAAAGTTGTCTTTAGAAGTAGGCAGGAAAGACGGCTAAAAGAGTGCTCTTCCCCTAATTAGCAATTCCAGATTAGCTCGGTTAATGCACGGGAGGCTGGAGCTGGGATTGGATCTGCACCTAAATGTCTCCTTGCTTATTCAGAGCTTATCAGAACATCCTGAACTTTCAGCCTTGCAATACTGAGCTGGGGAAAGCAGAACGAGCTCTCTGGGGAGATTTCTTGTTCATTTTTACCTGTGGTTGGGCCAGAAATACTTCAAAGATAGATTTTCTTGTGACATTTGAAGTTTTCTGACTCGGGTGCCTGCCAGAGCTTGAGCTCTACAGAGATAGGTATTTATGGGGTCAGAGTTTCAGAAAATCTCAGCTTTCATGTAGTCACTAAAATAAATGACCTGCTTTTCAAAAATGTTCTTACCACTGAAAAGGCACCCAGGCTGGTGTCCCATAGGGAGCTGGTGAATTCAGAAGTCCCTTTGAAATCAGGATTCAATTGCGAACAATTTGCTTTTAGATACCTGACCTGAGATATTTTAAGCTAGAATTTTTAAGCGGCTTGTGAAGTAAAAGAAATTAGTAAACTCTTTAAAGGCACAAGTCTAAGTACAAACCTAGCTAACTACAGAAATAAACATCCTGATCCTCAAGTTCAAAGAAAAAGGAAGAAATGGAAAAGTGTCTAGGACCTCAGTAAAACAAGATGAGAGGTCTATAGAAAGATAATTATCTATTGCCTTTGTCTCATGAAAATAATGCAGATAGAATGGAGTCAAGGGCTGGGGTCTAATCCAAAATCTTCATTTACCTTGCATCAAGCAAGGCTTCTGGGCCAGCATGTATGAACTTCAGGCCCTGATGATTCCCCTACAACCCTGGTCCATCTCCATCGAAACACACTCTCCCCCTCCTAAAGCAGTTCTTCCAAGAGCTACTTTATTTTCCTTCCAGACACACTGTACTGTTGCATGGCTGGCTCTCGCTATGGTCCATGCTGGATACTTTCCTGATTCTTGAGATCTGGGAGGTTTTGCTGTCTTTGGCTTATAAAGTGCAAGGGAAAAAATTCGTCACCCAAACCTTTCCACCCAGTATCACTCCCAATAAATAAGCCTTTCTATTTTGACCTCAGAGAGATGTCAACGGTGATGCAAAAGGGATGTTGTCTGTAGCCTTGGCCTTTAATCCCCATGCAGCACATTAATTGCATTCCTCAAACCTAAGGAGGAACCTCCACTAGCTGCGTCTGATGCAGTATGTATGAGCAAACTGCTCTGACCGAGAAGTTAATAAGCAGAAGGAACCAACTGTGCAGCTGATTTACCAGTTGGGACTTTGAGCTGAAGAAAAGGGTAACCTGGGCAAAGCAGAAAACTGGAGAGCAGGACAGCATCAGGAACCACAACGTAACACCCAAGTGATCCAGAGCAAACAGACCCCTGTCTTCTTTAACTCTCATGCTTGGCTGGTACCTGCTGTCTGGACTTCTCACTATGATGTAGTCTCTAAAAGCAGTCAAATCTGAGTCACTAGATCCTCAGGTAGGAAAAGCCACCTTTGACCTTTCACTTATTTGTACTTGAACATCCCTATGAGTTTTGCCTCGTGGACCTGCTGACTGTGAGCTGCCTTGTTCAGATCTAGCCTGCAGTGACCAGTACTGGGGCCTCAGCACATTCATAATATGGGCTTAGATGTGGTGCAATTTTGCTGCTTTTGAATAGCTGCCTTCTCAGCAGCATGCAAACTGCTCTTGAGTCAGATCCACCCAGTCATGACTCTGCATGGCATACAACACAAAAGAGTCATCGGAGGATCCTGAAATCAGTTGGCCACTAGAAAAAGATGCTCTAGCAACTGTCTACTGCATTAGAATAGCTGTTCACAAGTGGCACTTACCTAGCATCCCTTTGTTTGAACTGGATAAGCACATATCCTTCTCAGCACTGGGAAGAACAAATCCAACCACAAACACTTCCACCCCATCTGCCATCAGTGCCAACCCTAAAACAAAGAAGAGGGTCCACTGGAAGCGTCCGTGGCCACACTCCTCAATGATGTTCTCATACTGGTGAGCAAGTTGCTCCTCGTCCTCCATCCTCTCTGCCATAAGATCAGCACGGTCTCTGTACTCATCAGCCACAGCAGGAGCTCGCTTCTTCTGCTTTTCTTTAATGTCATCTGGGTGTGGGATCCCTTGGTACTCTCCCTCATAGACCTCATCATCTTCATCATGACCTTCTGTAACGTCACTCTGAGCATCTTCTTCCTGAGCGGGCTCATCCCCGCCACGGTAGTAGCCATCATTGGGCGCATACCCTTCATAGTTACCATCCTGGTACCTGTAGTCATCTGAGACTTGGTTTGCCTCCCTGCCCCCTTGATAGAGGTTTGTGTTTTTATATCCATCCTCCATTCTGAATGGAGATTTCTGAATGCTCTAGATCACTGCGTGTAGATACTATAATATCTATATTGATTTGTGCAATTTCTGGTATTGGTTACTTGAACATATCTTCTCTATGTTCTTTGCAACTGATGGGATACACAGTTTCCCAGGCTCAGAAGGAGAATTACTATATAAAGTTTCTCGTTGACAGTCTCACACAGTTTTTGATAATGCTTCACTTTTCAGCTGTCATTTGTGACTTGCTGGCTTCTTCTGTGCTTTGGGTAGGAAGAGCTGCAGTCTGGTGAATAGCAAGGGAACAGCAAATTGCACAGCCAGGCAGCTAGAAGGATTTGACAGGTTTTTTCTGATTCATTGTGGCGGTGAAGGTCACGTCCTGAGAAGGAGGAAACAATAGCAATGAGAAAGCAATAAGTTTGCGAGCACACATGCATTGAGATATAACGCCCTATGTTTTGAATACATGCTTTTCCGTTGCAAAAAAAATGGCAACAAAGTGTTTGAGGAATGTTTTTGCATCATCAAAACTCAAAAGCATTAAAACTTACCAAGCAGGAACCTAAAGCAGAATGTAATGTGTGGTCCCAATTTCTGTCATTCCCAAAGTCCTGCCTCCCACATGTGGTCCTGGTTTCTACAGGGGGCAGAACTGTACTGGGCTGGGTTGCGGGAATTGTCAGGTTGTTAAATGTGTTTCTGTCCATCTACCCAGAACACACTTATCCCTGGTACCTACAGCTGGCTAACATCATCATGACACAAACTATGAGCTTGGTTTTCTTTTTCATCCAGATCTCAAACTTAATTTTATTTAACAGCTTCTTTTTTTCCCTAGTGTCTCTCCGTCTGTATGACAGATGTACAACTAGCACGCAGTGTCTGCCAAGATAAAGTCACTGAAAGTCACACCAAGCTCTGTTCTTCCCATATCTAACCATCAACGAAGGATGATTTTCACAGAGAGCAAAAAACAAAGCTAATATAGAATCACTGCTCTCTGCAGGGAAAACCAAGGGAATCCAAGTCACATCTAAACGTATTCTCATTTTGGACACCTGGTTTCCATTATTTTTCAAGTGGTTTTCAGCCAGCTGGCTCTCCAGTGTTCCTCTGCATTTGTTGCTGCATGCAGCTGTAGACAAGGAGTTTGAAAAGAGACTCACGTGGGAAACTGAGCAGTCACGCTGAAGGAGCCAGCACAGCGTAGGCATGCACAAAATGTGGACTTAGCTTCAAGCTTTGAGTTACTTGCCTAAATAAAGTGTAAATGAGCTATGAAATGACATGGGCAGGCACATGTCTGTGTGTATGTGGGCGTCACACAGTCAGTGGACCTATGGAAGTGTACACAAATGCACACACTGTAAATACCGGTGCTACCTCTGCACTTCAGCATCTTATTTGGCAGACAGTATGGCTTTAAACAACATGCAGATAAAATTACTTTAGAGGAGAAATTCAGTAGAAGCACTCTTACAAAATGCTCAGAAGGGCATCACTCCTGCAAATGCTTTTGTGGCAGCCCAGCTGCCAGGATAAGGGAAGAGCAGAGGCTGGACTTCTTTGCCTGGAGTCATGGCCGTGCCTTGCCTATGCTGCTCATGGGAACTGCCCCAAGAAGCTTCATAAAAGCTTCTCCTGCATATTGATTTAGCTACCTGTATATTTATGGCACATAATTATGACACAGCCTCCGCAGGCCCTGCCAGAGCATCCTCCTTTTCTCTGATCCCTCTTGCCATTTGTCACTGCATTCAACGTGTTTCCGCTTCTCTTTCTTTATGCTGAATCACACAATACATTTGGCATGAAGTTAGAAAGGCAGCAGGGCATTCTTCCAGAGCTGAGAGAGAGCGATCAATAAAGTAAAAAAAAAATAAATATCCTAAAGACACTCTGATCAGGTTAGAAAGATCAGGAGATACAGTGCAGGCACCAGTAGAGAGAAGTATTTGCATCCCCAGTAGAGGTGTTACTGTGCAGGGGAGCCATCAGAAGTACCTGAGTGGGTTCTACAGCTCTTGTTTCAGTGCTGGAGTGTCACTGATGATGGTTAAAAAATCCAAGAGTACTTTGGAGTCTCAGAACCTCCCAGTCTTGAAGCAACTTTCCTGATTACACAAAGACTTGTGTCATGACTGCACATCATGTTCTCCAAGGCAGTAAAAATGTAGTTCCACAGACATATTTTCTTTTGAACAAGCTAGGGAAAGAGCCTTTCTTTAAAAAGAAAAAACAAAAAAAAAAAAAAGAAGAAGAAAAAGAAAGAATAATATGTGCTAAGGAACATTAGGCCTTGCTTTGGAAGTCTTTAAATATCACGTGTTGGCAGGTCATGTTTCAAAGCGACCAGAAAGGTTGGAGCAGGACATAGTGACCTCTCCGTGTTTGTCCCTCCCTGGTTGCTACAGAAGTGCATTGAAAACTCATCTCAGGAAATGAAATAATAATAAAATTGATGATCAATAACAGTTAACCGATCAGATTGAGGGTCTCCGCAGACCCTACCCCTAGCCTGACACCTACTTTTCCAAAAGGTAAAAGTATGCTCTTGAAGAGCAAGTGCTGGAAATCTTTTCGTTCTCTGTTAAAAAGCTGCCAAGGATGGAAGCTGGGCTCTTTGTCTCCCACAATAACAGGAACAAAGAAGATCACAAACTTAGAAAATACCTATTGAAGCATCCCTGATTGTTCTTTTGCTGGTACACATGTTTTTATTTACTGTATGGGTTCACTTACTTCTTGGGCCGCGTGGGAAACAATGGCATGAGCTGACAAGTGTCATAGACCAGTGAGAGCCACCTGTGTCAGGAAGAGGGTGTAATTCAGAAAAAAAAAAAAAGGTCATGGCAAATAATAGCCACTGGGTTCCCATCCAGTTTGTAGGATGGATATTTTCTGGGATCACCCTAGAAGGGGCAGTGCTCAGAAGCAGGCTGTAACTTAGGACTCTTGAATACATTACTTTGACACTTCATACTACGCATTTCCTTTCGTTGCCACATATGCACAGGCTGATTCACTCTAGACCTGATTCTTTAACACCCTTTCACTCAAGCTGAGCTGCAGTCACTCATATTAGCAGCCCCATTTAGCATTTAGATGTGAAATCATGACTTCTCATAAAGATTGCAGACTTGGATCGCTATAATTACCCTTCACAGTGATGCATGAGAGCTTGAGACAAATATACACATCACACCGAGCCTATTCTAGCGAGGTGGGGGCCGGTCTCTTCTCCCAAGTAAGAAGCAACAGGACAAGAGGAAACAGCCTCATGTTGTCCCCGGGAACATTTGGATTGGGTGTCAGGAAAAATTTCTTCACTCAAAGGATAGTCAAGCACTGGGACAGGCTGCCCAGGGAGGTGGTGGAGTCACCATCCCTGGAGGTGTTTAAAAGGTTGTAGATGCGGTGCTTAGGGACATGGTTTAGTGGTGGCCTTGGCAGGGTTAATGGTTGGACTCAATGATCTCAAAGATCTTTTCCAACATAAATGGTTTTATAATTCTATTACAGCTTTGGGCCCTTTTAAACTGGCAGCTACCTTGCTGAGACATGCAAGCAAGACAAACGTGCAGCAGGTTTAAGGCTCCATAAGGCAGGAGTCTGCAGGGGAGGGAGCGGCAGAGCCGGGGAAGCCTCATCCTGGGCCGCCCCAAAGTAGCCCATTAAACTGAGCTTTGGGCACAGAAACATCTTATACCTGGGAATACAGTTTCTTTCTGCTTCTTGTAATTCTCCATAGCACAGTACTTATTCCTCAATACATTATCTTGCTTTTTCCCCCCTCTGAGTAATTTTTGCACTACAGCTTTTCCTCTATATTCTGCTTAAACGTCTTTCCTCACCAGTCTAGCTCATCAGTTACCTTGATGCTAGCAAGCATCCTTCACTTAGTCCTGTGTCTTGCACATTTGTTTTATTTATATATTTATCTAATAGCAACTCTTTAATACACACTATTCACCCTGCAGTTTTCTAGCACTCTTTAGCTCTTTACTCAGCTCAGACGTTGCATACTTAGCCAGCAATTCAGCCTTTTGAGCTCTGAAACTTAAAATAGTAACCTAAAGTCTGGGATATACTCGTAATAGAGATGGTATCTACTCTAGGAAAAGGAACCTTTAAGTAGAGAGCTTAACACCTGCTTTTGCCCCTGTGAAAGGGCATATAAGGGAGGTGCCCGGCAGGCTCAGGTGATGAACGGTCAGCTGAAGGGCGGCAGAGCTTGGAGGGGATGCACAGAGGGGTGAGTGCCTTGCACTACATGGAGAGCCCAGGGTTTGCTGGAGAGCTCAGCTCCTGCAGAGAACAGACCTTATGGCAAATTAGTAAGCAGGGCAGTTATGGAGAGGTGATTTCTGATGAAATGTTTTGAACCTTGGGGCTTGATGGAGTTTCTGGAAAAGTAAAGAGAGTAAGGTTGTTGCTCTGCAGGAGCCAGAGCTGAAGGGAGCTGTGGGTGCATGTGTATATGCAGTAGGGAGAGGGGCAAGGCGATGAGCTGACTTCCAGATCCTTCTCTTTGACTTTGCATGCTCAGTAAAGGGAAAACACTCAAAGACAACAGCTGAAGGGAGAGGTTATGTGAATGCTAAGGATAAGGAGCAGTACAGGGACACTATAAGAATGCTTTCAAGTGATCTTTAGCATTCACAGAATAATCCATGTAAAACAGATGGCAAAGAGGTTTAATATTATGCCTGAAGGACAAGTCCTCTAGCAAAACATCCTCACTCCCAGAGCTGCTTTCTGCTGGCAGTAACGGGAAGATGCCCAGATCCTACAGTGACCATAAGGACACTCTGCAGTCACATAGCTGACTCTAAAAAAAATCCTGAGAGGAAATTTTCCCCACTGAAAGAAGAAAGGAAAGGTGTGGATAGTTTTTGTGAGTTTCCAACCCCAGACTTTTAGTGAGGATGCAATTAATGAATGCATCTGTACACGCGAAGGACCAGATTTTTTAGATGCTTAACAACTCACTGCTCCCAGGGGAGCCGTATCCTGGATTTCAGGCAGCCAGCAATTGCATAAATATTATTAGACAGACTGAGTACTGTAGCAGTGTCTGCTCACCGTGTTGCTAGATGGAGGTACAGTGCTGCAGTGCCTGAGACACAGCTCTGTGCTGCATCCCCGGGTCCATCCCTTGGCTTTTTGGCTTCCTCTGGGGTGAATTGCAGATCAATCACTCAACCCCCTTGCAGCTGTAGCTATATGAATAGATGGCAATTTATATCCTCAAAAGCCTAAATAAACCAGAAATTGGAGAAAAGAGGCCCCTGTGCTCCCTGCTTCACAGCTGAGCCTTTTTTTTAAACCAAGAAAACTGCTATTTTCCCTCAGGAGAGTTTTGAAACTTCCTGTCTTTCCAACCAGTATAAATAATAATAATAATTTTTAAAATTAAAAAAAAATAATTAATTTACAACTCCATAAGTCACAAAAATAATACTTTCACATCAAGTCAGTTTAAAATGTTTCATCTTTTATGGTAAAAGGTTGCCCTTTTCATTGGCACAAAAAAAAGGCAGGTGCATGGAGAGCTCTTTCTAACTGAACAACAAACATTTAATTTAGGAAATGCCAGTGTGTCAGTTGCTTGATCCATTTTTTATTAGAAACGTTTGTTGATACTGTATTTTTTTCATCTAAAAAATTCAGGTTTTCAAAAACTGGCATTTTCTTATCAACAAAAATTGCATCAGAAACTCTCCAATTTTACTGTGGGTATGATGTCTAGGGTGCATGTTTAAGAAGGCAATATAAACAAATATAATATAGGAAAAGCAATCTCGCTAGTTATATGCGTATGACTAAAAGTATCTGACTTCTGTGCCATGAGGCAGAAAAGGGCTCTGGTTATTCTTCTTTTGCTACCATTAACCTTGCTGCTGCAGCCACACAATTCAACATCCAGAAGAGAGATGAGCAGTACCATCATTTTCCTGGACAGATGGCAAGGCTGGGTTCTTGGCAAGGATCCTGCAGAGGGAAAAGCAGCAGGATTTGGAGAGAATATATGTGTGAGCGAAGGTAGAAAAGGGAAATGAGGGGGCTTCTGCTGCAGAGAGGTAGAAACCAAGTGAAATAGGAAGTCAAAGAGCCAGAACGGGGATTAATGGTCCAAACTGTGCTCAGGATAAAAGGGGAAATAGCCAGGGAAGGATGGAAGCCCTGACATATTGATCCACAAACTGCAGGGAAAAAAAAGTGATACCTACTGCTTAATAATAGCAGCTCTCGCCTTCATATCTAAGGATTATAAACCTATCTCAGGCCATCTCTGTTAGAGCTCAGCCCTAATCCTTACTGATTCTTGCTTGACTTTTTGCAATTCTGTTTCGCTGCCAAAGTAATAAACAGACAGGGACAAAAGTCTCAGAGCATAGGATTCTGAAACACTTTTGGAAGAAGTTAGCTGTGGGGATCATCACTCAGTCAAAAAAAAAAAAAAAAAAAAAAAAAAAGGACTGCTATTTAACAGTGTGATTGTATCAAAATAGGTCACATCTCTTGCAGGTCTTCAGCAGTCACTTTCCTTACTTTGCCTTTCCATCAAATATCCTAATCAGTTGGTGTTGATGCAAAATGAGTCCCTGGGGAATTTCCAGTAGGATGTTCTCAGGTCTGAACACTGGCCAGTAAATCAGTGTGATTTAATCAGCTGAAGACCTGGTCTCTTTTTGAAATATAGATCAGTCCTTGGGATGCGAGTTTATGTATGATTGCAGACAGGTAAGGGAGCACTATATACACACTAGGAAAAAAAAAACCCAAACCTGATTCCTCCCATTCCTTCTCCAGTCTCACAAGACTGGAAGTAATATTTGCCCTTGCGATTAATGTCCAAAAGAAACTATGGTCATCAGTCATTCTTGAGGGAGGAGTATATCACAGTCCCAGGCTGCAAACCCCTTGCACCTGGAGGAACGTCAGCTCCAGATGTAATTTCTTAGTTCTTTTTTCTGCACTTGTTCAGAAAAATCAAGGCACATATGTGAGTTTTCTAATTTTCTTAATCAGTGACGTGGTAGCTGGAAGCAAAAAGAAGCTTCTTTGTCAGCAAAGACACCACGATTATGTGGTGAGCATGCCAATATATGGTTTTAAAGTGTAAAGTTATGTGTTAATGGCTACAATAATCAACTGTGGCTGCAGAGACTACCAGGAGGCTATCTGGGTCTGGACAACATGAGATTTAAAAATCCAAGTCTGTAGCAGAGCCTACCTTAACAAGAGTTTGCTTTGAACTCTGGATGAAGAGGTGTCTTTCGTTGTGACTTCAGAGAGGAGCGCTGCGTTAAGTGAAAACTAAGGATAAAAACAAGTTTCTCCTGAGACTCTTTTTTTTATTATTAAGAAGTTATTTGATAGGTATGTAACACATGTTCAAAAACTCTCCATGGAGCTTATTAAGCAAGCTATCTGTGCCACTGGTTCTGTATTGGTAGCTGCGAGTGAAATGAAGAGCAAGATATTTGAAAGTCATTGACTTGAAATCGTCTGGTTGAAAGAACTGACTTTCAGCAGTACAGGGATGGCACCTAATGATCGCT
Organism: Falco biarmicus; assembly: GCF_023638135.1. NCBI lineage: Eukaryota > Metazoa > Chordata > Aves > Falconiformes > Falconidae > Falco > Falco biarmicus. The sequence continues at coordinate 63,058,232 of NC_079294.1, read as the reverse complement.
GCCCTGCAGCACAGGCAGGACACGTAGGGCAAAAGTTCAGTGTAAAAATCATCGATTTGCTCTAAAATGCTGCCGAGGTCTCTGGGACAGGACTCATTTATTCACCTTTCTCATGCGGCAGATCGGAAGAAAATTGGTGCTGATGCAGTCCGGATATATTGAGATATGAAGGGAAAAGAAAGCTGAAGCAATTTAGTGCGTTACCAGCAGATCAGATTAATTATTTAACAGAGAAAACATTTTAGTTCAAACCCCTCTGCTACAGAGTCTACTGAACTTAAATCGTTTTACAGTTTCTGGATAATTTCCATTGATCTGTGGTGGGTTTTACGCATTTCTGTGTAGGTGCAGACTGTGTATGTTTTCTTCCACCACAACAAAACACCTACTGTGTAATCTGGTCCTGGAGTCCTGCATTACTTTGCTACAGCAGCACATTGCTCTGTGAAGAGAAGCTCTAATGTTTGGAGATGAGGCATGTGCAATAGCTCACCAATCTGCAGGCGGAGCTGGCCGTGGTATGAGCATGAACGGTTCCGATGTGTTTGATGGAGCTGTCCTGATTTCTGTTGAGTAAGCATCTGGGTGTCCTGCCCTAATGCCATTACGCTTTTTCATACTAGCCCATCCTGAGCACGCTGGGGGAGATTTCTCGTTCCCAGCACTAAAATGCCATTGCCTTATGTGGTGGTGACTTTCACAGCAAAGAGGTTGTGGGCTGAATTTAATGTGCAATCCACCACATTATGCTATGAACTAAGGGACAGAAAGTCCCCCAGACTGTTAAAGGGAGGTTATATCTTAAACCCTGATACTCTATCGGTGCAGATGCTTTAAAGGTCATATCTAAGGCACTATGTGCTGCCACAAGCTGGCACAGTGAGCGTGTAGTGGATGAAACAAGGAACAAGCATCAGTCAAGCAGAATAAACAGCTTTTCTGAAGTTAAGGATGCAGGCTAGCAAGCTGGGTGTTCGTGAGATATAAAGGGGAATGTTTAACAGTAGGAGCTGGAAAGCAATGGCTTAGCAGCACAAAGCTATATAAGGAGGGACAGACTTCACATTCGGATCCCAGAGAAAGGCCATAAAAGGTCAATTTGACAAGCTGAATATGGATAATGAGTTGAGACAGATGGTATAAGAGTATGGTAGCTAATAAATAATGAACAGACTTGCTTCAAGGAGCAAAAGCAGGGAGAAATCACAGCTGAGAGCTTACTCAGAAGGGAGGTGGTGAAGGGGAAAAGAACAAAACCATGGAGGATGGAGGAGAATCACAGCAGGAGGACTGGTGGGAGAGGATTGTCTGGTTTCAAGTGACAGTTTGCTGGAGATGATAATTTACCCAAAGAAAACTTAGAAGTGCATATCCCTGAACTGGAATTTGGCCATCTTATTGAGATTAACAGTCTTTTAGCTGAGAAAATACCAAGGGTCTCTAAACTTTTTCCTGGGTTTCTATTCCCTCTTCTCCTCCTCTCTGACTATCACAGCACCTAAGCAGCCTGCAGTGCTCACTGTTTCCGTGAAAAGCTGGGAAAAGTTCTTAGGTTTGTTTCACACATCCTGACCCAAGATGGTCTGAAACTTCATCTGAGCACTGAAATGGAAGTGCTGAGCACTGTGTCCCATACCCCTGTGGCAGCTGCAGACCAGTAAGCTACGGCCTCCTTCCAGTCTTCACACCCAGCTATCTTTGTCATGGTGACTAAGATAAAAGCGAGCGTTGCTGCCCCGCAAATCTTTTCCTAATGTGGAGCAGAGGCACAAACCCTGACCCAGATACCAAGGAATACTCAGAGATGTGCCAATGTAGATGTAAATCAAGAAGCTTTCCCAAGATCACTGAGGGAAGCCGTATCAGTGCCAAACATCCAGCACATGTTTCTGCTATGTCCTTGTCTTTTCAATATCATAGAGAGCTAGAGTCTTAGAGGCTTTACTGCTTATTAATAAACCATCCTCTCTAACAGCTTTGCACCTGGCAGTATAAACCAATAGGTAATTTAGTGTTGATTCAGAAACAACGGTGCCCTGGTGCCCTTTAATAAGTTTGAGCATTTCTATGTGTATTTGCCCTTGGACAGCTTATTAGGTCTAACCTTACCAGGCTTGGAGGCCCTGACAAGCTCTGAGAGATAAGTGTAAGCAATAACCTTGGAAATAAACTGCCTGCAATTCAGCAAACTGTGCCTGTGTCAGACAGCAAACATGCCTGATTAACTATGAACCGCTTAGCTTATTGGCAAGGATGTGCCTCTAGCTACAAAGGGGACTTTTATTTCATCACACTTGCAACCTGTGTTATTAAATAACAAGCCACTTAATTAACTAATTCATTAATGCATGCCTGTGATGAATAGATTTCCTCCAGTGACGGTCATGAAAGTAGACACAACCCAGAGTGATTTCTAAATACTGCTTTCTTCCAGAAAGGATTTTATTTGAGCAAGTATCTTTACTAAATACCTCATTCTTTCTTCTGCGTCTGGCTAATAGTGCAGTGTTGAGGTCTGCTGCGTGTGTTCATCATCCCCAGCACTCCCTGCTTTTGTCCTTCCCTACTTTCTGCCTTGCTGAAGCCTGAAGCTCCCCCTCTCCTTTGGCTCCATGCAGTCAAGGTGTCTTTAGTGTGTTGTGCCACAAAACCCCTCTTTTCCCAGAGTTAACGTGCTGCTGCGGCCAGGATGCAGTGTCTCATCATCTCGTGTCTCAAATGGGCAATGACTGCAGTGTCTGAGGGACTGAAAAGCATTGTCCGTTATTGTCCGTGACCACCTTCCCATTGCTGGGGGGACCAACAAACCTGCCCACAAACTGGAGACAGACAAACCATTTACTGCGCTTCACAGCAGCCCTTGCAGGGTTATTGTCACCTGTTTTCCACCATAGTATCAGAGTCTGTTAAGAAAGGGCTGTAGCAGAAACTTTTCCAGAGGCTGAGAGATCTCCCTGCTCGGAACCATTCCTGCTATTGGGAACAGCTTTTTCCCAGCTCAGGATGCTCAGGCATCAGTCCCCGCTTGCCAGCTCCAGGGAAATGTACCAAGGTACTGGCCATGCCAGAATTCAGGCTCATTCCAAGAAATCCCCTGTGCTGCAGCCTGTCACAGCCAACCTTATGTTTCCTCCATGCTCCTTAACAGGTTTGAAACTTATGTTTCCCTTTGGAGCTGTTCAAAAATCAAGTCTGAGGAGCGCAGCTACTATGATGCTAAGAGTGGAATCAAACAGGAAGGGTGGTTCTCAAACTAAACTCATCCTCTTTCTTTTTTGCGTGAACGCTCCATTACAATTGTTTTGAGACCACAAGAGCTTTCAAAATTGCAAATACACTGTTCATTATGCACCTTGCCTGTGGAGAAATAAAAGTGCAAGCAGCAGCAGATTTAAAGAGATGTTGACTCTGAGGTTCCTTTCAAGGTTATGTAGCAGGGAAAACACTGGAGCTGTTGCTTTTGCTTCATCCATTTTCATAGCATTTTGATTAGTTTGACCATTTTTTGAATATGAAACACTACTGAGGAGAGCTGAAGTTTGTAACATTTATGATAATTCAACAGATTCCATTATTTGATTGTCAAATTCACTAGTGCATCACATGTATCACTGCAGCACAAACAAAACATACCCACAAAGTGATGTTTTCTTCTGGATGAAGGCAATTTGCAAAGCCTGTCTTAGCTGGGAGACTGTATCTTGAATATCTCAGATTCCCAGATCTTTGAAGAACCTGCTTTTGAAACAAGCATCTTACAGAAAAGCACAAAAATAGATATTTTTTTTTTTATTGACTAGATGCATAAACTAAAATTATCATAGGGCCTGGAATATGTTGGCACTGTCTTAACAGTAACATAAGACCTCACATATACCAACACTACATTTATACTCATATTTTATACCCATATGGAGACATGCAACTCAAAAGAGCCCCTGGCAGGTTTTTTGTGCTGTACAGCAGAAGAGGAGTGTGGCTAATTCAAGCACACGTGGTGGGGCCCCTAACATTATGGGAAGGTGGGTTGCTGGGCAGTGGTTTTTCCCAAGCATCCCATACTCTTTTCTTGTCCCTGCAGGAGTCTTTAGCATGGATATTTGCCACAGCAGCTCATTTATGCAGAGCCTTAAGCTTGGGCAGTATCTTGACAGTGCAAAGTCATGTGGTTCTCAGCTGTGCCATGGGTCACCTACTGTCTCACAGCCTGCTGAAATGAGGTTCGTGCCCCTGATCAATAGGGGAGGAGGAAACCACTGAAACAAGGCGCAGATGCTGCAGGAGCCAAAGAATGAGCAATAGCAACCACAGAGCGTGAGATACAGCAAAGGAGGTAGGACAAGGCACGGGGTGGGAGGGTGGAGGTCAGCAAGGAAAGGAGAGGAGAAGGCATAACAGTAGCTGGAGTCCCCAGCCTTGGAAAGTAATGTTGCCTTGAGACAGTAAAAGGGGAGGTGGGGAAGGAAATTAGGCATTCCACTTCACAGCGGTGAGAAGGCTGTGTCTTTGCCTCCCAAACAGCCTAATAAATTCCTGTGTTCAGGTTGGACATTAATGATGAAAAAGCATCATCTCCCCAAATTAATAGCCACAATACATCATCAAGGTATAGCATCATAGCTCATGTGTACACAGAGAAAAAATCCTCAAAATCACCTGTCGAGGCAGAAGATGGATTTAGTTATTATTTATTGCTTTGTGTGACTCATGCTTGTGGGTAGGGGTGCGACAGTACAGATGGGAGTTACAGTCAAATTGCCATCAGGGTAATTTATGCCAGGAGAGTTGAATTCAGGCTACTTCTGGTTATGTTTTACCTGTAATTTTTCTGTAAAATACGAAAAGGGTAAGAAAACGGTTTGAAAAATGCATGCTTGTGCAGCTATTTGTCAGGACTCAGACAGGTTTGGTTAGAGAAAAGATGGCTTAATGTCTTGGGCAGCATCAAGAACTCTGTACGGATTTGTATTGCCACAAATGGCTCAATTAACCTTAGAGATGACATTTAGTTACTCTTAGGTTTAGTTCCTTGTCTGCAAAATAGCTGTAATAAGTTACTTTATTTACCTATCACAGACTGTGCAGGGAAGACACATATATAACTGAAAAGTGAATCTTGTAACCACTAATGGAGAGCTTAAATGTTCAGCTTTCTGGACTTCAGATTGTCCTTGCCAAAACTGTGACCTTGAAATTATCCTCACAAGGACAGAGTCTCCTATGAATGACCTCCAATGTGCTGTGTCTAACCAAAATCAAGAATACTTCCAGCCTGTTCCATAGTGGTCCTCCCACTCTTCTTATTTCAGCTCTACCCAAAGAGACATGCTAAAGACACTAATAGTCATCAGACACTCTTAAAAACGGAAAGGCAATGGAAAGGGATCCTGAAACTCTGGCATCCTCATGCAGGGAAGCTGCTCTGGCATTCCCAGGGGAAGGGCAGGTACCCTGTGACCCAGGGACTGCTCCTCATTGTCCCTGGTCTAAGCATGCTCCTTCCTGCAGATGCTGAAATGAAGGGAATCCCCCCACCCTCTCCCAAAGCCCAGCCTCTTTGACCCAGCCTGCCAAGGGGCTGTATAGCAGAAATTCCAGCTGCAATCTTGCTGGAAATGAGTTTAATGGAGGAATTTGACTTTTAGCAAGATTCACATACTGAGAAACTCAGCATCTTCCTCCCTGCTGGGAGCTGGGGACAGAGTGTATCCCACTGCTACTGTCACCATGTGCCCTTGTGCATGTCACCAACAGACAGGACTCAAGGCTATGCCTCTTCAGCAGCTGTCTGCTCCCACACAGTTGGCTGGCCTCCACTTCTCCTTAGCTTGCTCGCAAAAACGTTATTTGGCACCGGGACGCCTTCTATCCTTCATGCCTCTCTAAACCTCAGCTGGAGCATGGCTCTTTATGTCAGCAGGCGTATTGTGGGATTGCGGTGGGCAGCTGCACTTGGCCCCATCTGAGGATTTCATCTGTCAGCATGTTATTATCCAGCTTCCAGTCCACGTCCTGACACGCTGAGACCAATCCTTGCCAGGCTCCTCAGGGCCACTTTGACTGCCCGTCCTTTTGACTGTCAGTTTGATAGTCTTGAGATTTAGGAGAGCTGGCCGTGCTCTCTGTGCTGCAGAGTCAGGCACAACAGGCCTTAAAGAGCATGTAAAGTTGCTCTTGAAAAGCATGCTAGGGACTGCCTGCCAGGATTTGGGCTTCAAGTACACCTGTTGCAAACTGTCCCCACAGCAGCATCCCTCCACCTGGCTTCTGGTGAGCAGATGAGTGGGATCAGAGAGCACGGGCTTTCCTCTAGCTCCTGCTTTCCCCAGTACTCATAGGGGAACTCCTGAATTTGGCAGAGTCTGCAGCCCGGTGCAGCCTGAAATGTGTTGATCGCACTTACTCCTACTGCTGGTACTGTTTATCCCCACCTCGCTTCAGAGATCACGTCCTGCACTGCTGCGCAGAGCTCTGTTGTCGTTCCTCCCTTCAACCCCAAGTCAGTTGGCAACGCTCCTGTGAGACGCCTTCTCGGGACCGGGTGAAGTCACCCACTGGTGGATGGCACTGGTGGCCTAAGTGGCTTCCAGATCAGCAGGCACCTGAGCCCTCCGTTGGGTGGAAGGGAAGAGCAGGTTGGTGAGGGGTGTCCTGGCAGTATCTGCCTGCCTTACGCCTTGTGTGAGCTCGGTTTTCAAGCAATGCTCTGGGACGTGAAAAATATTTCTTGCAACAGGGAAGAAAAGGAAAAAAAATCAGTCTCTTTGTCCTAAAAATGTAAATGAGAGGGACTTGCAGTCTCATAATAGGAGACAAAGGGACATTCAGGGAATTTGAAAGGCAAGAGGCTGAAATCCTGCACAAGGAAAGCCCTACCTACACAGTCACCTGTGGGGCTCCTGGGAATAAAAGGCAAGGTCTTGGCAGCACTGAAAGCAGAGACTAGATGTATGTAAGGGAAAGGAAAACATGAGTTCCATTTGAGTTTCTACAACCTTCTTTTCTACTGGGAGAAATAAGTTTTTCCTCTGCAAGACATCTGCAAGACATCAGGTAAACATCAAGAGAACTTTACGCTGGTGTAGGCTATTCTGTAACTATCCACTGAGGAGCTTCTTACATGTATTTACTGGTGCCCACTGTGAGAGAGGGGATCCGAGGCTAGAGGGTTCCCTGGGTGGTCGATCCTGGGAAGCAGTAACAAGGCGGCTGTGAAGTGGCTTTCCCTTGACCGGCTACATTGGGACTGTTTACACAGAAATGACACCAGAAGATAGTGTTATCACAGCAAATGGCTTCTGCTCCCGAGGGGGAAGACAGAAGTACGGTCTATCACACCCTGAATAAATCCAAGATAAAATAAATTCAAGACTTTTGCTAGGAGCAGGAATCCTGGATAATATACGGGAGAAGGCAGGCAAGAAATGGAGTGTGAGAGCAAGTGTCCTCCAGGTGATGAGCCTGGGGGGATTAGCTGGCACATTTCAAGGGGATACCAAATACTTCAAGGCAGATCATGCTGGTGCCTCTTCAGGGGAAAGAGGGTAGAATATCCCAGGTGAAGAAAGTAGCAAGAAGGAGGTGATGTTAAAAGTTATTTATCAAAGCGTAACATCAGACTTACTTGATGGGTAGCCGGGGAATGGCCCGCAGGTGGCGGGTGGATATCAAGGCTTTCATCTTACCCAGATGGGCTAGGGAGAAAGACGAATGCAAAATTTGCTGGTGGTTGAAAAATCTTTGTGGTTACCCAGGAATAAGCAGCGAGAGCACCGAAGCCCACAGTGCCAAGCCTGCAGTAACAGATCCTGTCACTGCAAGCTAATCAGGAGCAAGAGCTGACCAGTTGATCCCTTGCTTGCCTGAGATCCCTGGAGGGCAGTGACAGCAGGAAGACAACTAGGGACCTATGATTAACACATCAGGTTTGGACATTTTATATAGAAAGCGCTCTCTCTGCAACAGAAATTTTTGTAGGGCTCTGTGTGACTGCTCTCTCTGCCTCTATTTCCCGTTTTGGGAGTGGGATAGAGTGCTGTCTGCCTCCCAGGTATGCTGTGGGATACCTAGGGACAGAAGCAGGCAATGCTGTATCTCAGCTGGACGAGGGCAGCCAAAAGGCTGTTGCTTGGGAAAACCGGTACTCTTGTGCTGTAGAGGAGGTGGGTTTTCAGGGCTGTAGAGCTGGTGCTTCGCCTGAGCACTAAATTCACTCGTTAACTTTCTCCTGCAAGGCGCAGATATGAGGAATCCAGGTAATGAATATGGAATGAGGACAGCTCTGAGTCTCTACAGTTCCTGCGTGCGTGAGAACCACAAACGGATCTACTGATGGGTGCAGAGCTGTGAGCAAAAGGCATTGACGTGCCTGTTGTGTTTTACGCTCGGTGCTGGAAGAGGGCCAAGCTTCTGCTCAACGGTAAATGGGTTTGCTGCTGCAATTGGGATGAGATGGGGTTTAAAACTGGTCTGTGGAAGGATCTTTTATTTCCGAATAGAATACATTTCTCACTTCCCTGTAGAGAAGCAGAGGATCGGACATGCCCTGGGCAGTGGAGGCTTCCACAGTTACTGATGAACTATGGCTGGGGCTGCATCCTGCCCAGACCTCCTCGCTTTGCAGCGCTGGCGCCAGACTGTCTCGGTTTTGACTGTGACAGAGTTAATTTTCTTCTCAGTAGCTGGTACTGTTCTGTGTTTTGGATTTTATATGAGAATAATGTTGATAGCACACTGGTTTTAGTTGTTACTAAGTAATGTTTATACTAAGTCAAGGACTTTTTCATTTCTCAGGCCGTGCAAGCGAGCAGGCTGGAGGGGCACAAGAAATCAGGAGAGGACATAGCCAGGACAGCTGACCCAACTAGCCAAAGGGATATTCCATACCATAGAATATCATGCTGGGTGTATAAATCGGGGGGAGTTGGCAGGGATCAGCCGATCGTTGCTCGACGTCCATCTGGGCATCAGTCGGCAGGCAATGAGCCATTGTGCTATGCATCACTGGGGTGTTTTTAGCCTTTTGGATTTTATTCCTTTCTCCCTCTCTCTCCTTATTACAATTGTTGTTGTTATTATTGTAATAATATTTTATTTTAATTACTGAATTGTTCTTATCTCAACCCATGAGTTTTACCTTTTCCCCTGAATCTCCTCCCCGTCACTCTGGGGGTGAGTGGGGGTGACCCGGTGGCTGCTGGTGCTTAGTGCCCAGCTGGGGTTAAACCACAGCACAGAACTTCCTCCAGTGGAGGCACTCGTGGGCCATGACTGCCTCAACATGACACGTGGATGCTCACAGCTCACTGCTTTCCATTGTCGTGCACTGCTGTACAAGTCTGTTCACCACCACGCAGGATCCAGGTACAATATTTTTTCCACAGGGCCAGAGAGCTAAAAAGAAGCCGACCCACAGTACACCTCCAAACTAACCCCAGCCAGATACACATCCTCCAGGTAAGGCATTTGGCCCATCATGGTTTTTTTGGTTTTAGTAAGACCATAACTTTTGTAAAAGTTGGTGTCTAAAAGCAGTGTCCGTCCTCTACGGAGTGCAGGTGACACCTTTCCCTGCTTCCTGAGTGTCACCCGCCCAGCTGTCCTCATGAGGATTCTCTTTCCAAGGCTGGTGGAGATCCAGGCTCTGCAGGAGGTCTCTGTTCAACACCAGCTGCACAGTGCCTGAATTTGGGGTACCAGAGCTTGATGCAAAGTAGAGAAGATTGCAGACATTTCCTGTTTGCAAGCGATGTGCCTGGAACTTTTACTGTGAGATGAGCAGGATTTTCTCTGGGAAGTAACTCCACCTGATCTCTTACAAATTAGTCTCCTCACTCGTTAGAAGCTGAGCAAATGTTTCTCTCCAGGGGGTCCCCGATCTGCTGCTCTGAGTCTGACTGGTACAAAGTCTGGGGGAACTCCCCTGTGGTCGGACGTGGGTGGCCAGCACAAATGTGCTCCTCAGCACAGTGACTGCAAAACATAGCAGGGCTTGGTGAACCCAAATTCATCCCAGATATTTGACCCAACATGATCCCAAGGGTGCCTCAGTGCGGTTCCTACAGACCAACAGCCACTTCTGCCCAGCTCATTCAGGGTACCCACCCCTCCCAGAGAGCCAGCCCAAGGTCCCACAGCCCCCAGCCCGGGCAGAGAATTTTTGCCTGACTTTTCTTTCTGCTTCTCCCACCTTGTGTGCTTTGCAGAAGGGAAGTGTTGCCTGTGGTCTCTGCAGCAAGGGGTTCCCCTGCAGCATGACATCATGCAGAGAGCTCCCTTGGCTCATGGACAGCTCTGATTTCTTCTGGTAGAGTAACCCTGGCTGCCAAGTGAAGGCAAAACTGCTGATCCTTCTGTACAGCACCCCCAGCACCTGCCCCCAGCCACAGATTAGATCCTTCTTAGAGCTGTTTTAACGCCAACCTGACAAATCATTTGCTGTGCTGCTACAGATGGTTGAGGCACGACTGACTTTCTCTGCTGGGAAGTGGCGAACCTTTCCTGCCCTTCCTGGCTCTGTCATTCTGGGTGATTTATTTTTTTTAGCACATTCAATATACTTTGGAGGGACTTGCTAGCCACATCGGCTCGTGCTGCTGGTCTATGCATCCCTGAGCTCTGGGATGCTGCTGAGCAGTATCTAATAGTTCAAAGGATTCTAAAAATCATCTGTGCTTTACCTGCTGTATGAGGCTGTGTGGAGAGAATATGGAGAATCCAAAGCAGCCCCCTGAGCTGATCGACTCAGAAGGGTAAGATCAGAGGATATTTAATTAGGTTCCTAATTACAGTGGTTATTAGCAGTCATAAAATCACCTGGGTTAAGATCGCAATGTGAACTGCAGATTTCAGAGATATGTACTGCATAGATAAACATTATTCCTTTGGCTTGATACCAACTGGAAGAACAGCAAGCTGCACTGTCAATGACTGAAGATTTCTGATGTGTGTCATTTGTTCTTTCCACAATAAAAGCAACATAAAGAAATCACAGAGTTGGATTCAAATACCAGCCAAGACCCACAGTGTTTCAGTTGTAAAGTAAATTTAAAATAAGAAAAAAAAAAAGCACCATCGGAAAGCCCACATCTTACTTGAAGACACACAAACTTACCTCTATTTTCTGCATCCCTTCTAAAAATACAGCTCTGCTGATTGGAACAGGCATTGTTTCTTCCACATGATTCTGACTAAGAGAGCCCAGCAAATGGGGAATCTACTAGAAACAAGTGGAAAAACCTTGAATATTAAAAAAAAAAAAATCAGTCTGAAGCATTTTCTGCTCCTTGCTTGTCTGTTTCATCTAGGCAGATAAAGCAGGGAGAAAGGGTCAAAAAATGGTCTCATTTTATATGAAAAAAAGAGATGCTAATAAACTTTTCCTTCATATTAGTCAATATATTTTTTTCAAAATTCACTAGGTTTTCCCCAAGGATTCAGAATTCTGCAGTAGGTTCGATCATTTTCAGTGAAAAAAGACAAAAGGAAACATTTGCTTCCCGAGCATTTCTGATTCGTCCAGAACTGATCTTTTTCTTTTGAGAATAGAATGTTTGGATGAACGTTCTTTGACCAGAGGGAAGGAGCATGGTCTCTGAAGAGAGATGAGAAGCTTCTCTTTTACACTAATCCATTGGCTTCCTTGGACAGTGTAAATAGACCATCCATACTGTTCAGCTGGACCCAGCTGTGCTAAGAGCAGGGGAAGAGAAAAGGGATGGAAAAAACGCTCCAAATTCAACATCAGTGCAAGAACAAGGAGAATGTCAACTGGCTGGGAAGACATTTCAACTGGGCATAAAAAGAAAGTTTCTAAGCAATCAAGGAGTCATAAAACCCCACCCTGTCTACTTCCCAAACAGAGCTGGCTACGTTTGCATGGGGAATATACCAGGGGAGCAAGCTGGAAAGCTGCATTGCTACTGATCTATTCCCAGTCACACCAGATGAGAGCTCAGCTTGGCCAGGTGCTGGGGCATTTGCAGCAGATGTGAAAGCCTGAAATGCAAATTGATGTCAAAGTTTAGGCAAAGCTTCCCAACAGCAATATTTCTGTGGCTGAAGGACAGGACCTCAAAGGGAAAGACAGAAACCTCATCACTGGGGTTCCTGAAAAAATCAAAGACAAACTGCTGGGAAGTATCCTGTGAGCACGAGCCCCGCGCTGACCGTACGGCTGATCCAGATGTAAGAGACCTTGCTTTAACCCTTCCATGAATTAAAAATGGAAAAGACAGCAGAGCATGGCTGGTAAGTTGGTAGTTATGGGCTACCACCTCGTGTAGGGTTTGAGGAGCAGCTTGTTTTCTACATCGGCCCAATGGCAGGTAGATTGAGAACCAGCTGGTGGCTCCTGCATGTGCCTGACTGCTGGCAGGCTCTGAAAGAGCATCCAAATGCCACCCAGCATTAAGGGGATAAGGCCAAGGCTGCCAGGGGAGGTAAATCCAGGGAGCTTCCTCTGTTTGTGTGTTTTTTCTTGAGTCATTGCGGCTTTTGCAGTTGAGGAGCCATTCACTGCAGGCAGAGCAGAGTGCAGCAAGCCTCGGGGAGTGTCGGGACTCATGAAATATAGATAGGAGCTAGGCAGGCTCCTGGAGCTGGGTAAACACATGCATGGTAATTGGCTCTGTCTTCAGGCAAGAAATGTTTTGCATAAGGTTGGATGCAGAAAGGGCTTGTTCAGTAAACTTTGATATGCACGTTTGACTCAGCAATTACTGAGGAGAAAAAAACAAAAACTCTCCTCTGTGTTCAGTAACTGAGCAGTAACTGAACAAGCAACTCCGTTTTTCACCCTTTCTCCCATTTCACTCCACCTTTCTTCCATCACCCACTCAGAAGATGTTATCTCCAATGCCCTTTAGAAAGCGCATCTGATGAAAGCAGACACAGCACAGGCGCAATATCCTGATCCAAACCATTTACAGTCTCCATAGCACCCCCAAAGAAAACATCTGTCTACCTGGAACCAGCCGGAAACGAAGAGTTGCTGATGCACAGATCCTGGCATGGAGACAAGCCAACGGCTAAATGGTTACTATTGTAAGGAACATTTGTTAACAGCTCTTTTCCAGCTGCAAGGGCAGGCACTCTCACTGGGATGCTGAGTGCACGCAAACCTGAATGGTCGTCTCCCTGTGAAATTACTAAAGGCTTCATGGATCCTATCTGTCCTTTGCACGTGAGCTGGATCCTGAGAGATCTCTGCCTTTATGTATGTGCTTTAACCGTGCATGGCTGGTCAGAGCAAGCATCTGCTTTTGCAACCACAGGAAAGGAATTATTTCTAGACACCTCTCAGGAGCCTCTCGTGCTTAACTAGATCTCCCTCGCTTGAAGCAAGCAAGATTCCCCTTCCTAGTGGGAAGATGAAACCTGAATGACCACCTCTGGCAAGGCAAAGACGATCCAGACATGAGCAAGCAGGGCCAGATGGATGCAAAAATGAAGCCATGTAGGAAGACTCCGCACTGAAATTTCACATAGGTTGAATCTCATGATGGAACCTCACAGTGGAAATAGCCATAGCATCTCCTGCTCACTCATTTTGAAATGGATCTTGAAAAATATTTCTGCTAACAGGGGGGAATGAAATTCACCCCAATCCCACTCAGCTCCAAGCTGCATTTGTGGTCAAATTAGCAATGCTGTTTTGCCAGCATCCTATATTCGGCCACTAATTAACTCAGCAGCCGCTGCCAGAGTTAATCAAGGAAGCAGCTCCATTATCTCCTGTACTCCCACAGGGTAGGGATCGACCAGCTGCCACCACCAGCCCACTGTAAAGACAGGGTGAGGAGCTGCTTGTTTTGCTGCCGTTGAAAGGCCACTGAAGCTCCCCGGCAGGGAGGTGGATGTCCCCGAGCCCAGCACTGTCCCTCCTGCAGTCGTCCCCCTGCGATAGCCTTTCCCATCCAAAAGAGAACCCTCCACGGTGAGGGCCTCCCATGCACTTTGAACTGAAAGAAAGGAGGAAAGAAAGCAAGGAAGAAACTGAACACCAGCTAGACTTGCTAATTGGAAGGAGACAAAAGTTGTCTCTTGTCATTCAGGTGCCACAGCCTCTGAGGGAGTTAAAGAGCTCGTTTTGGTGAGAGCAGCAGGTTGTGCACAGCAGGGCTCAGCTTCTGCCCCAGCTGCTGCCCTCACAAAGCATCAGAAGGGGAAAATACTCTTAGTCAGCCAGTCCTGGGCCAGGAGGATGCACAGGAGATCAAGACCCCTGGGAAACATCTGTTCTGAGCTGAACGGATTGCCTGGGAAGCCTTATTGCAACTTTTTGGGATTGGTGTTATTTCCCACTTGGTGTGGGACATAGATGTAACAGATCGTGTTTTCTTCCTTACATGCCACACGCTTCTGCTGAGCCACGTGGTCTCAGATGTTGTAAGCCTGCCAAAACCGTGGTATTGTTTCATAGCAGGTATGAGGAAGCAAAACCCAACAATGGTTAATTAAAGAATTACTATCAGTATGCATTTTACTGTACACTGTTTGGACATGGACATGGAAATTCTGGATGCTTTTTAATCAAATGTCACATCTAAATCTAGTAGGAATAAAAATCTGTTCCAGAATTTGATTTTTAAATGTCAAAGGAAATATTTTGTTTTGGAAGTCTTCCAGATGGAATACTTCCCAGTGCAAAGACAACTTTTTTATAACAATTGGGAAACAATAATTGAAACTGAACAGCTACATTAGATGTTCTGAAAGAACAAAAAATATGCAAAAATTATATCAAATTACTTTCACCATGAACACACATCCCATTCTAATAACACTAGCCCGTATTTTTGATTTCAAATATGTTATGCATCAGAACCTCAGGACTGTAGATTAATCCAGATTTGCTGAGCTGACAATCCATCCATCCCGCAGCCCTGTTGTAATCATGTTCTTCTAATCAAGTACAATTAACGATTGTCACATAACACCATTAAAAAGCACTTACAAAGTGATCAATGGCTACTGCAAGCTGAACTGATTAGTGTAATTTTTTAAATCAAGTTTCAATTAGCTCTAAAGAATAATGAAAATGTGAACAGTAAATTCTGCTGCAGACACACCACCTTAGTCTGAACAAGAAAGATAAATATGATCCCTTTTCCCTGACCATTGGAAAAAAAGAGCTGCTAAATTCCTTGTTTGGTTTAGCAAATCCTGTCCAGTTCACTAAGGCTGCAAGTAAGCAAAGCTTACTTTGCTTGGACATTTACTCACAGGAGTTTCTACAGGTCTCCTCTGCTATAGGATGTTACCATCAAAACCTAGAAATATTTAGTAAAATTATGGCAGATTTGACTGAAATTGTAGATGAAAATGACCAGAAACCCATTTTAAGTGATGATTATATATTAAAACAAATACAGTCCAATGAAAGGACTAAATTCCTCCTGCGGGAAGGGTGGAAACACTTTCTGTGCCCCAAACTCTGCGTGAACCAGTGGGACCAGCACCATGCACCCAGCTTGCCCTTTTCCCCAGGCTGGATGGCCACTCTGCCTGCTGGGTGGCTTGCACTTGGATGGCAGACTATCCAGCATCTGTGCAACATTGAAATCAAATGGATAACTATTCTCTGGATATATTTATACTTAACCAGAGGAGAGAGATTTTGCAAAATTTCCCCTTGGTCACAGGACAGAAGATTTGACTTTCCAGTCTGAACACTCAGATAATGAAGGGAACTTTCTTTTCCGGCTCAAAGGTCTGAGTGCTCCAAGTGACTAAATGCCTGGGGCCAAGCCCTTCTGCCCTGCCTGCGGTGACATTCCCTGCAGCACACAGCCCACAGAGACACCCAGATCTCTGCATCCTCACTGGGGCCAGATGCAGGAAAGAAGCAATTTTGTACAAACCCATGAAAGCACAAACAAGCGTTACTAGTGATTTTGGGACTTCCATGGGTGAATCCAACACCCTGGTTATCCAAAAGCTCAGGGGGTGACTGGAAATCTGTAGGACTCACGGATGGGGACCCTGAAGGCTTGCCCATTTGGTGGTCTGTCAGGAAGGCACCGAGCCATTAAAGTTCAGGATGCTCCTGACTGTGTGCAGCTAACAAGCTGGAAAATGCCTTCCACATCCTCACAGAAGATGAAAGTGCAGCCGTGGGCCTGGCTGGAGAGCAGAAAAACGGTCAGTTTTTCTACTTTCACAGGAAAGCAACTCTTCTTATCAGTATTTGAGATTTGGCTGTGCCACTAGTCAGTGAAGGACCTTCTTCCTCCACCCTTGGCTTCCTTCTGCTGCTGCTTAGGTACCTCAAGGTCTCTGGTGCCTGATTTTTCATAGAGCTCTCCTGTTGTCTATAAGCAGCTTCCCAGAAACATCAACCCTTTTCATCTCTTCCTCCACCCACTTTTGGCCCCTAGCCGTAATCCCAGCTCTCCTCCTGCCTCTGCCTAACCCTATAACCCACCGCAAAGGCCTTCTCCCTCCCCTCTCTGCCTGCCTCTCCATCCATCACTGTCTCTCCCAGGGTGCCAGGGGTGTGTGGGAGGTGAGCCTGCAGCAAGGCTGCTGTGTGAACATGCAAGCCTCAGGTGTTAGCTCCCATCACAACCAGCCTTTGAGCCCCCGCAACAGTCTCTGAATGCCACAGGGTCTCTCTGAGAACTCAGCCTGACCCCATCTGCAATATCCCCCCTCCCTGAGCTCTCCCACACCTTGGCCCCCAAAAGGAGTAACCCAAACCCACATCCTAACGGTGCTTTTACGTTAAAACCCACAAAGCTATTTTTGGTCTGTTTACGGTCAACTGTATTTAAACCGAGACTAATTGCACCAGCACAAACTTGTCCTCGTGTAACTTCATTTTCATCCAGACAGAAGCTTTCAAGCAACAGCAACCAAACCCTTTCAATATTTAATCAGCTGCATGGCCTGAAACAGTGAGGACTGGCAGCAGCTGCCTGGCACAGAGCTTGCGGGGGGGTGAGTGCTCCCATCCTCACCGAGCCTCTCTCCATCCTGAGCATTTGCCTCCTTCACAAACTTGCTGCAGTAGAAAGCCAAACAGAAGCCCCATTTCAGCCTGCTGCTTTAGCCCCAGCAGCCTTCAAAGAGCATGGCTTCGAAGCATCTTACTTTTCATTCCTCTCTTCCAACTTCTCAGCTGACTTCCAGGTGTAAATCTTACTTGCTTTCCTACTGATGGCTGGGAAACTGCTGTGCTCAGCACCCCGTAATTGTAAGTCAGCAGGACTGGAGCACTCTCCCACTCCTTTCTGGTTTTAAAGCAGGCAAGCTGTAAATCTCAGCTACAGACAAGGCTCTGCAGAACTTGCATGGGGCGGGGGGGAGCACAGGGTGGCAAATTCAGTTTTTTCCTAATTTTTCCTCATTCCCTTAGTGCCTGTCCTATGTTTGTCAGGAGGATCAGAGAGGTTGAAAGGACATCATCCTCCAGTGGGCTGGCTCCGCAGCATTCAGCACAGACTCTTTTAGCCACTGGGCTGAAGGAGGGTTGCTTTAAAATAAAGCCTTTAGCAGGAGCCCCAAAGTGACCTGCTTTAGCCAGTGGCTATACCTGGCTTTTCAAAAATGTGTCAAAATACCAAATGCCTTCTGCTCAGAAACGGTCCATGAGCATTTCTGACAAGAGCCCTTGAGTTCTGCCCCTCCCCATCCCGTTGCAGCCCCCCAGCAGCCCAGCGAGGCTCTGGCTTCTGCCTTCTCCATCCCCTGCTGCTGGACACCCTGCCCTGAAGGTGCCCATGTTGCCCTACACCCATGGGCACCGTGCCCGCCACGACCACAGCAAAGGCAGCTTCTCTGATGATTTGCAGTGTCTGAGTTCTTAAGAACAAAAAACCCTGTCTTGCTAACATTATAAAATAGATACTAATAACCAACCCTAAATACCCTTACCTAAAAGAAGAAAAAAAGAGCCAAAAGCATATTCAATTTGTGATAAATAATAAATACAAGATTAATTAAAAATACTCTGCTCTGAATTCCAGTTCTCTGGCTCTGAGAATGCAAAAGGGATTCCCCATGTTCCCAGGGGTGGCCAGACATCAGAGCATCGCCGCAGTCCCCAGAGGGCTAATGAATGGCAGCGATGATGGCAGGACACATGTGCCAGCCCCACTGGAAATGGGCTCCACGCTCATTTCATGCTGGTCACAGCTAGCCTTGGCTCACCAGGGAGGCTCAGCCTCCACCAAGCCTGGCAACGCTGGGTCTATATCACAAGTGAAAAGGCTCCTCAGGTCCTGAATGCCAGGAAAGTTCGGTTAATCACCAACAGCAGCTACACATCAGAAGAAACCACTGGGATTTCTCAGTTGGGACCTGTGTATAAATCATTTAACATCTCATCTACGCATGCTCATAACCGATGCACAGTACATCCCTGCCATGAGACAGCCCTGCTAAAACACCTGTGAATTTGGGCTGTGAGTGCATGTGGCATGGGGGGCTGCAGAAGGACGAGGACAAATGTATCCCCCCAAGAATAGAATCATAGAATCGTTTAGTTTGGAAAAGACTTGAGATTGTCAAGTCCAGCCATTAACCCAGCACTTCCAAGGCCACCAACTAAACCATGTCCCTGAGCACTTCATCTTTTTTAAACATGTTTTTTTTAAACACCTCCAGGGGTGGGGATTCCACCACTTCTCTGGGCAGCCTGTCCCAGTGCTTGAGCACCCTCTCAGTGAAGAGATTTTTCCTAATCCCCAATCTAAACCTCCCCCGGCACAACCTGAGGCCATTTCTTCTTGTCTTATCACTTGTGACCTGGGAGAAGAGACCGACCCCCCTCGCTGCAGCCCCTTGCAGCAGCTGTGGGGAGCGATAAGGTCCCCCCTGAGCCCCCTCCTCTCCAGGCTGACCCCCCCCAGCCCCCCCAGCCGCTCCCCATGGTTCTTGTGCCCCAGCCCCTTCCCCAGCCCCTGCCCGGCTCTGGACACGCTGCAGCCCCTCAGTGTCCCCCCTGCAGTGAGGGCCCAGTGCTGACCCCAGGATTCAAGAAGTGGCTGATCTCACTAGTGTCCACTCTGAGCTTCAGTGGAAGTAGGCGACAGGAATTTGGGTCAGGTTTTCTCCCTTGCAGTTGGCTGAAAGCATTTGAAAACCAGATCCTGGTTGTTGCAGAGCTTTGTAAAAAGCCCCCACCTCTTTTGGCCCTAAGCAGCCATGAGCCCAAATCACTCTCTCTTCCCTCCCACGTCTTCTGAGGCAGACAGAACCCTGGCCCCACCTGTACAGAGAGCAGAATGGTCACTTTTTGTGTTTATTACATTAGAGGTGCCATATCCCTCATAGTAGCCCATGTATCTTTTATTCTGGTATAAATCCAGAGGAATTTTGCTTATTTTACTGGATTTACAGCCCTGAGACTAAAATCAGGATCCACCCATCCATGATAGCTTGTAAATCTAAAAGAGCTTTTATCCATCAGTGTGAGCGTCCAGTGCAATAGATCTTCTGTGCCAAGTGCAGCTGGAGAAGTATTTTTGCATACTTCCATTCTTGTCCCCCAAGCCTCGCTAATCCCTCAATCACCCTCGTGGAGGCAGCCAATTCAATCTGCCTCATGTTCTGGCTGTGCTAATCCCCCTGGGAATGTGCCTCAGAGGAGGATGGTAGCTGCCAACCTAGATGTCATCAGGCTTCTTTGAGGACCACCGCTACTTGTAGGACTGCTACATAAATGAAGTTCCTCAAAGAAGCCACCACCACCACCACCTCTGTGGAGGTTTTCTCCGAGTGCCAAAGCAGAGAGGAGACACCAGGAGCATCGCAAATGCCCAAGGAGGGCATGGGTATGAGCTCAGGGAGTCAGGAACCTGTAAACTGCCATAATTAGAGCAGTTAAAGCCAGCAAAGCTGCAGCAACCTGACCACCTGCCATAAAGGGCAAGAGAAATGTCCCATGGAGGAGGCAGGTGTTTCCCTGCTGCCTGGAGGGATGTGGTGGGAGCAGTCCCTCAGACGTGGCTGTGACCTCAGCAGAGGACCAGCCATCAGCCCACCACTGCAGTGTCAGAGCTCAGCCCTCGAGAGTAGGAGGGGTGTAAAACATACATGTCACACGCAGGAGCAGATTGGCTCCCATAGCACTTTCTCCATGGTCAAGAATCTCCCGCAGGGATTTTACTCACCCTCCCACATTTAAAAAAAAAAAAACAGCAGGGATCATCTCCAAGCAAAGAATGGGAAACTGTCCACCTCGCAGTGGTGCCCAGGGCCCTGCTGGGTAGAAATACCAGAGCTGCCTTGTCCTGAGGACACCACTCTTCTCACCCTCTGTCAGTTTGGGAGGATGGGAGGCCAGGGAGACAGCTGTGCTGGCAGCACGGTGGGAGCCAGAACTCGAACAAATCCATCCATCACCCAGTTGGGAGCAGATGAATTCCAGCTTCCTGCAAAGCCATCTCCCACAAGAGCTGCCATGAATCACAGCAAAACACCAGGTTTAACTGGAAACACTGAATCATCCAGAACCAGCTGCTGCACAGTCCTGCAGCATCTCCTGTAGGAGCCAGCCCAGCATCAGCTGGCCACAGCCCTCGCACGAGAGCGCTGGGCTCTCTCCTAGGCAGGACAACGATGACTGTGAAGCAGGAGCTAGGAGAGGGCATCTCTTACATGGTTGTGCTCATGCATGGCCCATCATGAGCAGTTTTTTCAGTCAAAAGGATCACTTTGGGGCTCACATACTGCTTTCCATTCTTTCCCAGAATCTCTACTGTTGAATATAACATATTCTGCTCTCTTGGCTGCTACGTGCTACCTAAAGGACAGCTGCTTTCTGCCATGGGTGGGCAATCCCCCTGATTATAGAACCTTCTCATTATAGAAAATGCACACCAGGCATGAGTGACTGTCATATAAGCTGAGCTAAGCCAGGTCATGACACCCCAAATATCTGGAACACAGTCTACACGGCTGTCACGGCTGTGGGAGCTATCCTGCTGATGCCCACTCTTAAATGTTGGGAGAAGAAAACACAGCTGAGTACATCTCAGCACATCCAGCTTTTTTTTTTTTTTTTGTGGGAGGTGGGCGGCATCTTATAAAGCACAATCAATATCTATATCTTATCTATATAAGGGTACAGATAGATCCAAGCTGGTTAGCCATAGCGTAGTTCTGGTCTGGAAGGCATGCTGGCCATAGGAGTGCTTATTATTTGGAAATGGTAATTTAGATTATGGGCCAGGACTAGTTCCCATTTGGATGGGTGGGTAGAGGCATCTTGGTCTGTACCTGGCTTCTATTGGCTAGTTCTTCTGTTGCCTGGGTCTTGGCCTTGAAGAGATAGTCAACAGCCCTACTCACTGTCTCCATGTCACAAATTTGTAGAACTCTATCATGTCCCTCTGTATCTATAATCATATCTGCAGAAAACATCTCTGAAAACCTGCAGGCCCTCCACTTCAATGAGGCAGATTAAAATACCACAAAGTACTCTCACATTCCAGCCACCTCCAAGCAAGAAAAGCCTTACTTTCTTCTTCCTCCCTGGCATTAAGGCAGTCAAAAACATGCCCAGATGAGGTGAGCTATGTCACCTTAGATGCGGGAGAGTCTACAATGTCTAATCATAAGATTGCCTAGGACAGTACCAAAAAAAGAGAAGATTTATCCTCAAAGTAGCCTGAAGTTCCTGGCTCCCTTGCCCTGGCTTAATTCTCTTTCGTAAGAGTTCTTCCCCCTCTTTTAACCCAAGTCCTCTTTTGAATTCAATCCAGCCCAGGGAATTTGCAAGGTCATCTTGTTCCCCTCTTCCTTCTCTCTCCAACACCAGTGTGTTTCTACTGACATAAACGTGATCACAAAGTCGTGACTGCACGGGAAGAACAAACAGGCTGAGCAGATGGGTTGTGCGGGAGGAAGCCCTCATTTAAAACGCAAATAGCTGGTGGTAATTTAGCAGATGTGGTAAGAAAAATCTAGAGAGACAAGCAAGAGGTGACTGGATTCCAATTCCAAGTTTCCCTGGCAAGGAAAGTTTCATCTTCCATCTCCTGGATTACCTTGTCCTGAAGACATAATGACACTGATGCCAAGTGTCTTCATAGGAATGATCTGCAGTATTTTTCACTTAGGATCTCATATGACTCCCTGCCCTTACCAAATGTTTTGGTTTTTTTTTTTCACAAGAGAAATCCATCTTTCATATCCCAAACGTCCATGAGAAGACTAAACTTCAACTGGAAGTCATAACATTCATTAATTCTGTAGTACATTCAATTCTCTTTCCATCCAGAGTCAAAGACTTTAGGATCTGTCCTTCACTTCCCCAGCATCAAATCAGTGTCTCTCAGGAAATATCTTTGGGATGCTATAAAAATCTGTATATCTAGCATATTGCAATATTCATTTGGCCCTAGAATTTTGTCTTGGCAGACATACCGAAATTACCACAGATGGGTATGAGGATTTTCTCTTTATAAATATTACAGAGCCATTAATTAAACAGGGGAAATTAACCTAGTGCTGGAGGCAGCACTACAGCAGGGACCAGGAAAGCAGAGTCACCACTGGCCAGTACCTCAGACTGAATGTGGGAGAAAAGTCAAGTGCACACCAGCACAAAGCTGACAGCAAAAGTACTCTGACATCAACATTCCTGCAAGCTTTAGAAGATAATTTAACTAGAAAAACAATGTATAGAAGCTTCTATCGCTCAGAAGTGTTTTTCTAGGAAACATGGAATGAAGGATTTCTGAGTTTTTGAAAGAAACCAAGATATTTTGGTTAAAGGAAGCAAAAGCTGTCTTCTCCAAGAAGATTTCATCACAGATACAATCATCAGCGCCCCCCCCCCAAGACAACAAACATGGCAATTCCCACAGTCTCGCTTTCTCGTATGGTGCTGGGATCTAGTCACGCAAAGCCCCTTCCACTTTCCTGTGTTCACTTCACCCACTGATTGTCAGATGCAGATTTGGTACAAAAGATTGTCATGCTGAAACACACATGAAACAAAAATCCAAGCCAAAACTCACTGCTTAGGAGAGGAGGATGTTTTTCTTTAGATTTACAGTAACTGGTGCTTGAGACTTCAGGGTTGCTCTAGAATTAGTGCAATAACCAGAGTGTCCCACTCGAAGTGGCACAGTATCTAACATCAAAGAGTAGGAAATGTATGAATTTTTAGCAAGTGGAGGTTTCTGTATGAATACATCATGAGAGGAATATTTTTATAAACAAATCATCTCTGAAATGTTCTTCAGGAGTAATTTTTAACGCAGCCTGTCATAAATGAATCCAGAAATAATTTGTTTTGGTATTCCCAAACCAAATTTTGCAGCAGTTTTTGGGTGGAACACAGGTCTGTCAAGAGGGTCATAGCTTTGTACCTGCCAGCAAATTGCCAGAGCTTTACCACTGTATTTTTCCTTTGATTTTTTGTCATCAGAGGTATGTTATGTACAGACCTTTGCAGACTCGATACAGACAGATTGCAAAGGCTGCTCTTGGGTTTATTATTTCCTGATCCTCTTTGAAGAAGGGCCCTAAATTCATCCCCAGTGTAAGAGCTTTGCAATCACTCCACTTAGAAGCAGGACACCCATTTTGAGAGCCCTGTGAGATAAACCAACCCACAAACCTCACATTTAGGGTAAAAGCCAATGTCCAGGACATCAGATAGCTCACAGTCCCAACACTGTAGTCCAGCTATACCCTCGTCCTTCCAAGCATCTTTATATGCATCTCAATATCAGCTATTCACAGAACTTAGGGGACCAGTTTCAGGGTAAAATGCAGTTAGCCTTCATGATGGATATTATAGTTTATCAGCTAGAAAAGCTGAGGGGCTTTATGCAAATTGAGGGGCAAGAATTCATGAATGACCTTCCAAAGCTCCTGCAGTAAAGAGCATAGGGCAGAAAAAGCAGCATTCGGGTAGCAGCTCACCTAGGACTACCCCACGGAGAGTATCACTGATGCTTGGTCATGAGCTTCAAATGTGCCCCAGACCAAGCTGGAAATCATGTAGGAAAAAAAGATACAGAGTGGGCGATGAAGCTGCATGTGAGTGAAAGCAGCTCCAACTGCCCAGACACACACACACATTGTCTGATCTGATCGGCTCCCAACCTCTCGCTAATAGTAATTAAATTGCTTTGATGAGCACTGACCCCTGGAAAAGCTTCAGTACAAACTGAATGGGCTTCATTGTTTTTTTCTGTCTCTTTTTCAGCTCCCCTCCTTTTGCTTTTTACCCCCTTAAGCCTTACTGCTTTTGCATCCGGACTGATTGCCCAGAGAGGGACCAAAGAGAAAAGCATCGCTTACCAGAACTAGGAAATATTTCACCACAGCCGTTCACCAGCCATTTCCCCTCTTTCTAGCCCCTGGAGCTGCTTCTGAAAGGGTCACCCCTTTCTGCTAGGATGTCACAAGCCGGAGATTAGAAGTAAATGCTCTGCAAGCCAAGCCGATCATCCCACTGCGCCTGCATCCAGGTACTGAAGCACAATCAATGGAAAAGTCCATCAGCCAGCAGAAAACACAGGCGCACGCACACACACACACACTCCAGCCACAAAGCAATGGGAGTGGAGGGAGGCTGGAGGGAGAGCAGATGGGAGGGGGGTGGCTGGGGAACCAGGCAGCGGAGATGCTAACGTGACAGATGTGTTGACTTTAAGTTGAACAGGAAATTGAGGATGTGCGACACGGGGAGGAAAGACACTAGCTCATGTTAAAGGAGAAGACTTTCCCTGGTCTTTCCCTTCATTGCTTTCCCTCTTCCACTCCCATCCAGGCTGTCTCTGGTGATTTTTAGCTCTAACCTCACACACAGAAACAAGCCTGGGTTGCACTGACTCTGCCTGTGTGTCTGGGCAAGGCAGGAGCTGCAGGGCCAGGCAAGGTATTTCCCATCCGAGCAGTGAGTTGGGAGACCAGTCATTTATTCCCCCTTCAACTCAGTCTCCCCTGAAGTTATTTAAATGGCATCCTCTAGATGATGTGAGTAAAAGTGGGAACGTTGAACAGCATGACAAGGCTTTCAATTTGTCCCAGGTCTGGGCAGGGGAAAATACAATAGGTTTTAAATCCCGATTTAAGTTATGTAGGATAAGCAGCACAGAGTAGAATAAATTGATTTAAAGGCAAGAAAAATAAAGTGCCTTGGTGCTCTTAACTTCCCCATGAGCAAACCTGACTTTTCAGCAGTTCAGACAAGGGTGGCCAGGGTGAGTCTGAGGGGTGGCAGCTGTGCTTTTAGGGTTAGCATCCAGGGGGATACAGCTCCACGACAAGGTGACAGGGTGTCCAGGCAGCAGTAAAATGTGAAGGGAATTAAAGAAATCGTAATCCTGCACCGATTTCTTAGTTAAAGCCTGGAAAGCTAAGTGAAGGAAGACAAACTATACCAACTTGGAGAGAGAGCCCAGCTTCTAGAGATTAGGGGAGGAAAAAGAGTGGCCCCACCACAAACCCAGACACAGAAAATCAGCAGTGCCAGCTATCTCGGTCTCCCAGACAAGGACGCTGTTCCTGCTTCACAAGCAGATCCCACACACGCTTTTTCTGTTGCCTTCAGTACCAAGAGGAAGAGTGCCTTTAGCATCCCTGCAGAGCTGGGTGGTAGCCACAGCCACAGCCTGGCATGGCACAGCCGAGCCTTTCTCATTCTTCTCCCCACCAAAGCTTGGTCCCAAGACCCACTTGCAAGGGTGACAAGAACGTTTCCTCTATGGCATGTGTGAGTCCCCAGGGTGAGATTAGTGACAGGGCTCCTTTTTTCCAGCAGCTGTGGACTAGGTGAAGGACAGAAATCTGTCCTCTTTATGCACAGGGCACTTGCTCCATAACTGTGAAATATCCAGGTTTTGGTGCAATTCAGCCTGCTTCCCCCCTCACACCCCACCCACCTCCCCGCAACCCTCACTGTCCCTGAGTTGTGTCATTGGCCTCCATTCAACATTTTAATGGATTATCGACAGTGATCCAGTCGCACTCCAAATAGATGAACCTGACTTGCATGGCCAGAATTGCATCTGCAGAGCCAGCCCAAGCAGGTGGGTCTGGAGCACCTTCTCAGATGTATCGGCTGCAGCTCAAAAAGCATCCCTTTTTCTGGTTAGAGAAACAGCTTGAAAAAGTCTGGCAAGGATATTACACTTTGGAAAACTGCTGCTTTGGGTCTCTAGTCCCTCCTCCTACCTGCTGCCGCACTCCCTCACCTCCACAATTATTTATAAAGCTCTGTGTTCTTTCCTAATCGGGATGCCATAATGTTCCCTTTTGCCTTGCACGTCACTCGTGTGTCACTCTGCGTCTGGGCCCGCAGTGACCTCTTGGAGCGAGCGCTTGGCAAGGCTGGCAGCAGCCAAATGAGTCATCAGCAACCTGCCCGCACCTCCCTCCCTCTGGCCATTGCCCCCCCTGGCTCCCCCCCAGCCCACCGGCAGCAGGGCTGGCCTGGGGGGGGTTTAAAGCAGTCTAATCCCCAGGCTGGATAATTCACAGAAAGAGGATTACCCATTCTGTGCAGAGCCCTTACTTAAATATAGACCAGCCTTCCCCTTGCATCGCAGGAGACATTTTCCCTGCACTGCTGCTCTGTCCCACCTTGGGGGGTTAACCCTGCTCTCCCCCAAACCTGGGACAACCCGGTTTTAACCCATAGAGTTATGGTGCAATAAAATCAGGGTTAGTAAAGCAGAGGCAAGACTGTAGCTCTGTGAAAGCCAGCAGGATTGTGGCAGACATTCGCAGAAGCATATTTTCTCCCTAATAAGTGCCAAGCTCCTTTGGTGGGGTCAGGGCACATACTGTATTACTGTATGTTTGAAAACCAGTGTCACGGTCCTGAACTACAGAGCCTGACAGCAGCGCATCAGGAGGGCCGAAGGGTAAGTGCTAAACTCAGATAATCCCACGGCAGGTTGCAGCAGCCCGCCCTGGGGAGCTGGGCATGGCGACCTGGCTCTGCTGAAAAGGAAAAGCAATAAGTAACACGTTACCTTCCCAGCTTGCCCTCGCGGAACGAGGGATAAAGTTGGGAGCTGCAGAAGATATCCCTGATGGATTCAGCAGCTTCTCAGCAGACCACGCTTCTCTCCTCACCCTCCTCTCATTTTCCAATCTGTCATCTTCCTCCTCCCCCCTGGCCCAGATGGTGAAGTAAGGTCTGACACAGCCACCACAGGCTCCTCTTTCCTACAACATCTCTTTTTTTTTTTTTTTTTGCTGTTAAAGTCCTTATGGGACTTTTAGTCACCGTAACATTAAAGCGTTCATTAGCACAGGAGTAATTCCATAATCTTTTCAGAAGAGAACAATTTCGGAGGTTCAGCTCATGATCTGGAAAATCAATTTGCCGACTTGACAAGGCAGGAAGAGGATTTTCAAGGCTGGCTTTTGGCTTCCCCAGCAGGGCTGTCAGCAGCCCTGGGACTTTGTGGCGAGGCCAGGAGAAGGCCACCCACAACAGCTTTGAGCAGAGGAGGGTGGCACCCAGAGCAGGCAAGGAAAGAGTTGGGCTCATGCTGCACCAAGTGCAGGCTATGCCTCAAAAACCAGACCTGCCTCACCAAGTTTTGCCCAGCAGCGTGCTGTATGGGTGGCACAGCTTCACCACAGATCATGAGGTATTTTCCTGGGTTTTTTTCATCTCTCCTACTTCATTTCACCCAAAGCAATGCTCCCAGCTCAGAGGTTATTA
This sequence comes from Falco biarmicus, assembly GCF_023638135.1. NCBI lineage: Eukaryota > Metazoa > Chordata > Aves > Falconiformes > Falconidae > Falco > Falco biarmicus. The sequence continues at coordinate 63,030,586 of NC_079294.1, read as the reverse complement.
CAAGCAAGAAAGGGGTATATTTTCAGCATCCTGCCTTTTCCCTGCAGGTACAGGCTGGATCAGTTCCTGTTTTGAAGTTAAACACATGCACCCCATGTACCAAACACCAGCTCATGTACTCTTATTCTCATGGGATTTTTCACATTTGCTTTGACTACACTTTCAGAAGCTGGTGCCCACACGCTGCCTACAGACAAGCAGCCAGATTTGCAGAGATCATCTGTATGTGCAAGGCTGACTTCTGGGGAGCATCCAGCTGTGCACGTGCAGGTTGGGGGCTGTATCAGAACCTGGCACAAAGAGGTATAAAAACTGGGCTTCCACCCCTGGCTCAGCCCCCTTGTTGTCAGGTACCAGTGAGTTTCATTCAAAGATGTTCTGGAACATAAATGGGCGCAAATAGCACAGCTGCTTCATGGGGCAGACCTCTCATGACTGGGCAAACTGGACAGGCAGGCTGTCTCCCGTCGGCTGCTTTCTGGGTCTTGCTTTGATGCTCTGGGAGGGTTCCCTCAGCACTCGCATGACACATTTGCAAAATCGTGTCAGGAAAGCAAAGGTGTCATTGCAGATCTGATCCCCACCTGAGTTCAGCTAATATCAGTGGACATGCCCTGAAGAGGGGATGCATCAGGAGCTAACTAGGACCTCGGGGAGCTCGAGACCCGGGGCCCCTGTGTAGGTGACTGCTGCCTGTGGCAGCTCTCTTGCAGGGGAGGGAGGTATTCCCGTGTCCCCCTCTTTCTGCTGGGGGGTGGAAGAAGGCTTTTCCATTGGGAAGCAGAATCAGAAGCAGCCCTGGACGGTGTTCCCACTCCTTTCTCCAGGTTTTCATGTAGGACAGGGCAATCTGACCATGGGCATAGTGAAGCGTTAGGGCCACACGTCATTTAGGGCAGGGGCACTAAGATGTATTTCCAAATGAGGAGGAGACATCTGGCTCAGTCCTTTCAGCCAGGCATGATCACTGCAGCATTATTGTACACTCAATATCTAGCTAAGAAAGCCAGAGAATTAACCCTTTTCCTCTCTCTTCCCCCAAATAATAACACTAGAGAGCCAGAGGAGTCATGAAACAGCAGTTTTCATGCCATGTCAGACACATGATTTTTACTCTCACCCTACCTGAAATTCCTGCTGTGGCTCTTCGTGGCAGGAGACCCCTTTTAAGCTCTAATACGTGTTTACGAGTGCCTGACCTAAACCCAGCGAGTGTTCCCTGCGGTGCACACGGGGCACCACACTGCTCCTCACCTACACATTATAACCATCAGGTTGTTACTCTCTTCTTTTCCTGAGAAAAGGTCATCCCTGACCAGTAATATCCTTATGAACCCCATTCCCACCCACCATTCTTAATGGGGTTTTGGTGTTATAGATCATATTACTGCAGTTTGACACATGTAATGAAAATTTCCTTTGAACAACACCTGTCCTCTAAAAGAAAAATAGTCCCTGCAGAGACGGACGCCTGGATGTGTTACAGGATGTGCTATAGGCATGCACACACGCACGGAAACTTCTCACCAGAGAAACCAGGTCCTGCTACAGCCACCGCTCAGAGACCCAGCCCCGCCAGCCCCTAAAATCATCACTTTCTCTCTGTGCCTTCATTTAACGCTGCCTAACACAGGTGACTAACTGCAGCTTTAGCTGCATTTAAGCTCTCCTGGAGACTGGGGAGGATAACGAAGGGAGGACAATCAAAATGGGTGCTGACAGTGTGGTAACCAGCGGGGGAGACGGGGCCGGGGTGCGTGCAGGTACCAGCACACCCCCCCAGCCCTGGGGTGCCACCACCTACACAGGCATGCACAGCTCCCATGCGGACACGGCTGCCCCTCTCCCTTCTTCCCCCCAGCCCACTGCAAGCTGGACACGCACCAGGAGCACGCTTTTAAGAATTGCTTCAGCCCGAGTTACAACTCTTAGGCACAGCAGCTCCTCTGCAGAGAGCCAGGGCAGCCAGGCAGCGCAGCAGGGCCAGTTTAAATCGCTGCTCCGCTCGCCCCTGCTCTGACCTCTCCAACCTCAACAAGCGAGCAGAGTCCCTGACAGTCCCCACCGATTCATCCCAACTCAGACACCGACTCCACACCCTTGAGCATCCCCTTTTCCACGGCATCTTTTGTTTTAGTTTTTTACAGGGAGCTTTCCCGTGCCCCTAGAGCTGCCTCAGCACCTGCCCAGCGCTCGGCACCGAGACCCCACATGCTGCCAGCCCTCCAGCAACTGCTTCTCCCCCTTTTCCAAAGAAGCAGAGGGAGCGACTGTCTCTTACCTGGGGCTCCCCAAGTTGCCGGCGGTGCTGCCTGCGCGGCGCAGCGTGGCGTGCGGTGCAGCGATGCTCCGCGCTGGCATCTCTCTAGCAGTGATGCAGTCCTGCCAGGCGCAGCATGCCAATGATGCAGCCCTGGGGATCCCAGCCGAGGGAGCCCAGGGCTGGGAGGGAGCCCAGTGCTGCCTGTCTTACCTGCATCCCTGCCTCCCCCACCCTGGCCGCAAAGCGTGCGGGGAGGGAGTGTGCGGAGGCAGCCAGAGAGAAGGGGAGAACGCGAGAAGCTGCACAGCAGGCAAAGAGAGAGAGAGGCAAAGCTTGTGTAATTTCATCACAGTAATAAAATCCAGCCTAGTGCTAAACATTGCAGCTCTCTAGTAGAGTTCTCCATGCAACGAAGGAGGATTTTATTCTGTTAGGGCTTTTTTTTTTTTTTTTTTAAATGTTTCTAGCTGTAAGCAGAAGGGAATCCCAGCATGACTGGTTATTATGCTGGCATCCTTCATCTCTCCACTTTATATATTAGACCATTGCTACGTTTGAGACCCCTCTCCCTGTTGTGGCTAAAGGGCAAGGCTAGGGAAAATGCCATGTTTCAGGGATAATCCTACTGTGGGATAAGTCTGTTCTATTTAAAAATCCCCTTGCGTTTATAATTTGGGAGTCCACTGCCAGGAGAGAAGTAGCAGCAAGAAAAACCCTACTGTCCATACAATTTTATACTTACAAGAGACCATGTGGACACAACAGTGGGGAATGTAGTCTGCCATGGAAATCCATCCACGATCATTTTGTATTATTAGAAGAGATAACCAGATAACACAAGGAGGTGTCTTACTGAGGAACAAAGCACTCAGCTCCTAACTATTAAGAAAGCATTGCCAGCGGACACGGTGAGGATGTCCACACCCTGCAACATCTCTCCATGCAGAGAAATACCCAAACTACCCAGATAATGGCAGCAATAAAGATTTGCACTAGCAGCTTTCCATTGCTGCTTCTAATAACCTATAACCAAATAGGAATATGGAGACACAGGCTTCTCAAAAGGGAAACAGAGATTAATTTTCAGCATTAACTCCTTGCACTTGTTAAAGGGATAGAACAAAGTAGTGAAACCAAAAATCCAGCCACTCATCCTGGCTCCGTCAGCCACTAACATCTAGAAAGCTACTTTCACACTCTGTGCCCCAGTTTCCTCACCTGTAAAGCGGTGCTAGTGCTACTGGTCTCTCCAGGCTATATAAGCACTAGGAAATATAACTTCTTTACTTGTCTCCAAGGCCCCTCCAGACACACACTCTGCCTTTACCTCTCTGTCCTGTATTTTATAACCTGCTCCCCTCAGCTCACCTGATTTGAATCTCCAGCTCAGGTGTGTTCGTAATTGTTGACAGCATTGAAAATTGGGCCTGGAAAGTCTCTCTTTATCTAATTCTTTGCTGGTACAGTTCCTGTGACTGCATGGTGGCACCACTTCCACAGCAAAAATGTGGTAGCTAATTAATTTAAATTTTTTCACATCCACTCATTTAAAAATTGGAACTCAGATTTGAAGTTCAGCTTTATCCCTCCTAGTGTGATACATTAGTTTAATTGCATTTTGGTTTTGGTACAGCGCACTGATTGCTTTGATGTGGGAACACTTTAGAAGTCAAATTGTTATCAGTACTCCTGTCATCTATAGGGCAAGTATCAAGGCTTTGGCAAAACTAAAAAGCAAGCCAGTCTGTCACCGTGCCACTGAGTACCACTTTGCTTGTCTGTCACTCTTCCTCTGAGCTCTCCAGCTCATTAATACTTCAAATTCTTCAGATCACAGTAACTCTATTTGCATGTGTCAGATCTACTGCACCTTGCATGGGTCACGCTCAGAAAGCGCAGCACGGTTCATAATTGCGTTTCCCCAGAGAGGGCTTTGGGGCAGTCCTGGAGATGTTCTCCAAGCTCCATTGCCGCTGCTATCGGAAGAAGGTTGCTCTGCCCCATGTCATCTTTCATTGCATATGGGATTGCAAGCGAGGGAAGATGTGGCAGACTAGCCAAACGAGCACCCCAACGTCCCTGCTGGGCTTTTCTCAATTCCCAGAAAACTCCCTGCATCCACTTTGCTTACTGTTTTCTATGCAGGATAGGTCTAGCTTGAGTAAATTTGATTTAAATCTCACTGTAGGATCAACAGGGAGGGAGGCAATAAATCTGGGAGATGTCCTTTACCATTGCGTTGTGATTATCAGCATTTTTAATTACCTCTGCACCCTAGGCACAACTGTGAAACTCTGTTAATCACTGCTGGCTGTATCCAGGTACCTCAGAGAAAGAAGAACCATTTTCCACAGTGCCATATGGTGCCAGCAGGGAACCTGATCCTCACAGGCTGCCTGACATTGAAGGCAGCAGGGCAGGGAGGCCTAATATCTTTCTATTTTAAAAAGCACGTTGATGAAATCTGCAGCAATCCAACTGTTTCAGAGTTGCAAGAAGTAAATGGCAGACAAAGCTGAGCTGCAAAGAACAAGGACCTGGCGAAGAGATGGAGAAAATGATACAAACTCTCCTACTGCAAGGAAATAGGTGTCTGTGTAAGGGTTAATCGCACAAGTATACATATGAACATGGTTACACAGACAGGCAAAGGGGGGTTGATGTAGCCCTATATATAGCTCACAGAGCAGCCCCAGACCTCCTGGGCAGGGGGGTGGGATGGGAGATCTGGCCCAGCTGTGTGAGTGCAGCAGAGCCCCACAGCCATAATCACTCCATTCTCCTCTTTTATCCCGCCTGCAGCATCAGGACTTGCACAAACAGGACACCAGGAACCCTTGCACGCTGGTGCAGAGCCAGGCAGCCCCGAGTACCCTCCTTCAGCAGTGCTCAGGCGCTGTTGGGAAGGCGCACAAGGGAAACTGAAGCAAAGCAAGAAGTTAAGTGGGGCTGGAGCTCTGATGGCTTGCAGGCTCTCAAATGAGAGGAAGATAATTAGAAGAAAAGTATGACTCTGAAAACACACAATGCATATTTCATGGCTCTGCCAGAGCAATCACTTACACGCCAGGGCGCTTGCCCTCAAAGGTACTCTGCATCACAGGGTGCTGAGAGATGGGCAGATGCTCAGGGCAGGGCTTTCTGGCATGGTTTTCAGGGTTCCCTCCCCACATGGGCATTCATACGTGTGTGTGGGTACAGACACTCACACGCACTCTCACATGTCCCTCTCCAGCCCTGAGCCCTCTTTCACGATCTGCACAGGGAGCCCCAGCCGAGCAGCGACACGGGCCCCCATGCACAGGAGTGTGACAGCACGTGCTCCCGCACCCTGGCCCCAGAGATGTCCTTGTCCAAACAGGAGCCAGGAGAAGCCAGTTTCAATGTCCAGCAGGTGTTGAACAACTCTGAGGGGTGTCACAGCAAATCCTTGAGCTGACAGGGCTTGAGGCTGGGGGCTGCAGTGTGGTGCCACAGGAGCTGCACATTGCTACCTCTCTGAGGCGTGCGGTGCCAGCAGGCTGGTGTCTGCTGCTCTCCACTGGTGACAGTCATCAATCTAGAAACAGCCCTCACCTCCCCCTCCCTCCACCACTTCTGCTAATGTAACTTTACTTAGGAAAGCCAGAATCCGTCATTAATAGAAGGGAGAGTCCCAGGCAATGTTTGATTGCATTTACTGTTATACCCAGTAAGTGGCATTAGTAATACGGATAATGAATACAACGTAAAAAAGCTGTACAAAAGTGAAGTCTAATTATTGGTATTGCTGCTTGTTTGCTGGCAGACGTAGGTAAAAAGCATATGGAAAAAATCTGGATATCAATAAAATAGCTGTCAGTCCTCTGAGCTGCAGGTCTTGCTGCAAAGGGATTACGTTGCCAAGACCGACAAACAAATCAGGAGGACACAGCATCCAGCAAGGAGTGAAGCCGGGCTGCACTGCATCGGGGGACCGAGCGGCTGCCTGCTTTGGGGAGGTGCCCAGCTCAAACCGGGGCAGCCAGGCTTTTACACTCGACACACTGCAGCGTGAAATCATGCTGGAGGCACGGTCTGGATCTGTGAAAGCTTTCCATGCCCATGGTTCAGTTGGGGTATGCGGATATGTACACACACACACATACCTGCTGGATGGGGCACGTTACGCAGGGCTGGTCAGGAGCAGAAAAAGATGCTGTAATACTTGCAGCATGCGACTTGCCACCCACATCGCTAACGTGCTGCACAGAAATGTTAAAAGGAGAGATGAGTTACTGAAACTTGGAGAAATGGGGGGGAAAAAAATCCCAGCGCATTTTATATTTTCCACTGAAATTCTGAGCTTGTCTGACTAAGGCTCTGTTTAATGAAAGCAAAATAATACTTTTTTTACTAAAATTAACCTGTCACTTTCTGCTTGACACAAGCTCCTGATTATTGCAGCAACCCAAACAGCTGCACAGTCGGCAGCTCGAGGAGGACCGGGGAATCCCAGCACAACCTGTGCTCCGGGGCACCAGCCCCGTGGCCGCCTCAGCGAGGCGATTCCGCAGAGTACGGGCTGCAAAACACCACCTACATTTGTGTCCTCTGAACCAAAGGGGCTCCCGAACCACCTAAAACCACCTAAAACCCACACGACGCCACTGACACTGAGATTTCAGGGCAAAATTACAGTTGCTGAGGAAATATCAATTTACTTGAACTGGAAATGTGAGCTGGAGAGGCTGTACCACACTAATAAAACAGAAAATGAGCATTATAGTAAGCACTTATCTGAAAACTATTTGTGGCACAGAAGCTTCAGTTTTCCAAAGAGCCACTGCTCTTAAAAGGTACTGCTGCTGCGTGCTGTGACAGGCCAGGAGTTGTGATGTCAGATGACATCCATCAGCAGCATCACTGCCTGTAAATGGTTGAACGTAAAGGGATGAGAGTGCTTAAATTTCTCCAATCCAGCAGAAACCATTCCGTAAGACAGGCCTAAGCAGAAAAGCGCAGGTACGTCGGCAGGTCCTGGTGCAAAGGCCAGGCTAATGAGGGCGGCAGGACCTGTGCTGACAGCGCGGCACCTGCTCAAGCGTAGCATGTTGCTGTCTCATGCAAATCTCTGCTGAAGGCAAAGCCCCACCTAACAGCTGCATCCTCCAGGATCACCTTCAACATTTTTTTTTCTCTTTTTCTAATGGTTCTGTTGGTCTAGGTTTAAAATCCCAAGTGCAAGTGCAGTGAACCATTAAAGAGCAGTTCACACATCTCTTGCTTCCCTGTTTTCATCTTTTGAAACAGAGGAATATATTGTCAGGTTAACTCTTGAGTTTGCAGAGCTCTAAGGCATTAGGCAGAATTTATTTGTGTGGAAAGGATGAATGGTTCCCTACATGTTAAGAGCACAATCAGTGACAAAATTCTCGGCATTAATATTTAACGTCCTTTGTTATGTGCATGCCTGACTTATTCAGGGAGGGCTGAGTCAGGAGATCAGAAGCTGCTGGGAATTGAATAAGCATTATTTGTGGGAGTTCTCTGAGTGGAAAGCAGAGAGCAGAAAAGACATTGTTTTTATGTGTGGTAACTCAATTGTCAAGAAACTGTGCATTTATGTGTAGTGTATAATACATGCAAGAAATTACTGCAATGGCGCTCTGTGGCTTTTTTCACCACATGATTTCTTTAATGTTATTGCCTGCTATCTCTCGCCCTGTGTGCATACATAGGTATTAATTGTATGAGAAATGAAAGGGAAAATCTAACAGACTAAAACCAGCGTACATCCCCTGCAAAGTCATGATTATTCCTGTAACAGTAGGACATAGAAAACTCAGAGAAACAGCAGCCCCTGAGGAGCAGGCATTGTACAGCACAGTCACTTCAGACTCACATCTTTTATTCAGATTTCCTGTGAGTTAGACAACTAAGTACATTGAGAATGTGAATCCTAAATCATTAATATTTCTTCTTCTATGTGTATATGTACACACAAACATATTTATTCTGTATGTTACATTAAAGAAATATTAATCTTAAATCTGTCCTTCCTATGTACCCATCGTGATACAGCTTTCATAGACGGTTCCATCCTGCTCCCCTGTACAGAACAGGTATCAGCATTGTCAGTGGGCTTTCCAGGTATCAGCGCTATGGCTATTTTTCAACGTAAATTGCCCATAAATGCTATATTTGAAAAGCCTTTCCATATTTCCATGATTACTCTGTAACTACGTGAAATTGTCTACAGCACTTATTTCACCTGAGCAATTTTCAGGAACTCTCTGTTAGATGTGGACATCTAAGGGTGTAAGAAAATGTGCTATTTTACATTACTGAGAAATCAAATACAACCCTGTAATTCCAGATGCGAAGAGACAGAGGAAGGTGGAGTTCAGGTTTCATTTCTTCTTACTCATCTGGAAAAGCCTTTTTTCTTGAAGCTATGCTTTCTGGGCAATTTCCTTGAGGGAAGCAGAGGGGCCTCTCTGTTTCAAGGGAAAAAAGGAACATTGAGATTTTCAAACAAAAATCACGTTAGCCATTTAATCATGTCTTTGACTCACACCCGAAACAGAAGGTTGCTCTAAGCGGTATCAGAAAGGACTTTAATGATTTTAATGTGCCACTGGGCTTCATCTGCATCCTGGGCATCCCAGCAGCCAGAAGCCTCACTGGGCAGAAAGCACCACAGCCAGCCTGCTTTCCAGTAATGCAACTGGAGGGGGAAAGGGATGGGGAGATATTTGCACAGGATTCAGCTGAAAAGTGCATGAAAATGGAATGACTGATGATCCTAGAAATGTTTCACATATTTGCACCGCTGGCTTATAACTTCGTGAAATTATCTAACACCATCGAGGCTTGTCACGAACCGGTTGTGCCTGCACTTGGACAGAGACTAGATATAAAAAGGGAGAGAAAGGGGGAAATTTCCCTGAGCAGAAGTGAAGAAGAGGTGGAGGAAAGCAGAGAAAAGCATCAATATGAAGCCACAAGGCTGGAGTGAGGAGTAGCGGGTGCTGGCCCAGGCGGCTACAGCGGGCACCTGCCCTTAGCAGGTGGCAGCAAGTGAGCCGGGATGGATGTGGATGCAAAGGATGCTGCTGTGTGCCCAGGGCATCCGTGGTACGGCACGGGGAATTCAGGTCTCCTGATAACTTCTGTCCACCAGAAAAAAAGGTAAAAAGAAAAAAAAATAAAATGAAACCACAAAATCGACAGATCACTTAGCATAAAAAACCGAGATAGCAGCTAGGTGATGTGCTGGAAGCATTACATTTATTTTTTTTTATTTTATAGCTATTGCATTAGCTCTGTCCTAGCATCCAGGTATCGCAGTCCCCTGAGAAGCTGTGTTTTCCTTCACAAAGGCCTCTAGGTGAGCTCTGGGGTATAGTGTGTGCTGAGGTCAGCCCCTGCCTCAGCTTGGCTCGTATTTCGAATGCAACGTTCCTGTTTGGACCAGACTCATTGGTGCAGGTGGGGACGCAAGTATTCGGTTGCAATCCTGGGCCAGCACATAAGCTACTTTCAAGAAGAAAAGGGAGGAGACTTGCTTCCCTACTTTTAGCCTGCCTTTGGTATAATATTAATGTCATTTACTATTAATGTTACATATAAATAAACATGAGGAACCATCCATATCCACAAATGCCATTCCTGTTAGCTGCACGTCCTTCAGAGAACTGCTCAGGTGCAACACTTCATTTGTTGCTCTCCAAAGCCCCATGATTAACTGACCATTCCCCAAACTGTGTTCCCTCTCTCCTCAGGATCCAGCTGGATGCCAGTTGCATGTCCATGTGCGCCTTGCAACAGGAATGTCATTAGCAGGGATTAGATAGACTCCTCCTTTCACCCAGCCCCCAGGGTAAAACAAAAAGGAAATCCACAAGCTTTTGGTTTTGTAAAATGCGTGATGGCTCTTTATTAGAGCTAATGAAGAAAACACACAGTTTGGGGGCTATGTGACTCATGCTTATACCCCCCCAGCTCCGTGTAAAACCAGTGTCAGAAGCTCTCATCAGACAGTGTGACAGGTCAGCATATGACCACAAACACCACTGCCAAGACACACAGGGTTTGATCTTCTCAGTATGGATGGGCACACAGGCTTGCTCAACGGTGATAAAGACGCTTTTGTCTTATCCAGCTGGAAACAGGACTGCTTGGATACCCCATGAGAAAGCTGGCTCTCATGTGATTTCCAGACCATGTTTTTCATATCACAAAATCATAGAATCACAGCATGGTTTGGGTCAGAAGGAACCTTAAAGACCATCTCGTTCCACCCACCACCATGGCAGGGACACCTCCCGCTGGCCCAGGCTGCTCCCAGCCCCATCCAGCCTGGCACTGAGCACTGTCAGGGACGGGGCACCCACAGCTGCTCTCACCACCATAACAGAAAAGAATTTCCTCCTAATATTTAACCTAAACCTGCCCTCTTTCAGCTCAGCGCCACCCCCCTTGTCCTGTCACACATGCCTTTGTAAGAAGCCCCTCTCCAGCTCTCTTGCCGGCCCCTTTAGGTGCTGGAAAGTCTCCTTAGAGCCTTCTCTTCTCCAGGCTGCACAACCCCAACTCTCTCAGCCTGTCTTCAGAGGAGACATATTCCAGCCTTCTGTTCATCTTCATGGCCCTCCTCTAGACTTACTTCAACAAGTCCATGTCCTTTCTATGTTGAGGACCCCAGAGCTGAAGGCAGGTCTCCAGGTGGAGTCCCACAAGAGTGAAGCAGAGGGGGAGAATGGCCTCCCTCACCCTGCTGGCCACGCTTCTCCTGATGCGGCCTAGGGTATGGTAGGCTTCCTGGGCTGCAAGCATGTGTTGTTGGGTCATGTTGGGCTTTGTAGAGGAATGAAGCTGGGTTAATTAACATTGATAATATACAGCTGTGGGCTGGCTTCAGGGGCAGGGGGGTGGCTGATGTAGATAAAGTGCAAGTGTGGCTGGTTCTGTTAAGGGGTTGGGCAGCCAAGGAAGAGGGAACAGCCGAGGAAGAGAGAGGAGAAAGAAGCAGAGAGAAGACAGAGTGTGAGAACATGACTGCACCATGGATGAGGAGAGACTAGGAGAAGGCAGCAGAGGGACTGGCATGAAGAGTCTGTTGGTATGAGATGGTAAAATAAACCTTGTTGCAGCTGGCTAGTTTGGAGAGTGCTGGGACAGGACATTTTGTCAACCAACAGCCCAAGTGTTTCTTCTCAGGACTGCTCTCAATCCATGGTCCACCCAGCCTGTATTTGTGCTTGGGATTGTCCCAATCCATGCCCAGGACCTTGCACTTGGCCTTGTTGAACTTCCTGAGGTTTGCACGGGCCCATTTCTCAAGCCTGTCAAAGTCCCTCTATGGCATCCCTTCCCTCCAGCGTGTTGACTGCGCTACACAGCCTGGTGGTGTTGGCAGACTTGGTGAGGGTGTACACAATCCCAGTGTTCATGTCACTGAGAAAGATGTTGAACGGTGCTGGTCCCCATACCAACCCTTGAGGAATGCCACTTTTCACTGGTCTCCATTTGTCACGGGTGTCCTCTTGGAGATTGAGCCATGTACAGCAACTCGTTAGCCTGAAATGACATTAGAGATAGTGCCCTGTCTGGCTCTGAGCTTCTGGGTCATCCATTGGTTTTTGGCTCCTGGCCCAAGCTGACAGTCCACTGTCAAATGTCACTGGGAGAGCACTCGGGGTGACCAGGGCTCCACGTCATGTAGATGGCTTCTCTAAAAATAGCTGTGCAGCACCACTGTAGAACAACAACCAGGCACTTGTGCTTAGTGCAAAACACAGAGCTTGAACTGTTAAGCAATATGCAGAAACCTAAACATGGTAGCTGATAGACACCCGAGTACCAGTTGAACTAGAGAGACTCAGTATCTTCTATCAGTAGGTAAAACACAAGATCTTCCAAGGAATCGGAGACTTTGAGCTTCTTTTGGTGAGCCCTTATCTGATCCCCAGCTCAAACCTTTCCTTCCTCCTGTGTATGGACCAGAAGCAAGCTCTTCCAGAAGCTACAGCACAGCATAAATCCAGCGCACTCAGCTTGAAGCTCTCCATGGTGTGACCTGGCACATGTGATGTAAATACATTTCATCTGGAGGCACCAGGGTCCCTAACGACCTCCCTGATGACGGTATTATGCTGCCCACTCTGTGGACTCATCACCTCCTAGTGAAACAGGGCTTCCAGTCTTCTCATGCAGGTAAGCTCACCCGGCCCTTCCTTCCATGAAGGGAGTTTTCTTCACTAGAGATCCAAGAGACATTTAAAGCAACACACTTTTCATGTGGATGCATGCAAGTGAGCCGGAAGGATGTGAGCTCCTGACCCTAGCAGAGCCTTCGGTGTCCTGCCAGACATGTCAGCAGATGGATTTTCCTAAGGTTTTGGAGACTAAATGAGGAAAATGAGTGTGGTGGGATTGCTGGGGCACTGCAGATTCAGTTCATGGCCTCCTTTCCAGCACTTGCTTGCAGCCTCGTCTCTGCCCCATCTCTCTAACAGTCTGAGAAGCAGATCGTGTGCCAAACCCACCCCTTTTACCCCCCACTGCCTTAATCATCTCCCTCCACCATATGTGTACATCTGCCCAGATGTGTACTTGCTGTCTAAAGGTTTTACTTCCAATGCACGCAATTTCTTAGCTCTGCAAACGATCAGCTATGACGTTTCTCTGTTAGCACAGCACTTCCTTACGCAAAGAGGAGAGGGGCTCCACTCCTGCTGCCTGAAATCACTGCCTTGTAGTTCGCTAGCAATCCTTGCACTATGTCATATCCACATGTAAAACATCTTCCTGGGTTCTTTCCTCCCCCCATTCTTGGATGCCTGAGGGTGCTGCAAAAAAGCTGGAGAAGCCAATTCTGGGCAAATGCTGGACATGGTTTCATTGCTCTCTTTTTTGTTTAAGGGGGGGTGGAGGGGTGGGAAAGGAGTTCTGAAAACATGACCTTTGGTTGGACCAACACACTAGGTCACAGATAGGTCTCTGGTGCCTTTTAACAACCCTTCAGCCCAAGGCAAGCACGGAGCTGGAGCCAGCCAAGATGGCAATACTAAACAGGATCCATCTGCTTGCTCAGGCACACACACGCCTCTGGGATGACCTGCAGTCTTCAGCAGGATCACTCCAGCAGCAACTCAGTGCGTGGATGATCCAAGAGGTGGAAATCATGCCACAGAAGGGAACAGGGGACACAAGAAGAGATGGCTGATGCTTCCCGCCATGGGCAGTGCCCAGGGGACCCACTGCTGCTGCATGTGTATAGCAGGGGAGAAGAGAGAAGTGAAACAAATGTAAACTCAACTTCTTTTCACCTTTTTTCCCTCTGTAAGCATCTAAGCACCAGTTACGTTCCTGGGATTGCTGGGTCCCTGGATCTGGAGATGCTTGTTCTTGCTGGAGCTGCTGCCTGCCAAGAGCTGAGACGCTTCTTTGATACTGCAGAGCCCCAGCCCTCATGAGAAGGAAGCATCTCATCACTGTCTCTAGCAGGGACTTGGTGCCAGCCAGTCAGCAGCCTCATTTGTTTGGAGTCCAGCCTTGTCCCTGCTTTGTTTGCTGCTTCTCATGGCAACAGACAAGCTGTGGAGAAGGTTTTTCACCCACACTCTTTACCTGATAACAGCCTTGAACCAGCATCTGTTTGCCTGGAGGCACAACTCCTTGCTGCTAGTTGGGACCTATTTCTTAGGAATTGTTGCTAAATGATGTCACTTTGGAATGAGCTCCTGTCAGGCTGTGTCTGCACTACCTAAACTCCAAAGCCGCCGAAAATTGCTGCCGCTGGTGTCTGAAGGAGTACAGGGACAACCAGAGATGTTGAACATGTGGGCTTCATCCCTAACCTCTCAGATGGCACTAGGCAAGTCTTTCTTGTTTGAAAATTGCCCCAAAGAGAATTGGGGGAGTGGGGATGTGGGTGCAGGGGTCTGCTCGCTGCTCACCTGGGTGTCCCTGTGCCTGCCCCTCTCCTGCCCATGGGAAAGCTCCTGCTCTGCTCTCTGCTGTGACTGCGTGTGCTCCTGGGCAGGCAACGCCTCTTCTCCTCCATGGTACGTGCAGTGCCTGGCACAGCTGGGCTGTGAGATCAGCCTCTCAGAGCTGAAGAAACAGCAAAATAATAACAACAGCCGTCAGTGGCTGGCTAATCAGTGTTATCTGGCTCATCTTGGCCAGCGTCTGCAGCTGGGGCTGCTCTCTCCAGGCCAGCATCGCTGCTGTGCACCCGCTCACCCTGCCTCTGCCGCTCTGCTTGGGGCCAGTCCTGAGAGGGTAAAGCAGCACAGCTCCGGTGGCAGGGCACTCAGCTCCTTCCTCAGCCTTCAGGTCTTTAGCAGCATTTGACTTACAAATGTGGCTATTTCAAAACCTTGCATGGAGTTGATTCAGGCACAGGGACCCCTGTGACTTCTAGTTTGGGGTTAGCTTCTGTAGAACACTCAGAGCATCTTTTTAGACTTCATCTTTTCTGGCTGATGGCTGGATGTTAATAGGTACCAAAGCGCAGCTCAGACACAACTGTAGCAAAATGGGTTCAGTGAATAACAGAATTGAAGTGGGGCTGGGTCAGAGCAATGGCTTGGTCACTGCACAGAGCTGAGCTGCAGGTCCAGGGCTGCCAGCCCCTGACTGGGGGGATGCTGGCCACAGAAATGACACATGGATGCTGCCAGGTGGTGGCAAGGGGACCTTGCCCTGCCTGGGGGTGGCAAACTATAGCAGGGAAGACCTTAAGACCCTTTACAGTGTGACTTTTTAAGATTGTGTGATTTTTTTTAAGATTGGACCAGAGAGCAGCTAGACTGCAGTCACTCTTTGGACATCTATGTTGGGGCCGGATGAGGTTCAGCACAGCTACAAAGCACTGAGAGTCCCAGGTCTGGCCAGACTTGCCTATCTCCAATTTTCATCACCACACAGCGTCCTGTTATAACTCTTGGTTGGACGAGCCGGCCACTACTGCATCACCCCATGTTGCTGTCATTGTAGTGGAGGTAGAGTGATCTAAGTTACCATACTGTTTCTAAAACACTTCACTAGTACGTTTTGGCCCTGACCATGCTGGGTGTGGGACCAAAGACAAACACACAGTCACGCACAGACACACACTCCTACATGCAGACACCCTTCACAGCCTCATGTTTCTGGCTGGCTGATGAACAAGGGAGCAACCGATCTGATGGAATGTAATTTAGCACAGGACCTAGTGGAGTGCAAAATCGCACCCGGTGCCAAGGACTTGTGATTTACGCTTCTGTTCCTGCAACAACAAACCGAGGCAGAAAAAAAATAAAATAAAATAAAAAAAAGCTTTGCCGCTTTGCCGGATTTTCCATCCCCTGCCGAGACGTGAAACCGAATGGCAGCCAGTATTCACAGCAACGCCCATGGTTAAATGCCAGCGCTGTTGCCAACTCCTGCAATGTTATCACAAGCCTCATAGCATTTGCTTTCCTTTCTTACAGTCCCAACCTCTGGAATCATGGGATTAAGCAGGCAACTCAGCTTCTGATTTTAACAGCAGTTTCTACTCCTCACTGTTAAGAAGAAAAGCTTGTGAGTGGGACAGGTTCAAATCTACAAAGAAAATGAACCAGTGTATCTACTTCAAATACGGTAATTTTTAAGTCAATTTTATTTGGAGAAAGAGTTTTGAATGTTTTGGAAAACAGAACTTGTTAGCAGCTGAAGGAGACCCTTAAAGGGGTAAAAAAATAGTCTCAGCTAAGAAGATGCTGCAGAAGGAATATAGACTTCTAAGTAGCCTGGGTTTTCATTGCTTTATGTTGACAGAAAGACCAGCAAAGCAGAACATCTGGGTTCAGTAGTTAAGGTAAAGCACATTTTGGGTCAAGAGATAACCTTAAAATTAAAAATGTGAAGACTGAGACTCCCTAAAAAGAGAATTAAGCTCAGTAAGTAACCCTGCCTTTGTCCCAAGGTTAGACCATGTGGATGGTATTGATGCATCAGTGCTCCAGAATAAGGAGTTGCAGGATCTGCATGTAAAACACCTGCCATTTTGCAATGCTTGCTGTAAGAAGCTTCGTGTTGGAGTCTTACAAAGCAGTCAGAGGGGTGGAGAGATGTCGCCAGTGCTCGCAGCCCCCAGACCCCTATGCATTCTCTGCTCTGGCTCTCTCATTTCAATTGCAACTTCTTTGGATCTGGAGCTGCTTCAATTTTTTGTCCTATCGAGTGCTAAAAGCAACTTCAGTGCAAAGCAAGTAATTAAGAGCAATAATTATGCAGATGTCCTCAGAGTGGGGCCATCCCCTGTTCTGCTGCAATTTTTAATAATTTTAAGTTGAAAAAGCTTGTATGATCCTTGAACCCATCTACAGCTTTAAAGTACAAGATGGGATGCTTTAGAAGACCCTGGTGATAAATTGTTCCCATGAATGATGAGAAATGTTTAAATCAATAAAACGTTTGTTTAGATGCCCATATGGAGGAAAGATACAGTCTGTTGCTCTTCATATTGGATTGATCCCACTGTGTTGAATTACAGCTGGCTACAGCCCTTCATCGTTTACTGCACAGCTTGACAAGCATGTAAAATATTCACACTGAGCACAAAAATTTCGAGTGTCTGATCTCTGCATTGTCCTTGTCACTTCCTCCCAGCCAGGGCCAAATTAAAGGCTGCTTAATATGGGGGGCAGCTTGCTGCAGCTCTCCCACAAGCCTTTAGCCACGTTCCCAATATCCTCTCGGATGGCCGGGAGGAGCGAGCAGCTGGGGAGCAGATGCAGGCAGCCTTCCACACGTCTGCCTATAGCCCTAGCAATTAAGGTTTATCAGCTGCTCTGGGCTGTTGATCATAAACACATAAATATAAACGTAACGTGGACTTAAAGGAGTAGCTGCTGTTGGAAGGTGCCTGGTCTGTGCTCTTGAGAGGGTCCCAGCAGCGATGGTGGGTGGTGGAACGAGCAGCCGAGGCACTAAAAGGGGAGCTGGGAGCTCTGGGGGCTGTCCCCATCCCCACCCAGGCTGGGTGATGCTGACCATGGCGCTCGTCTGCCCGTGCCTCTCATTGAAACACGGAGCGGTGTGGGATGTTCCCGGTGGGGATGGCAGGAAGAAGCCAGGAAGGTCAGCAGCAGCGCTCTTGAAGCTATCTGAAATTCAGTGGCTGAAGGACTCGTGATTCAGAGTTATGATTCTGGGTGGAAATGGATCTTGAAACTGAAGATGTGTATGGGAAAGCACACGCCACTGCTCTGTGAGTCCCTGTGTGGGCCTGTCACTCCTGCCCGCAGGCAGCACCGGCAGAAACATGGCGTGAGGCTGGGAGGTCCTTCAAGGGGAAAGGCAGCTCCCGAGAGCCCCATCACTCAGAGGTGTGCTGGTGGAAGGAGGGCAGCCCTTGTACTCCGCTCCACTTGGGTCTCCCCCCTTGGCAAGGATGGGGAGGGGGAGCGTTAGGGAAGAAGCTGGGCTGCCACCTGTAGTCCTGCCTTGCAGTGTGGTGCCTGATCCTAGGCTGGCCGCAAGGCTGGGAGGAGAGCTCAGACTGGGCACAGACATCAGGAAAGCTGCACAGAAAAAGACCCGACTGCTCAGCCTCATAAGGCATCACATCACAGGTTTACTTCAGATAACTATTCAGGAACTTGGACCAAGCTTCGTCAAACCCCTCCTCAGACGCAGTTTGGATGTGCCAAACCAGCCCTGTCAGTTTCGGGGTTCCAATGAGTGCTGTCACGCATCCTGCAAAATCACTTCTTCCTTTTCCAGCTCTTGCTTTTCCCTTGGGAAAGAGGCACCTGTGCCCTGCAAAGCCTGGCCATTGCTGCAGGCAGCCCCATCAGGGCAGGGAGAAAAACGGCAAAAAGAAGCAAACCTGACATCCTGATCAGAGCCGGTAGAGGCCACTGCTGTATGCTTTAAAAATAACTCCAGGGCTAAGGTCTCTGGTGTGGTCTTCGCTCCGGAGCATGCTCCTCTCTCCAGCATGTTTTTCTCTCTTCTCCGTGGTTCTTCTCATGTCTTGGCTCCAGGATCCCCAGGCGTGTTGCAAAGCGTTGGGTCAGAGCCACGCTTTCTGCGCTCTGCAAAGGGGGGATGCAAGCGGCTGCGTCCCTCCCTTCCTCGCCTCCAAACTCACCATCGTCACCAGACCAGCCGTCAGTAAGCCGTGCTGGTAAACGCAGGCCCCAAGGGGCTACTGCACTCCAACCCAGATATCTTTAAGACTATGTGATATAAAGAGTTTTTATAAGAAGGCAAGCAAAATGAAGTCTGGAGTCTCTCAGACACCGTAACCTCAAAAATGTGGCTACCTTGCACCAGGGCATGGTCTGCTCTCCTGCCCCAAACACGCTGCCCTCCCTGCAGCACCTGCCCTTCCAGCTGGGATAATGTTGCTTTGAGCTGACCCTTGTCAAAGCTTTTAACCTTCTGTGTGTTTACTAAGATGATATAAAAAAGATACGAAGTGGACTGGGCATTGAAATACATAAAAATATCGCTTCCCTGCTGCAGTTTCACAGCTCAGGTCCGTTCATATGCATCCAGTGATGGAGCAATATGTGAGGTGCCTCTGATGTTTTAAATGGCTTGGATCTGTGAAAACGAAGCCGAGCTGTGCCTTTAGTGAAATAAACAGAGAGGTGACTATGAATGCCGGTTGCTACTCTTAAAAAAGGCACCAATGTGGAAAAATAAGTAGGGCACCATCAGTATTCTTTTTAAAATAACTGAATTTCTTTAAAAAGCTTTCAATGTATTTTAGAATAGCTCAAAATGTGTTGGTT
The DNA here is from genome assembly GCF_023638135.1 of Falco biarmicus. NCBI lineage: Eukaryota > Metazoa > Chordata > Aves > Falconiformes > Falconidae > Falco > Falco biarmicus. Next base: position 63,011,581 of record NC_079294.1, on the reverse strand, counting down.
TTTTTTAAGAGACAGAGGGCCTTTTTCATTAGAAAATGAAAGAGGGTGTTAATTTTTCAGCAATATGGCATTTTTTCAATATCTGCCTTTTAGATTTATGAAGACAAACTTGCTCTTTGGCCTGTGTTTTATCATCTTATTACTCCCAGTACCAGGGGGAACAGAGTGCTTACAGTGAACTGGGATGGAGATGGTGTGCCCCAGTCTGTCTCGGTCATAATGAAAGTTGGCTGAAGGCATTCGGCTTGTTCCAGCTGCTGTTACACCTCTTCCTGCTCTCCAAGTGGAAATGCAGTCATCAGAGGGTGTGTATGTGCGGGGAAGATGCCTTCCCCACGGGCCCTCTGGGATTCAGGCACCGAATCAGCAGTATTGCCTAATGAAGGAGCTGCTAGATGTGGATGAAAATTCAGTCCAGATCAGAGTGTTCTCAATTTTGCCATCAACCTTGCAGGACACTTAGGGCCAGAACAGACATGAGGCTGAGGTTTACTACTTTCTGTCTCAGTTTACCCATCTGTTCCGCAATGCTGGCTTCTTTGATTAGCTATTCTAGCAGTTCTGAATGTAAGCGTTAATTAATCGCTATTATTAATATATGGGTGGGTCACTGTTCATTTCCCATCTACGTCCCTGCATAATCTCATGCCCAGTTCAAGAACTGAAAGCATGACTTCACAGCCCACTGGCAAGGTGGTGCCAAGCCCAGAAGCTAATTGCCCCCGGTTATCACTTTCCTTTCCATCCCTAAATAGAAAGAACACGTGCAGCAGCGTGAGTATTTTCTTCTCAGTTGTTTCACATAAGCAGCTCATTTCTGCAAGAGATCAGTAGCTCGCTTATCGACAGCCTGTTGTGCTGCAAATAAAAAGTCGGGTCCTTCAGTCCCCTACCACAGAAAATTCAGCCCAGAGGGGACTATCGATGCTTTTATTCCTTGGGAATACTTGTAGGTTTGCAGTCACTCCTTTTCCAGCTTGAACCAGGGAGCAGCATGGGTGTACTGGGTGAAGAACTAATGTTAATCAACTGATGCTACACCATCAGTGCTGGCACCCGGATAATTTACGCAATTTAAAAATGTTACTTCTAACCCATAAAACTGATCTTAATATGTGTCTGGCTGTTGCTCCTTTTGCAGTGGAGCACCAGAGGTGACAGTCATTCTGCCCCTGCAGCCTCAGCCGGAGGGTGTACCTTCTCATAACAGGTTTTTTTCCCTGAGGATACCTGTGAACAGCTCTGCTGAAAGCGCAGCACAAATGTAAGGTGCAAGCCTGGTTTAGAGACTGTCTAGAACAAGTAGCAAGGCAAGGCGAGACGGTGGCTGGTTGGATGGGAGTCCAGGGTCAAGAAGTAATTGATAGGAAAGACACTGGACTCCTTACAAGAGCGGGAGCAAAAGAAATCAACAGCAGCAAGATCTGCTCTAAAAGCTTTAGGAAGCAGTGCTTTAGGAGGTAGCAAATTCCCTGGGGACTAATAATACTTCCTGCTACCCTATTTTTTAATTCATTGTACTTGTTTCAAGCATTGAGCTAAGCAGCTGATGCTGAGTTGCGGCAGAATTTGCACAGGGAAGGCATGTGGTGTGCACGTGCACAGAGGTAATGGCTTTACCGTGACCAGCCCTGAGGGGCTCAGAGCCAAGCAAGAGCTGAACAAGGGTTGCAAAGCAAATAAAGTGGTGCTGTTCTCCATCTAGTGAGTGTGGATCACATGCAAATGGCTACACGGCTTTTAGAGAAAAGGGTTTCAGGCAGGAGAGTCAGACACAGATCTGTGAGGTGTTAGATCACAGAAATCTCTGAGGGAAAAAAACCAAACAAACAAGCAAAAAAAGATGGCTATTTCATTGCTTGAGATACTGAAAGTTCAACTGATAAAACACTACAAATGGATTTCAGGAAACTAACTGAACTAGCAGAAGTAGTGTGAGGGTGTGGGGAAGCCGTATACATGACCTAATAGATGTTAACTTCTGTGATCCTACAAAGCCATAGTAACGAGACACATCATGTGTATTTTCCCTGCCAAACATAACCAGGTCCCTTCTTCATTCAGTCTTTCAGCACAAACTCCAGCCTGCCGTATTACACAAGCCATACTCAACGATAAAATGTTGAAAACAACCAACACCCTTTATAGATGAGGGAAAGTGATTAGTCTAACCTTCATTCTCACTTTTATAATAATCATCACAGTGCTTTGTTCCAATGGACAGCAAAGCAGTATTGCACAAACATCTAAACCCTCCATAGTCCTTTAAGTTTCTGGAGCTGTCTCCTGTCCTCTCCTTTAGACTTAGGATAAATTACATCAGGGTGGGTAGTTAGATGTTTGCTAGGAAAAATTCTCAGAGGCTTTTAGGGCATTGGATTTCCAGGTTCTTGCTGCCTGCGCTAGAAGAGATGGGTGTTGAAAGCAGCGTGCTGAGAGGTCTGAGGCGCATGGAGCACCATGGGCTCTTCTCCAGACACGCAGTCGGTGCAGGTTGCGGGGGGTAGCTGAGAGGATGCTGTGGCCGTAGCGGAGAAGAGGGGACTGCCGTGATTCATCTGAAGGTAATGAGAGATGAAAAAAATTGCTGCCATGCAGAGACTGTAGATATCAGCTGAGGCCCAGATATTTAGAAGGGATTGCTCTTCCATCATTAGCAGTCACATCTTGTACAATTAAATTCTGTGTAAGGATAAACGGCTCAATATCTAAACAATTATTTGCAGAAGTAATTATCAGGTGGCGTATAGAGTCAAAGTAAATGAGCAGGCAAATTCTGCCCATGAATTCTCAGCTATAAAACTGTTCTTAAAGTACAGATTATTTCAAAGTAGCCTTACATATGCGCAGCAAGATGTCTTCAGGCACAGCTGTAAACTCCTGACCCAAAACTATTTCTTTACCCAGGGGCTTCAGCATAAGCTGCAATGTCCGCTTTATTCTTCTGATTGCCACAGCAGCTGAGAGAATATCTCAGTTCCTCTTTTCATTTTAAAGATGCTTGAAAAAGGAATTGAATGTGATTACAGGAGTAACCTGATGTGGCCGTACAATGGCACAGAGGGATGAGCCTCCTGGTTTGACTTTCAGAATCAGATACATAGTGTGGCAGGAGTGTCTGTGGTTTTAGTAATTACACAGACGTAAAGGAGCTACAAATAGTTTTATTGATATTTGGATTAGTGTGTAAATCAGACTCATGATAGAGGGAGAGACCTGTCTGTTTGTGTACATGCAGGCTTTCAACAGCATTTCATGAGCCAATCAAATAAACAGTTCCCAGTTTGTAAAGAGTGTAATTTCACTATCTTCAATGAGAAACAGCAATGTTAACACCATCCCAAGGTGCCTAATGCTTTGCAGGACAAAGTTTGCTGCAGGCACCTTTATTCCCAACTTGGTGGGAATAAATGGGGGACAGTTTCAGGGATGTCAACTTGATTCTCTCACCGTGTAACACTAAACCCTTGGCTGTGGTTTAGGGTTGAACATATACATGCACCAACGCTCTTGGCTTCTGACAAACATGACAAAATGGATGCCAACATTTGGAAACACACCGCAAAAGAGAGAGAATGAAAATCAAAGCAAAGGATTCTGAAGGGCATAGTCATGGAAGAGAAACACCACCAAATCCTGCGTCCATCTGTGTAACATCAAGGGGATTTTTATATTTGAGACTTTTATTATGTAAGGCATTTAATCTCCTGTTCTGTCAAGTGATCTTGCTGGATGAGGTGCCTCTCAACTTTCCAGTCTGTTACTGTAAGCACATAAGTTACTCTGCTCTCGGCTAACCCATGCAGACAGTGGGAGGAGGGAGAAGTTAATAAAAAAGGAAATACAGATTTAGCTGAAGTTCTCAGATGACACGGCTATTTAATCAGTCACAAACAAATTCTCTGGGCTCTCAGGTTACCCAAGAGAGCTGCTGCCACAGCCCCTGCCCGCCTCGCTACGGGGCAGGTACGCAATAATGTACTGAACCAGCTTCACTGAGAGCAAGCTCAAGTGTGTCTAAGGATGGTCTAACTGCTCTGTGTTGGCAAAAAAATAAAAAAGTTATGAAGACAAAGACCTCATTAGTTGAAGTCATCTGCCAACTGTAATGACATCCTGGACACCTGTCCACACAGAGCTGCAGGGACGGAGGGGGCTGTTTGATTCTAATCTCTTTCTTGCCAGTCCGGTCAGTTCTGTCTCTGTTTGATCTATCAGAGGTTTAAATGGCCAGTGCGATGGGCTGCTCTGCAGCCTGCAAGGCTGGAGATAAGTCTGCAGAAATACCCAGCTGACCTTGGAATGAGCTTTGCTTGGATTTGCTTACAGGTGGTGATCAAAAATACTGTATGACGGCTGCTGGATGTGAAATAGATCCCTTCCACACAAAAGCACATCAGTGTGTGTTGCAAAACACAACTTACCCAGCCTAGGATGCCAGAGATGCCGTATTCCATTCTTGACACAGTCGATGTAATGGACTTCCTAGCCCAGGCTGCTAAGAAATGGCTGAGAAGCAGACTAGCGTTACAGGAGCGAGAGGAGACCCTGACAAGCCAGAGTGGCAGCCCGGCGGGGTGTCCATCTCACAGCATGTCCCACATCCCTGCTGCTGCAAATAGCCAGCTGAGCCCAGGCTGCCCCTGGCAGCCAGAGCTAATGCAGCCAAAGGGGATGGGAGAAGTGATGCTGTTAGAGTGGCTCTCCTGGTCTGGGGAATGTGGAGCGAAGGGAGTCCGTGAGCCTGGCCTCTCCTCAAGAACGTCCTTTGGCAGTGGGGGCAACCACCCCACCGAAGCCATGTGTTGTTCTTATATATTCAGAACTAACTTTTCAGAGGAAGGGCAGAGGGAAGCAGTGTGATAATAGAAGTCGATGACCAGTGGTACCTCATGTGTCACGACATTACGCTTGCTATGCTGGATCGTATACTTCATCACTGCATGCGTGCACAGCACCCAGCGAATGTCCAAGTCCCCACTGTCCCTCCTGGCACTAGGATTCGTGGCAACGTATCTGTGGTTTCCTAGGACCCACAGGACATTGGTTTGCGGGGCATGGTGAAGCAGCTTTCTTTTTCCCCTCTGGAGAACTGAAGTTATATTAATCCACTGCCACAAGAGATCTGCACTTGTTAACAGGCCAACTGTTCATGCTGCTGAGCAGAAATGTTCAATGGCCTTTTGTACTTTTTTGTAGTTCGGAAGTGTGTTAAGCTGAGGAAAAGCACGGAGCGTTTTTGCTGACCCCTGTGCCCACCAGCAATTCTGGTGCAGAAGTACTAGGACCATCTGGTGGGTGTACATCACCTTGTGGAGCTGAGCTGACTGGCATCAGCTACAGGACTTGTGTATGAGAAAATGGGGCTTCATGACACGAGAAGAGGAACTTGCTGGCTTTCTAGCACTGAAAATCTCAATAAAGGGAGTCTACTCCGTTCTCAAGATATGAAGCCAACTACCACAGTCTGCTGCAGGTACATGTTGTAACACACAGGTGTTGGCAACACAGCTGGTGGGTGGCTGATGATGGAAATTCAGAGCAGTTTTTAAAGCAGCTCATATTCAGCCCATAGGTTCTGTGAATATGCCTGAAGCCCATGGTCCGAGATGTGCGTTCTCAAGCTGCACCTGGATCTCTGTAAAACACACATGCTCCCTGTTCGCCTTTCCGAGCAAGGCGTCCCTTTTGTACTTCTTTTTCCTTTTGGCAGGTTCATGAACATCAATAGGAAAAATCTGGGCAGGTATTTAACGCAAGGATATGAAAGGGAGACGGTCTTTACATGTTTAGATAAGCTGGAAATACCAGCCATCACTTATGGGCTGGCTATTGGTTCCCAACACCTGGAGGACTCTCCCCTCTCACATTCTGTAGCCTGGGAGGTCTCATCCAGCCCATGTACACTTACAGCGAAAACCTGAGTAGCAGGAGTCAGAGATGGAGAACTCATGTCCTAGGCAGAGAAAATGATACCCTTGCAAATCTGTACTATACATACAGGTTTGGCCTGTTTCATCCTTTGTAATATTTGCAAGATTTAAGTAAATATTTCTAAGTGACCTAGATGTTGACAGTTTCTCTTACTGTCTCACACAAAAAGCAAATACACCCATCAGCTCTGGCATTGGTTCAAGAGAAGCCAGGGATGCCATATGCGTTCACATCCTGGCCACACGTGGTGATGGCAATAAATAATTGTTTGCAAATGCATGTGTTGCTTTCTTGATTAGTTGCTTTACTGTGGGATGTGCTGTATTGATTAATTTTAATCTACTTTGTATGTTATTTAGATCTGAAATTGAGCAGAGCGCAGGGGATGGGGAAACTGCTCTAATTTTTAGGGAGTATACTGTATTTGATTAATTTTATAGCCTGCATTGACCAAAAGCTTTTATCCTGGTCTGCTATCAATTTAACTCTCTGTGTTTGTCATTTTTTACTCCTGGGGTCCCACATAATTCAGTTTAATAAATTGATATGATGGATGTTTTCTGATACTTCAATAAAGCCTTTTGGCACAGATTTGCCTATCCTTTGCTTCGCACGTAACTGGACAACAACCCTCGCTGAAGACGGAAATAGAAGAGTATTCAATTAAAAGATACTGAAAAGAACAGGATGGCCAGAGCAGACGCCTGCTAGCAGTGTCCTTTGACAAAGCATGAAGTATAAAGCCAAAGTGCAAGAGAAAAGCACCCCAGGAGGCTTAACGATAACAGTGTTTGCAGTCTGCAAGTCTGCTTTCCTCCCTCGCTTTCTGCTCTATCGAGCACCTATGCTACAGGGCTGAGCACCGGGCGAGCCCACAGGTATGGCTTTGAGTCTATCTGCTGGGACAAGCAAACACTGTCAGATCTCCAAAGATGTGGCAGAGGCAGTAAGAGGCTGTGGGAGTTATTATTGTTATAGTTACTGTTATTTCTGAGCCCAGGCAGGAGTGCAAAGGGGATGAAATGTCACCTTCTTTGCAATACCCCTGCACACGCCTTATCCCTGTGGGATGGCAAAGCTGATTGTGGAGCTCTTCTCACTCTGCCATTGCTTTTATTTCTTGTTTCTGTGTTAACTGCTTGGAAGTGGCAGATACAGACCCAGCGAGGCAGCAGGTACAGGTACAACACGGAGATCACCAGGTGATTTCATTGGTCTTGAGAATATTTAAAGCAAATACAATGTGAAATAAGATTATTTGTGCCTGTCACAAATGCGTGTGGGTGTGGTTCTGCTGGGGCTGTCAGCAGAGATGTTCCCTTACCTGTTTTCAGGTCCTTTAAACATTAGTAACTGGAAAATTTTGACCAGAAGAAAAAGGCAGTGCTTATATCAGGGCTTCCGATGATACATGTAAGGGGGACTTTTGAAGGCGTGGTGTTAGCACAGCTTATCAGCACATGGAGGGTCCCCAGGAGCTGCAGAGATGGATCTGCTAGATGTGGCCCACCGATTGAGTGACTAATTAAAATGACATTTACATGAGCAACTGATGAGCACTGCCTCCCAGAACTGAGAAATAATCAGAAGAAGCAGTGGTGAGCAGCTGAGGTACGTGGTGGGTGACAGCTAGGTACAAGACAGAAGTCTAGCAGACTTGTCCCACCAAAGCCCCACAAACTTCCCACAGAAGTGTGGAAGAAGAACCCAGGGAAATGTTCTTTTTAAATTTTATTTTATTATTATTTTATTTATGAAAAAAAATCATTAATTTACTATTGCAGGTCGTAAATGCTTGTTGTTTGGGTGGTTTTTATTGCAGTTCCCCCATTCCTGGCTATCTCCTGTCCCAAGGGCGAGCTCCAATACCTGATGATTGTGACATGCTAAGAACTTCTACATGGTAACTGAGATATATTGTTTGCAGGAATGGGGAAACTTCTCCTGAAGGCTGCTCCTAGCCACAGCCCGTAAATGCAGCAAAGATTGTACAATTCACAGGACTTTAGAGATGACGATAGCAGAGTTTGAAGAAGAAAAATGAGGGTAAAATATCTTCAGATGTAGCTGCTGTTATCTACCAGGCACTGGCTTCAAACAAGTACAAACACAAAGAAAATGCCACGTGCTGTTGTCAGCCACATTAACGCTCAGTGTCTCAGTTTTGTAGCTGCTTAAACATGATGAAAACAAATCTTTAATAGTTGCTGCTTCCATCATTACATTGCACTCTGTTTTCTATTCAGTTGCAAGGACAGCTAATTTCCAGCAAATGGGAACAATGAGCTCATATTGCTAATTCATGCCACTACACACAAATGTTCAGATTATGTTGTGCAGATCCAAATTCCAGTCTCATTCACGAGTGCAACTCGCACTTAAATCCAGTTCCCTAGCAAGAAGTAGGGAGCCCTGCAGCAAAGCTTGTGACAAATTAAAACCTGAAAGAGGCAATGCAAGAACATCTGATATATTTTATTTCTTTTTTAATAGTGTTTGAAAAGCAGACCTGGATGTATGGCAAATGGTGAAGCCCAGGGGAACCAGTGTCAGAGATGATTTGAAGGCAAATGATTTCTCAGGAGGCTGGCATCCACAAAGCTGCTGCACAAATTTCCCTTCATCTGCTGCCTCTCTTTTTTGGTTTGTGGTTATACGTGGGTGCAGACAGGATATTTTGAGATAAAGAATTTGGGGGTGGATAACAATTTAAAGATAGAAGTAGAGTGCAGACTGCGTCTTGGGGAAAGGAGAGGTAAGAAGGTATATTAAGTGCTGCTGAGAGCAGGAGAGCTGAGCATCTGAAGTGGCTGATACAGGCTTTTTGTGGCAGATGCTCCAGGTCTCTGGTCCTGGGGCACCAGCAGCCCCCCCACAGGCAAGGGGGACCTGGGCTCAGATCTAAATTGAGCCACTGTCCGGCCCCCTGGTAGTCCGGGGAGCTGTCTACTGGTCTCACAGCCCTGCCCACCTTTGCCAATTCCCTCCTTAAGCCAGCACCTGGCACTCTGGGGATATGTGGGCAGCTGGAGAAGGCTACTCTGCAGGAAGTATTTCTGATAGGAAAAATTACACCTTCTTTGCCTGTGTTTTGATTCACCCTCCCTGCCTGAAAGGGTCATAACACCTCTGATGAATGGGGCCCATCTGCTGATCCTCCTGCTTTGGTGCTAAGCTGCTGCATCATCTTTCCTCAATATCTTCCATGCCAATTTCCTTGCCACCTGGTGTGGAATTTTATGACTGTGGCAAATGCTCCTGGACAGCCTTGCTGGCAGATCACCTTTGCACCTCCATGCTGAAAAGACTCTCCAAAAGCATTTCCAAACTATTTGCAAGAGCCGCCCATGTGAGTCCGTATGCATGGGCATGCATGCAGCCGGCACAAATTCAGCGGGAGGCTGAGCCCTCTCTTTGGGGCTTCTGATCGCCACAGTGTGACTGGAGAGCCCCCAGTGTGACTGGGGAGCCCCTACAGCAAAACCAGGGCTGTCTCAGCTCCAGGCGAGGCAGCAGGAGGCAGGTTGACACGCCAGGCTGGAGCTGACAAGCAGAGAAGAAATGTTCCCTTGATGGACAATCAAGAGGGTAGAGCTAAAGATCTCGGTGTGGTGTGTGTGTTATGGAAAATTTTAGGCATCTGTTATCGGTTACCATGCTACCTCGGTCAGGATTGCCTCAGATGCGATGAGGTAGGTTGGGCTGGGCTGGGCTGGGTTAGTCATTGTTTGGTTGAGACTGGTAGGGGACACGGTTTCTGCGAGATTGGCTTTTCACTAGATGGTGCTCTTTCCTGAGCCATCACGGTGCCTGACCCCTCTTGTTGATCCTGGGACCGTCCCGGTGATCTGCCTCATAAACCTTTCTTAGAGGGGTGGGAGAAAGGCAAAAGACAATGTGTTTCCAGCATCCCTGCTCTCATTTGTCTCACCCTGTTGGAGCCACATAAGAAAAACTACTGCTTTACATCCTGGTAGAAAAGGGTGTACAACGCTGGTATGTTCCAGCCTCCAAAATGACCACGTGCACAAGTGTTGAAACCGTTTTTATTATTTCAGTTGATTTAAATGGAATCAACAGTGCATATTTTGGAAGACAATGCCACGTTCACACACGGGGTTTTCATACGCGCCATACGCAGTGTTGTTATTTCTGTTCTACCTGGAGAGAACACGATGTACGGGATTACCTTTGCCCAGCGCCCTGGCCAGCAGCAAGGTCTCTTTGGAAAGGATTGTAAAGCATTTTTGGGGTCGATCGCCATGAAGTGAGGCTGCCCAGCTGCAGTGGGGCAGGACACATACATTAAACTCGGTGTTGTGACTGTCTCTGTGGGCACAATCATGCGGGCAGGGCCAGGGCTATCGGGATACACGTGTGCGCAGTAGGTTGAGCCCAGTGGAAGCGCTGGGCCACCACGCACAGGCATTTCCAAAGGGCTTCCAGCAAAAATGGTAACTGACGGCAAGCCACCACCACAACAGATCATGCCTGTTCATTCCCAGGGGCCTCCTCAAGCCCAGCCACTCGCGGACCACAGGCCACATGAACTCCTTTGCTAATGGTGGGCTGCCATTTCCGTGTCTTTCTGGGACAAGGCGTGGGAACGGTGCGGGAGATGTGCCTCCACCAAATGTACACACCTGAGGAAGCGGGGAAGGGGGTGAGGAGCAGGACCAGGCGGTGGGCTGGCTGGAGGGCTCAGGTGGAGCTGCAGGACCTGCGATGGGTGCGCATGTGCCGCAGCATGTGCCGCAGATCCCACCCGTGCCGGACCGCCCGTGCTCGGGGCGCTGCAAGAGGCTTTATACCGAGGTGCCGGAGGTGGGAGCACGGGAAGCGGGGTCCCGAGGGAAACAGGCCCTTAAGGCCGGAGTCGAGCGCGTGGGAAGGCAGCGTCCCCCTCTAATAAAAATAAACTGGCAGCGTAAAAAGGCGCCCGCGTCCTTCCACGCCAGCGGCGCGGCCGGTCGGGCCGGCGGCCGCATCCCCCCGGCAGCCGGTGAGCGGGGCGGGGGCCGCGGCCAGGTGACGGCCGGCAGGTGGGGGACCCGCGATCCGCCGCGCCCGCCTGCCTCCCCCGGCCCCGGCGCAAGGCGGCAGCGGGGCCCAGCGCCCCCCGCGCCCCCCCGCCCGCTGCCGGGCCGGCCCCGCTCCGCGGCGGCGCATGCGGGCTGGCGGCGCGGCGCGGGGGCGGGCACGGCGGCGCCGCTCAGGTTGCGAGCCCGCAGCCCCCGGCCCTCCCTCCTGCCCGCCTCCCCGGGCGGAGAGCGCCCGGCCCGGCCGCCTCTTCCCCCCTCCCCGTCCCCTTCCCTCTCCCTTCCCTCCCGGCCCCGCTGCCAGGGGCGCCGCCGCCCGCCGGGCCCCCGCGGTGAGTCTGCCCCGCCGGAGTTGGGCGAAGGGGTGGGGGAAAGTTTGGGGGGGCCGCTGGCGGGGGCGGAGGGGTGGTCTCCTCCCGGGGGGGGTGTGTGTGTGCGGGGTGCGGGAGCCCCCCTTCCCTTCCCGCGTCCTCGCACGCTTCCCCCGCCCTTCCTCCTCCTCTTCCTCGGGGGTTTTTCTCCGCGCAACTTCGCGTGGAGCCGCGGCGGGCGGCCCCTCTCCCCCGTGAGCCGTTACCCCCCTCCCCGCCTGCCGTCACCCCCCGCCGTTTGCTCGTTACTCCGGGTTTTCGGTTTGTTTTCGGTGTTTTCTGGCGCGGCTGCTCCCCGCCGCTATTGTCTGCGGGCCGGCGGTGCGCGGCGGGCCGGGGCGGGGGCCGGGCGCGGCGGGGGGGCGGCCCCGCTCCCCGGTGTGTGCCCGGCACCCCCCGCCCCCCGCCCGGCCGGGCCCCCGCCGCTTCCCGGCGGTGGGAATTACTGATGTCCTGGTGGGAAAGAAAAAGCCCGTCCGGGCTCGCTGACGCAACTTTGGATCTGTCTCTGTACTGCACGGAAAGTGGCCGGGCGCCCTGTCAGAGCCGCCCGGCACGGGCTCCCCCCGGGGGCTGGGGGGGCCCTCGGGGGTCCCAGGGGGTCATTGCCCTGGGGCCCGGCTTGTGCGTTCACTCTTTTGCTTGAAAAGATAATTTATTTATTATTTTTTTCTTCTTCTCGAGTGGAGATGCTCTTTTGAAGCGAACACAGGAGTTTCTGGACGGGGATAGGGAAAGGGTGGGTGTTCCTTAACGTGGGGATTGTTGGGGGTGATGGATCCACCTTCTGTGCCCGTGTTTTCCCCGCAAGTCTATAAAGGAGTTGGGATTAGCAGAGATCAATTTTGCTGACCTCTGTAATTGGTTCTGCCCCAGTGTCCTGTACGGGGCTTCACGTCAGCTGGAGCTCAGAAGTGGAAAAAAGTGATTTTTAAAAGCTTTTTTTTTTTTTTTTTTTTTAAGAGTATGCTGTACCAGTTCTGTTGCCAGTGACCAGACAGGGACTCGATAAAGGGATTAGAAATGCTGTGGTCCTGTGGAACAGTTGGCCGCTGTGGTGTTCTCTGTAATCTTTGTCGGCCATAAAACTTTAGGTACTCATGGAGATATGCGATGCAGTAGAAATATGTAAAGCATGTAGCTTCAGAGCTGAGTTTAGACAGTTGGTCTGAGATCTGTGAATGTCTTGTGTGCTGGGAGTTTTGGCTAATGTAATCTAATCAGTTTTAAAGGGCCAAGCTCCATTATTTCTGTTGGTGGCAACTCTCTTCAGCTTAAAATCAGTCCCTTGCCAGGTGTGTGTTTCATGTTTTGGACACCCTTGCCGAGCTTTTGTGGAATTGCAAAGGTGAACCAAGTTCCACATAGTTCCTTAAAGGTAAGGTACTAATGATTCATTTATTACTGCGTTAGAGGAGGTGTATTTTTATACACGGATACCTTAGTGGTGGGAGTAGATTGACGTTAACCTCATGACATCCGTGCCCATGGATGGAGGCTGCAGTCTGTACTAAAGGAGCATTCCCTCAGAAGGCACTTGCTGTGCTTCGGGCTGCCCTGGTCCAGGCTGTCATGTTCCATGGTGGATGATATCTTCCTGGGGCACTTGGGGTTGTGTTCTTTTTTTTTTTTTTTCTTTTTTTTTTGTTTGTTTTGTGGGGTGTTTTTTTTTTGTTTTTTACAAGCCTGATAGGGTAAGGGTGCGTTAGGCGAGGTGAGGATCATCTGGGCATGTGTTGTCTGTCCCTTGGCATGAGTTCAAGCATGTACCTATCTTCCGCGTTCATGGGTTGAGCCTAATACGTCTCCTGTCTGTCCTTGCAGCGCTGCCTGGCGCAGGGCAGACAGGCTAGCCTGGGGCTGTTGCTAGAAGGGCACAGATGCTGAGTTCTGCAAGGCAGGCAGGTTTTGTAGGTAGCCTGAATGACGAGTCTCCTGCAGGTAGTGTGGATACGCCGTGTTGTGTGACGGCCTTCCAGGCTGCATCTCCTGCACGGCTCCAGTGGCCAAGGGATGGCTGGCATAGCCCGAGAGGTGAGGACACTGCATGTTCGAAGTAAGAGTCCAGCCAGGGACTGCAGCCAGAGTGAAAGGCAGGGGCTCGATGTTCCTGATTTACAGCTTCACGGCATCAAAGGAAGAAAATGCAGTTAAGAAGTCAAAGCTTCTCATAGAAGCAGAGCTCTGCCAGGTACTGTCCGATGATGGATGTTTTTAAACAGAGTCTACAGAGGGAAACTCTGAGACTCAGGTTTATGCAGAATTCGCTACTAATCTCTCATCAGGATATACTTCTGAGTGAGCTGTGTTCTGGTCTAGGGTACGTGGTATGCTCCTGTGCTAAGAGGAGGATTAAGTACTGTGAAAGGAATATAGTTATTCTATCCAAAGCATGAATTAAGGCAGGGGTCAATAAATTATACTAGAGGGGAAAAAAAAAACCCATTGCTAGATTTATTGGTGGTATGGACACGCTCCTGTTTTACAAAGGCAATGGGTGCTGTCATATAACTTTGTGCTGGCATAAGTTTTAATAGATACTACTTAACAACAACAAAAGTTAGTAGAAGTTACTGTGCCTGCTGTACCTAATTCTTTTCCACTCAGTTTCCAGGACACCAATGTATTGGGTTTCTCTGCCTGGTATTTGGTGGTGATCCACTTGCCTATAAAACAGTCCTTGAAGCAGCTTGGAAGCTTTTCTACCTACTACTGTAGCTGGTTATCTCTGCAATCTACTTGAGTGCTATTAAATGTTGTTTCTATAAGGGTTCCCCACACAGGCGATAAATAGCCTGAAGTAAACTTAACCACACAGCTGATTAGTATGGGGGAACTATTTGGTTTTGGTTTTGCTGTACTGGTAGAAGGCAGTGTTAAGAAACTAAAAACTTGAGAGAAAGGCTCGGGTAGTGCAGGAGGCTGAACAGGCATGATATGCCCTCCCTGGGTAATCGTGGCCCCGTGTTTTACCAGCCTCCTGGACAGGGAGTTGGCAGTCTGTGCCGTTTCCAGCCAGAGGATAAAGTAAGCACAAGCAGCATCTTATCTGCAAGCGCACGAAAGGCTGGATGCGAAAGCTGGGGTGGGAAGCACCTTGCAGCCTGCAGCTTGTGATTCCTGGGTGCTGCTCCGTGCCAAGTGCCCGTGTGTTTGCTTGTTTGCTTGCATCGATCACCTGTCAGATAGATCAAGGTAACGAGTGACTTTCTGAAGCAACTGATAGCTTTGGGTGTAGGTACAGTTCTGCTTTGTGGCTAAGGGGTTTGACGCGGGGGGATATAATCCAGTTGGGAGCCCGATTCAGGGCTGGCGTGTACCACCTGAACAGTCATTTCCAGGAAGCATTGCACTTTTTCTAAATCAAAACTTGTTGTTAAGAGCGTTTGATACAATGGGATTTTTATGAATAGCTTAGTCATGCTTCGCTTTTTTTCTCCTCTAAACAGCTGTCAACAATCTTGCTGTGGGGAAGGAATTGGCCACTCCTCGTACTTGCTGAATAGTGAAACGCTTCCATCGTGGTGTTGCAGCCTGGCATTGCGCTTAGCTGCTTTTGGGAACAAAGCCGTGGATGTGGCATAATGTCGTCTTTTATTTATTTAATTTATTTGAAACCTGCCTTTCTCCCTTGCAAATGACCTTTATGCAGATCTAGAAGGCAAAGCACATCACTGGGAGTTAGCTGGTTAGTTACTTTGGTTAGTGATAAGAAAATATGATGGCGGTGTGCCAGGGAAGGCAGCTATGCTGGGAACTTGTTGCTGCAGTCAAGCTATACAGATCTTTTTCAGAAAGATTTATCTCTATATATTTATGACCCTTTGTCACGGAAACAGGGTGACTCCTCTGTTGATGTCTACATGACAAATGTGCTGCGACGCCACAAATCCTGTAAGCAGTTTAATGCCCTTCTAGAGACCGCTGATGGAAGCATACAATAGGTAAAAGTTTTTCAGTGTCATCCTAAACTCCAGCTGCGATTTTGGGATCTCTTTTGTGCATCAGTGTAGGTGTAAGCAGCCTCTTCCAGTTCCCCAGCTGGGCCATGTGGGTCTGTTCAATGAACCAGACAAGCAAATGGGTTCCAGTCAGGAATACATTATCTTTTTCTGCCGTTATCAATTCATACCTTGGATCGGTTCAGCCAAATAGTTCCTTCTTTATCTGGATGAGTTCCCTGACTCATGTCCCTTCGTGGTATCGTGAGCAGCTGCTGCAGCAAAGGCTCTGGTGCTTCCACCATGAGAAAAGCTCCTGGAGCTACACCCTGGGAAGTGCTTTTCCGATTGCATTCTGAAGGCATTTGACTGTGGTGCCCGTCCCTGTTTTATAGCATGTGAAGATGACAAGGGCGATAGATGTGTTTCTAAAATAAGTCAATGACTTAGAAGTCTTAAGTGTTTCCTTTTCAAGTTCTCTAAGATTACAATTATTTCTATCTAAAGATGTATTTTCTCTGCAAAAATAGGCCCTGCATTTTTATAATCTTTTTAAAAAATTTCTTTATGAACTTTTTAGGTACGCTTTTAAGTTGTCAAGAAACAGGGGAAGAAAGTGTAATCACAAATATTTTTAAGTAGTCAACAGTACTTAAGTGCAGTGTGATGATATGTTGCAAAAACTAAGCTTTAATTCTGTTGCAGCTGTAATGGATCACATGTTGTGACACGGTCAGGCAGTCTAATGACTGTTTTATATATATTTTAAAATAACCCTGAAAAACAGATGCTGTAGAGTTTATTGGGTGATTTTTATTATGGGTGAGAAAAAGCTACATTCCTCGCTGGTGTAGCCATGTACTTCTCGCAGTTCAAACGCTCAGCTGTAACAAATGCGCACTGGGAGCTTCTCAAATGTTGTGCATGGGGTTAGAGTAAATGTAAGGAAAAAATACCCCTCAGACGACTGTCAGTACTTCCTACAGCTCTTGTGTTGAGGGTTTGAAATCTATACAGTATATTCCACGTGTGTTTTGTGTGTGAGATTGGGTTTGGTGCCCCTAGGCAGCCTCCTGTGGGGTTTCTCACCACTGCGAGGACTGCTGGTGGTGTGGACTGGTGGGCTTCCGTGGTTCACAGAGACTTTGGAGCCAAGGCCAAAATCAGCATCCAGAGTCGTGCTTTTTCATGGGTTAACTTGTAATTCTGAAGCAGAGGTTCATTTGACAAAGTTAATCCTCCTTGACCATTCATATTTTCTTTCAATCTCTTTCGCCTTCATAAGGACCAGGAATTCACTTTTATTTTTCTTCAAAACGATCCAGTCTCTTCATTCAAAACTGTCTGGTGGTTTGTGTGTTTGTTGGTTTTTCTTTCTTTTTTTTTTTTTTTTTTTTTTTTTTCTCTCCAGTGATTCTATAAGTTGTTTTTCCATCTGGGTGCTCTTGTCTTTCCAAAACTGGTGATAACTTTTAATCAGTAGATGTGGCAACTGAACTGTCACAGTTTTCTCATATGCTTGATCCTTGCATGACGTTGCCTTTTTTGATTTCCACACTGTGGGACGGTGACTGATGGCTCGTATCAGTGAGTTGGATCCTGTGTAGTTGCTCTTCTGGGATACCATTTAAAATGTTTGAGCGCAGGTAGTTGTGACTGATCAATTGCGCGCCACTTTCAAGCACTTGTGAAATTACCTGAGACTCAGCAAAACCAGGGTAGCTTCTGACTGCTTCTAGTCTCTCTTGGTGTGGTTTTTTGACTTCATTCAGGTGGCTAGTCTAGCTTTCACAAAAGTCCTTGCCCTTTAGTCTTTTTGCTAATCCATTTTTAACCTATTACATTTGCAAAATACAAGGTGAGACATCTCCCCGGATTGTTTAATGTGAGCTCTTACATACAGCGTGGTGGCACCGCTGAAGGTTAGCCCGACCCAGTGTAAAAGGAAGTATTTAAGGATTTTCTTGTGTAGCAGCTACTGCATGATTTAAGGTGGTCATCTTAAAGCAGAAGGGTGTCTGTCATTTGACATGGATCAAATTTTGTGTCCAGAGTAACTAGCCGATGTGTCATGTTTGAATCCCTTGTGTTTTTTGTCACACGTGACTGATGCAAAGTGGAGCAGTAAGTTAAGTCCTGTGACGTACTTTGTAGCTTCATCTAAATTGTATCTGAGGTTTCTGGCAAAGCTACTTGGGAAAGTAAATCTTTTTTCCCAATGTGTCTCTGACCCCAGTCTGTAAGCCTGAACGCTGCAGTTAATAAAACCATTACAAACAAGGATTCTGGCACAGAGCAGCTGTTCTAAACTGGACTGTCTTCAGACTCACACTACTGACTCACCCTTTCTTTTTCCATGGATTAACACACCTGGCATGTGTCATGCACGGATGCTGGCCAACTCGTGTTCTTGCAGGTATTGCTGTTTTCAGTGTAGGGAAGACCGCAGGGGAGGGTGAATCTGCACAGCGACCTCCTGCAGGAGAAAAAAACCCAACCCAACTAATGGAAGTTGATGCTGAGCATGGATTTGTCCAAAAACTCCTTTCGCTGTGTCCCTGATGCTGGGCTGCAGGAGTGATGCTGCTCTGCTCCTGCCATGTTTTAGGGGAGCAGCAGCTCTGCATGTGTGACGTCCTTCCCTTCAGTGCAACCATATGAAAAGCTGTGCTGGGTCAGGCCACCGTCTGTCCAGCCTTCCCTCAGCGTTGGTTTTGGGTCCTTGGCGAGGTGCAAAAGCAAGGCAAGTGGTCCACACCAGTGTCCGTGGGCACGGTGGGGTTCAATGCCAGAACGTGTGGCACATTGAGCTTCCCGGCATGTGTGGCTCTTGACACCTGGCCAAATCTTGGAAGCTGCTGTCAATAGGAAGAGGGGGAAAACAAGGGATGCTGAGGCTGAAGTGAATGAGTTGCTTTATGCACTGGCTTCCCTCCTGAGTTTCCTCTGGGATGCTGAAGCCTTTGGTCCCGTAATAGTGGTGGGACAATGAATGCTCGGATGGAGGAAGCAGGTGTTAAGGGAACTGGGGAGGGGGGAGTGATTTATTTTTTGGGGGAAGGGGGAGACAGGATGGCCAGATTTGACCCTTATACAAAGTAATTTCTCTTGGCACATGAGCTTTTGCACAGCACACTCCTTAGTTGCCAAACCCACAAGTAAGATGGCAGCAAAACTGGGTCTTGCCCTTTTTTTGAGTTAATGTAACTTAGTGAGTCAGCTGAGCAGTGAGGCTTACGTGATGTCCCTCTGACGATACGAGATGAATTGTGTTGTTCTTTTGTTCCCTGCTACCATAAATCTTTCACCACAGCAACAAGGCTGCAGTAGAGACAGCACTGGACATCTTAAAATCTGCACTTCATACCTGGGGAGCCCTGGTTTTTAATTGTTTTAAAACTGGAGATGAATGGGTTTATATGTGACCTAGATGAAAAGTTTCTGTAGTCTGATCTGAAGGTCTTTGAGTTGGTGCAGAGGATGATTCTGGAGATAGCGTATGAACCAGCGTGTTTTACTTTTATGTAGCAGATGTGTTTGCATACGCAGCCGAAAGACTTCCCGTCTGGGGTGTACTGGCAGCACTTTGTTGCAGTGGGGTTTCCAGCCTGCGCAGGAGATTCTCTTGAACATGGGAGTCAGATTTTCCGTCGCTGAGTGGTTTGCAGCCGTTCCACCCATTTTTATGATGACTGATCATCATCTAAGAGCACAGTGGAACACAAGAGATGGTGAGCAAACCTTTTGTTGCATTAAATGTAAATGTTTATAGTTTCTTTTCTCCTAGCAGCTGCAAAGAAGGTAGGTAGTCTCAGCTGAGTAGAGAAATAAAGACTAAATCCCTTTTATATGTACTGTTGTAAAAGGAAGTTTTGTGTAATGAACATTCATTTCACAAGGTCCAGGTGACCCTTTACGCTTTTGTGTGATGCGAGGGTAAACGTTGCTGCAAATGTTTAACTGCAGGTTTTTCTATATTAAGGAGTGCTGTTGCCGACAGGAAAATAAATGTACGTCGTCTTCAGGTCTGTTGTGGGAGGATGGTGGGGGTGATGCTGGTACCCGCTGTGCAGCTGTGTTTGTGTGCTGGTAGCTCCGCGGAGTCCTGCTGACTTGGACACAGGAGTGTGAACCTGCCTGTTCAATGGGGGCTTTTGAGACTCCAAAATCTGTAGCTGCTTTTCCACCCTGGCCAGGGCTACTAATTAATTTTTGGCTGAGTCTTTTGGTAATGTAGCCTGAAGAAGGGTGCGTGTAGCATGGAGGCTGAGATTTGAGCACTTAACTAGGTTAAAAGTGCATTTAACTAGGTTATGAGTATGTTCTTGTGTGAGTGTCTTGCTTATCACCTCTGTAAGATGCTGGGGGGGGAGTGGAGTGACGGGGCCTGTTTCTTGGCAGCTGTTTCACAGTTAAAACAGGGCCTTGGTCACAATTTTCATGAGCCATGTATTAAGCTAGAAAAAGAACTAGTTTACTGCTTGAAAAGTTTACAAGCTAAAACTGTGGATAATAAATATGCTTGCATGGATATTAAGAGGATTAGATGTATAAGTGCAGTGAAAGTGGGAGAATTGAAGTAGTAAAGTGGTAACTGGCTGTGTGTCACATATGTCTTGTTAATTTGTTTCTCCCTCCTTCCAGTCAGATTACAAGCAGCGTTTGTCAATCTGTATGAAATTCACGTGTCAGTCCCATGTTTTCCTGTATTTTGGGAATTTTACTACTTATGGGCAGTACCTTTATGTTGTCTCTTCAGATGTCATATCTGAAGAGGAGATACCTTGCTCAATGTAACATGCTTCCTTCTGCAGCTGGAATTGGCTCTGTTTAAACTTGTGGGGTTTAGCGCTTAGACCTCTCTGGTTTTTCCTTTATCAGATTAGCTAGGATTTTGGCAGGACTTTGTGCTGCTTTTTCTTAGCCAATCAGCTTGCATGTGAGTGTTCAGTAACTTTCTTGCGTTATAATCTCAAAGTTCAGAAGTCATCAGGCTGTTTGAGACTAATGAGAGATCCTATCCCAGCAACAGCTTACAGCGGGCGTATGAAAGGAGAACGCTTAGTAAGCAGAGAGCAAATTTGAAAATGAAAATTCAGAACTTACTTGAGGAGGATGGAGGACTTGTGGCAAAGAAAGCGCTTAAAAACGTGTAAGTCTTCCTGAAACCACAAAACATGACCATGCTTTTTTTTTTTTTCCCCTTTCTTTGCTTTTTTTTTTTACCCTTTCTTTAATGGATTGCTTGCATGACCGTGACCCATTGTCCCCTCTATGTCAATTAATACTGTCAGATGGCAGATAAATGGCAATCATATGGTGACTGTACAATTGCATTATATAAAAAGGTTGAGCATTTGAAATGCCTAAAAATGATAAAAGGTATCAAGTGACTGTACGTTTATGAAGTTTTTTAATGCTCTGCTTAGAAGAGCCTTCATTCACACCCACCCTCCAGAATTAGTTTGTAAAATCTTTGCCAATTTTTACCAAAAACCTAGTCTCATCGGTGCTTCTGATATTAATTAAAAAATAGTAATATGATTTTCATAAATTCCTGTGTGTCTTTATGCCGTGGCCTTGTGATATTTCAGTGCCAAGAGAAGCAGGTCATTTTGGAGGAAGCCTGCTTTAAGTGTTGTTAAATTTTGTCTTTGGGAATGCTACATCACTTGGTGTTTGCATTAGAGGAGCTATATTGTTTTCTTTGTGGGGATTTTTTTTGACTCTGAGATCAGGCTGGATCTGAGCCACTGGATAGCTTGAGGATGAGGAAGGAGACTTGGTTTAGCAGTTGATGGAAGTCGGAATGAGGAATGGTGAGATGTTGCAGCGTGGTTGTGTTAACGTGGCTGTGATGCTCAGAAGAGCAGCGTTTTGAACTCCTGCACAAGAGATGTAAAACTCTGTCTAGCTGGGACCGTGTTGCTTCTGGCCACTTAGCAAAAAAAAGTTCCTATGATGGAGAGCGAGCTGTTAAGATGCTGCTAGACAAGAGCCTAGCAGCAACAGGGAATTTGGGAACACGCCCAAGCTGGGGAATGCACTGATGAGCTCTGGGAGTGTGCCTTCCAGCCAGGGAGAGTTGTGGGGTGGCGATGGCATGGACCACCCTGCGTGTTGGGGACTAATTGTCACCTCTGCTTCTTGCTCAGCTTCAGGGTTAGCAAGCCGTGCCTCATCCAAGAGCATGCTCTTGGCTGTGTCCTGGGCAGGAAGCAGCGTGCTGTGAAGATACAGGACTAATCCTGTTTGCTAACTTCAATTCACTGCAGGATGCTGAACCCCTGGTGCCCTGATGTGCCAGGTCCTAGGTGTAGTTGCCTTGGGCAGTGACCCTGCCTGCTAAGGAGCACAGGCAGGATCAGAACAGCCATTGATTTTTGTTTGCTTCTCTAAATGACCTGTGTCAGCTCCCCGATGTCTGTTTTTCAGAAAATAGATCTTGTCTGATACGCCCAACCCAGAAAAGTGCTTATATATCCAGCAGCCAGGAAATCGAATAAGTCCTGATCTATTCTTAATTTCTTGTGTTTCCTGTGGTTTTATTGTTTGTGTTACCAGCCCTAATATTTACATACTTTTAAATGAGCTTTTCTTTTTTTTTTTTTTGGAAGATACTGCTTTGTTCGTATGCCTGGTAGAACAGGTTCTTCTATATTTTTTTTTTCCTAATTGCCAAACAACTTACTTTCTCAAAGGAATAGGGGAGTAAAAAAAAAAAAAAGATTATAGGAAACACCAAAGGGAGATATCTAAGAATAGAATTGCTTTTTGCTGATGATATGCTAAGACTCATTCTAAACTTGTGTCTACCCTTCCAAATGTCCTTGGGCTTTTTGAGAGCTTTGTAAAACTTATTGCATATCAAATTATGTGCTTATGGGTGCTTTATCTGAATAGCAGATGCATTTACAGTTGGCATTTTAAATGCAAAGGTGCTTCTATGAAAATGCTTGTAAGAACCAAGTTATACTTCCCACTAAAACCCCAAAGAGTTAGCAGGGCAAGTCAGTGGGCTCTGCAGTGTTACTGTTCAAAAGTAGTGCTGGTGATGTTGTCTAGCTATGTGTCTCTGGAAATGGTGGAGTCATATTTTTTTTCTTATTTTTTTTTTCCTGCAAAGTAAGAAAGATTTCATGGTTATGTTCCCTGCCTTTCTTCTTGGTGTTGGGGGAGTGATGGAGCTGATGTACTTCTGGAAGTCTGTCCTTAGTACATCAGCTGGCTGGCTTTTCCATGGATATTTGGTTTCCTTTAATAATCCTTTAGGAACTAATGTGAAATTTCCAATTTTTTAAAACATGGTGTGATTTCTGAAGAAGTTGTGATCAGCCTTTCTTAGCAGGTATTGCTGTTCTATATTGATTTTCCAGCTACTCTTCAAATGAGTATTTCTTTTAAGAAGTAAAGCAGACCTTTAGGACTTACCCCCCCACCTCCCCGCCTTTAAATCTGTTCTCCCTGCCATGAAATAAAACCGATTTGCATGTTGATGAATAGTGGCTAGGAAGCCTGTCTGGTTTTGCAGGGGATCCATAAATAGCGTTAGTGTCTGGTTTACTTTGGGAAGGAAGGTGTCCCGTTGTGGCGGTGGCAGGGGGGCAGCCTTGCACTCAGTCACAGTAAAGTTACCCTGTCTGGGCAATGTTCACCAGCACGACACTTTAAAGGAGACACAATACAGAGTGTGTAGTTCTTGCAGTATTTAAAAGCTCAGGCAAGTACTGAATTTAATAGAAATGGGTTATATTGACTGCGTGGGGTTTTTTCCCCTCTGTGCCTCTGCTGTGGGCTCAGAAAAGACTTAGTGGATCATAAAGCTGGCGTGAAAAAATGCTTTCCCCATCACCCTTGCTATCTGTTGCTGCAGGGAGTACCTCGGGACAGACGGAGCGCGTCGTCATATGTGGTCTGTGTATAACGCTCCAGTGCGCTTGGGCGGATGGGACAGCGCTTGGAGTAGCTGTTCCAGTTGCCAGACTGGATCTGGCAGCTAATTCTCAAACCTGTTGGGTCTCAGGGTTGAGGTTTGGATGAATGCCTCTGAAAAGCACCCTCCCAACCGTTTGTAGGGATATTTTTTGAGCCAAGAGTGCCAGCTTTGGTCTTTGGAGCGTTTGGTTTGTGGCAGAGTTGCTGAGGGAGAACCTGTCCTCAGGTAGTTCAGGGAGCACACAGGTAACCACCCCAATGCCACAGAAGCAAGCGTATGCCTGTGCCTCTTGCAAAATGGCAATGGCAGGTAATTAGCTCAAGGCCATCCTGCAAGCAGTCGAGGCTTGGGATGCTGGTGTCCCGTTTGGATGACAGTGGGCAAAATGAAACAAGGTAGAGTTTCAGAATTGGCATAAAAAAAGCTTTTAAATTTTGCCCCTTTAACGAAGGCGGTGGTGGAACGCTCCCCCACTGCGCCGTATTTTTCCTTTTTTAAACTGCTTGTGGCATGGTTATTACTGGATGTTGTGAAATGTAAATAACGCCAAGGTAGTGAACTCAGCATTCCTGGCTCCTTGGCAGTGTTTGTGAATGGAAACATCTGTCCGGACGAGTCCTCTCGGGTTCGCTTCCCTCGCACAGCTGCCCGCTTTAAGCACGGACGGTGTGGGGCCATACGTGCTGCCGAGTCCTGGAAGCCCTCTACTTTTGCACTTGTACACCACACAAAATGGAGGAAAATCTAGAGACTAAAATCCTTCGTGAGGATTTTAGTACAAGTTATTAAAACATCTGGTGTTCTCGTGCCAGCCTGTGACCGCAAGACCCAATGCAGTATAGACCCGATCTCGTGCTCTTGGCAGAGTCCAGCTCTTTCCCTGGTCCGTGCATCTTGCTGGGATTTCACTCTCAGATCACAGCTCCTCGCTGTTGGTTTGAGTAGCTGATAAGAACTGAACTGCTTTTACATGAAACCACCTCTTAGAGGAGTGGGAGCAAAGGGAGTGACACGAAACTGCATCAGCAAGTGCAGAAAGGAGGGTGCAAAACCACTTTGATAGTTCACTCTGTGTATTTTCTTGAGCTTGAGTAGGAGGTCTCAGTAGCTTTTTAGAAAGTAGCATTTAAAAAAACCCACCAACAAACCAAACGCAAACTAATCCCCAGACTAAACCCCAAACCTAAGAAAACATGCAAATAATGGAGGAAACACGTAAGAAGCATTTCACAGTTGGGAGAGATAGTAACCTGGGCTTCAGAGCTTTAGGTTGGCTACTGGATGTAAATGCTGCTTGTGCTGTCGTGGATGAGAGCCGTGTACCGGCAGCACTGACCATTTTAACTTAAAGCAGACTTTGTAAACTTTAGACAGTGCTTTAAAATGTTTTTCATTTAAACTGGAGAAATCGTTATGAATTTTGTCCTATTAGTGGAACTCTAAATTGCAATGATGTCTTTACAAGGTGTTTTGGTTTTACTTTTTTGCTTGGGATTTTAATCATAAATTGGAAAAAATTGAGGGGGGAGGGAACTGAATGCTTTTGTTCCTTCTTAAAGGTAGAAATACCAACCATCTTCCTCTCTTCTCCCACTCCTTGTATGTGTGGTGAAAGAAATGCCATTTTTTAAACAGATCAGGAATCTTTCTGGTACGTAGCATCAGTTTGGAGTGAGACTGCATGGTCAGGTTTTGATGGGTTAGGGATATATTAGGTGAATTAATACAACTGGCTCTGATAATTTATGAAAATGCTTTTGCATGTTTTTAAAGCTTTCAGTGATTTTCCTTTTGCTTCAATATGTGAAAAATTATTTCTCTAAGGGAAGCCTTAACTGTGCTAGCCAGGGAATAATTCTGCATGCAGTATATCTGGTCCTGAAAAAAAAAGTGGGTTACTCTTAACATAAATTACATACTTGGAATTAACTAAGATTAAAATTACAGTGAAGACAGGCTAATAAGGGTTTTACTCTGCTTAGGAATTTGACTTAAAGCCTGCATTGGATCCTGAAGTTGACTTTGAGCTGCCAATTCAGTTGAAGTGTAAAATGCCTCGCTGTCTCGACTGGAGCAAACTAATGCCGAGTTTTAACCAAATTAAATTTCTTTTCTCCTTTTCATTGGGCAGATTTAGAAAGAATTATTCTGATGATTTTGTTTTCCCTTCTGGGTCATTCCAAAAGCTAATACAAAGCATTGTTGCATAATGGAGGGTGTGTGTGTGTGTGCTGCTGCTATCTCTCTAGTGTCTCTTCAGATTTCCAACCCTGTAAATAATTGCTGAAGGCAAAGGTACACTAATATTATTTGATGAACAGGAAGTCTACAAATAGCCATGGTATTTTGCCATAATTACATTTGCAGTGATGCAGATGTTTTGTCTTACCCGTAGTCAGGAAAAACAGTGCTTCAAATAGATCTGTAAGAACATGCAGATGAGGAGGTCTGGTGTAGGTCTGAAGGAAAGTACAGCAGCAAAGCTGAGTGTAAGGGTTTAAAAAAAGAAAGGTTTTGGGAGGTGTGGTGCTGATGGCACTGCTGCTATGGCTTGGCTTTGTAACAGTAAAACAAAACCGTAGGAACACCCATTTCTTCAGAAATGACAAGATACCTTCCTTTAGATATTTTTTCTTTTCTTTTTTTTTTTAAAATTTTTTTTTTATTTTTTCATGGGTTATGGTGGTCTTTGAGGTGCTGCTGGTTCTGCTCAGGGAAGGCTCCCACTGCTGTCCGAGGGCTTGGTGGTATTTGTTAATGTGGTAGTTTTGGCTCATGCTGCTCACTGCCAAACCTTATCCATGTGGTGATGCAGAAACCCTTTCCTTGGTTGGGCTGGTGAACAGAGCAGCTACGTGTTCACCCTTGAGTAGCTGGTTAGGTGACAACCCACATTTCCAGGCAGTGAGAGTGTTAAAACACTTCATTAATATTTAACTTGAGTGCTTTCAATGAGATGGCTGAAGGAAATGAAATCCCGTTATTAAAGTAATGCTGTCAGATATGCCTGAAACCAGCTATATTGGGAGATTGACTCATCCTGCCCTTGCTCTGGGAGCACGACTGGATGCAGTGGGAGGGTATCCTGGTTTTTTTCCACATCTTTATGACCTTGTATCACCAGCCCATGAGTTTATTTGGGAACAGACTGATGCAGGAGAGAGGATGCTATGTAAACGGGAATGTTGCTGTGGGTGATGCTCATAGCTGAAATGATCCTGGAGTAGTTATTTTGAGAAGAAATCTTGGCTTATGTTCATCAGGCTGAATTACCAAAAGCAGTCTGTGATGTGGAAGAAAAAGGGATGGGGAGAAAGGAAACGGGTGGTGAGAGGATGCATGTACTAGAGAACTGGAGCACCACCAGCGTTCTGTCTTCAAAGTCCTTTGCTTTTCCTCCCTCTAGAGATCCTCTTTATTCCAAGTGGGCTCTGAGGTTTGGAAAAAAATGTCGGTATATATATATGCAAGGAGCAAGTATGCAGAAAATTGCTGTGCTGTACGTAAACTTAGTGTGAAAGTCTGTAACAGATGCACGGTGATCTTCAGTTGAGTTTAGCTCTGAAGCTTTGGGGGGGCATAGCAAAATACATGTGGGGTTATGTAAAAATAAATAAATAAATGCAAAAGATTTTCCCAGTCTTGCTTAGTGCTGTTCTCGAGCGCTTCTCTCAACTCTGAATTTTCTTTAAGAAATTGCTCTTCCTTAGCATAAAAAGCAGTACTGCAGATATATGGACAGAAATGTGCTACCTCTCCAGAAAGGAATAGTAGTATAAATATTGAAAGTGTCCAGTTAATCCAGGAGGATTGTGAACTAGCGCGTGATACCGTGCCTGTGTGCATTTATGACTGTAATTATGAATGACTTGTGCTGTGAGACACAGTGATAGTTCCAAAACTGCCTTTTTGTAACAAATGCAGCGTCTTCTGTGCTATTGTTTCAAGACTCATTTGGAAGCCTGATTTAATAATGGAGCTGAGTGAATAATTCAAAAACTCTTTATCAAGTACTTGTTTAAATTCTTAAATGAGCTCACCATAACCTTTTTATGCACCCCTCCTGCATGTGTCATACAAATATTAGAATAATTGAGTTTTACTAGCACAAATGTTTCTGTGAAGCAAATTTTTAGAGCTTGATGTATGACTGTTTATGGAAAGGGGAATGTTAAAATCTCACACACCAGTGGCCATGCCAGAAACTTTTGCTTGCTTACTTAGGAAGAGGGTGGGGGACAGGACCCTCTGCTTTGTTTGAGCAATCCTAACTAAGCTCATTTGTCAGATTGACTCGTATGCAGTTTAAAAACTGAACACGTGTATTTAAAGGAATTTCAGATGTATCTGTCTTCCAGGCCATTCTACAAACAGTAGCAGTACTTTTTTTAAAATACTTGCTTTTTTCCAGATAAGTACTATTTCTGACTTTTTTTTTTCTTTCCTTTTCTCCCCCGTGACATGAGATGAAGCAGCATGTTCAAGATGTGTCTGCTTAGCATCATTGAGTAGCTTCATGTGGGGATGCAAACCAGAGAAAACCTGTAGTCCTCTTCCAGGTTTGGTCTTCCTTGGCTTGAAGTCCAGTTCAGGCTGGAGGAAAGCCTTGCAGATAGGCAATTCGAGTGGATTTAGCATGGCTACTCACATGTATTAATGTTTGCAGACTTGCTGGTGAAAGCTCATTAGTGTTAAGTCACTTTTGAGTATTGATGATCTTTGCAGGGCTCTTATTTGCCATTTAACCAGGATATCTAGAGAATCGGCATTAATTTGCCTTCTGCTTCTGAAGAAAAGACTTAACAATTGAAAGCCAACTCAGGAAGCACGGGTTGGGATTAGGTAAGCAGCCGGGTGATGCTGTATCCTCGGCGGAGAATTGTTGCTTAATTGGTTACAAGAATTTAGTAGAGGCTGTTTATTCTGGTTGCACACAAACCTTCTCCTGTGCATGCTGTGGCAGCCCTCTAACATTTCTGGCACTGCTAAGTGTGCACTGCAGCTTCCCTCGGAGGGCGAGATAGAAAACCCATACTCTTTGAACACATCACTAGTTTGCAAAGTCTGAATTGCATCTGTGGGGTTTGTTCTCTGAATTTTGAATTTCTTTGCTTTCATCTCTGAGTTTTGCTGAAACCTTCTTTAACAGTCTAAACGTGGTTACCACAGCACTGCCCAGGAACATGCTGAACTTCAGCCACTGGTAAGCATCTGTGCCATGTGCCCCTTGC
The DNA here is from genome assembly GCF_023638135.1 of Falco biarmicus. Lineage (NCBI taxonomy): Eukaryota > Metazoa > Chordata > Aves > Falconiformes > Falconidae > Falco > Falco biarmicus. The sequence goes on along the minus strand of NC_079294.1, from coordinate 62,983,129 downwards.
AATGTATGCAGAAATCTGGAACTGCAGGCTTGTGTGGCAAAGCAGATTCTTGGAGTGACAAAGAAACTACTGTTGAAATCTTTCATTGCCTTCAGTCGCAGCTATTTCAAGTGTAACTTCTAAACAGTACAGATGCTAGAAACTAGGCATCTGTCTACCCATAGCCAGGCCTGTGAGGGAGCTGGGGAAAACCTAACATGGCCTTTAGAAATAGGAACTTTTGAGTTTTTGGGTTATTAGACAAACAAAACCCAAACACGCCTTACCCCCCAAACAAACAAAATACACACACACACACAGCCCCCACAAACCCCAAATCTCAGCAACATCACGACAACCAACCTTGAATTTGCAGAAGATGGGCAGCTGAAATGCAAGAGCCAAATAAGCCAGTTCTTTTATTGGCTTTCCTGAAACTGGCATGTGTGTAAAGTCATATTTTAACAGAACAAAAATGAGTTGCATCCAGTTCCGTAACAGTGGGCATTGGCCTGTTGTGGTGGTTTTCTTGCAGTCTGACAGCTTGGAGGGGAAGTCTGACTCCTTCACATCAGCTGTAGCATCTGGTGCAGTTGAGTCTTTATCAAGCTGAAGAGTTGACCCAGGAACGTCTAGCCCATGCCTCTTCATTTCCTTGCAATGCAGTTAGTATCAATGGTTCATCAGCTGTAACTCGCCAGTGCAAGTTCCTCAGACTTGAAAACAAATGGTAGGGTTTGGGTGCACTTTCTTCTCCTGTTTTTAATTAAATGTTGGTGCAGCAAGAGTTGTTTTGTGACAGGGAAGACCCAACGATCATTACAAAACATGCAGAACAAGTAGGCTGTGTCTTGTCATCCCATTATGACGTTCCCACTGTAGGAAACAGCCTTTGCACTTTGATAAACTTGTCCTTATAGTGTTAAACTGCAAATTAACAAGTACAATTGCTTTTGTGCATTGTAGATTTAAGAGTATGTTGTCTCTTCAGATACTGCATTGCAAAGCATATGTGAAGATAGGTGAGCAGTTATCAGCCTTATTTACTACGTGGAGAACCTGAGATTTGGCAGCTTTTTCTGAAATACCCTCTAAACCTGAGCGTTTGCCAAGTAAGCTGCTGTAGTTTATGACTGGAGTTGGTGATTGCAACCGGCAAGATCTCCGCTGCAGCACGAATTGGGGAGAGTGAGTGCCAGCTGAGCTGTGCCGTATGTGATGTGGCTGAAGAGATGCAGGCTGGTGGCGGAATAGAAAGTGACAGTTGTCTCCTGGTTCCCTAATTCTCTGTGTGATTGCTGAGAAGAAATTACGTGACCAGTGAGCAAACTGTACAGTTTGTGCTCAGGTTTTGTGTAGAGTTAATAATAACCTAAAGGAGAAACTGGATCAAAATAAGCTCGGATTTTGTTGTAGCTTTTTGCTTTTTTGTTGCATATTGCTATTCTGCAAAGCAAGATGTAATTTGTTGGCCTTGTCTCTGTTTACTGAGGTATCTTTTGATACTTCCCCCTCCACGTGGTGACCTGTGGGCCACCTCTGTTGGGTCTTTATGCCATTCTGGGTTTGGTCATTCCCTTTTTCTGCCTGGTAGAGATTTGCACTCCATCCCTGAGTCACACTGGTGCCTGTTCAAAATGTATCACCTTGTCTTTTAAGTTTATTATTTTTGCTTGTTTGTTTGTTTTGGGGTTTTTTTTTTTTCCTCATTCAGAATTGTCAGAGGGGAAAACAGTTATTGACTTGACATGTGTTTTGACTGGTTGGAGTAATGAAGTTGTATAGCTGCGTTGTTTTCTTTCTTTTCAAAGTGCATACTATTTTCTGCTGTGGGTGTTTTGATTCTTGTGTTGCTAGTTTGTTTGGAGAAAAATAGTCTGGGAGGGGGAAGGAAGAGGCAGGGTTTATCTCTGCAACCATCATTGTTAGCCCCAAGTTTTGGTAGAGCTTGTCTGCTTTGGCTTGACCTTTTTCAACTTGAGAAATGTGGTTTTGCTTGTATTTCCATCTTGGTACATTTTGAAACTATTGTAACTATACGGGATTGTTTGAACATTAATAGGGGGAATGTTTTTCACGGTCTAGGAGGAGTTTCCAGGCGGCTTTTCACCCACCAGTAACTGTCGTGGGCTCTTCGTGGTGGGGAGTTTTTGCTTGGTTAGCTCTAAGAATCTGCAAAGCAACTGCACAAAATTGCTGACACATGTTAAGCAATGTGGAAATCGCCATCCTGCTCCACTGGAGTCTTGGTGCTCTTGTCGGCAATAAGAACAGGATCTGACCCTGAAAATTATGTGCAAGCTGTATTAATCTGGAAAGCGTTTCTAGGCAGTGTTTTCCCTCTCACCCTGGCTAGTTTATCCTTTTGGTCTTGGGTATTATTAATTTATTTTTTTAATTTAAATCTTTATTTCCTCAGGCCCTTAAATATCCCATTCTGCCTCATCCATGTATTTTTGAATTATTCAACCACATGCATGTATTTGGTAATGCCAATTTAAGAGTAGAATCTCGATTCTGTAGGTTAATATCAGGAGGGGTAATGCCTAGTTCTTACAATAATGCTATAGGTATAAGGCTTGTTATTTAGAAATCCATCGTATTCGACCTCCCTCCTCCACACCTCAACTTTTCGGCTTTGGAGGAGCCATAATCAGCCCCTACAAGTTCCCTTCCTCCTCTCATGAATAAATCCAGCTACCTTATCTTCTCTATCGGAAAGTCTTCCCTGGTTTTAACAGCCTCTCGAGGAGCATATAAAAGGGGCTTTCACTGGCTAGCAGGAAGCGAAATGAATAGAGGAACTTTTGATAATGCCCTGTCTGTCTGAGTGGAGGATCAGCCCGACTAAATTGTACGAGATTAGTGAATGATAGTGCTTCAGCTGGGGCCAGAATTATAAGTTTTTAATCTTGGAACAAGCAATGACTTCTTCCTCTTAAACAGCGATCAACTCCTTCTTTGATTTGGAGGCTTGCAGTCATCCATATTCAGTTAGTTTGGGTGTGGGTTGGGGCTTTTTTTGTTCTTTTTTTTTTTTTTTTTTTTCCTTGCTTTTCTGAGTCTGAACAAGCCTTGAGTGCCTTTTTTTTTTTTGGGTACCCATTTCTGCCAGAAACTTGCACTGTGCTTGGGATTTTTATGCCCATAATGAAGTCTTGTATATCACAGCTCTCTTAATACCGATCCATGTTGTGCTGCCTCACAGTCTTTCTGTGCAATTAGCCCTGTGGTGCTTTGGATATATTTTTAATAAACTGTGCTTTTGGTTGCTGCCACCTTCGATCTTACTGGGGTGGGTAACGCATCTTCACTTCCCACCCGACGGCTTGGTCCAAACTTTCTGATAATCCAGATCAATGGGAGGGACAAATGACGGAAAATCTAAGTGGGGCAGCTTAGCTAATTGCCTTAGGCCTGCTTGTCTGCTGGGTAACACTAGTTTTATTGCAGTCCAACATGATTGACATTTGAGGAATTACACTGGTATAATACTGGCAACAGCAGTGGAAAATCTGCCCTATTGTTGCTGATGTGTTTGCTGCCTGAGGAGCACCTTTGGTTACAAATAACTGTCTGAAATGCCATTGATGGAGTGTACTCCTTTGTCTTTAAATCACTGACTTTTCATGTTCCCAAGAAAAAAGAGAGGTTATTATCTACTTAATAAAATTTTGCCTTTTTTCTGTGTTTTTTTCAGGCCTTTTTTTTTTCTTGGATTTTAGTACTGGAAAACTCTCTAATGACAACATTGCTTAGGTAAGTGAAGCAAGTTGTGGTTTTTTTCCTGGGTTTTTTAGAATCACTTCCCCTATCTTAACTTCTTCTACATGTTGTGTTGTAACTGTGAGCTGCCAGCCAGCTGTGCTGCGTGTGCTGTGGTTAAGGCTAGAAAGACGTAGTAAACAAAAGTAGGGGTAATGCCTGTAGTATGACATAAGGACCTCATTTATTAATTCAATCAAATGAAGTGGACGTGGTGCAGAATAATTAAATACAGCTTTCATCTGCATATTACTGCATAATCTTTCCAATTTTTTTTTCAAGAGATGCTCTGCATGTGGTTGGTTTTTTTCATTTTTTTCATTTTTCTGGAAAGTAAGCTTGTCGGTATTGTTTAATGTCACTGTGTTTGGAAAATGAAGCCTTAATACTTCTAGTTCCGCAGGTACAGTTGCTCTTCCTCCCTCCCCTTCTCCTCCCTCTTTCCCTCAACAGTTCTAGACAGGACTTTCTGACATGGAACGTAAATAATAAGAAGCTCGAAAGTTTGTTAGGTTTTTTGGTTGTGTTTTTTGGGTTTTTTTAGCCCAAAAGATGGGAAAACCCAAACAAATTTAACCCCCCCCCCCCTTCCATATTCTGAACTGCATCTACACCTCTAAAATGCAAAACTTAAGATGATCAGTGAAAAGCGGGTTTCTGAGCATTGATTGCAAGCACGTGGTCTTGTCTACTTCTAAATACCTTTGCAAACCTGGTTCCTGTGCTGCTACATAGCACAGGGAGATTCTCGTGAGCCCAAGTCCAGCCCAGCAGTGGCTTGGGTGATAGGTGGAAGAGCTAAGTGTGCTACCATACCAATATGTACTATTTTTTCCTTTCTCTGTGATGGTGAGAATATTTAATTGACCTCTGATGCAAGGCAACAAGTTCATCCCCAGACACGCAGATAATTTGGTGTATTAGTTGGAGCTGCTTGTAATCCTGGATGAGGCTAAACAGCAACTGCAGTATTCACACGGGAATATAGTATCCTAGCATCTATGCTGACAAAGATAAAAGTGCTGCTGTTCTTTGTAAAGTGTCTGTGAAAGGGTTTTCTTTTCTGTCTCTGTGTTTTCTGCTGCTGGGTCTGTAGCAGTACCCACCCTTTCTCCCTTTTGATCATCTTCCAGTGGATGGACAGTTGTTGAAGCTTCTGGCCTCTGTCCTTTGAGATGATGGACCTCAGTGAAACTAAACTGATCCAGTCTTAAACCAGAAGTCTTCTCCAGTCTGCTTTTCCTTACATTTGCCCCTCATTGGGGAAGACTCCATGAGAGTGAATAGATCTTTAGCTTTGAAACCTCATATTAGCAAAATAGAAAATTCCAGACAGGCTCTTGGGATCTCTTTAGTTTCCCTTTAGGCAGCTTGTCTGAATTTATCTACCAGCTGTTCCTTTGCCAAGGAACTGAACTCAAGGTATCTTGTGTGGCGTGGCTTTTGTATTTCCCAGAAACGCACATGAACTGGCTGGTGGCCTCCAAGCTGTGGGTGTTCCACCCAAGGTGGACTTTGTAGTCCTGATAGATGGTCCGCCTGGTGGTTTGCTAAACTGCAAGCAGGAGTGGACTGTAAGACAAAACTGCAGCTGGTCATGCTGGCATCCTTTGCATTTTACTAATTCAGAGAAAAGACCTTAGCAGAGCCATCAATGGTACGTGTCTGAGATAGCTTGTTGCTTGGGATCCAGCAACACATTGCTCGTGAGATGTGCTTGCGGTTCCGTCACCTTTCCCTTGACTGCTATGTAGCTTAAGGAGTGACTAACTTGCAGCCTGAGGGTGTATTTATTGATGCCACTGCCTGTCCAGAGTGTGGAGAGGACTCTGCAAACCAGGGAAGCATTTAGGCAGCAGTTTTAAATCCTTTTAACTTTGTATATTAGACACATCTATGAATATATGCGGGCCTAGCTAATAAATAACCCAGGGAATGGTAGTTAGGAGGAAAGGACGTAATTAATTCTGTCATGTACTGTGCTTTAAAGTTGGATCCAGAGCAGTAATGCATTATGCTGGAAAGGTAAACACTGCCGTTGTTCAACAACGAAATGCTTATGAGGCTGACACTGTTTTCCTCCCTTTGATTTAATAATTTTTTTTTTGCAGTAGTTTGAATATCTTAGATGGTCTTTGTTTGGTACAGTGGAAGCCTGATGAAGCCCTACCCTCTCCGAAGGGTCATTACTCCTTTATTTGAATTGCATTTTGTATTAACGCTGCTTTGCTGACACAGAACGTGTACTGTTCGAGAAGGCTCTAACTGCGTTTGCTGCAGTTGGGGTGCTTGGCTGTAATTCCTGCAATATAGTTTGGAGGGAGGGTATTTCTATTTCATCAGGTGATCCCTTTTTAACTCCCCACACTGCAGTGTTGACCCAGGTCAAATGCATGTGCCACATAAAATAATCTTTTTTTGTGGAGGTGCTATTAAAAAGCCAATATGAGTTTCTATTAACTTCCATCTCTTTTGGTTTTGTTTGTTTTTTTTTTCCCCCTCCTCCCCTATACCAGAGTCCAGAGAAAAGGTCTGACTATAGCAAATGTAACTTTACACGACCCTTCAAGCTTAACATTTTTTTCCATTTTTTTGATATTTTTTTTAAGTGGGGAGAGGCGTTTGGGGGAATCCTCAATTTGCATCTTAAAACATTTAAAGCTGCTGTGAGAATGATGATATCTTTGCTAAAAGGTATAGCTGTCATGGTAAAAAGTTACATAAGGCTTTTTGGCTTGTGATGATATCTGATAATAGGATAATAGGAAAAAATGCTAAAGTGATTGCAGGTTGAGGCTTCCCTCTTACTACTCATAACACAGCCTCTCCCCACTGCTTCACACTTCCCATCTTAGCAAATTTCTTGATGTATAGTTGAACGCGCACACACACAAACAAGCCAAGTGTTTATTCACTTATGCTCCAGACAACCCAGTCTGAATGTCAGAAGATCACTTGAGTTTGCATGAACGAAGGTCTGTGTATCTGGAGCCGCTTGGTGTTGTGCAACCCATCAGTGCCTCTTCCTGTGGAGCTTTCTGACAAGTTTTGCAGTTCTGGCTCTTCCAGCAGATCTTGGGCAAAAAACACTCGTGGAGACACCGGTGGAATAATGAATGCAGCTCAGCAGCTACCTCCTGAAAGAAGTGGTGGAAGGATGCCTGTTTGTCTTAGCAAAATTTTCTTCAGAAGACGAGTATCGCCTGAGCGTGTCCTTGGCTCTTTGTGTCTCCCTAGCAAACTGTAGCATGGAATATGCCTTCCACTGTTCCCAGCTCAGTTTAAAAGTCCCTGGTTAAAAGCAACATGGTAAACTATATTTCTGTGCTCCTTCAGGGTCTGTTGTTTCTGATTGCAGAAAGCTTGCAAAACCCCCAGGAATTCTGAAAGGGAGTCCTTCCTTGGTACAGATCCAAAAGAAGTTGCGTGTTGTCAACTTGCACAAGCTCTTTCTTCATAGTATGAAATCATTATTATATTTTCTTTTTTTTTTAGGGACAGGGGTCTGATAGAAAGTTGCTAGCCCTTGGTGGGTGGCATGAAGCACATTGACTGGAGGGGCTATTGTTCTGTGGTTTATGTGCTGTTTATTCTGCAGCCAGTGATCCTTTTATTTTGCTGAGGCAGATGGAGGGCTTCCCAGTTCCACAAGCATAACCCTGGGAGAGATTAGTTGGTTTTAGGTTTCACCACTTAGACGATGAGGTTAGCCTGAGACAGAGATGCATCCCTGTGTATGGAAATGGTCTTGGCCCAGATCTTGTCAAGCGATGTAAAGCCTGAGAAAGGACCAGGAGGTCAACTTCAGCTTCTTAAGGAATGCAATGTATGTTCATTCTGTGGCATGTGTGGACTGCTGCTTTTTCTTTATTTCAAAAATGGTAAAAAATGTAGTTACAAGCTCATGTGTTATTTTTAAAAAATGCTCTAACAGAGCTACAGTTAACTCTAAAGTAGAACCTACTTTATAAATACGTAAATATTTATAGGGGTGTTACTGAAGCACAAAAGAATCTGAAGAGGTTTCTTCATGGCTATAAAGCAAAGAACATTTCTCTCAGTCTCTGCCTCATAGCACCTTTCTTCGGCTTTACCTGTCTCCTTACTACTGAGCTAAGCAATGTCCTCAATCTGCAGACATCAGGACTTCTTTTTTTTTTTTTTTTTTTTTCCCATCAATAGCAATCTTAATTACTCTGCAGTTCTAATGCTTGTTACAGAAGTGAGCCCTTCTGCTCATGTCAGTTAAAGGTCTGACATTTTTGATGGTGTCTAGAAAACTGAAGCTCTGAAACAAGCTAAAATGAACAGAAGCTTGTTTCCTTTTGCTCGCATGGGCATTTATTCACTTCCCCATCTGCTTTGACTTTGAAGATTGCTGAGGTTCTTCCTCTGTCTGACCCACTTGGCATAAGCTGGAGAAGATTATCTTTCTTCAATAGCCAAGTTTATAAGGCTTCAGCTTATTCGTAAATAATCCTTCAAGTTTTGAGTGTTGCTTTTCTCCTTTTTTCCCCTTCAAAACTGAGTTGCTGTCGTTCATGTACAAATTGAGGAAATGCTTTTTCAGTCTGTAGGCAGAGGGAAGAGTTGGTGCAGTCACTAGGCAAGAGGGCATGTCAAGTGTGCTGAGGAGATCTCACCAAGTATCTGTGACTAAATATTTATCTCGTGCAATTTTTATTTGTGGTCCTAGATCATCAACCAGAGAGGAGAGCTTTGCTCTGCTAGTCCTTGCACAAGCACAGTTCCAGAATAAAAATCAGTCAGACAAAATACAGGACTTGGATATACAGAAAGACCTTTACAGAAAGATGTAATTTTTTAATGTATTCAGGAGAGGGTGATGCTCTCTCTTTGCTTTCACACTTGAGTACCTGCACCAGTAATTTGCATGTGTGAGTGGTTATTTTAAGGTGGCATTAAAACTCACTTTCAACTGAAGTCAATGTCATTTTCTTTTATTCTGAGATGGAAAGTTGCAGGATCACTGTGTTTGGTCTGTTGTGTTACAATTATGGTATCAACAGCAGAAACATACCAGATTTTATAGAACAGACGGTCAATTCTTCTACTCTTCTTAATCTTATAATTAATCGTAAGATTATGTGAAACAAAAATCATGAAACCTTCTGAATTTTTGTGCGTCCCAGGCAGGCGAGTCTAACAGAAACCAACTTTCATCTGAGTGCTGGCATCTCTACGGTTACTAAATGTTGGACTTCTGTATGATTGTAGATACAAATGAATAGTAAGAGTAACAGAATAAATATCTCTGTTTTAGCCTTTCCTTAGTAAGGGAGCGGTGGGACAGCCAAGACAAATAACCTTTGAAAGGCTTGAGGTCATAGTCTTGCTGTCCTTAAACTCTTCAGCATTTCTGGTTGCCCAGAGTGAGCTCGAGCAGCTCTTATAGTCCTTTGCTTCTGTCCTGAGCGAACCAAGGTGGGACTTCACATCTGCTTTTTTCCTAGTAGCTTCGCACTTACCAGGAGTGTATGTATGGCTGGATTCTGGCTTGATTTTTTCCTTCCTTTATTCCACATCTTCTAGCCATTTTACTGCTGCCAAAGCATGAGGTAATTTTTCATTTTCTCTTACTTTTAGTTTGCTGGGCCTGGTGGGCATGTGACATTTTTGGTGGACTTGGAGGTTCTGCAGATCAGCTTCTCTTAACTTGAACTTTCAGGCCTTGTGATCTGCATGTGGCATTTCTGGCCTTTTGGTAGCAAGAGATAGCATCCCTTCGCGAAAAGATAGGCTGTAATTTTGTCCTGCTTTGAACATGTGGGTTCTAAGTATTTCATATTAAATGTACTAGTAGTATAAACAAACTGTTTTGTTTAGTATAAGCTCTTTATCCTGGTAGGATTGGAGACATCTTATGAAGCAATGACTACAAATTTAAAACTAATATTTGTCATTATTTAAACAAACATAAATCAGGATGGTATACAAAGACCACAGAAGTTCCCAGCCCAGGGACCTGACAGACAGACCTACTTAGATGTAGGCTGTGTACTGTGTACCTAACTGACACAAATTTGAAAAGGTATTAGTTGATAGAATGGATATATGTTGCAATGAACACAGATTTTACTTTTAAAGTTACAGAATGCACATAGTGTAAGTAGGTGTTAAGGATGGCAGATACTTTGCAGTTCTTCTGGTGAACATTTTTGCCACCTGAGTTGGCTTGGTACAGAGGAATCCAAATCAAAGCCTTTAAACTGGAAAGGGTAAACTACTGGGTAGCATGCTGTAAAAAGTCTTGCATAGTGTGTGAGTAGATGAATAATTCCGAAAACAACGCTAGAGAGAAGTTTCCATGCCAGGCTGTTAAATTTCATTGCTGTGTTAAGGAGAAAGGAAGAAGCCCCTTAGTTTTTATGAAGTTTTCCAACACAGTTGAAGGTCTATCACATTAGATGCAACAACAAAACAATCAAGCACTTGTCTGGATGCCAGCAACCTTGTACTTCCAAACTAACCGTATTATTTTGAGTAAGTGTTAACTTGTTGAAAAATAAAGCTTAGGACTTGGAAAAAGCAGATACTGATGAACATGAGGAGTGATGGGGAGGAGAATATAGTGATCTTGGTAATGAGGTGACCTCTGGTACTCTAATTGTGTTTACCAAGAGGATATTATTTTTCATATATAAAATGTAAAATTTTCCCTTTCAGGAACTTCATTTTAGGGGGTGGGAGAGCTCACAGTGCTTTCAAGGCCTGAGTTCAATTCAATCCAACAGTGAATTCAGTATCTTCATAGACTGAGGGGGTGTGAGCCTGTAGTTCATCATCCTTTTTTTAAAAAAAATTACAAATTTGCAGATGTGTGAGGGACTGGGGGGAACCCTTGCCTCTAAGTGGTGGTAAAATTTAAAACTCATATGGGTATGGCTCTGATCAACATCCATGTCAATGTTCCCATAAAAAAGCTTATGACTTGGCAGGGTTTCAAGTACTGGGGAAAAAAAAATGCTCTGTATACAACATGTTTTATTAATGTTGAAGGAGTAATATTGCAGTGTTTCAGTGTCTGCCACTGCACAGAATAAGTTCAGTTTGGCTCTTGTAGACTTTTGCTTTTCCCTTGAATAAAACAAGGTGTGACTTCACATCTGCTTTTTCCTGGTAGCCTTGTATTAATCAGAAGTGTACATATTTCCAAGTTTTGGCTAGGTTTCCTCCTTTTCCTTCCTTAGTTCTCCTGTGTTGCAGAGTAGATTCATGATTCTTGACCCTTAACTGGTACTGTAAAGTGTATTCATGTAAACCTTGATGTTAAGCATCACATCCCACTTACTTGCTGTGATGACTTTTCCCCTCCTTTTAAGCTATATGTAAAGGTGAATTTGAAATTAGGCAGCTGAGAAAGAAGTCTGTTAAAACTTGGCAAATGTGCTCGAACTAATAAAAGCAATTTTAAAAAAAAATTAAGAGAAATCGGTGTTGTAAAATATGAACTTTAAGATGAAATTGACGAAGATAATTTGTGCAGCCAAAATGCTAGGGAAGACAGATAAGACAATTCAAGCACAAAATCACAATTTAAAACTGCGTACTGGTGTTAACTTTGGTAAGACTACCTCTGCATTGGGCTTGGCTGGTGATCAAGGCATGGCTTAGGCAGACAGCTGGAGTGGGATCGCTTGTGGTGTGCAGGGCATGGGGTCACGCACTGAAACAGGAGTCTGAATTCAAATACTTAACACTGGCCTCTTTCAGTGAGTGCTGTGCAGCCTGGCTGTAGGACACAGCCTGGGTTCGAGGCGGGAGAAGTGTGGGTATGTGACTACTTAAAAGCAGGTTTTGCTCCCTGACTTATTGTGCTGGTTTTGGCTGGGGTAGTTAGTTTTCTTCGTTGTAGCTAGTATGGGGTTATGTTTTGGATTTGTGCTGAAAAGTGTTGATAGCGCAGGGCTGTTTCAGTTCCTGCTAAGCAGGGCTTACACTGAGCCAAGGCCTTTTCTGCTCCTCAGCCCACCCCACCAGCGAGGAGGCTGGGGGGCACAAGGAGCTGGGAGGGGACACAGCCGGGACAGCTGACCCCGACTGACCCAAGGGACATCCCATGCCCCACGCCGTCATGCTCGGTATATAAAGCTGGGGGAAGAAGAAGGACGGAGGGCGATGCTTGGAGTGACGGCATTTGTCTTCCCAAGTACCTGCTGTGTGTGCTGGAGCCGGCGTTGCTGGAGGTGGGCTGAGCACCTGCCTGCCCATGGGGAGTGGGGAATGAATTCCTGGCTTTGCTTTGCTTGCGTGTGCAGCTTTTGCTTTACCTATTAAACTGTCTTCATCTCAAGCCACGAGTTTTCTCACTTTTGCCCTTCCAATTCTCTCCCCCGTCCCACTGCACAGTGTGCCAGTGGCTGTGTGAGGCTGAGTTGCTGGCTGGGGTTAAGCAATGACAGTTACCATACTGTTAAATATTGAGATAGCTATATCTCCATCTTATGCCTCTGATTTGTGGGTACTGTTGCTTAATTAGTATTTATGAAGCACTTGTAGCACTTTAAAAGTGCTGTAGGATTGTAAAATATTGCATTTGCGTGTGCACGCTCTTAAAACACGGAGATTTCCAGCTCCTGCTGTGCAAGCACTCGGCTGAGTCACGCAGGTTCTCCCTGACCCTGTTGGCTCACTCCTCCCATTTGACCCAAGCAATCAGTTCTTTCCTTGTCCTCCTTCCTGCCGTGGGTTTGTCAGGCTGTCCCTCCAGGGTCAAGCAGTTCTATTTCCTCCTTCTCCGCAAATGTTCAAGGTCAAGGTGGATGGGACTTCGAGCAGCTAGTGATAGATGTCCTTGCCCATGGCAGGGGGATTGGACTACGTGGTCTTTAAAGGTCCCTTCCAACCCAAACTATTCCATGATTCTATGGTCTCTTCCACAGAAGCCTGTTTGAAGCTAGCAGGGGTTCTTATCTCCCCTTGCCCTGTTCCAGAGGTGCCCATGGACATCTCGATCCTGTTCCAGAGGTGCCCATGGACATCTCGATCCTCTTCCCCACACCCATGAGGTTGGGTATTGGTTCCTGGCAGCAAGCATTTCTTCCTGTTCCTCCCTTGTCTCCCACAGGCTCTGCACAGAGGTCTGGCAGTTGCCCTCTAGGGAATCCGTTTGGACTTCTGACTTGCTTCCCTGGGGAGGAGTTGGGTGAGCCTTAGCTGCATTTCTCCCCATGGTGAACATGGAGATGAGCATGGAGATCTCTGAATCTGGAGAAGATTCCAAAGGCAGCAGCTGGACCTGGACTGAGATTGGGGGTGGATGTGCATGTGGGTGAAGGCTACAAGCCAAAAGGTTTATCTAGAGCTGATGTGGCTATTGTAGCCAGATGTGGCGCTCCCTCTGCAGAAGTCATCCAGTAATGGCAACCACTCCCTTCGCGAGGCACTGGCATTGCCTTTATCTGACCTATAAATGTTTTGAAGTTTTTTTGGTATTCATCAGTACTAGACAGCTAAAAAACAACCATGTGAGCATGATTTGATTAGTTAGTTGAAGAAATTCCTACTTCCCAGATTAGAGGAGGCTGGACTTTTAAAGAGGCTTGATATATTATCTGCAGATGAAAGCAGAAGTTTAGCGCTGGACTGTCTAACAGGAAATGCAGAAATACCAATTGCTCCACCAAATCCTGAAATCCCTTTGTAACCAAATTGAAGCTCCCTGGGACTTGCTGGTGTTACCTGCGGCACTGGCACCAGTGCTTATGGCTGGTATTCTCTGAAAAAAAAATAAAAAGCTCGCGTCACTTGGTCTGCTTCCCCTCGCTGAGCCAAGGCTTCAATTCAAGCATGGATAAAGCGAGGAATTAGATCAGGCTCCTAACATCGGTCACACTTTGAGTGAAGTGAAATGGAGTAGAGCAGAGTTAGAGAATAAAAAGTTTTTCTTGTGAAATCTGAAGTGTTTGGCAGGTCCCTGAAAATACGTGTGAATAGTCCCCATCAGGTTGCTGCATACTCTGGATCAGCTCCTTGCCACTACCCTTGTGCACTGTGTTGTGAGTGATACAGAAGAAATTTTTTTTTTTTCTTGTGTGGTCATTTCAGCCAATCTCTGATATTTATGGCTTAAGATAAGGTATGTGTTGAAGTTGTGCTTAATCCTAAATTAGGTCTATATTCAGTCTAGCAAAGGAGGAGAAAATTTATTAAGCTGGAAACCTTCTCGGGGGGGGGTGGGTGTTATGTGGGTTTTCTTAAAATTGAGGGGAAGGGGAAGGAGAATAGGTGGTTAAGTGGTTTCAGTCACTATTACTGTTTGCCTGCTGTGGCACTAACTTGTATTTTATGTCTTTTCCCATGGGTGGGAGAGGAAGGAAAAGAAGGGGGAAGTTGGTTGTATAATTTTAGTTAAACTAGGTTAGCTTTTGTTAAACTGGTGTGTGTTGCAAAGCTAAGTGTTTGGGTTTTCTTTTATGTTTAGTTGTATCTAACATTCCTAGGAGTCTTGGGAGTTACAGTCTCCTAGAAGATCTAGACTTGAATTGCTGTTGTCTTCATGGGATAAGGTGGAGCTGAATGTGCAGCAGGACCTGGAAAGCTGATATTTTTTGCTAATTTAAAGTATTCCTCAGCTCCTGGAAATGCTGCGAGATGTCATGAATGTTGTCAGCACATAAAATTTTGTTCTGGATGCCTTTAGCACTTGTTGCTGTGCTCCTTGCCATCTTCTTTCCAACCAGTCAGTACCACTTTTTTTTTTCTTATTTCTTTTTTCCAGCAGTTTTTTTTATCAAGGACTGATGTTCTGCAACCAGAGTTTTAGGTGGGGAAATGATCTCCGTGAGGAGGTTATCCCATGATCCCAAGTTTTGTGTCTGCCTTTCACCTTAGCTGGCTGGAGCTGAACCTTTGCTGTGTATGCTCGTTTAAGAAGTCAGTCTTTCTGCAGGGTGCTGAGCTGCTTGGAGTGGTGTGGTTGCCTCAGCTATGGGAGTGTAAACCAGTAACGCTGGGGGAAATGGAGGGATAAACATTTGCTGCTCTATATTTGCATGGGGCATTACAACAACCTGGGATACGTTTAGTGACTTGAAACAATTCTTATTTGAACGCTGGCTTGGTCATGACCTCCGTGCATTTGCATAATGAAACCAAGTATTCAAGCCATTGCAATGCAGTAAGAAAAAACTGTTAAAATTGCAGGCCTTTATTTATATCAGCTGACCTTGGTCTGACTAACAAACAAATTTTGCTTAATCTTTTTTTTTTCATAATTAAACATGTATTTAAAGGAATAAGTTTCTGGCATTTAATCAAAGCATCTATGAAGCCTGCCCATTGCTGTATGTACTGCACAGGTTGTAAAGCTTTGCCAGTTGCACAGGTTGGTGTTTTAAATTAAATGCACAAAAGCAACGGAAAAAGAGATTAATATAAGAACTATAGAGCTTGCTTGCTGGTATTCCTGTGACTTGATTGCATCTGTAGTTTCTCCTAAGCTTACGTTCATCTTGCACCATGGGGTAGCTGAAGTGAGGCTTGCTTGGGGTCTCTGGAGTGACGGGGATCAATGTGGCCTCCTAAGACAAAGCTGACATGCTGTAACCTGTCTCTTTCCAGTGAAATTATGGGTGTGTTGGGCCTTCCATCCAGCTGGTGGATTTATAAAGCTGAATTGGACTTTTGTGGAGGGGGAGGAGGAGTCTGTCAATTGCAGGATCTCCCTCCCTTGCAGAAGCCCTGCCATGCTGTGCCATGCTCTGCAGCTTCTGCCGCTTGCCCTCTCTCCCAGCTTCTTCTGGAGTGCTGGGGAAAGGCGTGAACAAGGTGTTCAGCATCTCAAGGCTGGAGAGTGTGCTGGGCAGTTGTTGGTGTCATTCAATGAGTTCTCCATTTTAATGGGCAGTATTGGGGCTATTTGAGCAGCTTTAAAAATCAAGTCCTAAGACAGGGTAGGGAAGATATGTGTAAATGTGACCCCTTGTGCATTATCCTTTATGTGGTAATGGATGCCAGGTGAGAAGTCTTCTTGCAGACAGATAGATGGGGTATGGGTTTTCAGACACGTATGGTGATACAGAATGACATTTGCTGATGTTTATGGATGATACTGGAAAAGTCAATGCTCTTTCCTGACTGCTGTTAGCTTTTATGCTTAGGTTCTGTGCTGCCACGACCTTCTAAGGTGTGTGGTCTGTATGCTACTAAAAGCATACAGCACATAAACTTGTCCAGGCAAGAACATGACCTTGATGCACAATTGCTACCTAGAGCCCTAGGCCTGAACGAAATATTAGTGTTGGAGATGGTGGTAAGGAGTAATCTTCCAGGTCTCTCTCTCTATTTAGTCCTTTTAAGGTTTCAGCTGTGTTCTTGCACTATGATTTTTTTTAATTGCAAGGGAAGTAAATCTTGTTACATTACAGGGGAATGCAAAAAAAACCCCCCACACAAAACCTTCTTTCAATTCACAGTGCATTCCTCATATTAAAAAAGAAAAAAGTGCCCAACAATGATGCTGAAAAGCATACACCTGATGAAGCTGTGGGATGATGAATATTCAACCTACGAGCCAGGAGCAAGCTGTAGCAGGGATTATGTGAGAGCTTTGTGTGGCAGGAATTTAATTCACCCATGGTTTACATGATATAAAAGAGAAGACCCCTATTTCCTTGACTTACAAGGGTGGCCCCACTGAAGTCAGAACTGCTATTCACGTGAAGGGGGATTTGCAAATTGCAGTCATCTAGATGTATTTATTTGTGTAATCCTGGCTCAGTAATACAGATAATGCACAATTTACTATGTCTGTTAAGCTTTCAGATTTCTATCCAGTTTAGGAAGAATTTGTTGGACTTTTAACACTCTGGAAAATGAGCCTGCCATTTCCTGAAGAGTAATAAATAGCATTGACAAAGATTGTAATGCCTTTCAAGACCCAGCAGTGTTTCTGCATAGTTTTTGTGGGCTGCCTGGCACACAGTGACCAAAAGGCCAGTTTTAAGTACCTTGATGTTATAATATCTAACCAACCAAAGCATGGCTGGTTGAGCATTGCCGGCGATTCTTGACTTTGTCCGTGACTTACCATGCACAGGAGTAGCAAAGCCCCATTATACAAATACAGGAGGGTGGTGGAATTGGAATGAACTTGCTGGGAGTTGCCTTTTCACAAAGGAATTGGGAGTTTCTGCTCCTGAGAGAGACCTCCCTTTGGACCTTTGGGCCCAAGGATCCAACATCAGGCTTTCATACCTTCCCCTCACAGTGCTTTTAGGATGGTGATAAGTTGGTGGTGGGGAACCTTTTCACGCGAAGCAAGAGCAAGCGCCTCTCACTGGAGACTGAACAGAGTTGGGGTTCTCAAAACTGAGCAAAAGTTACAAGACGGCAACTTAATGAACCTTTCTCCAGGTATGCTCCTTAAGCTGATATGATTGTGTATGTTCTGGGATATACCTGTATTTTTTTGCTGTGTTTGAACACAGTCTTTGAATTCTTTGAATGTGTTGAGCACCTTTCTCAATCCTACTATTCATGACTGTTGTCTGAACATCAGCAACCCGCATGCTCATCCTTTCTGTTTAAGCTGTGATGCATCTGGTGACAGTTGTTTGAGAAAGTTTCCTCTTGTTGCTCATGTTCCTCTCCTTGCCCAGTGAAGGCACAGGGTTTTATTTACTGTTCTTTCCTCCTGCTGCTCCAGTTCAGAAAGGGCTGGAAAATTCTCCATCAAAAATTGGTAAGAATTTTCTGGCTGCCTTGGGGTACTTTCCCTCCGGTCCTCTCTTTTGCGTCACATTGTCCTGTAACAGCAACACCTCCCTAGGAACATGATGTACCAGAGAGGTAGGACACATGCTTGCTGTGGTAGTTGGTCATCATGCATGCCAGTATGGAGTAAATTTATGTGGCCAATGTTGATCAAATCTAGTTTTTAACAGGAGTGAAGCTGGGTGTGAGAGCTAGGTTGCTGGTGAGCCCTTTCAAATGGGAAGAAACACAAGCTGTTGGCTTTTCAGCTTTGTATTTGGGAGGAGTAAAGGACATAAAGGATCTCTTTTGTAAGCGTTAGACATTAACGGAGCAGTTGGACCAAGCAGAGCAAGCAGTCTTTGGTAGCTGCATTAACAGCATTGTGTGATGCTGGCTGGCTCTGTACACCTCTAATATTCATTCCTCTCATGCTCCATCCACCCAGTACAAAACATCTTCTGAGGATGGACACTAAGGTGTTTACTTTCACTGAAGAGAAATTCTTGGCACCTTGTTTTTCCCTTTCTACTGCTTTCCTCCAGCCTGCTTCTGCTGAGCTGGCTTGGTGCTGGGCTACTGTTTGGAGGCAGCCAACATGATGTAGTGTGGGAACAGCTTCTGGCTGACAGTGTCCCTGAGCTGGTGATAAGAGGAGTCCTGAGACATTCTTCTGCAGACCACAGTCCAAATTGCTCTCACGCTCCCTTCTCTTGTATTTATCATACCCATTCCAAGCAGTGTAGGAAGAGGGTGTGTTTGTATTGCTTTCATTTAAGAAGAAAAAAAAGTTGTTTGAAACATTTGATTGGTCCTGAGAGGTAAGAGTGGTAAAATGGCATATTTATAATGGGAGAAATCTGACACATCTGAGACACAAGTTGTTGCATTGTAAACTTCATTTGCAATGCAACAGGCAGATGAGGGATGTTTTACTGCAAGACAGCACTGCGGGAGAACTCAGCGTTATATGTCTAGCGTAAGGGTATCCTGGGCTTATAGTGAGAAATTAAACAAAAACGAACCCAACCACCACCACCACCAACAAAAAAAAAAAACCACCCGACACATTACCCTGAGTCTTATAGAAAAGCATAGCTCAGAGGCATGTCTCAGCATGTATTATGTTGTGTCGCTCAGATGCTCTGTGGTCAGTGGTAGTCTTTCAGTTCTGTGTAAAGTGGCCTTGGGCAGGTGGAGCTCAAGTTACCTGACTGAAGGCATATTTTGCTCCTCATCACTTCAAAATGACTATTGTTTTAATCATTTATGTGCGTCAGGACCATCCAGTGAAGACACACATGCTTACAATAAAAAGAATACTGAATCTGCATTCTTCTCTGTTGCTTTTATGTGGGTCTTTTGGTTCATGACTCACAGGCTCTTGTAGAGGCTTCTGAGCCAAAAATGCAGCTGCATTTTTCTGTCACATGCTGCCTTGCCAGGTCCAGTAATAGCAAATATTGGACAAGTGAGAAGAGAATAATACAACCTGCCTTACCACAAGTGTGTGTGTAATCATACTCGTGGGAAGTTAAAAGATGACTTTCATAGTGAGTAAACATTTTTATAAACTTCTTCCATCTCCTCATCCCTATGCATATGCTGCTTGTTAACACTCTGGATGCTTGTGAAAATAGTACTGCAAATAAATGATGACTCTCTGGTTTTGTGATAGAAGACCTATTACCAGTGACTGAAGTGTGAGATGTTCCTGGAAGAGTAAGATCCAGCAGTAGGGGAGAGGGTTTGAATACAGCCGGAAAGCATTAAGAAATGCATCGTTTTGGCAAATACATTCAGCTGAGAAAAGAAATGCAAAGCAGAGACTCCGCTGGGTCCTCAAAGTGGACCTCATTCCCTGTCTAATGCAGATGTTTCCCACAACAGTTCGCCAGCATGTTTTGCACATCTTCGGTCCCCAAAATGGTGCTGTTGTCTGTCTTTCATCTAAGATTTTAGTTTTGTTTTTTTTTTTACACTGTACTGTGAGAAAATTTGTCCTGTTGAAAGACAATGTAAAGAAGAAATGGAGCAATTTTTGGAACTGCATTTCAAAGTGATGGGTTGGTAGTTTGGCCCTCTTTGAAACCTTCTGGAGAAGCCCCATCAGGTAATCAGTTGTATCTGAATCAGAAGACAGGCTGTAGACTTTGAGCATGTGCATTGTTTCTAATTAAACAGTTGTGTCCTATGTGGGGTCCCTCCTATGCTATATTGAAAATAAAAGATGCTTTTAGTGTTTCCTGTATTTGTAGCAGCAATTTGATAGCTAGCTCATGTTTCCCCTTCTATGTAATACATGCGCTTTCTTCATGCAGAAATTTTGAAGTGCTCTTTAGTACGTTTCTGTACAATCTTGTGAAACTTCTCTTTAATCCATTGCTAGAGTTGCAAATGCAAACTATGACTGTAAACATTGTATGCTATTGGTGAAGAGCAATGACTGTCTTGGAGGCCTTTATTTTAAAGATTGCTTCTTGTTTTAATTAGGAAAAATAGCTTGCCAGTGTTTCAGTGCTGCTTCTTTTTCCCCACTGCACCTTGTAATCTTTCTTCATGGGAAGATAAGTATCATTCACATTTTATTTTTATTTCTGCAAGGTAGTGGAACATGTGATTTGTCCTGCTGCTTTATCTCCTTGTGTTGGAGATGTCAGTAAGCGAAGGTCCCCATCACCATGGGGATGAGGAAGGAGCACAATTAGACCACCAGGCAAACACGGCTGCATGTTCTCGCACCATTGATCTAGGAGCCTTGCTGGAAGTACAAAACCAGATGTGCTTGTAATGGGATTTTACGTGACGAGCAGGACTGTAAGAATCTTTCTTTTGTAAATCTTTTCATTACACTGCAGTATTTCCACCCTGAGTGCTTCAGAACTTGAATAGCGTAGGTGGATTTACGAACTGATGACATCCAAATGTGACCCTGGCTCAGCTACTCCAAGCCCTGCATTTTAAATTTTCTGTTGAGTTCTGATCTGTAGCTGTCATGTGGATGTGTGTGTCTCGCTGCTAGATAGATATCTGTTCTGTGATGATACGTAAAAAGCTATATAACAAAACATACTTGGGTTTTGCCTATATTTGTCTCACTCAGGATACTGTGACTGCATTTTAAAGTCACCAATTGTATAGGGAAACAGCAAAACAAAACCCCAAATGCCATGTTCTTTCTCCATATATTTCCAATCGTTTCAGTAGCTGTGAAAATAATAGTTTCCAAGACAGTAATTTTCCTCCCATGATATCAATTACCCTTTTACATTACACATTTTGTTTATTGCTATTTTAATAATTTGCAGGTTGGATTTATGAAAATTCTCTGATCCTTTGGCATTGTGATCTGCGACTGTTCAGATTTCTCACTTTTCATAAACATTTTGAAGAAACCTTTGCTGGCTTTTCTATCAAAATTTAACTTAAATTCCCTTTGGAAGCACTGAGATGTAGTTGATCTGCTGTAAGGCAATGTAAATGTACCTGTGTCAGCACCTTCCCAGTAAACTGGAAAAGAAATTTCCAGTAGCTGTGGAAGGAGCAGACTGCACTATGCCTGGTCCCTTCCCTCTGTTTCTTGTGCCCTGGTCTTGCCAAGGGGCTGAGCGAGCTCTGT
This sequence comes from Falco biarmicus, assembly GCF_023638135.1. NCBI lineage: Eukaryota > Metazoa > Chordata > Aves > Falconiformes > Falconidae > Falco > Falco biarmicus. The sequence continues at coordinate 62,962,050 of NC_079294.1, read as the reverse complement.
GCCCTTCTAATGCAGCAGAGGGCTACTTCTCAGATCTAATAACAGCCAGATGAGTATTGCCACTGACCTCGGTGACCCGCTTAGTGTTAAACCGCTGCAGACTTTGCTGAGCAATGTTGAATGCACTGGGGGATTGAGGTCTTGGCTGTGCTGGAAACTCAGGTGCTTACTTCATAGCAACTGACTGATGATTACTGGAGGAGGGTGAGATCCATCTTGTTCGATGTCAGTCAGCTAAAAATTCAGGCAAGTGCTAGCCAAGCTAGCTCTGCAGACCTCCACAAACAGTGAGAAGATGGGCACCCCCAGAGCGTGCTTCTTCCACCCTATGGTCGCCAAAACAAACTGGTCTGTAGACAGCGAGGAGATGACTAGCTTCTGTGCTCAGTTTTTAGAGGAGTAAAATTGGGTGATGGGAAACCTCCCCTCCAGGTGCCCCAGGTCTTTTTTACTCTGTCCTTCTTGGAATAATGCAAACTGTAGAAAGAATTGTTAAGTGTTGTTGTGATTTACGTCAAAACGCAGCCTATTGACAGGAACTAATGCCATCTGTGTTTAGACCATGCTGTTTTCTTTGTCCTATTGCTCTTGGGCATTAGGAGAGAGGAAGGGTCTGGGAACAGAGCTGTAGCTGAACAAAGCAAGGTGAATCAAGGCCAGAGTGGGAGGCTTAACTTGCAATTTCCTTGTCTTGGGCTTAACTCTGACCCTCTGCATTGTTCAATGTTTTGTATTTAATTTCCTCGGTTGCTTAAGAAATGGTTAGGGCCAGCAGAAGAGCTTCAAATTGTGGTCAGGTGGGGCATACAAGATTCAAATAAAGAACCTGTTTTTTACTTACAGTGGAGACTAATGCTTTTTTAAAATAGGTCAGAGAAACTGCATGCTGGTTCCAGAGGGGCAGAGAAATCTTTTAGTCCTGGTTAGCTCATAACTTTGTTGTGTAGCCTTGAGGATTAAAAAAGAAAGTCCAACCTCAAGTGTTCGGTGAAGCACTGGACAAGCTAGATCAGTGCATTAGTGAGCAGAGTTTTGCTGGCAGCAAAACTGAATTGATCTTTTGCTGCATCTCTGTGTATTGGGCTTTCTGTTTCCAACTGTAGCACTTTGCTCCTTTCCCCTCCCCATGCTCTGGCGGTTGAGGTGAAATTTGCAAAGGAAAACAGCTGTAGTTCAAGCTGTGGAAAAGTTACTGAAGACAAATCCTTTGGGGTTATTTGGCTTGGTCTCCAACTTTGAATTGTTCCTGTAAGCGTTTAGAGATAGGCCTAATCCCGAAGTCATGGGCTTGAGGGGAAAATGGGGGTGAAATTTTTCAACCTGCAATAGAACTCAAATGATCCTAATACTTTCTTCTGACCCTAACGTCATCCCAAAAAAGGCCAGGAACAGAAACAGCCTCTTACCCAAAAATAAATGAAATCAGTAGGTAGATGTTTATCTCCTGCAGAAACACTGGAAAAACTTTATCTTTTTTTGCTATTTCTGTCTGACACCACCTTTCCCATTCCTCCTTAATCACATGCATACCTGCTAGTCCATTGCCACTCTGGAGGTTTACATGTACAGATCTCTGTTGCTTAGGAGTTAATCGGCTTCTGCTGGCTGTCCTTCCTCCACCTGAAGTTCTCAGGAGATTTCTCCCTCTTGCGTCACCCCCAAGAATTTAGATGTCAATAAAGAGCCCTTCCCTTTTGTCCCTGGGTAGCATGCTGGTGGGGAGAGCCCCTGGGTCCTTCAGTCGACTCACCCTGCCATGGATGCTGGGCTTTGCAGCTGACCTAAGTCTGGTTGTACTACTCGGCTGCCTGGAGAGAAGACCTAGGGTTCTGTTTGTACTGGTCCCAGCGCTCCTGCTGCTTCTCCTGGATCATGGAATCAGCTCCAGCAGAAAGCTAACGTGGTAGAAGAAACATGAGCCTCAGCCTAGCTGGCCTTTGATCCGGCCAGCGTCAGACTGGTGGATGGTGGCAGCTTTGGGGTGGACAAGACCTCTTGGTCACAACTGAGTTTGGCTTAAACCAGTTTTTGAAACCTCACCAGAACAGAAAGCCCTCGATGGGGGAGAGACTTGCAGCTACCTGCAGAAGAGCATCTCTGAAGCTTAGCTGTATCTTTTCTTGGCACTGTTAAGTGTCAGGTCTTTACTGGATGATCTAAGAGCTGTAAGATTTGTTCACCTTTCGTAAGCTGGCTGTTTAAGAGATTTTCCATGAGGATGTAACTCTAATGAAGGAGGCTTTCTTCACCTGTGACACTGATCACTACAATCTGATGGATTATCTGTGATCCTCAGCAACCACCAGTGCTAAATGTTTATGCTGTACGCTTGCACCCCTTGCATTTTTCTTTTGGTGGGGGAAACAACATTATGAGTATTTGCTGCTGCTAGGAAGTAGGTCAAACAGATCAGGGAAGATGTGGTGATTATCTCAGAATACTTTTCTTAATCTAAACCCATTCTTTGTTTAGATTTCTGGGCAGGCATTAAGTTCTGGTGTCCTTGTTTTCTGTTGTTTGTAGAAATGGCAGCACTTGTTAATTTATCTAAAGCGTGTTATTTCTTATTGGTGTGTAGACACACAGAAGTTAAATTGGCATTTGAGTATCACTGTTCTCCCTGGTGTGAGTCTGGCTTTCTAGTCTTAAACGTGCTATGGAAAAAGTACACGTCCCCTTAGACGTCATGGCAAGCATTTTAATTGAGTATAGGTTGGAGCGCTTTGTAAGTATAGATCAGAAAAATGTTGTTTAGCAATAGATGTTATCTGTGGAATAACGTCTAGATTTAAGTCTGCTGCTGTTAAGGGCAGGGTACCTCGAGGGGAGAAAAGAAACAAAAGTAAAATTGTTATCTTGAAAAAGCTAACTTAAGCATCAACAGATGAAAAGCACAGAGAATAAGGTATTTGACCCAAGGTAAGAACAATATTAAATACTGTGGTATGGTCCCTGCCTGAAAACATTTTTTCTTTAGGGAAAAAAAAAAAAAAGTGTTGAGCAAACTAGTGGCCTAAAATTGCGCTACTAGATCAGTGATTTAGACACTGAGGACCAGTCAGTCTGGGCATAGGTAGGGACATTGTCTTGTCTCAAGAAATGACAGTTTATAGAGTGCTACTTTTGCTGCTAAGGCTATTCCTTGATGTTGTTGAATAGGGGATTTATTTACATTCTTGGTGTGGCAGGTAGATGATGATTAAATCTGTGGCATTACAGCTTTCTTGTAGGGGCAAACTACTAATCATCTGTGCATGGCTGCAAAAAGCTCATCCAGTACCCTCTGCAGGATGCACTATGCGTGCAGAGAGGTGATGCTTTCTAAGCCTCAGTCTCCTGGTGTTGTGCTGCTGCTCTGTGCACCCTATGTGTCTGGATCACGTGTATGGAAAAGTTCCTGCATGTGCAGGACGGTCCCAGGGACGGCAGCTGGGTCTGGACTGTGGAACAGGGTAACTCCCGCAGCCTGTTTACGAGGACAGCTTGTGCCTATGGTACGGGCTGTTGGCCAGGTAGACTTTAGCACTGGCGTTGTGCTCCCTGTGGCCATCGAGTCTACGTGCTCCTTTGTCTCTTTTCCCCTACTCATAGTAAAAGAAGTCCTGGGTCAGGTATTAACCAAATGTGTTACCACAAGCAGGCTGAAGCAAAGCAAGGAGTGAAACTTTCCTGGTCCTGAAAAGTATTGAAAAGGCTATGTATGCCATTGAAGATACCCCCTATCTTAGGAAGACCAGTTAAATATTAATTGGCTTTTTTTTTTTGTTCTTTGTTTTGTTTTGTTCCTAGCTAACCTTATTTGGTGCTATGCAGGATGACAATCAGGTTCTGGAGAAGGCAGGCCATGACTGACTAGATTAGCCACAGTCAAAGGCATACAGGAAAGGGGAGGCCCAAATGGTTTGGGGCCGTGTTTGCCAGAGGTGAATCATCACTTGCATAGGTGTAGACGGGTAGATAGGCACTTGGAAACCCTACATGCACGTGGAAATGCGGGTAGTGCCTTTGCTTTATTGCCCCGTGCATGCTTGGGTAGTGCCTACAGCTCCTGCTGACAGGCGGTGTTGCGCAAGTGGTCCTTTACAGGTGCACTTGAAGAAGGGCGTTCCCCAGCTATTAGGGTTGGCTTTAACTTCTTGTTTTTCCTTCGCTGCTCATTGCGCTGAGCAAAAAGTTCCTTTGCTGTACCTGCTTGGAGCGGGTGAGGAGGGAGAAGGTGTTCTGTCCGGCGAAAACCGTTGTCATTGCTTTGACTAAAGATTCTTTGCTTCAGGGGATGGATGGGAGGAGAGATGCAGGAAGTCCGTGAAGGAAAGTATGGCCAGATACGTCAGCAAAATAGCCTTACTGTAATTTGTTTTTGTTTTTTTTTCCAGGATGCCTAGCAGCTGGTAGTGAAGTCATCGCAGTGCTAGTTTGGTGACTGGTTGTAACTCTTGATTAACGATAAAGGAGGGAGGAGCACACTTTGCAGAGAAAATAATAAGTAGGCCTCACTCAGGCCACCTCCGTGTGAAACACATGGGAGGATGCAGGCACAGCCAGGATTTCGCTTTGCTGCATGAATGCAGAGCGGTAGCAGGCTTAGTGAGTTTTAGGCTGTGTTTGATGTCAGACTGTGAGATGCAGGTTATATAGACATTTGCTGACTTGTTTCAGTAATCTTTTTGCTGGTGGCAAAAGCTTGCTTCCTTCCCGTGCGTACACTCGGGAGTTACGGAAGCACTGAGCTGTTTGGATGCTGGGCATAATCTGTGCCCTGTGCTAATGCTATTTAGTAATGTCCCTTGCTGTTCTGCTTGTAATATACTGCATTGCTATGACCTGCCTCTTGAAAGATGCTATTGTTGCAAATGTCTGCCTCTTTAGGGGGGGGAATCAACTTAATGCAAACTTTTTTTTTTTTGTTGAGAGGAGGGGGGGCAAAAAAAAGTCAAGCATATAGGATGCAGATCAGGCAACCAGCTGAAGGGCATGCAGGGTAAAAGATGCTCTATGGTTGCATGCTGGTGCTTTTCGGCCATCTGCCTTGATGTAGTAACTGCAGAGCTGCTGCAGCTACAAAGGGCTTGTAACAGCACCCTGCACTACCGTCTGCCTTGGCAAAAGTTGTTCTATACATAGTGGAAACAAAATGCAAATGCATTTTAATTCTCTGAGTTTTGCTGTTGTGTACTCTGTGATACTTGTGTGACAGTGTTGTGGCTTTCAGCTGTGAAGTGCCTAGGTACTCTGCCTGCCTCGCAAGAGCTCAAATGGATCAAAACTAAGTAGGTGCCAATGCCCTTTGTAACTGCAGTCCACATGTGTTAATGCACCCAGGAGCAAGCTGTGGGCCCTTTTGGGGGGCTTCATTCAGTTACTCCTCAAGAATATCTGAAAAATCGTATGAGCTTGCCTCTCCTCACTACCACACCATGCCTCACTCATTGCCTGCTTTGCTGCCAGCATCACTTCTGCCTTTCATGCATCGTGGTGTGGGTGGGAAAGTATCAGGGGTGTGGAGGAGTGACCATGTGCAGGAGAAGTAATATGTGGAAATTAAAAGTTCCCAATCCGGATTTTGATAGAATTAATAGTTTATTTTACAGGTGAAAGGGGAAGAAGAGTATGATATTTTTCTAATATGAACAGTGACATACTAGACATTTTAAAGGGTTTCTAAATAAGGCATAACATCTCTTCTTGAGGTTTTTGTTTGAACGAGTACATGCAAATATTTGTAAGTAGCATCTAAGCTGATACTATCACACTTCCTTACCATTGCAGTTTTGGTGCTGTCAGTTTTCGTTTGAGTTCCTCAATATTGAACATGTGGATTGACCATGACACTTAACTGCTTTTCACAATCCAAATAATGCTTCTCAGCTGTGATGCTGGTATAGTGCTTTTCATCTGAGTACTTTACAAAAGGAAGGTAAAATTAGGCTGCTAAGCTGCAATTTGGTACTGTGTTTATTGACATAAAAGGTCAATATACTGTAAAAGAATATTTCAAACCAAATGATTTCTGCCTTATGCATTATCAATACTCTCTGGAAGTATTTGAGTCTATTTTGTAAAAAACCCCTGAAAAACCACACTCAGAAATGTTTGGGTAGGAACATTCTCTTCCATATAAATGGTTCATGCTGAGTACTCATAAAATACCTAAATTGCCTTTATTGTCAGAGTCTATGGGTGATTTCTCTCTGACCCTGTACTGATAATGCTTTCTGAAACGAGGCTGCAGCTGGGATTTAAATCACACAGTGTGGTGCAAAAGTCACCCCAGCTGTAAATGGAACAGGTTTCACTGGGATGTTAATGCTGAGAGGAGTGAGCACTACTTCTGAGCTATAAGGGGTTGCTAGGACAGATTTTACATTTATCTGTTGAGTTTGAATGTGAATTTGGGAGGGGGATTTGGGAAAAGGGCTGACACTGCTTTGGAGCATCTCTTCTGCTCTACTGTGGATGGCACTGCTGCTCAAACACTGAGCTCACCTTCACTCTCGAGCTTCTGAGGCAAGGGAGGTAGGTAGTGTGTGCTTGTGGGGAGCTCACATGTTTGGAGTCAGATGATGGCTCTGGGAAAACGTGATCTGCACTATGCAAGTCTGCAGCTAGCTGCCTGAATGCTTAATTGTTTGAGCTGTTGTGTAACCCACCCGTAATCTGGGCACTGGGTTGCAGGTTTTTGTTGCATCATTAGACCTTCTCTTTCATTACTGGTTTAGGACCATTATACACATCTCGTAATTTATATAATTAAGTGCTGCACCACTCCAATGACATGTTGATTCAAGCAGTAAAGTGACTTAATATCGCAGTTGCTCAGCTGGTGTTCAGCAGTGCAGGGCAGCCACACGGCAGTGGATGGAGGCAGCCAGCTTTTGAAGAAAGTGGGGATGTCGCGGCTGTGTGGGTGGAGAGGCAATACTGGCCGGATTACAGACTGTGCTGGCAGTCATCTGTAAAGCTTTGGGCGGGTCACTTCATTTTCTGGTCCTTTGTGTCCCCTCCCAGCATTTATCTGTCTAACTTGTAAACATGATGGCAAAGGGCTTCTTGCCATGTGCCTCCATGGTGCTTGGCATGGAGGGACCTTGGTCTTGGCTTGGAGCTGCAGTGGCAGGCAGGATTTTATATTTTGTATTTTATACCAAGGTGATCTTTAACATGGAGGAGAAAGCTTGTATTAATGTGTCTGTCAACGTTATATGCTGATACGTCATTTCAACATGTGCATGTTCCCTTCCTTATCACGAGGTTTCTGATTACAGTAAAAGTTGTTTATTTTATTTATTTATTTATTTATTTTACCTATGTGGAAATGAAAATTAATTTTGTAGGTGGGGAAAGTCAGATGAAAGAAGTTGATTGTGCAGGCTACACAGCTGCAGTTGGAGTGCCTTGCAACTGCTGATGATTCTGACTTCATTCCTGTGGTGATGGAGCTTGAAGAGCCTACATAGTTCAGTTTTACATGTGGGAATTGAGACAGAGGCCATAGCTGACTGGGACAGTTTTGAACAATGGGAGCATGGGGAGGATGTCATGGTCTTGCTTTGAGCAGGAGGGTGGACCAGATGACCTCCAAAGGGCCCTCCCAACTGAAAATTTTGCATGATTCTTGCTTCTATCCACTTTGCCTTTTTTTCAGGGTTGTCTCCTGTTCTGGGTGTGACATGTCACCTTCCCAGGAAACATTTAGCCTGCCCTGCTCACTGGACTGTGGTTAAGTGGCATTTTCCTTTGTGTTGCGGCATTGTGTTGGTGGCTTTTGTTGATGACCATGTTGAAGTAGTTCCGGGCTTCACTGTTTGTGCTTCTTCTGTTTCCAGGTCTTCTGAAGGGGATATATATTGAGCTTTGGCCTGCGTTAGCAAAAGGGCACAATGCATTCAGTTTGTAACCTGAATGTCATGGTAGGCAAGAGATGGTTCTTGTGGCTTTGCTCCCTGGATGGGAAAGGCAAGCAAACAAACAAACAAACAAAAAAAGATAAGGGAAGAAGAATCTGCAGCAGAATTAAGAGTTTGTGTTTTGTGAGCAGCTGTGAGCTTGAAATGTTGCTGCAGCTTGCTGCTATTTGCTTTGTTTTTTAGTTAAACACAGATACTGTTTCCCAGTAACAAGAGGGATGGTGGTCTTTCTATGGTGGATGAATGTAATTAATTAATGTGTTGCTCAGATTTTAAATTCTCCAAGAGTTATGTTTTAGTATCTCCCGCAGACAGTCAGCTGTGATGGTCTTGTGGAAACAGTTTGAAGCCCTTATCTCAGTCGTGATGTGGTTTTACAAGACTTGTCTGGAAAGAAGCAGCTGCTATTTAGGATGAATGCTGTGACATGCTTCAGTTTAAAGATCGAATTTACTAATTTATTATTAGTAAAAATGGTAATGGGTCACAAAACCATGATTATTTCCAGGTTTTTTTTTGTCTTGCTTCAGCCTTCAAAATGTCAGTTGTATGCCTTCCAAGAGCACTTGTGCAGGGCCATTCTCTCAGCGGTCAGGGGGGTTCACTGTTTGCAGAGTCTCTGTGGTACCTTGTCTTCTTGTGGGGAAGCAGGTTCCTGCTTGTTGTTGCACAAGAGGAGTTTATGGAGCTCAGGTTGCTCCCAAGAGGCAAGGCAGAGAGGCGTGAAGCATCCCCAGTCTTTTTGTTTTGCTGCTTTGTGATTGCTGGTGGAAATAAAAAGCAAACACAAAACTTAGCTCTGTGCAGGTCTCTTAAGTTCTAGAAAGAAAATTTGCATCTGTCCAGGGCTGGAGTAAGCAGGGAAGTGCTTTTGGTTGGGTGCTTCCTTGTTTCTCTTCTCCACAGGAATATTTCTGTCTACAAGTTCAAGGCGACACTGTCAAAAGAGTTTAAGTTTCAAAAGTCAATTTAATGTATATGAAAGAATTTTTGTCTGTCATCTCTTGGTAATCAGGATTAATGGGACTCCAGTTAACCTCTTAATGTTATTGCTTGCTCTGCAATGTGTACCGTTGTGTGAAATACGGGTATGTTTTACTTTCTTTTGTTTTAAAATTCTTGGCTTTTCTTCATCCAGTCTGCCAAGTCAGTGCTGCCCTCTAAACAAAACCCATCTTTTATTTTTAGAGAAACCTTGCGTGTGTGTCAAATGTGATGAGTTGCAGTCTGCCCTCAGCTTTGCTGGTAAAAATCTGGTGTGATGGAGTGGTTAGTGGATCCGTGTTGTATTTACATCTGACCAAAGCAAAGCAGGTTTTAGGCAAAACATTTTTTTATTCTTCCTTTTATACATAATTGTGGAATAGTTTAGGTTGGAAAAGACCTTTAAGACCATTGAGTTCACTTGTTAACCAAGCAGTACCAAGTCCAGCACTAAACCATGTCCCTAAGCACTGCAGGTGTCACAGAGGAGATCAGGCCCATCAGGCAGGACCTGCCTTTCGTAACCCCACACTGGCTGGGCCTGATCCCCCGGTTGTCCTGCATGTGCTGTGTGGTGGCGCTCAGGGTGATCTCCATAACCGTCCCTGGTACCGAGGTCCGGCTGCCAGGCCTGGAGCTCCTGGGATCTTCCTTCTGTCCCTTCTTGTGGATGGGCGTCACATCTGGTAACTCTGCTGGGACCTCCCCAGGCGGCCAGGGCTGCTGGTCAGTGATGGAGAGCGGCTCGGGGAGCGCTTCGCCCAGATCCCTCAGCACCCTGGGGTGGATCCCGTCTGGCCCCATAGACCTGTGTGTGTCTGAGTGCTGCAGCAGTTGCTGACCATTTCCCCTTGGGTTATGGGGGCTTCATTCCGCTCCCCGTCCCTGTCTTCCAGCTCAGGGGGCTGCGTACCCAGAGGACAACTGGTCTTGCTATTAAAAACTGAAGGGAAGAAGGCATTCAGTACCTCAGCCTTTTCCTCACCCCTTGTCACGATGTTTCCTCCCACATCCAGTAAAGGATGGAGGTTCTTCTTAGCCCTCCTTTTGTTGTAAATCTGTTTCTGGAAACACTTTTTGTTGTTTTTTATGGCAGCAGCCAGATTAAGTTCTAGTTGGGCTTTGGCCCTTCTAATTTTCTCCCTGCATAAGCTCACAACATCCTTGTAGTCCTCCTGAGTTGCCTGCCCCCTCTTCCAAAGGACGTAAACTCTCCTTTTCCCCCCGAGTTCCAGCCAAAGCTTTCTGCTCAGCCAGGCCGGTGGTCTTCCCCACCACCTTTCGGCACGTGGGGCCGGCCTGCTCCAGCACCTTTCACGTTCCCTTCCCGAAGAGCGCCCAGCCTGCCCGGAGCCCCCGGCCCCAGGGCTGCCTCCCCCGGGGCTCTGCCCACCCGGCTCCTCAACGGCCCGAAGCCGGCCCTCAGGGGCTCCGGGGCAGCTGTTCTGCTGACCCCCTCCTCCTATCGTTCTGCGATTGCCGTGCCCCAGACCCCCAGCCGCCAGTGCCCACCAGCCCCGCTCTGTCCCCAGGCCACAGGCCAGCGGGTGCCTTCCGCCGCTCCCTCAGCCGCTGGGCCCAGAGCCCCCTCGAGCGTCTCCTCTCTGCTGCCTTGTGTTCCTGGCAGACATCTGGGAAGTTGAGGTCCTGGACAAGACCAAGGACTAGTGATTGTGAGACTTCTCCCCGCTGCTTGTAGTTGGACCCTGTCACAGGAGGGATCAGGTTTGTCAGGCAGGACCTGCCTTTCATAACCCTGTGCTGGCTGGGCCTTGTCACTTGACTATCTGAGGAGTGTGTCCAGGCTCCCTTCCCTAAGGAACTGGGAAACACAGTTCAGACCATGGGACAGACTTTTGAGAAGGTCTTGTGAGCCAGTTTATCTTGGGAGATGCATTATAAGCAGGAAAAGGGTGTCCTGTAATGAGAATATCATGGTATAGATGTATAGGCCGTGTCTTAAAAGCAAAAGATAACAGCAACATGTAGTTGTACACCCAGAAGTTTGGGAGTTGATGAGGAGAAGCAGTGTTTTCCTTGACATCAGTTGATATGAAATTGTGAGGAGATTTTAAGCAGGCAACAGCCAAAGCTCGGAAATACTCCAGAGGTTTGTTTGGGTGCCATGGCTGTGGGATTGGCTGTGTTTGGGTGTCCTGGCTATCCAAAGGTTCCAGCTGTATCAAATAATCCCAAATAATCAGCAGTTCATCTCCTAGACCGTTAATGTCCTGATTTTGGTGCTGTTTTTTGAATTTGTTGAAGGCTTCATGATGGCAATTACAACCAGATGGTGAGGTAACTTCTTCGATGTGTCAAAGAAATCAGGTGGCAGAGCAACAAAACTTCCAAAGCTTCTCAGAAAAATGAAATGGCTTTGTGTTCAGAGGGAAAAAGAGTAAGTTTGGTTTCCTCCATGCTGAGCAGTGTTTACTGTGGACGAACCAGCAGAGCACCTGGAAACCCTGAGGTCCAGGTGTTGGGCCTCTATTAAGTCTGTGTGTTTGAGAGCTCCAACTGATTGCTTCTAAATTGATTTTAAACACTGGATGACTCCTTCCCACCCCCTCACTCCCCCACCCCCACCCCTGTGTTAATCACTGCTATTCATTTAATTCAGAAATGTAGAGAGAGTACCTTTTGATGCTTGGTTCCTTTGCCTGTAAAAGAAGACATCAGATGCCGATCACCTCCAAGCTGCTGGACTCTTTTTTTTTTTTTTTTAATTAATTTTTTCTTTTTTTTTTTTTTCCCTTTTTTTGGGGCTTACATATATAATCCACATGTCTTTTTAAAGGCATAAATACTTGTAATGCTGTCCTTAAACTTTTTTCCCCTCTCTTTTCCCCAAACACGTTTCAGTAATTAGTCAGTGGCACGGGTAATTTCTGCTTTAGCTGTCTCGGTGTGTAAGGGGCAAGACCATGAGCAATCTGACATCGAATATGCTGTCCTAGCAAACAAGATGGGGTTCCCCCCCTATTTTTGTTAAATCCAAGCAGTATAGGTTGTATAAAGGCAAGTCAAAGGACTCTTCTTTACATTCTCATTTACTTTACTGAGCACTGTGTGATACCGTGATTATAGGCCCTTTTGGGCAGAAGTTATGCAGAGTTAAAGGTCAGAATATGGGAATGTTGGCAGAGCAGGTAGGAAGCCAGCTGCTTTTTACAGTTTTCTTTATAAAGGTACAATATGTAATCATCTTCCTGTGATGATGCAGAGTAGGTTTTTATTTGCAAAGCAGTATGACTTCACCCATGAAGCACAGTTTTTAAACAGTCTTTAAGATTCAGAAAATAGAAGCTACATCAGTGTTTGACTACACTTGGTAATGATTTTCCAGTAAAGGAAGAAGAGGAGAAGAAATCCACATGAGGAGATCCTTCTGCTGAAATGGGTGTGCTTAGGCGTGCGGGAGTTATCTCGTAGCAGTTTCATGGGAAGCAGAAATTAATTCTTTGGGGAATGATTCTCTGATGCAAACAGCCTTACTGATTGTGCAGGCTTTTTACATAGGGAACTACAATATGTATCTAAGAGTTTTTAATATTCTTTGCTTCTTCCTGTAGCAATCTAAAAAATCCTACAGAATGAAAATAAACAAGAAAAAAGCTCAGAGGAAGAATTTTATGATCTGTGTGACCAGCTGATTTTCTCCTCTTGCTAATACTTTCCATGTCATGAGCAGCCAAGTGTCTCCAAATGCACACCCTCATTCCTTAGTGGATATGATGAAAAACCTGTAGTGATTTACAGCATACTCACTATTTGCTGTGTTAGCCATGCCTGTATTGCTCGTTGGTTCAAAGGAATAGCGGTAAACCCTGCTTTCTCTGCAGATGTTACAAGTATGGTATTAAAAGCTAAATTATCAGTGTCTCATGAATTAATGAAACCACTGTACTGTTGTAGTATGTGCCTTGGAGAGAACTGTTGCTTGGAGATCAACACAGGATGGGTAGTAGGAGCCTTGGGTTTATGTTGCTTACTTAACGTAGTTAATCATTGCTTTATCAAACCGTAGCCATCTTTTAAAATGTGGTTCTGAAAGTAATGCTACAGGAATGCTAGAGGGAAGTTCCAGTCTGTTTGTTTGTGACTGCAAGGATGGTTTTTACTGGTTAATGAATCCAAAGAGGGTTTGTGTGGTCTTGGCTGGGATTTAAGAGTTCAGGTAATTCCTCTTTAAGGTCCAGTAGTTTCCCATAAGAATATAATTCAGAAATGTGTGACACTGCCATGAAGAAATTAATGCACAATCTTGATACTTTAAGAGGAATGAGGGCAAACTTCTTCCTTTTTTTCCAATGTGTTCTATGTTTAAATAATGTATATTTGCAGTAAAATGCCTCTTTGCGTGCGGTACCTGGTAGTGCCTTGCAAAATACTCTCCCCATTTCTCATCAGGAACCCACTAACAGAATGTGTAAGACTTTTAAACAATGTTTTCTTAAGATTTATTGTTAAAACCGCCACTGAGATGTTCAGGTGATGCTGTTCTTGTGTAGATGAATGAGTGAGATTTGTTGTGCAATGCATTATCTTTCAGTGTTGTATGTTCGCCAGCTAATTCACACAATACAATTGATTTCCCAGCCAGTAACTAGTTTTGCCATTGTTACTTCTGTGCTTGTAATTGCACTTTGAACTCAGCAGTTTAGCTCAGGCTGTGAGATTCCCTGATTACAGATGCTTTCCCAACGGGGAGAGTGCAGGGGCAGAGTCTCCTCTGTCTGGTAAAACAGGAGGGGGCAGTCGGTGTGGTGCGCTTGCGTTCAGTGTTGTGTGTGTAGCTGCAAACTTTCCTGGTGTGGTAACCAAATGATGGCCTAAGGTGCTCTGATGACTTTGATTTAGCCAATAAAATCTCCCACACAGCATTTAATCAGCTAAAACACAACCCGGTTTTTTTCTGCTTTTGACATTTAATCCACTTAAACTGCTCTTTCCAGGTGTGCTCGGTAGATCAGATTCATCCCTTTGGATGAATCTACTGAGTAGTTTTGACCCAGAACAGGAAATCAGACTGTGGAAAAGTGCAGGCAGCCCAGAAGAGTTTGGCAGAGATTTCCTGGTAGATTTGGGCTTCATCTGCTGGCTGTCACCTGCCATCATCTACTTTTTGGCACTCTTGTTCCTTTTAAAATACCTTGCCATAAGGGAGATCACAAATAGTTCGATTAAGTTTGTCTGGGAGGGGTTGTGTTTAAGATGGGATGTAAAGGACTTCAGGCCAGCTTAGAGGTTTGGGGGGTGCGGTTATGGACAGCGGATCAACAGCTTTGGGGATAAACCAAATAGCAGGACAGTAGCAAATACAACTCAACAGCACAATTATTCTTAGATGGTGCTGGATGCTCATGTGGGTCTATAGATAGCCCTATACTTTGTGTGGTCGTTGCCCCATGTGTGCTCATGGAAGCCTGGGGTAGGTCACCACATGGGACTACCACGGAAGGCAACGTCTCCTGTATGGCTAGCAAGGTAGAAGATGGTTTCCATCCCCCTTGGTGAAGGTGTTGTCATGCGAGTTTGGGTGCTGGTACCCCCAGTAGCTGTGTTGTCCCTTGCACCTGGTGACTCCTTCTTCCCTCTCTTCCAGGAGCTGAGCATCGTGACCTGCCCTGCTCCTCCCTGCTTGGTGTGGGAACGACCTGAAGGACATCTTGGAGCCACCTGTACTGCTTCATGCAGTTAAAGTAAGGTTAAAAGCTTTGGCAGCTCTGTCAGGTACAAGCAAGGGTTGAGGCAAGGGGATTGGGGCAAAGGGTTTGCCCAGCTTACCTGCTTGACGGCAGGAGGGGCTGCTGATATCAGAGCTCATGTTACAAGTAAATTTGGCAAGGTATTTTGCCATAAAATACAATTTATTTGTGGTAGAAGCAAAAAAGAAAAGCAAAGGGGGGGGTGGCCTCAACTCTTGCATCAGCCATGTGCCATGGTATAAAATAGCACTTAACACTTAGAACATCAGCTGTTTTTCCCTGTTATTTTAAGATACAACTTTCATGTCCTGGGGCAAACACATGGTTACAGCTCAAGGATTTTTGTGGGAGCCGGTCAGGATCAGAGCTCAGGTCCCACCGGCTGCTGGTCAGGCATACCTCCCGGTTGGCACTATGGCCGTCTGTCTGTCCTGCAGCAGCTGTGGCATTGAGGCTTCTGGGCTTGTTTTTCTGTTAACACCAGCCTCTTGGTATGGCGAAGCAGATCAGGGGATGGATCTGACTTAAGAGTGAATATATGGTTATTGCAATAGTGACAGTAGCTGTTTTGGCTCATGGAGTTACACCCATCCTCTCCAAAAAGACTTGAATTTGCAAAAACTGTTAGCCTGAAGCAAAGAAACTGCGAGAGTCTTGCTTGGAAATGGGCACTTGCCATGTTTGAGCTCTCTCGAGGGAGGGAGGGAGGAAAACCACTGCAAGCTGTCCCTTCCCCTCCCACTGTCTCTAACCTGCTTACCTTCTGCAGCATCTCACATTTTCTGTGGTCTTGCCTGGGAAGACTAGTGCTTTAATAAAACCGGGTCCAAGTCATTTGGCGTTACCAAGCTGCAGCAACAGCTGGGGGGGATTAATCATGAACTGCTGTTACTGTAGAGAGACAAGTATTTATTGCAATTATTTGGGTGCCCTTTTTTCAGTGGGGTTGGGCAGGGGATTTATACCTGTTTTCAGAGCTTGAGAAAGAAATTCTTCAGCAAAATTATGAATGAAACCTGCTTTATTGGGAATGAATAAGTGGCTGGCTGAGAGCTGGTTTCCAAATTCGTTATGAATGTCAATGCTCATTAGCTAAATGTATGTGTGTGTTTAAAGGAGAAATGCATGACACCAGTTGTCATGTAAGAGAAGCAATTTGTGGCTTGATTTGTCATATAGCTTAACTTGCTGCTAATTGATGGAATGTGGTGAGCTGGCAGAGAGCAGTGCTTGCTGCTGAAGAAGATGTCAGGCCCTTCCTGGGGGTGACCAAAGGGATGACTTCTTGCACAGCAGCAGCAGCAGAGAAATCTCCAGGGAGGTCCAGCACTGGCAGCAAAACCTTCTCACCTGACCTCCTCCCTGGGAACCAGCCTTGGCATCATGTCTGATTTCTGGGTGTGCCGCCTCTGAAGGATCTAGGGAAAAAAAAAAAAAAAAAGGCTAAACTGGAGTTTAGGAGCAGTGTTCTCATACCCTTTCCTTTTTCTGCCTTCTGGTCTAGTATTTCCATAATTGTGCTTATAATGATAATCCTTTCATTTCATTCATACACTGGTTACTACTTAAATGAACTTCATGTTAGTGAGCTCTGTAATATTTAAAATAGGTGCATAACTTTAAAAAAGAAAAAAAACCCCACACAAACAAACAAACAAAAAAACACAACAAACCCAAACCCCAGCAATAAAGGGATGCATTTCCACTCCCCAAGCTTAATCCTGTGCTATAACATAATTGCAGAGAGTTGCCTGGCTGGTGAACAGCTGCACAGCGTGGGCTCTCACTTCTGTGTAGCTGCTTGTCCCGGAGCTGGGGTAATAAATGATTTACTGGGGAGGCTGGAACCTGTGGGCACTTAACCCATTCGATTCCTGAGGGACCAGTCTGAAAGGCCACTTTGTAAAGGCAGTTGAAAGAAATGATTTCAGGTGCGAAGTGGGCTGGCTGTTTGCAAAGTTTGCTTTTTTTGAGTATGAGCTAGCTGTGGAAAGGCTCAAACCCAGAAGGTGAGGTAGTGGAATTGGGTGGAAACTGTGCTTATTTGGATTTTTATTATTTGATGCTTTAATTAATTTAAAAATGAGATTTGAATGAGTGTTCTCTCTTGACTGATTTAGAGAAGTAGTATTTTCTGTTGCTTGGAGTTTTACTTTCTGTGAGGCATTGCCTGGATGTGTAGTGTAATAGGGTGTCCTGGGAGCAGAGCTGCAGCTCTAACTTTTCCTCTCTGGGGATGCCATACCAAGGGACTCCATCATTGCATTTGCTAGGTGAATTATATGCATTTTTTTTGAGACTGTCATGCCTCAGAAGGGATGCTCCAGTAAAATGAGCATGTTCTGTGACTACCTAAAGTATTTGTTAGAGGAGAATGTTTTCCCATAGTTTTGTGAGTTGAAAGAAAAGGAGCACTTAAGAAGAAATAATTCTTAATGTCACAGTGGCAGATGCCATTGTGCTGTGCCACAGGGAGCAGGGTTAGCACAGGTTCTCCAGTAGGAAACCTGAGGTGTCTGATGGAGTTTTCTGTTTGTGGAAGAAGGTGACAACTCAGGCTTTCCCTGGGTAGGTCTGCAATACCTAGAGCTTCAGGGCAGGAGCATTTGCAGAAGGGAGCCTAAAGGGAAAAGCAAGTCTGATGTATTCTTCAGAGAGGAAAAGCACATTAATTGGACACTGAAGCTGCTCTGACCAAAACTAGAGTGGAGGTGTCTGTTGGATCTTGGTCTCAATGCCAGTTTTTCCAACACTACCTGTGTCTTTAACAGTTAAGGTTGGTGCATGCTCTTATTAAAATATGCATTGGATAACTACCTGGCTTGCAAATGCTAGGAAATATTTAATAATATTTATTAGCATAACAACAAGCGTGGTGCTTTGGGCCTCATGCATAGTTTTCTACTGCGTTTTTGGGAATGCAGTACAGGTGCTGTGGCTTGGGGGGTACTGAGAGAAGCAGAGCTTTATTGCTCAGCTCTAGGGCTTGGAGATATTTACTTTCTGAAACTGTCATTGCTTAATGTAGTTCTTAAAACAACACAGCCCTGAGAGTCAGGAGAACAGTAAGCTGGAGAAGGCTGTTTTTAGGACATATGCTATAGTCAAGAGTTGTTGGAATCAATAGAGGCTTTGCTCTCTCCCACTGGATATGGAAGGCTGCAGGCATTTCGGTGCCGATGACAGCTATCCATAGTGTTTATCCTTTTACACACTGGGGTGAAATAGTCCCCAAATCCTGTTCTTCTCTCCCTACTGTTCTTCACCTGATGCTGTGCATCATCTGGAGGCACTGTTGGTCCCGTATAATACATCTCTGTTTTTGAAGGTAACTAGCAACTTTCATGGTGCTTTGGCTGTCCAGCTTGATACCCTTTGGGATGGACCCCATTTCTGCAGAAAATTCTGGTTTTACTTGTCCTTTAAAAACTGGGGCTTTTCAAGAAGTTTCTAGTTAAGCACCCAAAGTGAATATTCACTCTTACAGTTGTGGGCTGGTTGTCATTGGGAGCTTCCCCACAATTTACTGCCAAAATGTATATTCAAGCAACAAACTATATTGGAAGGTATAAACTAGATTTTACTCATTTGAAGAAGCATCTAGAACGTCTGCTAAGGATTTCTGGAAGTTAATATTTGAGCCTGAGATAAGTCTCATGCATACATGAAACAGCTGCCCCAGAACCTGTTAGAGGACTTAATTTGAGTATAAACATACATATGCTTTTGCGTACATGCTGCACTGTAATTCAAGTTGACTGTTAGTTCTTAACTTTATTAGGATGTAGCTACTTGAACTCAAGACGTGGTCTGTGAGTTTTATTTTATTATAGCACCATGACAGCTCCTTTGAAAATGTTGTTTGGATTTTACAAATTGGTATCTTAAGTATTGTTTGCCATTAGTAATATTTTAAAGGAAAAAAACATTGACAAGTGAGGGCAGGGTTGTATCGTATTACAAGTGAATTGGTTGATAGTAAGTGTGTATTGTAAAATGGGAAATTAATCACCCTGTGCTGATGACCCTTGGACACTTAACAAAAGACTGCTCTTGATGTTGAACAAATAGATTCCGGACACAGGAAAGAGGCTTATGACAAGAGGATGAGATTGGTTTGTGTTAATTAGAGCTAGCTAATAATCCTTTTAGTCTCTTTTTTTTCCAAATTTTACAGTATCTTTCTTCATTTGCAGTTGGGCATGTGGTCTGTAGAGCAATACCTGCTGTGATTTGAGTTTTTTTGTGGGTTTGTTTTTAATATCTAATAATGGCTGAAGAGATGGGAGCAGGGAAACCAGATGTTCACATTTGAGAGAGATTGCTGCCTTACTCTGCTAGGCACAGGGAACAGCGCTGCTTTTATTAACCTACACTGCTTCATCTATTTCCAGGCTTTGGGTAGGAATTAAGTAATCCATTAAACAATATTTTGTCAATCCTGAGATTGAAATGGTGCAAAATAAGAATCTTAGTCCTGAGACTAAGAGTATTTGGCTAGGTATTAATCTCAGGAGTAAGACAGGTCTGGATAAGGGACTTACTATAGCATGGAAAAGGCTTACACATAGGAGGTTTTTTGTGTGCCTGTGTATATGCTTGCCCTGTACCTTAGCTTTGTGTTAAGCTTCATTATTTTGGGAAGGCTAATGGGCTAAATTTGGGGAAGGGAAGTTGTGTGGCTAGGGAGTCAGTTGGAGTGTGAGTGACCCTGGAGAGTGGTGGATGCAGACCGTGGGCAGCCCAGCTCCCAGCCCAGAAACAGCGCTGGGCCAGTTCCAGCTGCCAGGAAGCTGAGCTACATTAAGCAAAGCAAGTTAATCTATATCCAGGCATTTTATTAAATCATCAGTCAATTAAATCAGTGACGGTCTGTTAGCTTGTGTCACAGCTAGGCTCCCAGCCTCTCTGCTGTGGTGTAACCTGCAAGTTTTTCAGCTGTTTGGTGGGCTGTGAAGGCCACGGTACTGAGGTTTCCAACACTGTTCAAATTAAAAAAGAAGGGATTTTAGGCTGATTTTGCAATTAAATATGTTATTTCTCATTTTTTTACTAAAGGGAGAAGGGTGTCACAAAGTTTCTTTTTCTTGCTGTGAAAGCAATCTGCATATGTCTGGTTTTCCTGGGAGTGGCTTGCTGGGCTACCTCTGAGCCTTTGGAGGAGAGCGACAGTAGAGCCAGGCCAACACAAAATGCCTTTAAACCTCCTTTCCATCCCTTGCAGCCAAAAGAAACTCCTGTGTATCTCTAATTGAATGGAAGCATATGGTTTTGTTTGCAGACAGGACGCAGCTGGGAAGCAGTATCACCTGTGGAAATGCTGTGTGAGGGATATATGTATATTTATTTATTTTTAAGCAACCAATTTAGTGACAAAACATAACCTTCAGCAAGTTACATAAATTTGATTGATTTTACACAAATATCTGGGGTTTTTTTTAGTCCTAAACTCAGCTGTGATAGTGAACATAATGCTGCAATAAGCTGGTAACTTGTTTGCTCCCACACGTTTGAAGTGTGGTTTCTGGTTTCCTTGCCTCCTCTCATTTCCGTGGACCATGGCTTTTGCAGGTGGTATCACTTTCCTATGTGTCTGCAAAATAAACTTGGGATGAGTTACTTATCCTAATTCCTCCAGCCTTCTATTGCTGACCAGATACACAAAACCATGCATGTACAGCTATGGGGAAAGCCATTCTGCATTTAGTAGTATGATGCCTGAAAGGATATATGTACATCTTCTGTCTTAAGGTTAATTTTAGTCACTGTAATTGCAGCTACTCTAGTTATACAAATTTATCTGTGCACATTGTTGAAGAACTGGGTTATGGGTTTATTTCTTTTGCTGAAACTGGCTAGAGGTTTTGTCCTTGATTTTTTTTTTTTTTTTTTTGTCTCCTTTCATGTGAATTTTAAGGAGAGGGCATTGATACAATGATTAGAAAATGTGTTCATTTTATGAATGGTGAGTTCTGGCGTTCGTTCAGTATGAATGAAGCTAGTGAGACAAAGTGTATGAGCAAACCTGTGTCTCATCCAATATCACAAGGTGAGAGTCAGTTATTGCAGGCCTGAACTTTGTAGGAAAATACACAGGGAAAATGCCAAACAAGAAAACGTAAGTCCTAAAAAACCCCCTCAAGTCATTGTTTCAGACTTTTTGCTACAGGTAAAAAAAAGTCAAATAAATAAATTAAAAAAATCACACCCTGAAACCAAACCAAAGAAGGGCCTTTTTGCAAATACTTGTGTTATAACAAAAAAGTGAGGAGACTGATGACAGGGTAATACGACACAGTAATGTCATGTATCACTTATAAGAAAATGAGAATGTTCCAGCTCAATAATTCCCTTGATACTAGGGGAGAACAATGAACTTGTGGAAGACAGTGCTATTTTAGTTCTCTTGCATGAAATTCATGGTTCCAGCAGGAATTCATCTGTGTATGGCCAGTTGGTCTCCTCTCCGGTCCCCCCCCCCCTTGCTGTTTCCCCGTCTTTATTTATCTTGTGTAGTTTAGAACAGGAGCACTGTAGGGCCTGAAACCCAATCCTCTTGATATTTCTAAGCAGTTCATAAATTAACATTTTGTAAAAACAGAGTGGGGGGGAGTGCCCTTGAGGACACTGTGCTTTGTTGAATGAGAAGTGATGTGTTTTTGAAAGCTTGGTTTTATTTTGATAGTGCAGCCATATAGAAGGAAGTGATGCAGCCCAGTGAAGCGGGGTGGATGTGTGCTCCCGGGAAATCCCTGGTTTTCTTGAAACTCTTTTACAGTTTATGGGTTGTTTGTCTACAGGGTGAGGATCTGAGGGTTGACTATAAGGCAGGTTGTCCCACCGTGGATATATTTATTGGTGGCAATGTTAAAGTACAAAAAGAATTTCTGTTTATGGCTTGCTGTCTTACATAGAACCAGCATAAACAGTGCTTGTCTAGTTTCTATGGGATACATAGTTTGGACTGCCTGGTGAGATGTTACTCCAGAGCCTCGGAGTCACAAAGTTTAGTCCTTTCAAGGACTGAAGACCTTACAAAACAGTATTACAGGAGGTGATTTTGTACAAAGTAAATTCTAGCACATTAAAAAATAAAACAAAATTAAAAAAAAAAATCTGCTTTTGCCTTTCAGCCTGGCAATGCTGTGATGCAGCCCCCCTTACAGCTGGAAAACCATCCTGCTTTCTCTGCATTTCTGCTTATCTGTTCGAATGCTTTACATGCAATCTGTAACTTCATCAGATTCTTCATGTGTTTTTTGGCTGTTCTTTCCTGCCCGCAACCACAAGCTCTTTATGGCTAAGATTGTTTTTTTGTACAGCTGGGAATTCATGGTTAAAGCTTTGCAAATACAGAGCATTGTTTCTAAAATCGAATGCTAAAATGGTGGGTGGGTGGGGGGAAGTCAAGTGCTGAGATTCAGGTAAGGTTCAGCAAAACTTAAACTTGAAGTATATCGAAAACTGAAGTTTACCTAAAAGAACCTTGAAAATGAATTTGAAAAGCTTGGAAAAAGTCAAACACTTGAAAACTTGAAGTGTATTTAGTGTGCGAGGGAAAGAGAAAGGGGTGGTAGGTAGGCTTGCCCAGGCATACCACATGGGTTAAATGCCCCTTGTCCTCCTGCTTGTTGCAGCTCTGGTCTGTTGTTGGAGGTGAGTGGTCATTCTTGTTTCTGCCCATCCTGTAGTTCTCCTTTCTTATTAAAAAAAAATAATTAAAGAAACCCTAAACAGACTGCTCTGAAGCTAAGGTCTTGATGTGGCACAATGTTTTCTTTCTTATATACTCCTTGTATGGTTCATGGAACCAAGCAGCCAAGAGTGGATACTGGGAGGCATACAGAAGCTGGCTGGTGAAACCAACATCTGATGTAAGGCTACTGCAAAAACCAGCAAGCCTAGCAGGGTGTGATGGGAAAATCGAAGAGCCATTTCAGTGCTGCTAGCTACACGGCATTCAAAGACCTTCAGCATTGCTGCTTCTGTGCAGGCTGGGTTGGTCTGGAGGACCATTGACCTCACTTTCAGATTTATCCTCAAGATATATGCTTTGCCTGGGATGCCTGGAAGAAATAGGCCAGCTAATTAAGGTTGAATTAAATGGTAGCCGGGAGTAGTGGATGAAGAGGATTTATTGCTTAGGCACTTGGTGTTTGTATCCCTTCCCACTGCCTGTGCTTGTTTGTAAACTCTTCAGGGCAGAAACTTTGTTAGCATTGACACTTTTACAGCACGTAACCAATGGAGCCCTAGTCCTGGCTGAGTTTTTGGGAACCACAGTAAAGCAAATAAATGCTTTGGGTTTTTTTTCTTTCTTTCCCTGTCAGACGTTACCATACCCAGAGAAGTCAAGCACAGTCATTTGTCCTCTTCCATGAAATTTTGTGCAAAATAAAACTGAAGTTCTCTAGAAGAGATTTTAATACAACTCACTGTATTAATTCTTTAAAGCTTAACAGAGCAGAAAGGTATGCTTCCATTTTGAGAAGGCTTCAGTAGCTTTTGATTTTACTGACCTATGCAGATCTTTATAATGTCCAAAACCACTGTTGCTTTTAACAGCTTGAACCTGGGGTTTTATTTCATGTCCTACTTTCTAATTTGTGAATGCAAGGGATTTAACTGTGTTATCCTAAGGGGGAAAACTTAATACAGTTCCAGAAACACTGCAGTGTAAGTGTCTCAATGGCTACAGAGCGTGTGACAAACCTCCTAGACACTGAAATTCAAAAGATTCAGCTATTAGCAAGAAATAATAGAAATGTCTTACATACAGGCAGCCGCTACTGGAGCAGAATCTGCTGGCTGCCACGAGGGTGCCCATAGCATGACTTCTTAGGCTGAGTGGGAGCTGAGCAAGGGAGGTAGGACTTGCCTGTTCTTGTTAGTTTGACTTTCATATACAGTCCAGATCCTGATCATGCAGTAGGTCCAGGTTTTCTCTGTGATATCTGATAGAGCAAGTGCTACCTGCCCAAAAAGATAGAAATGATTTTCTGGGGTTCAGAGCAGGCATCAATTTGGAAGATGAGCTCCTCTAAAACAGGCGAAAACACAGCTCAGCTTCCCCCCCCCCCCCCCCCCCCCCCCATTTTTACACTTAAAGTAGTCCAACTTACTAATTGACTATATTAGGGTTCTTATGAATCTTGGTTTGATTATGACCAGTACAGTCTTTTTGTATCCCTTTTCTTACTATATTAAAATTTTATAAAGTTTTCAGAGGCTGCTCCCTGCCTATCGACTGATTGGAGTTCACTTGTCTAGAAACCTAAATTTAGTCCTTTGCTGACGCAGAGTAGTCATTCAGGCTTATCTGTCACTCAGTTTTTCTCATATATTTTTGCCAAAGCACTTCCTAACAAGATAAAATACCTTCCAAACCTGCCTGTCTCCTTGCAAACTAAGTTTGCATCCTTTGAAAAATTGGTCCGATGTACATTATGAAATGAGAAATAATTTCAAGTTACTGATGTAAGGGCCAACTAGTAGGATAAGGGGGGGTGGTGGTGGAATCTTCCTGCAGGAAGTATTTCCAGGTTTTTTGTTTTCTTGTTTGACAAGACCAATTGTTCAGCAGAGTCACCTTATTTCACTGCTGTTGCTGTGCATTTCTCTTGCCAAATAAAACCAACGAAACCTGGTTATGAGCTGGAGCTCATAGGCCTCCCTTTTTTACTTCATGAGAAGTGTCAATATTCTCCCTTCTTTAGACATATAAAAGAAGTATTTACTTCTTTTGGATTTTTGTGACTTGTGGCACTTTTATTACAGCCAAACCCAACTCTACCACAGAAGGAGGTTACTCGATGGGAGTTTTTAATGCCAATACATTCTTTCCTGATCTGTACATCTCTTTCTTGTCTTTCTCATTTCTCTGTCTACTCGGCTGCTATCAGGCATCTACCAGGAAAGTGAGGGAGCAGGACAAAGTGGTATGCACTTCTTTCAGATGGCAGAGATCAGAGGATGCCATCTCAGTTTATTCCTTGAATTACAGGAACCTAAATGCTCTGTTGAGGGCAAGTTCTTCTGCAGCATTGTTTCATACAGATCTTTGATACCTTTGCTGCAGCCTGTGTTTGAGCTAGACAGGACAGGAAACCTCTTCTTACTGGTTTCCACCAGTGGTCTTAAAAGGAACGTTCTTACTAACGCTCATGTTGTCTGCTCCATAAGAGAGGACTGGTAGCAAACTTTCTCAAAGGAACTTGGGCTGTGTATGCACAGTGGGTCTTTCAGCTAAAATGTCTTATCAAGTGTGATGTGTAGCATAACAGTTTCTGACTTTGGGTAAACCTGGCAGAGTGTAGACCTTGTGACAGAGCACATGAACTGTGGTTTCTCCTTTTTATAAAGGTATGATGGGTGTTGATGGCAGATGCTAGAATGGCATCTTCTATTAAAATCGTGAAAGCAGGGAGTGGGCTCACAGCTGATCAGTCCTATGGCATTGCAACCCCAACGTCAAATAAAGAAGTATTAGTTCTGGTATAATAGAGGTCCCTTGATGGCTTTGCTGAAAAAGGTAGGCTAAAGCACCAGTGAAGCAATTGGTAAGAAAGGAGACAAAGGGTCCAGCTTAGCTACCCGATTCCTCCTGTCAACAACTTTCAGCTTCTCAAACCTACATCAGGAAGGGGAAAATATAACAGTCTAGATCCTGCTACTGCTTTTGAGGATTAGGTGCATGCCCAGGCTTCCAGTTAGGGCCTGCCTTCTTATTTCATGAAGCTTTGGATGGGACTTTTTAGAAAGCGATGGCTTGATGATTGTAGAGCAAACCAAGTGGAGCAGGAGGGATGAGGCTGTATAAGAATACCCTACCGAGCGCAAGAAGTTGGCTGGTGCCCTGTGGGTTTGCTGAAGCAATGCAGACAGCTGTGGCTGAAATCCAGGTGTGACCTCCCTGAGTGTGTGCTTGTTAATTATGCTTTTTGTGGGGACATAGATGTCATTTGCTTTCAGGTCACAGAAGTTACTGTGTGTAATGGCAAGAGTGACAATAACATGCCTGTGAACTGTGACAGGGAAGAGGTAAAGCTGTTAAATAACAAAGGAGGAAGGACTATATTTGAGTACATTAGAAGAACTTCCTTTCCTCAGAGCAAACTCCTGAGAAACTGAAATACGTGATAAAAATAAAACCAGCTAATTATTTGGGAGTCGAGAGAATTTGAGGAGTAGAAAATACATATTGCCTGTGGTGTCTTGGGCAAATACAAACCTGTAGTGTTCTGTTTTGCTGAATTTTTCATGGGACATCCTTTAAATTGCACCTTATCCTATAGCAGGTCAGTAGTAATATCGCTAGTGTGGAATGATGGCTGAATTTTGGGGATAAGAAGTAATTCTAATAGTTAATGTAGATGCAGAAGTATAGATTCTTTGTCTTTGAAGGTATATTGCACAGTATTTTTTATCAGCTAAAAGAAAAGTTGTTCAGTTACTTGTCAAGACTTGAAAAGATATGGTGAGAAAAACAGTACTTTATATTAACTCCCTATAAATATTATCATCTGAGACACAACTGATTTGATTCTATGTGGTAATATTTTTTTTTAAAGTCATATCCAAATACTACTAAATTGCTGTGCTAGACTACAGATCTTAATTTTTCTTCTTGAGAGAATTGGTCCATTGTAATGAGACTTTGTAAAAATCCAAATGTGAAGTGGGCTTAAAAGGGAGCTTTTCTAACCATGGTTTAATTTCCTTAAGATGCCATGAACACTCTTGGCTGGATAGTGTTTTGGTACCCCTGTTCAAGATGCCCAGGTTCAGAATAGGAAAGAGAGGCTCAGGTAGGTCATGAGGGAAATTGGCAGGATTTGTGCGCTTCTTGCTTTTCTTTTTGTTTTTTTTCTTTTCTTTTTGAGCCCTTGGTAGGACTGGATTGTTGTGTGGCACAGGTGAGGATTGCTTGCAGAGTCATTTTTGGAACTCCCCTGCCCAAATGGTAGCTCGTGACACTAGTCCCCTATTTTCATATTTTCTTACAGTCTTTGTAAGAGCTGAAAATACAGTGAAAGCTATCAAGCATAACCATTTTGAGGTATTGTTGCTGTTGGAAGGGGAATGCTGAGGCTGGAAATAGGTATGAATTGGACTAGATTTAAAACTGTTGCAAAATATTCGTCTGTCCGCTGGCTGCTTGGAGGACCTTTTGCAGAGGGACTGTTTTGATGAGCAAGCTTGGCAGGTAGCACAGACATTTTAAAGCAACTGGTACAAAAATGCTTCTTTGTAAAATAAAGAGAGCGTGTGAGGGAGCAAGGATAGCTGGAATCAGCTAAGAAAACTTAGGCTGTGGTTTAATTTTTGTCTCACTAAAGACAAACTGTGGGATTTGGAAAGGAGTGAAGTATGAACAAGATCCTGTGTTTTTTGTGTAAAAAGCAGAGTGGTATTTCTTCTCTTTTAAGACTGGTTTGAAGTATTTGCAAGCATTACCAGTACTGCAGACATGAGCAACAGCAGAAATTCCATTTTTAATTGTTTTGCATTCCTTCATCTTAGGATCCTGACACACATTAAATGAAAACTTACAGCTTTCATTTAGGGTCAGTATTTTCTACTGCGATGCAGAAACTAATGCAAGTGAAATTCTGGTTCAGCTGATTCAAAGCTCAATACAATACACCGGCTTATATAGAGATACAGAAATGTCTGGGGCAGACCTGAAAGAGGAGAGTGTCTTGACTAAAATCATCGTGGTAAGATAAGAATGGTAGTTTTTGACTATGAAAAATGCTGATGCAAAATCATGAGCATCACCTGTTCTGGGAGGTTTCCCTCAGTTTTGCAAGGAGCTTTTCTGATAGTTTGATTTTTATGTAGTTCTGAAGTGTTTCTTGAACATTGAATCCAGTGGAAGGAGAAAAAATGGCACCAAGTTAACTTGAGCAAGGTAGTATTTGCCAGAGTAATTGGTCTTCTCTAGCAGTGGAGAGAACTGCATATTTTTGCAAAAATTTGCAAAATTTTCTGGGTGACAGTGGAGGAACTGGTGGACAGATAGCGATTAAGGATTGATAATTGTCATAACAAGCTGATACAAAGTGAGGGTTGCTAGGAGGAAAGATGAACTGAGATGGGTGTGAAGGGGAAGTGAATTTCACTTGGAATATCCTCAGTGCCAATATTACCGACGGCTCAGATGAGGAACGCTTTCCTCTACCAATCATTTTAGAGTTGTTTTTGCTTAATGTGTGCATAAATAAATAAAAAACCAAAGACAGATCCTTGTTGATCCAAAAGAAAGAAAGTAGAAAATCATTGTATAAAAGTGACTACTGGAAAAAGTAATATATGATTGCTAAAGCAGCTTATGAAGAAGTATCTAAAATTTTATGAAAAAATCTTAAACGTGTTTTTTCTTTTTTTGTTTCAGTGTTCTGAGGTCATGAAACTTAATCCACGGCAAGCTCCATTATATGTGAGTACAAAATTTCTTCCTCTCCTCCTATTCACAAAAAGTGCTTCCCACCACCCTTTTTGGAGATGCTCTTTGCTCCCCAAAGCCATTATTTCTATCAATTCAGTTGTAAATGCTCAGTGGTAATGTTCAGGTAAGTCACAGAGTTGCTTTGTCTTTCCAGCAGACGATTTTAAAATTTTGAGACATGTAATGTTGTCACCATGCAGGCATCCTCCTGCTTTTATTTTTTCCTCCCGGGAGTGTGCTTGAGTGCATGGCTGTGCTCTTGTGACTTGATGTGTTGAGAGGTGGTAAGAAGAAATTGCTTGTGTGGAAAATAGGGCATCCTGGTGTGCAGTGCTTGCCCACTGTGATAATATTTTTCTGGTTGGAGTTTTAAACGTAGCAGGGAGGAACTGGAAGCAGCAAATGGCTCAGCTGTGCCACGACTGCTGCAGCAGGGTATGGTTTACGTCAGCCTCCTGGAAGCTCGTAACCTTGATGGCTACATTAATAAGGAACAAGCTTCCTCTTGCTCGTGAATAGCAGCTTTGTTGCAGAACATGGGGACTGTCAAATTAGACTTGGATTTGTGGGGGTGTATGCATGTGTGTTAAATTTGTGCCAAAGCTGCCAGCCAGGTTTGTAACTGTTTACTTTCCATATTGCCTTGCCATGCTCAGAGCGGGGTTAGCTGGTGAAGTGATCCTGTGCTTATGGTTCTACCCACAGAACTCACTAACAAGGGTAGAGCTTGATGCAAGGATGGAAAATTTGGAGGGAAAATTGCTTTCAAACGTGGCTTTTAAGGGGGAGGGAAGGAGAAATGATCAGGACTGGTCATAGACCTGTACCTTGGAAAGTGTGTGTTGTAAATTATGGATCATTTTGACCTTTAATGCCATGAAAGCTTTTAAATTTTACCTACTTTTAATTAGCAGCTGCAAGTTTGTATTGGAATTTATTCTGTACTTACTAAGTCTTGTACTGGAAGCAAGATTAAAACATTAGGTAGTGTGACCTGACTTCAGGAGAATGGTTTTCTTGGACTACACCACTATATTCTGTATTTTGAGACTAAAAGTTGCCTGAATTGTGTTAAATCACAAACCTACTGAATGCACCTTGACTTTGAAGAAACTTAATTTAAACTTAGGGCATCTTAAAATAGAATTAAACCTATGTACAAAAATATGACGTAGATGCTACGGTAGAAACACAGGAATGGTAGAAAGCAGGATAAAATTATCCTTATGTCTTTTGAACAGTGTATGACTTAACTAATCTGGAAGCCTTGTTTTCCCAGTCTTATCTTCTGACTTAGTTTGTTTTCCCACCGTTTTGTGTGGGTTTGTATTTAATGTGTAATACTGAAGTGGTATACTTAAAAAGTTCTCATTGCCACATGATAGTGAGGACTGGGCTGAGGTCAAATGTAGCCCAGTATCAAATAATGATTATATGGCGCTCTATAGTGTTTCTTTGCAATGCAAATAAGTTGATGATGACATTTATCAATACATCAGTGACTCTCTCTCCTCTCTTCCTTCTCCTCCCCAAGCCAGATGTTTATGCAAATCAGCTCCCTTTCAAAACAAATTTTGATAGCTTGGGGTAGGGGGCAAAAAAACCCAAACAACCTCAAGGACCTTGAAAATTTAATATTTAGTCTTCCTGTTTGCTCTCAGCATAAATGCTTTGTACGTTTTAAGATCAGAGTTTTTTTCCACATGTTGCTAATTGACAGCTCAGCTTATCTAAGCATTTTTAGGTATGAAAAGAACATACCTATAAAAAAATACATCTTCCTGGTATTTTCATTTTTCAAAAAGCACATGCAACAGCCTTGTGGCCTGGTCAATGGTAGGGGAGTAACAAACCTCACCAGGTTCCTTCTTGAAAGTAACGTGAACTCAGTTTTCTGTGTATATAGGCTTCTTGAGCTTGTTTTCAAATAACGGAGAAGTGTGTCCTGTGAATTTCTCCATCAGGAATTTCATCTCCCTGAAGTAAATGACTGGAAGTAACAGGAATACAGACATGTCAGGGGGTCTTTCTACACTTGTCTACATGCAGGAAAAATTGCTTCCCCCAGATTTCATCCTACTGTTCTTGACACCTTTGCATTGCATCCTTTACAGTCTTCCTCTTTAAAGTCCATAGCTTAGACTTAAGATTACTTGTTTGTTGTTTTTTTTTTTTAAATCTTTGATGAGTTTTATCCTGAAAGCTCTATTTGGTAGTTGTTTTTATCATCAGCAGCATTACTGAGCTCCTTTTAGGAGGAGAAAGTAAAAAAAAAAATTATGTTGCCAGTTCAGTCCCTGGAAGGTACAGCACATTTTATCCTATCTGATAATTACCAGGTTGCTCAGATTAATGCCTGACAGTTATGAAAACTGTTTTGGGAACCTGAGATGTCTGGAGTACTTGGGACCAAATTTTTGTGGTGATGGTACTTCCACATACGCACTAACAGAAGGATGGAGTTTCTTGTATGTTTCAAGTCAGTGTACATAAATAGAGAGAAGACCACCTGCTGCATCCTTCTTGGCTGCTTGGACTTTTATTTGCCTCTTTTGGAAAAATCAGCTGTCCTGCCTCTGCAGAGCTTGTAACAGGTCACAGCCTGTAATGATGAGACTACTGGCCTCTGTAAGTGTAAAGATTAAGAGATAAGGTGGAAAACACATCCTGTAATAATAGTGTTGTGTTTTTGTGATTAAATAAGTCTGCTCCATTTAAGCATTGCCTGATTTTTTTGCTGGTTAATGAAGTTGCCAGGAACTGGAGTGAAGCATTATGTTGCCACAGGTTTGGGCTGGGACAAGAGCTCAGCCTTTCCTCTGCAAACAGCTGGCCCCAGCTCGTTCAGTTGGTCCCCCCAGGAGCATCCTATCTCTCACCCAGAGCTGTTTGTTACCTGCCCTTAATGCTGTTTAACGAGCTTTCCTGGCCCTGGAGCTTGGTGCTGCTTCCAGCAACGCAGTCATGGGGCAGAGGAGCTCGTGCCAGGAGAGATAGAGCAGCAAAGTATTCCCCAATATAGCATGGGGAAGGTTCACTGTGGTGCGATACCGTTAATGTTGGTGTTTAAACAGGCTGCAGGTCAAGCAGTTATCCCATCTGTACCACTGTCAACACATCATTGCCTTTATAAAAGGCAGTGCTACTTT
This sequence comes from Falco biarmicus, assembly GCF_023638135.1. NCBI lineage: Eukaryota > Metazoa > Chordata > Aves > Falconiformes > Falconidae > Falco > Falco biarmicus. Next base: position 62,930,852 of record NC_079294.1, on the reverse strand, counting down.
GTAGTCTGTGGCTGAATGTTGTGGTATGAATGTGAAATAAAGATGTTCAAACCCCCTTCCTCCTTTCTCAGGTATCACCGTGGGGTACTGTCATGAGCTGCTGTCTTGCTCCCTGCAGTGATGTTCTGAAGAAGTGGGGTAGTAGAGTGAGGAAGTAATTGACAAGATCTTCTGTGGTTCATGTAACTGTGAAGTTCCGAGTCCTCTGTATTACGACCGTGGTCTTAAACTTTGTGATACAAGCTTAACTTTAATGCAGAGGTGGTCTCCAGAGCCTTAATCAGCATAGCCTGGGGGGGTGGGGTTAACAGAGAATGAGCTTTATCTCCAACTTCTTCACTATCATGGGTCAAGGTTACAAAAAGCAGCTGTCACTTGGCTGGATTGAGTGTATCTCATTTCCCCTGCTGCTGTTCTCATGGGTTGTTTTCTTCCCAGTGTGTAATAATACGGATCGTGCTTTACAAAGTCTTCGGTGCAACTGTGGTTATTCTGTTCAAAAGAAGGTCTTTTCTGAATACAAGGTTCTTAAGATAACATGGATTTCTTCAGCTGCATTTTGCTACAGGATGTGCAAAAAAAGTCCATGTGGCTGGACAGGCCTGTGGTTGCCTGCCTCAGACTGTAGTCAGGAACACCTATTGATGCACAGGTGGTGGATTAAATCTGAATCTGGTTTTACCCACATTACTCTTGTATTTCAGTGCTGTCCTGTTGATACGAGGACTCTTATCAGGCACAGTATAGTGGATGAAGGATGTGTTTCAAACCTTATTTCTGATCTGCCTGGAGCTTTGTGCTCAGGAAGCCCAGAGTCTCAAAGCTGAAGGACCAAATTGTTCTGTTTGCTGGCATGGCTGGGATGGAATGAGAGGGTGGCAGAAGTCTTTGGGAGGTGGGAAGTCAGGAGCTTCAGTTTTGTTTGGTTTATTAAATACTTGCAGTGACTTTGCTGATCATCGCCTTTTCATAAAAGTTGCATTTCTCTACCAACAAAAGTCAAAATTTCATCTTTGGTATTGTAAGGTACTTCCCAGCTATTGTCAATGTGTTGATGATCTGGAATATCTAGATCATCGAGGCGTATGCAGATAGGAGGGGAAAAAAAGGGTTAACAATGCTCTAAACAATGGAGGCTTATAACTCAGTGATCTTTTGTATTGTTGCGATTCATTAAGTTCTCATTTATAAGTGAAATAATTTAAATTAGTTACTTAGCTTAAACTCAACTGTTGCTAACATCCAGGCAAGAGAAAGAAAATGGGAAAGAGCTTTGTAAAGGTGATGTTTTGATCTTCTTATAAAATGTTACCATTAATTGAGAGTCCAGCAGAGTATTCAGCAGGAGATTTAATTACGAAAGGATCAAGGATCACAAGCTGTGACCTTATTTCTAACCAAACTTTAATAAATACAGAGTGCACGTGAGTGAATGATCAAGGCCGAGTCTTCAGCTGCATACAATGTCCTGAAAAATCTTAATCCAGAAGTGATCTGCATAGCTTCTGATTCAGCCTCTGCTAGCTATAGGATCTTTATAGTGTTATTGATTGTTCTTCTAACCCAGTGGCATCTCCTGCCACTCTGAAATCAATGTTGTTTTTTCTAGAAGAATAACCTGTGAGCAGTATTGGGTATGAGTGTGTTGGAAAAGGACCGGGGTGACATGCAGGGAATGAGTTGGGAAGCGTTAAGTGTCATCTCTTGATTACTGCCTAGGCTAGAACCTTAGATCTGCCTTTAAGATGGGGATGTTTTTTTCATGGTGATAATGATCAGTGGGTGTGAAATGGAAAAGATTAGCAGCTGGAGAAGGATGATGTATTGCTGCAGACTTTTTTCCTTTTTCCTTTTGGATTAAAAGGAACAAACTTGTTTTAAATCACAGCACTCCTCCTCTGCATGGTTTGTCTAAGGTGTGCCCACGTTATTTGGAGTGACAAACCCAAATGTGTCATAGCTGGTGATTGCATGGGAGGGCAAACACTTAATTGATAAAAATGCTCCCATTGACTTTGGTCTTTAATCAGGTCTGTGGATGGAGTCTTGTATAAACTGCCACTTATGAGCTGTGTAACCTGCAGAGTTTCCCAAGGAGGGTTTTGATAGAGATGAGAGCTCCCACTTCCAAGCCAAAATGTCATGCAACTTAATGAAGTGTGAACTTCAAAAGCCTCAGAAAGAATGCATTGACCCTCTCTTAATATAACCTGGGTTTTGGGTACAGTAGGTCCTCTCTTCTGTTAATGAACGAAGTACTCTTGTAGATTTCCCAGTGTATCCTGCTTTCAAATGGGAAGAAAAGGATAATGCTTATAATTTTTTTTTCTCCCATTTAAATATTTCACACAGAATGGTGCCCTACTGAAGTGCATTGTGTATTCCTGAGAAGAAAAGAATTGCAATAACCTCTGATGTTTGTGTTTTAAGAGAAAAACATCTTCCGAATAAATATGAAAGAAAAAAGTTCACAAAACTGAGACCTTGAGGCTTGTGGCAGCAGTGTCTGTCCCAAGTGCTGTGGCTCCCTGTGTCCTTGAGTGCAGCAAGGTGGTGTGCAGGCATGCCTGCCTGGCAGCCGGCTTGTTACCGGGGCTGAAACCATCTCAGGTGTGACTTGTGCACTATTGTGTTCTAGATAATTAATGATCTTCAGGAATCTCTACCAAGGGGACAAAAGGACAAAATGAAATACCTTTATAAACCTACAGTAAAACGTTGTCATGAGGTTGGAAGCTGTGGGTTAGTTACTTTTCTACTAATACTGACTGTTTGCTTTGTGGCATCTATGGTGACAAAGGCCACTGGGATGCCTGAGTATCTGAGATCACTCCAACAGAAAAAGTAGAACATGCCTTGCATGCTTTTGATGTGGGGATTTCTCACGAAAATCACTATACAGAAGCCCTGTCTTTCTTTCTCTTGAGGTCCTTAGGCAAGAAGAGAATCAGTCTTGATGTTTAGTCCATCTCTGTGGTGAGAGGATCTGATAAACCTCTTGTCTTTTATTTGTTGGGTACTTGATTTCTTCTTAAAGACAAACTAGTTTTCTGCCCCACCTTTGAAATGTCTTTGAATTATGAATGAGTGGAAGGCCTCTGAGCACCTTTTACAAATAAAATATTTGTTTGTGTTGCTTGTGGAAGAACCTGCTTCTTGGTTGGTTTTAAGAAAGTTAGTTGGGGCGCCTGAATAAACTGATTTTTTGAGAGGAGCGTATTGCAACATGTCTGGTTCTGCTTTCACTCTGCAGGCAAAATAGTTTCCTCACTAAACTGTGCTTGACCTCATCTTTTTAAGTTTTTGTTGCTTAGGTCCTTGATTCAGATTTCTTTTATCCACTTCCCAAATTCTGGGAATCAAGATCATGTAAGAAGCCATTCTTTCTGTTGAAATGGGCATCTAGCAGCTGCCACCTGAGCTCTGCACCATCCCCTGTCAAGCCACCTGCTGTTTATCAGTTTCCAGGTACCTAAATGAAGACTTTGGGATGCACAGTGGTGTTGTCCTGAGGCTGTTCGCTTGGCTTGCTCCTCTTAAGCGATTTGTTCACTAGTCCATGAGATCTGTGTGATGTTAGTATAGGACTCTGTGAAATGGTCACTCCTGTGCATTTACTGAAGGCAGTTTTGGCTGGAGAAGTTGACCACCTGACCATTAGCGTCGCCTTCCTTCAGAATAAGGCATTGATTAAATTGCAGTTCAGAGGCCCTTTCTCAACTTCTCTTCCATATTATCTGAAACTAAAAATGCTGGTGATTTGGGTTCAGAGTCCTCCTCCTATAATTATCTGTTAGATCTTCCCTTCTGTAATCCTGTTTTGTGGGTATGAATGTGCTGGTAAACCATAAATGGTCTAGCTTGAAGTCTGGAGCACTTGTCTGGAATTGTGCCCTTAACTCACCAGTACTTAGCAGCATTGCATGAGAATTTAAGTAATAAGACTTCTAGAAGAAAAGGGCAGGAGCTGGTACAGGGCAGGGGTGGGAAAGCAGAGGAGGCAAGGATCTCCTTTTTTTGGGGTGCTATTATATTGCTGCAGCCTGTTTTCTGAAACTGCAAAAGGAATCCTTATATTCTCACAGTAAGAGTGTTAGTAAAACTGGATGAAATGATGTATATGTTTTGGGCTCTGAATTTAGTGTTCTTTGTTTCTTGTGGTAGCTGCTGATCTGGTTAATATCTGGAAAGCTGCTAAGATAGTGTCCCATTCCCAGCCTTGACTGACAGTATTGCCTGCCCTCTTCCCAGGAGGAATGAGCAATGGAGATCAGGACTTGATATTTAACAGGATGAAAATACCCTTCAACTACTCTTCTGCTATGGAATGTATTTATATAGAGAGTTCGTAAATATTCTAAAGTTTCCTTTAGAATGACCAAACAAGTTTCCCATCTCATTCGTCAGGATAATGTCCCTGCTTTATTTCCTGTAACAACGTGCTGACAGTCATTCTGTTAGACCAGGGGCAGTCCTGACAGCAAAGGTGATGTGAGAGTAGTGGTTATGAAGATGTCTATTTGATGAAGGAATGATGTTTCCAAATAACCTCTCAAATCTCCTGCACTCTACCTGCAGTGCCTCCTGTCTGCTTCTGAAGGGTGTGCTGCATGTGGTGTCTCTGCAAATGCGCATCCTCCGCCTTGCTCAGTAAAGCAATTCCATATTGTGCTTTAAGTGGAAATTAAAAGACATTGTGATTAATTGTTCTGTGCGAAGATCGATGCAGTGCACTGCCATCAAGTGGCAGGTCTGTTGCAGGACACATTTTCAGTGCTGCTTTCTGCAGGCTGCCTGTGTTTGTTTTTTTGCTTTAAAGTGTTTCTTCTAAGCATTGCAAAAGTTTCACCTGCCTAGTAATTGTGGTTGTGGGGGGTACTTCTTCAGTAAGACAATAGTTAATAATCGTTTCTATTCTCTAATGGCAAAAAATGTCACTTTAAAAAAGTGCCTCAGGCATTATGGTAGCTCTGAATACTGTAGCTGTGAAATACTTCAAGACTGGTGAGGATATTTTGCAGCTGACAGGAAAATGAGGACTCAAACATATTCTGAGCTCTGTCTCTTTGAGGGTTTTGCTGTACTGTAGAGGAGGCTGAAGTACCAGGAAGACACCATCCTTCTGCTCTCTTATGCCTTTGGATGTTAGTGTTCAAACCTGGTTTTTTTGTTTTTTCATTTAGACACCTCAAGGCTATTTGTGAAAATACTCCAGTGATAAGAGTTTGTTTCAAATAATGTGTCATCATATGTACTCCATCTTCCAGGAATTGTGACTCTCTCTGCCTCTCTGGTACAAAGAGAACAGCTGAATTCGTTAGGCACTGAATACATTCAGACTGCCTGCTATTTCTCCCAAGCACTACAATTTTGTTGTTAATGCTATGGCAGTAATTAGCAGGAAATACTATCAATCACTCTAGCAGCTGGTAATAAAATTATCTGCTTTGGTTCTCTCACAGTATAGTGAAGAACAGAAGCCCATTTCACCCAAACAATAAAATTATTATAGTAATTGTTGCCTGGGTGTTTGCATGTAACATAAATGATTGGATGGCACTTTTCTTGTCCTTTCTCTTTTTCTCCCTAACTTTGATTTTTGCCATTTTGCTATTAATTTCATTGTTAATTTCATAATGTCTTCCTCGATGGTAAATTTTTTTAGAAATGACCTTGGCTGTTCAGTTTTGTGAAGGTTGTCTGCATAGCATAGTCTGGCACCAAAACAGATGCACTAAGCATGCTCTGAACAAGTGTTGGTAACCTAAGTGCTGCAGAGCATGTGGAGCCCCGTGCTAAGGCAATGATACAGCTAAATTAGCTATTAACAGCCCAATCTAATAACTCTCCTGGCTCTGTGTAGCAAAGTTGTATGCCATGAAGATGTACTCTTAAAGATAAATCATGTGTCTGTCTCAACACTAATGTGATCCTGTTACTTTGATGGGTTTCTGTTAGCAGTCTATGCAGAGCTCCTTCAAGCTGCCTGGATTAACATGTGTGTAATACTTATAATAGCATCTTGACACTCAATAAAGATTCATCTCTGAGCTGATTGATTTGGAGACCAACAGAGACACATTCTGCCAAAGGATGTGGGCTACTAATAATGGATTTCTTCAAGCGTACCCATTTCTGCAGGAGTTTGCAGTGCTCACACTGATTCAGAGTATGAAGTTCACCCCTTGCTCTCCTCCAACCATTTGTCTCTTCGCGAATAAACCTTGCTGCAGGATTAGACACATGGACTGGCTTGGCATGTGGTGTGGCTGTGAGATTGCATTAATAAATCAGCTGTAGTGATGCTGGCTCTGCAGGTAGGTATGTTGGGGGTGTCCATTCTGTGTTTTTTAGCACAGGTTGCACTCAGGATGGATCTGTGGGAACCAGCTTGGGCCTGGAGAAGATAGTTCAGGGCTGTTTATCACAGATGTTCATGTTTTCCCACATATTCCTTTTATCCAAATGGTCTTAACTAAATGGTCTTTTGACTCTGCATCCCTACTTTGCCCTGGGTCAACTTTTTATTCATCAGCGTGCTAAGCTAATCTTATTTTTGGACTAACTTCTTTCTCACCTTTGGGGAAAGAAAGTGGAGGAGAGAATGAAGTTACTTTGCATATATATCAGTGTTTCAGTCATGGCTTTTTGTGGCTAGCATTGGAAGAAGAGATCACTTGGCTCAGTGCAGTGTTAATGAAATACAGAAGGTATCACCTCGAGCTGCGATGTGGCTGGCAGAGAAACATGTACCATCATTCTGCTCTTTTGGTGGCCTGTGGGCAAGACGTTATGGTCTGTGATTGTATTTTCCTAGGAGTAAGAGATCACTTTGCATAATTCTGTCTTTCTCATCGCAGAGTGGCTCAGTGTCCATGCTGTTAACGTGAAACCTTTCACTGGCAGAAATAATAGCATTGCTGTTAATTTAAAAGGGAAATAAAGTTAGGTTTGGAGATTTATTTTTATTTATTCTAAACCATTGGAGTAATCCTTGTTGTCATCTTTTGTGATTTTTTTCCTTTAATTTATTTATAGAAAACAAAAAACATCTCTGCTTCATGCTCCTTTAAGATCAAGGACTTTGAAGTCATTGACTGTGAAAAAGGACCCAAATCTACCCCAAACCTGGCAGCTTGCCATTCTATTTGTTTCTGGAGTCTCTCCCTGGAGGTTTTATCTGCAGGAGGTTGCAACACTCCAGCCAAACGACATCCATCTTTCTCCACACTCCTGACCCAGGTCACTGCCTTTATCAAGGGGGATATCTCCAGGCGAGGAGGGATTTCTAGAGCCGCTCGTGTTCAGACAGATTTCACAGCCCTACCTTTGTTTCTGGGGACTGGAGTTTTGCAGAATAAACTGTTTGATGTGATCTTTCTCTGAAATGCTCCTCTGAGTCAATACGTACTGGTGAAATTGAAGAGATCTGTAATGACTGTTGTTATCTCACTGTAACAGATACCTCTGACCTTCTCCCATGGTCCATTCCTTTTATATATATGTGCTGGGAGCTTGCAGGGTAAATGGACAGATCTGCAAAAGGGGATGCATCTTTCAAGCTGCATTGTTGCAGCATCTGTGAGTAAAGTACCAGGAGGCAACTCAGAAGCCCAAATACTGTTCCCATGAGAGAAAATACCCTCCAGATTGTGAGGTTTGCTGGCAAACTCACCCCATGCTGAGGCAGAGAGAGAAGGGGACTCAGCTGGATATTTTGGAGGTAGGACCCATCTCCAGATTCCACCCTTCAGGGTTAAGCTGCTTGTCTGCTTCTGTTAACCTGGGGATAGCAGCCTGGAAGAGTTTGTTGGATGCAGGTTAGTTTCTTGCTGTGGAAAGAAGAGCATCCCTTGGTTTTATGAGCCAGCAGTGATAGTGCTTGGTGCCTGTGTTGCAGCTGACTCACTGGAGTGCTTAGACCAGGAAAAACTGGGATCCAAGCCTTTCTCAATCAAAAGGGTTATTCCAGGAGATAAGCACTGTTATGTTTGCTCTAAAAATAGTTGCCCAAACCCCCACGTCCTTTTGCAGTCGGGAGCCTGTGTGCTGCACCTGGTTTTGTTCTGCGTGGAGATGTCCATGTGCTGTGGGTGTCCTTTCCAGCTGTGGTTCTCTGGGGGGTTAAACATGTGTTTGCACCACCTGGAAGTAACTTTTGATGGGAGGGATCTTCCAAGATACTCAGCTGAGATGGGGACACTGTCTGGGAGCAAAGGTTTAGCTGTTGATCTTGTGTACTTGCAAAGGTAGATGGTAATGGATCATCAAGCATCTAAACAATTATATTTTACTTTTTCTCTTGTGGCATGATTTCTGGCACATTTTCTAAAGCTGCCTTACAGTTGCCTTTTCCATCCTCTAGCTCATTTCAGAGTATTCTGGAGTTCTCAATCTGAGGTCGAATTGTCTCAACTTTCCCTTTGATTTTGTCTAACTTAATTATTGTTGGTCCTGCACACTTTCCAAAGAAAACGTTATATGATTGAAAAGCCAGCTTTTCCTTTAAAAGCCATTTGGATGAAAAATACTCTGTGTTTGAACCACAGTTCCCATTTCACTACTGGGGAAGCTCAAAGTGTAGGGATGTGAAAGGACTTGTCTTCTGCTGTAATTACAGCTCAATCCTGTGTACTCTGTTGAGCAGTAGTTGGGGCAACAGCAAGTCAAACTTATCTAAAAAATGAGTAAATAAAGGTACCAACGAGCCCAAACTCCTTGAAGGAGGAGGAAGAAACCACAGCTGTGATTTTGTGCTGTCCTGGGTACAGTGAAGCTCTCTTGGGGAGTTATTTAGAGCTTCCCAAAGGGGAGGGAGCATATTTCTCCTTTTGTGTCCCAACATAATGTTATAAGCAGTGACCCAACAAGCACCTGATTCGTGTTATGAATAGAGGAAACAAAACAAAACTTGTTACAGTGGCAAGTTACATTTACTCATCTAATCCACCACCTAACCCAGCCTCTTCAATGAATCATCATAAAACACCGACACTACAACAGCTCCTAGAAGGAGATGCATTGGGAGGAAGGTTTCTTTCCTTGCATGTGAATCTCTAACCCATCTGACCCATGGACTTTCCATTTAGTAGCCAGAGATGGCAATGGTTGTCAGCAGGAATTTTACTTTTCTGTGTGGAACACATTCACAATTACTGGTTGTTAGTGTTTTCTTGTTAAAAGCAGAATGTTGAAGTAATGCTTGAGTGCTTCAGTATCACTGTCTAACAACACTTCATTTTTTTTAAAGTATTTTTAGACTGAGGGGGAGGGGGCGGATCAGGGTGGGTGGTTACTGGTTTAGTTAATGTACTTCAAAATTCCCATTATGAACTATGCGGGGAAAACCAGTTTAGAAATCACATGTTTCAGATACAAAAATACGACTTGCCCCCTTTTTTTTTTTAGTTGTTTGTTTTTTTGGTTTTTTTTTGGGGGGGTGGGGTGGGTGGGTTAGAAACTTCAAAATTTGTTAGCCAGCATACTAAGAATATTTTTTCCCATCATAGTCCATTGCAGAGAAATGTACCTGTTGCTGCTAGAGCTGATATCCCTCAGGGAGAACTCCCCCTGCCAGCTAAACTCATGGTTTTCATCTTGAGTTTTTGAATTCTGCATTTGCTGGGGCTGTCCTCATGGTCTCAAATGATAACCAGTTTCCTGAAACCAGACAGATTTCCACGGCCTGAAGTGGAAAAAATAAATGTCTTTACATGCTTAAAACAATTATTTTGTTTTTGGAAGGTTAATAATACTGTTGAGCTAATAACATAAGTGATCTTAATTCTTCTGAACTTAAACAATGTATTCACTTTTTCACTTCCAAATATTGCTGAGGTCATCTATCGGGAAAAAAAAAAAAAAGCCTTTGAAGGTAAATAATTAATTTTAACAGGCACAGACACCAAGTCTGAAAAATTAGAAATGATTACTCAGGGTTGCTCATAATATTCCTACACACAATTTGCGTGCCTTTAACTGCAGCATTGGAAAAACAAATACCTAAAAAGATAGAGTTGTCCTAATGCCAGCAAAATATGCTGACAAACAGATGCATTGTCTATCTAGTTTCAGTTTTTAGACCTAGTAACAGCATTTGGGCAATTTTAGAGTTAATTGCATTCTGCTGCCTTAACTAAGCTCAAGGTTCAGAAATGTGCTACTCTGAAACAATTCACAAAAGGATTTTATAGTAGTTTAAAGCCCAAGGTCAGGTTTGGCTTTTTCCAGTGCACCCTGGTGAGGCAGACCTGCTTTCTCCCTGCAGTTTGAGAAAGGGAATATTTTTGGAGGAAAGAGCCACATCTACCTTCTTTACGTCCCATTACAGCTCTCTGAAGCCAGAGATTTTCAGATATGAACGAGGGAGAGGGTGACCTCTTTCATGAATGGACCAAAATGGAATGTTTTCATTTCCAATGGGCTTTAAGCCAAGTAAATATTAGTCGATCCAAACTAGTTTTGAAATTAAATTATTCTTATTTGTTGGAGCATTCCAGAGAATGGCTTTGATCTGTCTGTACTTTCACCAAAGGGATATTGGCAGGCTGGCCTCCCATTTCTAGCCATTCGGGATGAAAGAGGGGTTATAATAACCACCTTGTGTGGCAGTGATACTGAACAGATGACATTTTTTGGACAATATTAAATGAATAAAGGTAAACATACTTCAATTAAAATGTTTTTGGAGGCTGAATGCAATAGGGCTGTTGGAGACTTCTATGTGGGCTGGAGGAATTTGGCTGTGTTTGTTACTGGTTTTCTTTAACTCCAAAAATGTTGGAAAGAGAAGAGTTTGTTCTGTGCATTATTTCCTTTTCAAATAAATATGTTGTTTGACTATAACTACTTAAAATCAAGTTAAAGTTGGCAGTGGATAACTAAATTGTTAATGACTGGGAAGTAGAGATGTGTGTTGAAAGAGGTCTCTCTTATTTAGTGTAAGTAAACTGAAGCACGCAGCAATTAAGTGGTACATTGTTAGTCTTGCTGAAGATATTTGGAGACAACTTAAAACTTTAAGTGAAAAAAAAAAAACAAACCAACAAAACAAACAACCCCGCTCAGTTGTCGTAGTAAGGATATTGGGTGTCCCCCTTCAGTTTTTTGCTGAAGGGTCCTCCAGAGGAAGAGAGGAGGAGGAGGGAACAGGCTTGTGGAGACCATCCTACCATAAAGTGCTGCTTAGAAGACTCTTTAGCTGTGTCTAAACTGATATCAGCAGATGACAATTTGTGCTCTGCATAGACTTAAACAATAATTGAAATAAACTGAATTGAAATATAAAGAGTGAAGTAATTTGGTTGGAAATGACTGCTGCAGGTCATGTGATTTGACCACCTTCCAAAGCAAGGCCACCTTCAAAATTGGGTCAGGTGTCTGTATAAGAAGTTCAGCTATCTTTTTTGAAGTCCTGGCTTAGATTTCAGGTCATGTGGAACCTCTGGTGTTGAGGTTTCTTACATGTGTTTATATGGGTTTTGTCAATAACAAAACATACAAACGTACAAATTAGCTCTTGCAATAATGCTGCAAATTAAATTGCTTTTCCTTGAAATGTGAGCAGTTTGCATGGATAGACAGGTGTCTTCTCACGTGCGGATTTGCTTTCCTTTCACAGGAATTGGACTAGCTGTACTTGATTTCTGAGTTAAAAGAAAAATCTCCTTTTACAGATACCACATTAAACAATCAGCCCTGTTGATGAGCATCCTGAAATGTCACCTTTAAGTCCATTTAAGTACTTTGTACGTTCATGCCTTAAGGGAGGAGCAGTTTGAACAAGGACGGATATGAAAATGAAAGCACAAAGGGTTTGTAGGTTAAAACTTCAGCTTTTGTTTTTTTGAACATCCGCTTAAAACTGGATCCATTTGCTTGAAATGGAATATTTAGTTTTCAGCTCAGCATGTGAACTGGTCATGCTTGAATTTAAAGCTTGATTTATTTCTTTCTGCACCTGTTTTTATTTTAACACTGACTATATACAAGATAGACTTTTGCTACATGGTTCCTTTCTCCCCAGCTGGAAGTCTGGTCTGATGCTATTATGTGAGACCTTCCTAAAACATATGTAACTCTGCAACCTCTGGAAATGCAAACTGGACTCACTGCACCATTTATCTTTTTTGAATTAATGGTTTTCTTTCCTGTGTGTTATAAGACTGACACATATATTTGTTTTTAAGACCAGGGGCTGGTTGTGTACTGCACTGCAAAACCTTGTTTCTATCAAAACAAGGTGCAATCCTGCCTCTGGCAAGAGGGACCAGACAGGGCAGATCAGAGGAGGTGTAAAAGGAGCTGAGATGAGGGAGAATGAGGGGATACTGGAGAAGGGAGCATGGGATGCGATGCTAATGTGGCACGGGTGTATGGGAGGGCATGGAAGTGGGGGGATTTTTCTGCAATAATTATATCTGACAAAGAGAAAGGATGAACTGAGTCCTCTTAAGGAGAGGGTTTTAAATGAAATGACATGCATATTCCATTTGGTATGCAAATCAGAATTACATAATCTGCAAAAAGAATCTTTTCCAGATCCACAGCCTTAACCATATGCTCAATGATGTGGTGTCAAAGAGCTGGCTCATGCAGCTGCAGTGTAAAACTGGGGCGTCCGAGTGGTTTTGATCTTGATGGAAAAGGGGCAGAAGGTCAGGTCACATTCCTCTGTTCTCAGTGTCTCGTAGTTTATATAATGCTTTGGGCAGATAAATGATGTATGGTGAGATCAAATGAAAACACATTTAGTTCTGTAGTAACTAAAAGCCATCCTCCTTCCTTGCTTTCCTTTTCCCATGGAAAATTGGAGGTGGTGGATATTGCTCCTGTTCTTGTCCATGCAGATGTATGAATTTCAGGTGTATTTACTGTATCCTATGATAACCGTGTGTGACCTTCATGAACATGATTTTTGCTGATAGCAAAGGTGTGCAAAATGATAGAATATACTGATATACTGTAACAAAGCCTCCCTAAAACTAAGCAGGAGCGTTCAGCCAACAGATCATGACAGATTTCAGGGTTTGAAAACCTGCTGGTTTTGGTAATGTACAGAGCTTTTCACCAAGACATAAGCTTTGTAGAGGAGTGAGAAGAGCTACTGCTGTCTGTACAGCCACAGTTTTTTGTTTTTTTTTTCTAAGGAAGGTGGAAAAAATCTCGGTGGGTATGAAACTTCAAAATCTGTGTGTTTTTGGATTGCAGATGAGAGATGTGTTCAGCGATTAAGTTGGTTACACTGGAACTATAAACACAATGGCTAGCTTGGACAGGGGAGCTGTGAATGCTCAAGCAAAAATAAGGAAAATTATTAAAATTTATGAAGGCGGAGGCAATTTTACGCCACTATTTCAATTCTGTTGTTTTAGCTATCTGTATGTGGGGGGAGATGTGTATTTATGCATGTGTGTGTATAAAAAAACTGTGTGGGGTACATGCTTGTGTTTGTCAGACTTGGTGTGATTTCACCATATTAGGTGGCTATTTTGAATATACCCTTGAGATTTCTACATATCTCTTCCCAGAGCTGCACTCAACATATTTTCTAGCTGGTTGGCTGGCTGTGATGCTAAGAGGCATGATAAGGATGACTTGTATATCTGAAAATTAGGATGGGCCCCAAGTCATGTGAACGGACTATATGAACAGGGAGCAGGAGCCTTGTTACGTAGAATTTTTTTTTCTGTGATGCAGTTCTTGCAAGTGTAAACCTAACTATTTTTGTTGTCCTGTTTTCTAGGGTGACTCTGTTATTACAGTGCAGCTGACTGAGGAAGATAAAGTTGAAGATGATGTAGTTTTCTACTTGGTCTTCACTGGGTCAACTGTCCAACACTGCACAAGCACAAGAAAGATTAATCCTGGGAGTCTGGAGACAATTTCTCCTGGTAAACAATTGCCTTTCTTCGCATATCAGTGTGTTAGTCTATGAAATGTGGTTAATTCAACGGATGTGAATATAATGCTGTTTTGTTGGTTGTCTTTTTCCTCATTTACACACTCATAGAGATAGCCTAGAAGGCACGGTTTGGATGGCTGTTTTTGCCTTTTAAAAAATCTCTCGCTTAATTTTGCTAGTTATATAACTGAGAATGCAATAATTTAATGTGTAACTATGGGATTCTCGTGTAGAAAATACACAGTTAAATTTACACATAGTAAAAAGCTTTTAAATGTGAGCACGATAATGGAAGGCACGTTTGCCAGGTTAGGGATACTATTGTCTAGTTGGTGTACAGCCTGTCAGGTCCTAGCTACGCTTAGGATATGCTTAACTCTGTGAGGTTCGTTGCTGTGGTCCTGGTGAAATACAGCCTGTCTCCCCTAAATCCTTTTGTGCAGATCAAAGCCAGTTTTCTGACATTATCGTAGTGGCAAGCAGTGTATGGTGCTTCGTGCCATCTCTCCGGCACAACCGGTTCCGATGGGGTGGGTTTTCACAGTAAAGCCCACTGCTCTTTTTAGGCCTTCATGCTGTTAACAAAACAAAACAAATCAGTGTAGCATTTCCCTTTGGTGACTTCAGGACCGTGGGAATGAGCATGTTCCAGGCTGCAGTCCTTACCATTAACCTTTCATTCTGACTTGTTGCTATGCAGCACATTGATACTAGTGTGAGAAAAACGCTTGACATTTTCACTATACACAGTATAGCTTAAGCAATCAAGTGTGTTACTTGGGTTTGCCTTTTTATCGATCTCCTAAGTATTGTTTTATGAGATGCATGTGGAGTACAATTTGGGATAAGGAGTTTTTCCTCCTGGGAATGAGTGGCTAAAAGTTGGCCACTGTATTTTTTCATTTCCTCTGGGTTTTTCTGTGCTGTTTGGGTTGTTCAATTGGCTTGGGAAGAGAAATCTTTTTACAGTTACTGACAACTGGAGCCCCATGCAATCAATTAGACTAGTGCTTATTTTCTCCCAGAGAAGGAAGAAGGGGCGACTCCTTCCCTGCATTTGTGTGGTGGGCGTGGGGCTCTGCCAGCCTTGCTTGCAATGACCTCATCTTCCCCTCGGGACCATGGCTGCGTTGCCAAGAAAGGAACTGAAAAACTCCAGTGTTCCCCTTCAGTCCGTGCAGGAACCGGCATACTTGATGGGATTTCCGGGCAGGAACGATGCTTTCCTATCACTGCTGACCCTGACATCCTTGGAACAGCAGTGGATGTGGCTGTGGCGGTGGCTGCCAGGCGGTACCCAGGGTGATGCTCTGGGCTCTGCACAAATATAACTGAGCCACCAGGGAGGGGTCCCTGGGGCTCGTTTGGTCGCTGTTGGTGGGAAATCTGACTCTGTTTATGATTCAAAGGAAAAACAGGGATTACTCTCAATTGTTCCTTTAATTATAATGGGGGTTTTGTTTGTTTTTTTAACCTGGTAGAGCTGTGATTTTGTGGCATAGGATGCTAGATAGGGATGGGTGCTGTCCCAAAATTCAGCTTGTATCAGACAAACATTTAACAGACCTTTTGCAATGGTAGTCCCATTCCTGCCAGATAGCACACTGTCCAGGGCTGCAGTGCAAGGGAAGAGGTGACATCTCAGAGGTAAAACAACCATTTGGGTAACAGCCTCTTCTGTGCTCATACCTCACTTTGGACAAACTACCTGGAAGAAAAGACTTCAGGGGTAGAGCAGGTGCCAGGGAAAAGCAAAATGGGGAAAACCTGTTATTTTCATGCTTTGCTGACATCAGTGTGTTTGTCCGGTGTTGCTTCAGCACTGACTACTCTGATTTCAATAAAAGCATGACTTATTTCAAACCGGCTCTTCCTCTTCCTCCTCCTCCTTCCTGAACTGGACAGTGCATCTGTAATCATGTGTTTACACTATATTCAGCCGGTTGCCTTGGAGATGGTTGTGGTGATTCAGAGCTGGCGTTACTTGACCTCACTGCAGGATTAGCCATGAATAAGAGACAGTGTGTGGGAGACCAGCCCTTGTTTAAACATCCAGACCAAGGCACTCAGCAAGTGTTCTGCAAGGAAACCCTTGCAAACAGCTTTTGGCCAAAATCTTGTCTTTCACTTCCAGCTTTGAGCATCTTTCATTTGTCCCTGCAATGCAAGATGTGTTGTACATCCCTGGGAGCACAGCTTCTCCTTGGAGATGACTCGGGTGGATGGAGGAAGGGCTGATGCACTCAAGCATACTGAGCCTCTCTGCCTGCCTGCCTTGAACCTCCACTTCTTCCTTTCTGGGCTTGCAGGCTCTTCTCTTATCCTCATCCCAAGTTCTCAGAGTTTCCTGTGGTCCCCTGGAGACTTCAGATTAGGTCCATCAGGGGTTGGGATGAAAGGGGCAACCACAAGTCTATTAAAGCTAATGTAAAAAGAAAGCCAGATTTTAAATTTTTTTTTCTTGATTGTGTCAGTAATTTTGGTGATGTATGGAGGCATAAAAAACAAAGGGAAATTATTTGATTACATTTGCTGCCAAAATTAAGTAGAACATTTTAGCAAAGCTTTCAAAGGAAATCACATGAAAAAAAAGTCTTACCATAAGGTGGTTTAATTTTTCACAGATGAGAAACTAAAGAAAATGGAATGGAAATATAAACTGTCAGAATACCTCCTAAATTCTCATTGTGTGTGAAAATTCTGTGTATCCTGAAAGACTTTACCTAAATAAAAGCTTAGAACTGCAGAGTCAAATGACTGACGCATTTTATATAATTACTAAAGCAATCTGCCTCTTTCTTATGCTGCCTTTATCGTCAGTCTTAAACACTGAATATATATAGTTAACAGTATTGTTTAAATGTAAGCTTCTATTTCTGTACAAAATAAAAGAAAGGACTTCTGATTGTTAATTTATGGGAACAGCTTTTTTTACCTGAAGATGTGGCTAAATGTAGAGTCAGCAGTCACTCAAAGGACAAAATATTTACCTGTATTTCTGCGCTTGCTTTGAAGGATGGGATGGGGTAGTTATCCTGCCCCTCTGTTGATTATGTTAATTTAAGGGAAATAATTTCCCGTTGTAAGAAACAGATTCTCATCTAAGCTGATCAAGTATCAAAATAAGCGGCTGAGGTCCAAGAACTAGGCAGCAGGTGATGTTTTGTGTGCTTCCAGTAGCTCTTTTGCCAGCCCAAGTACAAACCAGGTTACACTGTCCAGCTAAGCTGTTTGCCTTACTGAAAAGCTACCAAAAACTTATTTAGCTATTGCTTTATTGTCATTGTTAAATGCTTCAATTTTAAAATGATCTGGTTCAAATACTCCCTAGTTGAAGAAGTTTTCCTTGGTACCAGAGGCTCTCTGCAGTTTTGCAGAGGAATTTCAAATGCTGCCTCATCAGACAGCACATTAAGGTCTGTCAGCATGGCAGGCAGAGATGTAATGGCACTGGATATTGCTCGAGTCTGGATGTTGTTAGTTGCAAAAGCTTGGTCGCTGAAGTTTGAGTATTAAAAAAATAGCAAAGGTCCGAGCAGGGAGGGATGCAGAGAGACGGTATCAGCTCCGTGGCTGTTGCTGCTGAAATTGGACTGTTGGGATTGAATGTGTCCACTTATGTCATGGATGCTTATCCTACTTGGTGTTGGTCGTAAACTGAGCTTTTCAGCAAGTCCTTATTACTGTAGTAACTGATACTGTTATAATCTTTAATATGCATTTTTTTTCTTCCCAACATCTCTGCAGGGTAGGGAGGATAACTGAGACATTGAATGGCCAAGCAGATAGCATGTGGTAGTAGTGTAGGTGATCTGTGTTAAAGCAGGGAAGTGAAACTTCATTGCAAGGCAGCAGCCTCATTGCCTGCCTCTGCTGTTAGAGCAGCTTTCCCCCCCCCCACTGGAAGAAAACCCAGTTAATAATAAAAAGCCTCAAATCATGATCAAGCAAACAAAGCAACAAAAGAAGGAACAACATCATCTCTGTCCACGAGTCAAAAGCCTTAACCACAGCCTGCTGTGGGCAGTGGAGACTTCTCAGCGCTGGGAAGCTCTTGGGCAGATTTGGGAGAACTTTCTTGCAGGGGAAAGCTAACAAATCAAGCTGGTGTGCTGGGAGCTCGAGTATTTGTGCGGTGCATCTTGTGCAAGTTTGTGTGCCATCATGATAATGGCTGTATTATTTGGCACAAATTTTGCTTTGCATTTAAAGGCTGGTACGTAGCATGCGGGAAATGTCAAAGAGCTCAGCGGAGGAGATTTGGAATGAAATTTCAAACAGGGAAAGATGGTCCAGTACTGTAAATCCAGAGCTGCAGCAGCTCCTAATCAAGCGAAGGGTGAGAAATACCCTGTCTGTGAGCCAAGTTACTGAAACAATTGAGTAAGGACATTTTGTGAGATGTAGTTGCTTTTGTGTGTACTGTTGTATCACTCTGAGCCTTTGCTTTGTAATACCTAAACCACTATTCTCTTGTTGGTTGGTCTCAGAAAGTGCAGGATTCTTGTATGGGTTTCAGAGAGGAGGAGGAGCAAAATTAGAGGCAGAAAAACAGCCTGAGAGACTGACTCCTGGTAGCTGGTTGCCAGCAGTTTCCACAGGGCTGAAACACTCCCATTTATTCCAAATGCCTTGACTCACTGGGAGCTTTGTCTCCATGCTTAAGTTGAGGTGGAGAAGCAGGTTCAGTCTTTAATTTGTTCCCAATTCTGTAGTTCTCAGGTGTTGTTTTTTTTTTTTTTTTTTTTTGGGGGGGGGAGGGGTTTTTATTACTTTTTTCCTGCTAGTTAAAAGGACAGACTAAAATTAATTTCAATTAGCTTGGAAATATCTGTATTTCAAACTCTTCTTTTACTGTGAAATCCTTTACATATGTTCATACTTTATCCTCTTCTACTGCAGGCTATGTTTTCCCCTAAGAAACAACTTTTCATAGAAAATTTCATAGAAAATATATTTCATGCATTACAGTCTTTTTACTGGTAGACCAAAAGGGTAAACAAGTTGCATAACAAATGACCACTTGGCAATACCATTTGTGGATTTGAAAATACTCTTAATTATGAAACAAAAAAAAACCCCTAAAATAGAATAAAAAAGTGTAGCCAAGGAGGTTTTTTTGCAGTCCATCCTCTTTGGTGTGCTTAATTGCTCTAGGCAGTGTAATTAAAAGGAAATGATGCCAGTTCTAGATGACATCAGTCACAGGAAAAACTGATTGAATCTGTTTTGAGATTATTTAAGATGTAATGTGTAGGGTCTTACACTTCTATAGATTTTTAGGGCATCTACAGTGTAAAGGGACTTGAAAAAATATCTTTCTGCACTCTCCGTATTAATAGTTGAGGGTTTAAAAGGAAAAACAAAGTCTCTAGTTTATTGCTGGTACTGTGCCTATGTATTTCATAAGGTTTCCTGTGTTGCAAGAGTGAATGCAGTAACTGTGTAAATCACACAAATGCACTTCAGATATGGGCTCTGATTTTTCAGAACCAGAATTTGGGGTTTCTGAAGCAGAAAAGAAACACTTTTCAGATGGCCCCAGGAGATCCTTTGGTTTCCCTCTTGACAAGTCACCCACCAGATGGCAACATCTCTTGGATGTAAATCCAGGATACTCCATGAGATTCACCACATTTGTTGCCTGGCTTTCTTGTCCTGCTTAAATTTCTTTATAAGACCTCTTTCAACCCAGCTCCACCATGCTAACTCAGAGTATGCAATTAGCACTGGAGTCCTCAGTCACCTACCAGGCAAACCCAAACACGTGCTTCCAGGAGGGCTTTAAATAGCTGCCCAGGCTGGAGGCCCATTGTTTGATAGCTCAAATGTGAATTCTGAAAATAGGAGGTTTGGACAGGATTTCTACTTTTAGAGCAGCAGGAAATGAAATCATGTTTTAGTAAAACTCTGTTTAGGGGTGTTTTGTCTCCATGTGTGTCTTGCTTAATGAGAAAAAGTCTGAAGAGTTTTGCTGCTGCCCTTTTAAGCACACCTCAGATCAAAGGCGCAGGTACCAATTTGATGGACAGGCCTAAGGCTGCACGTCTTGCCCATGCTGTAGAAAATGGCATCATGGCAACTATGAGTTATTAGCTGGACTAGGACTCTCCAGTTCCCGACAAGACAAAGTTGCTCATAATTTGTCAAACTGGGTGCTATTCACCTCAGTGAACATTGTACATATGTTTGCAAGTCAATCACAGACTATTTTAAGATTTCCGAATAATGAAATGTAATTGTATTAATGAATAAACTGATTACTTCTATCTGTCAGACACGTTAAGTCTGCTAATGACTTACAGCTCAGAAATCTCCACCTTTTCGCCTCCTTATTGTTTTGCATCATTATCGTGTAGAGGAGGTAGTGCTATCATACTGATGCACATTATCTCTTTGAGGATAAGTACAGAGAGACCAGAATCCCATGTTGTTATGTTTTGTTCTTGTGTCTTCCCCAAAGCAAGCTTTATTAGGTGGTCCAGGAAAGAATTCTTTGGTTCAGGAGTTGTCTCCTTTAAAATCATTTTTAAAGCGTGGTTTTACATGAAGATCAGGAATTTGCTTTATTGCAACAGAAGCGGTCGCTGCACCCATCTCTGTATAGACTGAAATAGTTTTTTAATTTCTGTATTTTTCATGCAATATGCTGGCACTTGAAAAAAGAGCTCCAAGTAGTAAATAGTTTCCAAGCTAAATGTAATGTAACTGAGGAGCAGAAGGAGAAATGGGGTAAAATGCAATGCAGGAAGAATTAAGGGGTGGGTTATTTGACTTTTATTACAGTTAAGCTATCATATAAATGACCTATTTTGTACTGTGGCAAAAAAAAAAAAAAATTAAAAAGAGGAGTGTAGCCATACACATGAAGTTATTCTGTGCAGTCTGAGACAGCAGCAAGGTAGGAACACTGTCATGTTTGTCAGAAGAGTTAAAATTTGAACTAATAGTGCTGAATGATACCAGTGTGGCGATGTTGGGTATTTCATCATCTGCTTCTGATGGCTCTTTTGGCCCAAGGGCCTGATTTCTGGAGCAGACTGAAGGCCATCAGGAGGGGTGCTGGGCAGCGCTGCGAACCTGATCACGTAAAATACGCAGCTCTCTCTTTCCTTCTGCGGGTGTGTGCATCTGTGTGATTTATTCAGTTACCTGTGTTTTCAGCAAAATGCAAACCTTTATGAATAGGCTATAAATAGGCTCATCACTTTTCCTGACACACCCAGGTGGTTTTTTTTCACCTTTTTAATGAGTCAGACATTTTTCTTTTCCACATATGGGGAAGGTGTATGAGGGAGTTAAGCAGTCTATAGTTGAACACCCTGATGCTTGCAAAATGCATGACTTTATGCCTAATCCATGTTAGGAGAAAGCCCTGCTGTCTACCAACCAGAGCAGAAAAGAAATGATCAGGAGGAATAGGGTCTGTTCTGGCACTGCTTGGAGCTCTTTGTGATTTTGAGCAAGTTACTTAACCTCATGGAAACAGATTTGGGCTAGTTTTACAGATGATAACCACTTACCTTCTGAGAGAGCCAGAAAACAGAAAACTTCTGCTAATGCTCTGGGAAAAAGGGCTGTTGAAGTTCAGATACTGGTCTAGGCAAAGGAAGCAACGGTCTTTGATGTGGAGAGAAGCATTGCCCCACCAACAGTTCCTTCAGAAGGTTCACGTATTGGGGACATATTTGTTTATATCATTCCTGTAGTGGATTCAAAGCAGGGAGGCAGAGACCTCTTGAGCAATGTTTTTAGTATTGGCCACACTTGTTACTTACTGGCTCCTCTTCTGTTTGAACTATTGCCAGAAGTCAGAACCTGTCCCAGATTCTTACCCCCCGAGTCTGACATCTCCTCAGATGTAAGGAAGGAGAACATCAAAGCAATGTGAGTGGTTGCCCTTTTGAAGAATGTTCCCCAGGGTTTAGCACAATGCTTGTTTGATCCTTTTAGATGAAAATGGATCATCAGCTCTGTCACCTCCCTTTCAAGGCTGTATTAGATATCTGGGAGACTTTCAGGAGAACCATTGCTGGCTGCAGATCAGGACATGGCCTTTTTGTCACTTCCCCTTGTGTTGCATTGAACATTATTGTAGATTTGCTTGATTTTGGGGCATACACTCCATCCAAGGGAACTGTGTAGATCCACAGTGTACCGGTTTAAGGAGACCGTGTGTCTTGACTGAGGTTTTCTAATTGTCATGATGGAGGAGCTTTTGCTGTCCCACAGAAGAGTTGTTTGGCATTATGACAAGTAAGTGACTGTCCCAGAGTGTTTCTCTGTAGCTGCTCAAGGGCAGTGTTTGCCTTCTGCTTCATTCCTGAAAGTCCGCTGGCTTTCTGGCAGAGTAGCCGTATTCTAGGTTATTTTGCAGATGGGATTCTTATGGGAATAGACAGAAAAGAGTTTAAAAAAAATAATGAAAAGTTTAGCTTTTCTCATGCTATTAAGAAGTCTTTTATTATGATTCTTTTTTTTTTTTTTTTTTTTTTTTTTTTTTAAACTGCATTCTAGCAAACTTCCACTGCTTTGCATTAGGGAGAGCCAAGTTCACAGCACTTGAGTCAGGTCCTGTAGGATAGCATGGCCTTCTTTGCAGCCTGCACATAAGTCACTGCTTTTGTGGAGGCTACAAACAAAATTAAGAAATTTTATCTGCTCCTTATTCTGATGTCCTTGGGAAGATCAGCAAAGTGAGAAGGTGGAGCGGGAGGGATATACAGTTCTGAACTTCATTAAAGTCAAGTTCGCCCAAAGTTGTACCACCCCCCCACTTCTCCCTTGAACATTTGAGCCTTTTGCTGTGAGGATGAGTGGAGTTTGTGAATGGGCTTCATAAGGGCTGCTGAGTTCCCTGCCCATCCTATTGACTGGTGATGTTTTAGAATGCACGTGCAGTATTTTCAAGAACAGTAGAAGTAGGTCTTCCTACCCGTATTCTTTTCCATAACATCAGTACTAGTAAATCTGTTCCTTCAGCTTTCACAGCATCCTCTTGCTAATAGATGCCCAGTGCTGGAAGGAATGAAGTTTTCTCACCTTTCGGCTTCAAAGCCTCCCAGTTGTATTGAGCTGTTGCAGCAACACCCATGTGTGTTTTCCTCTCCTTCTGCACTTGTCTTTGATACCTTTCCAACTGCATTTGCTCTCCTTAGGAAGCCACACAGCCTTGTCTGTGACAATTTTGGTGCTACCCACAGTGTCCTAATAACAGTTTTGACCTTTCAATTAACTTCAGGATAGCCTCTTTCAGCAGACAAAACCTGTACAGATGCCAAAAGCCGCAGAACAGATTTGGAAGGTTGGCTGAAAGACCATGAAGATTAGGGACATATTTTTCCTTTTGTCAGGGAAATCAACAGCAAAGGGCTCCAACACAAGAAGGAAACTTTCCCACTGACCACAAATAGGGGCTTAAATTGAATTTTCAAGCCTTTAAAAATAAATCGTCATTTTGTATTTAATTAAGCAGGGTTTCATGAATGTAGTAGTATGCTGAGGTCATGGGCAAAAAGAAGCTTTTCCAGTAATTAGTGCAGGGTCCGTGCTGTTCTGGCAAAAACAGCCATGACGTCAGTCTGAGACTGGAACAAGAAACTGTGCTGCATAGTGAACTTGAAACACAAACCTTATTATTGAAGGAGCATGTCTGACAATTAAAAGTGCTGGTTGTGTTGGACACATAGTTTATTTTTCCTTTTAAAATTGCAAAAAGGTGTTGTGGGGTTTGTTTATTTTTTTTTTTTAGTTTGAGTCAATGAAATTGTTGCCATGCCAGAGCATCTTCTCCTGTTTCTCCTGCCCTAAATAAATAAATATACTTAAAAGTTTTCAAACTTCCAACCTGCTTGTTTTGT
Source organism: Falco biarmicus (assembly GCF_023638135.1). NCBI lineage: Eukaryota > Metazoa > Chordata > Aves > Falconiformes > Falconidae > Falco > Falco biarmicus. Next base: position 62,907,089 of record NC_079294.1, on the reverse strand, counting down.
AAATATAGAAAGTGGCCATTTCCATGTTTTTATTTAGCAGAAGCAGCTTAGGTTTTGTTTTGTAATGTGAACCCATATAAAAAGAAAGGGCAGGTGCAGTGGTGAGCATGGGGTCTGACGGCTCGCACAGAGCATGCCTGGGCAGGTCGTGCTCTCATAGCCATTGAGGTCTCTGTTTTAGGTGAAATTGTGGTGTTTTCAGTACAAGCCAAGTGTTGTGACAGCATTTGGAGTACGTAGTTTTGCAGTACTCGGATTCTAGTTTCTGGTGAGTTACTGGAGTCCTGTGGAGCTGGAAAAGAAAAGTCTGACCATATAATTTGGCTTTTGGTATGTTAGCAAAATCTTCACTTGATTTAACTTAATGCTTTTGAGTTTACTTGTAGCTGATCAAAAATAGCCTGGTCAGATAAGGGTGGCTTCTATTTCTTGGTTTATATTGTGACAGAGAAAAGTTACACATTTTTTCCTTTTTAAGTCCATAGGAAATACTGATCTCTGATGATACCTATACATTCCCAAGATGGTGCTTGGAGTTGTCACCCTCAGTAACTTGCTCTTACCTCATTTAATGTAAAGACTATATGTGTCAAAGGAGATGCTCAGCTGTGTTTCTTCAGTGCATGCAATAGTTCTTTTTTTACTATTTCCCTTGGTTTTATTTTGCAGGCCACGACTGCTGTGAGACAGTGAAGGTGGCACTTTGTGCTTCTAGAGAAGGTCATCCTGTTCTGGTTGTGGCAGAAGAGAGTTTCCAGTTTGTCCAGGATGAAGCCTACGATGCTGCCCAGTTTCTGGCCACCTGCGCTGGCAACCAGCAGGCACTAAATTTCACCCGGTTCTTGGACCGGTCAAGACCACCTGCTGCTGACGTGGACTTTTTGGATGAGAAAGTGGCTTTGGCTTTTCGACACCTGAAACTGCCAGCAGAATGGAACGTGCTGGGAGCGGACCAGTCCCTGACCGGTGAGGATCTCTAGGGCACACGTGAGACTTGTGGGTTGGGAGAAAGGTAAAAAGCCTGGGAGAGGGTGTTCCTTTCTTTGGGAACCCATGTGCCTTTCAAAAGGTGTGTTGGTCTCTGTGCCTGGAGTTGGGATGTGATGTGCACCACTGTGCCCCTATTACATCTGCATCCTATGCTTTGTACTTCAGCCACCTTAAAATACATAAGGCACTGATGCTTTGTCTTTGTCTTTCTCTTATGAAATAGCACAAGCTGTTGTAAACAGTCAATATTTTAACATATACCCAGAAGGTGGGGATTTTCGTATGTATGCAATGGTATCTGTGTCAGCATCATGCTTCTGAGATTTCCTGAAAGAAACCCGTGTGTAGAAAGTTTGATGCTCCTGGAAATAACATCCTTGTGCCACAAGTTTGGCACTTTTGGTAAATGTTGGTTTTATAGAACACGTGCAAGGCAAGTGTGATGTGTAAAAGAAATCTGATTTTTCTTGGAGAACTTTGGATACTGACCCTGAAGATTTGTGTCGTATTCCTGGTTGCACACTGTCTGGGTGAACATAAGCATTCCCCAAGAAAAGCCTGGACAGATTTGCGAGTATGAGAAGGCAAAGGTGGGGAAGCCTGACCCTGAACTACAGCAGCAAGGGCTACTGAGAGCTTATAAATAAACCCCAAGGCTGGCCCAAAGTCTCTGGTGACTGCTGAGGCAGAAGTGCCAAGGTGTTAGGGGTGCTGTTAGCATGGCTTTGTCCTTGAGTTCTGGGGTTTTTTGGTTTGTTTGGGTGGTTTTTGTTGTGGGTTGTGGTTTGGGGTTTTTTTCTATGTTTTGGGGTTTTTTTTGGTCACAAGGGACTTTAAGGAAGCATATTGAGGGACTGGGAGCTAGTTCCAGTGTGTACAAATCCTTGCTGTAAATTTTCAGGGTATTTTGGCAAATAGTTTCACTTTACAGATGCCTCACAGCCACATTTCTTATCTGTTGTAGGATGCAGTGGCAAAAACACTTGAATAGGAATGGGATGTGGCTTGCTCGGTGCAGCAGGCTCAGTTCTGCTTGCTGCAGCAGGGTTTTCTGCAGGAAATCTTCCTGCTTTATTTTTCACCAACTTGCTGACTGCTTTTGTAAACGTGAATACATGGACAGGCAGATCAAGCAGTGTTAGCAGACATTAAAAGACTTGATTGTTTTTAATTGTTTCTGGGTAGAAATTCAGATGCTGTTCTATGTTTACAAGAAGATAAACACTTGGGTGGTTTTTTTCCTCTGTGTGGAAGACACTGATGTTTGTTTCTGCATTTAAAGAAGTTGTGATAAAAATACAATCAAAATGATCTGAAGTTAATGAAAACTTTGATTGAAGCTCTGAATTGTTGCTGGTTTTGCAGGAAGGCTGAGATCTAGTTTCTCTTTTTGACTTTGATTGTTCTTTGGAAAATCAGCACTTAGGGAAATCAGGCCATAAGATTTACATTGATTTGCTCAGCATGCACTTGTGTGCCTGGAAGCCCTGATCCTGTGGGGCTCTGAATGCTAATGGACCTGTAGAGCATCCATTGCATCCACAGTGAGAAGAGGGAGCTCTATAGTGCTGAGTTTTCTGGCATCTTGTGGTGAGGTTTTTGTAGACAAAAGTGAATAAATATAGTGCCTTTAAATGCAACTTTCATCCAAGAATGTTGTGCTATAAAATATATTCTGTGCAGTGAGGCCTTTCATAAATAACTGAAAAGGGTAGTTTATTGATGTCCTTGGCCTGTCGTTCATCTTCTGATCAGCTTTTTTGCTAGAGCTAGATTTATATGGTAATTTTTTTGCAGTGAGATAATTATATGTAGGGAATTTTTGTGATTGTGGCAGGAAAGTTTTGCACGTGTAAGCATCCTTTTGGTCACAAAACTCTGTTTTGCTAGAGTGAGATGGAAGAGGTGTTCCTTATTTATGATGGAGTAGTAGATTATAAAAACCTTTGTGGTAAAATATAGCACCCCTATACTGGTGCTTGTAAGTTAATTTGTGTGTGTGTGTGAGAGAGAAGCTCAACAAAGGTTGAAACTGTGGGAGCACTGGAACAATTAGACATATTCTGGCCAGTGCCCCTCCAGTGGACACCCTGTCCTGCGCTGTGTCATTACCTATGAACAGCTATTCCAATTCATATTTCACATTTTGCTAAATGTCAACACCAGATACTTCAAATAACCTTCTTGAAGGAGAAAATACTATAGAAATGAGAACAAAAGAAAATGTCAGATCCCTTCTTGGAAGATTTTTAGCACTGCCTCTAAGCTGGCATGTCTCTGTGGGCTCTTGTGGGTTGGAAACAAAACGCTGCTGTTTAGCAAAACCTCTGAACGCAGGAGTGAGCTGGGAGCCTCAGTCAGCTCCCCGAGTGCTGCAGCTTGGTGGGGAGTTGCTGTTCAGAGATGGCTGTTTCTGTCAAACACATTTAAAAGTTGATTTTTCAAAGGACTGAAGTAGGAGTCGGGTTTTTACAAAAACAGTTAGGAAGTAATGGCCTTTCTGCAAGCAGCGGCTGGGGAGATCCACCATCAAGCATGATGCTGTGCTGATTCTTGAGGAGGAGATGTCTCCACATGCAGGCTGCTTCTTGCTTTTAGCTGCACCCAATCCTGACCAGTCTTTGAGCAGAGGGCAGGGAGTTCATTGCACACCCTAGATGGCAGAGAAACAGCTAAAAGTAACACCCAGCTCCATCTGCTGAGGCTGCTAAACCAATCTTTTGTGTCAGTGCAGTGCAAAGTGGGAGGTTAAGGTCCATCCCACCGAGGAGGAGCTGGTGTGTAACACCCGGTGTGCTCATGAGTTCCAGCAGGCTGGTGGTTGCATCCTTAATAAGATCTTCAGTGGTTTGCATTCATCCATTGTTACTCCTTAAGTTATTGCAGCATTTCGCTCCCCCGTGTTTTATAACGCATTAGTAGATTTGCCTTTTAAGTAAATAAGTATGCATGATTACTGTGGACAAAGCTAGGTAAGATTCATCTGTGTGCTTATGTTCTGTTACCAAACCAAGGTCTTCAATCTTTTAAGAGTTTGCTGTTGCTCAAGATTAAATGCGTGGTATGGTCCTATAGCCAAATTAAGAGCATTCTTTTCAGTTGCAGATTAGAAATACCTTCAAAATTATTTAAAACTACTGGAGGACATTTGTGAACATTTTTAGTGCCTTTTTATTTATTTCTATGTAACCTATTGAAGTTAGCTGTTGCTATTTGACGAGAAGTTTATTTGGCTTCAGTAATCCTGGTAATCTCAATCTCCTACACACTAGGTTGTCTTTACATTTATTCCTCTGTTATCTCTTTAGACATCGTTTTCATTAGAACAAATTGAAACTAAAATGAACTTTTTTTTCCTTTATTTTCATCAAGGCATTTTCGAAACCCCACTACATTCATTTGCAGTATTCTCATTCTTTTCTTTTTATTGTACTTGAACAGCAAAAGGTTTTATTGCTTAAGAAGAAACTGTTCCAAACTTAAATGCACTGAGCAGCATTGGTTAATCTAATCCTTACAGTAACATTATTGTAGGTATTTGGTTAACATTGCTCAAAACCAGGTGTTTACTGATTTCTCTTACTCTGATACAGTGTAAAAGACTAAATATGTTTGTGATCACAAGTCCTTAGTTCTTCCCCCAAAACACTTTGAAAAAGGTAGATTTGTTTGGACCTCAGGAGGCTTTGAATGAACTCTTTGTGCCGAATTTAACACCAGGCTATGTTTTTGTAGGATTGAGGCTTTAATTACAAGATTTTTGTTTAGCAGCCAGCGGTGTGGAGCATGGTACCCAGCCTGGTCTTACCACTGACAGTCGTGCTCAGGTGATGGAGAGCAGTGCTTGGACATCGTGAATCCCTGATGGGAAAAGCAAGTTCAGAAAACAGAATCCTCTCTCGTAAACCATTTGTCAGTGGTCTTGCCTTAAAGCTTTCCTGCTTGCTTTCCTGTGGAAAGGTGATATTCTTGCTCAAATTTCTTATTTCTAATTCTTTGCCCTTCTGATTTGATCCTGATTTGACTTTAGTAAGGTGTCTAGGTAACAATTACTTTATGGAATATTTTCCCCTTTAATATATTTATAAAAGCTATTCTCTCAAGCTTTTCCTCGTGACAGCTACTCTCAAAAGATATACTTGGGCTTCAGGGTGTTTTGATCAATATTATATTCCTGTGGAGAAGGAGCACAGCTGACCAACACCCATGGAGCTGACTGGAAAGCAGAAAAGAAGGGAGCTGTGGTGTTTTGGTCCTTTTTACAGTAATGGTGAGCATATTTTTGTTGTCTGGTTTGCTCTTAGGATGTTGTGCATCTGACTTCTAAGTTGCCTCCCAGTCTCCATCTCTTTTACTTTTCTCATTCTCCCTGAACCTACCTGCTCTGTAGGACAGTTGAGGTGCAGCCTTCTACTTGCTATTTCTAGAAGACCTCAGAGAACAAGTCTTAGCTTTTCATCCTTAGCTTAGAGAAAAGGACCCCAGAAAGACTTGCATTAACTATCTATTTACCTGCAGATACAAAGTATTTTACATAGGTCCCAGGTAATGGGACTTCGGGAGAGTAAAGTATCTTCCAGACCCCGCTTGGTGTCACGGTAGCAGAACTGGGGATGGGGGCATCCTAAGATACCTGACTCCAGATGTCTTTGTGCTCCATCCTCTCTTGCTGAGGCAGACAGAAGATACTTAACCATTTGATTAGATGAACTGGATAGCAAAAGAACACCTGGCATGTGCCAAGGCCGAAGGAGATGGAGGAAGGAGCGTTGTGCATGGTGCCACGGTGCTGCTCAGCCGGTGCAGCAGCATGTCCTTGTGTTGCAGGGGCAGGGCAGGTGCACGTGTGTGTAGGGAAGGATTTGCATTGCTGGTAATGAGTGTGTCTGAAACCCCCTGGGCAAGTGTGGCCTGACCTCCTCCCTGCACAGCTGCAGTCCTCATCGTTTCTGTTCTGGGGCAGTTGTGTCCTGAGGACTCTGGTCTCCCCCCAGCCATCCGCTGTCCCTCTGCAGTAGGGATTCCTGGTACTTGTGCTTAATTATCTGTCTATCTGTATGAACTCAAGTGGCATCCATAATTAAGGATTACTCTTCTTACTGTGGTATTCCAAACACAGCATTACTTTCAGGTGCTGTATAATCATGTCCATCTTAATTATTACAAGTGCACTGTACCTTTTTAAAGAACATCGTTACTGCTGTCAAAAGTAGGGTTATTTACTGTTCTCAGTGGCATTTAAAGGCAGCTGCTTAAATGGAACAGATTGTTACACTTTAGGAATCAAAATTTAATATGTATTCTGAGGATGTATGCAATGTAATTACAGAACTGTGTTTTTCTATTTTAAGTGGCTGAAGAGAAAATAAGCTAACTAGAAAACCAGAACAGAATATTTGGAGGCATGAGTAATAATTATGGCTTGCTTGTATTGCGGGGGTGGGGGGGGATCAGAAAAAAAAAAAAAGGGAGGATCCAAGGCTCAGGTATGAAAAACTTGGAGAGGTAATCCTTGAGTTAACTGTTAGTAGTAAACAGATAAACTTCAAAATATCTTTTAGGTAATAATCTGACAAAACCTTTGAGGAAACAGGCTTTTCATTTTGCTCATTAAAAGTAAGCAGTGAAACCCAGACTTTATGGTTACAGTGTCAGATCTGTGAGCTTTCTGAGATGGTGTTTCCAGGAGCTGGTTAATGTTGGCAGAGTGTTGCTGTGATCAGCCACGATACGGAGCCATTCCCCTGGCAGCCTAAGGAGAAGCAATTGCTTTGATGTGCTGGGATATAGTCAGCCAGGATTACCTGCGGATAAGCAGGAGGCCATCTCATTAGATAAAACACTTAACAGCTCTTTAACTTTAGGACCCCAGTTACTGACATCTTGAATATGTACAGCTTCCCAGAAATGCTGTGGAATAAACATCCTGGTGCAGTAAGTACTGCTTGAGAAATGAAATTCCCTGAGCTCACCGGGCAGGAGGTGGGTAGAGAGGGAAATACTTTGCCCTGGTTTGAAATACTCTGCATGGATTTCGGTTATAGTTTTAATAACTTTGCATACAAAACCAGTAAGATTTCAGTGTACAGCGCAACGTGAGTGTTACTGTGATTAGACATCACTAATACGGATTTTTTTAACAAAAAGGGAGGATGTCTGAAGGAAGAAAGTAACCAAAAAGTGCCTTATTTTAAAGAAAAAAAGAAAAACCCCTAGAAAGAGAAGGAAATTTGATTATTGGGAGCTAACATTTTTTTTCTTGTGGGGAGATGTTAAAGATGTGCAGCGGATGGTGTTTTTTCAGACATAAAGCTTTTATCTGTTCATGTGCTGCCCTCTTTTTAAATGGTTTCTCATTGAACCCTTTCAGTGTAGTAGTAACAGGTATTCTTTTTGTTGGGTTTCATACCCTTTCCAGTCTGCTGCTCACCTTCTCTGCCCTCTGATAAAGGACTGTATGGGATAAATTGGTATGATCTTTTCTGTGCTTTCAGCACAAAGTGGTCTATTCAGCTGTAGTCCTTGATAAGATGTAAAAAAATCTTTTCCATACCTAAATGTAATGTTGTCTGCAGTGGGAAATGGAAAGCAGAAAATAATTCTTGTTCAGGCAGTGTCTGAAACGTGCTGCTCAGTACTCAAAATGTACCACTCAGTCTGTGGCTGAGAAATCATTGGCATGAGAAAGTTTCTGTTCCCTTTGATAATAGTGGGAATGGGGACATGAAGATCCTTTGGTGTGCTCTGAAAAATGTCTTGTTTATTAGACTAAAGAATTACTCACACATCTTGTTATTAACTGAACTCATAACTCCAAATACATCATATTTGCCTTGACCTTTTTTTCAGTACTGTTGCCTGCTGGAGCATTCCTCTAGGACCTCAGTGTTAGGTGATAGCTTGTTTCTGTTTTTTGCTCCCCTTATTTCTCAAGGATTGATCTGAGCAATGAGAACATTTCCACCAGAAAACAAGATTTTGTGGCCACATTTGATGTGGCCAACATTTGATGGTAGATTTCAAAATTGCCAAGTATATGTGATTTTGGGTGAGAACTAACTGAAGGTCACCATCACAGGAAGACTAGTAAGAGATGACAGCCATCCATGGCTGGCTGTTCCTTGATGAGGTGTCTCAGGGCAAGAAGGATAAACTGTTAGATTTGGGTTAGGTGTGGGTTACTCTATATAGAGTGATTTTTAAAAAGGAACAGGTTTTTTTCCTCCTGTTATTTAATCAGGATTGAAATGCAAGTTTTTACTTAGAGAACAGTTTGTGTGTTCTCAGCTGTGTCATACCCAAACTTTTTTTTTAATGTTTGTTTTGTGCTAATAGCACCTTAAATCTTTCCCATTAGCAAAGTACATTTGAAAGTGTTCTGTGGAAATTTTGTCCCTAGTTACCCAGATAAACTGTCTGTTCATGTGTCATAGCTGCAAAAAAAACCTGAACCAAAAACATAAAAATAATATGTCTGAAGTCTTATGTTCTGCCAGCTGGATTAGAGTGCCTTGCCATTATGGAACAATAATCATATGTTTCAACTCTTGCCTATTACTAGGGAACAAGAGAGGAACAAAACAACCTTGGCCTTTCCAGTACCGTGTGTCTTGTATTTCCACAATTTCCTAAGTTACAATAAGTTTTTTGTGGACATTCAAAGGATAGACATTTTGAGATGCATATCTCATGCTTGACATGTGGTAGGAGAGGGAGCTCTGGCTATTGCATGTTAAAGGTTTTGTTATTCTTCCATGCCTGGGACATGCATTTTGCACCATGACAAGACCTTGAAATCATTGACTGAATTTCCCACATTTTATGCTACAAGTTTCATCCCTTCAAAGATAGGAACGCTGGAGGGATCTGTCTGTTTTACTCCCCCTTTCCATCCAGCAACACCCCCGTACTTGATGCAGACCAGCTCTGGCCTCGTTCTGAGCAACACCGTATACAAACAGATGTATTTTTCATTACATATTAATAGTTAATCCAGCCCACAGATGGCACACGCCTTTTTAACTGTAGCCGTGCAAGTTTTGCACACTCCAAAACCTTCTAAAGCCACTGCCTGGAGCCCTTGCAGTTGTTGTATGTACAGTACTTTGTCTCTTTGCTGCCATCATCTGTGCCCATCTGTTAGAATGGCCTCTTGCCAGTTTATATGTTAGGCAGAGCCTTCCAAATGGGCCTGGATAGTGATCTTGTATGTTTAATATGCTCCAGATGGCAACATGCCATGTCTTCTTGTACAAATCTGTGCACGTCGTCGTTGCTCAAAAGCATTGGGGCAGGGCCACATTTAGTTCAGTAGCATTTGTAGACACATCCATTCACATGCTGGAACTACTGCGTCCACTAATTTGCTGATACAGTAGATTGTTTTAAATGAATGGGAAAAAGGTGAGATTTTTCTGAAGTTACCAGTCATATGAGCAGATTACATCAGACGGGCATTTGGGACAAGTGGGAGGGGGCATTTCACGTATGGAAGTGTGAAACAGAGAGGGATGCCCAGTTGGATCAGGGACAGGATGAGTATTTGCTTGCATCTTGCAGAACTTGCAATTGGTATGTGTGTTTATTGGTGAACCGTGAGTTGGTGAGCAGAAGATGCTTCTACCTCACTGTAAGACTTCTCAGCTGAAGGAGGAGGAAACAATTTGGTCTAGGGAACCATGCTTATGCTTTTCAGGTCTGTGCTGCTCAGTTTTGATGCAAGGCTGTCTGGTTTAGTTAGGAAGATGACTTTCCCTTTCAATAAAGCAGCTAGAACAGGAGATCCCATGCTAGAACAGATGTGGTCAGACCAGTGCAACACATTCCTTGTTCGGGCAGCAGTCATTTGCTCTGACAGAAGTGCTTCTGTGCTTTGTACCTCTCAGTAAGAGGAAGAGTGGCACCACTTTAATTATGCCAGCTGACTCCACCAGTGTACAGGTAATGTAGGAGCTTTGTATAAGTACAAGTTCTTTGAGTGAAACCTTGGGCATCTGCTTTCACTCTGGGTAAGTCCTACCTGTATCCACACTTCCTCATTTTGCAACCTCATCAGTAGCCTTTCCTTTATGTCTGGCTATACAGTGTGTTATTTTTCATTTTTCTTTAAATTCAAGGCTGACAACAATTGATTAACTACCTCGTTGTGTTATTTCTAAATTGTAACACGCTATAGCATTTAATACCAAAACCCTTGTCATTACTCTCCCACAGGCTGAACATTTGTCTCTGAGTGAGCTCAGCTATTCCCTTTTTCTCTGATCAGCTGGAACCTCCATTCAGACATGCTCATGTATTCAGGACAGCATGGTTTTGCTTTACGGTAATCAGGAGGAGGTTAGGGGGGAAGGATTGGTTTGTAGCCCAGAGACCTAATTTGGAGTCATTCAGAAGAGAGACGGTGCCAGAAAGTTTTTGGTTTTTGAATACAGATTAATTCTTCAGGAATTGATCCAAAAAGTTGGGGAAAATTGTGTCAGGCAGGGCAGAACTGCCCGTTTTTGCTTTGTTTTTAGCTGAAAGTCTAAATGATGTCCCTTAAGAAAGCAAGTAAGCAAGAAAAACAACAGCACTCTAAAAAAGTGACTTCTCTTGGGGCATGCTTCTTGAGGAAAAAATGCTTAATTAAATCCTAAAGTCATTATGCCTTTTTAAACCTGCTCTGTAGGTTTGGCTGGCAACCAAATTCATAGCACAATAAATCATTGGTATGATATTAAAGGTACTATACCAAGTGTGCTCATTGGCATGGTTTACTGAGACCCAGTTGGTGCTGCTTTGTTGTTGTTGCTGCCAGTCAATACTGAAATCCTTTGTTAATTAATAGAACAAATTTTTATATCTTGCAGTTTTTTTAACCCAAATGCTTTTGTCCTTCATAGAGAAGTAACAGGCTTTGATCTGCAAATAGCTGTATTTCAGCAGTGCATCTGGAGCTCATTTCTGGTTGAAGCTTTTCAGAGCATCGTTCTAGGGCTGCAGCTTTCAGAGTAGGGGAATATTTTCCTAAGATGAAAGCTTAGGCTCAAGAGTGACTTTTATCAAATTAGAAGGTCACGGTTATTAAACATAAAAAGCAGCAGTGGAGATTGCTAGTTTATAAATGCTGCTACTCAAAATGATAGAGTATAGCTACTGTATAAAGCTGAAAAAAAGCTGGTCTGAGGCATAATCAAGCCAGGAAAGCAAAATGCTCACTTTTTTTTTTTTTGTCTACACGAGGGGTTTAGCTGTTCTCTTTTATAACTGCTTTAGATTTGTGCTTCGAATCTAATTGATTTTTTTCATGCCTTGAGGTCAATTCAGCATCCCATTAAATAACAGAGCTTGTCTGTTCCTAAAACGTGGTCCTGGTTGTGTGAGGAGAAGGCTTGGACGTCTAGAAAAACCCACCTGACCATGCCAGGTTCTGTTTGGAAGTAGTGAAACTTGGTGGTTGCTGTGGCTGTTTATGAAACGGTGGGGTTTTTTAACATTGACTTCTGTGGTCAGTCTCACCCCGACAGGTCCTGAGCACTTCCAGTCCCACTGTAGCATGTCCCTCACTTTAAAATACTGGTCGCTCCTGGATATTGGCAGCCAGTGTGTTTTTCCAGGTGCTGCAGGTTCCTTGGAGCTGACAGCCCAAAAGCCATGCCAGCCGTTGTGTGTGGTGTGGCTGGGAGGTGGGGAGATGGCATTCACCTAACCCACAGCCTACAAATTTCCATTTCTTTCTTTTATGTTCTTCTTTCTTCCCAGAGAACATCCCTCGGGAAACACTGATGCATTTTGCGGTGAGGCTGGGTCTGCTGCGGCTGACGTGGTTTCTGCTCCAGCAGCCGGGTGGAAGAGGAGCTCTCAGCATCCACAACAACGAGGGGGCAACGCCTGTGAGCTTGGCCTTGGAGAGGGGCTACCAGAAGCTGCACCAGCTTTTGACAGAGTAAGGATAATTTGATGGTTCCTCTGCTAGTTTTCTATTCTGTATCATGCTAGCCTTTGCTGTACACTATCAGTGAATAGCGTCCAAGAGCTGTTACTCTATCCTTAAAGGCAATTTTTGTGTAATTCTGCATTTACCTTTGTTGCTAGCGACAATGGGGACAGATCCTTAGGGTTTAGGGGCAATGCAATAACGTTGTTACGTTCTCCTGTTCTGTTACACAGTGTTCTGCTTCCAGCTGTCTCTAAAAGCCCAAAGTGAGTCACTGTAATATTGACTAATTAAGACAAACCTTATGCAAAAACAAGCACAGCTGCCCAAAAGAGGGGAGCTAGTGGGCTTCGTGGTGGTAGTTGTCTGTTGTATTCTTACTTTATAGATTTGGAATTTTTTAGTTAAATGAAATAATGGATCATTTTAAGGCAGCATCTTGTAGAGAATAGGTATCTTAACAGTATAGGTAAAAAAATTAGGTAAGAATTAATGCAAGTATTTAACAGGAGAAAACAGTTCTATTTTGAGTGGTATTGAGAAGCAGCCAGATCTTACAAACTTGAAACAAGTAACCAGTGGCATGAGCATTTACTGCAGTGTTTTACAAGGAATCCTTCAGAAGTTGGCAAGTTATTTTTGAATAGCAAATGTTTGGAGATGTAGCTTTAAAAGCTGAGGCTAATAAAGACAAAAAGCTTAAACAAGTCCCAAGAGGGATATTTGTAAAGGAGAAAAGATTTAGTTTGCATGTGTGTTATTCTGATGCCTGGTTCTCTTAAGCTTTGTTATTAACTTTATTTTTCTGAATTGAATTGTCAGATACTTGGGGTTTGTGTTAAATGACCTAATGTCTTGTTTAGGAGTCTGCTGTGTCATCCACATTATCACGCAACATTTCTCAGTTACAAATTGTAAATTATTCTGCTTTCTATAGCTGTTGGGTGGAGTGTTAGAAGGCAAAAAACATGATCTGTGTTGCTGGAGTGATTGCATTTAATTTTCATCTTTAAATTCAGCCAACCACATTCAAAGTGAGGGTGAAGGAGAAGGTGCAGGGTGGGACAGGAGCTATATTCTAACCTTTTCTTCTGTCACCCTTGGCCGGGATTAATGCAGAGATGATGAGTGTTACTTGTTTCTCCATTGAGTTCAACAGTCATACTGTGAAAACACAACTCTCTCGCAGGCTATCTTGTAAAACTGGAATGTGCAAAATCATCCTATAACTGCAGCAGAGTTCTTCAAGGTGAAACTAACCATGTTAAGAGACTTTACATATCATCAAGAAGCTTAAGTTGGGCAAAACTTTATTATAGAAAGCTTAAGTTGGCCAAAATTTGATTATAGAGCTCGCAGCAAATACTGCAACCTGGATATGAGTAGAGCTGGTAATTTAAAAAGAAATGGAAAGTAAACAAAACTATTACAACAGATATTCATGTATTTGGTGGAGCATTTCACAACCTGTTCCAATTCTGGAATAGCAGTTCTTGCTCAGGGGAAAGAAAAAAGGAGAGTACTTGTATTACGTGGCATTGCTCTGTGCCTTTCCCTTTAATGGATGCTGCTGGTGTAAGCTAATGGATTTCTCTGATGACCTTTACAGTTCATCTTTTGAAAATAAGACACTAGCAACTTCAGTCTCGTTACCATCAAGATCCCAGCTCCTTTTCTTCCTAGTACATCCTTAAACGTTTCATTACGGTTAGTTTTCCTCTTGGACTGCTGGGTGGAAATATAATGTATAAACATCTGACAGCCGTACCACGTATCCTGTGACTCTGAAAACCCTGCTATCTCCATGAAGCCCTGCAAACAGAAATCTGTGGATGCTGGAAGTCGTGGACCCCTTTCTCAATGGGTGGGATGATGGTGGAGCACCATGCTAGAAGCTTGGGGCTGGCTGGAGCAGTGGCAGCACCATGTGACACGGGGACTGCCATGGCCCTTCCCCATGGGAGAGTGGCGGCTGCAAAACAGGCACATCCTGATCTCCCAGCAGAGATTTTAATTGTGCTTAGCTTTTTCTGCAATGAGATGGCTTGAAAAATACTATTGAGAGAAGAAATACTGAGTTTGAAAATACAGAAAATCAGACAACTTCCATGAAGAAAGTATATGTCATTTATGTGCTGTCAAAACACAATGGATGCTATACAACCTCTTTTCTGCACTCTGCTTATGCGCACACTGTATAATCCATGCACGCAAATTTGGCACGCAACTTGTACCACTCAGCAAAATACGGAGCAGCAACGCATGTTAGTGAAAGCCCATACAAAGGAGTCATTATTTTTACAAGTAATTAAACTGCACTTTACCAAATAAATGAATGCAGCATGTTTTGTGATGTGTTATCCTTGGGGGGATTTTATTGTTCACTTGCTTGCTAATTTGCAGGACGCTGCATTTTACAATGATTCTCCCAGCCGGTATTGGAAAGAGATGAAATTTTGGTATAATTAGGATACAATCATTAAAAAGCAGACACAAAACCTTCTCCATTGTTGCAGTTTTGCTAGGATTTGGCTTCAAAGCAGCTTGATTCAGCTGCAGGGTAAATATTTTTCTCAAAAACTAATTACACTAGTGACATTTTGAGTTTCTGCTTATCAGATGAGCTTTCCCTTTTCAGCTGTTGCAGTTCTTCATGTAAAAAAAATGAAAGACACTTCCTATTTAAATTTTGCAGCCCTTGAAGTATTCCTTTCTGTAGTCTCAAGCTTGTTTGCTGGCTCTTTGCATCCTCTGGCAGTAAAAGTGTGTGTGCTATAGCTTTCCAGACTAAACTGAGGAGCTGCAATAGAGCACACGTAGGTTGCTGAAGATGGAGAGCAGGATGCCGGTAGCAGTGTTTGTTCATTGGTCGTGTATCATTCCTGAGGGTGCTTGTTTTATCTTCAATATTAAAACTGCACAGTAAACATAGTTTTGTGGTGCAAATGGAATAGGATAGTGCATAAGGGCAGGAGGTTTTTAGGGGAGGAAAAAAAATAGATGTTCTCTAGGAACATTCTTGTTTGCTTGCTAGCAGCTTGGTTAACAGTTTGATGGTTTTTTTAAAATACAAATTTAAAATACAGTTTCAATAAATCATCTTCACTTGCATGAAAAAGCCTTGGAAACTAGGCAGGTTGCATAGCCCTCTCTGAGTTTCAGCAATTTCTGAGTCTGGTAGGAGTGAATTCCAAAGCAAAGGGTCCTCCGTTGAAGCCTGTTACTTCCCTGTGTTTAAAGCGGGCTGTGCTGGCTGCAGGGCGTTGGCAGAGCTGGGCTGCTCTGCTCCTTAGAGAAGGGCTGGCTCTGAAGAGGCAGCGGTTTATTAAACAGGCGGGTAGTACGCTCCGTGTGAGTAACTTGGCCTCTGCAAAAGGACAGCTGCAGTTTGCAGTAGTTGATGTTTTCAGATGCAGTTCGGTGTAGTAATATAATCTGCCTGCCAGCTCCATGTTCTTCGGTGCTCTGTAAGTCAGGCAAGGAAAATGGCTCCAAGAAATAGCGAGCGTGCAGAATTTCAGAGAAGCTGAAAGTGCTGTCTTGTAAAACACAAACACTGATTTTATTTCTGCAGAACAAAGTTCTGCGTAGTGACCCCAAAGTATTGGGGGTTTTTGGTTTGTGAAGCCAAATGCTTGTAGTTCCTTCAAAGCTGAGAGCGATTTATGTCCGCTGAAAAAGGGGAATAAGAGGAAAGTAAAGCCTAGAAAAAGCTCTTGCATTTTTCTCATCCCTGCAAAGAACAATTTCAGACTTGTAATAGTCCCTGAGTTTTTTCTACTGTAATACTAGTTTTGCTTTTGCTGGTTTCTCTGCTTGCTTATTGCTATAAAGCGCTTCAGCACAGCTCTGGGATTGCTCTTCCTTCAGATCTCCTGGTAACAACCAGGTGGCTCAGTATGTGAAACTGTAAGTCAGTACAAGTCTGTATGTCCAAAATTAAACTGATGTAATTAACACACATGAGAAATAACTCACTGGTAACAGAGGGGTGTTATGAACATTTTGCAGTCCATGATTATCACTTGCTGTTGTTCAGATTTTATGTAATTGTTGAAGTCTGTGCTGTAATCTCTGTGGTGCCTCTCAAATGAGGAAGCTTTTTCAGTAACTTTACTTTTATAATCAAATACACTTCTCTACATTTCTGAGCCACAGCTGCAAGAGGATTTGGCTGATACCTCATTCCTTTGCACCCTAGTTTAGTAAGTCCTTTAAGCATGTGTTTAATTTCAGAAACGTCCAGTTCATATTCAGCAGAGAGTTTAAGAGTGGCCTTAAATCTAAGCATTTCTTACAGTGCCCTGCCATATCAGGATGATAATTAAAGATGGACATTTTTCACAGATTTTCGGTGTTAGGTTGTTGCACTAAATTAATTCTTTATGTAGGCAAAGAGCCATCTGTGGTACAGATTGCTTTCCAAAATCACTCGTTTTCCAGGGCTGAAAACATTGCCGACTGCTATGACTTCAGTGCCAGATCATGGCAGCTGTATGTAAACAAGGTGCTTATACCCCCGAGAATGTTTAGGCTGAATCCCCCTTTCCTGGGTGCACCTTTGCCATTACTACAAGCTGAAACTATGTGTGCAAGGCTCTGAGTTTCCCCTTGGTTACTTAAATTCTCCCAAGATTTATTGGGAGCAGGAGGAGGACACAGCTGGGGACAGAAGGTTGCCACCACGCTGACCGGCGATGCTATGTATATTTTATTTCTGGCTAAGCAGAATCAGCGGTTGAAGAGTTTATTGAAGTAATGCTGGTGTTTCTCTCTCTGTTCTTCCACCCCAAAACAAGCAACAACCCTTTTTGATTGCTGTTCAGGATGCCAGGCAATAGGTTTAAGGTATGGCTTGCAGTGGTCTGGCGGAAGAGACCAGTTGACTTGGTCTCTGTAAGTGCTGGCACAAGATTAACGTTTCAGGAGGGTTTCAGAACATTAGAAGGGCAGTGAAGAGGACCTGATGAGACGCATGTGGTCAGAGGATGCTGTTTTAGCTACAAAAGCATGAGAGAAGCAGTGATCCAATAGGGGCTGGTTTTGTGGCCGTGTATTGCTGAACTTTAAGGTTGGCCTTTGAAACACTGTTGTTTAATTGATTGATCATTGCAATTAGAAGGATGCTGAGGTGCTGTGGGTTTCTTCTGGCCACAGCAGAGGAGCAGTCTGGGAGCGGGGGACAGGGGAACCAGGTGTAAACCAAAAGTTTGTGTTTCTCTCTTTCAACCTGCTCACCCACTCCGTGCTCCAGCTTTTGCTGACTTCCTAGTGTGTTTCCACATCCCTACGAAGACTTGTATTTTCAGTTGTTGGCTGCCTCCTCTCCTTTCTTTTATACGTTATCTACCTCTAAATACAGAACAGAGAGAAGTGTGTTTTTCTGTACAGTAGAAACAACTTCTTACTGTCTCTGCTATCCCGCTTGGCAATTGGAGGTCCTAGGAGAATGATGCTCATGTAAACAGGCCTGTGATGAGAAAGAAGAGATTTAGAAGGGATTTGAGAAGATTTACTAAGACATGAGAAGAAGATCATTCCTCCTCCTAGCAATCCTGATCCGGAGGTGATCCCAAAAATTATAGGGGCTGTAAGCCCTGAACAGCCTTGTGTGGTTGATAAGTGGTTATGATAGACCAGTTCTGTTTCAGGATAAATTTAGAAATTGCAGAAAAGTGATTTCCCAGAACTGCCTGGTTTTTGGCCTCAGGCATGGGTTAGCTGGATTTTCAGTTAGGATACTTGTATTTAGCCTCTGGAGCAGATTTGCTAGAAGTAGTGATGTTCATGGTGGGGACTGAAGTTTGAACAGGTTATTTTAGAAGAAGACTTTGTAAACTGCTGTGTCGGAGGCAGCCAAAGCAATGGCTTCATCTTCGGGTTGTGTTACAGAGTCTGTGGTCACGCTAAGCTTGCAGCACACAGAGATGTTCTGCAGAGACAAGTCTTCTTTCCGTATCACTCCTCCTGATCTGAGATGCTGTTTTTAGCTGTAAAGAAAACACTGCTTGATGAAGTAGTCTCCATGACTGTGCTTTTGTGTTTAAAACGCAACAGATGGCATCTGGTTTCACTCTTGAGTGCATTTCATAGATTTACCTTAAATTTCTTTTGTTTACTGATGAGACTCCAAGTTGACATTATGTTCTGTGTTAGACCTGCAGCTCCACATCCTGAGCAGGTTATCTTGTTAGACAGAACTATGAAAATAAAATAAACAGAAAAGTGCATTTAATAGCAGACAGTTATTCTTATGGAATGCACCCCATAATTTTGGGGAAATATAGTTGATGACAGTTTGTAGCTGTATTTTTATTTTCAGGTATACTTAACATTGGAGACTAAGAAATGCTTGGGTTTAGGAGTGCACAGGCTTTGCGGTAGGAAATACTGGACATGCTCCCTTAGGATACTGTTGAAGGACCAAGCTGGCTTTTCTCTCTTGTATGATTTCCTACTGTATAGTGTGGTGATCAGTGGACTGAGAAATTAGCATTGAATATTTTGAATCCAATTATTAAGTATTTGATCTGATATTGGAGGGTAGGTTATGCAGTCCTGAATTCCAGTGTCTGAACCCACTGCATTTCATGTTTATGTGAGGCACTGTAAGAAGTTAGTCATCATTTCTTGTTCAGGTGAACTTTTACTCTTTTCCTCAGCATCAAAACTATTCAAATTAGTGTGTAATCTATAAAACTTTCTTATATAAGAAACATTATGGGGGTTTTCCTACTTTTCTGGGGCATTTGGAATACTTGGAAACGCCTGAAGTATGAAAGCTGAGTTTGTTAAATGTCTTTCAAATTTATGAATGGTCAATTTGTTTTAACCCATTCTAGCATGTACTAGTTGCACATGTTTTCTGAGTCTCATGTACATTGCATATTGATGGTTACAAAAATGAGGAGCAGCAAGAAAGTGTTTGTGTACACTAGCATTTTGTATTTCACTAAAGATTGTGGGTGCAAAGTTGATCATATGTATACAAAGCCTCTATTACCCAAACGCTTCTGCAAATAGCATTGAAGTTCTATTTTTTCAGATTCCAAAGAGGTCTTG
Source organism: Falco biarmicus (assembly GCF_023638135.1). Classification (NCBI taxonomy): domain Eukaryota; kingdom Metazoa; phylum Chordata; class Aves; order Falconiformes; family Falconidae; genus Falco; species Falco biarmicus. Next base: position 62,888,122 of record NC_079294.1, on the reverse strand, counting down.
GGTTTAGACGCTGGTGACTGCATTAAGCACCGTGCTGGGGTTTTCACAGGAGCATTTGCTGGCTTCATTTAAATTGCCCCTACCATGGATGTGTTGTGCAGTTCCAGTATCCTGGCCCAGTAGACGCCATTCTTTGTTTATCCCAGGTCACAGTCTGTCCCATCTAGTATTTTCTGTGTAATATTATAATAACAGTAATAAAAATAACATAAGGTTAAAAATCATTTTAGTTTAATTGCCGTACAGATGAGAGCATCTAAATTGTAGCGTTTCCTGGCTTTTTCACTGCAGCCATAATGCTGAGGGGTTGGTTTAAGAAAAAAAAAAAAGTTATTTTTCTTTTCTTCTTTTCTTTATCGCATGAATCTAGGAGCTGATGCTTTCAGAATAAACCCACAGCTGTTGTCAGACTCGCATTAAGATCATAAGAGCTGGCAACACTACTGAGTTTGTTTTGCTTTAGCCAAAGTCCAGCTCAGAAATCTGGAGGGGATATCCCCAGGAAATAACACCTTGAGTTCCCACACTGCATTCCTTGCCCGTTTGTAAAACTGTGGGATAAATCTTCCTAACACGAGATTTTGCTTAACCTACTAAGGCGTTTTGTTCGTCTTCTGATCTCTTCTGCCCTCCTCTTCCTCTCCCCTCCGTTTAAAACCTGTTATCTCTGTACCGGAAAACACGCCTACTGGCACCACCGAATTTCAGACCCTTGTTACCCAGCACAATTTCTGCAGCTTTTGAATGTGGGCAGAGCTTTCACTTGTGTGTTACTTCCCCCCCCCCCCCCCCCCCTCACTTATCTTCCCTCTTCTTAAAAATATCTCTCCCGTATCTGCAGGAAGCCAGGAGCTGCTCTGTGTTGGTGCAGGCTTTCCTCTCCCTCTTTCCGCCGCTCCCTGGCCCTGGGCCATCCTATCTGCTCTCCTGCAAGATGCAAAGAGGTTCAGCACAGGAGTACAGTATGACTCCTCCTTTGCCACAGACAAGTCTACTTGGGTGATGCTGGGAGGTTTAAAAAACATTATGTGTCATATTTTGTTATGTGGCAAATGGGCAGGAGGTGATGCTGTGGTTTGAGCAATCTAATCAGTTCCCAGATTGAGTAGGGCATGGGCTTGAAAGTATTTTGTAGGCTTGTTTGCTTCTCCTCTCACCTGGTTTGGGGTTGGCATCCTTCTTTGAGCCACCTTTCCACAGGTGAAGGGCTACCTGGTAAGTCTGTCCTTTCTTGAAGCCATCAATTCCCCTTCTGGGTTTACCTCCATGGGACAGAAGACTGCAGCAGAAGCAGCAGGGACCAAAGCTGGAGAGCTTCTTCCAGGATTTTTCAGTGCAACATGGCATAGTTGTGTGCAGGGTGGAGCTAGTAAACACTGAATCTTACCCGTCAGTCCCTGCTTTTTTTGAACCAAGCAAGATACTTCTGCAAAAGTTGGGCTTGGAGATGGTGCTGATGAAATTTTCAGTTCACTGGTATCATTTACATGGGAAGCTGTTGAAAAGGGAGGCTGAGAAAGAATTGACCCAGGACGGTTAAACCTCATAAGATGACAGATTTCCCTTGTTGCTGGCAGACTGCAGCAAACTGAATTTTTGTGTTGAACGGAAGCAGATTTTCTGACTTATCAAATGCTGGAGTTCCTATGTACATTTTTGTTAATAAGTCTTCAGTACGTTACTTGCATATCTGTGTTTATCTCCTAGTAGACCAGCTTGGCTGTGTACTTATATACAACCACTACAGAAATTTGTAATCTGTACAAAATAAGCATCTTTCACGACCAGGGCAAAATACATGACTGCAAAGTGCTTTCTCCTGCAAGAAAGTGTGTTTTTAATATCTCTCAGTAAAACCCAGGGCTTGCAGTGAGACATGCAGGAAAGACAAATGGTTAAGCTCAGTCTACAAAGACAAAAAGCAGGAGTGTTGTCTTGTATGATCTACGTGGCCTTGGAAGTGATTGCATGAACAGAAATGGTGCTGTGCAAACAAGGTAACACTTTGCAAATACCCATTTGTCCTCTCTGCTGCGGACCATCAGTGCCAGGATGCAGCAGTGTATGAAAGGGATGATTTGAAGGAGTCAATAGATTGAGCCATCCATGACCCTACTGCTTAATTTTGTGCAATGTAGGTGACTGCTACTAAAAATGAGAGCTTGGAGTTGTTTGTAGTTGACTGGGTGTAAGAAAGGTCTTGGGTTTTCGTAAGGTTTAAAGCCCTTTATAAAGTGTAACACAGATCGGCAGCCTGAATATGAAAAGACATTTCTGTCTTTGTAAGTAGAAGTGATTATTTGATCTGTCTAGGCCGTGTGAAAGTGGCAGACTGCAGGAGGGGTAGGCGCACTCACAGTGTTGCAGAGGACTCTGCCTGACATCTTGCTCCAGATTTTGAGGCTTTTGAAGTCGCTGAGGGTCCTTTAAGGCTCAGGTCATGCAGGCTGCTTTGTGGGTGCTGATTTCAAGATGCCTGTAAGTGTCCTTGAAGCTGATGAGAAAACGCAGCAGACTCGTCACGCTTTGTTCCTGACAGTTTGGCTGATGTTTTCCCCATGAGTGGGTGAATATGGGTTTTGTACTGACTGCCTCGTTGTACTCTGAGAGTGGCCACCAGTGTGGTGGTTTCTCATATATGACAGCTGAAAAGAAAAATACTCCAGACAGAAATGTCTGTGTTTCATTGATAAAGGAAGTTAATTTCTGTACTCACTTGTAATGGCTCATTGACTTCAGTGCCTCCATGGAGTTATGCTAATCACCACCAAAAACCGGACACTTCCTTCTGTTTCTCTATGGAAATACTGATTCTGTTTAAATCAAGAGTAATTCTGCTGAAGGTCAATTGAGTTAAATGGTGGTGAAGTGGAAGTCATAGGTTTGCTTTGTCTGAATTTCCTTGCAATTTAACCGAAAGTGAGTCATAGAAGGGGGCAGGTGGTTGTGCCAGGGCAGAGAAGAGCAGGGGCAGCCACTGCCACCACCATCATCTATCTGCACAGGTTTCTCTGCTGTATAATGAACCGTCTGACTGTTTCCCCACCCTACTCTGCCCATTCCTGTTGCTGGTCATGGTATGATTTGCTCATTATGACTTTGCTTTCTAAATTGCGTGGCTTCCCAGAGAGGTAGCCCTGTGGTTTGCTAGGCGGGTACTTGCCTATTAGAAAGGTTTACTACTTTTAAAGAAAGAAACCAGTCAGCAAAGGTGCTGAAATCTATGTGTAATTTTACCTGATTGATGATATACGTTTGCTCTATATGTACCTTCTTGAATTCTGAATTATTTGCATACAGCCACAGCTCTGACCCTTCTAGGGAAATCTGTAGCTGTGCTGCAAATGGAGATCTGGAGATGCCTGTTGTGACAGGGGCTGGTCTTCACAATGGGGAGGGGACATCACAGAATCATAGAATAGTTTGGGTTTGAAGAGACCTGTAAAGGTCATCTAGTTCAACCCCCAACCCAGCTCTCAGCTGGGGCTGGATCATGGTACATGGCGCCCTGGTGAAATTTCCATTTCTCATACCCCTGAGCAGGTCAGCATAAATTCCCATTCTCGTAACATCCCTGTGTGCCTCTGCGTCTCTCCTGGGGCTCTGTCCTGGGAAGATTAAAACAGATTTTGGGTTTCCTGAATCTGTTATGATTCAGAATATAATCTATAAACCTGAAGCTTTAGGTGAAGACCTCAAGAGAAATGTTTCCTCATCCCCATAAAAGGTGCAGTATAGCCACTGTGCAGCTCAGTGAGACCTGAAGAATTACTGCTTTGAGTCACAGGTTTGTGCAAAATCAGGGTTTGACATTCAAAAAGAGATGACTGAATAAAAATTTCTATTGAATGCATGTAACTGACGAGTTATTTTTTCATTCTGATCTACAACATCTTTTTTTCCTTTCTTTCCTTTTGATTGGTAAAAGGAAAATCTGTGATAGTGCTGCAGAAGGACAGCTGTCTCACAATATTGAGAACATCTCGCACAGAAGCAGTTTCACAGATCAAGCTAAAATTCCTTACAGGAGTAAAAAAATCGCTATGATATGATGGCTGTTGGATGTTTGTGAAGCAGTGTGCTGGTTTCGGTGTGGAAATTGTGTTGTCTGTACCATGATAATCCTTGTACCTTCTAACCTGTCCCTCTGCAGTTCTGTCTTTCAGTTGTCTGTTCTGCTACAGCTGCTTTGGTGATCTTCACCTGCAATGAATTTGTTTTAAAAAGCATTGTGGTGCCCTTTGCTGCTAGTCTCTCTTAGTCTGGGGGGAAAAAAAAAAACAAAAACAAAACAAACAGGTGTCTCTGCCTGAGAAGGACCTTGTGAAAATAAAGCTTGTGGCTGGCATTAACTCAAAGTCACATTAATTTTCAAGACTGAGAAGTGTGCGTGTGTATTTGTCTGTCTGGCCTTGGAGCCGGTGCTCTGTTTTGCTCGGTCCGTTGATTAGATGACTGTCCAGAGTGAAGAACAGCGTGCATGTCCTGCAGTGCAGCATCCTTCCTCGCCTGCAGGTTAACCCGTGCTTGTTCTATTGCAGAGAGGAAGCCAGGGAACCGGACTCTTGGGGCACCTTGTCTCACACTGTGCACTCGGGGGACTACAGTGTGAAGCATCACCGTGGGCTCGATGTTTACATGCTGACGGCCGAAGCCAGGGAAGGGGTAGCGGCCAGCTGGGAGAGTGACATACGGCACCTTCAGCGGCACATACAGAGCCACCAGCACATGGTAAGGAAAATGCTGATGTGATGAAGGAGAGGGCTTCCGTGCCTTCGGGGGCGTATTTACCTAGATGTTTTCTCTGGATGCCATTATCAAACATCCAGGTGATCACCTGCCTATTTTTTTCTCTTTTGAGCATGGGGAGATCTGATCAAGCTGTATTAGGCAGCAACTTTTCTCTCTTGGAAGAGGAGCAGGCTCAGAGCTATGTAACTCAGGCTCTGCTTGGCCTCATGAGCTCTCTCTGCTCCCAGCTGCTGCTCTCTCCATTAGGTTGGGACCCACTTGGATGGGCAATGAAACCTCTCTGGAGGTGTGCTGTCCCTCCGGTCTGCCTGGCAGCCATCGGGCAGCGTGAGGCAGGCTCTGAGTGAGGTTGGGTTTGCAGGGGATGAGCACGGTGGGTGCGTCTGTTCAGATGGGAAGTTCAGGGTCGAAGAGGAGACTAAGGGAAAAGTCTCTGGGGGCAGGTGATGGAGAAAACAGCTGCTTCCTTAGCACGTTGGCGTAGGACTTGGAGGACAAGCCTGCCCTGGCTGCACGGGCTGTGTCCCCATAGTGGGTTCCCTCACTGCATTCCTCTCAGACCCTACAGCAGTCAGACTGCAGGAGCCATGGGGCTTTGGAAGGGCCTCCTCTCCCTGCCTTAGAATCAATGATACAGGGTCTCAGCTGGGATTGGAAGGTGAAACAGCAGGACACTTTCATTCCACTTCTTAGAAACACCCATGCATCTTGCACAGCTGGTATCACTTGTGGGTGTTCCTTTATCAGATCATATATTCCCCATTACAGAGGTTTATGATCTAAATAACAGGATATTTTTGTTCCTTTAAGAAAGGGCAGAGTTATTGACTGCAGACAGCAGGGGGGACATTCAGAGGTATGGGCCACTGTGAGCCATTTTCACCCTTCCCTGGGTGTCTGAGATGTTAATTACTCCTGAACTCAGCAGGAACTGGTGGCATGAGTGGCAAACCCAAGCTAACTATGAAAATCACTTCCCTTTTCTGTCAAAAGACACCAAAGTATGGCCAGCATATCCAGTTTGCTGCTTTTTTGCTCATGCAACTGCCAGATGGGTACATTTTGCCTAACAATGAAATCAGAAAAAACAACTTTTTCTTTCCAGCACTATTCCACTTTGCATCTAATCTGATTTGAGTTTGGAAAGCAGCCCTGTAATTATTTCATTTAGGTTCATTTCGGGTCAGTTAAAAGCCAGTTGGCTTCCTTTTGGAGACGGCTCTGTTTTTCAGGGTATCAGCAGAGTGACTTCACCGCGAAGATGCTGGGGCTGCCTCAGCCACTCCTTTTGAAAAAGCTCGCTTGTTCCCAAGCAAGTGTGGCTGCTGTCTGTGTCTGTCCATCCTGTCTGGGAGCAGCAGTGTGGACTCTCTGCTCTGCTGTGGGGTTATAGCCACCAGGTGGCTGGAACACTGTTTGATCCTGTTTGTTTGCTCTTGCAAAAAATAGCTGCCGCCTGCATGTACCACTGCACGCAAAGCCATGTGTCTCATACCCGGTGCTATGTGATGCATGGAGGTGCCATGCTGCCTGCCTCCAATTGTAACTTGTCTGGGGATGCTTCAAAAACGGGGAGCTCTTACATAGGTGACAACATGTGTGGGAGCTGGCTAGCAGGACTATTTCAAACAGGAGATTCATGGCAAACACCAGAAGTACCTTTACTTGTGTGTGATTCAGTGGCAGTGCTCATCGTTTGCACACTTCAGTGTGTGGGAAGATGAGTAAATGTGAGATTCTCAATGTAGCAGTGATGATTTTAAACACTATTTGTATATGCCATACCCAGAAATTCCCTTTGATACATCATCATATTGGGTGTTTTAATATTCAGAGGGAAAAGGGGGTGTTTAAGCTAACATTTTTGGTATGAAATTCTATTTCTCTGAGAGCTAGAGGCTTAAACAGAATCTGCAGGGACCTGTTCAAGTCAGGCTTCTAGTGTGCATGTATATGTTTTGGAGTATGTTTACAAATAAATGCAAAAAACCCCAATTTGAAATAGTTCATTAGAGTTTTGCATTTGTGGAGTCACAGGCACTTGGTGAGAAGCCAGTGTGACCTCCAAAAGTTTACAGTGCAAATGCCCAGGCAAATCAAGGGAGCTCTGTAGGGTGTACATTAGTAGGATTGAGGTTGCTTGTTAATTTAACAAGTTACTTTTTCTAAGATGTGAACATTGATATGCTACAGAGAAGGGAATAAAAAAAGGTGGCATTGAAGCAGACAGTTCTTTTTAAGTAAAGGTTTGAGTGTATTAAACTATAAAAGCTTGGGGGATCCTAGACAAAGCAGATGCTCTGGAAGGAAAATGCAGATTAGACAAGAATTGTATTATTGTGGAACAGTAGTGACATATTCATGTATTAATTTTAATAGCATGTCATAATTTTCAAATTTTTATTTCCATTTGGGAAATAAATTTCAGATATTTAGTTACATATGCAATTCTCAGGAATAGATTAGATGTTTAGTTCAGTCCTAGGAGTAGGAGACAAGCGGTGGTGTTTGGACATGGTCAGCCAGTTCCCACGTCTGAAGTAGCAGTTTTGTCAATATAGGGAAAATTGAGCAATGCTGATGAAAAGTGGAGAGTGCCATCGGGCAGGGATCTAAAGTTGCTCTTGAGCAGCATTTATTCAAGCCCTTTGGGACCAGGCTTGGTATATATTTGCATTATTTGGTAGACTAAATTCTGCTGTTTACTGATCTTGAATTTAAGTGCACTCAAGAAATATGACTACAGCTGTTTGAAGAGCAATTACAAAGATTATAGTTCTTAGTGGTGACAGATGGTGTAACAAGGAGGGTAGAGGGACAAATTTCAACTTTGGGGTGTTCAGGCTGGCCATTAGGAAAAACTTCTTCATGGGAGGGTGGTGTGGCATGGCAACAGGCTGCCCAGCAAGGTGGTGGGTACACCTTCATTGGAGGTTTCAGTGACTTGGCAAGATAACGTCCTGGTTGACTTGATGCTGTGTTGGTGACGGTCCAACTTCATGCAGGAGGCTGGACTAGGTGACCTCCAGATACTCTTCTCAACCACAGTTTATGTCATTCTAATAATTTCTGTATTACTGTGTAACAAAACCAACATGTAAAACACCCACTGTGGTATGTTTGTTACTCCGTCCCAGGCAACACTTGGTAGAGATACAGAGTGAGCAGGAGTCACATGGGTTATGGAGATAGAGATCTTGTACATGGTGGAGGCAGTGTAAATATCTGACAGAGCAAAGTAATTTTTTTTTTTTTTTGTCTTGTTATAGAGTGCTAGGCAGAACACAGAGCCTGTACTGGGAGATTCTGGAGTCAGCTGTGCTAAAGGAGCAGAGCCAGATGGTCACCCAACCACTACCTCTCAGAGCCTAGAGGAAATGGCAAGAGAAGGAAGGCAGAAAAATCCATCTGATCTTGTTCAACTGGACATTGGGCAGCTCTCAGACCAAAACCACCAGGAGGAGAAATGCAACAGCAGGAGTTTGGGAGCTTTTAACGATGTACCAAATGACTTGCTGAGCCTGGGGGATGCAAAGAGCCCAGAGTGCTTCTGTGAAAGTAAAAATACAGTGATGTTGAGTAAAAAGGAAGAGGAGGGGCCAACCTCTGCTGAAGGCTCTGGGACTGTATCAGATGAGAAGGACTGCACAGTGAGCCTGTGTACAAGTGTAAACGGTGCCGTAAATCTTCCATCCTGTGGAAATACAAATGAGGAAGCTGGAATGACATCTGCTGGAGTTGTTCTGGATCAAGCTGGCTTGTGCACTGAAGATAGTCCCCATCAGGAAGCACAAGCTGCTGAGGAGTGTGCAGCTGACAGTGCTATTACTGAGGTTGAAACTGCCGGCGAAGCCCCAGCTTCCTTGAAGGGCGTGGATGTGGCTATGGGCCAAACTGAATGCAGGAACTGTACAGGGGCGGCTGAGAGGGCTGCGGGCCAGCAGCAGGTAGAGAATGGGATGGCTGAGGTCGGTGAAAGGAGGGCTGCAAACCTAGAAGAGCAATCACCAGCTAAGGAAGAGTCAGCCAGTGCTGCTCAGCCCTTACTTGGTGGTTTTAATGGCACTGAGCATGCAGATGGGGAGGATGCAAATGTGGGAGTGATACCGGCATGTAACAGTACAAATGCAGATGGTGGCACTGGTGATGTCTCTGTTGACCTTTGCAAGACTGGCAATAACAAGGAGACTGGAGCGGACTCATGCACTGATCGGGTAAACAATGGATTCTTGGAAAGCCAAGGCGATGCCCATGTCACAGCAAGGCAGGATGTCACTGTGAGCGCCGGGGCAGTGTTGCCAGCAGTCAGTGGGGTGACGGTTCCTGCATGTACAACAAAACCGGGTCCTGGTCTAGAAATCCATGGCAGAGGTAAGAGTGGGGAGCGAGAAGGGCAAGTGGAAGCAGGTTGCACAAGTGAGAAATACAGCCTGCCTTCACTGGAAGACAGTGTGGGAACTGATGGCCCTGATGCTAAACCTGAAAACGATGATGTTAGTGGATCTAATCAAAGCAATGCAGAACCCACGTGTTGCCAGGAGAGCAGCAAGATCACTGAACACACGGCTGAAGCAATGGAGGGCAGCGAAGCCCACAAAGAGGAGCCAGTAGGAACTGATACCAGCAGCAGCGGAGATGGAGGAAGCGCAGATTCGGCAGATGGAGGTCAGGAAGTTGCTAGCTGTCACCCTTCTGCTGATCAGACTGTCGTTACAGATGAAATGGGTGACAGCTTCAAACCGGACACTGCTCAGGAGAGCAAGCATGAGCCTGCATTGCTCCTTTCAGAAGATGTGAGCACATGCCTGGCAGAAAAAGAGCCTGCACAAACTGAAGCAGAGATAGCAGCGGAAAGTGCTTTGGAGCAGGAGGGGTTGAGCAGTGAGGTGAAATCACTCGCTCCCCTACCTAGAGGAGAGGAACAGGCTGTGAGTCAGGAGGGAGATGCTGCAGTGGCACCTCCCGGGCAGCAGGCAGCCCTGCAAGGTAATGACGCTGGATTAGCTCCATGTGCCAAGGGCGCAGACTGTGCAGAGGATAATTTAATAGGCACACCCTCTGTAATTCATAATGAAGTATCTAAACAAAACCAGGAAGTGGTGGCGGCGGCAGCAGGCTCGGCAGAGCTCGCCTGGCAGCGCGGCGGGGAGCATGGCAGGGTAGCTGCCAGAGCCAGCTGGTCTGGGGACCATGTGGGGGATGAGGGCTCTCCAGGGCAGAGCCTCTCCCAGCAGGCTGAAGGAGGCAAAGCTGAGCCTGAGCGGGAGGTTTGTGCGAGTGGCGTGGAGCAGGTTTTTTCAGAGGAACTTCTTGCTGCTGTTGTGAAACCCTCTGTCTGCAGTCAGGAGGGCCCTGTGGCAGATGGCAGTGGTGTGGATGCAGGGCTGAAAGGGACGGTTCGTGCTGAGGAAGTGTGCAAGACTGGGGCAGTGGGTGCAGAAGAAGGCGCCATGCACAGACCTGCATCAGCAGGAGAGTCACCGGGTACAGAGAGCTGCGCTTGTCCGGGTGTGGGGCTGAATCAAGAACACGATCCCAGTCAAACCCTACAGCGAATCTCCCCATGCAGCAGCACCTCTGATTTAAAGGGTGCCTCAGAAATGGGAGCCCTAAGTGATGTCAGTGAGGGTAAGGAAGTGTTAATGCCAGTGACAATAACCCCCATTGCAGTGTATCCAGAAGAGCAGGAGGATACGGAAAGTGTGCTTCCCCGGGCAGCACTTCAGCCCATTGCAGAAGAGCCCACGTGTGACAGCGACTCCAGCACCGACACCGTTTGTCTGGCTGGTGAGAGCAGTGCTGGTCCTGCTGCAAGAACATCTCAGGGGGAGGTCTTGGCTGAGCCCGATGGAAAGCGAAGCCGAGCTGTACCCGAATCGCCCTTCTTGCCGTGTTCGTGCCGTTTACATGCTGTTGAGTCACTGGAAAATGGGGGAGTAAAGAGTTTGGTTTCAGCAGATGATGGCTCCTCTCCGGATAAAGTTCCTAAAATGGTAAAAAGTTTTGATGCGGTGGTTTTTGCAGGAGAGACACCTTGTTCCCCTGAATTACCAGCCTCAGAAAAAGTGGGGCTTGAGCCCCAGGCTGCATTGGATGTGGGAGCCAGCCTTAATGGAGAAATGGATTTAAATTCCTCAACAAAGAAGAATGTGAGTCCAGCAGTGCAACAAGCTGAGCCTGTTACAGGTAGGAAAAATCAGTTGGTTTCCTACTTTTTCGTTTTTTCTTTGTAGGAGTACCTCTAGCATCTCATTAGCAAAGGAAGAGGAATAAGAGCAGGAGACCTGCTTTGCAGAGGAAGGGTGGGTTTTGGGGTGGGAGGGCTTCGTCTGAGAAAGAAGAGATCTGAAGTTACATATTAAAACTTTCAATTCAAATGCGAGTTGATTGGCTGGCACTGGAGGTAAGGACAGGACATTGTCTCCTATGAATTTGTGCAGAAGAATTTCTAGCACGTGAATTCTCCCTGGGGAAGGAATGAATGGGAGGGAGCTCTCTGGATTACTGTATCTTCAAGTTAAATGCTTTTATGTGAGCATGAGCCTTTATTTACTTAGTGCTATTTCTTTGCTTCTCCCCTTTATTTTTGCTAACGTGGAGTCAGAGCTCTCTTGCATTTTCTTTGCTTGTCTACTCGAAACAGCTGCCAGTGTCCTTCTGAACTGTGCAAAGCTACTTCCTAATTGGCGGTATTAGGTCATTTTAGAAAAGCTAGCAAGCCCTACCCCCACCGCCTTTTCCGGGCTGTAAAACTTTTTTGTCCGGCAGAGCAGCCAGTGGTGTTTTCCAGTGCATTTAAGAAGTACTGGAACTCAGACGATGAGTTTTGCTTGCTGCCATCGGCTGGGAAGTGGGACCGGCATTCCCGGCAGATGAGCGGTGATGGGGGAGAACAGTGGGACTTGGGGGACGGCGTAGACATCTGGTGCCCATGCGACAGGACTTAATAGAAAACGTCACCAGGTAACTGCAGAAAGGGAAATAAAGGGATAAACTGAATGAAACAGAAAAGGATTTGTTGCTTCAGCCTGGAATTAAATCATAGGTGAATTTGCTACTGAAGCATGGAGCTAATCTGATCTTTATATTCCACCTGTTCAGGCAGCTGTTAAATGGAAGCAGCTGAACTTTTTCAGTTGCCATTTTTTTCTTTGCTATGAAAAAAATGATATGGTGCCTCTTGCTTTCCCAGTAACAAACAAACAAACAAACCAATTAAAAAACCCAACAACTGTCACAATATAAATCATGACGCTTTAGAGCTATAAAGCTATTTCACTGCTTTAATGCTGGGAGCTGTTTCTTCAGTCCAAATGCAGAATGGGGTGATGGCAGAGGATTTGTTCTGATATGCGGTTGCAGAATAACTGCGGGCAGGGGAAAGGATTGATTTGAAGGGGGGAGTCAGTGGTGGGTCTAACAAATCCTTTATTTGTGGAGTTCAGGGTGTTTAGAAGGTTTATGTGTCAGGAGATAATGAGTAAACATTAGTCAGGAGATCATTAGTAAGTAACTAGAAAGATTTAAAAGTGGATTAGAAAGCTGCTTTCAGAAAGAGCCTATTTTAGTGCTGTGGCAGATTGACATTCAATAGGACGGGAGTGGCTGTAAGTCAATACCTGGCAGGGCTCCTTTTTTGGGGGAGCCTCCCGCTCTGCCAGCTTCGTCCATATAGTCCAGGTCTTTATCTCTGATTGGGTTCTTGGGGGCATGACGTTGTCTAGGCGAGGTTTTAAAAGGAGAAGGGACTAAACAGTCCAATAAAATAGTGTCTGAAGTAGGAAAGTAATATTAAGGCATCATTCTGTGTTAGGGTATGGAAAGGGTGGAGGTGAAGAAAGAAGGTGATCCTGTTACTGATTTAAAATGCATAAGGATTTAGAGCCAAAAGATCTTGGAATACAACAGTCTGACCTCTCCATAGGAAGAACTGTTTATTTGCTGCTGCACAAAGCAAAATTTCAGCTGGAATATCTTCTCTTCTCTTAAAGAACTTTAGGATTGCTCAGAGGCAAAATATTAGGGAAGCCCAAATAAAATACTAGCTTTAAGTGGAGACAAGTGATTGCTACAAATCCAAGCTCGCTATTTGAAGTATTTTCGAGATTAATCTCCTATAAAGCAGCATCTAGAAGTCTGGTATGGCAGTAATTCAAGAAAACAGATATATTGTTTATTATTATCGCTCTGTACGTTCTTCATGCCAATGTCTAAGCTTTGGGTAGTGCATTTTGTGTACTGGTTCAGTGGCAGCCTTCAACTTTTTGCATTAATTCTCCTTTGCTGTGTCAGTGCTTGGGAGTTCTCCCTCCAGCCTGGGTTTGTGCAGAGTATTTTGTAGCCATGCAGGAGTCGTCAGTGGTCAGAATGAATCAGATCTTTTTTCAATAGATTACGATAAAGCCTTCCCAAAGGAAGTATAGGTCACAAGGCTGTTTCTCAGAAACGCGTGTGGTCAGAGGGTTTATTGTTATGCTAATTTATCAGAGATGTAACCAGCTGGTAATTGCTGTTGCCATTACTCCAAATCATTGAGCTCTTTAATTTTTTCATTTATATTGTGAAATTGCTCCCAAATATTTATCTGTTTATCTCATTGCCTCCGCTTAGTTTTAGCCTACCCCCAAAACAGAGACTTCAAAGGGCTAATTGCCTTATCCATTGCCTGAAGGAAGGCGATGAAGCTAGAAGATCCTACTTTCATAAGGCAGCTCCTCATGCTGTTAGCTTCAGACTCAGAACTGCATTACAGCTGAGTATCAGGTTCTGCAAGCACATTATATGCCAGTCAGGCAGATAGATGCTACTCATTAAAAAAGCAGGCAGTTAGGATGTGAAATCATACCACAGTAGCCAGACTAGGTGAGAAGAGAAGAAACGGCATGTGTTTATGCTGACAAAACAACTCCAAGTAGATGCAGCTTCTTGGCAGAGAACAATCCTGGTAAAGTTAGGTTGTATGGTTGGGGTTTGGCATCTTAAATTAACAAATACTGTAATCACAGCTCCCTTACTCTTCTGGGGGAAATATCCTTAGCATTATCTCTTGCAAATCTCAGCATTTAAAGGAAACATTCATTGCCAGGTAGAAGAATATCACCTTATCTTGAATTTTACCAGTCTTTGCCTCATTCTCATCAATGGCATTTTCCCCATGGAAGAGCACATACTACAATTTCCTTCCCCTGTTAGAGTAGCAGGATGAGCCAATAACAAATGTCATTGACGATACCACACGTGCAGTGAGGCACTCTATGCCCCAGAGACCTCTGTGATAGCATTTCATTTGAGATACTTTTCTTAAGAGAAGTTTAGGAAGAAGTGGCAGAGTGCAAAAAGTTGTCCCCTTGAATTTCATCCTGAGGGTATAAGCCTTTGTTCTTACCCAGCGTGGAGAATCACTACACTGCTTGCTTCTCCTGTCCTCAGTGCACCGCAGGTGTCTTCTTTGCATGTTCTGTCTTTGGACCAAAATCTCAACCATTGTGGCGTTGGCACAACCCCAAGCAGATCTCATTACAACCATGTTCTCTGCTTTGTCAACAAATGGGATTCGCAGAAATTTGTAGCATTACCTTTGAGAATTTGCCCACAAACTCACCTAACTGGGGCAAAATCATGCCAATTTGTCTTAATGATGTTGTATTAGTTTATCAACAGAACATTGCAAAACCATACAGTCCCAAAATCAAAGGTAGACTTTAATGCCAATGGAAAACCCATTGGTGAGAGTTGCTAGAGCAATTTCCCCATGAAGATGGGAGGCACCTCTTGCAAAATCCCTGAACTGGTAAACTCACTGCAAACATATGTCGCCCTTAAGAAGGCATTGCCATCCATCAAGTGTTTGTTTTTAGAGAAATGAGAGAGGGAGCAGGATTAGAGGGGGGTTTAGCCCTAACACAGCCACTCTTCGTCTGCACGGCTTTGGTCAGATCACTCTTCTAAAAGTCTCCCGTGTGTCATGAGAGTCATTAGCTTAGGGTTGAGAGAGTATTAAGACATTTGCTTACTGGGAAAAGGTGCACAGAAGGGAACCCCAGGGGAATGGTGACTAATGAAAGCTTTGCTGGGCAGTGAAAGCAGCTGGGACATGATGTTTGTACCACTGCGGTGGTGACACTGTCATGGGAGCATGAGGAAGGGGAAAATCAGCTGGGACTTTGTAAACTCCAGCAGAAAAGGGTTTGCCTTCCTAATCCATGGACCTAATCATCATCCTTAAGGCAGTGCAGGTGGGCTAAATTTTTGAAGCTTGTGGTTATTTTTTTTCAACACTTAAAATACCTGTTGAGAGAAGGCAGGGCTGGTTTCTTGCATTATCTCCAGGTTATGGTAAGAATTAAAACAGCAAAAATTTTGGTTCTTTAATTAGAACAACAGGAACCAAGAAAATACATGGGCAAATACATGCACATTTACTCAGCCTCTCCTAGAGCTTTTCAGGAGTTTTACCCTGTTCTTGCTGCTGTTTCATAGTTCCTTTCAGTCCCAGACATGATAGTTGTTAGAACTCATAACAAACAAGCAGCAAAGTCAGGAATGAAACCAGATGTTGGAAGTTAAAATGGACTTGTTGAAGGGGTTTTTGGGGTTGGATTGTCTTTTTGTTTCGTTTCTTTTTTTTTTTTTTTTTCTTGTAGACTGGTTTGAATAAACAGAAAAATAGCAGCAGCACTGAAAAAAGTTTGTTTTTTAAATTGTCTGTACAAACCGTCTGTTTTCACAGGGAAGCTGGAAATGAAAACTGAAGATGAAGTGGATTTTTTGAAAGATCATAATGAGAGCACAGCCCATGAGGAAGCGGTGAGTGCCACTTACACAATGTCACCTTGTCTTTTTCTGTGCTTTTTAAAGAAAAGCCACCGCTCCTCCGGCCAGCCGCATAACCTGCTGGTTTCCTTTCTGTAGCCCTTGCAAAGCTGAACGGTGTCCATCACCATGACGTTGCTTTAGCCTTTTAAAAACACTGTGGGCTTTTTTAGACCTTGTGTTTTTCAACCACTGGATTAAGCCACGTTTATGGTGTCTTAAGTTGGTGATGTAATGATTAACCCAAGAGGTTCCTCTTGAGACAGGGTTGTGTCAATATTTGTGTATAATTTGACAAAAGCCATGCCCTGTAATGCGCTTGGAGCTGTGATGTTGCGTGTGGGCCAGCAGCGTCTCCAAGGTCCCTGCACGCAGCTGCCACCTGTGTGGCCCTGGCGAGTCTCTCTGTCCCCTCTCATGCTTTGTCCTTCCAGGGAGCTCTTGGCAGAGGGGACTGTAGCTGTGGTCAGCGTCGGTGTGTGCACAGGCTCCAAGGTCTAAGGGCACCACTGGCTGGGAGTGTTTGTGCCTTTGCTGGGAGAAAATTTAATAATGGGAAGGCATACAGGGAAACCCCATCTTCCTCATGTTGGTGAAACAATGTAAAAAGGTCATGCCAGGGATCAGAAGCCAGTTGGTATTATTTTCTATGACTTGTGCTTTGCATGTTTAAGGACTGTCTCTGATTTATAAAAAAACCCAAACACCAAAACAACCTGCGAGTACTGGGCTTGACAGGAAAGTGGTTTTGGTTTAAAGCACCCCTAATACATATTCTGCTTTATCAAGAGCTGGGGTTTTTTTGGTCTTACCTTTCCTAGCTGGATTTGCATTTGCTCCTATATTTTATATATAGTTTCTTGTTCCTGAAAAAGAAAGTGTTTTGTAAATGTTGAATCGCGCACAGCCTGTGCTGGTGCACGTTGCCATTGAGCAGCTGTGTTTGTGTGTTAACGTACCATTATGAAGCTGTTAAAAGAGAAAATATTGCAGGGATGAGTTAACATTGCAGGGTGGAGCACTAAAAAACTTTGCTCATCCCACAGTAAAGCTCTTTAGGCAGTGAACAGTCTTGCCAAAGCTTGTAATAAAATCAGGTTTATTATGTTTTTAACAAGTTAGGACTTAATTTCTGTAGCTGTTTGCTCAGTGAGCTAGCCAGGGACTAGAGCAAATAACCTTCCAAGCTAAAATTTGTGCTGTCTGATAAGTAATTCTTTTGTTACTGGAATGCATGAGTGTATGAGTGTAAAGATGCTGATGATTTTTATTATTTTTTTTTTATTAACCAACCCTTTATTAAAGGTAATTTTCATGACTAAGGTATCTGTAGAAAAGTAAGATATCTTTAGAAAATGCAAATGAGAGCACTGCCTTTTCATTTAAAAGAGGGGAAAAAAGAAAAGAAACATGTTCAATGTGGCTTCCATTTTGCATGTTTTACAGGCATTCTGATTTTTTGTGTGTGTGCTTTCTTCTCTTCTTCCTCACCATCCCACCCTGTCAAACACCTCTTTAGAAATGCGGCTTTTCTGGTGCAGGAATGGGAGTGCCAGGGGAATGGAAAGTTTGCTGCAGGACTGACAGGGTTTCCTGTTGCTAAGTTCAACAGAAACAAAATAACAACTGCACTATGTTGAGGTCATGTAAAAAAAAAATCAGTAGAAGACTTAAAAATAGAGCTTAATTCACACATGTAGGTTGGGTAGGGAGCTGGCCGGTAAAAGCCATCACAAAGTGTGCATCTTCTGCCACGTCCTTTCTCTGCTTTATTTAGTGCTGACTTTTTTTGTAGCCAGAAGTCTTTCAGGTGCTCATTGCCTTCTCATTACAGAGTCATTCTGTGGTTGGTAAAAGTGGTTTTCTTAACTTCTTGCAAATAGAAATATTGTTGCTTGCACCTGGTCAGGAGCTGCAGCTATTTAGCAGTCTCACTGCTGCTGTCAGCAACTTTGGACCTTGGGAACCACACTAACTCCTGTTTTATGGGTTAGAATTTCGCACAATGCTGTCTATAAATATGCAATGGCAATGCAGGACGCTCTGTATGCGCACAGACTATTAAAACAAATATGTGTTGGAGTCTAAAAAGTGCTACTCCTTGTATAGTGCAATCAGGCTGAGTGACAGTAAGCTTCAGCACACTGGAAAGAGAAGGGGGGATATCCTTCTTGTGAGCTGGTTTCTGAAGGCTGGAAATGAGCTGGATTAGTGATGCCAGTATTACATGTGTAAGGTTGCACATGCTTTCTCCTGTGGTCATTTCAGAAAGCTTTGCCTGAGAGAGGCTCTTGCACATGTCATGAAAAAGCTGCAGCTGAAAACTGTTTAGGAAAATAACGGTTTGTAGAGTTATAAGCACTGTAAAGAAAATAATGGAAAAATGTTTTTTTCCAATTAATTTTTTTTTTTTAAGTGCCTGTTTCTTAAATCTCTAGAATGTTTTCTCCGAGGTTGTATTTGTTCAGCTATAGAAATTCTGTAACCAGAATTTCCCAAGCTTCTTTCATGTTGGACAGTGGGTGCTCATCTTGCCAGAGACTCCTCTGGTTCTTATCTTCCTGTTTTGTTTGTGGATCTTGAGTAGAGTTGGGGCAATAACTTGATGTGATCTATTAGAATCAGACCTTAGCATTTTTAAACTTGAATAACTTTAGATTCTTAACTCCGATGAGAAATCTGGTTTGGCTTCAGCATACTGTGATATTAAAATAATTTAGAAATGGCATCTGGTGGCTCCAGCTTATGGAAGTAAAGCGACAGTTTGAAATTAACTGTACCCTGATATACTTCTCTTCTTGTGCTGGTTCCAGAAATCAGTTATGATTCATTATTTGCTGAATCTTTGTCTTCATGTGGCAGGATGAATAAGGTCACACTGCTGGGTTCATCGGACGGCTTTGATTATCTAAGCCTGTGACTGACAAATTGTAGCTGGCTGACCCCAGAAACAGAGTTCACTGGGAAATAGCCTTCTCGTATTTATTAATTTAATTAGTTAGTTCCTATTGAATTTAATGCATCCTACCTTTACCAGATGATTTAGTTTTTAATTAAAGTCTGTATTTTCAGAAGTTGCAGCCTGCCAGCTCAATGTGGCATGTCTAAATATCTTCACAGAGAATGAAGCTTGAAAAAGATTTGCACTTTCTTCTCTACAGTGATCCAAGTAATGCAGTAATGTGTGATATGTCAGCAAGGGCACTTTCTGGGGGAAAACTTGCAATATTTTCAGTCATGATTTGGAAGATGGAAGTATGTTTATAACACTCTTGCATGACATCAAGTTGGAAGGGGTTGCAGACACTTGGGAGAGCAGGGTCAGGGTTCGGAGTGACCTTGAGAAATTGGAGAGTGCATCCAGATAAGAGATAAAAGCAGCCATAGAGTGCTTCATTTGCAAAAAAGAAATCCAAATGCGCATTTCCTAAGTCAAGTTTAAGCTGGAGAGGGATGGGTAGAAAAAGACTGAGGAATTTTAGTGGACCACAAGTGAATCATCAGCAAGAGGGTATTGCAAAAGAGACACATCTTGTTTTGAGTTATACTGAAGGAGTGTCCTCCATAAGGTAACTTACTTGTGCATGGACCTGTGGAGGCATCATCAGTGTCATTGAATCTGGGTTTGGGTGCCCTGCTTTGAGGAGGACACAGGCATACTGGAAAGTGTCCAGAAGGAAACAACAAGAAGAGATTAAGAAACGTGAGAAGAGGTCGAAAGAAGTAATTTTATTTTTCAGTGCAACAAAAAGAAAACTGTTGTGCAATCTAGCAGTCTGCCAACATGTAATAGTGGTTATTAAAGTCCTAGATTTCCATGGCAGTTTAATTTACTGATTTGCTAATTTGCCAGGGTGATTTAGGCTAGATGTTGAGAAAACATCCTGTAACCATCATGAAACTGTCGCAAGACCACCTAGGGAGGCTAGGAAACCTCCTTCCCTGGGAGTTGTTACAGATAAGATAGATGATGCTCTGTCAGGACAGAGCCCTAGGTCTGTTGTTGCCCATTGCTTTAGGTTTGTAGGCCTCCAGGTTTGTGCTTTGCTGAACAGTGAGAAGAGGAGGGAGCTGTTTGGCTGGAGTCTGGCAGGGTGTACAAAGAAGGGAGGGAGGGGGCAGGGATGGCAGAACTGCAGGAGATGGAGGTGGGAAGAGGGGGTGGGCTGGGTGGAAGAGGGCTTGTGGGAGAGAGGAGAGACCCACACAGCATTGAGAAGGGTGTTGGAATGGACAGTAGGTGTGAAAGATCCAGAGATCTTTTTCTTGCTCCCATCTGTAGTCTTCTGTGTTTCCCTTTCCTGTAGGAAGAGTAGATAATTCCAGTAGATAAATGGAGAAAATAATGGCCCAGATGTACAGTGTCACCCCACTCTAGTGGCTGGTCCTTAGGAGGACAGCCTGGTGCCCATGCTGGTCGTTGGTCAAGTAGTAGAGAGACGCTTCACAGCTTAAAACTGCTGAACCTTGTTGGTGACCCAAGGCAAGGGGAGTCATTGTAGTTCTCCAGGCTCCAATTCCTTTTCATAGGAAAGAACTTCTTTAATAAACTGCTCACCCCGAGGACCTGCTAAAATTCAGGTTGTCGGTGCTCACTGAAGTTCATGTTCGCCATCTGCCTGTGTGTACATATGTATGTACTATGGAATGGGGATTGCAAATCCCTGTTTTCCAAAGGGCCTGCAGAACAATGTGGGAAGCTTCCCAACAGCGTGGGCAATTTCAGAGCGAGTGGCTGAAGTGCTAGAAATGAATTGGAGCGATGGAAATTGCAGCCTTAACAATAGGCTGCATCCTCACCCTGCCTCTTTAAAATCACTTGTGTAACTCTTTCTTCATAAATGCTGTCCTGTAACTACAGTAAACATGGAAAAACTTAGCCAAACGCCCTAAGCCTGGCATTAGTGCTAAAGGGTGACACACACGTACCCATCGGGTCAAGACTCTGGGCTAGTCATCAGTGAGGCCCTTTCTCACACCCAACAGCATCCTGTGTCTGCCCCGGATGCTCGAAGCAGAGGCTCAAGAGAACTAGGAGGAGGTTGTGTCAGACGGTCAACCCCTGAGTGAATTCATCACTGTGCCGAATATATTGCCCTGGGCTTTGCTGTTTATTCTGTGCATTGCTGCATAAGCCACTGAGTCCACGGTACATGCTGCAGGGAGTTAGTGAAAGTGGGGGGGAGAAAAAGAAAATCAAAACAGGCTGTAATTCTTGTTTGGCCTTTACTATTACTTGTGCTTTGAAATCTATAGCAGGAAGGCATTTATACCACTATTGCAGCAGGTTTTTTTGGTCCTATGCTTAACTTCTCTGGGTGCTGCAGTTCTGATGCCTTTTTATCCTGAATGCTGCTAATCCTCAGCTTGAGATAGTAGTTTCCAAGATCAGTCACAGGATTCATGGATGTTAGCGAGCGAAGCAGGAACGTAGACACCAAGCCAAATCCCAGACTTGGTGCAAAGATGCTGCTCTCAAGTTTGGCTCAGCACAAGCCTGCGGCAGGATGGGCCAGATGAAGGTGCCCACGCCACCCCCACAGCTTGCTGTGGTCCCAGGGCTTGTGCTAGCCATCGCTGATCTCTAGAGATGGTGAGTTACTTTTCCTCCCCAATGCCTTCCCCTTCAGCCACTACACTGTTTTTTAGAGTAGAGGCAAATATTGCTGTGTGTAGCCCAGATAGTCTGTTTTTTTTCATTACTTCATAATTTCCTCTAGTAAAACATCTGGCTCTGCCATCCTCCCAGTATCAACTGCAAAGGAAGTTTATCCCTCAGCTTCTTCACACTAATTGATAAAAGCATCAAAAGTTACCTGCAATTTTAATTACCATCTGCAAATGTTGTTGCCTTGAAGGCAGATCTGTGTATGTATTCCTGCCGTGGTCTTGAGATGGATGCAGATGAAAGATAACTGATAATTACAAATCTTCTGCAATGCTTGCTTCAGACAAGGGGATTCAGTCATACAAGTTATTTAACATCAGTGTATTAAAGTAGCTTTCTGAGGCCCTTTTTAGGATCAGGATTCCATGATTTCACAAGTTCGTAAAACACAGAGCTAAAGCATTTCTAGTACAGAAAATCCTGGTTTTGGAGTTCTCTTCCAGTGGTTAGATACGTTCATTTTTTTTTTTAATGCAATCCTGAAAGTATGGATCCATAAAATAATGCATGTATAAGACTGTTACTGTAGCAAAGGAATGCTGGCACTGAATATTGTACCTTGAGAAGGGAAATACTGTGCTGGTTTTGAATGGTTCAGTCTTCTGTATCATATGGATTCCGTTATTTGTGTTTGAAATCTCTTAAAGTTTTGTGGTGTAACTGTTGTATGGTAGACATGGTTACTGCACACTGAATTCCTGGTCTAAATATAGAGGAAATTAAGATGTTGACATGGGAGACCAAATGTGGACTTTTCAATGGAGACTGCGTTATTATGACAAATGGGTACTTTGCTGTGTCACATCACTGGGTTTTTATCCTTCTGAAGGAACCTTTCTAGCTCCATTCCGATATTTTGGAAGCGCAGGTTGTCACCCTACAATGAATGTAGAGAAGCCAGCATTTATGTTTCCCTGTAGACTTAAGATTTTGCAGTTCATTGGTAGTTACATAGCCTTAGAGGCAAACCTCATTAATATGAGAAGTAGGTTTTTAATTATATTACCATATGTTTGTTCTGGTGTTTTGTGAGAAGTCATGGACTAGTGCTTCAGTTCTCTTGCCATCCTACACTAACTGCTGTCCTACGTGGCAGGTTTTGGGTTTTTTTAAGTATAGTTTTTTCAGGATGTGGGAAAGCTTTTTGGGACAATTTGTGCCAAATCCAGAAAGTCGCCTGAAAGGTGAACCACAGCGAGAAGTGACACGTGGAGGGAGAAGGTCCCTGGGTACCTCTGAATCATGGCTTCAGCAGCGACAGCCGCTGGTGGGCACCATGGTTCCTCCTGTGCTGTGTCAGCACAAGTGTTCGGGAGGTAGTGCTGTGAATGGGCCAGGTTCGAAAGGGAGATGGCACCTGGGCAAAGCTGTTGTTCTGGGTTCCAAGCAGCGTCTCGCTTTTGGGGAGCTTTGGACTGTAACCGTATGTATGAGGAGCGGCGTTCTTCCCACTTTGATGGAAGAGCCGTAAATGAGACGCGGCATTTAGAAGGTGAAGTTAAACAAGCTGAGACTGTGGGAAGGACAGTAAAAACTTTGAAGGGTGAAAATAGTTAATTCTTTGCGTGAGTTACTGGAGGAAGGTGTGAGCTCTCCATTGCTTCCAGTGTTTCTGTTGGGACTGGATGTCCTATGAATGATATGCTGCAGCTCTAAATAAACTGCCAAACCAGTGCTAGAACTGGTGCAGGGTTGCATTGCCTGTCCTGTGCTGTAATGGAGGTCTGTATGGACTTGATGTTTGTGTGATACCTCCTGGCTTAAAGATCTCCATTACAAGGTGAAACCCAGCAGTGCAATCTGAGAGCCCACAGACAGGGACAACTGTCTGAGAGATGAGCAGGACTCTTGCCTGTTACTTTCCAGCAGCAGCATCTAGCAGTATCCAGGCATGTTATTTCTGACTGAAACTTGCAGCAAAGGATGAAAAGAATGGTGTTAGTAAGAAGAACAGTGTAAAGGACTAAAGAGAGAGAGTTGTGTGTAGAGCTAGAATGCAGTTTAGAAAGAATACATAAATGTTTCCATTCTTGCAGTGTGAATTGTTATGAAAATATATTTGGTGTTTTACCCAGTACTGTTAAAACTCCTTCTGTGGAAGCATGGAATTAGAATGCATTTAGGCTTGGAGCAGTTGCACAGATTCCCCTTCTGCTACCATTCTCAGCCTTTACCCCCTGCCCTACCAATGTTTTTAGGCTGTCTGTCTTCCCTTATTTTCATGCAAAAGTGGATTTTTTTCCTCCAGCGTCTCTGCTGTTACTGCTCAGTGTCATGTATGCATCCTGGTGTGGCACAAAGTAACTCAACTGTGTTACAGAATGTTTCTGGGATCAAACTGGTGTTAAAACACTAGATGAGGTAAAAGCCTGGATGATTACTGAATGTTTGCCTTCCCCATGCAGCACCCTTGCTCACACTGAGAAGACTGACTGCTCTCTGGCTTTGTCAGGGACATCTTTCCTGCTGTCTGGTCTGCACTGTGCGGAGTGGTAGTATGGGGCAGTTTGGTGGTGATGGAGAGGTCCATAAGCTTGGGACTGTGAAACAGGAATAGATGGTTAGTGTTGCAGTGGATGATTAAAATATATTGTCTCTGCAGAAGGACTGAGTGATTTGATATCCAAGCATATGATATCTAAAATAAAAGTACTTGACTGGTATGGAAGGGAGGGCGTTTGGCTGAGCAGAGGCAGCTGCCAGTCAGAATTAAAAACTCCAGAGTTTTTAATGCACCAGCAGTGCACTGGTGTTGTGTTTGGCCATGGTCAGCCATAGCTGTCCTTACTGTTGCGGTAGCAAATTCATCAGAACTTTCAGGGAAAGAAAACTTCTGAATTTTGGTAGAAGGCTTGTATTGGTCATAGTCACACCAAAGAAGTAGTGATGTCTCCAAATGCAGATCCTGTAAAAAGCATGGACAGTAGTGACTTTTTTTATGGGACCCCAGAGCAGGTAGGTGTTAAGGGATAAGAGAGTTTTTTCTCACTGCCGCTTACCTCCTTCCGTTGCCAGTTTGTTGGTTTTACTCCTGTGGTCTGTGTTTTGGACTTCTGCTTTGGAATAACCCCACCATGGAGGCTGTAACAAGAATGTGACAGTGTTTTGCAATGATTTAATAAAATCTACTTGATCAGCTGTATAGGAATTAGCAGATGGGAGCAAATTCTAAACCAGGCTTCCTTTTGCACTTGGTCTCTCACAGCTAAAAAGGTTCTTCTCCTTCCACCTTTTCTTTCTGCTTCACTTCTGCATTAAGTTCATACCTAAATAAGCGCGTATTTGACGTAGCTAACTTTCTGGTTTTCTTTTAAGCAGTGGTGAACATAGCTGCTGCCTGCCTTTTTGCTTATTGTGTTTATCATCTTAGCGCCAGCGATGTACTCATTGAAAATGAAGGCGGCAGCTGTGCCCAAGAGACTAATCCAAAAGATAGAGCCAATATTTCTGGGTTATTTCATTTGCTTTTTCTTCTGTTTATGTAGTCCAAATCAGAGGAATGGTTGCTAGCCTGTGTTTAACCTGAGTTAAGCTACTCTCCTTTCAGATCTTCAGAAGGACTAATGCTTGACTTAGGATTTTCTCAGCCTTGTTAGATACTGCTTCTCCATAAAGACTGCCTTGATGTATATACCCTGATACCAGTACCGCCACGATAATAGTAGTTTCACCTTATTTATGCACTTAGTTATTTGGGGGCTTATTCTTACCTGTGGGAAGTACAGCGCCTTTATCACATACCGCCTGCCTCCCTGTCCTGAAGCATTTGCATCCTCTCTACTGCAGCCACTGATACGGTCTCTGCAAGTACCGTGGCGCTGGATCTGCCTCTCTTTTACGAACTGGCTGTGTTCTCTCTTATTATGTGTTGTCCTTCCAGCTGGTGAGATAAGAGGCAGGAACGTGAAGCCTCGCCCTCGCTAACTCATTAGTCTGAGCCCTGGTACTGAGTCTGCTTAGCATCAAGTGACTTGTTTTTCTTCTGTCTGAGACTGTACTTACCTCCATAAATCACAAGGAGATCATAATCCTGACTTGCTTGACACTGAACTTTTGCTTGATTTCTTAACACAGCTGGATGCATTAAATGCCTAAAAGTGGTTGGGAGAGGTATTATTTCCAAAATACACATTTTCAAAGGCTGGAGGTGAAGTTCTCTGAAACGTTAGTTTCAATCTGAGATCTTGTGCTTGGGAATGTAGAAATCTCTTGTGCCCTGCCAACACAGCACACTGCAGAACACATTGATTCTTACTTAAGACATGGACAGGGGTGGGCTGTTAAACTCTGCAGAGATTTAAGAAGTGTTTCTTGGTGCTTTGTTCCAAGTAATATTTTTATTTTAGCTCACTGACCGTCACAAGGTAAGAAAATGCGTGTTCGCCCACTTGCCCACAAGGAGGTGGACAAGTCTTAGCTTCAAATCCCTGCACATAAGGAGTAAAAAAAGAGCGGTAACGTACCTTTTTGAGCCTTCTAAAGGAGAAGGAGGGTTGCTTTTCAAATATTCCCACCTGCCAGGTGCCTGAAGTGAGGCATTGACTGTAGAGATTGGGGTCTCACGGCGTTAAAAAAGGGAGGGGGAGAAAGAGTCCTTTGCTCCTGCTGCATGGGCTGAAATGGGTTTTAAGGAATTTTGCAAATTCTGGTTTTAATTGTGTTTTGAGGAGACATGGAGAGAAACCTCTGAAGGCTTTTTGTTCATAACCGGACATTTGGGGGACAGCATTTGATTTTGCTTGTCAAGGCTTGTCTATTACATGTATTCTTTGAGGAAGCTGAGGTTTACTTCATGTGTTGTAAGCTGCAAAAGGCACCCAGAAAAGTGTAGATGGATCCTCTGCCTGCCTTATAAATCTAAATATATAGACTAAATAAATAACTTCTTTCTGGGCTTAAAATCCTTACAGCGCACGAGACAACAAAAATTTGCATCTTGGAGTAGCTCCTAGAATTCTTTAATGCTGAAATACATCCTCTGCTTGTGAACCTGGGGCTTTCCCTCCTTTAGATAAGTGGTTTCTGTTCAAACTGGCTTTTCTTGCAACTGTCCTTTTGGGCAAGGCTTGGCACAATTCAGTCAATACTGATGGTGACCCTAGGAGTACATGGCAGGAAAATCAGAAATTTTGAAGTTAAGATCAAACAAGTCATATCAGTTAAAAAGAGCAAGGGGAACTAAAAAAAAAATAAATCAGTGCTTTGAGTATTAGCTTTCTCTGGCTCTCGACAGTTGGAATGTCATTGAAAAAATTATTTTTAGAGCACTTTAAAAGCTCGATAAGTTTTCTTCTCTTTCAAGAAACAGAATTTATATGGAAACATACTGTTTCAAGCAACAGCTGAATTAAATGTTGAAAAATAGGATATTTTGGTTGAATTTATATTTACTTTTTTAAGGTAAGTATTAGTCTCCCAAGAAAATTACATTCTGTTTTTATGCATGTCTTTATGTGAGCAATGCACGTTCCCTATCTGCTAAGTAGTGCTCTCTGGAGCATCAAATAACTTTTGGCAGGTTGGCTTTTAAAATATATTGTGTGTTATCTTTTACGGGGGATATTGGCAGATGTCTGGATCCCAGCAATGAAATAGCAGGAGAGGGAGGCAAGACAAACCTGGGGTTTATTGTGGAGTGCTGTTGGAAGGGGAAAGGGGTGCCAAGACGACGGGTAGTGGAGCGTGCTCTGGGCGAGGGTTTTAGCTCCCTTGTGCAGGGCAGAAAGCTGCAGCAGGGGATGTGTTGGGTCAGTATTTAGGTGAGTAAGCGAGGTAATGTAGATGCCTGTTTGGGAGCTGTATTTCCTTTATTTCTTGCCTGAGGCTGCTGAGCAGGACCAGACTTGGGGCACACTCTGACTTCTTTTTCTCCGAACTCCCGGGACAGGGGAGGGAACAGGGTGCTGACTGTGGCCACTAAAGAGAGACCAAAGTCAGGAAAGGAACCCAACTAATATTTTCTTCTAGTCCTACTGATTGACCTAGCCAAACAAAGCATAAAATAACAACAGCTGTTGAAAAAAGTCTAGATCGGGTGCCTGTACCAACAGATGTTTCGATAAGCCATTGATTTTTAAGTTGTCCCAGCTTAAATACAGTATGGGGGTGAAAAGGGTCAAAAGGGTAGAATGTATCTAAGACAGGTTTCTCTGCTTAGGAGAACTTTATAGGCTGTCAGTGAAGCTGTAAACAAAGTTGCACCAGAATATATAGTGGCTTTTAGTTTAAATTCTGTCTTTTAGCTTGTTACTGGCTGCTTGGGTTAACAAAAACAATATTTTTCTTCCAATAGCTTTCAGATCTTTTGCTGGGTATTTTTTCTTATGCTTCTGCATTAAATAAGCCCATTTAACAAAACCTGATCCTCTTATAAACATGGAATAATGACAGTATCCCACATATGGGTTTCATTAATTTTTGCATGTTTTGAAGTTGCCTTTTTTTCTCCGAAAGACTAACTTCAGAAACAGCAGAGATTAATGCTACATAATAGCCAAAATGACTAGCTGAGCAGTCAGCAATTCTGACTTGGGATAGTTAAATTATTTAACCATTGCGTAACAAAAAAGGGTATTTTTTTCAGTATGGAATGATGCTACATAATCGGTACTCCTCCCAGTTGCTATTACTGGTTGGTTTTGATTGAACTGGCATCAGTTCTGCTGATTATCTGCAAGCTTTCTTGCTTCTGAATCTTGTAAATATTTGGGATTTTAGCCTTGAGAGTGAGCGTCAGATTATTTCCCCCTTTCTTCCTAAGAAAACAAAACCAACCCTTTCCTTGTAGTCACTGGCGAGAAATTTTAGATGCTCAGTTTTCCTTATCTGCAGTGTGGTGACCTTTGCAGCTCTTGGGATAGTTCGAATCAGAAGGATAACCCAGGGAAATTGCAGGGTTCCCAAATACAATAAACGCTGGGGGTTTTGACGTTTTTGGCCCCATTTGTCATTATCCATTGGCTTGAATTTGTTTATTTATCTATTGGTTAAAGCTTTTAAATATATTGAAGTGCAGCAGCTGTGGCAAGTGGGGAATGAGAGAGGGGAGCACAAAAACCCAGAAATGAAAGTTTTCCTGAAACACCTCTATTGGCCTGATATTCCCAGTGTTTGCAGGGACATTCCCTACCTTTACCTGAGTGGAAAGGAACAGGAGCAGGCTTTGGATCCAGTTTTCCAGTTAGGAATTATCCTTGCAGCAACAAATGTTACTGTAAAGGGGTCTTTGAGAAGCTGGTAGAGGAGGTGCAGCATATGTTAGTTTATAACCTTAGAAATAAATATTTTATTATTTTCCTGGAGCAGTGTCAACAGCTGAGAAAATTCCTCACTAATGACTATGCTTCCATGTATCTGGCTGTTAATTATACATATGTTTTATGTCCTGAAATTCCTTTAAGAATACTTTCTGAAAATGGGCGAAAGGGAACATATTTAGCATGTATTGGTATAGCAGTCCTTAATGATGGCTTTGTGGGCTCAATGAATCCTTACCCTTGCATATATGTCTTTATACCAGAGGGATAAAAGTGGGGTAAAAATTGGTAAAAACAGGTTTCTTCCACAGGATCAGCATTCTTTCCTGGGATTTTGAGCTGTAAAGACATGTTTGTTTAATATTCTTACAAAGGACTACCAGGGAAATGGATAAAACAGTGAGCAAATGAATACTCATGTGGTCCTAAAGCAGACCTCCCAGGCAGGAGCTGGAATCCAAATGCCTCCTCGCAAAGTTTGCGTTGGATTTTATTTCAAGTTTCCAAATGCATGTAGAGAGGGCATGAAAATACTGGTTGGATGTGAGTATAGGTAGGAGGGTGAGCTGGAGTGTCTGTTATTGCTGGGGAGAGTGGGGCTCTCAGAGCATCTCAGTTACCAATTGGGTCTGAGATTGTCCTCCCCAACAAAGCAAACCGAAAAACTGGAAGGGCAAAACAAATACCACAGTGTCTTCAATCCCCTGCCTTCATTAGCAGCCAAGGAAAAAATTGACCTGGAAATATGATGGGCGCCTTTGTACGGTGCTTTGCTTTCCCACCACTTCCCCTCCCAGATTTTCAAGTTACAAGATGAAAGAAGAGATAACTTTTCCCTTTTGACAGGGTGCCCAGCCAGGCAGGACAATATACTGAGTTGCGTGGGCTTCCCAGGGGCTCAGTCCTAAGGACTTCAATTAAAAGGGGAAAGGAAAGGAAGAAAGACAGGGAGGTGGGGTGGGGGGGGGTGGGGGGAGAGAAAAGAAAAAAAAAAGAGGGAAGCTGAATCATTTTCTGGCATGATTTATTCATTTGAATGACCCTTCTCTGTTTTTCAGTTACATTACAATGCCTTAAACTGGAGGCATAAAAGAATGGTAAAAGTTGAATAATTTCCTCCATTCAAGATGTGTCATTTTTATATTGTCTATTAATTTTACTCACTGATACCATACGTCATATTTATTGGGCTTTATCCACCAATTCATCTATGTAATCTG
The DNA here is from genome assembly GCF_023638135.1 of Falco biarmicus. Lineage (NCBI taxonomy): Eukaryota > Metazoa > Chordata > Aves > Falconiformes > Falconidae > Falco > Falco biarmicus. Next base: position 62,858,414 of record NC_079294.1, on the reverse strand, counting down.
CTGTCCTGTCTCTGTTTTTAGCTAAATACGTAAGTTCTTTAGACAGAAGCATCCACCAAACATATCATGGCACTGATCTCATGTTATGGCAAAGCATCCGGGGGGTGGCTCAAGTGATGTCTGTCTGCTCCTGTGCTATGCCTACAGCAATGGGTATCATGCTGTTATTTTGGAATACAATATCATGTTTTCTGTACTCTGCAAATGTGAGGTGGTCTGTTTTCCTGCACAAAAACTCATCCTAATTTTTAACCTCATACCTTGAACTTTAAGGCTTTACACTTTCAGGAATTTGTCATTATGGGATAATGGAACATATATTTTTATTTGCATAGATCAATACCTTCTTATATCCTATATCTATCCCAGTGATGCCAGAATATGCTTTTTCATTATGCATGGAACAATAATGAAAAATTCCTTTGAGTTTTGCATTTGTGAACTTCAGCAGCAGCTTCAGGCTGGGCTGAGCCAGCTGTGAAACCAAAGCAATATCTCCCATCCAGATCTCTTGGTTGACAATTGTGTTATTCTTTATAAAAGACCCCATTATTTTTGTGTTTTACGCAATCTGTAGATCATTAGACCCTGTGCCCCGGTGGGAAGTGTCTGAGCGTGGGAGCAGCTGGTGTCCCAGAGGACGCAGGGGACCTGAAGCACAAGTTGGTTCTGGGAGACTGATTTGCTTCTGCAGTTTGTAGCTCAGGTACTCCTTGACAGTCTGTCCCACTTTATCCGCTCATGTTTTCCCCTCCCCATTTTCAGGATACTGGAATTCACAGGGCAAAACAACATGTCCCGTGTTTGACAGCAAGAAGTATTTCTCTCAGCTCCCATAACACACTAAATAAATATCTGTGGCATGATCCAAGATCCCACAGTACTTCAGCCAGCCAGACATCTCGATTTGCGGTTATTTTTGGTAAATGCAGAACTAGTTGTTGCAAACCGATGTAAAGTCAGCTGAGGGGCTGCTAATCTCTTGTGTGGGAGGTGTTTCTCCTGTAGCCATTTGGGAGCAGTAAGATGGGCAGTTGACTTCCTCTGGGAGGATGTTCAGGCATGCTCCGTGGCAGACCAAAGCTTCAGCATTTTTCTGAAGGTTATTTGGACAATAGAAATTCCTGAGAAATGTACACTGAGTCTCTGAGAAATATTAGAAAAGGGAAGGTCAGGAAATGGTTGAAGGTCTCTCAAGGTGGTTTTGTGTTTTCTCAAAACACATGCTCCACGTATCTGTATGTCTGACAGCTTTCCAGGCCTTTCCCATTCCTCCTTCATGGTTCTTCAGCTGTCCGTTAGACGATTATGTCTTTGAGCTCAAACTCGGGCTGCAGCTGTACAGTGAGGTTTTTTGATGTAAAATTCAGCTCAGTCATGTTGCCCCAAAGCCATGATATAGCTCTGCAAGGAAATGTCTCACCTTTGCATAAAGATCTGATTGATTTAAATAGGGAGGTTTGGGGAGAGTCAGGGCTACCTGGGCTGGAGAACTTGTGTTGGTACCAAGGATTAAGTCAAGCTGGTGAATATTGAGGTGTTTTAGGACCAGAACTGTGAAGGTTTGTTGCCTGGATCGCTGACCTTCTCCCTTACAGCAGTGTGGCGCTCACTATGGATGAGATTTCTGTGACATCTGATCATGGCGGGCTGTCCATGTCCCTCTCCATGACTCCTCTTTTCATGCCCTACCTTGAAGGGGAATCCACAATCGTGACCAGCCTTTTGGGGCCACCCCACAGAAACCACTGCTTGGTGGGGTGCTAGCAGGTCATGCCGTGGCTGGAGGGATGTGGCCCTGGTCCAAAGTGCCACAGTGGGGATGCAGGCGGACAGGCAGGGTGGGAACAGGTTGGTCACAAAGCTCCTTTCAGTGCTCCTGCAAAAATGAGAAATGCGTTATCTAACATCTAGGGCTTTTTACCAAGGTCTGTGGCGTGAGTGCTCGCTAGTGCTCAGCAACTGGCTGGCCTTCTTCAAAATCCACATATGAGCATTCATCTCTGCCTTCTCTCACAGGGGTGCTGACCTGCCTCCCGGCAGACACGATGGATGTGTGCTCCCTTCCAGATTGGATGCGCTCCTCTTACAGGCTTTGCAGTATTAGAATGCAGCTTTCCTTTGCCTTATTTAGTTTTAGAAAAAAAAGGGGTTTGTTTTGTCTATCTTTGCAAATGCCAGAAACATAAAATTTTAAAAACCCTTTCCAAAAAGCTGATTTCTTTTAAGAAAAGAGCAATTGAAATTGTAATTCTTCTCTCTTACTGCCTGATGAATTTATTATCTCTTGTGTTTAGTGCCCAAAAGTGGGTTTTGACTTGCTTAAAACAGGGAGAATTTTTTCCTTTCATCTACTGCTCCATTAGTTCCTATCAGAGCCGCAGTTAAAAAAGTTCATACGCCTGAGTATTTCTGCAGATTGCATCATTTTCAGTGTTTCATAACGATATGGCAAAAGTAATTTGAAACAGATAACAACAGTGCAGTCTGTTTCAGAATAACCATGATTTCCTTGTCATTAAGAGGTCTGTTAGCGGGTAGAGGAGGAGGAGTTTTATCTGGATGAGTTACAGATCATATGGTGCGATCGAGTGCCTTTTTTTTTTTTTTTTTTTCTCCCCCTCTTTCCCTCACTTGAAATCCACAGAGCTGGACTTTGGTTTGGATATGAAACGATTGGATAGTTTCAAACTCCTGTCTGCACAAAGTGGCTCAGCACTTCCAGATGTTTTCAATAAGGAGCCCAGAACTGTCGCATCAGCAGCCGGTGGCCTGGACTGCTGTTTGCGTCTCTGCTCCATTTTGAGCAACTCTCTGAGAAAAAAAAGAGAATTATTTACTTATTGGAGTAGTTTCTTTTTTTTTATTTAATCTTTATCCTCTGATTGCCTGGTGCATTGTTATTTCTGGGCATAAATATTATATACTGTGTAAACATGCGTACGGCATTCAAGAGACTGCCTTAAATAGATGGACAAAGGAGACTGGAAACCTTTGTTCTGCTTCATCCGGGCTGAGTCTGTCTTCTGCATCTGCTCGGCATGCCTGTGTGTATATAAGCTGTGTGCAAGGCAAGATTTCTAGCCTGAAACAATGCAGCAAAAGCCCCACCTAATGTGGGAAGAGAGTGATGGTCTCCCAAGGGGAAGCATGTCTGGCACATTATCTTCTATTTGTTTATATTAAGTTTCTCCCCCCCCCTTCGACAGCAAAGTCTGGAAATGAAGATGGGATGGACTTTGGGTGTCTGTAGTCATCACTGGCCTCCTGATCTTGGCTGTGAGTCAGGAACATAACCACAGAAAAACTCTTGGAACAAATTAGGGATTTAGAAGCTTAAATTTGAAAAGAAAAAGGGGGGGGGGGGGGGGGGATGGATGTATTTTTGGTATTTTTTGTTAGTTTGTTTGTGTTGATTATTTCCTTCTGTGGCTGAAGTTTTAGAGGAGTCCAAAGAGATCATCTGGCAACCTTTCATAGATGAAAACAAATAATTATGGGGGAAGGCGGGTCCTCATCTTGACTCACAGGTAGGGCAATGGACGTGTACTGAGTCCTGGGATGGATCCTGTACCCAGAGTCACCCTTCCTGCTGCTGGCCTGGCAGCTTCCCTGGCCAGCTCTTGCCACCTGCCTGCATTTCCCACCTGAATTTTCTGTTCCCTCCTGCCCCATGAGGGCACATGTTGGGTTCCTTGTGGCTTTTGGCCATACCAAGATGCTTGTGCACAGCTGAGAAAACGGCCTCTTTTTAACTTCCTGGAATATCTCCCAGTGTGTCTTCCACCTCCCTTGGCTACAGATGTTTCTCATTTCTCCTTACCTGTAGGAAAGGTGAAATAATGAGCCACAAAAGCTTGGTATTGATGCAGCTACAAGTCAGACTGATCTTGCATCTCTGTGGAAGATGTGCTGTCGCAGTTAGTAATGATGCTCACCTAACAGTCTCCTCTGCAAAGTGGGCATTGCTTGCACCCTGTGGCTGAACATCTCATTCTGGTTGGCAGAGGAGCTCTGTGGTTCAAAGGTAAAATGCTTTAAGGAGTGCCTGGACAGAGCTGTGCAACTGTCATTTGGATAAATCTAGGCCTTACATACATACCGGCAGTCGTAATTAAATTGATTTGAAAACAAAATTAACTGCTGTATCAGTTAAAAAAAAATGCGCGTGTCCCATAATGAAACATTAAAACATCATTAAGGCACAGCAACTGCTGGAAATTCCTTTACCTGAACTAAATTCACACACTTTGTTTATAGGTTCCTGTCTTGTAAATTTAGATTTGAGGAAATCCCTGCCTTTTATGGTAGTGTTTGAAGGGCTGGAATGCTGTCACAGCCATTTCTGATTCCTCATCTCGACGGGCACATGATCGCTGGGATTCATTACTTGCGGAGAAAACTGGTGGCTCCAGAAAGTCCCCAAAGCACTACCACATTTTGTGTGTGTCCCAATACTGAAAGCAGAAGCTCTGCTCGTTGTTAAGGAGAAGAGTCATTGGCTGAGATCTCGAGCTGGGAATTGTAACTGTAAGAGAGCCTGGTAGAGGAGATCCTCCTCGGTTCAGCTGGTGGTGTGGTGGAGATGAAGCTTTTGGGTTGCCAGGGAGAGATGGAGCCTAATGAAAGTGGGGGCAGATACCTCGCATTGACTAGGTAAGAGCGTACCTGTGTCACTTACCGGGAGGAGCTCATCCGCTGCGAGTCCCAGGCTGCTCCAGCGCATGAGGACATATTCACGATGTGATGCCCAAGGGTGGACCTTCGAGTCACGGCTGGCCACCATGCCACCAAGCCACGCTGTAGTCTTAGGAAAAAATACCCTTCTCGGCTTGCTTACTGAGTCTGCTAAATCTAGAGAGTAATTATGCTTTTGCGTAATCTGACTGTACGGCTTGGGGGTGTCATGTCCAGGAGAGCCTAAAATAGTACTTTGTGTTTCTATAAACTGTTCTTCAGCATTTTACCAAACAGGCACAGAGGGGAGTCAGTTCCTGTGTTACTCATGGGGAGGCAGCTGGTGCAATGTTTTTGGATGGCCAGAAGACTGAGTAGCACTGGAATGAGAAGAGTTGGAGTGCCCACTTGCAGCGGATGGGTTTAGACCTCCCTTGGAAGACTCTTCTTGTATTCAAATGCCAAAAATTCACTTTTAATCCGTATCGGCAGGCTGCAGGGTTTGAGTCACCATTGCCAGAGCCTGAGCTGGTTGTTACAGAGCGCCTCATACAACCAGGGGACCAGGGCCCACCCTACTGGGCTGGATGAAAAGACCTACAAACCCTTAACTAAGCTCCATGAGAGGAGCGAATCCCCGCAGCAGGAGATGGGCCAGTTCACCCCGTACCGCAGAGGATGGCTTTTTGGAGATCTGCAATTAAGCGTTGGGCTGATAAGCACAGTTTCCGATGTCTGTGTTTCCTTCTTGCAACACAGGATTAACGATTCCTGCATTTCCAGCTTCTCTGCAGAAAAGCAGCAAGTTCTGCTCTCTGCAAACTCCCAACCACATACTCCCCCCCCTCCCCTTTCCCTTTTCTTCTCTGTCTTTTTTTCTTTTTTTTTTTTTTTTAACCGCCCCCATTCCCTTTTGAATCGGTGAATGAGAGAATGTCTAAAGCCAGGGAAGTATGGAAAGATTTCATCCCTCGAGAGGTCAGGGTGGGGTGGAAAGCGGAGGGGGCTGCAAGGGGGCAGTTTGAAAACAGGAAACCATGTGGCAGTGTGCATGCAGGGCCCAGCTGATGTGAATGAGCTATTGAGAGGGGAGAGACACTCTGACTGGCCCAGCATTAGAAAGACGAAAAAACTTTAGGGGTTTTGTGTTTTGGGGTTTTTTTTGTTTGTTTGTTTTTTGTGTGGTTTGGTTTTTCTTTTCTTTTTTTTTTTTTTTTTTTTAAATAGAGCTCTGTCCTTCAACTAGAATAAAAGAGAGAAAACTTTCTGGACAGCAAGTTGGGGAAATCTTTTGCTGGTGTTGGGAACAAAAAAAAATAAAGCATGGCTGATTTCCTTTTTTTTTCTTATTCTTTTTTTTTTTTTTTTTCTTCTTGTATATGTGTGTGCGCACTGTTTAAATCTTAAGTTTCCATTCCTGTTTTGGGGAAGCATTAAGCGTGAAATCGTCTTTCATTCACCTGGCCTGGGGGAGAGGCAAGAGTCCTTTTACCTCTCTGAACAGACATCCCTTTGCTGCTCAGTCTCTTTCTGGACCGAGCAAACACACCAAGTGCCTGCAGCCGAAGGTGGAAGAGGCTGGCGAAGAAAAGCTCCTGCTTTTTCTTCCTCCCCTCCCTCCTCTTTTTTTTTTTTTTTTTTTTTTTTTTTTTTTCCCCCCCTGTCTCTGAAGAGATGAATCATGCTCCCACAACTGCAAAGAAATTTTGAAAGCTGGGAGAACACTGGTCCATGACTAAAAAGGCAAGTAGTGACGTCCCAGCCCAAATCAGGAGGGAGTGGCTTTATTTCATTATTTTCTTTCCTTTTGCCCTGTGCTGTCATTAGAAATTTGAACTTAATGCAAAACCAAGCCCTCCTGTCTGGTGAACAGTGAACTGACTGGAAAGGAGGAAAGTACCTTTTTTTATTGTTCCTTTCAGTGCAGGGGGCTGTGAAAGAAAAAATCACGCTGGTGACAGTATTTACATTGGATACGGTGATCGGCGCTTTTTTTTTTCCTTTTTGTTTCTTCCTGAATTAGACCCGTCGTGGCTGAGCCTACCTTCTGCCTTCCCTCTCGGATCGTCAGGGTTCCTGCTGCACACATCTGGCTTTTGTTCTCTTCTTGGGCAAGATTTTCATTCTGGTGCTTTTTGGATATCAAAGTTGTCTGGAAAACATTTTATTTTATGATTGTTACTATAACAGGAAGGCTGATACCGTTCTTAGCAGTTGCAAAAAAAATAATCCTATATGTATAAAGCTCTCTTCAAATATCTTTTGTTTGCTATAAGTTCCTGCATTGCCTGTATAAGCAAATCTGTTCCGAGAAGACTTTATCAGCTGGTCGCAGCTCTGGGATTTTCTTTTTCCTGTTGGGAGGCTCGAACAGGCTGGTGTGTGGAGCCACCGGGACTCCAGTGCTGAGACACTGTGAGAGGTCTGGAGCACGCCTGGCCGTGGTCAGCCCCGGGTTCATGGTGGGCTCTGCTCCTCCGCTCCCAGCTTTTTGGAAAAAATGTACGAACGCCACAAGAGGCGATACAGCCTGTGCGACATTTCCAAGGTGGACAGGACTGTAGATGTTGTGTTGTTAAAGGTATGATGTTTGTGTACACTTATGTATGGCTTCCTTTCCCAGTCTCCAGCGGGTTGATCTGTTCCCTGCTGTGCCTGTGTCGACAGCTGGATGGTGCAGAGAGGGGGAACAGGTGGAAGAGCTCTCACCGTTAAGCAAGGAGATGGCTTTGAGTGCTATCAAACCATTTCATGCCATTTCTCTGCAACCAGATAATCTCATGTGGCATGCAATCAGATACTCGGAGAGCTCTCTCTGGCCATCTTCCCTGTCCTCTGACATTAAATGGTCCCCTCCTGTTTTGGAAGAAGGTTTCAAAATTGCTTGCAGGTGGATTTTCTGTGTCAGGTGCTGTTGGGCAAAGGGGTTTTATTTCCAGTGGTCGCTTTTGGGATTGAAATGCACGGGTCCTCTGAAAGATGTATTCTGCCAAAAAAGGCATGGTGGGTCCTCCTCTGCCTCTGTTTTTTATTTGTGTTCGAAGGGTGTTGCTGTCAGTCTTATTGTTTGGGTGTGAGTTTTGTCTGCAGATGGGTTGGAGCAAGAGTCAGAAGTGGCTGTGGGCTAATTGTCCCAGTGTGTTCCTCCTCTAATCTAAAATTAGCAAGTGCTCCACCAAATGGCACAATGGCAGTCTGGGAATGTCCTGTCTCCGTAACAGCTTTTTGGAGCTTCAGCAGTTTCCTGGCAAAGTGGATGGAAATAGAAAAGCAGCCAGAGGGACTGCAAAACACAGCCCAGCTTAGAGATCTGAACTCCTGGAAGAGCATTCTCTTTCCTTCTCACTTTTTCTCTCTTTTCTTTTCTTAGCTGAGGCAGCAGGTTTCTGTGTGATCATATGGCTTCCTTTTTTATGGTTTTTGCTTCATGCCCTTGTTTCTGAGTTGGGTCGAGAATATATAAAAAAAATATTTTCACATTATTCTTGTTCTACTTTATCTGCACTTGTTAGTTTGCTTTGTTTAGGATTAACAGTATTTTCCTTTAATTCACTGTATCCTTTGGGTTTTGGTGACACAAATAGCCATAACTTGTTTTCTCTACTAACTCAGTTTTGTTGAGTATTTATGAACTGTCATGTTAAGGATGCTGGTTGAGGATTGAATCCATGGTATACAATCTCTAGACACCCTACGAGTCATTAAAATATATAGACATCCATTGCACACACTACTTGTGTGAAATGACTGCTTAATAATTCTTGGGAAAAGAGCCTGACAACTTTCATTGCTGATACAAAAAAAACAATCTTTTTCTTTATAAAGAGTATCTGAATGCTTGGGTTGAAATGTAATTCTCTATAATTATCTGACTTCAGTATTTCTGATGTCGTCAGTTCCCTGAATTAGTTTTTGTTCAACAAAGCTTAGATGTTTTAACAAAATGTGGCTCTTGTTAGTTCCCACTAGTATTTTCCTAATTGAGTTTCAAAACTGTGGGTTATACTGTCTGTTCCTGCAAATGACTCAGTGTTCATATATGTCTGCGTGTGTGCACGCATTGCTGCTCCGAACATAGACTGTACAAGCTGCAGATGGTTAAAATAGGAGGGTGCTAGTGACAGCTATAGTTACAATCAAGTTTAGCTCGATTTTTAAATAATTCTTTATGTTTTAGCTGGTTTCTAGAACCTAATCGGTACATGAAATTGAATTTGATGATGTAGGGATCCAAGCCAGCCCTAGAGTGCGTCAGTGGCAGATCATCTCTTGACGTTAATGGCAATTGGATCAGACCCTAAATGAGGGAGCTGGGGGGTTGGGTTTTTTTTGTTGTGTTTGTTTTAAATTAAAATACTTAAATAAAACTGTACCTTACTTAGGTAGCCATATTTTTCGTGAGTTAAGAGGACAGAGTTTCTTAAGTGTCAAGTATTGAAAAGCAAGTAAATATCCTTACAACAAAAGCAAACCCACATAATAGGATCCATTAAGTCTTTGATCTGAATGAAATTCTAACAAGAGATCTGCAAAGCACCAAGGAGCTGTCAGTTTGGCCTACAGATTGACTGGAACAAGCTGTCTTTTCTTTCAGTGGTAGATGAATATGTTCTTTGCTTCTTTTTAAGATGGGGAATTCAGTAATCATGGCATATAAAAAAAAAAAAACAGCTGGTGGAGAACTACAACTGGAACAAGTTGTGAACAAAGAAGATCTTGTGTCATTTCGGTTACTAAATGTTTATAGATGGGATTATGTTTGCATTGATTGCAACCATTCTTGGATAATCACAGAAGAATTGTGGTTCCTAGCAAGTATTTTGCAACGCATGTGTCTTCTGAAGGGTCAGTGTGTTGGGGCTCAAATTTTCCATTTTTAAGTTGTGCCTGAAACAGTGGCTTGTGAAGTTACCAAAAAAAAAAAAAAAAAAAAAAGCCAACAAAAACAAAACCAAAAACAAAACCAAAAACAACCTCAGCAATTTTGGGGGCTGATGCACACAACTATTTTTAGCTTTAACATTGTTTCTTCCTGTTCCCCATATACAAAAAAGCAAGAGGCAATGGTAAATCAGCATTCTAGCCTCTGTGTTGGAGGTAGGACTTCATCTTTGCTGCAGCTCTTTTTGCTGCAGTAGCGATGCAAACTTCATGAACTTGGTTACGAGCATAGTGGTTTGACACTGTACAGGGAAGCCTGGATGATGCAGAAATGGCAGAAAAAATTGCCATCATCTTTCCTGCGGGGATTGTATTGTAGCAGATGAGGGAGAAGATCTGAGGCATGTGCAGTATCTCGTCTGACCAATTCACTGAGCTCTGAGCAACTACGTGCAGGGTGAAGTAGTCTGTGCTGTTATTCAAAGACCCAAGATGGGAAGTCTCAGTGTGCCCTTGTGTGAGTTGGCAGCCCCACGTCATTTTATGTTGCGCCTGCTACCACAAATATAACTATCTAGGGACAGAATATGGAAACCACACTGGCTGGCACCTTGCAAATACACGTGAAGTCAGACAAGCGTCCAGGTCTGGATGAACAGGCTGTGCTTTGCAGATTTAGAAAATAAGAAATGGGCTCACTTTGAGAATGGCAGACTGGAAATGTTTCATAATTGCTCATTGCCTATATCTACATTCCACCTTTGTACATGGATGTTCAAACTGTTAAGTATAGGCAGAAGGTGTAAATTTTTTCATAACTGGGGAAACAAGGTTTGATTTAGCTCCTCTTAGAAGAACAGATCCCATTCAGCTTCCAGTTAAAGATCAGAATATTATTCAATGTTATAAAAATAATTAAGGCATTTTGAAATTAAAGGAGCAGGTTATAAATTAGTTATTCTGCTCCCTGGAAGAGGACTGCTCTGGTAGATCTACCCCAGGGCTGAAGAAGATCCTCTGGAATGAACCCTGCCCACTGAAGGCAAAGTGCAATATGCAGCATCCTAAGCTAAAAGTAGTATGTGGAGAAGGTCCCCAAATTAACTGAAACTAAGGTTTCTTCCATTGTATGTTAGCATACTTACAAAGCTTTTTTTTCTTTTATGTGTTTTTGGTTATTTGATACGTAAGCATGTTCATTCCTACTTTGGGGTTCTTCTTCTGAGGGAGATGATGTCCTCAGATGATGGGTGTGCAGTGTGTCATCAAACTTTGTGCCCTAAAATGACTCCGAACTTTAATCCTGCATCTGTCCACGCTGGTTTGGTTATAGAAGGGGCAGCAGGAGAAGAGTGCATTTATAATCATGTGGAGAGCTTTTGAGTTTTCCTGTTTCTGTCTCATGTAGAATTAGAACTGGAAGGATAACTTAAAACTTAATGTGTTTTCACCTTAGGCCCATACATATTTGTGGGAATTTTGCTCCCATTTCAGTTGAAATGTTTTTTATGCAAAGCCATTGCTGTTATTTTCAAAGCTTAAAAGTTTGTTGTTACCAGGACTCTTAATTCTGCTGGTGGAGGACATCCCAGTGTCAATTGCTGGAAAATGTTCTTGGGGCACATGTTCCTTTCCCCAGTTGGGATGTTGTCAGGGGAAAAGTGCACTCTAGGAATTCAGCATTGCTCTTCAACCACAAAGTGCTAATTTATTCAGTCATGTAAAATGCCCTGTGGCTGTAGGAGCCTCTTACGGTGTAATCCTTTAGTGTAGTGCTCTATAGCACTGCTCACTTGTTGCTGTGAGCAAGGTCACTTTTGGACCTCCTTGAAAAAAAAGTTGTCCTGATATGGTGTTGCCAATTCATAAAGGCAGAAGGCTCAATGTAGGATATTCACGGTGCTAGAAGATAAATCTCTATAGAAATCATTGCAGAAATGCAAGTGTTGTCTCTTTTCCGCATACATTGGAGGACGGTCTTTTTGTTCCTCAGCTGCATGGTAAAACCTTCCCCTAAAGCTAAAAAAATACACGGGGAGATTACGAAAAATTTAAATTAAAAAAAAAAAATCTGGAATTTGCAAGCAAATTGATATGTCTGCTCTTAATATCATCTGGCAAGACAATTGCCAAAGCAGTGATTGTTCTTAATGTGAGTTTTATGTATATGGAGGGGTTTTGCATCAACAGCTGTTGAAGGACGACAGCGGAAATTCCTTCCCCAGGCGCCCCATCCCTCATGCTCCTTTTGAAAGAGGTTTGGAGGATCTTGAAAGGTGGTTTATGTGAAGGGGATGAATCAACTGTAGCTTCAGTTTCTAATTCAGGAATTAGAGGTGACAGCATAATTCCATCATAAATGGAATTGTAAAGGTAGAAGTTGCTCAGAATAAACATTGAATTCCAGTTATGAGTACAAATTTCTTCAATAAAAACTATCCTACAGGAAATTTTCATGAACAGGTAGTTCCAAAAGATAATGAAGATTTGCACTGATTTTTTTTAAAAAAAATCATTTTCATTCCTGAGCATTAAACAGATCAGTTATAAATGAACGTAAAGTATTGCTTGTTTTCTGCTATTTTTGTTCTTCAATGGGTATTTCAAATCTTTCCTAGTTAGGAAAGGTTTCAGTTATTGCTCAGTACGGTGTGCAAGTACTTAATGATACACCAAGCAAGCTGGAATTACTGTACTGAATATTTTCCTATGTGCAATGGTATATGGTTTTAGCTGCAAGGTGGAACTTACTCTGGAAGTTGGAGGGGCAGGGGGCGCAGAGAAGAGAGAAATTGAAACTTGTAAATTTAGGACAAAGCTAAAACAATAAGGAGGAAAGATGAATCTCTAGAGTTTTGCTGGGAAATGGAAGTTAAAATAATGTGGTTCATTCTGCTCTAGAGATGTTGATTTATATCGCTACCAGTGAGGCTGACAAGTGCAAACTTTTAGAATAGTGGAAGACTTCCTGAGACGTCAGCATGTTTTCTTTATTGTAAAATGGAGGGCAAGAAGAGTTAAAATAAAAACAGAGGGAAAAGGGACTTTTCCACGGTGGAAAGGTAGGAGAGGTGCAGGTATTGACTGGCCCTGGAGGTGAGTGTTTCTAGCCAGCCCTCCGCTGTGCTGCTCTGCCAGAAGCAGACATTTTTGAGATGTCTTCTGGGAAGGAGGTCCTGATTCTGCTTTTCATGGGCAGGCACAGCATAGGACCACGAGCCCTGGAGGGGGCTAGATAACTCCTCAGCCAAGACTCTCATGCAGGGGGAGAGGAAGGAGGAGCCTGGGAACGGAGGCTGGGGTCACTCATCATTCCTGCATGATGGAGGACATCCCAGGCTTGGTCTTGCAGGTTGTCCAGCACTGCCCTTTTCTTATGCAGAGAGGCTTCTGCATTAAGTCACATCAGGTTTCAAAGTCGGTGTCTGCAGGAAGATGACTCTGAGAGTCAAGGAATATATGCATGTGTGCCCAGAAAGAACAATCAAACTGTCTGCTGCTTGCAGCTCCAGCTGGTGTCCTCAAGCCCTCTTTGGACATTTAGTCCTCTAGCGTTTCCGAGGCAAACAGAAAATCCTTAGGGATTCAGGTTTTGGTGCCTGGGGATGTGCTTCCATGATTCATTCTGTGTCTGAGCTGCAGATAAACACATTCAGGCTTCTGCATGGAAAAATAGCTGGTTCCCTCCTGGCACTTTTTCAAAAACTGCATATTGAAACTGTGTTCCCAGAGGCTGTTTCATATTCCCATCTGCCATCTGAACACCACTGCATCCTCTGCTCCCACCCCAAAGACCTGGGATGCCCAGGATCGATGGGCTATAAGCAGTGTGGGCAAGGCAGAAAGTGCATGGGGGTTTTATCATCTTCTGTGGCCAGCAGCCTGCAGTCCTGTTGTTTGGCTTCTCTTAGCAAAACAGAGACTAAGGGAAGAAGGGAGGAATAGTTTTGTTACATTTAATGCACACATGTCCGCAAAATCCCAAGACAACCTCATTTCAAATTCCTTGATACTGATGCATTCCCCAACCACTGATGTGTTCAGGTGCTTTTACAATGGTATTTTCTCTACAGCCCTTACTGTCCGTACCTGCAGTCACTAGTCCTGAACAAATACGAGCAAAATGCAGTTGTTGAGGAGGGATTTCAGTACTCAGTCCTGGGCTGTGGATAGTAGGGTCTGTGTTTTGAGTATCTGTGGACCACCCAGTTTCCTGAGAGCATGCAGTAAACCTCCCTCAAATCCTGTCTGGGCTCGTTTTGGCAGAGGGAATACTTGTATATAGTAGTGGTTTCCTTTGTTTGTATTTTGATGATGATTGTGATTATTATTCCTGAATTAGGGCTACTGAGGTAAATACTTAGTCCCTAATATTTTATTTTGTACATAATGAGGTATATCTGAAACAGCACCTTAAACCTCAGTGTTACTCTCTCATTACTTCTTTTAATAGAAAAAAAAAAAAGACATCTTCAATACTTGGCAAAGTTGCAGGGCTGAGGAGAGAGCTGGCTGGGTAATGGGAAAAATACTCAAATCTCTTTTGAACAAATGCCAATGTCTATAATGCATTTTCAGTGAATGACTCAATTGGTTCTATTAAAGGAAAAAATATAATGTTAATTCAGCCTAATACAGTTTATTCTATTACCAATCAACTGATAGGCTTGCTCTTCTTCATATTTTGCTTTCTTACTGCTAATTATTGAACAGCATGTTTAATTACTGGTTTCCAGTAGTGGATATCAGTATAAATCGGGAGTAGTTCCCTTAAATTTGATGGAGATACATTGGCTGAAGACTAAGGAGGATCAGGCTCAATATGATGAAGTAGGACTTAGGTGCAAGTCAGTCAGAAGGAGGCAGAATTCGATTTTATATCTGAAATGGATCATTCCTTCATTCGTGTGGACTTCAGCACATTTGCATTTGCCCTCCTGTGTGTGTTCAGGCTCAACCTCTAGATTTGCCTTTAAGAAAATGTAAGACAGCGTGCTGCAAAGTAGATTCTGCTTTGTCTGAAGAGAAAAAAGTATTAGCATGACATTTATTGATTTTACAGTCATCGTGATATTTATTGACTTTACAGCTCTTTTAAGGCTAATGAACTATGTATCAATTATGCAGCGAGGTGTAATCGCTAAGGTTAGATACCCCTCAGCCTCGCTGAGAACAGGGTTATCTTTCTTCCATTGGAAGAATCCGAAGCGACCCACTGTTCATGCAAGAGTTAAAATTCAAAATCCCTTGTGTCACTTTGGAAAACAAAACAAACAAACAAAAAGGTAATTGTTGTATTTGTTTGCAAAAGCCTTCCTCAGACTGCCTCTCTTTCCCCCTCCACCTCTCATTTAATATATATATATATATAGTATATGTTAAAGGAGGAAGATGGGCATGCCAGTGTGTGTGTACGTGTGCTGAGTAGAGGTACAGGGAAGGATGGGATCTCTTATGTATGTGTGTATAGGGGTCTTACGGCATCTTAGATGAATGTGTGTGTAATGCACCTGTATGAGCAGAGGCAGCGAGCAACTGATAGGAAGTGTACATCGTATCTAAAAAAATAGCCTGTAAAATTGCACGGAGGTGAGGAGGGACATCTGGGTCACCTTGACACCTGACTCTGGTAGAGCATGAGGTCTCCTTCACCTCTTCTGGGAGACTCCTGCGCATTTTTCCCCTCTCAGATCTTCTCTGCTCCTTCCCCATCTCCCCCAGCAAGGGCTGCTGACTGGGGAAGGTCACAACACCCTCGCTGCTGGAGGATTTTAGGGGCACGTTGGATTAAGACCTCTCAGATTATAATTGAGCCTGACTTGGAGCAGCAGAAAGGGACTAGCTGACCTGTCAAAGGCCCTTCCAACCCCGCTTTGTCATCACAGAAGTATGGAGGAGGACAAAACTGAAGGAAGAAAAATGTGCTGTAGAAAGTAGCTGACAGGTCTGGGGGAGCAGAGTGTTGACTCTGCGGTGTGGCGAGCAGGGGGGGAGCGGAGGTGCTGGCAGGAGCCCCTCCAGTGAAGGGCAGGGGGATGCAGCCAGACGGGTGAGGAGCACCAGCCAACAACTGCAAATAACAAGTTCCATGATCTCAGCAGGAAAGGGAAGAAAGATGTGGGTCATTAGTCAAAGCAGCAAGTCAGGTCAAGGGTAGGAGAGTCTTGGGTTTTCATTATTAAAAAAAGAATAAAAATAAAAAAGCAGTGCATTTTACAACATGGGAGAAAGGAGAGCATCAAGGGGATGAGAATCCGGCAAGAGACTGCAAAAATGGAGCAGGAGCATGGAGGAGAATTAAAGACAGGTCAGGGGCAAGAAGTAAATAGTAAAAATTCTCTATTTGACAAAGGGAGGGGAAAGGAAATTATTTCAGTAGGGAAAAGAAAAAACAGAGAGGGTAGGAAAAACAGCTGGCATGTAAGATCAGACAAAGTCATCACTTTCAGTAGCTTTTTTGTAGCTACAACATAACATGCAAGATCCTGTGTGTTGATGCAGGTCAGGAGGGGAAGCAACCTCTGAATTTCCTGATGTGGGGCATGGGATTGTGCAGGTGAGATTTGCTTGCATTTGACAAATAAAGGCATCCAGCTAAGAGAAATGGCAGAGCTGCTGAAACAGAGAGAGCAAAGGGGCTTCTGGAGTCTACCAGCTGTAGACAAAAGCGATGGGGAATGTACGTTGGATGAGCCAAAGGTTGTCGATAGTCCAGCAGACTTCAGAATCAGAATGTTGGACAGCACAACCCAACTGAGGAAGAGTAAAGCACAGGCAGACGGAGGAGAAGGCTAACAGATCAGTCATCCTCACTGAAAGACTGAAAGTCACAGAAAGGGCGAGGGACACGGTGAGGTGATAAGGACTGTGTTGAAATAAACCATGTGATGTGTCTCAGTGTTAAAGTGGAGGTTTCTAACATCAACATCTCAGTTAATGCACCCACAGAGTGCTTCTGGTACTCACCGTGACCTGGGCACTTCCCTAGCCCTTATTTCCGCATTATCAGAGTGCCTTGCTACTTTTAAGGTAGTTATCTGTACAGCGAGATGGGTGGTAAGGAATTGCTATTCTGTAGATAGTGAACCGAGGCATAAAGCAGAGGAGTATCTTGCCTCTAGTCCCACTACAAATGGAAGTGAGAATTGAAGCCAGGTTTCTTCAGTCCTCAACTAGTAGCTTAAACGCTGGCTCATTCTGCCTCTGAACTCCTGCCTTGAGCAGAAGCCACCTTGAAGTCATACTTTCCATGGAGAAGTAGTTTTTTGGCATATTTTAATGGTTTGTTTAGTGATGCTAAAAAAAAAAAAAAAAAGTTGTAAGTTACTTTTGACATTTCTATTATTGGGACAAAATTAAGCCATAACTATATATCTGCAGGTCGATGCAGTGTGACATTGCAGAAGAGGCTCACGGGGATGTTAGCGTGAGTGGCCTTTCTTTGATTTGCTCTGTTCTGGTTTTCAGATAAACCGTGAAAGCTGGTGTTCACTGGAGCCATGTCCCAATTCTTCCCTGCTGGAGCGCAAGCGGACGCGGGAGTCCTCAGGTGAGCAGCATGTCAGTGGCAGCTCTGAATGAGCAGCCCTGCAGTTCTCCTCTTTTCTTTCCTTCTTTTCCTTCTTATTTTTGACATCCTTGACTCAACGGGCAAAGTACATAAACTAAAGAAAATGTGTAATGAATCTTCCATGAGTCATTGTTAGCACATGGTTGTGGCGCTTGACTTGCAGTGAGCCATGTGGTGTGTCACCTTCTTAATTAATTATGCATTTAAAGTACTTCAGTATTCCAGTTTTTTCATTTATTTTTTTTAAATAAACTTGAAAAGTGTGATGGGGCATACAGACATGGTTTCTAGCTGAAAGGATAATACAACAAAAGAAAAATTACAAATTTAAACTCCTGAATCCATATTTAGATCCAAATGAGTGTTGGGTTGTTTTGGTTTTTTTTTTTTTGGGGGGGGGGGGGGGGGGGCGTGTTGGGTTTTTTTTTATTTATTTCCCTCTGAAAGTTGCCATGATTTCCAGGCTTCGGGAAGCAGGAAGGCTGTTCAGAGCCATCGTTCCCACACCCTGCCCACCAGCCATGCCGAGCTCCCAGCCCTGCGTGCTGGCTGGCTCTTGTTGGCTCTTTCACTGGGACAGAAAATCTTGTCTGAGCAAGTTTCAAAGAGGGATTGGTGTCCAAGATAAGGAAAAAAACATTTCCTTTCATTGAATTATACATGTTCAAAACAAGTACAATAATTTATGAGGGCCCTGAATGTGACTTTGCTTGGACTGTTCATAGAGAGGATGCTTCTTGCTTTGCTGTCATTACAAGCAGGGGTCTCACCTGGATCTCCTTCAATTTATCTGAAAAACTGGAAAAAAAGAAAATCACTCTAATTGAATGTGAAATTCAAACGCAGCCTTTTTAGAGTGTAAGCTAAGAAGGGATAATGTGGGTGACTGACACGAGGGGTTTATTCTAAGTAGAAGTTCTAGCTCCCAACAAATCAAGTAAGCACTTTTTTATTTAAAAATAATAGTCATCTGTTTAGAGTAGTGATGAGCTGTGATTAGCTCTTTCAGGGGTGTTTTACAGGAAAACCTGTGGGTTCACCATGCTGCTTCTTTCCTAATTATGTCCCCAAATCCTTTGCCTTTTGGTATGGTATTTTTATGCTTCAGGCAAGAGGTAATTGCACTCTGACTGCAGTGTGATGTGTGATCCTTTGGCTTGCCAAATCTATAACTGTGTGTTCATACAGATCAGTATTATTTAGATAATTATGAATTATTTTAATACAATATCATACCATAGAAATATAATAGTATGTTAGCAGGTATCCATATATACAAATAAATATTAATAATTGTAGTATTATGTGACTGTAACACAAGGACAAAGAAGCAGGTTTTCAAGTTCAGTTCTCTCTGGTAGGACTGAAGCAGCAGGAAGATCTCGGGCTCTGCAGGTTCTCGCCTTTCTGGAAATAATGTTGTTACTGCACACGCATCCCTCCAGCTGCACTGTGATGCTGTGCAGTGTAGAGAGGGCAAGAAAAATCTGGCCACACCTAACAGCAATAAAACCACTAGCTGTTGTGATATGGTTAACTTAAAAATAAACAACTTGATAGGGAATTAGACCTTTTTCACCAGCTGAAATGGCTTGTAAGGACAGAGTACTCACATCTTAGAAAGTAACTCCAGAAATTGTAGCTTCTCATTTTCTGTCAATGCTTTTGAAATGTGAAATGCCTGGAGGAGTGTAGCAGATCTGTAGTTTTCGGCATGGAATTGGAGGGCTCAGCCCTGTCGTGGAGAGCACGAGGGTTTGGAAAATGTACGTAAGAGAGTTGCATGGAAACTTTCTTCTTCCTAGGGCTTTTTACTGTGTAATATCTTTTGTCTCTCTGTTATGTGCAGTAGTGTGTTACCATCATCGTTGTGTATTCACGTGCACCTCCACACAGAGCTGCTGATAAGCACAGTTGCGCTGTAGCCCAGCATGCGCAGCGAGCAGGGGTGTACGTGTGATGGGGCTCACGGTCCCCGTGTCATGGCAGTGCTGTCGCTGGGGCTTGCCAGGTCATGGCTGTGGGAGATGGAGCTCAGCCTGTGCAATGCCTGTGAATTTAAAGCAAAGAAAACAAATCTGATGAGCTAACTGAGAAAAGGGGGGGGTGGGAAGACACCCCCCAAAACAACGGAAAATAAAGGAGAGCGGAGGGAAGAGAGAGTTTGGGAATCAGTTTCTCAGTGTAGATGAGCTGAGCTGTGTGTGGGTCCCCATCACTCGGCTCCTCATTGTCCTTCCTCACCACTTCAGCTCCCCTGCCCCTCAGAGGCTCCTGCAGAGGAGGCTTCGCTGCCTCTTGTGATTTATTATCAGGGCGAGGTATCTGTCCCTTGGCACATCTGGACCGTCCCCACTGATTTTCCACTGGAACGTGGCTTGAGCCCCTTTGTTTTTCAGTCTGGGCTGTGGACTTGCTCTGCTGGCTGCCAGCTGGACGGCCGGCACCCTGGCCTGCTCCCTTACAGCCTCTCCATCTCTTCTTTGATTTTCCCTTCTTATTTTTCCCCTCTCTTCTTCTCTTCCCCCTCCCTTCTCCCCTTCGGTGATGGAAAAGCAGTTCAGATTTTCCAGGTTTACCGAAAGGGGAACAGGACCGGGGAGCCACTGCGCTGCCTTCAATAAGTGCTTTTCCAATTCTCCGTGGTGTGGAAAATCCTCTGTGGGGTAATGGGGTTTCTGACTGGCTTTGGCGCTCCCCTCTGCCCTAAACGGGGGCAGCCCCGCTGCCATCAATAAATTATCAGTATTTTCTCTGACAGTGGAGTGCTCTCATCAGCTGGGCTGCAGCTATGGTGTTTGATAGCTGCTGTCAGGCACAGATTAAGGATGGGAAAGAGAAAAACATGGCTTCAAGCTACCCAAACCGGTTGTCATTGCATCGATGTGTAAGCTTGATGTCACCAAGGATGGAGTTAGTCAGGTGTAATTTCAGAATGAACCAATATTTTATTTCCCTGGCTCCTCTCCAGGGAACTAAGCATGTTTTTGATATGTTTAGTTAGAGCAGGTTGCAAAATAACACCTTTTTTGGTTTAAAAGCACTAACAATTAGAAAATATTTTGAGCTGGGAGAAAAGAATGTTCAGTTATTGCCAAAACTGTCGTTAATATTTTTGCCTGAAGGCTGAGCAAATGAAATGATATACAGGCATTATTTTATGCAAATACATGTCTGTTAAGGTTTTTGGAAAGGAAAAGCTTTCTCAGTGGCTGTGGTCTATTTCTGTGCTGCTGATCACCCCAATACAAACAGCTGAAAGCATTTTAGAAAAAAGATGCAATATGCTTATATTTCAACATCAAGAGTTATGAAAGCTGAGAATTTAAAAAAACACTTTTTTTTTTTTAATTGCAAAAAAGTGAAGTTTGTCATGGAAGTTGTTTGTACTAACACTTTTTTAATGAGAGGTATAGAAGAAGGAATGAAATAATTGTCCCAATATGCATTAAAAGCACCTTGGCATTTAGAGGGAATTGATTCTTTGGTTGAGATAGAAAGCCGATATCGTCAAGTTATATTTCTGCATTTATTGACTATGAATATAATTCTGTAGTTGTTGCAATCGATGGGAAACATCCTGTTATGCTCAGTGTGAGGTCCCTGATATATTGCATATTTATCAGCACTTCAAGCTACAAGCATATATGGCTGTTTAATGCAGAATTTTCTTGCACCATGTACTTCGAAGATGCATTAAAAAGGAATTTTGAACTCTTGAATAAATTATTTGAAAATTTGCAGGAGCGGTTTTGGGAGGTGAACACAACTTATAAAGCTGCATTTACTGTTGTTTTTAAATCCTTGAATTTACTGAGAGTGTGTGAGTTGGATCTTCAGATGCTACAGAAAGCATCAGCTCGTAACTCTTTCTGCTTTGCTCCCATAGAATGTGAGAACTTCTTGGAGGATGGGCTGAGTAGCGTCTGTGCTTCATCACAGGGTGTTCTTAAGAGAGAATCCGGGAGTGAGTCTGACCTCTTCCCCTTGCCTGGTGATGGGATGGAAGACCTTGTCTTTGGAAAGGTAGGAAAGTCTGGTTGGGATATGGTTAAAAAAAGCTCTGAGGCTTGATTCAATAAACCTGTACTGCAAACTCAGATCATTTTGGTTTCACTGGTGAGTTAGAAACCTGGAAGCTATTATCCTGAAACGGAATAGATGGGAAGGATCCGGTCCCCTCTTTGGATGCGGCAACATAAGGGATATATTTACTTGCAGCAGAATTCCAAAAACCATGGAGCCCTGGAGTTAAAAACAGTGGAGTTAAAAAGATTAAAGTAATTTTGACTATCCAAAAGTAAATCAGGCACTAGAGGAACAGTTGAAAAGGTAGATATTTTTGCAAGGCCATTAGGGATTGCACAGATGATATGAAAACTCATGTAACAAAGAGCTTTTCTCCAGCAAACGATGACCTCTGTGCTGACACCTTCAGAATTATATACTGTAATTCTCAGGGGAACCAATGTTTTTCTGTAAATTCAGTGTAACTCCCTGAAAAGGAAGGAAACACTCACTCTAAATACTTAAGGCCAATTCCAATGAATAGTTTTGTTGCCTAGGTGACATAGCTTTAATGCCTTTTTGCATGCAAGCAGAATGAAAACCTTTTCAGGTTTGCTTAAAATCAACAACAGAAGTCATTGCTAACCTTAGTCATCCCTGTGTCCTTTGTGTAGCTCACAGCTGAGGAGGGAAAAGAGGAGTGGGTGAGACCTGAGGCACGGGGTCAGCCTCCTAAACAGAGGATGCCTCCCTTTAGCATCGGTCTTTTGCTATCTGCATCAGAGGAGCCTGAATTTATTTAGAGGGTGATTAGGTTTTGCTTTTCAAGAACCATCTTGCTGGTAATTTATCATCTTCTTGCCATAAGTAGTTGATGAAAAAGGACCCAGAAAGAAGACAGTGATGCAGAATCAAAGGGGCTGTGAACCTTCTTTAGATCAGCCATCATGTTGGTCTCAGCTCCGTGAAATCACATGCTTAAGTTCAGCCCCAGCTTACCTTTCTGAGCAGGCATGATTCCTCCTCTAAAACACCAGACTTTCAGAGCAGGTTTCACACTGTCTTTCAGATAAATATATTTAATAAAACAAAATTCTCGTTGCTTAAATCAAATCGGATGATGGTGAATATTTTCCAGCAGGACGGGAAACACCACAGCCCAGGCTAAGTGATCTCATTTGCTATAAATGAACAGTAAAGTCATCCTTAATGCACGTGGTAGGGCACAGAGCTCACCAGCCTCACCCTTTCCCATTTTGCTCTCGAAGTGATGCGAGACCCTGAGTTGTGAGAATATAAGGCTGTTTGGCAGAACAGAAGACTGGCTTCAGTTTTCTCGAGTGGCACAAACTATGACAGCTGACTGCCATTTGATCCTGATTTAATGCTTGTATGGGGATGTGTGGGAGAAGAGTGCTGTGGGAAGACAGTAAATTTTATATTGTACAGGATTTTAGCTTTTTCCCTTTCTTATGTGGAAAGTTTCTTCCTCCAAATAGAAGGAAGAATCGAAACTTAAAAAGAACACATATTGCAATGTAGTAGGGATGTTGCAGGGAAAAAGAGGTGGTGGTGGCGGAAGCAGATCTTCAATTGCCATGGAGAGTGGGCAGATGGAGGAGATTATTTTCTTTGTAGAGAGGGAATTTCTTAATTTGGCAGCCTTTGCATTGTTCTCATTACACAGTGGACTGCAGACTTTGTCTACAGATAGGTTGAAAAGGTTCCTGAACTGAATTTAGGAAGTTATTCAGAGCTAATCTCAACCTCAGTCACTTTTTTTGTCTCTGTTTTGCTGACTAACTCAGTTACTTGTCTCCTTTCTCAGAATCTTTCTGAGTACCTTTTCTGTAGTTATTTCTAGAAGGACTAGAGACTCTAATTTAGTGTTGTGAGCTCATTCCTTAATTCAGTCTTTTTTGGTTTTAGACTGCTGAGCCCAGTTGGTAGAAAGGCAAGTTACAAATATTTCCAGTAACCACTCAAATAAGTGCTGGATATAATCTTTCTTCTGAGAAATATTGTAAGAGGCATGTCCTTGTTGTAGTTGGTTAGTTATAAGCCTATTAAATAGTACAATTTCCATATCAAACTGGGAAGAGAGAGAGCCTGTTCATGAACAAAAGGAGAATCTCAAATACTGTCATGATGGTTATCGTTATTACTAGTCCTGTTCCTGTTTCCCCTTTGTATGGAGCAAGAGTTGAATTTTTGTCTGTTAGAGTTGTTCCTTATTGTTTAAATCACTCCTCCTCTGTTCACTGATCAATATATTAAAAGAAATTTTGCAAGAACAAGTCATTGTCTGTCCAGGGTCTTTGGGCTGCTTTTATAGACATCACTTGAAATTTACAGATTTTAAGCCCTGGTTCTGTCCCAGGACTGTGAAGATTTGGGGTCTGTGGGGTCACAAAATCTGCAGGTACTTTAAACTGTCCCTGGTGTTTCAGTGCATGCTCTCCTTACCGTCTTCCTTGCCGTCTCCTGTGCTTGTCTTGGTTTTCTTTTTTCTCTGAAGGACATGTGCTGAGCTGTGTAACGTGAACTGCTGGGTTCAGAGAGCTTTAGCCCTAAAACCTGACTTGTTTTTTCAGACTTCAGAGGCTGTCGCTGAAATCCAGAAATCGTTTCCAATGTGAGGCCTAAGGCTTCAGCAAAATGTTTTATTTTTTTGCATCAGCACTTCATTCCCATGTCCGCGTCACCCTGCTTTTCCTCCTCTGTCTCACCCAGCCATCTGGGCAGGCTTTGCAACGCCCTCCTGCTGGAATGATTAATGCTGCATAAGGTCATTTCTCACAATCATCTGGCAACATCCTGGGGTGTAGCCCATACACTTTGCTCATCTTAACTTTTAACCTGCCACTGAAATTCAGCATTACTGGGAAGTTTTTTAATGTGCCTCTTGTGAAATGATTCAGACGAAAAGGCCCTTGGGAAGTCAGGAACCCACAGATCATTGCCAAAGGAAGGGGTTGCAGCTCAACCCCTTGAATTTTAAGTTCTGCCTTTGTTTTGGTTTGCTCAAGGAAAGACACAAATATGTAAATACTTTGCATTTGGTTTTTTATAATTATTGTTTCTCTTAAAAAGAAACCAAAACCACAAAAAAACCCCAACAACCATGCAAAAAAATTCAAAGCCAAAGGAGTGGAAGTTTGAAGGGAGAGTCTTTCACCAGGGGAAGACTCCTCCACTCCAAATCATAAAAGTTATTACAAATAATTAGTAGGAGGTCACTATTGAAGTTAATTTTAGGCAAACAGGAGCCACAGGCAAATCCAGGTAAAAAATGACACTGTTAGATTGTATATCAAGCCAACCAAAGATGTTGACTCCTTTAATGGAATGGTAAACGTCAGGGTGCCAGAGTGTAAGTTTTTACTTTGTCGTCTTTTTTTTTTTTTTTTTTTAAATACTGTAACACCTTGAATGTTTTTGTCACATGGAAGATCATGGGACCACGTAACTTTGTGTCTCAGCATTTTGCATGTTGTCACCCCAAAAATGATTGAAAGAACATTTTAATTCCATTTATCAAGACCACCTACAGACGGAGGGATTTAGTTGAAGAATTTGTCTTATATCCACACCATCCTGGTGATTTCTCTTATCCTTATTCATAAAGAAGTACATACATTTTATTCTCAGAAAACTCACCTTTTATGCCTTATCTCATTTTTTCTTACTAGCTTCTCACCAAGTGCTTTTTTGAGAGCAAAGAAAATGCCCATTAGCACATGTCTGTAAAAGCTTTCTTCAGCCATGAGTGTTATGGTTACAGTTAACGATTGAATTCATTGAGGTGCAATGCAGCAAACCTAACTTGAGGAAAATTAATATTTCTTTAATGTTTCATTTTTACTGTAGGAAAAGAGCATTAGAGAACCATTTCTGTTCTGCAAGCAGGGTATTTTCTTACTCAAATAGGATTAAAGACCAATGTATATTTACTGGCACTTGGCCAGATAGCTAATTTTTTGCAGAGGTGGCTATAACACAGATGTGTCTTAGATATGTCGGCCACGCTTGGCATTTTGCAGACAGAGTCCTTGTCTTTCATATTAACTATTTTTCTTTGTCTGAAAAATAAGTAAATCATCTAAATGAAGACAGTATATATTTAGAGAAGTAAGCATGGGCTACAAGATCAAGGGAGTTGTTTATTGTGTTCTGTAGTCAGTCAGATGCTCAAGGTAAAAGTTAAAACGGACAAAATATATTTCACGTTTTTCAAATATCTCTTTGAACTGCA
This sequence comes from Falco biarmicus, assembly GCF_023638135.1. Classification (NCBI taxonomy): domain Eukaryota; kingdom Metazoa; phylum Chordata; class Aves; order Falconiformes; family Falconidae; genus Falco; species Falco biarmicus. The sequence goes on along the minus strand of NC_079294.1, from coordinate 62,833,023 downwards.
CTTTATGATAGAAACCCTAAATCTTCCCTGCTAGGGAAGCAGTTTTCATTCTGCATTTTAAACTGGAGCAGTATTCTCATCTCAGAAATATGAATTCCTCTTTTTTACTCTAATTCCTTCCTATATAATTTGCTGTTCTGCACTATTGTTGCTAGATTCACTTCCAAATTTAATGTTTCCAAACTGTCCCATCCTTCCACGGTACAGCTGGCGGGTAGTCATCTCTCCTCCTGCTGTGCAGCCCTAAAGTCTAGCAGTATTTTCCTGTGTCTCAGAAAAGCAAAGCAGACTGTTTCCTCTACTGAAGAAGTATTATCCACATAATGACTACTTAATTTGTCTGGATTTAAGCAATTCAGTAAGCTCTCATCATGACTCACACAAATATCAGTTTATCTTGAATAACGTCAAACATCGTCAAAAACTTCACAGGGCATACATTTCAGTTCTCTCTCCTTTTAACCTACATTTCCTATTTAAATATCAGTCAAATCCAGTACTTTAAATTACAGTATAAGTTTACCATTTAAGTATTCACAGAAATTCACCATTAATATTTGACATTCCTTTACCATGAAGTGAATGCTTTTGGAGGGATGTATTTTTAGTGTGTTTTCAATATTTTGTGTTTAAAAGGTATATTTTACTTCGGTGGTGTGCTGTGGATGTTGAAATTTTTTTCTCTTTTTTTTCGTTGATGGATGGGAGAGGGGAAATAGTGTAACAGCATTTATTTAAACCACCTTGGGAACATTATTGTGTTCCTGTTTAACCAAAATAAACATAAAAAACAGCCAAACTTGAAACAGGGCTTCCCTCTAAATAGTGAAATATTTGATTAGAATACTTTTTTAACATCTTAGTTTATTTTTATTGAGTTTAACAAAAAGCTTTTAGCTTATAATGTGTGCCCATCAAAAAAGCACAGAAGAGCAAAAGTGTCGGAGCATTTAACACTGCTGGCTCTGAGTGGAGTCCGGGTGGCACGGTCCGAGGTGAGGACTGCCGTGGGGCAGCACCGCTCCCCTTCATCCCACCCTGCGTGGGTTTTGATGCCCATCTCTCCCTTCTGAGAATGGCATTTTGTAGCCTGTTGTCTTATGCCAAATGAGAACTGACAGCCTGAAGCTCCTTGAGTGCTCAGCTTCTGCTGAGACCCACCAAGCCTGCTATTTGGAGACAATTAACCGCTGTGGCTTTGCTGAATAGTCTATTATATATGGTCTGACAGATCATTCTGCCTGTTATTATTTTAAATGATACAGCACAGGGCTCTGCAGGAGAATAAATTGAAACTTCCCACGTCAGTCCCTTGAGGCAAACACCATTTCAGACTGAAGGTGATGTCACAGAGATGCTTGTGTTTTTTATGCTAGCCACGAGGAACACAGAATATGCACAGGCTCTTTTCAGGCTGTATGGTCAGCACGTGGCCTTTGGCCAAAGAGAACCAGTTTGGCTTCTATTTAACTGCTTTTGGAGCAAACTAAACCAAAAAATTGCAGTATGACTTGATACCTGTAATACAGGGCAGCTGATCCTGTGGAACAATATTTTTCAATTACAGTTGGATTTGAAAAATGCTGTAAACTCTGACATTAACTTTCTGCTTAATGGAAAGTAGTGGGGGACAGGGATTTAAGCTTCTCCTCCCCCCCCCTCTGCCCCGGGTCTGTTTTCTAGTACTGAATAATTGTCCCTTTTGTGCTGCATGATGCAGTGGAACAGTGTGATGCTCTTGAGCTCTCATGGCTGAGAGCTGCAAACCCATCCCAGGTCCTACAGGACAGGCCAGAGTTTGTCATCAGGAGTCATGATGACCCAGTTCCACATTATCTGCTCTGTGTAAACCTTTGGTGGTTTTATGGCACCTTGACCGAAAACAAGTTTAGCCAGAAGTGGTGAGAGGAGCAGGATTTGCTGTGCAGGGTGAAATGTGGAACTGGTGAGAGGAAGGCAGGCAGAGGACCCAAGCTGGGAGCCCAGGGTTATGGCAGCCAGGGACTTGTGGAGTGGAAGAGATTGTTCTGCAGAACATTTCAACCGCTTTTGAAACCAGAGCAAAAAGTCTTGCTTCTGTGATGGTTAATTTGCCTTGCACTATCAGCTAGGAAATCCCTCAGCTCATGTGAAATATAAAATATTCACATTTATTTAAAATGTTACATGTATTCACATCATTGGAAGTGTTCAAGGTCAGGATAGATTGGGCTTTGAGCAACCTGATCTAGTTAAATGATGTCCCTGCCAGTGGCAGCAGGGGTGGACTAGATATTTAAAGGTCCATTCCAAACCAAATCAGTCTATGATTCTACTTGAATATATTTTTAATTTTTCTTATCCACAGCAACCTGAAGAGGAGCAGTCTGCGTGTGATGTCACCAGCTCCAGTTCCTCTGCTGATGACACCATGTCCCTGGAGAGGAACTCATCCCTGGGCAGCGACACATCCCTTCCGTTCCCACCGGCGGTGAACTTCATCCAGCCCAAGGACAGGCACAGCCTGGACGGTAGCTGCACCAACATGGTGGCCACAGAGGGAGGAGAGAAGGAAGAGGAGCTGGACAGTATCACAGATGTGCCCACCCATTCCTCTGTCTTACGAAACTCCATGCGGCCACTGTCACCTTTCCGTCGACACAGTTGGGGGCCAGGGAAGAATGCCACCAACGAAGCAGAAATAAATCAGAGGAGGTGAGTGAAGAGCTGTTTTGATTTACTTTGCACCCATGCATGCATATTTATCTATGCTTTAGACTCGGCATGATAAAACAGAAAACTGAGGATATCACTTCTGATTATTTCTTTTTTACTGAAAGTGGTGAAGACAATCTCCTAATGTATGTTTGTTTGTTTCTTTTTAAATTAACTTTCTGGATTGAAGTACTTAATGCCTACAGTACATTTGAGCTTTCCAGAGCAAATGGAATTACCTTGGGACAGGTCTTCCATTTGAACTGTCACCATCCCTTTGTGTACAAAGGGCTTTGTTAAAGAAATTATTGGAGCGTTAAATCTCATTGACCACAAAATAAACATGACCATTATTGCTCTGTATGTATTCAGAGGGAGCACAGGGCACCAGGATTTTAAAAAAAGTGTGGAGGCTTCTCAGTGGTGAGATAGGTAGTCCCTGTTTCACAGAATTGGTTTCACCTCAGTCTCTCATGGACAGTAAGTCCCATCTAATGCATCACTGGTGTCCCTGGTGATACCCAGGAATACTCAAAAGGGAAGTTTTCCCATTTTTTTTCTTTTAGAAGATAGAAGAGGGAGAGGTGTAATAGTCACATGAGTGTGTAGATGCTGGTGTCAAGTGACTGTGGGAAGAAAAGGTGCTCAGCCCCCCATCTCAATGGGGGAAAAGATGAAGCAAAGGAAGGCACACACCAGTAAAGTAATTGGTGTAAGGTCCCCGGCCGCGCTCTGCATTGTTCAGCATCTGGGCTGCCAGATGCTTGGAGTCAAACCCTGCGTTTTCTGAAGTCAGTGGAGGTTTGGCCAGTGTTTTTAATGCACTTCAATGCTTTCAGAGCAGGAATGGCAAGTTATTTTAGCAGGATCAGGGTGCTGTATCTTCCTGTCCCTCCGGCATAGACCTGCAGCTCACAGAGGCTTCAAGCCTAGGGATGCAGCACAGTGCTGCTGTCCAGGCTGCCTGCTGCCATCTTCATGGCCACAGGTTTGCTTTTAAGATAAATGGAGCCATTGCATTTGGTGATGCCATTAAATTAAAACTGGCTGCTCACAAGTCCTTTTAAATTGTTACTGAACCATTTGGATAATCCAGTGAGAGACAGCATCCTTCCATTAGAAATGTGTGCATCCTTTACACATTAGGACCCATTGGGTGTCACCAAAGGAACATGATAGACCCTTCAGATTTTAAAGCCAATGCTGAAAAACATTCAGGACCCTCTAAGTAACATAGGGTGAAAGATTTTAATTTTTTTTGTTGCTGTTGCTGTTTACCACTGCCACCTTTTTTTGGCTTCATTCCTGGTCCCCAGGTAATACTTATATAAATTAAGTTATACATATCTTTTTAAAGCTACAAAAGAGTCAGCATGAGGTACGCATGCAGGTTTATGACAGAATGAGTCCATAAGCTCATAAACTCTTTTGAAAAGATTTATTTTTAAGTGTAGGACCTGTTATGTATGGGTTTCTGAGGGTAATAAACTGCATAGCTGGCAATTACTGCTAACACTTAACAGATGGGGTTAAATTCTCCTGCATCAGGCTTTGGAGGCTGTTTCTGATATGGGAAAATACATTCATTGTCAATGTAAGAAAATTTGAGTTAAAGGAAGAGTAATTATTCTCATATGTTCTTAGATACAGCTGCTGCTACATAAGGATAGCTGTCACATAGGTTAATTAAAAAAGAAAAGCTGGATAGGTCTCTGGTGCTGATTTGGTTCCTGTTTGTCTTTATGTTTCTGTTACAAAGGAATTTGGATTATTTGGGTTTTGGGGGTTTTGGGCGTGTTTTTTTTTTTTTTCTTTGTTCTTTTCATACTTGGCTGTTGTGATGTTAGTGATGTTGGGATTCTGGTTGCTTAGTGAACAGCAACAAATACTGAGGAAATGGAGCCCAAACAAGCGACTTTCAGATAAATTCAGGGTGTTTGCTTATTCATTTATTTCACATGCAGTAGATAATTTTCCACTTAAAGGGGAAAAGCCCTAGTAACTTGACTTTTGCAAACCTTTGAAATGAAGTACCGTGGAGCACAAGCCTTAGCTAAGGTTTGTCCTGCTGACAAGCAGGACCTGTGCCGCTCCCACCACCTGTTACCCCTTGTCCGTGCTCCCTCTCTTCCTCTGGGCACCCATGGCACTCCTTTGCTCCATAGGTGAGCAGGTTGCACTCACGAAATAAGCAGAAAACAAACCAAATAAAGTGTAATTGCCACCAAACCCAACCCAAGGCTTAGAACAGGGCTGTGCAGCCGGGAAGAAATGGAGTGGCAGGCTGCATAGTCAGCCGAGCTAGAAGAGGTGTCTCCTGGCCCAGCAAAGACTTGCCGTCTGCTCCAGCCCTCCACGCCAAAAATAGTCTTTCCCCTTTTGGCAGAAGTAGCCAAATCAAGCTTAAATAGAGCTGCTGATACAGGACCCAAAGAGCCTATGGGGAAAAAAAAAAATCAGTCTTTTGTAGGACCTGGTCTTTTCCAGTGTTACATGTTTTCTGTTTCCAAGAGGGATAAGCATAAAGGAGTTTTCACAGAAAAGATAAGAAAAAATGTAATCATCTTAAACAAAATGTGAAAACATGCTCAGTTCCCCTCCGCTTCCCCTTTTTCCTCAAATGCATTTCATGGATAATCCTCATGTCTACATTTTGCTATTGAAAATACAAAGAAAACTAATAAGGCTGCCACAAAAGGATGTTCATCCTTCACTTAATTCCTGACATTCATAGCGGATTTAAAATGCCTGTCTTTCAACAATGATGCAGTGTTTTTAACATTTAGTTCCAAGGAAAGAAATGCTTGATGGATTAAGCACTGCAAATCTGGAGCTGGTGTTAATCATGGTTGCTAACAGCTTGTGTCAAATAGCTTGTCCTTATCTAAACTTCAAACTGATCTGGCTTTGGCATCAGCTACGTTGCAACATGGTCAATACCTGTGAAACCCTCTTTAGGTAGAAAAAAACCCCAACCCTAAAACACCAACCAAAAAGCAGATTTATTTGTAAACGAGAGCAGAGGAGAAGAAAGACACATTGCTTCATTTCGTATTTAATGGTGCGCTTTCCCTCTACGTCCATTCCCTCTGTTGTTTGTGTGTTGGGGATATTATTCCTTCAGCTGCCATTTGTTCATTTTTTTCCATTCAAGTTGCTGACCACTCTCCATGATTCATTTTCAGTTCAATGCGAGTTCTGGGGGATGGTATAAAGAAGCCTCCCATTCATAGGAGAAGGTACAAAGCCAACTAACCTGACTAACTGTTTTGCATTTGAATGTCTACTAACTCCATACTGTCATGTTAGTAAAACTGTAGTATCTCTCAAAGCATTGGCGTTAGAGCTGTGCATCCCGCTTGGCTGCTTTCCCTCTCCGGTCTGACCCAGGGTAGTTTTTCTGACCCACAGAGCACATGCTTGAGCCATTTTCTCCAGGATGATATGATAATAACTTAGAGAAATCTCAGATATTGTTTTGTTGGCCTTTGCCTTGCATAAGATTTGGAGTTGTGTTAAAATAATAGTTTACCTGCAAGCTTGTGTGTAATTTGAATTTAAGGCACCTCAGAGACTCCTGCCAAGGCTTGCAGGAGGGGCACCTGGGGAGGGGATGCATCAGACACGATCTCAGGGTTGGAGTATACTCTGCAGATCTGCAGCTGGTTGAATGAAATGGCTTTAATTTTGCTCTTTTGCTGGTTTTTTTTATAAACCATCTTCCTAAAAAATAGAAAATAGGGTATATTTATTTTCTTTACTTCCATGTGTGTTTTTCATCTGTATAGCAAACTTTCAGTTCCTCATCTGACATACAGATATGCATTTTCACTCACGTAACCTTTGTGTTGTCTATTAACACATAAAATAGGACACTTAATTTTTGACACTGCAGACGTGTGGACCCTCCACACTTACACAGTTTTAGGCTAAAAAATGGCAAGTTTAACCTCTCCCCTTCCAGTGGATTAAGCTCTTCTCATCTCCCATGGCCTGCCACCTCTCCTCCTGTGGCCCCTTAACTTAGTATTTTGCTCCTCTTGAAATGGATGGGGTTATATGTGTGTGTAAACAAACTACTGTATTTCCACATATGGAAAAAATGTTACCATAGTGTTATTATCCAAAAAACCCCACTGTGCCTTACCGTGCATCAGCATAAATGATGCCTTATGAGTAGTGCTGTACAGTTCAGGTGAGGGCTCTGAGAAAAAAAAAAAAAGGCACAGGACAGAATGTGGTTTTCTACTTGTACAGAGCCACTTTATTTACATCACTCTGTGCTCTGGAGGAAGAATTGCAGTACTCTTTTTCTCAGTTCATACAAATGAACCTCTTTTTACCAGTTCTCTGTCAAGGCTCCTCCGGAGGAGCTGTGTTAGTATTTAGAGTCATAATACACTGAAACGCTGAGCTTACCCATAGAATAAGAAAATGTCTCAAATACGCAACCTAAAATACCTAGTCATATCTCAAATGTGCGGTAATTCTTTCATAAGCTTAGTTATTAGTCTCTATTATTTTTTCTGGTCTCCCAACAATTTTGGTACCATCCTCTCTAATCCCAGTTGCAGAGCAACAGCCTGAAACTAATTCCAACAGTTTATGCTTTCCCACAAGGCTGATGTATATAATAGTTCACCCCCCCTCCACAAGTCATCTTCTGTAAATGGGTTTTGCATGCTCTGCATTGATCTTGTTCGGGTTTTATGGTGTTGCCAACAGATTGTGGGTGGCTGCCCAGCAGGACTGTAATTCTGTAAGACTGCTTTCCACAGCCCTTGCCAAAAGGCCTTTTTCCTTTTCTGAAGAGATCTTCCACCACTTCCAGGCTTCCTCTTTACATACACATATGGGTTCTCTCCTTCCCTCCCTCTACTCTTCTGCTTCCCTTCCCTGCAGTTTTAGCGTTTGGGTTTGTAACTGTAACATGGCAATGGTCAGGAATAGAGGCATCTTTTGAAGTGCACTATCTAGTGTAAATGTTGCATCATTTCTCTCCTTGCAATCCTCTCTCCTTCAATTGAAAAGCGACCACACAAGGATTATGGACTTCTGCGAACAAGTCAGCATAAGCTCCGAGAGTTTACCAAGCCCAGTAGTCTTGGGGTGGCCAGCATATGGCTGGGGGAAGCAAGGAAAGGGGAAGCACGTGTGATACCTTCCTTAGGAAACTTTCTCAGTTTCCATCTAGTTTCCACTGGGCTGGTTTTACTGACCTGCTGGGAGGCTGAACCCAAGCCTGAGAGTGCAGACTTGCATGTATGAATGAGGTGGGTTTACTGTAGCCAGGGCTTGGTTCTTAGGATAACAAGAAAGTATTTAGCCCCCCCCTCCCTCACTAATACTTACGTCTGCCACCATAGTTTAGTTGGATGATGGGAATAATGAAGTTCTTGGAAATAATAGCATGTTATGGGAAGGTGTGTCTTCAGGAAGAACACTTACGGTGGTGTGCTGAGAGCTATTGCTGTAGCACACTTGGAGCTTTGGGGTGCAAAGTACAGGTACTCCAGGTGTATCCTCACCCAGTTAGCACCCTTAATAAAACAGGCAGCAATTACCCGAACTCCACCGTAGAACACCAACCATCAAACCCTTCCTGAATGTTTCCAGTGTTGTACTGTGTGGAAACTGTACGAGGACTTGGCAAGAGATGATGCAGTCAGTGGCTTTCAACCTTCCTCTGTGCCCCCTGAGGCTTCTGGCACTCACAGATCCTGGCCCAGCGATGCTTAGACTTGCTTCGTCCTTTCCATAGGCTCCTGGCCTGGAGCAAAGCGTGCTCTGGCCACGTCCTCTCTGCGTGGGGATCGCAGGCCAGGGTCTGGGACCAGGACTTGTGCAGTGCTGCTCTGGCAGATCTGTACCGATGCAAAATTCCCTTCAGACGTATGTATCCTGGGCAGCTTTGCCAGGATTTAGGGATCCTTTATGTATCATAGCTGACAAGAAGATTGATTTCTCTCTGTCTGCAAGACCTGCACTTGGGCTGTGAGCTGACAGAGTAAAAGCAGTATTTAAAATATCAACCAAAATATTTGCATTCTGTATTTGAATTTCTTATGTCTTTCATGATGCAGCTTGGGACTCTTTGGGGTATGAGAGCTGGAAGGTTTTCTAGTCAAAGTACTATTTAAAGGAGTCTTGATTTAATCCCAAGTTGATAGTAAAATGAGCCCATTTTTTTCTTTTTAGCCTTTTTCACAGATTTGCGGTGCCGCATTTAAGAATGTAGCACTCTCCTTATTTTTCCCAAATGTAGCCTGAGGTTATTAATAATTGTATGGAGGGGACTTAATTAAATATCTATAAGGGATTCTTTTCCTGATTTGGGGATGAGAGATACCAGGAAAAGCTACTCATTACTAACAAAACGGCTGTGTGTGATTACTTATGCAAAATCGGCTTTGGTGTGTTTCAGTCTTGTTTTCCCAAAAAACTTCCCTGTCCACAAGGAGCAGTTTCTTCACTATATTGTATACTGGCTGATGGGATCAGTTTGTGGGAAGCATGGGCTGTCCTGCTGCCTGGTTGGTGGTAACCTTGGTCACTTGGGGCACTCTGGTGTGTTCTGACAGCCAGAAATACCCAGTAGCTACTGCATTATTTCTGAGTTTGTTGGGATGGTTTTTTAAGATATGCAAGAGTGAGTCTTTTAATGTTTCCCTTGTTCTGTAACAATCCAATAATTACAGCCCTTTTCCTTTCTTTGCCTCTTTTGATGTTCCTAGTTTGAGCTGGTGTCCCTCTGGCGTACAGTTCATTGCCATGGGTCCTGACTTTACTTGTAGAAGGTATGGTATAAATAAATGTGCAGCAGCAGCAGCAAAGGAGCACTGCAAACACCCTGTCGTCAGCTTTTCGTGCACCGCCTTTTCCGTTACTGCTCTGGCTGAAGCGTGCAGATGTTTTGTTTGCTTCAACTGCTTTTTCAGCAATTCAGCAACTCTTGGGAATGGGTCCTTCTGAACTGGGGTGCAGGTGAAGGTGGTGGCTGCTTTTCATTGACCTTGAGCATTAAAGCTGCACTGGTGGTTTTTTGCTGCTCTATTCCGTGATGATTTTAAGGTGTGGTTTTTCTGCAACAGTGATCATAACGATAATTGTGACAGCCAAAGAATCAAAACGAGTTCATGTGATTCAGCGCCGCTTTGTTCTGGGTGGATCTCATAAAGGGTTTAAGTTCATACAGACTTGCTCCTTGTAAATTGAAAAATCTAGTTTTTTCTTCAAAGAGAATAATCATGTATAGCTTTCTGTGAAAAACCATTCTTACAGCCACAGATTAAAATTTCCCAGGTGCTTAAAGCTTACACCTTCAGTAGAAAGTCCCAAAGCTGAGACTGATGCTTGCAGGCCAGATTTTTACCTGATAGTGCCTGGAAGCCAGTCTCCCAGCTTTTATAGCTCTGTAGGTTTCCGCTGATGTTCTTGCTGGTTCTTGCTATTAAGCTCTTTTTCTGAAGACTAGATATTGAGAAAGAAGTTAATCTCTCCTTCCTGTTACAGATTTAATTACGTTTGGTCTGTATACCCTGACCAACAAATTACAGACCAGTATCAGCCACTGATAACTAGTTTATGGGCTAATAATTGCAGCTTTGAGCTATTTGTGTCACAACAAATGACATGATTTTTTTTTTTCTGTGCTATGTAACATCATTGTTACCACCCTGGGATGCAAGAGAAAAAATGCTTTTCTGACCAAAATAATTGGTAGAAACGGGACTGATTTCTCTCTGCAGAGGTTTTTGAATAAACTTTATAATGCCCACTATTGATATACATTGTTGAGTCAAAATCTTCTTAAAGCAGATTAAATTGTAAATGCCTCAGCCAGTCGTCTTTATCATTAATTGCCATAAAAAAGTCTTAAAAAATTTACTAAATCTTCTTGTTGAAGGTTTATTCCAATTTTTGCTTTGAAGAGGCATATTTATCAGCTACTTAATGCTTCTAAAGGAATGCAGAACATTAATCTCTACTATGCAAGTCTACCTGAATTTAAAGCTCCTTCAGTTGTTTAAATAATCCGTACAGTCTATAGTGTTTTCCCTTTCGTTTATTTATGTGTCAGCTTGTTTACCACTTTAGATATCACGATCGCCTCAGGTTGCAATATATATCCAGAGTGGGCCTCACCTCAAACTAACAGGGCTTTGTGAGCATCAAATCAAACATTAGCCACGGAGTTGTGCTACAGTGCTGAGAGGTGAATCTGTAAAACTTGCACATTAACCCAAGCTGGCATTGCAGTGGGTTTATTGATGTTTGGGCATGAGGATCAGAAGCAGAATATTAGGGCCAAGATATATAAAATGGAAATAGTCACATATGAAAGAGGGAATGTTTTGTGTAGGTGAAAAGAGAGTGTAATATTGTCTTTTCTGTAGAGAACGCTTGTCTATCAGCAGCTGTCTCTGCAGAGCTTGGCCAGACCTTTTATTGCTACCAAAAAAAAGCAAAAGTTTGGTATTTTATTTAGCTTTGAGTGACTGGCTCCATTGGACAAGACCTAGTTTCCTCAGCAAATAGTAAATTAAGATTGATTGGCTGATGGAGACAACATCTGTTGAAACTTAAAAAACTAAAAAACCAGAGATAAAAGGAAGAAAAGAAACCAGCTTTGGCAGAAAGAAGGGCATTATCAGTGCCAAAGCTTTGTGCAGTGGCAAGTGCTAAAGAGATTCAGAGGATGTGTCTGCAGAGGTCAATGTTACAGGCAGCCTAGAGCTGAGTTTGTGGCTGCTGGGAGTGCTGTCGGTCCAAGACAGGCAGCACAGTGCTATACAAGGTAGTTTAATTTGGGTGGCTTTATTCCAAGGGAGAGCCTAACCAAAAGCTAGCGAAGAGAAAATATGTGAGAATATCAAAATCTTTAAAAGGAGTGTTTCTAGATGCTCCTGTGCACCACACAAGAAGGGGAGGGAGGAGGAAATAACCAGGAAAGACTATTGACCAGGAGCTGGAATGGGCATTCAGGCAACTACTGTGTCCCGTTAAAGGCACCAAGATGCTGCTATTTGTTCTGAAGGAAATAGAACCCCCTCCACTGCTATCTGCACTTGGTCATTGAGAAGTTACATGCTGACACATAACATCAGCATTTCCCTGCACAGTTCCGTTAGAGGTTGCCTTATGTTTTTACACTTGAAGGTGCTATGTGCTGAAAGACACTGGTCTCTGAGTGTTAGCATCTAATAACCTCCGTGGTTTCTCTTCAGTTACAGCCTAGAAGGCCTTGCTGGAGACTCTGGTGAGAACAAGAAGCCCTCTACAAACTTGGAGGCTTCTTCTCTGAGCTCCAAAGATCTCGGACAGAGTCCGCTTGCCAGCAATCAGTGTGGGTCCCTGGTCTTGCTCACTGAAGAACTCGAGCAAAGAGAAATCAGAGACTACAATCACCAGGTAAAGCTGTCCAACTATTGTTAGATGTCTAGAAAATGCTACATCAGTGTTTTGGAAGTCATTTTGCCAAGTGACAGTCTCACTGTGAAGGCTTCCACCCTATATATTTAATATTATTAAAATCTTCCACCTTTAACATGTAGGAGTTTCCACTGTGTTAAATTTGCTACTTGGTTCTTGGGGCAACATGGTTGATGGGTGAAGCCTTAAAATGAGAACAAGAAACTTCCCAGTTTTCTTCCACTGATTGCATGAGTAATCATGGAAAAGTTGTTAACTTTTTAGCATGGATATAGTGTTAGTATCAATTGCAGGTTTTATAAGGCTTCCACAATTAATGCTTGTGCTGCTTTTTGCAGTCAAGAAATACACACAAGTACCAAATGGTAATTTATCTGCAAAAAGTTTCAGGTTTATTTTCGTATCGTAGGAGGACAATAATATTTTTTTTTTCATAGCTGTAACCAGAATAAAAAGGCTCATTATCATAAGCAACAGTTAAGAAAAATGTTAATTGCATATTAAGAAAATTTAGAGTGATCTCTCTGGAACAGAATTCCACGATAGCTATTTAGGACAGATTGGCCACAACACTATAAGAGTCTTTGCTTATTTTTATTAAAGAAGCAATTCTACTTCTAAATACTCTAAAACCCCTGGATTTCTGAGTTGGAACTTTTAGCCATAGTATTTTCTGGGTTCATGCCAGAATCGTTAGACAGCCAGTCTGTTTACCTCGTAGAGTCACTGCCATACATCAAGGCAGTAAACGGGTCTTACAAGATCTGGCCTGTGGAGCTATTATGTCAAGACTCTCACGTTTCTCTTGCTTTAAGGAATAGCATTTTTGGGGAACACACTGCTAAGCATCAGCTTTTTGACCATGTTGAACCACAATCTAGTTTTGCTGAGGAGTTGGAATCCCAGCAGTAATGTCAGTGGCCATCAGACAGTTGGTAACATCCATCTTGTAGTATCTTGCAAGAAGATTAAGCAGCCAGTGTCTCTGTTACACAATTAGTTGTCATGCGCTTACAAGGCAAAACAAAATGTTACATTTCACCTGTGTGGCACTGATCACAGTTTTTGTGAGTGGTCCTTGCATTTCTTACCTGCTAGCTTTTACTGGGATCATTTACATTTTCCCCTGTTTGAAAGTGAGAATTTCAGTGAACGTGAACACTGAACTGTGATCTGAAGTTAGGATGGTGCTGTTGTTCTTGATATATTTGCTTAGTGTGGGTTTTTTTCTGTTCTGCAGATGCATCAAACATCACAGCCGCAAGGATTTAATTTCTGTTCTTCCACTGTTTCATCTTCACTGACCAAATCTGTGTCGCTAATGTCAATTAGTAAACCAGTGCTGGACAGTGAGTAACACATTTTCCCTTACCCATTCTACCAACTGTACTAAGTATATCTTAATATGTTCCCAAGGCAGAATTTGACAGTACCTGCTCTTGCTTTCCTATATTATGTGAAATTTATGTTTCACTGCTGCATGGAATTGTGGGGGGAAAGGCATAACTCATTCAGTTTAGATCCGTGGTTTTTCTTCCCATCTGTTTGGGTTTTTTCTTTGTTTTTTTTGTTGTTGTTGTTGTTGTTCTCAATTAGAGTGCTGGTACAAAAACTATTGAGTTATTGAGTTAATTATTTTTTTAACAAGTTTGAATTTTGCATCCTGTCAGGATTTCTTCCTTTGATGTCTGGTAAATTCCACTTGAGATCTTATTTTTTGAAATTTGATATATGGAAACTTGAGAACGCACGTCTTGGTCTCCTTGGCAGAGTTTGTTGCTATTTGAGTGAAATGTTTTGGAGCAGTTGGATATAATTTATTGAATCTCATTCCTGAAGAAAATAATAAAACATGATTAGGTGAAATTTTTCAGTTTAGCTTAATTGAAGCGATAACAAGCACTTAATTTTGCGACTTCACTGCATTGATTCTTTCAGCTGAAAAAATCATTCAGAAGGCTACAGCTGGATGTGCTTAGGAAGGGCCATGTTACATATGTTTTCGTTTTATTAATTACCAGCCAGAAACAGTATTGATGTTTTAGATCATGTCTTGTCACTCAGTGATGGTCTCTGATCTTTTCCTCTTTATTAACATGATTCTTCCTTGCAATGCTGAACGAGGGAAAGGTGCTTTTAAGAAAGGTGGTTTATTCATTTAGGAGGCTTGCTAGAGGAAGCTCACAGATTATGCTTTGTAAGAGACGTTTTTAAATTCTTCACCGTCGTTCTTCCGTGATTAATAAGCATGTGGCCCGACGGATGTGTCCCTCAGCAACAGTAACCAAAACACGGGCAGATCTGCCCTGTGAGAATGCTGGCTCCTGCTCCCCGCAATGGCTCACCCTCTTTCCTCCTTGGCCTGAAGGCCTTCTCTTCTTACTTCTTTTTTTCTTTTTTTTTTTTAAGTGACTGATTTATTGGCATTGTGTCCAGTTGCTAACCAAACACCAGAAATAACTCAGCTAGCTCCCCGAAAACGCACTGTTGGTGGTGGAGAGAGCCTGGCCAGCTGAGGCTCGCCTCCCTCTCCCTTGGGGTTTTCCTTCAGGCCCACAGAGGGGGGCGGCAGCAGCGGAGGCTTTGTGCCGCCATCTTGGAACTGGGCAGCTCGCCGCCTTTCCGCTCTTCCCTGTCTTACAACCCCCATTAAAAATGCCGCTGAGGCCTGAGCTTGGTGGCAGACAGGTTTGGTTATCCCATCTTCTTCTAGAGCTGGCCTAGCCACAATGGTCTCATTGAGAGAGACGGAGAAGAGAAGATGGAGTAAGCTTTCCAGAGGGGCCGTGGAAGAAATAGCAGGGTTAGTCTTCTGCTTTGAGGCAAATGTCTGTGAGTTTTGGACACTGAAATTAAAAATCACTAATGCTTCTGTGAGCTTTCTTTTCTCAGTCGTTAATTTGTGACACCTCAGAAAGGCTTCATTTTTATAGGAGGGTGGTTTCTGAAAATCGATGCATTTGAGGTGGTTGATGTGAGCATCCAAAAAGATTACTCACCTTGAAAATTTAGCTCACAGATTCTTCTCCCAACTCTGACACTTTGCTGACTTTGGAAACTTCAGTAAATTGCTTCATTCTTCCTCAGTCACTTTGGAAGAGGAGTAGTGTTACTTGAGTTGCAACCATAAGTACACGTGAGGTAGTTTAGTGCCTTTTACAAGGAGATTTGGTGTACAAATTCCCTTGTATCACCTAGGATGACATCCATGTTATTGCAGCAGAATGCTTCAGGGTTATGCAGGAATAAACTCTTGATTTCATGGAGGTGAATTCTGGGAAAACTTCTAACTGTTCATTCCACTTGCATAATTTTGTGGTAGGTGTTTAAAAAAAAAAAAATCTCTGATCCCTGCAAGTGTTTCTCAATGGGAAGAAAGCAACGTGTTCTGCACAGCTTCAAAAAACAAATCCACATGAATAAACATATGGAGGTTTTCTCTTATTTTTCCTGTTTATTGTCATACTTACTGAGGCAGGAGCAATTTCCAAGACTGAGTTTCTAGCCCGCACTCCATCTGATGTCTCAGATGTTCCAAGAGCTGCTGTGGCCATTCACAACTGTGTTAATCCTGCAGCATTTTATAGAGGGAGGTCACAAGAGCTGTTGGCTGGAGTGCTCGGAAGACTGCTTTCGGCTTTGGAATAGCAAATTTCCAGTGTGGAGCATTGTTTAAAAGCCAGGAACTGCTATAAATAAAACCACTGAAATGGAAGTTGAATTCAACTGCGCTGGAGGAGGTGGTTCTATTTACAGTAAAGTATTATTGTTCATCTTGACTTTTAGTCTAAATAGACAGTAGACTACAGAAGAAAGAAAGCAGTGTTGCCTAGTCATGTTCTTCAGGTCTGAGACACTAGAACAACTCCTTTGAAAGGCAGTCTAAACAAAATTAATGCATGAATCTTGCTAATATTTCTTCAATTTAAATGCCTTTCATTGGATCCCTCTAGGGTTGTTCAGCTTACATTGGAAAAGTATACACATAATTTTAGTCAAATAGCCTCTAGGCGATTGGCATTTATGACTAATGGCTGAAGGAAAATTTCAGGGGAGTTTGCATTGCATTGGGTATTCCTCGGATAGTATTTTTATATGCTGAATTCAGTTTTGGGGTATGATACCAGCAACAGAAAAAATTCTCTTTGTAGCTGTAAGGACATGTTTTATTCAAAGTGTGTAGTAATTCCTGCTTCTTTCACTTGGAATTTTAATACTGATATAGTCTTTAGCCTCTTTTCCTTGTTGTGCAAGCAAATTGATTTATCCGTGCCATGGAATGATTTAAAAGTTCCTGAACATATACACTGAAGGTGTTTAATGTAGATGCTTAGTGTAGGACCCTCAGGTCAGACCTATCCCAGGGGCAGTTTCCCCACTGTCTGTCATCTTTCCCGAGGACACACTGATGTACTGTGTGAGCAGTGGGTATCCAGCAAATTGATGTTGGTCAGCTCAGAGATTTCCACCTGTGCTTGTACAACAAGGTTTGGGAAATACAGCCCTTGGGCATCTCCATAAAAAGCTGTGTAGCAATTTCAGTTAAGAGTGGCTAGATGGCCTCTACATCTCTTTTGAGAGAAGATTGTACTTAGAGAGAATTGTTGCAAAGTTGCTGCTCTGCAGGAGCTGCTGTTAAAAATAAATTATGGGAGATTTGATGTCACAGACTGATTGCTGAGTTTGGCACTGTTTGGTAGACATCTTCCAGACAAGAACAGAAGAGGGTGCAGAGGGACTTCTCGTGTTTAAGGCAGTTTCTTTAAAACATGGGCTGTGATTTTTAGAAGAAGGCAGAAAAGATGCTTGTTTTTTCTGTTCTATTTTGGAAGAAAGGAAAGGAAATGTAGTTTCTCCTTTTTAAAGCTGGAAACTTTGACGGGCATAACATTATCAAAATGTTTGGGATTTTTTGGAGATAGAAGTGGCAAGAACCTCCCCAGACAGATGAAGTCAATGCTTCAGATGAAGTATCCTTGCTAATATCCAGCAGCTTTGTTAATATAAATATTTTGGTTTTAACCGCAAAAAAACACCTTTAAACAAGTATCTTCACTTCTAGTTTGATTCCCTGGCAGTTATTTCAGTGAAGCAGATGCCCTTTGTCCAGAGATCCACTATTTTGTTGGTATTCTGTTTGGGAAAATAAGTGTTCACGTGTACATCTTCATTAAGAGGTCCTATACAAGATGCCAGCAAAAATAAGGAAAACTTTAAACCTCAAGTCATGCATGCAGTGAGACCTGCATCCTCTGAAACCTTCATCCTCTGCACGTTCTCAATTCTTTGTTTCTTATGCCTTTTCTGAAGCCAGCTGCTTTGCAGACGTTTCCTTTGCTTTGGTTTTAGTTTGCTTTGGCTGCTTTCCTCTCCTTTTTATTATTAAATGCATTTTCAAGCATGCTCTAATGTCTGCTGTTAACCCACTTCTCAGCCCAGGGCCGGACTCGACCATCGAGACGAATCTCCTTCTCCTTCAGCATCTCTCCACTCATTCCTAAGTCTAAAACTCTCTTTTCTATTGGCTCTTCTTCCAGTGATGATGAGGAGAAGTTGGATAGTAAGTAATCGTTTTCTGTGCGTTGCAGCCATTATGGGTGGAATCAAAGGGAAATCTGGTTTTCTCCTTCAGACGTTGAAGTTTTACCTTGCAAACACTGAACTAACCTTTCCGTTGCATGATGTCTAACAGCATTAACTTAGTCGTGAATGCTAACTATTAGAGGAATGAAAGGATTGTAATCCAAAGAGTCTTGTACATCAGCACCATCGTATTTCATCAGGTTAGTTTTGGTCTGTATCCATGTGGCAAATACCATCATATGCCACTGACCAGCAATATAGTTGTTAGCTTTTCATTAAAACCAAAATACTTGTCTGGAGATTGTTGCAGTACATGGAGTTAACAGAAGGGGTAGATTCTTATCCATCATAGGTGAGAGCGAGTACATTCCTCGGTGGAAGCAGGAGAAGAGGAGAGAATCCCTGATATTCTGAAAATCTTGGTTGCAACTTCACAGTTCCCCTACTGAGCAAAAAGCATGCATTGCAGCCAAACACCTAGAATCATTAAGGTGTTCATATCTAGGTCCTGATACTATAATCAGAACAGTTTTGTTGGGGAATAGGCAAGTGTTATATGGTAGCTTTTTATTCCTCCTATGAACTCCATTGCTAAAAGAAACCCAACTAAGGCAGAAGATTGAATTAATTTAGACTCCTCTTGTTTTTTTAAATAGGTTTATCAAAGATAATTGAAAATGTTTCCTATTTCTTAAGCATGTTTTATTAGTCTGTTGAAATAAACCAGAACATGTAATTCTTTATCTAAAGAGAAAATTCATAGCAGCTGCTTTAGTTGGTTCAAATCAAAGGTTTGCAAGGAAACTAGCCCACATCCCTCATGTCTGTACTGGGATGGGGGAAATTGCTTTTCAATTCAGCACATTGTGGCTGCTTCCTGAATTTCAAATAATCTCCACACCATCCATGTTGTAGGTATCTAAATTCTCTTCCTTTCCATTCCCAGTCTTCACTGTGGGTTTGTCCCTTCCTACAGGAAAGTCCTGTGCTCTTCCCAGGTGCGGTCCTACCCACTTCCATATTTAAGCTCCTTCCTCCTTCCCCTTTGCTCTGTCCTTCTCTTCTGCCTTTAACAAAACTCATAATTCATGGTCCTCACAAAGTGAACTGCAAACACAGCTGTGCGTTGATGTCACACTCACACGGTAAAAAGTACGCTTAGCTAAACTGTTGGTGGATTTGGGGTTTTGATTTTTTTTTGGGGGGGGGGGGGGGGGGGAGGGGGCACACAGTGGAGTTTTGACTTATTTTTGTTTGTTTTAAGCATCTAACCAGTTAAGTAATTTCTAGTAGTCAGGTTAGGGTATAGCAGTTTTGGTGGTGGGTATTTCTATTAGCCAGTACTTATCTTCTCTCCCTCAATAGTGCTGTTGTTGACAATGAGCATTTAAAATAATGTCAGATACTGTCTCAAACAAAAATGTTGCTTTCTTTACCTGTGTGTTATTCCCTCATATTTGAGGGTACTGTGGTGACTTTATATAAAGGTTGGTTTAACCACAGCTATTCATAAGACTGCTTTGGCAGTGGGCATTTTTCATGTAGTAATCCCAGAACAGTTTGTTTATTTTTTCACGTCTTCAGGGTTCATTTCTCATGAGAGGATGGATGTGTTAGCATTGAGATTGTGTTCGCATTTCATTTATTCCTCCTCAGCCTCTCCATGCCTGTTTTTCTCTAGCGTATAGAGAACTATTTGCAGTTTGCTTGATATCATGATATATTTAAGACGTGGATTTCATGTGGCTGGACAAGCCAGTCTGCACAATTTAGAAAATTATTATGAGGCCTTCGGTTTTCTTGACCCACAAATTTTTAATTACTGCCAGCATTAAGCAGTTGCAAGCTAGTTTCTTTTGTTTGCAACATCCTAGTCCAGTCACTGCTTTCTGCATAACAGACCTTGATGAATTATTTCAAGTCCAGCTACCATATGAAATAATTTTGGTGAGTGATGCTTTTTAAAGCTTTAGGTGTTCAGATAAGTACACCAAAATTTGGCTGCTAACCCATATTCTTTGGACACAGATAGCAGTCCTGGCCTTTGAACAAAACTAACTTTTTTTTGTGGGTTGTCAAGTCAGTTTTAACATTTCAGTTTTGAACCTGGTCATGATAGGAAACACAACAATTATGGAAATAAACCTTCCTTCCCCTCTTCTACCTCAGAAAAAAGACCCTGAAGGTGAGAAAATGTGTGCTTTTCTGTGTTTATCTTCATGGGCTTTATAGCTTATAGCAGAGTGTTGATTATATGATGTGATATTGTAACCTAAAATATGAAATCATAAACATACTTTAACCTTGATTTTTGTCTGGATCCATTTTGCCTGCCAGTGTCAAGAATCCCCCATTTTTAAGATAAAACACTATTGCAGTAAAAGATAAATAGTACATAACTGAAGTTCCCATGCAATGCACTTTCTCGAGCTACTGAAAAAGTCACAAATATCAAATTATTCCAGCTCTTGATGCAGTGTTTGTTCATATTTTTTACCTTAACTGCAAAGAAACAAAAAAGTTTGTGAAATACTTAGAATCGAGTCAGACTGATGAATCTATTAAAAAAAGGAAAGACTAAGGAAGCTTAACCCATGTTAAAAGCAAACGAGCTGAAACATGAACCAGAGTCACTGGAACATTAACCAGGGATTTGGGAGTCTGTAAATTACTTGTGTGATCTTACTAGGCACTTAGGTAGTGGATATTATGTGAAAACCGAGGACAGTCCTGAAACTGAATAGTAGATTTCATTTGATATATGTTTCATTATTCTTATGTGTGATGTATTTGGCATAGATCATAAATTAGATAAAAGATTTTGCAAGTGAGATATTAACAGAGATCTCCAAGCAGGGATTAGGTTGTGGGGTATGCCTGTATTTTGGTTTCTTGATATGTAGAAGTGATTCTTCTGTCTCAAGCTGTGTTGATACTTGAACCAACATTCAGAAAATGTGTAATTTAGAATCATAAGGTATAATATTGTATGCACAGTTTTTCGTAATGCACTTACTGCTTTTGGATAGAGGACCATCTTCACCTCTGACGTAAAGTGGCTTTTTTGCATTCACCCTTAGCTTTAATATGTTAAGGTATTGAAGCCAAAGTACTGTTTTTCTTAAAATGTATATGCAGAAGCCTAATAAGATCAGTTGTGCTGCTTCTTGAACTTCAGATAGGACTGCAGACTCTGCTTGTAGTGAGGATTTTTTGGAGTCTTGACAAGCTCAGTTACCCTGGAGAGAGCCCTCTCTCCTCTGGATCATTTCATCCTGATTTTTCAGTATTCTTCGATGGTTCTGGTAAATGGTGTCAGCTACCTAATCTGCTCCAAATGCATTGTGCAAGCAGGTTTCTTGTGCTATAAAGAGAATTTGTGTCATTGGCAGGGCTTCAGCGTCGTGTTAAAAGTCAGACTTTCCTCAAGCACAGTGTTTTGTGACTAAGCCCTAGGCTGGTAATGTTTCATGGAAAATGAAATAAGGCTTCCCTTGTTTCCCTTACCCTTTATGAAGTGCTTCAGGATTTTGATGGGAAAATGAACTATAATTTTATCAAGCAGAAAAGTTTTATACATGAAACCCGGATGTGTTGTACAATAGATTCTTTCTAGTGGTGCATAAATAAAGGCATTGTGGCAGAATAATTCTCATTTATACCTATTGTCATTGAATTGGCAGTTGATTCAGATACCCTGATTTACCGGCAAATTTAAGAGATGCACATCCTTTACTTAATAACTGAAGAACAATAAAAATACTAAGTAGGCTTTCACCTCCATATCTAATTTGAGAGCACCTACAGATACAGGGAAGAGGCTTTATCGTGAGCACATAAAGTCTTTTTTAAACATTCACTTCGGAAAATATTTCCCCTTCCTCTTGAACCATCCAAATATGCAAACTGTGTTTTTGAAAATCAGTGGGCTAAGATTGCAGTCTAACATGTTACCTCCTCACCCCTCCAATCTTTTCCAGGTACGCAGACGTTCAGCAGCCCCCCGGGTTCCTCCGTTCAGAGGTACAGTATTCTCTTCTGGTGAGACTCCTGCAGTGGGCTCTGTTTTGGGCATCCAAAAGCCTTGCTGGCACCATTGCGCTTCAGCTGAAATCACAAGTTGTCAGACTTGTGCAGATCAGGCTAAAGAATATTTTAGATCATAGAATATGAAAGTCTGTTCTAGGTCTTCTCTCTAACAAGGCTTTGTGTTTATTCATAGCTAGTAACACATCAGATTATCTGTTATTGAACAATTATCAGTTTACCCGGTGTTATATTTCACACTAAAAGTAGTTGTTGCTCCCTTCGGTTAATTTTGTCTTACATTTCTGTAACAAAAGCCAAAATGATTGTGGTTTTGTATGTTGCTTTTCATCCCTGCAAGCTGCAGAGGAGATAATCTTTCTGGTGGGTGCTGGCTTTAAAAGCACTTTCCTGGAGGAAGGGCTTTTGAGGCACTGAAGGAGCTGGGTGTCTGGTCTCTGTGTCACTCCGATTAGCTTTGGCTTTGTTTCATGGCTGGAGGCTCTCCACCTCTGCTGGCTGCTGTTTTCTCCTCCTTGGTTTCATTTGTCTTTCTGTTGTTCTGCTTTTGGTTTGCGTTATACTTCCTATTGACAGACCATGACCTTTTTCTTTAATGCAGTAAGTTTTCTCTGTAATTTCTTATTCTTCCATAAAAGCTGAAGAATTCATAGGCTTGTGCATGTAAAGACTGGCACAAAATAGCTGGCATCCCAGAAATGCAAAACTTTATACAAATAACCATTGCTATTTATTACTTAGCATCGATATTCTCATTTCTCAGGAGAGGCTTTGCAGACAGTGTGGTTTCTGTTAAAGACACTGTCTTTACAGAGTTCATTAAATGTCTTTCTCTGAAAGGAGATTTCTCTGTAACAGATGTGTGCATGTCTATCCCTTTCTGTCTGAAATGATTAAATGACAAGACTGACCATGTATCTGAAATATTTGCCATGTAAATGGGCAGGTGCTGAGCTGGTTAGTGGTTATTTGGCCACGGGAGCAGCAGAGGGTGCTCTGGCATGGTTAGAGAATAGACATTGCTTCAAAACAGGTAAAAGGATTCCTTGAAATATACGACAAACTACTGCATTGGCATTTTGTCTTCACTTTGCCTTTTCCAGTATAATGCCATAAAGCAACCCATGACACAATTGGATAATAAATGCATTTGTCCTTTAAAAAAGATTCTATTCCTTTAATAGATGCTCTGGGAGGGAAAGAAATAAAAACAACCTCTTTCTTTTTCGATTTCAGCATATCTGAAGAGAGCAGCAGTGTCCCTACTGGTAAAGGCGTAACAAAAGTCAGTCGCACTTTCAGCTACCTCAGGAATAAAATGTCCAGCAGCAAGAAAAGCAAAGTAAGTGCTTCTTGTGATTTATACAGCCATGAAATACCCATAGTAGCAGAGATGAATTCTGTGTTTCAGTGTGTTTCCATAGGGTGCTATTTATATCTTTGCCTGACTTTTCTTTTTTCTTCCTGTTTTCCTTTTGCGAGGGGAGGATTGTCTATGGGGTAATAGGGAATAGCTACATGGGAAGTCTTAGCGCCCCAAAATTGAAATGTATCTGAGATGAGTTTTCCTGTGCAATGTTTTTGCCTCTCTTTCTCCACAGAATGAAGCTTCGTTTATTATAGAGAGTAGATTGTGCTCCAGCATGTGTTATAGCTTTGCAGTGATTAATGGGTCTAATTTTTACAGAACTTGAGAAGTGTTCAATAAAATGAGGATGGGAGCTGTAAGAAGAGACTGGCTGCCAAAGACTGCATTGTGTTTCCCTTTTATTTTTACCTTTGCCACAAGGTTCACATGCACTGCTGGACAAATCGCTCAAACCGTGACCGTTGGTGACAGCTAATACTTATATTTTTGCCTTTTTTCCATCCTTGAAACCCGGGAATTTAATTTGCTGAAGGTTAAGCGCTGCTCAGTGCAGCTGAATTTCCTGGGAACAGCATTGGTTAAAGAAATAATTACATTAATGCTAACTACTTAATACAAACGGGCTGTTGTTGACTTGGCTTGTCCCTGAAGATTAATGTATGTTTGGGGTTTTTTTGGCTCGGTTGGATTTTTTACTTGAATCTCATTTCATTTTCTCATGTCTGATAGAAGCTAAGAGTGCCTTACCTCACAGTGGGCAATGTGTATTATATAGTTAGGTGATGTGTAGCTAATATGTTGGTAAATACCATTGAAAGGCTCCTGAGACACATAATGACATGTTCTGATGAGTCTGAATAGCACACGGGAAACAAAACGTGGCATAACGAGCATTGTGCCTACCGCAGAACGAGGCTGGGCTGAAGCATACACAGCTGGGGGGGTCACATTTCACTGCACAGACTTGGGTTTAGCCTTTCCCAACACAAGCATTTGATGTTTCAGCCTGCACGTTCCTCTAACATAGCTGGGTTTGTGGGCTCTCGTGGTCCTACGCACGTTTTGATATATGTTTTTGGAAGATTGCATCACCGTTGCAATGAGGTACCCTCTTCAGTGAGATCAGTCATCGTAACGCATAGCTCGTCTTTATGTGTCTGCCTTTGAAGATGCAAGCTGCAAGTACCAGTGGCTCAGAGCTGCTGCTGAGCCGCTTTAAGACAATGCTGTTCCCTACTGCAAAGTGCAATGTTTAAAAAAAGAAAAAAAGTACGTTTAAATTTGACCTAAATGATTTCTCAGAAGCATTATGATCTATGAAAACCTGTAAGAGTTAAAAAGAAAAAAACAACAAACCTTGAAAGGGGAAGTTGGACAGGAAGAGTGGGTTTCTGCTGCTGTCTGGGTTGTCAAGAGGTACAGAGAGGCTTCAACTTCTTCCCAGCTAGGTTTTACTTTTCTCCAAACCTTCAGAAATGCACAGCTTTCTAAGATGAACCATAAAATAAAGTCCATCTGAGCCCTGTAACAGCATCGGCTCTTCTTGAAAATGGAGCAACCATTTTTAGGGGTTTTTTACATAACTAAAGGAGTGTTTGGAGTACTAACTGGAGGGGACGCTGATGGACGTTTGTGTGAATTTACCCATGTCTGGCATGTACTTTGTGTTATTTGGAGATTAGTCAGCAAATCTCTTGAAGTGAGCAGTGTGCACAGATTCACGTTTGTGAAGTCTAAAACATGCTATATCTCTGTCAAGTAGGAAAAAAAATGTACTCATTTTCTTAATTTTGGTAGAGAGTTTCTAGGAAATGACGACAAAAACATTAGCATGAGTCATTTCTCTTTTTCCTTGACTTGTGCAGTTATTAGGCAGTGCTATACCACCAACAGCATTTCAGTGTATATAGTAAGAGTGGTAAGTGTTTGAAAGGACTAGGAGACAGGGAATATTTGTGACTGACCTGTAAAGCAGGAGTGCAAACACGTGAAAGGGGAAATCTGCAGCGCTTTGTTTACTGAAGTACTACATAGCAACACTGAGGTATGTTAAAATTCACTTTTTCTGTATCCCAAACATCACAGAGGGTTTGATTTATCACTCTATGCCTTTTAAATGGGTGGTCTTCTATTGACTCCAATTCTAAAATACTAATCCCATCCTTTCCTGCCTGTATTTTTTTTTTTCAGTATTTGGGTTTTTTTAGCAGTAGAAGCTAGGGTAGATCAAGATGAAAGCAGTAGCAAAGTAGCTAAAATCATCTTCAAGGAAGTTAGCTGTAATCGTCCCACCCTCCCCGTTTTGCTCAACTCCTCTCTGACTGCCTTCCCCCCAGCCGACTGTGCTGGCAGCTCTTGGTCGTTGCGATGGGCTAATGCTGGTGGGGAGCAACTCTCCTGCCTCCAGGGGAAGGATGTCGATAAAATGGAATAAGTTTGCTGAAGTACCACAAATAACAGTGAAGCTAGTAGGACTTAAGCATTGGGAGGTAAGAGCTTTGTGGTTATTTTGGAGCGGGATCTGCTGCTGCAGCGCATGGTCTGTTATTTTGGGCCGTACAACCGAGTTGCGGTACCTGTTGTGTCTGTTAGTGCACACTGGCACTGGTTCAGCCGTGAAGCTGTGCTTCAAGTCATGCTAGCAGCTGCGATAGTGCAGGAAAATGGTTTTGTTTATACAGTCTTTTAAAAAAAAAAAAGTTCCAGTAATTGTCACAGGAGAAAAAAAAAAAAGAATAAATAAAATCTCATTTTGTGACCTTGTGTTTCCGTGGTATGGCTGGCATCCCGTGTATGAAGTTTGCCATTTCCTCCTTGAAAGTGGTGCACCCGTTTCCTGTTTTTCCTGGGGACGTTCAGCTTTAATTAAAATGGTTTTTACAGTGATTTTTATGAAGACAGGGTATTATTCCAGACTCTGGAATTACTGGGCTTTGCCATAAACATCAGGTGCATTTAAAGTATAGATAGGATGCTGACTGTCCTTTCCGCATTTTAAGCATGAGAGTTGCAAGATCTGCCTTGAGCGTAGGGTGATCTTTTGTCCTGAGCTTCACAAATCCTGGCAATAGAGCAAAACTCCAGGTGTAAACTTGGTACCATCAGCCAAGGACTAAACTGTAGCATTCTAGTTCTTGAATGCTTCCAGGATGGATGTGGTTAAAGGTGGGCAGGTGAGCAGGTAGAGAATAGGGCTGTGGAGGTTTACCTGGGGCAGTGATCCGAGCTGATGGCTCAAAAGAGGTTGAGATGTGCTGCAAAGCAGACTCTTCCTGGCAGGTTTTCTGCTTCACACAGGATTATTCCATACAGGAATGCTCCTGGTTTTGCTTATTTGCAGAACAAAATAGCATTTGGGGCCAGTAAATAGACTTTCTGTTTATGAGGCTTTGCAGGGAGAGACTCCAACACTGGCATTTTGCCTGGAGTGTATTGGTAGAGGGGAGACATTAGGCTGAGTTGCTAATTATTTGAGTGTGTCATCAAAGGCTCAAAAGTTTCACTGGCAGTGACTGTAGAGCTCAGTACCTCCTTTAACTGCTTCATGGTGCTTGCTCACATGGGCTGCTCTGCAGCTGTCTGATATTTAGGCTGTGATATTATTTAGCAAAGGGCATGTGGTGTATAAATAAAAAAAATGCAGTGATAAGCTTACAGAAGCCTCTCTTTCAGATGCCATGACATCTGCAGTAACAGTTCAAATGCAGATCTGGAGCTAAGTTGTACAGTAAACATTTTGTAGGGTGGTACATAGAAGGACAAAAAGTCACTACAATTCAAATTTGGAGTTTTTTGATGGAGTTTCCTTTAAAAATTGTTTGGGAAAATTACCAATCCACAAAAGGTTGCAGGGGAAAATGTTACAAATTTTCAGTATTTAGCATTTTCCATCTCAAGTAGCAATAGAAAGGAAAGCAAAAACTCTGCTAAAAGTTGGAGAAGCTGGTTGTGCTTATCATCTTTCCAAAGTTGAGTAGCCCTGAGGTTGAGCCGTGGCTTCTGCAAGACAAGATAATCTTTTATGGTGTTGCTGTTGTTCCTCAGCCTTTCTGTGCTGCCATATTTCAAGAATTTGTGAAAGATTCATTTCCCCAAAAAACTTCACATAGTTACTTGGGGTTACTGTTGAAAAAGTTGCAATTTGGAATGGAAATGGAGGTAGAAATACTTTGACAGGGATGCTGTACAGGCAGCAAGGAAAAGCTTGTGTTCTCCATTAAAAACGCAGTTGCAAAGCACAAGTCTTACAGGTTGGCCTTAAAAATTAACTGTGGTGAAAGTTCAATACAGATTACACATGGTGTTTGTATTTAACACAATTCATTGAATGTGCTGAAGAGATTGATGAGAGCCCAAAAGAAGAAAAGAGGTAAGTCTTAAACCAAGCAAATATAAAACAAAAGTGGAAGAAAATAGGTGCCTTCAGAACAGACTCAATTTAATCTCCACTGGTGAGATACCCATGCAGAAGGCTCTGCAAGTCAATAGTATGTTAATCCACATCTGTGGGGGCTGTAAGCTGATTTTTTTAAGAGCTGTGGAGACACATGACTATTGTTAAGGTGTGTGCCGATCGATATCGTCATAGTGCCAAAAGCAAACGCTGAAGAATTTGTAACTAGAGAACAGACCTCTGCAAAGTAACAAGGCATTTGTTCATTTTCTCTCAGCAGGAAAAAGAGAAAGATAAAGAGAAGACTAAAGAGAAGGACAAAGAATCCAAGGAGAAGGAAAAAGATAAGAAGCTGTTAAACGGACATCTCTTCACTGCAACCTCTGTTGTAGCCCAAGCAACCTGTTACCACTGTATGAAACCTTTCAATAAGGATTCGTACTACTGTGCAAGTAAGTTGGAGGGTCCCCACCCCCCTTCCTTTTGGTTTTCATTAAATCTGGCGTGGGAAATGTGAACCTTCAGCTTTATTTTCCTCTTGCTTAAGGATGTGGGGTGGGAGGGAGACTTGGGAGATAGTGATTCATGAGCTGCACATTGCTTTATGGAAGCTGGACTGAAATGAGTTGTGGCTTCAAGGAGGTGTCCTGCAATCTCCTTCCTAGCCCATGCATGGATGTCACAGCATCCCACGGGTTTTTCTGCCCCTGCTTGTTGGGATGTATCAGTCAGCTGGAAGACTTTGATTATTTCAGCTGTATGTTACGGCTTGGGGTTGAGGTGCTTTGTTCAAGATGGATGGAGGACAGGGAAAGCTGGCTTCGATCATGGCTTTTATTTCCAATGGGGAAAAAAATGTCCCACCCACCTGTAGTGTATTGCTTTAGTTCTCTGAAACACTGCTTCGGTGAGGCCTCAGTGAGAACAGCATGATACAAAAAGGAAATACTAACTCTCTTCTCCCTTTATACATGAAACTGCATCACAGGTCACATGGCAGCTGCCTGTGTGCTTGTGAAGTAGATGCAGTACAACTGCAGGCAGGGCAGTGCAGGAACCACAGCAGAGGGTTTCTGCGAGATTGGTGATTTTGTTCTCTTTTCTTTTCCAACGGTTTCTCATGCCTGTAGCTTGATAAGGTCAGCGGCATTTGTGCGGTCGAGACCAGAATGGTAGCTAGTTTATACAGTGACCAAAAGCTACAGAATATGTAGACAAAAATGTCGTTTTCCCACTGCAGCTCAAGGCTCTCTGTTACTCACTATTAGTAATGTGTTTTACTCCGCTAGCCTAGAGATGAGTCAAAGCATGTACGGGAATTGCTCCCAGGCTGGAGCAGGAGGCTCTGTCTCGGTTCCTTCTGGTAGATGAGCAGTGTATAAAACCCCCTCCGGTGAGAGGGGAAGGAGCAGCTAGCTGAATCCCAAATGGCAGTTTCCTGGAAGAGTTCAGCAAATGTGTTTGCATGAGACACGCTCTGTGTCTGCCTGATGGGAAATGGAAAACATCAAGAATTATAGGCTCTCAAATGCATCCTCTCCCTTTCCCCACTCGATTTTCTTAACAGCTTCTGAAGCAACTTAGAAAACCAAGTATATCCCAATTTAACTCTCTATATCCTAATGAGTTAAAATAATCCAACAATGACATATGTTTTAGCATAGATGTTCTTCCCTTATTTTTCAAGGTACAATAGACAATTATTGTACGTTTCCTGCATCGGCCAGAAAATGATCACGAGGAAAATTTTATCAGGGCTTAGGTTGTAAACTCACATCTAAGAGTGTTCTTTTTCCCATTGCATCTTAAAATCAGCTATCAAATGCCTTGGAAATGACCGATAACCAGCAGCAGAGGCTCTGTTGTTCGTGTGCTGTTGTAGACTGCTTTTTTCCTGTGGAAGTGGCAGTGCTTTACTGCTATCATCACTACTCTGTCTCGCCTATAGATGATTTTTTTTTAATGTCGTCTAAAGCACTGGATCATCTTAAATCAGTCTCAACTTTTCAATGACGCCCCCAGCTTCCTGAAACAGCTAGTCAATGCTGAAAGATTTAGCATGCTCTAAAACAAATGGGCAAGTTAAAAAATCCCAATTTTTAATAGCTCTCTGCCTGATCTTTTTTATTTTTTTATGATCAGTGATGCAGAAGAAAAGCTTTTGGGGTTTTTAATTGTTAATACTAGTGATACAGAGGAGTTGGAGGAACTTCCTGCCTGCTGAAGAGTTGAACTGGAGGAATAAAGTCCCTGCAACCAGATTTTTTTATTAAAAAATCAAAATGCTTTTCTGCTAAAAGGTACATACTGAAGAGCTGCCTTCAGGCTTTCCAGACTTGAGAGTGAATTTAACAGTTCTCAGTTTGTCCACTGTGTCTTTTCATGCACCAGAAGCAGGTTCTGTCCCTCTCCCTTGTTTATTCTGAAAAATGGTACTGCTTGTGGGTTTTTGCAAGAACGCACAGGTCTCTTTCTTGTCTGTCTTGCACAGGAAATTGTGGGACATCGACACAATAGCAACGCCCTTTGGCCTTCCCTTACCCCTCTTAAAATATTAGAAGAATTACTGGCTTTTATTAAGTAAGCCTAAATGTAAGGAATTTTAGGAATGTGAGCATATTTTGTCATTCTGGGCATGGATTTTTTTCCTTTCATATCTCTTCATGAAATAATTCAGAACTGTATGCTTACAGTGTGACATACACTTAAAATGTAATTCATGATCTGTGTTAATATGTGTCTTCATGAATGAGTGGAAATAACAGGTTTTCTCTAAGCTACCAGGTCTCATCTGAGAGCATTTCAGTTGTGATCTTTCATCTGTCAGAAGAGTTAATGCTCCAAACCCAATTATCAATTATTATGAAAAGAACCCCAGTTTTAATCATCTTTTGATTCCTAGAAAGCTGCTGGCAGGGATCATGGGCAGACTCAGGGTATTCCAAAAATGATACGGAGCTTTTGCTCTGGCATAGGTGCAGCAAAGGTTTGTGTTAAAGCGTGATGCTCTTTGCTTTGGTAAATACTGTAGTTTCAGACCAAACAGTGGCTTCAGTCAAGTTTTCATCAGGAAGTCCCAGCCTCACAGGCACCATCACCTGGCAGGTGCTCCTGTTACTTTTTCTGATAATCCTGTTGGTACAGTAGCACTTGATTCCTCTAGTGTAGATCTTGGCTATAATATATCTGAGTTTATGTAAATGAATTTTCCTGTCCTTTTCCTGTCTTTTGGATCCCATAATCCTTGTCTTGGTAAGAACAGTATTTGTGTTTTTAGAGAAAATATTAGCCCTACAAATGGTTTCTGTTTCCGTCTCCTGTTTCTGCTTTCCACCTTACTTTTCTTTCAGAGGAATAACTCCATCTTTTTTTCTTTGGGTTTGTTGTTTGGGTTTTTTTTTGGGGGAGGTGGTGGTTTCTAATTTATGGCCCATTAGGACCCTGGCAACTCAACCTTACGTTGATTTTTAAACAGAATTTCCTATTAAATTCCATGAGGAAATCTTGTTGACAAACAAAGGGCTAATTATCTGGGAGAGTAACCCATTTCGCAGTATCTGTAGCTACTCTCGTAATCCACAATGATGCCTGAAAGTTGTAATTCTCAGTTGGGCAACGTAACAGTTCAGATTACAAACGGCAAAAACTGACCTGTTTTCTTTGGGTTTTTGTTTAATTGGTTGTTTTGGGTTTTTTACTTTTGACAGACTGCAATGCAATTGTTCACAAAGGCTGCAAGGAGAGTTTTTCTTCTTGTGCAAAGGTCAAAATGAAGGTAAGAGATTTCATCTACTCTACTGAATAAACAAAAAAGTTTATAAACAATTCAGCATGCAGATATGTAGCATCTTCTGCCATGCATCCCAAAAATTGTTGGAAAGAGCTTCAGCCTTTGTGCTGTAGTGAATAATTTCTCTGGGCTCTTCCTGAATTCTTCAGAACCACATATTAATACAGTGGTTGTTCCTGGGACTGTGTGAATGCTCCAGGTCAGCACCTCAGGGTGTTAAGTTGGCAGCAAATTCCTGTGTCGTTCCCTGCGGTACACAGGGACCTTATGGTCAGATGGTCTGTCCTGTATTTCAATTAAAATAAAAAAAAAACACTGGCAAAATTTAGAGGTGTCCAGCAACCTCAAAGGCCATAACTCTTAATTCTCAGATGCTGCATCCTGTAATACAGCGTTGTGTATATAATGCATAACAAAAGCTATTAAATATGTGTGTTGTTTATATGAGGAACACACAGAATTCTTGCTTGCCCCAAATGTAAGGTACCTCTTTTGCAGTATGGTTCTCCAAGCTAATGTTTATACAATTGTGATTTTCAGTTCTCTTCAGTATTTTCAGCGCTTTCCCTTCTCATTTTCCTATTTGCTGCACATATCTCCATCTGTTATTTTGTTTCATTGATGGCAATGGGGGGCAGGGGGTGCATGTGTGTTTGCGTGCATATATAAATATATATAAATATATATATATATATATAAAGCCATATACAGCCAAGAACTGATCTGTACTGAGTTGATTCAGAAAAAAACTTAGCTTTTTAATTTTTGTTATGTGGTGCAGCCTGATGGGAGAATGGAGGAAGAAATTACAATGAATTTCATTTTTCTTTCAGCCACAGAGAGGGATGCTGCAAGCACATGATACCTCTTCATTACCCACAGTAACTATGAGAA
Organism: Falco biarmicus; assembly: GCF_023638135.1. Classification (NCBI taxonomy): domain Eukaryota; kingdom Metazoa; phylum Chordata; class Aves; order Falconiformes; family Falconidae; genus Falco; species Falco biarmicus. The sequence goes on along the minus strand of NC_079294.1, from coordinate 62,800,821 downwards.
ACAAAAGTAAGAAAGCTTCATTTCCCTCTGCTTGCGTGATGATCTGTATCTGCTGTTCTTAACTGTTCTGACAACTAATATTAGATCTTACAAAAGACAGGCATTTATCAAAGCAGGCATGAGAACATCTTCTGTGCATGACCAGCAATGTTTGGGATTTCAGAAGTTGTACTGAATTTGCACAGAGTTCATTCGCTTCTGCAGTGTCCATGTAGCTTTAATCAAATGTAGTCATCTCAGATTTAGAATAACTACTTGACTGCTGTAGATTGCTGAAAACCTACCACTGATTAAGACCACAAAATCTGGAAGACACAGCCTGTGTCCATGGATGTCTGACACTGGAAAGAGTCCGACTATGAGTATTGCATTAACAGAAATTGTTAAGATTACAAGTGGAGAGGATAACTCGGGGGTTTGTTTGTTTTGTTGTTTTTTTTTTTATTAAATAGTCTTAAACATTGAGGTACAACTTTTCCTGGCTGTGCTAAGATATATACCGCACTGAGGAGCTACCCAGTGTGACCAAGGGCAAAGACTAGGAGTGAAACAGCCCACATGGGTTTTGTAGTGCCATGAGTTGATAAGCTTATTTACAGATAGCTTGGAGATCACTAAATGGAACCACACTGATAGAGATGTACACATTGTGGTATTTATCATGAAATTGAAAAGTATCACTCCAGAAAGCAGAAATGCATCTGAAGAAGGGAAAATCTGGAATTACTATAAAAGGATTAGTTTAAGGTATGTGATAGTATAGTGAGATAAGGATTTAGTGGTACATACAGATAGAGAAACCTATCTTAAAAGCTTGACCAGAAGCAGGAAGTTGTATATAATTATAGGCCCAGGAAAATTACAAAGCAACATAAGATTGCTACATGTGATTATTTATCAGATAAAATTAAATTTAGTTTCCCAAGTATGTATTTCTGGACTTGCAGATACTACCTAGATTTTTTAAGCATCATGCAATGCAGTCAGTTCTGCACAGGAGTCAGTTTTCTTTCCTTTGTATGGCTGTTTCTAACAGCTGAGATCTCCTGGTGACAACTCTAGAAAGAAAAGGAAAAAAAAATTAGAACATGGTTTCTTTAAGTCATTATCGTCACAGTTAGCAGTGCAGTTCCCTGAGCTGACTTTTCTCTGACACTTCTCTTCCAGGCTCACAACCGAAGGAGCGCCCTCGGTCTGCAATACTTGCTCCTGATGAAAACACCGTAACCTCAATATTCAATAACAGGAGATCGCAACAGACTACAGCACTTTCGAAAAGTGTCTCAATACAGAACATTGCAGGGTAAGGTTTCTCCCTGCACATGTTATGTGTGTATTACCTGACACTGCAAGCAGAGCAAAATTCAGATCGCATTAAAAATAAATGTGTATACTGTGATTTATGTTAACCAGAAATACCTATATTATATAAGGTACCATCAGTTGTCTTCTGCGCAATCAGATTGTCTGGGTTAGTTGAGTCATGGCATGAATTCAGAGGCATCTGAGTTGGCCTGATTATATCCAAGGCCACTTCACAGAGATGCTCTGGGCTCCAGGAGGAAATTCCCTTGCCTTGGGCTGGGTACTGTGCAAGGACACGTTCACAGGTCAGGTATAGGACTAACTTTTGTGTCCATAACGATAGGGTGAAGGCACAGAGCTGCAGTCTTCATGGTGGTTTAGGACTGCATTGTAGATAATTACAAAAAATCGTAGAAGAAAATCTGATTTATGGTTCCTACACTACTTACATATTGAGCAGTAGTACACACAGGGCAATGGCATGGACTGGCACGTGTTCTGAACAGTTTGTACGTCCTGGCTATTCATGGCAAAATTTATTTCAGTCCGTTTTTCTGATCTCTCACACAGCTAGAGATAAAGACCCTTCGATAGCCTTTTGTGTTGCGTTTTTGCACTGCTTGCACCAATGACAATGTGGATGGGAAGTGACTGTAAAATGGAAAGTAATGAAAAGGAGTTATCCAAACCATAAAACCTCAGGTGTGATTCTTTACAGAAGAAGCACTGTCACTCAGAACTGTAGATCTCACAGCTTGTTGAGCCCCATTATGTAGTTGGTGGAAAACAATTAATAAAAGTACATTTCTGTGCATAACGTACAACAGCTGCTTTGATTTTCAATTCAGATGTAAAATGCCTTTCTTCTGTGTATTTGAAAGTACATATGTCATAAAAGATATTCTGTGTTCTGTTTTCCTGCAGAGTTGGGAACGATGACAGCTTAATACACACTTGGAAATTCCTGTCGCAGTCAACAGACTCCTTACATAAAATCAGCCGGGTGAATGAATCCATGGAGTCACTGGATGACGAAGGTAAGAGATCCCCATGGCATTTATAGCAAAAGGAAGGTCTCAGTGCTGCTTTCCAAAAATAAAAAATCAATTTTGGCATTTCAGGAACTGTTTTCCTTTCTAATGGACAATTAAAGTTCATTTACTTCAATCTTAGAATATTAGTGTGACAAATTAAAGCAAAGCCCCACACAGTAATTTCTTTAGCTTGTTGAATTGTGGGAAAACATTTAAAAGGTTTCATTTACGGCTGAGCTGCTTAGAATATAGCTCAGGGAAAAACATTTCCTCATCTGTACTGCATCTTTGGCCCATTTGTACAGCTACAGATTTTGCACTCTGCCACATTTTCATGCTGATGTCTCACATTTTTTGTTTTTCCCAGAGTGAGGAAAGAAGAAATGTATTGTTTAGATTTGTGGGTTTGAAAGTAAAGTCAGTTAAATTAATTTCTTAAGTTTATCTATACCTTTATATATGGTGCATTTTTAGGATCTTATCAGTGTTTATATGTCTTAGCCAGTATTTATGTGAAAAGAGCAGATTGGTCTTAATTTATTAAGGACTAAACAAGGGCATGCTCATGGTGACAGAGAAAATTTCCCAGTTCCTGCACAAATGTATGATCTTTTGTAAAGATATATATGTATGTGTACGTAACGTATGTACTGTTCACTTCTACTTGCATTGGTTCTGGCTTTTTAAGCTTGAAAACACAGGCTTCACATAGGTCTAATTTCCCTTGATTCCGTGATGTAAATGAAGGAAGACAAGCTGAATATTGTGGATTTTAGTTTATCTGTGATGTTGTTGCTTTGCAGATAAAGAATCCATTGTCTTTTATCTGAGCTAGAATTTGGTCTGTGTGAAAATGGTGAACTAGTTTTGTTCAACTAGCAAATAACCTTTGAAAGTGCTTTTCATAACCTGGTCCTTATGTAGTATAATTCCGTATGATCGTTTTTGTGTCAGTAAAGGAGAATGTGTGTGATGTCTGCAGTATGACAGAGAAAGCCTAAAAACCTGAATGAGGAGACGGGAATCTCAAATGAGGCAAGGTACCCGCATCTTAATGGCACTTACATTGCTTTGTGAAGGTGCTGACATGAACGAAGGACAGCTGATGGGAGACCTGGAATTAGATTCCAAGCAGCTGGAGGCAGAGTCCTGGAGCCAAGTCGTGGACAGCAAGTTCCTACAGCAGCAAAACAAAGATGTTGTCAAACGACAAGATGTCATTTATGGTGAGATACCTGCATCTTAATTTTTCACTCATTGTAGCTAGCTTCTTGATATACTCACATGCATGGCTTTGGGAAGCTTTAGGTCAGTGAAAAGGAACATTGACTTGGTTTCCTCAGAAGCCAAAGTTTCCTTCTTGAAGTTCTTAGAAACTTAATGTACTCTCTGAAAGCTTGCTTTCTGCGTTTCACATCCGGAAGGCGTCAAAAATACCCGGAAATTGCCTCTCCTCATTTGTCTGCTGATGACATTTAAACTCTGTTACAGCAGAGCAGCTAGCTAGGAAGTCTTCTGCCAGACGCAAGAGCTGTCCTGTAAGGCAAAAGCACACTGTTGAGGCTGGCAGTGAGGTGTTAGGAAGGAGCAGATAACAGTGTTGAAGTTTTAGACCTCAGAAACAATGTTCAAAGCTCTTTATTGTGGGATTTCTCTGCCTCGCTGTTTCTCCCACATGTGAAACTATTGACTGATGTTTCAATATCTGACATTAAGTTTTCTGAAGCCACTTAGAGAAGCCTAGTTATGCACGAGCTTTCCAATGGCAGCTTTTTCCTTGTACTGTATACCCGTGCACTCTACAGTGACTTTGGTTTTGATCTTGTCCTCACCCTCTACAGAGCTAATGCAGACGGAAATGCATCATGTCCGCACCTTGAAGATCATGAATGATGTATACAGCGCAGGGATGTTAAAGGAACTGCAATATGATCAGCAAGTTGTGGACAAGATATTTCCCTGCCTGGAAAACTTGCTGCACATCCATAGTCACTTCTTCCAGCGGATTCTGGAAAGGAAGAAGGAGTCATTGGCAGACAAAAGTGAAAAGAACTTTGTTATCAAGAGGATAGGTGACATCCTAGTGAATCAAGTAAGTGCTGGAAAACGCTTGCACTTCTGAGCGCAGCTGGGAACAAGGTGTTCTTCCTTCCCTCCTGTTTATACCTGTCAGATAATCACAGCTGATGACACCTTTACTCTTCACACATGTAAAAATCTCCACCTCTGCTTTTTGAAGCTTTTTTTGCTCTTTCAGAGGAATGTGTAATGATAAAAATTAGTTTATTTTGTGGGAAAGAGAAGCATTCCCTGACAAACACTGCATGGTATGACCATAGCCTGGAGGATAGGCGGTAACCCACAGCAAAGTATGCCCAATGTGTTTCTTGGCTGAGTTACTGATTTGCTATTTAACTTTGGGTGGGCCATTTTACTTTTCTTTATCTGCACTTTCTCCCTTCTTTTTGTCTGTCTTTTTTGTTGTTGGCTTTTAAGCCCTGTGAATAGTATCCGAAATTTTGTGGTAGGTGTGAGCTCAGTGAAGTCCCAAACTCAGCTGTTTACTTTCTAGAGGTCTGCTGGCTTGGTTTAGGATGCTTTGGACTAATCTGGTTTCATTGAGGTTTTTTGAGAGACTGGCAGGCAGCTGGGATATCACACCAGGAGCTCAGTGCAGATTGGACCTGTGTCTCATGTCTTGCAGTTCTCTGGTGAGAGTGCCGAGCGAATGAAGAAAACGTACGGCAAATTCTGCGGGCATCACAACGAGGCAGTAAATAACTTCAAAGATCTGTACTCAAAGGACAAGCGGTTTCAGGCATTTGTCAAGGTAGGGCCTGGTAGAAGAGACCTAACAGATGGGAAAAGTATGGCCTTTCTGCACTCTGGTGACCATTTTGCTACAGGACTGAAATTTTCATCTTTGTTCCTTAGAAAAAAATGAGCAGCTCCCTGGTGAGGCGTCTTGGGATTTCTGAATGTATCTTGTTGGTAACACAGCGAATCACAAAGTACCCCGTCCTTTTACAAAGGATACTGCAGTACACCAAAGGTAGGGACCGGTTCCTCTATTTGAAGCATATATTTGTTCCTCTTATATTGTGTAAAGTTCTTGGATTCTTTTCAGCTGAAGTAGAATTTCTTAGAATAGACCAACTAATCCAGTCGTCATTGTCTCATACCACTGTAACGAGATAACTCAGTTTCATATCTCCATTTAGGATTAATTATTTGGGTGCCTTGATTTAGTTGTTATAAGCCTGTCTGTAGTGAATTATGTAGCAATGTGCTTAGACTCCAAAGTCTCCCGGCTTGGCTTTTTTGGGGTAATGGATAAAATATCTGGTTAATTTGTGCATTTCATCTATACTTTCTCATATACAAAGTATATTGGAATAGTCCCCAGTCTCAACCATATATGTGATAGGTTTTGCGAAACTCTCCTGAAGGGGGAAACATGCAGCCTGTCTTGTGAAAGTATTAAAAGTTAAAATGCAGGAATTTGGAAGGAAGAAGAGGAAGGAAGGAAGTAAAATCAGGAGTTAAGAGTCCACAAGGATGAAGTGAAATCAAGGTGTTTCTCTTTCTGTTCAAAGAAAATGAAGTGGAACATGAAGACTTGACTCAGTCATTAAACCTCGTTAAAGATGTGATTGCTGCAGTCAACAGCAAAGTCAGCAATTATGAAAAGAAAATGCGTCTTGGTGAGATTTACAACCGGACGGATAGCAAGTCCATCATGAGAATGAAGAGTGGCCAGATGTTTGCAAGAGAGGACTTGAGGCATCGGAAGCTCATCCGAGATGGGCCCGTTTCACTAAAAAATGCAGCTGGCCGGTTAAAAGGTAAGACTATCCTGCCTTCTGCTTGGCGGGGGAATACTGCTTACCCTCTTTGGCTGTAGGATTAGCCCTCAGAAAGGTGTCTCCGACCTTTATTTATTCCTCTGCTTTGAGAAATTTTGACAGCAGCTTTTGCCATGCTGTACACTTACTATCCATCGCAGCATTTCTGATTTTTGTGTTGTTCCTGGACTGACAGCGGCTTTTCCTCCTGGTGACTGCATGCCTGCTGAAGGCTTGGGTTGCAGTGACACCTTGGTGCGTCATCCAAGGAGCAGGGTTCCTGGGCGGGGGAGGATCCTTTGGACCAGGAGAACACAGTGGGGCTGCAGTTGCCCAGAGCCGTGAGTCAGTCCTCCATGCCATGATGCACATGTGCAGCAGTTCCAGAAAGCGTGTTCACTGCATCCGAAATCCAGCCTCAGCTTCCCAGTGGCTCTGCCCACCAGCAGCACTGCTGTTCCTTTGCTCCAAGGTCTGCAGTAGGGCTGCTCAGTGTAACCATCCTGGTTTCCCTGGGACTCCAGAGAGGCGTTTGTTGCACTTGTACCTCCTGGGCTGCTGATGCAAACTGTTCGGGAGAGGCTCTGGTGTCCCTGCAGCTGCCACGTTTTAAGTAAACATTTTCTTGAATTGCTTTTTTTTTGTTATCAGGTAGAAATAGCTGTTCTAAGGTGCTGTGTTCTGCTGAGCACTGAAGTTCTCTACTGAACTAAACACTAAGTCTCTCAAGGAGGCCTTCAGCTGGGACCACAGTGGCAGTAAGAGCAGACAGGACTGCGTCTCAGGCTTGGCAGGAAGGCTGGGCTTTCCTTCTCTCACTCCAGCATTAGCTGATTAAACTATGGCACTTGGGCATGAATGGGGACTGGGAGCCTGGTGCCGTGCTGTGCAGGGCAACAGTGATAACATGAAATTCCCTATCAGGTTTGATTTATTTTGACGTTTGGGAAACAGGAAGTTTACAGACTGTTTCTAGGCACCCAAGATTGCTACTGACTTTAGATGGTGGATGAAGCAAGTTATGCTGCTGTTGTGAAATCTTGTGATAAGTACAGGCTGCATTTGCATTTCTAAGTCACAGAAATACATAAAATATACCTCTGTCTGTAGAGCAAGCTCCCAGTGAAAGCAGGTCCTGCAAACAAGCTGGAGAGCCCAGAGAGACAGTCGCTAGTTCATACATTCAGGCTGTTTTGCAGGATTTGAAATGGAGCACAGAGAAGTATAGGAAGGACTTTTCTTAGAGGGTTTTAGCATTTCCTCCCTTGCAAACTGCATAGATGTTAGAGGAAGAATGGATTCAAGTGCCGACTTTTGCAAAGCTCCCAGAGCTCATTTTACAGCTTTGATTAAAGTTTGGTGGTTTTTTTATCTGGAATGGATCCTGTCTTCCCAAACCAGAATGGAAGGAATTACCCATGGGATGATTTAACTTTTTGGTTAGCTTCCTCTGTCACAAGGTTTCCCAAGTACATTACACAAAAACTCTTTGTGCTGAGGGCTCTGGGTGGGGCATTATACTTGGTAGTTGCTGTGCAACTTTATGATATGTCATTAGGAGACTTGGAAGGCTGTACATGTGCTCTGGGAAAAGGCTGTATTCTGATGTAAAATCCTCTGTTGGCTTGATATTGTGCTTCCTTCTCCCATGAAAGAAAGCCAGGTCCTGCACCTCACAAGGCTCTGTTGGCTCCCCTTGGAGTCAGCAAGAGTTGTGTTTGTATGTGAGCAGAATTGGTGATGGCGGCTCCTGAAGTCAGTATTTCCTGGGAGAAAAACTTGCAGCTGACAAACATTGCTATTGCAGGCTAATTTCCACTCCGCAAACCACTCATCAAGAGAACCATAAAACCCAGAACTTCCTGTGCAGATACTTTGTTTGAGGGCTAAAATAACTGACTATTTGAGAAAACAATGCTTCTATCCAGTAAGCATCTCTAGCTTTCACTGTTATGTCCGTGTCCTAACTGTTTGAAAGTGTGTGGCTGAAGAGGAGCACCCTTTCTCCAACAGATGAGAGCAAATCCTGCAGGTTTCCCAGGTGCTGTTGTGTTCTGCTTAACACAAAGTTGATTCAGAGCTAACCTGACCCAGCATTTGCAGGAGCTGCGCTTGCTCCTCCTGCTAACTGGGAGGTTGACCTTGCTTCCAGGATTTGCCGAAACAGCCCTACTGCTCCCCAACACTGGTTTAATTAAAAGAAAACTTTTTTGGGGTGAGTTGTGTGGTTATACTGCACTGATATGCTTTTTCTTTTGCAGAAGTCCAGGCTGTTCTCCTCTCCGACATGCTTGTATTCCTTCAGGAGAAGGACCAGAAGTATGTCTTTGCCTCACTGGTAAGGCTCCAACCTTTCCTTCTCCTTCCGTTTCTGTGTGAGACACCCTTGCTGTGCGTTGTGCAGCGAAGCCAGGCATTGCCTGCTAAACAACTTAATTTTCTTGCTTACAACATTTTAATTTCGGAGCAGACCCCATTCTTTTTAATGGGAAAACAAGTCTTCATGCCCCACCTCCCTTTTCAGCAGTGCCTTGGCACCGCTGATAATTGGCCTTGAAAGCCTGCCTGTCACTTGATACACTTAACTCCTTTTCAGTTTGTGCAATTCAAAGCAGTGATTGTGGTGGGAGGGGGCAATGGGATAATGCAAACGTTGTAAAAATGAATCTTAGCAGAAGGAAATGTCCCAATACATTGTGAGCTACTATGGGAGACTGAGGAGGTGAAATGCCACTGCAGTAAATTCAACAGAACAGCTTGAAAATAAATGTCAGAGAGATATATTTGTAATGCACAAGACCAAAACCACTAGATTTTGAAGGCAGGCCTCATAAAAGGGCGCTAGGCACACCGACCTGCTAAAGAAAACCTCATACCTAATTGAGGCTGTTGAGGCTGTACCTTGCAGGCATGGTCTAGACTGGCTAAACCTTGTGACCTTTCCACTCTCTGGACATTTTGAAAGCTGATAATTTGTTATTTCAGTGCCATCAATGATCTGCACAGACTCAGTGCCCTGCGCAGGGGGAGCTGATTTGCAGAGAAGTCCTGTGAGTGAGCCGCTACCAAATCACCCCAGTTGTAGCATCCTGTAAAATGCACAAAGGAGCTGACTCATATGCAGATGACACAACAGCAAAGGGATGTTTTAACTGAGCAGGCCGATTACACAAAGACCATAGCACACAATGAATGTCATCTTACACACAAGTCTTCGCCATCATAGGAGTCAGCTGTGAGCTTCTGCAAACAGCAGGGGTTTTGTGGGATTTGAAAACAAGATGTTGCTGTATCCTAGGGAGAGATTGTGAAGATAATGTGTGTGAAGCAGGCGCTAGCAAACTGCACTAAGTTTAAGGAGCTGTGATATTAATGTGACAGAAAGAGTGTGGGCAGGAGGAGATGAGACCAAAGGTCTTCTGGAGTTAAAGCAAAACATGGTATAGTTTGCAAAAACCACAAAGTCAATTTTAAATAAATTCTTTGTTGAAATGGAAAAAGATGAAATTGCTTTTCCTACAGAACTGGTGGAGGAAAGCAAGCCCTTCCCTGTTCTTTGACCCTGTTAAAATGATTTATTGTTTTAATTAGCTAATAGGTTCATAAAATGTTTACAACCTGAAAGAGGTAGTGGTATGGTTATTGGGACCTTTTCAATGCCAGTTTGCATCTGGGAACTAGTACCGTTCACTCTCACGATTCATTTTGTTCCATCTGAAGGACCAGAAATCCACTGTGATCTCTTTGAAGAAGTTGATTGTACGAGAAGTGGCTCATGAAGAGAAGGGTTTGTTCCTGATCAGTATGGGTGTCAAAGATCCTGAAATGGTGGAAGTCCACGCCAGCTCCAAAGAAGAGCGTAACGGCTGGATACAGATCATTCAAGACACAATGAACACCATGTAAGCTACCAAGCTGTTCTTGCGAGGCAGGTGATCCACATGCTCATGTTCTGGTAGTAATTGAAACATGTCACTGTCCAGGGATAAAGATGAAGATGAAGGAGTTCCTTGTGAGTCTGAGTTTGAAAAGAAAGTGTCGGATGCGAAAGTGAGAGGACTGAAAGGTAAAGTCCTGCCTGGGACGGAGCTGGGGAGCAATTTTTGAAAAAATTACAGGAATTGTGTAGGTTTTGTGGTTGAACTATGACTTTTTTAAAAGGAGCGATAATCCTGCATCCAGCAAATAATTGCAGTCCATGTCTGCACCTCACCTTGCTTGCCTGATTTTTTTACTGAGCCTGCTGGGTGTTGCTGTGCAGGGTTGCGCAGGGCCTGGTTGTATTATCAGGTTCCACTAGATGGGGCCGCTGTCTCAGGAATCACTTGGTTTCCTTGCTGAAGCTTTTATTTTCTGTCTTCATCTCTGTTTTCTGTTCACCCCTACAGAACAACTTCAGCAGAAGGATAAGCAGATCCTCCTCTTGCTGGAGGAGAAGGCTAAGATCTTCCGGGACATGGCAGACAGTTCTGTGCAGGAGGACATGCCAGGCTCCAGGCTACTCTTCAGAGCCAACACAGAAGAGGCACCAAAAGGAGAGGCCATTATGAAAACTGCAATAAATGAAGGTGAGCAGGTCAGGGCGACATGTTCATTACACTGACCAATAGACCCACCTTCAGTGAAGCCGTCAGTCCTCAAGCACCAGTTTTGCGCAGGGGCTGTCTTCCATCTGTCAGAATAACAGCACAGATAAGGAGATATTGCTACTCATGGTATTATCTCAGGGACAGGTAATGAGGATCAGGAAAGGAAGCAGATATTGATGGCAGCTGAAAGCACAGAAAAGAAGTCAGCACAGAGAGCAACCATGTATTGAGTCTGTGCTGGGGCCAGGAGCAGCACAGGATTTATCCTTGGCTGAAATTTGGACCATCCAAGCTTTTGCTGTGCTTCAGCAAGGTGTGAGAGTGGGGCTCGGATTCTGGCAGGCACTTCTGGTGCCTGCAGGGGACAAGCAAGTCTGTTGGCAAAGGCAAGGATGGATGGAAACTCAGGCAACTTTCCGGTGTGATTTTTGGAGAGGCTAAAAATTGTTAAATACTGTTGTCAGAGCACACCAGCATTGCCTGGAGGAAGAGAGGGAGGTGTAAGCCTGTGCAGAGCTCCAGGAATTGGAGTTAGTGGTCAGCCGGACTGTTTTTGCAGGGAGAATGCATACTGTTCATATCATTGTCATAGAAATGTGGTTTCTTAGTACAGCAAAGAAGGTGAATTTCTGACCAGAGCTCAGGCAGGGATGAAAATAGTTCAGATGCCTGAGGTGGTCTTTAACAGTGATACCATTGCTTTTTATCAGTTGAACTACTGCAAGACCTAGTGAACAGGAGCCTGGGCACTGCCCTTGGACAGCAGGTCAGTAGCACTGCCATGGAACAAGAAGGAGGAGTTGGCCCTATCTCTCTCCCTAGAAGGGCAGAAACTTTTGGAGGATTTGACAGTCATCAGATGAACGCTTCCAAGGGTGAGTAGTTACACGTGTGCATAGCATTTGTTAATAATAGATGTCACTGTATCCTCTTGCTTCAGAAGGACTCCAGCAACTGATGATTGGGGTTTCCCAGTAATAGTTGGTAGATTAAATAACAGATTAGAAAAAAAGCCTGTGTACAGGTGGAATGATGGTAGCTGAAAACCTATGGCTACGTGAGGATTAAACTTCTCAGCTCCTCACTCCTGTCTCTGTGCTCTCTCTAAATCATCTTTACTTCTTTACTTAATGTGCCATATGAAAGCATTTGGCTTCTTAATAGATTATTTTCTTTATGTTATTATTGTAATATCTGCAGCTCAGATCTTCATTCTTCAGTTATCTTCCAGCAGGAGCCTGTGCTGTTGCATTTGTGAATGGATGAGGATACTACTGAATCAAGCACCTTCTCCCCTGTCTTTGCACTTTATGCATGTGTTCCACATACAACTGCATGTGTTAGTCCTGCAGTTAAGTCTGTCTCAAAGAAATGTGTGAATATTTATTTCAGCTGCATACTTGGCTGCTTCCCAATGCACTCTTTCTTTGCCCCAGTCATCAGAAACTTCCCTGTCCTCAAATTCCATTCTTTGTGGTCTCACTCATACTCTCAACACAGCCAGTTTTGCTGCGTTAGTGTCTGTCTCAGCATTGGGATCGTTGGACCTTGTCTGACCTTCTGCATTAAAGGAGCAGTGTTAGCTTCAGACAGTCAGACATGAGAAGTATGTAGAGGTTTTCCCAGCTCTATTGGAAAGCTGCAAAGCCCTCCACAGACTTGTCATCATAATGACAAATAGATTCACACTGGAGGGGCTTGTTTAGGGTTGTGCCTCTCTCTGTTGCAGTGATGAATGGGACAACCTCAGGCTGTTCATTGCCCAGCTCTAGGTTTTCTGTAGAAGTGTCCTTTTCTGAATTAGATTGTAATTCAATAGTTGTAGGGTCTTGGGAGAATTTGGGAAACGAATGCAGGGCCTGTTTGTTGAGCTGGAGGCCAGGAAGCATGAAACCTGGCTTTCATCTCCAGTTCTTCTGTTCACAACCTGTGCAACCTTCAGCAAGGCTTATAACCTGGCTCCCCTTCGTTTTCTCCTCCAGCAAAGCAGAAGGGAGGTGTTTCCTCCTGCAAAGAGGTGGAATGTCCCAGGACATGGCACAGGAGAGAAGGTCTGTTAGGAGGACTTGAGGGTCAGCCTTTAACAGCAAAGCCTGCCTGAGGGGTGGTGGGAGGAGAGGGCCTTTGCACTAGGTACAGTGTCCTTCACATTGCTGCAGATACAGGTGTATGTACAGTTGTTTATCATTAAAAGGGTGGCAGCAGGGAGGTTACCACTGCAGGTGTGGGTTTTCCCCATGGCTGCGTCTCAGCTGGCAGGGGGAGTGCAATAGTCTTGGCAAAAGCTAGAGGACCAAAGAGCTCTGAAACTCCTTTGCCACCCACAATCAAAAGGGCAGCACGGGTGGATGGCTGCAGCCCTCCTGGCCCCACAGGTCGGCTCAGTCCTGCTCAGGAGCACTGTTACGAGCCATCCAGGAGGGAAGTTAGAAAGATAAGTTCCATGTCCTTTTGAAGACCCAGGTTTCTGATAACTAAGGTTAAGGATAAATTGCTAGCATAAAATTACACAGGGTATTGTGCAGCAGCACCTGACCCACCTGTACATTGCACTTGCACAAGAGGCATTGAAATTATACCTGCAATAATATACCCTGATATGATACTGTTACTGTTCTCCATCTGCTCTTACTCTGCCTCATGTCTTCTCAGCAAGTATTCTTTGGTAGACAGCAGTGCTGGGGCTAGACAGAGCACCAATTAGTAGGAATGTGCCAAATTTATCAGCATGTTGTCTGAAACCAAAGTCAATCCTAATCTGAATTCACATCTGCTTTTTTCTGGTGGTGCCCTATACACAGGGAGCAAATGCATTTAGTGTCAAGAGCTCCGTGTCCCTTTTTGTGAAACATCTGAGTTTCCTGTATTAAATTTCTCAGACATTAGCAAGTTCATCTCTGGCTTAAAATGTTGAATAACCGGTGTCAATGCTGGCTTCTTCCTTTAGGTGGAGCAAAAGATGAAGGCGAGGATGCTCAGGACCTTCGGAGAACAGAGTCAGACAGCATTTTAAAGAAGGTATCACTTGCTTTATCTGCCTGGTGCCACGGAGTTCATATTTCAAGAGAGTGATAATTCTAGTCCTGAAAAATGCCTGAAGTTCTTGACAATAAGATGTATCCTAATAAGTTAAAAATAACATAAAATTGGAAGTATGCAGCCAAGAACACTTCGCTGTAGCTAAAATCCTGACTTGAAAACCAGTGCAGATCAGTTGTATTCCTTTGTGACACAGGTTATCTGCCATCTGTCTGCAGATCAGCTAAAGCATGTGTTTAATTATGCATCGTTATTAAAATTATAAGGTCAACTATAACCTTGCAGCTATTCTTGCTGTGGATCGATCCATCATATAACTGCAAAATGATACCTAATTAACATTTTATTTTATATGATTTTAACTTGCCTAAAAAACATGCATGAGTTCTCCCAGAATGGAAGACAGAGAGGAGGGAGTTTAATGGGTCTGTCGTTAGTTCAGCTTCAGAACACATTTGCTGTGATTTCTCATTGTCCTCATATTAAATCTGTGATCTTTTGATAGGGTGGAAATGCTAATCTGATGTTCATGTTGAAAAGGAATAACGAGGTAAGAATTGATTCCATTGCTCAGCTGTTTCCTTCATTTAAGTGGCAAGTGAATTTGTCTCAATAGGTGATAATGCAGAAGAAAATACATTTCATTTGCTGAAGCGCATGTAGGCTTTTAAATACATTAAGCTAAACCCACTGTGTCATTTATTTGTTTAACCTTGGATGTTCAGACAGGGAATTCACTGATTGTCATCTGCTTGCCAGCAGGATGATATCTGCTGATTATAGGCAGCAAGGGTTAATTACCACTAGGATGCGCAGGGCTGTATTTATTGTACATCTGCAGACAGAGGGAGTTTAATTTTATGTTGCAGGTGCAGTGAATTGGGGCAATTGGATTTCTATTCTCCCTTTGATACACATTCATAACTCCCAATTAGCATTAATGGCAGAATGAGAAGCAGTTCTCTTAATACTTCTATTGCGGATACTGTGGTAGTTTTTCTTCTTAAAAGTAATTGTAGGATATGAGACATTCAGAGAAATTTTTAGCTAGGCTAAAAATATATTTAGGGATATTGCAGTGCTCCAGAGTAGTTTGTTATGTATTGATGCATGATGTGTTCGCAGCTACCTGTATTTTCAGGGAGCCTCCACGAACCCGCCTGCTGTAGTTGTGTGCCTGCTGTATGGCAGCTTTTCTGTCTAATGACAGTGAGACTTGTGTGGGTCATTGAGAGGGTGAGAGACTACAAATAGCCCACATTAATTTTAAGATTTCTTCTTTTTTCACCCTTGAAGTTTTTTCCCTGCAATTTTTAAGTGAACTGTGGGGTTTCATCCCAATTACTCTACTTGTTCTTGAGCAAGCTGATGCTGTGGGAAATGGTTTGCAGAGACAACCTGGGAGTTCCCATGAGGTCTGTGCCATTTGGTGTTTCTGCAGATGGTTCCTCCCCTGCCACACTGACAGCTAGGAAAGTGAGGAAGATGATGCCAGGCACCTCTGAGAGATGTCCAAAGGATATATTTGTGTACTGGGGGGGTGACACAGTCATGGCAAGTGAAGAGTGAGAAACAGGAAAGTGTAGAAGGATGGTGGTACAGTTTGTCAGACCCACCAGTGGATCACAGTGGAAAAGGAGGGTGCTTTATGCATACCCTGGCACCCAGTGAGATCTAATAGCAACGCTTTTGTTTTCTCGCAGCAGGTCCTCCAAACCATTACCAGCCTCCATAAGCTGCTCAGTGCTTTGCAGGTAGGCTTGGCCGTTCATCCCGCTTTTGCATGCTGCTTGCCCAAACCGCGCATCCTGCCAGCCAGTAACAGCCCCCCATCTCCCCTTCCCCTTCGCCTGTCACATCTGTGCATGGCTCAATAACCTGCTGCTGGCTTGCAGGCAGTGTGCCGGCAGGTTCTAGGAATGAGCTGGTGCCTAAGTGAACCAGTGCTTGCCTGAATTTGAGGAGCTGCTGCAGGAGATGCTCTGCCAGCATCCTCTGGTAGCTCGGCTGTGAGGCAGCAGTGCCGAGTTGCGAATTTCATGGGAGAAGGGGTTCAATACAGCACCCTGAGGTTTTCAGGTATGGAGCCTCTCTCTGTGGAGAGGGTGCTGCAGTGATTTGTCCCCCTCTCTCCTAGGGTGTTGTGCTGCAGCAGGACACTTACATCGAGGACCAGAAGCTGGCTTTGAGTGAGAGGGCTCTGACCCGAAGCTTCTTCCGGCCAACCTCACTGCTGGAGCAGGAGAAGCAGCGCAACCTGGAGAAGCAGCGCCAGGAGCTGGCCAACCTGAAGAAGCAGCAGATACAGCACCAGGAGGAGAAACGGAGGAGAGAGAAGGAGTGGGAAGTCCGGGAAAAGGAGCTGGCAGAGCAGGAGGCCCACCTGGCCCAGCGAGAGGAGCAGGTCCAGAGAGGGTGGCAGGATCTGGAGCGGGAGCGAGAAGAGCTGCAGGTGAAGAAGGCCTCCTACCAGCTTGACCTGGAGAGGCTTCGCACAGCGCAGAAGCAGCTGGAGAGGGAGAAGGTGCAGTTCAAGCAAGATGTGGAGCGATTTGCTCAAATGCGGCAGGAGTCTGACCGCAACCAGGTAAATGATGCCAATGGCCAGGCTGCTGAGAAAGCTGTGCGCTGCAGGGAGGTCCCGGCTGGCTCCTGGGCCAGCTGCATGCCAGCAGTGATAGACTGATGCCAGCCCAGCCCCAGATGTGCAGGGCCTGGCATTTAAAACTGGCTCTTTGCTTACATGTGACATTCAGAGCTGTGTTTCCTGCACCTCCACAGCTCCTGAGGCATTGCCGGTGTTGATGTAACATGGTTATTCAGGATGCCTGGCAGGTGGTCCTGAGCAGCAGGTGGTAACAACAGTCTGAGCTCTGCCCGCTTTTCTGTGCCGTGTGTTGGTGGACAGCAGAGCAGAAGTGGCTGGCTCGCAGAGGGATGCCCTAGACAATCCCAGGAGGTTGATACTGCCTTTGACACTGGCCTTCACCTCATGGAGGCTGAATTCTGGGCAGCAGTCAGGCAGATGAGATGTCCTTCTCAGAAACCGCCCGAGCGTTGTGAGTTACCTGCACCCTCCAGCCACACTGCAGAGGAAGGCTGTTTGTACGCTTACATCCATCTCCAGAAGCGTTCTTGATGTCCAGCAGAGAGATGTGCATTGTCCTAAAGTGACTGGGCACCTGCAGCCTGGCCATGGCTCAGTCAGCAAAGGTCCCTGGCTCTGCTGCATGAGGCTTCTGGTGTCTGGCTGCCCACAACCAGAAAGAAAAGCCCACATGCTGATTCTGCTCTGGGCATTTTTCAGCAAGCTGGGGTTTATTTTTTTACAACTGCATCAGTCTGGCTGAGGAGAACAAGCATCCATTGGCAAAACATGGGCTGAATTTGATCCTTAAGCCTGTTGTTGATCATTTGCTTGTTTGTAATTCACTAATTCTGAATGTAATTTGCTTAGAGCTGTAGCAAAATTAGTTTATAAATGTTGGATTGCAGAATGGAAATTATTTTGGGTGCCTGAATGGGCTAATTGCAGAGCTCAGCAGTGTGCTCTGGAAAGCAAATCATCAGAGGAGGGCTTGCTCCCTCCAACCCCAGCTCCTGATCAGGCCAGAAGTTTTCTGAGCGCACAGTAAAGCTGTTCCAGCGTCGAGCACATGTCGACACGCAAGGGGCATGGATGCTATAAAAGAGGCTGAGAGGTAAAATAACTGCGAGGCCTGGGGGATTAGAAGGAAGCACCTTTTCAAGGCAGGTATCTTACTGACATTTCAGAGCTATTAATAGAGGGTTCGGTGAGGCTTTGTTGAGCTGTTGTTTTGATCTTGCCTTTGAATGTGCAGGCTCAATTACATCCTGAGACAGCCGTTAGGGGAAAAAAAAAATCAGGAAATTTTTTTTTGCTTTCATCTTTTGCTTGGGAAGGCTTCCTTTGACACATGCCGCTCCAGTGCTGTGTGCTGGCTTTCCCTCCCAGAGAGGCACACTTCTCCTTGGCCTTCTGCCACCATCTGTGTGCACGAATGATGCAGGGTGAGTCTTGGTATTGAGATCTTAGAGAATATTTGCCCTTGGCTTGTTGATACATAGCATAGTACATGTAGGAGCAAAAGATACCGGAGCATTACTCTTTATATGCCTTGTTTTTTCATCTTAAACAAAAAGGGCTTCTCTCATTGCTTTGCCTGGATGAGCACCACTTTTTTAGCTGGTGAATGGTCTGGATAGATGACAAGAATAACCTCTGAGTGGTCTGGGACACACCTTTCCTATCCAGGTTCTCTGCTAGCCTTTTTCATGCCCCAATGAAACACTTCTCTTTTCCTTTATAGGTTTCAAATCTACACGAGAAACTCGCAAGAGTCCCTTCCCAGTGCAGCATCGATGACTCGTCCAAGCAAAAGAGCCCTTCCCTTCCTAAACAAGGGCACTTTGATGCAGAACTGTCTGTCTCCCCCAAAAGGAACAGTCTTTCAAGGACACACAAAGAGAAAAGCACTTTCCATTTGCTTAGCACAACAAACCAGACTAACAAGGCAGCTGAGGAACATTCCCAGATGCCTACCCGCCTCTTCAGTTTAGCCAAACCAAAGGAGAAGAAGGAAAAGAAGAAAAAGGGCAGGGGACATCGCTCCCAACAATCTGGTGAGTGTCGGGGAACGTCATAGGTGTGTTTTCGCGTTGGTGAGCTGGCTTTTCCCTCCAGCCAGTGAACCTGTGGAAGCCATAAAATCTAGCCTTGAATGTGGATGGTAACACAGGGATGGAGAAGATCAGGTGGATGAGTGGAGTTCCCAGCTTGGAGTGATCTTCTTTGGGGTTTTCTGCCTGTTCTACAGCCCCTGGGGTTGTCAGAGGGACCCACTCTGCTCCCTGCTTCTTCCCTTCCCTCTCCTATCCTGAGCAGCCTCCATGGGCTGGATTCTCCATTTATTTTTCAGCTTGCTCTGCTTTGAGATAGAAAATGTCCTGCTTCAGTGTATGTGCTTTCTGGAGCTGCGGCTGGGATGCTCCTGGCTGTTGCAGCCCCTGTGGCAGTGCTGTCTGCTTTAACTCTGTTGTAGTTTGGAAGCGATACCCGCAGCCCTTCTGGTGGCCTCTCCCTTCCCCTCAAGCCAGTCTATCTTGTCTCTTGATCTGAAAAAAAGCACGCATTTTTTTTTCTCTGGTAGTTTTGCATCCCCTTAGGACTCAATTCTGCACCTCAAACCTCTGACCCACATGAAATTTGATCTCACGCCGTCAGATGACCGGCTTCATCCATATGAAGTCACTGATGTTTTCCAGTTTGGGCACAGGAAAGCTCACCAATTACAAGATGTAATTTCATGGTAGCTCTTAAGGGAACTGCACATCTTTTAAAGCACCCCGTGCATTTGGCAGACAGTGGGGTTTCCATGCACGTGGGGTCCCACTCTGCCTGGTGTATTTCTGTATTCCCATAATGATTCCCACCTGGTTTTTGTGCTGCAGATTCTCACTCGTCAGAAGCACCTCCAGAGGGCGAGGAGATCTTCTGCTGAGCACGGACAGTTCCATCAGTCACTCTCGGCATTGGTACAGTGGACATCTCCCTGCCTGCTCTACAGCACGCTGCTGGTGCCTGCATCTGACAAGCATCTGGAGGTTTTAAGTAAAACATGTTATGAAGTCTGTTAAGTGGTGGGAAAAGGCCTCTCTCCTGTGGTTTTGCTGAAATCTCACCACGGAGGCTTGACGGCACGGCAAATAGTACCACCGCTCTGTGCAAACCTTGGGTTAAATGGATTGGGATAGATGTTTTCTGTCTCTTCTTACTGCTAAAGGATGAGAGAACATAGCCTTAAGGGGTCTGTGCCTTCAAATTCCCCTTTTCTGGGGAACATAACCAAAACCAAGCATTTAGCAAAAGATTAGGACTCTACAAATGGTGCGAACACACTGGCATATATAGATATACTGTATATATACATATATGTATCTATGTATCCACTGGGATATGCTTACAGTCTGTACAGCCAAGCTTAGCTCGGCCCATGGGGATAGATGATACCTGATGACTTTCAGGGAGCACGTAGATATTAAATATCTTGCCCTTACTGCTCCGATTGTAATGCCATTGACTTGCACACCCCTTTTGTGCTCATGGTATATAGACTGGTTTCGGAAAGGTACCTTACACCAGGAAGCAGTAATAGCATTCAAAACAAAAGTTCAGAGGAAAAAACCAAAATCTAAAGTAATTCTGAAAGATTTCCATGGGACAGAGGATTTAACTGTCAGACTGTTTCCAGAAACAAGCAGAATGTCTTTAAGTATATTTTAAACAATGCAGAAAAGAGAAATATGGTAGCTTGTAAGGCAGTCCCAGGAAGCCAGAACAGACAGTGTTGAAGTGGGAGCAACTCTCAAGCAACTTTTTTTACCCAGTCTCTTTTGAGCTCCAGCTCACTCCTGCCCATCCCCTTAGTAAAGTGGTTTGGTTTTGGTTTGTTTTTTTGGTTTGTTTGGGGTTTTTTGCCAGAATATAGTTCTCCAGTTGCATTTGACATCCCTTCATTACAAGCCTGATGAGTTACTGGAGAGATGGCTGAAAATCTGCTTTTAGGGACCTTTGTTCTGTTGTTTCTATTTTTCTTCCCCTGCGTTTTGTGTTACTGTTGGGCTTCTTTTTCTCTGGGTTTCGTCCGCTTCCCTTGCTCATTTATAAGGTAAAATGAGACAACAGCAATTTCAGAGCACTTCAGTGAGGCATCACAGGTCAGGGGACTGAGTGCTGTGAGCAGAGTGAACTCCAAAGAGGTGGCCCCTAGTCCCTATGCCTGTAAAATACCGTGCGCTTATTAACAATTTCTGGGGAGAAGATATATTCTCATGGACAAAACCACTGTGGGACAGGTCCAAAGGTCCAGCGTGGCAGGTCCATTTCCAGCACCATGGGCTCTAGGGTGAAAGTGTCCATGCATCCCGTGTCACCGTCAGCAGAAGGGGAATGTCTGAGGGTGGCTCTCCCTGTGCTGACTGCCAGGTGTTTGTGCAGCTGTTAAATACAGGGATGTGTTCAATGGGGGAAGAGAAATGCAGCGAGCCAAACTTTTTTCCAAAATTATTGTTCTTCCAGACCCTCTCAGGGGAATTACCCGAGTGGATTTGTAAATGGTTACGAGATGCTATCAGCTTCGAAATAGCTCAAGGGTTTGCTCAGAGTTTGAAGCTGTCAAGTGCATTTCCTTTCCTACCAGTTTTTCTTTAAAAAAAAAATATATATATATATATATATTTCTCTTCTTGCACTATTGTTTGGTTTCAATTTGCTCTCTGGCTTCTCACAAGCTAGTAACCTGCAGCAGTTTTCAGAGTTCAGTGCTGATGAGTATCAGCAGCATTGATGGTGAGGTGGATGCGTAGACTGGTCTGTCTTGGTCAGTGCAGGAATCCTAAACCGCCTGCTTGCTTTTGAAGCTCTCTAAATGTTTAAGACTCGGGAAAAGGAAAAAAAAAAAAAAAAAAAGGAAGAAAGGAAAAAGGTTTGAGATTTATTTTTATTTTGATTTTTTTAAATATTATTTGGTGCTTGTTCTTAATTGCAAGCAGGGCTTGCAAAAATATTTATCTTTCTGTTTATTTGAAAGAGTTCTTTTTTAAAAGAAGTTTACTTGGTTTTATTTTTTTATTTCTTTTTAGTTTTGCTTTTGTTTAGGGGTTTGAGAGGTGGTTTGGTTTTTTTATCATCCCCCCCCCCCCCCCTTTTTTTTGGTTTTTTTGTTTTCTTATCAAGAAATTGGTAAACCAAATGTTATCTCCCTGGTTCCTGCAAAACCAGGGTTTGGGCAGTGCTGCTTTGCAGCCCATGCCATGGCCAGAGTTACACAATTTCAGCTGAGAGCTTTCTTTAAGGCAGAACATCTTTGGGCCAAAAAAAATTCTGGAGAAAGAAGCAGTGACTTCAGACAAGACGACTCCTATCAGTTAGTTTCTTTGTTTAAATATTTTGTTTAGGTTTTGTCGTACCTCTTGGAGGCAAAAGAAAAAGCAAAGCATGGAGCATCTTGCAGTGATGTGAGGGTTCAGTCGCTTCTCTAGGGAGATACAGGCAGCTCTTCTCCTGAACCTGAAGGGAGCTGAAGGAGGCATGTGCTGGTGTGGTGGTGTTACCTTTTTCATGACAAACCCACCAGCTTCAGAAAATACCTTCTGCTCTGCTACTTACACATCTGCAAAAATGAATGTGCCAAGCTGAATTTTTTGGAAACCAAAGCAGTGCATGGCTCATGTACTGTTGTGTAAACAGAGATGAGATCCCCGGTACTTCTGAAAGTTCCCCTCAGTCTGTAATAGCCTGTGCCAGTATGAGCTTTTCTTTTTATCCTGCTGTGTTTTCCCCAGTCCCAGCGCATCTTGAATTCATGACACAGGAATGTCCCATGGCTCTGAGAAGGGTATCAAAAGTCATGACCCAGGGCAGCAGGGCTGAGTCTCTGCCTGGCTTGACCATCTCTTCTGATCTGTGCAAATCAAAAAAAAAAAAGAGTGTTCAGTGCCCTAAGTGAAAATAGTACATGCTAAGTGATCTCCTAATGTCCTCATGGTTCCTTGTCACAGAAACCATGGGTGTGAGTCAGAAACATACTGACCAGGGATACTGTGTATCAAAGCTGCTTGTGTTTTAATTTCTGGTGGACAGACCTTTGTCCCTGGAGGTTGTATGTTACTGTATGATTCACTTTTTTGGAATGAAGCCTTTCCTCCCACACTGCTTCCTCCTTGTTTCACCTTTAGGAAGGCAAGGGCTTGTTTTTATGTCTTCAGCCTTTTATTTTTCTCCTCTCAGGTTTTCTTTGGAAAGACTTGGCATAGGTTCCCAGAGCCAGATTCCCACTCTGATCCCTGCAGGTTGCCTAAGGTTGTCTGCTAGCGTATGGTCCCAGCTTTGCATCACCAAAGCCTTTTCTCTTCCTGGCCTTGAAATTGTGTTTGCTCCAGTTCCATGCCTGGCATCCATCCTGCAGTTGTTGAAAGCATGTTATTTCTTCAGCCCAGCCTGATGCTGTAGCTGGTTCCCATAGCCAGCCACTTGATCCCGTTTGGAGCACCCAAACCACCCTGTTTGGCGTAGGGTTCCTGGGACACAGGGCATACTACGAAATGTCTGTGCAAAGCCCGTATTGTTGGAGGGAGAAGAGGACCCTGCTAGGGCTCTTGGAGCCTTCCTGTGCTAGTGTTTCATAGAGGGGAAAAATCAGACTTTCTTTCCTTGCACTTTTCTTTGCCTGGTCTTTTATCACTGCCCAACAGAAGGGGCTTCAACAACCAGGGAAGTGGGAGCGTGGGCTCAGATGAAGTACAGCAGTGGTCAGTGTTAGCTGGGGGTGCCAGAATACCCTGGTGACAGAGAGTAGCTGTAGCAAACGGTGTGAGACTTGATGGAGTCATGTGAGGTTGGCCTTAGCTTCTTTTAAATGAAGTGATCATCTCAACATGTAACTTGATGTCAATTCGATGCCATAAAGCACTTTAAATGGAACTGGTCTTGTCCCTTATTATTTTGCTTATGTGGAGACAATCAGCTTTGCCATTGCTCCCCTCTCTGCATCCCCAGCAAAATCTGAGCTGTGAGTAGACATTGCTGGTTGGGTTTGGCTTTACCCTGGGAGGAGAGGAAGGGCCAAGCTTTTTGTATTATTTTTAGACCAAAGTGGGTGTGAATCTGACTACAGTCCCACTGCAGACGGGGTGAGTGGCAGGACCAGAGAACTGGCTTATGATGGCTCAGGTATATCCCCTGGGAGAGCCCATGCTGGCATCACCATCACCTTCCTCACACCTCACAGCAGGTACTGCTGCCAGTTGGGAAGCAGTCCTGCCAGCGGTTTGCCCACTATCTCCTTTTCCTTGGAGAAACCCAGAGCGAAGGAGGTGTGGGAGGATGCAGCCGAATGAGTGAAGTGAGGCCCTTCCCGTGCACTAAGTTATATACGGTCCAGGCCATTGGGAGACCTTCTAGATGCCATCCCTGGGGCAGGAGCTCTCACCACCGCTGAGGGTGGACTTTTCTCTTTGCTCTTGAAGTTTG
Source organism: Falco biarmicus (assembly GCF_023638135.1). Classification (NCBI taxonomy): domain Eukaryota; kingdom Metazoa; phylum Chordata; class Aves; order Falconiformes; family Falconidae; genus Falco; species Falco biarmicus. The sequence goes on along the minus strand of NC_079294.1, from coordinate 62,776,958 downwards.
ACCGCTGCTGAGAAGCACAGTAATGCCATTAGCTTGTGTGGGTTTGTACTGCCTTTCAAAGGCAAGAGCATCTGTAGAGTCCAATCATCTTTGCACCTTCCTTGAGGCACTAGGGTATCACAAAGCTGTTGCTGAAACACCCAGATCCAGTCCTTCCGAATGCCGCCGAGTCAGAAGAGGTTCATCAGGTGCCAAATCCCAAGGAGTCTAGGGTATCTGTGGCATGGGGCAAGGGAGGACTGGGTGGGGGGCACAAAAGAATATCTGCTAAAATCCCACAAAACATTCCTTGTTAACCAGAACTCTGGAAATTTTTCTGCCTGCTGGCCAGGTTTGGGAATTTACATAATTTAAGGCACTCTTTTAAATAAAAAAGTCTCCCCTGCTGCTCATAACTCTTGCTTCGTTTGTCAGAAGGGGCAGCAGTCGATGATTCTTGATCCGGTGATGCAGCTAAGTTTTAAAGATAGGTGAGCTGAACTGGCTTAATCTCATGCACCTCATGCTCTTCAGTGATGGGAAGCACAATGCTAGCTCCTTTCCCACCTGCATTTTCAGGACCCTTTCTTTCCACACGCATTTCACTGACACTGATGCTTTGCCCAAATATATTCAGCTTCCATTGCTTGGGGGGAGGGGGGAACAGGATAACATTCACTGCTTTGCATACAGCTGTAAGCTTCGTATGTATTTAAGCTGTCTATAGGTATCCATCCTTTCCATGCTCTGAAATATTTTACTATTTTCTTTATTGATATTAAACACTGACTCAAAAAGAAAAAAAAATAAAAATCTATGTCCAGTTCAGTTCGCCTATGGTTAAACTTTAGCTTGGTGTTTATTTTGTACTAATACAGAATGCACTTGAGTAATTCCCAGAGCATTGAGGAGGTGTATTATAATAACCTGATATACCTCTGCTTTTGGTTTGTTTCTTGAAAAAAAAAAAAAATGCTTTGCATTTTCATGTTGAACCCGTTAAAAGTTTAAAAAAAAAGTTGAAAAAAATAATTTTTAAAAAAAGAGGGTAAAACCTAATTGCTGTATGTTAATTTGTAATTATGTAAAAAGTGAGCAGGTTATTGACTGTAAAATTCTTCAGTTTTTCTGTGACTTGCCAGAAGCCATTAGGTTTTGTAACAAGCTTTTATTTATCTTCCTTTTTAGTTATCAGCATCAACCTCTTGTAAAGTCATTTTTCCTCTAAATAAATCTGATTTTAAGTCTGAGTTTTCTGTACAATTTATTTCCACACCTTTGGTATTTCTGCTGTTGACCCTTTTGCATCGATGTAGCCCTAACCTGTAATCAAATGTTTGCATTGCTTTTATCATCCAGATTCCAGTCTGTACCCATTGGACCCTTTAACTTGTTTTCCTTCTTTTAGAAGATTTGCATTTTGCTGAAGGGCATATGGCCATAACGATATTCAGCTCCTTGGGTTGTTCTTCCCCGCCACACACAGGGCTTTTCATCATAGTACAAGAAGAGGAAGTGTCACAGCTGCTATCTCAGCCACTTCAGCTCCGTAAGCTGAGATAAATGGCAGTCTGGTGGCTGCGTGTGCTGTCTTGCAGCGTAGAGTTTCTGCAACCTGCTAAAATAGCTCTGCGTCTTCAGCACATCCTGGACACGGGGGACTTATCTCATTTGGCTGAGAGAACTAGAGATGCCACGTCCCATCACAGGGACAGGGATGAAGAGAGGAGGGATGTCTGCACCCACAGTGCAGTGTGCTTTACATATTTCCACATCCCCTGCAAGAGGAGGCCCAGCAGAAGAGCTGTAGCCAGCGTCCAGGTGGTTCCTCTCCCCCGGGGAGATGAAGGTACGTGGTGTTCTCAGTGCCTGCAGGCATCAGTCCAGGCAGAAGAGGGTGCCAAAAGTACAGAGCCAAAGCAGAGTTTGCTCCACAGCACGATGAGGAGCCAGCACAGAAGACCACGATGGCTGGAGTTTCTCCACCATTTTTTCTTTTACCTATAAAAGCAATCACAGCTGCCCTTGTGCCGCGGGTGCTGCGCAGGACTGAAGCGTCTTCTCCCCAGGTGGAAAGAGCAGCGAGACCTGCCCCCTTCATCCTCTGCGTATTGATTTTGAGGCAGAGGCATTGCTTCATTTTACATGTATTATCTCACTTGTCTTTAGAGGTGAGATACAGAAGGAGAGAGGATGCCTGAGGAGAATCAGTTGCATTGATCAAAGCCTCCAGGTCGTCGCCGTGAGCACTGCTTGGCAGCGTTGGGTTGTTTAACAGGCGCTAGGAAATGCCAACCTGCCCTCCTGCGCGCTGTTCGCCTGCAGTGCAGCGCACGCACGTATTTTCCCCTCTCCTCACATCTGCGCTGCATGTGCTGTTCTAAAACCCTGAAGCATGTCAGTGAGCCCAAGCCTATGCCCTGTCACGCAGCACTCGCTCCGAGATGGGCAGCTCCCTGGGTGTGTGAGACAGGAGATGAAAGAGCGCCTTTATCTCCACGGCTGGTCAGTAGTCCTCATTTTGTTTGCACTCCCATTCGTCCCAGCTCGCCTATTTACCCAAGCAAATAAAAGCTTTTGCCGAACCGTCGGCTCCTGTGTGTGGTGTTTAAAGAGCACGTTTTTCTGTGGCCCCTCTTGGCTCTGCAAGCTGGATGCCGAACAAAAGCACTGCCTGGGTTACCCCAAGCCTTTGCATTGCTGCGGTGGAACAACGGCTGCTGCTGGCGCTGTGAGCTGCTACTGCTGGCAGCCCTGGTTCACCAGGCTGCTACGGTATCACCGGCGTTGGCCACGGGAGGAGGAAGAGCACGTTTACTGATGACAAATCACGTGTAGAAAATCGGATTCTTGTGGAATCAAACTCCTGGCAGGGAAAGGTGCAGAGCAAAGCAGGCAGCATGTGCTTCTCTGGTCCCACACAGCACCAACCGAAGCACCCCCGTTTCCGTAGGCCAGAGCGGGGCCTGGCATGCAATGCAAATTGCCTTTGCCAGAAGAGGAAACAACCCCACGGCTCCAGGCCACCTACACCAGCTTTCCACAACTTCATCTGCAGTCCGTGCTCTGAGCTGTCACGGCACAGGTAAGATGTTGAAATGAATGTTCTCCCCAGACCACATGGGTCAATTATTTTAGACGGTCCCTGAGTAGCAGCGATGTTTTTCTGAGCATCCCAAGTTTCTTACCCAACCCCAGCTTTTCCTTAGCTGCTAAGGTTCCAGCAAAAATCTCTGCAGGGCTGTGTGGTGGGTCATCTGGATGTGGTAGGATTTTCACTGGCACCTTTACCTAAAAGGGGTTCTAAAGGATCTTTACACTTGGACGAGACACCAAAAGGAGCATGGAGAGGCTCTCTGGAAATAACGGTTTAGTGACACCTTTAACAGTTGTGTTATCTGCGTTTCCCCTTTCCTGCCCGTGCTGGGTTCGGTCCCACCGCTGGCTGCAGGGTGAGAAATTGGAGGTCTGGGAGGACACAGGTGCGAGCTGGGCTGGGGCTTGCAGACAGGCTGCTCATTCATGCGGGTTTTATTAAGAAGGGAAGGCAAAACCCTAATTAGTTCAGTGAGTGAGATGCCCTGTGATCAGATACAAGGTGAATGGTAAAGGAATGACTTACCTTTGCTGTTGCAGGCACCTGGATTTTGTTCATTAGAGGGATTTAAACACTGCAAACGTGTTGATTTGTTTGGGGTGGGAATATGTTTGGATTGAGGGGGAAATAATGTTTGATACTAGCAACTGATACGAGAGCCTGTACACGCGAGCACCCCTAGCCTTCGCAGGGATGAGCAGACCCCATGTCTCGTGTCCCTCGTGTCCTCCCAAAAGCTATTTTTCACACCTCTTGAGATACCCCTTGAATGAGGCTTTCCTCCAGAGCCTCTCTCCTGCCCTCTGTTCCATCGTGGCTCAGGGGAGGATGCTCAGGTTCAGGACGAGCTCCCGCTGCCTGCACAGCCCTGTCCCGCTCTCCCTGTATCCTGGGGCTCCTTTGCGTGTCAATATTTTTTTTTTTTTTCCCGACAGGGCTATAAACAGCAACCTTCGCTTTTGGGTGGATGACATCCCAGCACCTCAGCCAGGCGTTGCCAGTAGGATGGAGCCAAGGTTTATTTCCCCAGAGGGGCAGGGCTGAGCCCCAGGAGAGTCCCTGGCAGGGTTCGTTCAGGCCCCTTTGCTCTCTCCTTTCTTTACGGTCCATCCCTTGCACAGATGTAGGTTAGCTGGCAACTCCCGATACCCCCTGACCTCTCGCCGCAGCCTGGCGTCTTTCCCTCCGGCGCTTGGCGTCTCCAGACGCTCTTTCTTTCCCCTATCCTTCCACCAAAGAGCTGCTTCTCACTGGCTGCATCTTTCCAGTGAGCCTAAATAGACAGGAGCCTAATTAGAGCCAAGCAGGAGCAGTGAGTCATTAGCAGAGCCCTGTGGGAAGGCCCGGAGCAGCCGTGAGCCCAGCAGGGCGGCAGCGTGGGCAGGGGAGGGGGCCGGGGGGCGGCGGGTGCTTGGCTGGGCGCAGAGGAGCGGCTGTGGGAGGGAAGCAGCTCCTGTTGGGGTGTGCGTGTGTAATTCCTCCAGACGGTGACCCAGGAATGGAGCAGGGGGTTACCCACCTCCCTGCACCTGCTGGGGAGCCGAGCGGCCGGGCACCCGGCACTGCTGGGCTCGCATCAGGGCAGGGGGCGTCCGTCCCTCCTACCCAGCTGGGCAGTTAGAAAACAAAAGAGCGTTTCCTGGCGGACTTTGAGGTTTTTTTTCTCCTTCTTTTGTTTCTACTCATCCCTTTTAATACACGGCTCTCCCCCAGGACGGAGCAAAGCCAGCGTCCTGGGGACTGGCTGCCTGCTGGTGGCTGTAGGGACAAGGAACCCTGCTGGGGGGGGACAAAGCGAGTGAGGGGAGCAGCAAAGGGCAGAATTTCAATGTTTTCTCTGGATGGAGCTGCAGGGCTGGGGTTAGGTGTGATGCCGGGACTGAGAGACGGGACTTTCTATCGGTCAGTAAATCATGTCCTGGCTGAGATTGCCAGCAGCCTTTCAAGAAGCACAAGTTGTGCCGTCCTGGCATGGCCCTGGACCGTTCCTCCAGCCTCAGCTGGGAGGGGAGGGCTTCCCAAGAGAGCCAGAACTGAAAAAAACACACATTATTTGATTCCCGAGCTCCGTGGTCCCCGGGGGCTGTCAGAAGGAATGAAAGGACACGTCAGATAGCCAGGGTGAGTCTTCTTGGGCTCTTCCCCCATCTTCACATGGAGGGGGGCTGCACAGAGGGGTCCTTGTCCGCTGTGTCTCTGAGACGCGGCCATCAGTGGTGCAGCGTGTGCTGGGGAGCGGGAAGTGAGATGTCCAGGCGCTGACAGCGTGAAAGCCAGGCTTTCTTCCACCTAATTGGATTTGCTATTCAGCTGAGAAACGCTGAATGGCCTGGGTGGGCCCTGAGCTTGGGATTTCACTGAGGAAGTCAGAACGACCCGGTAAAGTAGGTCACGCTGCTGCAAACAGGGTTGATGGCTTTGCACAACAGCCAATGATGTTAAATAAGGAGGTGGTGAGACGGAAAGAAAAGGGAGATTGTAAGGAAGGAAGAATAAATGATCTCAGCCTCTGCTGTTCACCCCCACCAGGAGCCCCTGCTGCAGGCTCCCATCCTGGGGACACAAGCAGTGCTGCCCGTACCTGGAGGGTACTGAGCTCCGGCTCTGCACTGGGGGGAGAGGGATTGGGCCCAGTTAAAATTTCCAGTTGGTGGTGGGGAGCTGGGGGCAGTGGTTTCTTAACTTCATTTGTGAGCAGCGTTTCCTGAGGGGGCAGGTTGTGAGCCTGGACCCTCTGCAGAGACTAAAACGTGTTGCGTTTATCCCAAGGGAGAAGGTGCGTGGGGAATAGGAAAACAATGTGACATGAGACATATCACAAGGAGAATGTGCAATGCCAGGGCATTAATTAATGTGCAGAAGACGACAAGCCAAGGACACGAGGCTTCAGTGCTCTGTGTAGACACGGATGAATTTGAAAGCGTGTTGGTTGACTGGAAAAAACACTCCTCCACTCCAATTATGTGTCTAAAACGCCAGAGCCAGCCTCTGGATGGATGTGGGGCTTCCTTAGACGCTGGAGGTATTAAATCACCAGCGACTCTGCTTTTAATTGACTCTGGTGACAAAGAGAGAGTAAGCTCAGATGCTAATTCCCTGTAGGGCTTCACTGCACAATAGTACTATTTCAAGGGCAGCTGGGGTCAGGCTGGGAAAATGTGTATCTAAAAACCAATAAGGCACTATAAATTTAATTTAAATGAGTCATAGGAGTATCAGCCTTTTGCATCTGAGGAGGTTCAGCATGGTCGATCCCTGGGGATGGAGGTCCCGAGACCTGAGTCTGGGAGAGGTGCAGTCCCACTAGCTGCTTGCCCGATCCCATCTCCCTGCCCTCTCCTCCCAGATGCTTTTCAGAGGGCGAGAAGCTGTTACAGAGCTGGAGAACCAAAGCGGAGAGAGCCCGCGACCGAGCCTGAAACGAGCCGTGTCCTGGCCAAGCTCTCTGGTGTCACCGGGTCCCTGCAAAACAAGGCGGAGGTAGGTGTGGGACAAGCGCCCCTTCGGTGGCCCGGGGCTGCCGGCAGCAGTTTGCTGCCATGCCTGGGTCTGAGCAAGGGCCGGATCCTTGCGAGAGCCTGCACCTCTGGGGGTCTCCGTGCCAGGCTCCTGGGCACCACATGGGGAAGATGTCCGATCTCCGACAGCCCGCAGCGAGGGCTGGCTATAGCATGTGGGCATGTTTCCCGGGAGCCTGGGAACACACAGCCCCTGTAGTGCCACCAGACAAGACTCTTTCCCAAGTGCTCGCTCCCAGACAAAGCCGAGCGTGACCTGCTGAGTTGGCAAAAAAGCAAAACAAATCACGTTTACATTGCTTCCCCTGTACCTCCCGGTAAAACCCAGCCCCGCTTGGGCTGTAGCTTTATTCTGCCTGTTACATCCGTTTCCATCTCCTACTCCCCTTTTACTTTGTTGCTGCTAACCAAGAAACCTTTGTATTTTGCAATGCATTTAATTCCATAGCAACAGGTTGCTGCTGTCACAGCAGCTGCTGATTGCTTTTGAATTGTCTTTCAGGCAAGCTCCAGAATAAATACAAAAGAGCAGGTCTTTGCATGGCTCATATCAAAGCTAGCCAGTCGCAAAGCCTCCTGAGCTGGTATTTAAAGTCCCAGAGTCCCATATAAAACCTGAATCAACAAAACTGAAAGGGATTTCATTCACACACTCCCTTTTTCCCTCTCCTGCTCATCAAACAGTAATTTCTAGCCTGAATTGGTTTCCCAAAGGGCTCTTTAATAAGCTTTTTTCTATGGAGCTTTACACTCGTATCTGCCCAACTCACATCAGCTAATGCTGCTGCCCACCCAGCTCCCACGGGCCAGGAGACATGTTCCCAGTCTCCTTAACAGCTCAGAAATTCAGGCTCCAAATCCCCTTGAGACGGTGCGTGATACCCACAGGTGGTTTTGCTTCCCAAGCCCAACAGGCCCTGCTAGTAAGGGGAAGCAAACGTGAACGTGCAAGGTCGTGTTTTGCTGCTCTGATGCGCTCATGTTCCCAGTCCCGAGCAAAGCTGGAGCTGCTGGTCTCGTAGCAGGGGAGAACCCAGAACCTTCCCAGAGCAGGGCTGGATCAGTCCCCTACTCCTCCAGGATGGGGAGAGATGCACACAGAGGAGAAGCGTGAACAGGAGCCCCAGCTGGAAAGCCCATCTCGCCTGTCAATGGGCCCCTTTCTTGGGAGCTGCAGCAGCCAAGTGAAGGCAAATCAGAAAAACAGAAGTATAAATTCTTCTCATTTTCCTTAGAAATTACTGGCTTTCCCTGCAGGAGTACGGCTGTGTCTAGGTTGGGCCCCCTCAACCTATTTGGCAGGTGTTAGGAGAACTTGCAAGTCTGCAATGCTAAAATCATGGCACAGTCAAGCTGAGCGAGAACAGCCATGGAGGAGGAGACACATGATGTCCTCGGGACACAAGAAGCCCCGGACTTGATTCCCAGATCTACCACTACCCTTGGACGAGGCACTTGACAATGTGCCTCAGTTTCCCAAGCGCTGAAGCAATAATAATTACAGCTGGGCTGGTTGCTTAGCAGGTTGTTTGTGAACCGCCCCGCCGAGTGCCAACCCTGTTATTATTCCTCGGCCCTGTTATTAGACCTAAATCCAACTTGCTGAAGAATGAAGACTCCTGTGAAAAACACACAAACGGTTTCCCAGATCATCATTTTTATTAAAGTTCACAAGCAGCTGAAGGAAAGAAAAAAGAAAAAAAAAAAAAAAAAAAAAAAGACTAGAAGATGTAAATAAACGTCATTCAGAGCATCGTGGACTGGCTGGGCACAAAGCGTGTTCTTCCCGGCAGCAATGGGCACTTGCTGCTCCAAAAAGACCTTTGTTGTTTGAAGCCGTGTCAAGGCTTTTCATCACATTGCATCATGCAGCTGGCCAGGCTACAGCTTAACCTAATCCAGGGGTGAAAGGCAAGCCCAGAGCATCTGCAGGACCAGATCTGCTGTGGAGGAAAGCGGGATGCTGGGGCAGTGCAGGACCAGTCTTGAGCAGTCGCCAGCCCTGGAAGAGGCTGGTCAGGAGCCGGACCCCTGTATCAACAGCCAAAAGCCACGTGCCTCCCTCCACAGCATGAATGAGGAGTGACTCGGGCTGACAGCTCTTGCGTGGATAAACCCAAACGCAGTTGGCAGCCGGCGTGCGTGGCTCAGCCGGGGCGGGCAGGCACCCTGCCGTCAGCAACGCTCACATCTCTCCAAGGCGAGGCCAGGGCGTGCGGTGCAGCGGGAAGGGGCAGGGGGTCCCTCCCCAGGGTGGGGGTCCCTCCCCAGCCCGCGCTGCCAGCCCTGAGGGGCTCCCCTAGCCCGCCGGCTTTCCCTCCGAGGCCCCGCTCGAGGCAAGATGCCCACTTCCAAGGCGCGAGCTTTGCCCTGCTGCACCTCTGCTCGTTTACTAATTACGCCCTCACCCACGCGCTGCTCAGTGGCTGCGGGCGGCTCAGAAGAGCGGCTCGAAGCACGCAGCGGGGTTTATCTGGTGACTATCTCGGCAGCAGTGCCGGTGCCTTGGCACGCTAACAGAGCCGTCGCGCTCTTCCCAGCAGCTGCGTGCGGGGAGCTGCCCAGCCTCCGACCAAATCGCAACCGGCTGTAGTGAGGAAAGGGGGAAGAAAAAAAAAAAAGGGTAATAGAAAGGCCCGAAGTACAAAACAAAAGGCACCTGCCCTGTTTTGCTGCAGTACCCAGCGCTGCTGGCAGCTGCCCCAAGCTCCCACACTTTAATGTTTCAACAGCCTCCGCAGAGCGGCCAGAGGATGGGGAGAGCCAGGTGCTCTCAACCCATTTTGCCTTTAAACAAAACTTCCCAATCACCCAAACAGCAGGCACTGCCAATGGTAAGTTCGCTGTGTCTAAAAAAAAATATTACTATCTCTGAACCCCCTCAAACGAGTAACAAAAAGCACCTAACGGCCCCCCCCATGCTGTGCTTGCCGAGGGATGGAGCCTCCATCCCCCCAGTCCCGTGAGGCCACCGGTGCCCACGAGCCGTCCCCGTGCCCCTGCGCCCAGCCCGGCAGCCAGCGCTCCCGGCTCCTCGCCATCTCCACGTGGTGCCCAGCGGCAGGGCTGGGTGGCCCTGGTGCCCCCTGGCATGATGCCGGCAGCGGGGCTGGCCGTGCCTCCGACTCCTGGTGCCAGGAAGGGATGTGAAAGGCTCCTCGGAGTCCTGGGCGCGAGGACGGGAGGGAATTCGGTCACTGTGTCGGCTCCAGCAGTGAGACAGGGGACATGGATGTGACTCTGGCATCTGGGGAGGGAAAGAGAAATCTCATTAGCAAGCATGATGCTCGGCTCAGCCCACGCAGGGGACCACCAGAAAAGGGATGGCACGTTAGCAGCTATCGAGGTGACCCCCCACCCCGAATCCCAGAGAAGGGTGGAGGTGGAAAGCAGCTGGTTTACTTGGGGTTTGGGGTGTGCTTTGCTTTTGCAGGAGAGGGGAGAGAGCGGGCGTTCAGCTGGGGAGGGCTCAGAGCACTGGGGAGCCAGGCAGAGCTGGCCCAGAAACTTCCATGGACATGAGACAAGGGAATGAAAAGTTGAGCGAAATGAAGTTTTAGGTGGTTTGCTTTTCTTTTCTTTTTTTTTTTTTTTTTTTTTTTCCTAGGGCAGGGAGGAGGGCCCAAGAACTGGAACAGACAAAACAAAAAGACCCTTTTTCTCTTTTTCCGCAGGTTCCTCCAAAACCACCCATATGACTGACGTTTCCAAGGGGTTGATTAATCCAGTCTGAGGCCAAGCTCAGACTGCACATGTTTCCATCTGCCCAGGGTTAGGAAAAGCCTGATTTTCATTGACTTTCCTCCCCAGGCCAGCCACTCCCTTCCAACGCTGCCTGATAAACTGGCTTCAGAGACAACCAGCCGCTTGGAAAGAGCAGCAACAGCAAAAAAACTGCAGTCCCTGTTTATCCAGCCTCGCTGTTACACGCATGCAAATGGATTTCCCTAGGAGCCACCAAGAGAAACCAGCTGTGACTTTGTTCTGGCAACACAAGCGAGCTTCTAACAGGTTGCAAGCAACCAACCCAGCAGCACGCAGGTGAGCTACAGCATTTAGGAGCCGGGAGATTATGCCGGGTTATTTGTAGGCTGCCGTTCGCAGGCACGCGGGGCTTCTGCATGGGAAGATGTCTGGCTGCAAGAGGGGCTCCGTGGTCAGAGTCAGGAGTGATGCACAGCAACAAAACCCTGCAGCTTCTTGCAAGGTAAGGGCTGGCCAAGCGCTGCTCCACGTGGAAGGGAAGCCAAACCAGGCAGCAGTAAAACTGTCTTTGCAAAAGGCTCGTTGTCTAATCTGTAATTAAGGAGTCAGGAAAAGTCACTGAACAGATCCAACATTTAGTGAGACCACGGTAGCAAAAGACAGTTCCGATCCCGGCATGCTGCCTAAATCCTTGCCAAAGCTTTGGAGCCAAAGTTCAGCTTTTAGGTGCGAGAGCAGCCTCGGAAACCTGCAGCTTGGCCGCCCAGCACCCACCCAACAGCAGGCACCAGCTGTTGGAGCCACCCCACAGCCCTTGCAGGAGCCAAACCCACCAAAGGGCTCCAGTGGGAGCCACAAAATGGGCTCTGAGCATTGAAGTGAGCCCCCGGAGTGAGTGCCTGAGCCGTGCCCGGCCACCAGCCTCCGCTCCCTCCAACCCAGGCCACAAGGAGGATCCTGCAGGAGCTGAAAGGCACCGGGAGGGGAACCCCCAGCTCTGGCTGCTGAGGGGTTTGGCTCATCCCCATTCGGTGTGAGATGGGAGCTCTGACATCTCCACCACAGGGGAGCACCTGAGGCTCAGGAGGCAGCACAGAGGGACGCAGGGACCCCCCTCCCCGTTTCATTTTCCCAGGCTGGACCATACAATCTACAGCTCCCTCACCCGCAGTGACCGTCTCAACCCCCAGCTGAAGGCTCCTCTCTCTGGCCCGAGCCCATCTGTGGCTCTGCCCCACCAAAATGAAAGCGTCACACAGGATGGATAGTTTGGAGAAGCCACTTTTAATTTGGAAACAGGCAGCTTGGAGAACCTGTTCCTGGTACGGCCTAAAGTCACCTCCTAGGAGATGTAGAGTCATCCCCATCCGCTGTCACTGCCCAGGACTGCAAGAGACCACCCAGCATCATCCCCTGGGCTCCTGGCCAGGCTTTGCTTGTGTTTATAAACACGAGAACCTTCATTAGCAGAGTGCTCAGTATTTTATTTCCCCTTTGTATCAATTCAACTCCTCGACAGGAGGGAGGAGACTGGGCTTTCATGCTTCATATTGCTAATCACGCTTGATCCCTGGAATTAACTGCAGGTAATAAGCACTAAATTAATGTCACACGGCATCCTTGGCAGGGGTGCTGGGACCTCTGCCGAAAGGTGCCCCGGCTCCAGCTGGGAAGGGTGAAGGCCATGCCCTCGAGGAGACATTTCCAGCCGATCGGTTTTATGCTTGAAATGAAAAGCCTGCTTGGTGTTCCATGATCAACATTTTTCAAGGACGTATTACTTGGGTTTCAGGGCCAGTAAGAATGCAGCCTCACCAGCCTGTAGGTGAGGAGGTTGCCTTTTTTTTCACGAGTACGAAGCACCACTTCCTACTGTGCGAGTGCCCAGGCCCTTCCCCACCAGCCCAGCTTGCTCTGCTCTGAGGGCACCTGGGATGGTTCCTCCTGAGCCTTTTCCAGCTGAGGGTAGTTCCTATAGGATTCGCACTCCCAAAGCACACCAGCACCTGGGCACAGGCTGGCCAACCCGTCTTCTGGGAGCCCCTACTTGAAGAAGTCCCACAGAGACTAAAATAGGTGTTGCAGCAGAGACCTTACATGGTGGGAGCTACAAGCCAAGAAGACCCCTCAGCCAGACGATCGACAGCGTAGTTGCAGGACCCTATAGCCAGTTACCCCAGTTCCTGGGCCCAGTTTTGGCACAGAGGCAGCCAGGACAACCAAGGCAAGCACGTGGGACACGGCTGGTGCAGCATGGACAATGCAGCACATCACAGACATTCAGGTGTGGCCTTCACCCACCCATCTTGGTGCTTTATTTAAGCAGCTGTCACAGTGGTTAGGGCCGTAACAATAACTTAAGTTAAAAAAAAAAAAAAATCTCAAGAAAAAAAACATGAAGAGACATTCTGTATGGCAAGAACTCATGCATATTTTAAATCCTACTTCCAACCAAAGAGTGGAAGCGAAGCCAAAATCACGCAGTGACTTTTCACCAGTTTCATTTGCAGGTTGGCATATTACAGTTCCTAGGGTTTTTGTGTTTATGCCAGCCTCCAGATTACAGGGGGACAAAAACCACCTTCACAACCCCCACACAGCTGTTTATTAGATCGGAGCAACGCACATACAGTACGGAGGAAAAAAGGTAGGAGAGGAAAATAACATCTCTGTGACTTTGGAGACTGCTTTTTATTCAGTGGCTAAAGAACCAACTTGCACCTGAAAACGTTCCCTATTCCTATCCCCAGCAGTACGGCTGGTGTGGAGCTTTAATATTCAGATGCATCTGCCACCAGAGAAAATTAATTTTCAGCTCTAGGATAGCTCTTAATGGGAGGCCCCATTGACCGGAGCTGAAAATGATGGAGTCCTCACACTCCTTGCTGCAACATTTAATAGCGGAGTGGCAGTTAATTAGATTACTGAGCCACTTCGACAGATGCTAGGCAACGCCTGAGGAGGAGAATTTGGAAAGGCCGTTATCTTCCAGTGCTGGGAAAGCTCTCAGAGATCCCATTTTAACCCCTTCCACTCTTGCCCTGCCCTCACTGTGGTCCAACCCATGTTAAAACCAGGTGTTAACACAAATCAAAGGCCATTAATCAAAAAATAATGGGTGCTTCTTTTCCCCCTGAGAAAAGCAGGTGGTCATGTTGGGCAAACGCCTGGCAGAGGTGCCAGGAGCTCCTCCTTGGTTCCCAGTTGGCATCAAAAGAGATGCTCACTGGGAGATGCCAGTAATTTCACCCGCTGGGCGATTCCCAGGCGCACCAACCACACCGAGTGGGAAGCAGGGAAGCGAGAGGGTGTTAGAGGGTTTGGGCAGCATTCCTTCCTCCCCCTGTCAAGTGAAGTGGATTTTGATGAGCCTATGGAAGAATTTCCCTCCCCACAGTGCCCACTTTCCAAATAAAACCGTAAGCAAAGCTTGTCAATCCCGCCCCCATACGCGAGAGTTTCCCAGGTCCTTCAGCCAGCTGGGATGCACTCCCCAGCCACCAAAGCAGGGTTGTGTGTGTTGCTGGCACTGTGAAACCTGCAGACTGAGCTAGCAGAGGTGTTACAGGCTTCCTGGGAAGATGATGCTATCCAAGCGTTGCCCATGTCAGTACCTGCTTTCACAATGCAAGGTGAGAAGAGCTTTTGGCCTTTCCGGCCAGCTGCATCGCAGCACAGACTGGTGAAGACGCACAAAGCTCTGTGGAGTGAAACTGCTAACCCAAACGGCAACCAGACATCCCCCGCTGGGGAGGAGAGAGGAGGAATCAATAGCCCCGACCCTGTGGCTTTGCAACAGCACCTTCTCCGAGCAAGCAAGAACCGGAGCACCAGAATGAGACAGGACATCGTCAGTTCCCACCGACTTTCTTACTCTCACACACCCCCAAACACCGATAAACACATTCTTCTTCTGGTTACAAAACCCCTTCCCTCCCACTCAGGTCTCACACAGAAGTCTCAGAAGTTCTGATTTAACAAGCAACAGTTTGGATGTTAAATAAACACCAGGACCATCAAATACATCATGGCTTCTAAGCTTTTGCCTCTGCTACCCACTGAAATATAAATACAGCGCATAAAAAGAGATCCAGCGTTTGCCAGCATCCCAAGGGTCACTTGCCTACATATGCTTCAGCTTCAAATAAATCACCCAGATACACAACAAAGATATCGAACTACTGAGACTTTTTCCAAAGCACTTGTTACCTTCGTATCTCCCAGGACCTGCATGCAAGCGCTTTTGGAAAACTTAACCCCTCAACCGCATGGGGAGAGGATGCATTCCACGGTGACAGCGGTGAGAGCAGGCATGGACACATCTGCCCTCCCCTACCCACCCACAGAAGGATGACGCTGGCACATCCAGCTAGCTTGGAGCACAGGGAGAGGAGCTGTGGCCTGCTTGCAACCATCCACCTCTTAAGATACCGGGAGGATCATCTGGAAACAAGAGAAACCCGGAGCTAGCGCGACTTACAACAGAGGCGATTATTCTTTTCTGGCGCCGCATCCCGCCTTTAAACGTACCCTTCTCGTAAAACGTGAGCAACCTGGAACCCGTGGCTTTGGCATGGCATGTTGCAGATGCAATTGAGGCAAGACAGCAAGTTTCAATTTAAGAGGAGAAGACCCTTACCTTATTGACCTCCTGGATACAAGCCCCCGCGCCCTGACCCTCATCATGATGGCAAGTGCTTCCAAGTGCTGACAAAAGCTGTGGGGATGAGCGAGTAAGGCACCGTTGTGATACAGTTCCACGTGTCTGATGTAGGGTCGTAGCAGTCCAGCGTTTTGCATCTCTGAGTGCCAAAGTAACCTCCCACCACGTAGAGTTTATTCCCCGAGGCCAAAGCGTGGCATGACATGCGCTTGGCTGTCATGTCCCCGATGCGCGTCCACTGGTCTGTTTCGCAGTCAAAGCGGTAGGCGGATGCTGCCGTGAACTCGGTGTCTCCTCCCATGATGAAAATCTGGCTGCCCAGGACAGCAGCTGCCGTGTAGCGCCAGGGCTGTGGGCACTCAGCTTTGATCATCCACCGATTCTCAGCTGGATCATAGCACTGGACTTTGGACGCCAAGTCTCGGTGAATGCTGGTCCCACCAAAGACAAACAGCTTGAGCCTGGCGCTCACCACCGCAGCGTTGCTCACTCCGTCTCTCAAAGGAGCCACCATCGTCCATTTGTTGGACAGGGGATCGTACTTCTCTACTTGCTTCAAGGAAACCGAAGGAGATGCAGGAAAGATTCCAGCTACTGCAGTGTGCCCGCCAACCACGTACAGGCAGTTTTCCAGTTCAGCCGAGCCATGCCCAAACCGCGCTATTAACATCGGGGCTGCTTTTGACCATTCCTCATGAACGGTGTCGTACACCCACACGTCTTTCGAGACCCCGTTCTCTGAGCCCCTGCCTCCAGTGATATACACTTTGCAGCCGATGGCACAGGCACTAAACTCCTTCCGGGGACTCGGCAGGTCTGCTTTGGGGATAATCTCCTTGGCTTTGTGATCCACTTGGTAGATCTTATCACACATGAAGGTCTGTCCTCCCAGGATCAGCAAGGTGTGCCCAGCTTTGCGAGGCCTGGCACAGGGACTGGTGACCACCCCATCATTCTGGAGGATCTTCTTCTTGCACTGAATAGCTTCATCCAAGACAAGCTTGTTCCTTTCGTCCACCATGATCAAGTCCTCACAAGCCAAGGCCTCCCTGAGGCATTCAGAAGGAAGCAAGGCCAGACGAACATTCCTCAGAAGTTCTGGGAGATAAGCTTTCCGCTCATCCAGATCGTATTTCACCCACTGGATGACAGCCTTAAAGACCTTTTCTTCATCCTCGATTTCCAGCTCATCGCTGGAAATGAGGTCCAGCAGAGTGTCCTTGGAAAGGTTGTTGAAGTCCTCACTCTTGTGAACAGTCTCAAAGTTGACCAGGCACATCCTCCAGGAGAGTTCATAGAGCCGCCGGCACTGATGGGCATCCGAGAGCAGCATCATGCCCAGGCAGTTGGAAGGGTAGAGGTTCTTCTCCAGGAACTCGGCCGCCGCGTCTCGGACATCGTGGAACTGCAGCATGTCTCCAGCCTCCAGGAGGGACTCGGCATTCTCCTCATTGATGATGATCCGAGAGGAATAAGCAAAGTCCAGCAGTAGCTCCAGCACCTCTGGGTGGAGGCTGTCATGGAAGTTCACCTCATCATCCAGGCTCTCCCGGAGGCCATTGCTAAACATGGCTTCGAAGTATCTGCTGGAGGCAGCCAGCACTGCCCGATGACACGGGAACGACCTGTTTCCTGCCCAAAGGGTGACATCGGTGAACATGCAGTGCTTCCGCAGGGTGTTCAGATGGGACAAGACGCAGTCCGGGTGGGAAGCTTTGTGAAAAAGCAAGATGTTCATGGAGCCGGTGCTAGTCCGGGATTTACGGTTCTCGTGGACGCTGACTGACATGATGACAGAGCTCCTGCCTGCAAAGAAACAAAGAGAAGAAACGTTATTCTCTTGTCATTACTGACGTAAGGCACGGAGAATATATGCATTTGCTATGCAACACTGGTAGACTGTCAATGGACCTCAGACATGGAGCACCAGCTGACCCTCCTGCTCTGCGGGTGCTCCTGCACCCTGGCTTGCAGAGCCCGTGCCTCCTGCACCCCCACACCCTCCAAAAATTTAGCTGAGGCTGAGCAGGGTGGGAAGGCAGAGCCGGGTGAAGGGGGAAATTCTGCACTTTGGTTTCAGCAACAGAGCAACAAAGTGAAGCAATCAAAACCCAAACTTGATGGTAAATTGTCTCAACAGCCCCTGGAGGGTATTGGCAAACCGCAGAAGAGTTGCTTTTCCTTAGAAAACAGCATTAAGAGAGCACTCTATCCAGGAGAAAGGGCATCGGTCTGCTCTTGGCTCAGCAGAAGTCAAGTTTGGCTTCTGATTTTAATGAAGATTACTGCAGGTTTAGGAAAGGCAATCGCTACAGGTTTTATTTATAGAATATTTAGCTACACGCACAAGCCAAAAGTTTTGAACAAATTTTACCAAACCCTTTCATTGTAGTTTTTGTTGGTAAAACTCACCAGACACTTCATGTGACTCAAACATTTCGCAGGACAGATTGACATCAGAGAATAAGACAACAGAGACAGCTAAATCATGCTTTTTAACAGACGGGCAGAAGCAAACACAAGGCTTTTATTAGCTACTATTTCATTTAAGTGCTACCTGATACCTAACCTTGCCCGTAGAAGAAAAAACCCTTTGGACCAATCAAATTAATACTACTTAGATGATAAAATCCAAGTAATTTACTCCAAAATATTTTAGCCAGCTCTATTTTGTTCCCCATTTAACTAAAGCAGACACAGTCCTCTTACAGCAGAAAGTCAGTACTGAACTTAGTAGCACAACTGTCTTAAGGTTTGAAAAATCAGTCCAAAAGAAAAAAAAAAACAAAAAACCCACCAAAAAACAGGGTCAGCCTGCTGTGCCTCTGCTCCAGGCCCCCGTGACAGCAGACACAGCAAAGCCATCACAGGCACGACACTAGATGTGTTTCTCAGTAAAAGAGACTCTTCCTGGCTAAAAGTAGAGTTTGCAGGTGGCCAGCTCACTAAATGGGCTAAAAATGGGGCATGTCAGAACTTGGGGTGGTGGGTGGTGTCTGAATTGTCCCAGGAGCGTTTCATCTCTCAGGGCAGGCAGGACCCTGTTGGGATGCCCAGGAGCATCAGGGGCTGCCACCTTCAGCTCAGCTTCCCTGCCAACACAGGGCAGCCACCGGGAACAGCTACAGCCTGGGGAAAGTGGGCCTAATTCCCAGGAAAAAGGGGTTGCTTGAGAAACTGTGTCCAGCTCTGCTACATCTCCTCTCTCACCCCACACTATTTTTCTATCCCTTTTCTACCCTGCCTTCCCCAAAACACTGCACTTTTGCTTTGCAGGCTGCAAACACCGGGGCTAAAATTCCACGGCATGCCCCTCCACCCACCTAACTGTTTAGAAATCAGTAATTAGCCGCACAGATCTAGCTGGGGAAGGGTTTTTAGTTGGGTTCTTCTTGTTGTTGTTTTTCAGTTGGTTTTTTAACTTGCATTTTGCAGCCCGAGGTTTCCCAAGGGTCTTTTCTCCCCTGCAAGCACAAGGTCTACAGATCAGCCCTGTCCCCCCGGCCAGCCGGAGCTGGCTGCACTCAGGGTCCCGGGGGGAAGCCACGGAATGCCAAGAACGGACACGGTGCTCCCAGACTGCTGGCAGGTCACAGCCTTGACCTGGCCGAGACCTGGAGCCGCACAAGCCTCCCACGCTCCACGGGTGGATGACCTCAAGCGGAGGTGGATGGCCAGATAAGCTGCCTGACTCACGCTCTGCCCGTGCATTTCCTACCCCCTGCTTCTCCAGCACCTCCAAGAGTCCAAATCCGACAAATAGTTGTGGGCACATCCCTCCTTCTGCACCCGCTGCCGTGAATTATTGAGGTTGGTCTTCCTGAGGCCTCACTCCCTCCTCAGGGCTGTGTCACAGTCCGAGGAAAAGGCCTCTCTGTGCAGAAACGATAGCTTGCCCGAGCAGCCACAACTTCTGCTTGGTCTCTGAACCAGGCAGGAGCACTGACACGGATATTCGGGTTGGATATGTGCATGCTCATCGCCAAAATCCCTGCAGCCCGCGGCTGAGGCCGCCGAGCTCATTCCCCTTGTGATGAGGCTGCGCAGAATCCAGGCTCCAAAACAGGAAGGAAAACGCCATTACGGAGCAGCACTTTGAAGTGCATCTGAGGGAAATGGTTTCTAACATCTGCATCCAGTGCAGGGACAAGACTAATTTAAGAGGTGATATGGATTTCTGTGTCAAAGCTCTGTAACGCAGAAGCAAGGAATACAAATGAAACATTTATGAGTCTGCTAAAAGCTATTGATTTAGGTTCCTGTTCCTACAACCTCAGAAACCACCTGCCATTGCTATTGCTTTCTTTGCCTGCAGATCCGGTCAGCTGTCCAGTGTTAACCTTTGATCTGCTTATGCACAAAGTGTTAAGGCAATTTATATAGGACAGCTATCGAAACAAACAAAAAGATTGCAGGAAGGCAGCATCATTTTTTCTGACACTAAGATTAGCGAAGCCACTGCTCAGCGTGGAAGGAGCAGGTCATTTAGAAATTAAAAATATCTATATAAAAGCTGCAGCAGAGCCACTTTGTATATATATACAGACACATATATGTACACACACATACATATATATAAAAAAACCTCAGGCTTCTAACATCAAACATCTTGCCCAGGGCACTGGGTAACCCAATAATATTTCTATCCAACGGGTATTGAACAGCATCCAGGGAATAAATGGGCAGGTTCCAGTCCAGTCCCCAGTAGCACTGCTCTTCATATCGCCTTGTCCCACTACAGGCACCAACTGATCCCCCGGTACAGCTGCAAGCCTGAGCGCTAAATGGGCCACAGCCACAGCCCCTTTACTTGGCTCCTCCTGGGGCCAGGTTATGACACTAATGTCACCGGTCACAGATCAGCAGGGCTAGACAGACTATTAAACCGAAACTAAAGCAGCCTCTGAACTCCCGTGTCGGCCATCTCACCAGCAAGTTTCGCCTGCGGTTTTCAGCAACTTCCAAACACCTTGTTTTGAGGGCTTCTTGCATGCCTGCTATAGGTGGGCACAAGCAGAGAAGTGGCAGGTATTAATTCTTCCCCTCACAAACACGCCCCGCTGCATCTCTCAGTCTACCAGAGAACTTGGCACCATCCCACCCATATCAGATAAACAGAAACTGCAGGCAGCAGCTATTTCATCTGATGGGTTTCTTCCAAAAAGTAACAGCCTTATAAACCTCAGAAGCCTGTAACTCAAAGGACCTTCTACATTTTTCATGATGTGCACATGTGTGCTCCAATTTAAGCAATATTTAACTGCAGCGATGAACAGGCTGGACCCGTGACATGTGCTTTTATAGGAACTTCTCTGAAGCAGATGCATGCAGAGCAGAATTTGGCCCCCACCACATCCCTCGTTTGCCTTACCCAGCTACTGAGCTAAAGAGAAAAAACAGAACTGCTCAGAGTGAGGAATATTTTGCACAAAGAAAGCTGTCAGTGGCCCCTGCCAAGCTCCCACCTGCTCTACGAGAACTCAGGGGGTTATCGGAGCTCCCAGCGACATCCTCTATCATGCAGAAAGTTATCACCAGAACAGACGTGTCAACGTGAACAGCAGAAGGCATGACCTGAACAAACTGGATCTTGGATTTCTCCATGCTGAATTTATTTTTTTCCTTCGAAAGGCAGTTATTGAAAAAATAAATGTCTACTGCATAGCCTTTTAGAAGGATCTTACTGCATGAGGCAGACGATAACCCTTCTTCCATATGGATGAGGGCAGAGGGGCACCAGCTTTTTGACAGATACCCAACGCCGTGTGCTGGCTCCGGTATTCCCCTGGCTGTCTGCAGCCGTTGTACAGCAGGTATAGGAAAGGCAGGTTTTTTTTCCAGCAGAGCACGATAAGGGCGCTTTGGAAATCCTTCCCCTCACCCACGCAGGGCAGACAGCAACCCCGAAGGAGGGTAGGAGTTGGCTCAGGGAGAAAAGACCCCTTGAATCTCAGCTCATGACCAAAACAGCCCAGCGGTCTCTCTGGACAGGACAAAGCTGGCAAACAGAACAAGGGGAAAAAAACAAGACCACAGGGCTGGCCGAACTCCGCACCCGAACAACAGCCCCAGTGCTCCCGCCCGAGCGCCTCTTGCCCCCTACAAACCATGCCCCAGCAAAACACTGTCCCTGCCAGGCCGGTGTGTCACCATGCTGGAGCCCTGCTGGTACAGGTCACGTAGGAGAAACACTCCATCACCTCTTGAAAAATCCAAGCGGCACTTAGAAATCAGCTACTTGGAAGCTGTATCAGGCCCTGGTCCCCAGTCACAAGAGCTACAAACGAGAGGAGGGCTCGGAAGGACGATTGATACATGGCCTATATTTAGCTAGGCGAGGGGTTCCCCCCTCCACCTTAAACCAGCGGGCTGTCCACACATCTCCAGTCGCATTTGCTATCTGCAGGGAGTTGCCAGCTGCAACGCCGCTGCTTTTCAAGAGGACAGTATCCGACAGCAAATACGACGTTCCCCAGTGGGACTTCAGGGGATCAAGAATCACTTCTGCTTAGAGGGCAAAACTACAGGATTTATAGCCAACCTTCACGGTCTTGGGAGAACGCTTAAACACCGACAAAGAGCCCAAATCCCATGAACCAGAGCTGGCACTTTCTGTTCGCCCATCAGACTTCCAGAGAAGCAGCGAGCACGACACGTTCCGTTTTGCCCCACTCAACCATGAACTATGTAAAGCTGTAAATAAGTAAATAAATAAGCAGTAAGGTTCTCCACAGGCTTAGCTCAGAAGACCTGGAAGAAGCTGCTCGCGCCACGGCAGAGATGCATTGCCAAGCAGTCAGCCATACAGGCCCTCCATGTATGGACTGCACTACAACCTATAGCTGGCTCCTTCCAAACCAGAGCAGACCCACCTCGAGCAGCCAGCGATGGCTGCTTTTGCAGGGAGGCAGGCGTAAAGGTTCGTTTTTATTTTCTCTCTAATTTCACAATACCAACCCTCTGGGGTGAAATGCTGTCTTGAATTCAGCCAAAGTTCACCTTCCCCCTAGAAGCGGCAGGATAAATTCTCTACCCATTAGTAGCATGACTGCTCCTCATCCCAAATGTCTGTACCTTTCCAACGCCTTTCACGGACTCCACCACCTGGTGCTTAGGCCAGCAGCATCATCCCAGGGCAAAGTTACTGGTATAGAACAGATTTCCCCCTTTTTACTGTACAGAGTAGCAAACTAGAAATCTAAAGTCACCTATTGCGTTGCCTTCACGAAGGTGAACTCCTTGCAAAGCCACTTAGAGGAGAAAAAGCAGTGTGGCAACACACTGGTCAAACACAGAACCCAGATACAGCTGCACTTCAGATGCAATTTTCCGGCATTGGAGACCGTCAAAAGATTGAAGAAGGGGGATCTATTACATGCAGGCATTCACGTGCTCACAGACACTGCTCGAGCTTCAAAAGCAGAAAAAAACCAACAGAAAACAGGAAAAGATGACGGGGGAGGGAGACGGAAAAGCAAGAAATGGGAAGGAACACATTTTTTTCAGATGATGTTCGTGTCCTTGCATAACACAGCGGACTATCAGGTACACAACTTGGAACTGCTTGAAATGCTCGACACTAATAATGCCCTTCTGTAAAGAGTGCTTGAGATGAAAGGAATTAAAATAGCACCTGGCATTTGGTGCAGCACTGCACTTGCCGAGCGTGGAGCCTGGGCTGCTGCCAGGTGGGCAGCAAAGGACCTTCCCCACACCATCTCCCAGGCACGCTGCCTGCTCTGTCCATGCTCCTGCGTGCCTGGATGCAGACTTTGCTCCCTAACAAATCAGGTCATTGCCAGCAATTCCGGTGAATTCAGTGGTTTTCCCATGTCAGCCAAATCTGTTCTTGTTTTCTTCAGGATGACTAACGCAGCAAAGATGCAACTGTGATTTTGCATGCTGGAATTCCAGCAACGCAACTGCAGTGAATCAGAGGGTATCTCTGTTGCAGAGCTGGATTTGGCCTTCCTGACAAACTCTTGTTTCATCACATTTTCACACAGGCAAGCAAAGGAAAGACCACTGACTCCATCCCCCCAGCACAGAATTTCTGATCCTGCCCCAGCCTTTGAGAATGGAAGGCATCGTTATCATTTCTTCTCGATTCTCACTTTCTAGCCTAGCCTGTATATCCTAGACAGAAAACAGAGAGACCATGTGAAAGGCTCCTTCTGTTTGCTCAGACAGAAACTGGGAGGTTTTCCAAGCCCAATTCTGTAGGCTCCAGGAGATCATTGTCTAGAGAAGGTCCGGGCACATATCTGAACATCAACATGCTCAGTAAAGCAAAGCTGCACTCAGAAACTTGGTCTGTCCATCACTGCTTCGTACCCCATTCTCACCAGTACCCACCATTCCTCCCTTTAAACCCGTGCTCCACTCTGAGCCCGAAGCCACCACAAGAATCTACTGAATGCCACTTACTACAGAGAACAAAAGCAGTATTGCCAAGCTGTACCAATTAGTGAGGTTCTTGTTCTATCTTGCAAAAGCACTGGTAAAAGGGGCAGTAGTGCCTCAAATCTGTAAGACATGAACTAATCTGAGCCAAAGGCGACCATGTTCCAACCAAAATAAAAATACCCGTAGGAAATCCGCTTTGCATGCAATACATGCAGTTTTATTTGCAAATCAGATGTTGGACTTGCTACTTAGCAACTGAGATCTTCCATAAAGCTTCTTGAGCTACCTGTGAGGCAATCAAATAAAGTTCACATTCACCACTAAGCACACTGGCTTTGCAGTTCCTGGGAATACCACACCCTCCTACAACCACCATCCAAATGGGGATAAATAATGCTTTTAGCCACAGTCCAGGCTCCAGACAATAGCTTTTCATTGCTACGCCTTAACCCCAGTGGATCTTTTCAGAGCCCATGATTCGTTTCAGAGGCTGCTGTGGGGTTTTCTCCTCCCCCCCAGCCCTCTGGCTCCACTACTGAATAAATCCCATTCTGCCAGATCAATCACAGTCGCTTTGCAAAATGAATGGGGGGCTGCAGAGGAAGCATGCAGTCCGGTCGCCCAAATTATGCTCAAAAAGGCTCCAGAATGGAAACAATCTACTTCATCCCAGTATCGACCCCAGCCCCATCTGGGCAGGATAAAGTCCTTTTCAAGCAAGCCAACTTGCTAACGTGCTGCGAAGGCAAAAGGCCTTTGGTACTTCAAATATAGAGGAGCGGAACCACATGCCACTTCCCAGGGAGAGTTTAGAAGATGAGATGTGGTATACATCAAATTAATGCCAGAATAACCACCGCAAGCTGCTGACTCCAGAAAGCACATTCAGATCCTCCCACTCTCTGTGGGCTGTGCCCGGCTCCCTGCGCTGAGGCTGCCAGAGCTGGTGGCTCCAACGGTCAGGCTAACCAGAAGCCCTGCAACAGACGCTGGTACCAAACGGGTCTGTCTGCCTGCTGTCACGGCAGGATTTCAGTTTTGTGCCTGGGGTTTTGCTTCGTCTTCCCCATGCCCCTACCAGGCAGAAGATCTCGGTGCAACTGCCAGGTTCGATCTGCAGGGGCTCGTTTGCAATTCTGGCCAGCCTTCAGAGCCTTGGAGGTGGGGGGCCCTCATGCCTCCTAAACGGATTAGCCCCGCACGTGGCTGGGCATGGAAGACAGCCATTCCCAACTAGACTGCAAAGCACTGACAGGTATTGAAGGGTCTGGGGCTGCAAGACAGAGCACTGCTCATTGCCCTCTGGCTCCGGACAGAAAGAACAAATGTGACACCCATCTCTGCTTTTTTCATTTCAGTACTAACAGCATCAAACCACACGCTCAGCCTGCAAGTTCTGGACCAGCATGGGAGCGCTGCTGCAGCCGAGGCTATCCTGGGCATCTGTGGACACATTGCAAAACAAACCAGAGTGATTGCCAGTGTGCTACAGTAATAAATTTGCCTTGCCACAATCTGACAGGCTGTCATAGAAAACTGGAAGTCTTTGCAAAGTCTAATGGTCAGCAAGCAGACGGTGGTTGTGGGACATGCAGCGTTCCCAGGCTTGAGAGATGCGGGGAAGACAGAGCAGCCTGTACTGGCTGGAGTGATACTAATAGTCTCTGTGGGGATATAAAGTTGATAAGAAAAGACAGACCGATGCGAGGGTGGTTAAACGTCAGGCCAGGGGGCTTGGGGCAGTTTGTTACAGCTAAATGCTTCCTGGCCAGCATTCTTGCAGCCACTGTTTTAAGCAATGCCAGCGACGTCCTCTGCAATTCAATTACAGTCTATAAAAGAGGGGAGGAAATCTACTCCTCAGCTCGAGTGCTGACACTGCTTCTTCAAACCTGCCCCTTCCACAATCCCCGAGCGTCAGCCGACACCGCGGACACCCCGGGCCAGCTCTGCCCGTCCTGCTCCACCTACTCATGCCCAAGGCCAAGGCACTGCTCAACACCCTCTCTTTTGTAATGCTGCCACTTCCCTCCTCATCTCGCAACACGCTGCCCGTCTTCTTCCACCTCCACAGATGGCCGCATCCTGCCCTTCCTGTTTCACTCACCTACCTCCTATACGTTGCCTAAAACCTCCTCTGGCTGCTGAGCAGGATCTGGACTCCCGCAGGCTTTGGGGAGCGGCAGGTTACCACTGCAGGGACAAAAATGCTATCATAATTCACACGTACGTATGGACACATGGATGTGCACATACTCCGTGCTCCCACCGTGTCCAGCACTCACTCCAGCACTGGAGGGAGCATGTGATGTATCAGACACATGCTCATTTTAACACGTCTGGAGTATGTGTCATGCAGCATCTTGTCATCTGTTCCCAGGCTGTCTGCCTTCATGAATTTCATTTGCCTAGCTCCTTCAGTCGAAGGATTTTCAACTGGCCTGACCTGCTCCCCAAAAGCACACCTGAGGCACCGTCCCCACTGCCTGAGCTACCTGAACCTGCCCCCAACACAGCACGGGAGGCTACCGTGGGGCACGCCACGCAGGACTTCAGATAACAATATAATCTCAAATACTTGAGAAAATGAACAAAAAAGGGATAGGAAATTTAAGTACCTCAGTCCTGAAGCTGCTTACGGTCTCCTGTGCCCCCAGGTGCAACTGATTTGTTTCTGCAGCCGATTTCACTGTTTGTTTCACTCTCATTCATAATTTTCACTCTTGCGCCCACCTCACACCTTCCCGCTGCAGAGCAAACTTCCACCTATGCCTCCTCCCCATGTATTTTACTCAGTATGGCCTTATCACAGAGATAAACCAGAGCAGATGGTTAGGGTTAAAAGACACAAAAGAGGCAAAATGTGTTTTCAGATAAGATTTGATCTTAAGCAGCAAACAGAACAAGGAAATCAGAGAGGCCCCAGAAAGGGTCCCCTCTCACCAAGGAGTCAGACCCCTTGAGAGATGGACAGAGAAAAGAAAGCTGGGGAGATCAGGCCTGTTTTACACCTACTCAGAGGACCCAGAGCAGCAATGGATAACACAGCTGAGCTACCAGGAGCAGCTGGCCGCCACCAGAACCCCACAGGGTGTGTTACACACATCTCGGGTTGCTCCTTAGGTAAGTTCAATAAAAACAAGTGTCACAAGACACAGGAAGGAGGGCGAAGACAAGGGAAGTTGTCAAAGTATAAAGGTTATAGAGCTGCTTGTTCTTCCAGCAGCTCTGGGTCTGTCCTGGAGAGCAACAGGTACGCTCGGATAGAGACTACAACAGTGGTGGCCCATGGCACCCTGACCAAGGAGCGACTGCAGCGGGTCGCAAGAGAAGACAGGCAGAGGTCGCCAGAAAAGAGAATAGAAACCGGTTATGAAGCCAGGGCTCGCCGTACGAAACGCACGGACCATTCAGGTGTCTGCTGAGGGAAGGCTGAGGACGGGAGATTTTGCAAGCAGAGATTTGGCTGGCCCAAGCCCCCCAGCCCAACTACAGCTGCAAGTGGATGGACGAAATAAATTAAGAAAAACCCCAAGCCTACCGAATGGGCTTTTAACTTTGTTAAACGTGGAGGGGCCTGTAAGGACAGCAGGGGTGCAGAACTATTTTTTCATCCCTGCCAGCTCAGCTCAGCCATCCACCCACCCCTGCCCACCCCTGCCGGCCCGGCTCCGGGCGCTGGTGTCACTGTGCCGGCTGGGGCGGGCTTGCGAGGGACAGATGGAGAAGGGAAAACGAAAAGGGAAAGGCAACCGCTTCATTTCCATATTCTCCAAGAGGAGTATTTAGCAGATCAATTTTTTTTTTTTTTTTTTTTTTTTGCTTTAGAAGAGCAAAGCCCCCACCTCCCTGCCCAGCTCGCTGCCAGCCTTGCATACCAGCTGAGCCCGCCGCTTGGAGCCCGGGCATGCGGGTGCCTCCTGCCGGGGTGCCCCGCCGCCGGCCGGCAGCCCCCTGCCCTCCCCTGGCCCCCAAGCCCCGCAGAGGCCAACCCGGCCTGGCCAAGCGGGGCCGGAGCCGGCTCGGGAACGGCGCCTTCCCCCCCGCCCCAGCCCGGGAGAGTCACTCACCCGCTCGCTGCGCGCCGACAGCGCCGGGAGCCGAAGCCCCGGCCGCGCAGGGCGGAGGGAGGCGGAGGGAGGCGGCGGGCGGCCGCGGGGCGGTGCGGGGCGGTCCCGGCCCACGCGTGGGGCGATGCGCGGCGGCGGCCCGGCCCCGCGCTCCGCCTGGGCACAATGTAACCGGCGGCGGGATCCTGCCTCGCGTGGGGCTCCGGGGGCGGGGCCGGCCGCGGCCGCGGCCACTCAGGGCGCGCCCAGAACGTGACGCGCCCCGCCGGCTCGGCCCCCTGCGGAGCGGCGCATGGGAGGGGGCGGGCGCAGGCGGAGAGTGGCGGCCAATAGCAGGACAGGAAGGCGGCTTGGGGGCGGGACGAGGGTGGCCCGGAACTCCCCAGGTCCTAAAGCCCGCCTTCCGTTGTGTCGGCCCTGTGGAGCAGCTCCCCCGGGGTGTCGCAGCCCCCACGCCGGCGGGCTGGGGATTTCCCGGCGGGTTTGCGGGGTGCTCTGCGCTGGCACCCCGCTGCGTAACCGCTGGGACTGCCTTTGTGAGGCCACCCGTGGCATCCCCGCGGCAGAAACCCTTCCCCTCCGACCCTGGCCCTTGCACCGGTCAGAGCTCAACTGCTCGCGGTGCTCCCGGGGCAGGACTCGGTGCTCTGAGCCCCCCACGTCCAGCAGGAGCGCGGTGTGTTGTCCCTGCTGTCACCCACCCACCCTCAGCCCCAGCCTGCAGCAGGACGGCCCGAGCCAGCCAAGCGCTGCTCGGATTCAGGCTGATTCCTGAAATCTCTGGCTTCATCTCAGCAAAACTTCAGCACGTGGAGGACGTGAAGGTCGACAGAGTCCCGCAGGGTCCCCACACCTGCAAGGATTTGCAGGGAGCTTGGGATCGGGTGGGAGACCGGCCCTA
This sequence comes from Falco biarmicus, assembly GCF_023638135.1. Classification (NCBI taxonomy): domain Eukaryota; kingdom Metazoa; phylum Chordata; class Aves; order Falconiformes; family Falconidae; genus Falco; species Falco biarmicus. Next base: position 62,748,619 of record NC_079294.1, on the reverse strand, counting down.
CACCCTATACTCGGTCACAAGTAATGGGGTTCAAGTGAAAAACCAACAGTTCCGTTGTCTGTCTCCCCACGTTAACAGCTGGATGGAGATACCCAGGTCCAAAGTGTACTAAACCTTCTGCACGCCCAAGGATGGGCTATTTAAGGCCTCCTCCTTCCCACCTATAGCCCAGGAAATCTCTTTAAGTTTCCCACTGGAGTAACCGCCGCTGCTTGGTTTTGCTCGGCAGCGATGGCTCCTGTGAAGTGTGCACCGACAGTTTGGACGTGGGAGGTGGAAGGTGGCTGGTGTGGGGACATAACAAAGCAAAAATCCCAGTAAGTACAAAATACAGTCCCTTCGCTTCCCAGGTTGAAACAGCGGCTCAGCTACAGCTGGCAGAGGCTGTGCATGGTAAATAACGAAGTACACTGAAGCTGTTGAACTGTATCAAATTCCTGGGTTTTTGGATCTGCCTTGTTCCAGTCCTTGCAGTTTAACCCTTAAGAAGGCTGCTGTCTTCCCAGCTACCAGCACAGCTGCTCTTGAAGAGGCTGAAAATTGTCCCGGGGCCTGTTAATGACTTTAATGAGCTGTTCAGGAAGACAACAGGGATTTGTGCAAGAGGCGGGTGTGGTGGCATCCCGAACGCATCTGCTCAACAACAACAACAACATGAAAGACAAAATTGATTTTCCCTTTTGCCGCCTGAGTTCTACCCAGCTGCTCCAGAGTATGAAGGAGCTGTGGAGCAAAGTAAGGTCACGTTTCTTAATTCTGAGGCACTCTCAGGGTGCTGCTACAACAGCAAAATCTTGTCCCTGCAAGCTGTGCTTACGAACCCAGCCTGTCTTCTGCAGCGCGGCAGGGAGAATTTCTGGCAGCTGCCTGTCACGGGGACCTCCAAAGCTCAGAGGAGCTCTCTGCAAAACTACCTCAAAAGGTGCTTCTAAGACACGATGTCTAATGCTAATCTCCCACCCACCAGCTTTCTAGCTGTGTAACTCTCTCCCTCTGTCTCTGGCAAAGTTAAACAGAGGGCAGTCACAGCAAACAGTGCAGGAAACATCCTGTGCTGTCGTAGTGCACACATCTGGTGTTAAGATGCTCAAGGAGACGGGATTAGGATACTAGCTTTTGTTCTGAGGGAGCAGCAGGAGGCCAGATACAGCAGTGACAGGCACGCCAGACACACAGACTGACAAGGAGCTCCTCACCATGAAGGAGAAGCAGAGCCAGACATGAGAGAACGCAGGGAGAGCACAAAGGAAATACTCAACAGCAAAGAAAAAAAAAAACCCCACCAGACATTTAAACTGTTTTTAAACCTTTCTTTAAAGAGGATTTAAGAACTTGGCGTGGGTAGGGAAAAGAAGCTTAACGTATGATGAATGTTAACACCATCTCCTTACCTACGATACTGGTCTCAAGCATCCCCGAGGGTACTGAAGGGACTAGTGCTGTGATTATGACGTCAGGGTATAGGGGAAATTGTCTTGCATTATTAAACAAATCATGCCCTGCATTGGCCTTTGATTTGATGTACATAATGTGTATTAGCCTGCTGGGGGGGGATGGGACAGGATTCTGCAACTTGTTGACATTCTGAAAATGAGTTGGAAAACTGCTCACCGAGATCCTCTCCTTCATCATGACCCATCAAAGGGAATAGGGGTTAACTATTTCAAAATTTGGAAAAAAATCCCCAAAGTTTTACATAAATAATGTTTATTCTTTGTCTGTATTTGTTTAACGTAACTTTCATTCTGGATGAAACGTTTAAACATCTGCAAAGTTAAACATTTGATTTGACTTCTTATAGAAATCAGCCCTTGTTGCCTGGTTCCCATTAAATCCTCGCTTTCTCAAAGGTGGAGAGTCAAAAGATTTACCCTAGCCAGAATTCACTAGCTGTTTTTATCCATTTGTATCATAGATCTAGCTCCTGAAGCAGTTGACTAAGTAGGTGACATCCACAGAAGTCACAGGAGGGATAAAATCTGGCCAATGAAACCACTTTAACTTCTTTGCATCTTTTTCTGTTTTTCACTGAGCATTCCCATCTTGCCAAACCCAGCTGCTCAAGGGGTTAAATAATAAATTCCCTTCTAGGCCAGTGGTTGCAGTCCACCACAGGTCATGCCACAACCAACTAATGGCCGCTAAGTGGTCTGTGTGAAATTAGTTTAGTGGGTCTCAAGCCAGAGGATAGTTGACAGATGCCCAAAAATCACTACTCCAATTGGCTCCTTTGTTGGCAGTCACAGCAGGTTGGTCAAGGTCATGCAAATTCAGCAGTTCCCAAGGGCTAGGAGCATAAGCAAGGTTGCTTGCGAATACTTTCCTCTGTTGTGAATGCCAAAAGTCTCCAGAGAAGGGCACAATGCTGTGAGTGCCAGTGTCTGAGGACCATGCTATCACCTCTAATTCAGCTATTCAGGGAAGTGGTGGTGGCAAAGGTAGGAAAATGCTACTGAAGACTGCCGGTAGAGGCATCCCTGACCTCAAGGAGAGGATGCAAGGTGGCAGCGGGAGTCTTGATTGAAGTTTTCACCCTTTGGCTTGTCCTGCCCAGGAGAGCAGGCTGCAGTGCTGCCAGTCAGTCCGAACGAATTTAGCATTCCCTGCAGTAACAATAAAAATCCAATCTCCCTTCCTCTCGGCCCTTTCCTCCTGATGCCAAATTTAAACGACCTTACTTTTTTGGCAGCAGGAAACTTCTCAATTAAATATAGAAGCAGGGCAGGCTTTCACATGGAACTTACAACAAGGGAACAACAGATGGCATTGTTTGCTGGGCTGGAAAAGCTGCATCTGCTCCTAGAAGAAATGCTAATCGGAGCTTAATTAGGCATTCAGAAGGAATGTACCCCATCCCCAGGACAATGGCCATGTGTACGAGATCCTGAAAAACACAAGGAAGTAGATACAAAGTCACCAAAAATCCTCACTAGACCAAGTCCAAATTAAGCGCATAGTGTGATAGAGTAACCCAGAGATTTTCCTTCTGCTGAAATCCATCTGAGCCACTCAAAATCAAAATGTAATTGGCAAAGACTTTTTTCATTTGCAAGTGATCAGTGATTTTAATATTCTGTTTCAAAGCAAATAATTCTAGCATAACACTGGAATCAGATCCTATCCTGGCTGCTCTCTGACTCTCTGAGGTGTTGCAAGATGAAAGGGCAGCTGAGATCTTTATAGCAAGTACTGCAACTGGGGAAAATAGTCAGCCAGATAAGTAACACGCACCTTGCCTAGGATAACTCTACAAAGGAAGAAAAGGAGATGATGGTGGCAAATGGTCCCCAGTTCATCCCAAGCAGGTGTTCAAGTACAAGATGAGCCCCATGGCACACAACGCCTGTGCATGGTCTAAAGCAGAGCACGGGACGTTGTTCCTCCTTCCCTTCCTCAGCCCTACCAGCTTCCCCCAGAGGTGCAGGCAGGCAGGCAAGGCTCTGTGTGTCCTTCTATCAGTGTCTTCTGCTTGGGGTTCCAAACTGGCACCTCTTTGGAGCCAGCAAAGCTGTCTGCAAAACAAAACTACCAGGCGTTTCACCAAAAGGCTGGTCCCAGCTGCCGAATTTGCTGGCACTGCAGAGATCCCCCTTGAGCTGAGACTTTGCATTCAAGCCTCGATCTTGTTTTAATGCCCTTTTTCTCCCCCAGCTTGGGCCATGGCAGCACGCCCTGGTGTAGTGCCTGAGGCTGCTCTGTGTACCTGGGCTTACCATGCCACTTCAGATGCCTGGGACAACGTGCACCTCATGGGCACTGCTAATGGGACCTGACCCCACCACCACCTCCTTTTGCTGGTTGCACACCCAACTTCCAACAGACCTGGAAACATGCCACATCGCTAAATCGACACCCAGGCCTTTTACACCTAAAAGATGTTCATAAACAGGGATCCTTATCGATTTCAAACAATGCTCTCCAAACACTGCCAGAAAATCACGAGAGATCAAAGGCATATTGGAACAAGTGACTTAGAGCCGCAGAAAAAGAAAGGGTTTTCTTGGCACTGAGGCAGCTTTCAGCAACTCCAAAGAGTGGTGGAGAGGAATGTAACAGGATCCTAAACCATTTCTGCCTTCAGCACCGTTCTGCTTCAGAGGGATGTCAAATCCTGGTCTGGCACAAACCTCAATGCAACCAGAATTAAAAAGTGGTCCTCTTGACAAATGACTTTGCTGCAGATGCTGAAGCAGTAAGCACTGATCGCCCTTATTCCAGGGACTGCTGTGCTTCACAGCCACCACAGTTTTGACCCCCCTGGCTTGGCTGGCTGGCTCTGAACAGCCTCCCATGGGCTGTGAGTATGCTCTGTATCCCATTAAACATCACAACCTCCATCACGCCTCTTTGAGAGGAACCCTGGAGGTTTGCTGGTAGCTCACTGACAGCAAATTTAATACTGCTGTAATTTGGAAGAGACTTCTCTAATGGTGGAAGTATGGCTGTACCCTTGTGCATGCTGTCCTGGAGCTGCCCTTCTCCCATGCACTGTACCTCCATGGTGTGTGGTGGGGGCAGGCACTGGGAGCAGTTTTTGCAGAAAGGTACCCATCGCAGGTGTCCAAGGTCAGAGAAATCAGGGAGGGCCATGTGCAGAGGTGCTGCTCTCCTCTGGAGATGGCATGAACCAACCCGTCTTAGCAGAGTGGCAGTGAGCTGCAACAGTCAGCCTTTCCTATGCAGTGCAGGTGGGTGGATGGGTTGCCCCATTCCCTTCAGAGGCTGTCCGAGCAACCGTTCTCTAGCATTACCTTCCTGTGGTGAAGGCTGACACATCCAACGTGTCAGAGCTGCCGTGCTCCTGCTGTTCATTGACCATGTGCTCATAGGATTGGAAGACCTAGCAGCTCAGCTGAAGGAGAGATGTCCTCACACCATGAGGTTGTGCTAAATGAGGCCAGCCTGCCAGCACGAGCCTTGGATTCAGCTGACTTGTGAGCACTGAAGCTCAAGGACATGGCAAATGGCAAACATCATGAGGTCTCAGCTTTCCAAGGACAGCTGGAGAGCTGGTCCCAGCTTATCCACACGTATCAGCACATGGGACTCCAAGCAGGGCTGCTGCTGACCCCGTGTGAAGCTTCCCAGTGTTCATGGTCTGAGAGCAGACGCAGACTTTGGCTGGCTGCCCGGAGTTTTAATGTCTGTGTTTTAGACCCAGACTTCCTTCCGAGCAGTTCCAGAGGGAACAGAAAAGGGGAGAAAAAAAAATATCAAAAAGCATTCCCCAGAACCTCATTTATCTGTGAATGGCCAGTTTTCTGCCATCCCTTGACTCTGAGAAAGGAGGAGAGGAAGCGTCGCCGGGGCGCGCAGGGGGCCCCTTGGCTGCCCTCCTTGGCTGGGGGGGACCGACGGGAGCCAAGGGGCTCCGGGGGAAGCAGCGAGCGGCTCCAGCTGGGCAGTGGTCCTGACAGCATCGCGTCAGCAGGAGAGGGAGGACAGGCTGCCTTGCTGTGAATCAGCCCCAGTACTGCGTCAGGGCTTCCTACTCACTCCTAGGGTTTGAAGGCAATATCCCTGGGCTGTCCCCCTCCGTGAGCCCAAATTCCCTCTTGTTGGCAGGAGCAAGTGCAGGAAACAAAAAGGTGATCCCAGGAGGTCCTCATTCGGCATCCTCCTTCCCAGCAGGATAGCATGTGAGTTGTCTTCTTGAAAGTGGAGTCGTTTATTCTCCATGTTAAACAGGGCAAGCTCAATGACTTCCAGTCCAGCCTTGTCTGAGAACTTGTTTCAAAATCTGGCCTGTAAAGACACATTTCCAACAGTGCCAAGGCTCAGCACCTGGGGCTTCTGGAGCAGGCTTTCTTGTTCTCCGAGAAAGGATTACCAGAGGGTGCATATATTAAAAAAAAAAAAAAAAAAAAAAAAGAAAAACAGAAAAAAAAAAGTGTTGGAGGGGGAAGAGGCAATTCACTATTGCTGCAGAGTCCTCTAGTGGTGAAGGCTTCACAAACCGCCCAAGCGTGCCCCCCCCAGTGCGCTCAGCCCCCATTTCTGTTTCTGATTTACATAAAAATGCACCTACAAAAAATGTCAATGTCCAAATCCAATGTAACTATTTTAACAATTTATGAACGGTGTCAAAGGCAATGGTCCAAAATCAAACAAACCGATCTTCCTCCCCACTATCCCTCAGTTACTCGCTTCCATATAGCATCTCCCACCCAAGGCTAGCCCATGTTCTTCCAGAGAGATAGGCTGAAACCCTATATGCACTAAATAACTCAGGATCTTGCCCGCACAGTTTCTATTGATGGTTCTGCTCAGAGAACTGACTGAAGAGAGAACCTGCACACAGAATTGTCACCACACGTGTGCCAAAATACTTGCCATTTAAAAATACAGACAAAAAAAATGGATGGTGGTGCAGCATTACAGTGCTGAGGAGCATAGGCCAGCTCATCTCCAGCAGCCATAGCAGTGGGTTTAGATGAGCAGCTGGGCTTAGATGAGATTTCAAACCCAAGTAATTTGAAGTATTCTTCCCTTTCCCCTTTTCTGTCTCCTTCCTCCCATGTTGCCCCCAAGCTTACTTTATTTCTGTTCCTGTGCTCTATCAGTCCAAGGATGGGGCTTTATGCAAAATCCATACCCAGTGCTGAGCCAAATGGTGTTTGCATCAATCTGAGTATGTGACCAGGAGAAAAAAAAATATTGTCTGCTGTGACATCCCTCTGCTAAGGAGAAAAGCACTACCCTTGACAAGGTATTCCCCTTCCTACTGAGAACATCACGCCCATAACCCTCTCTCTCCCTTCAGGCCAGGGTCTTCTCAAATGTGCTTCAATTTCTGCTTCACAACCAAGGAAGAAATCTTACAAAGGTTTAAGACCTCATTACAAAATATACTCTCACATGCTGCAACCAAATAATTGGACACTCTTTCTTTCCTAAGAGTCCCTCCGAATAATCACCCCGAATACTGCCCTTGGAGTCCCAGCTTCTGCATGCTAATAGCTGTATTAGCACCTGATGAAGACAACCTGCTAGTCATTGACGGGCTGTGTAATTTAAGAAGCATCAAAAAGACCAAGATAAAAAGGGATTATAGAATTATTAGCAGACTGGAGGGCGCTGCCTCCTAAAATGCTACTACACCCATGTTAACAAGCAATTCAGAGGACTGAAGCTTTAACAATTTTTTTAAAAGTATTTGTTCTGTTCAATATTTGCCCTATATTTGAATAAGCACATAAAAATAATATAATCCCCGAGTCACACAATAATTTAGGCTGAAACAGACCACAGGCAGTCATCGGGTGCAACACTCTGCTTAACACAAGCCCAGCTAGACCAGGTTGCTGAGGGACTTGGCCAGCTGAGCTCCAGATGCCTCCCAGGCTGGAGATTCCTCCACCTTTCCGGCCCTTGTACGCAATACAGTACCATATATTCAAATAATTCTTATAACGTTTCATCTTTCCATGCAGTCAGACTCCGTGGTCTAGCTGTGAAGCTTTTCTAGCTAAAAGCTGCAGTATTTGGTATGTGTTTGAATTTACAGGTCCGTTCCCACTGATTTCCTTTAATTATTTTTCTTCAGGCCTGATGTCCCACCAGCAAGCGCAGACACCTCCTTGAACACTTCTGCTGAGAGGTAAGGCTTTAAGCTTATCTCTGCCAAACCCTCCACAGGGTGCAGATGCTCGCTGGTGTCACTGTTAATTAGCCTGAATTCAGAAGTGCTTACTGTAAACTTAAACTGAGCTGCCAACCACATGTCAGTCCTGCCTGCCTGCATTAGTTTATATATCCCTTCATGTCCAAATCAATAATATTACGTACTAGTAAATAATAATGTTTTCATAAAGCTGAAGTAACAGAGATTTAGAGTGTTGTTTCAGCTAAAGAAATGAGCCCCTGGGGGTCTGTTGTTTGGCTGTAGAGTTTGCCGTGTCCCATAGGAGGATTTCAAAGCACTTTCAATGTGGCTTTTCACAAGGGGATTAACAAACAGACCATTGCCGGGGCCCTGGGAGAGCAGATCTTGTTGCATCCAAGTGGGAAAGTTCCCTTTCTTCCTCTCCTTCCTCGTCTTCTCCACACCAGTGAAAACTGTGAGGAAAATAATGCACCATATTCATGCAAACCTTCCCTCGACCTTATGCTGAATTTCAGTGACAAACAGAAAGTCCATTTTCAGCTACTGACTCCAAATTCCTTTTTTTTTTTCTGTAGTTTAAATTTCTCCATTTTTTTAAAAGACTTAAAAAACCTACATTTTTTTAACAAAGACTGTTAAATTTATTTTCTTTTTTTTTTTTTCCACTGTAAAACTATTTTCTATCCAAAAATTTTTCACTGTAAGATTCTAACTGGATTAATTTCTTCCTCTTTACAGATATGAGGATTAAGTTTCAGGAAAGAAAACTACTCAGACAGCAGGTAACTGACATGCCAGAACAACTAGATTAGATGAGAAGCACTGGGATAACAGAATTTTTTCAGATAAACAAGACATTTGTTTTAAAGCCCAGAATGAAACCTGGCTATTGACACCCAGAGCAAATTCCTCCCACACGCCAGGGAGAGTGAGACTGAAACCCATTTCTCTGGGCGCTGGATTTGAGGTGAACAGCAGTGGATGTCTCCTGCAGCTTCTGCCTTGCCTTATCTTCCCACAAGAGACCAGAAAACCCGAGGGATGTGAATGAGAGCCATTGTTCACACACAAAGGGGAGACAGGTGTTCTCTGTCTTTTATAATGAGTTTCCAGAGGCGGCAGCTGAGAAATGCATGGCCTTTAGTGCAGGGTCCAAGCGTCGCCTTCTTTCAGAGGTACCTAGTTGAGTATCTGCCTGCTCCTCCTTCCTTCCAGGAAGGATGGTCTCTCATTTCATTTTGGGTTTTGTTGGCTCCCCTCCTCACTCCTTTTTCTCCTTACTCTAATTGCCTAAGTGAAAATTAAAGGAGGAAAGAATTATGGTAGGCTCATTCTGTTTCCCTCCCCCCCATTACTCCAGTCTCCGGGAAAGCCGTAGGTACCACACCAGGATGTAGAGAATGGTGGTGCCCACAGCTCTGCTCTAAGCCACCGTAGCAGCATGGGAGGCAGCAGACAGCACATCTTCTCTCCATTTGCTGTAGTGCCACTTCCCACCCTCCATCCCGTTCCTCAGCCTCCAGCTGTGATCTTTCTCTACATCTGAGAGGAGCACCTACAGGTCCTGCAGGTCTACCTAGAGTCCTCATGTTCTTGGGAAAGGAAACGTCCCTCATTTTGGAGTGGGGCTCTCATCTCCGTGCTGTAAGGCATTCAGCCATGAACTGCCTTGAGGAGTGTCCCCCAGGAGAGGGGAGCAGATATATACTCCTGAGGTCATAGGAATGTTGGTTGGAACTGACATCTGAAGGTGATACAACTTCCCACTTGAAGCAGGCTATTGCCAGCACTATAGTCCTTGCTGCCTGCTTAATGTTGACCGTATCTGTCTTGTTCACACCACCAAAGTAAGTACCTTTGTAAATTCAAGGACTTCCACTGCCACCTAAAAAAGTTTTACTTGAACAAAAAAACCCCCAAGGCTTGGATCGCTGAAATGGAGGAGAGGAGAGGAGACCTCGTGAAGTGTTGTCTACCTGGATGGTGTCTTGCAGTCAGAGTGGTTTACCCCCAAAATCCCTGATCCCTGGGACTGTGCAAGATAATATACTGACAGCCCTAGCTATGGGGGCCCTCATTCCAAATGACTTCTTAAATACTTTCATATTAAATTAGGCAAACAACGAAGCCAAAGAAATCAGAACAGGCGTTCAGTGGCGCAGAGGGAGCATTGTGCCTTCTCCTCTATATCTACATATCTTCCCACCTGTTCTTAACTCCCTGGAAGCACCTATGTTGTGAAGCTGCTCTGGCAGAATAAGTGAAAACACAGAGGCTTTGTTATCTTTAGAAACCACAACATCACATGCCTGATCCATTTACAGCTCAGAATTTATGAGCGGAAAAGTCTCCACACATCCACACATCTGCAATTCATATAAATGATAAGAACTGTTTGTTTCTAATGCCTCACTGTAATTGCAGCCTGCATGCTTTCCGTCAGGAGATGCTAAAACGGCTCTCAAAGGAGGGGAGAGAGGGTGTGTTGGGGTGGTAATCAGAAATATCTGGGTCCTGACCTCCCAGACACTGTGGAAGGAGGGGCTGGGGGGAGCAGCTGTGGTGGCAGGTGGAAAGTGAGCCCTGGCCCTCATCCCCAAATCACTGTGCCTCAGGGGGTACCCGGGGAGCTGTGGAGATGTTCAGAGGATGCTGCATCGTGCACGGGGATGCTGCATCACACATGCGTGATCTGAGGTGCTGGCGCTGCGCTGCTGATCAGAGAGCTGGAAGCTCCAGCACCTCTAGACTTCGCTCCATATTAATTACCTGCTATGCACATCTCATGTAATTAAAAGCCAGAGCATCTCTTCCCCTCCTCAGTGCACAGGCACCACTCTGCTGTTGTAAACACACCTGAGATTGGAGTGAGATCTTCTGCTGCCTGAACTCCTTGCTTTTGTTTCACATTAAATGCTACTTGCAGATAATACTACCTGTGCTGGGGGGGGGGGGGGGGGGGGCGGCGGGGGGGGGGTTTATATTAATTAAATGTTGCTATGGAAACAGCACATCAAACATAGGATGGTGTTTCTAGGGGAAGGAGGGAATGAGCCACTCGTAACAGAAAGGTCCATGGCTGATTTGAAGGGACAAGGGTTTGCAGGATCATGTTTTTGTAAAGTTACCAGAGCCTAGGAATGTCTTCTGGGTTCATGTGTCCTTTTCCTTCCTATGGCTGATAATTCCTGACTGCACCAATCCTCTCCTCTGAGCCCTTTGAGAAACCCTAGTGCTTTGGTGGATCAAATAATCTCATCTTCCCCTTGAAATGTTCCTTACTCACAACCCCCAAAAAACAGACAGCAAGCTCTGAACCTGTAAAATTACAGTCAGATTACCTGTAAAATTACCTGATGAGCCAGAAACTGTAGCTCTGCCCCTGGTGAAAAATGGGAGATTTGACCCTTTGCAAGGGAGCACAGTCAGACCGATCTGTGTAGACATCCCTGAAGTCCTGCACTGGTTATGCAAAGAGCTGGTTTAAGCCATTCTCGGATGTGCTGCTTCTCCTGCTTCTCTGAATGCAGCAACAAGCAAGACACCTACCTGACTTTGTCAGCGCAGGAATGAAAACAACTGCAATACATTTTATATAACTGAAGAATAACTTTTCCAGGGCAATTTTGAGGTAATATATAGGACTTGATAGCTTCTTTGGGATAAGCTATAGAACCAATGTGTGGTTTATCAAACTGAAGCTATGAAACAGCAGAGCAGTCACCCAAAGTGCACATGGATGAAACCTGCCTACTCTTTCCAGGTGGTCTTCCATATATTTAAGCTGAGAAGTTTCAGGGTCGTCAGGTGTTTAGATCATTTCAAGAACCACATTTCCATCTTCTTTTAGAATTTCATGGAGGAAGGGAAGGATCTGCACAGCCACTTCGAACCTGCTGTCTAGAAAATGTGTCTCCCTTCAACACAGCAAGCCTTAAATCTGCCCCCACTTATGCTCAGGGGAAAGAAAAGGACCCAGAAAGCCAGAATGCGCTTGGGATTGTAGCATGGCACCTAGTTCCCTTTCATGTAGCCTGGGGGTAAATGGTGGGAGCTACAGAGAGCAGGTGGGTCTTTGCAGCCCAGCTAGATGTTTTTGAGTATCTGTGATACCTCAAGTGAGATCAAGGCTCTGTGCATAGTGCGGAGCATTTCCTTATCTGAAAGACATGTTGTCTAAAGAGGCCCAAAAGACAGAGGGCAAGAGAAAAAAGTGTTACGGTAGTATTTCCCTTATTTCATAGATGAAACTGTTCAGGAACTGACTTTAGCTGAGTTCCGCAAGGTTTTGCAGGACTGGGTTCTGTATAGTGGCTCTGAGCCAGCATCTCAGGTCAGGAATATAAATGCTCCAGCCAGCTTCGATTTCTGTTATTTTCTCAGGCTGCAGAGAAGTTGCCCCCCAAGTAGTCCCCCAAACCTATACCCCTCATTCTCATCTAGCCGCAGTAGAGATCCATCTTTCAAATGATCCCTGACCTGAGTAGCTGCTGCTGAGAGAGGTAGTATCTAATTAGTGTGCATCATTTAGAGATAAACACATATAATCATATCATCCAGCCATCCATCCATTTTTATCCATCCTCCTAGAATCTGGATGCAGATCAGCCACGCCACCTGCTTATCAATTAAGGAAGAACAGATTCATGGTCTGATAAATTTAACAAGTGCCATGTAAGCTCTAATTGGCGGACATGATCCACTTGCCTTGCATTAATAACTCCAAAAGGTTCTGCTGATCTTATCACATCATGTCCTCTTTGTGTTTTAATCAGCCCCACCCCCATCGCATTGAAACTTTCCACTGTGACAAGCCTAGCACTGAAGCAAGCACATCACCGCGTTCATTGACACTAAAAAATGCCTGTCTTGTTAATAGCATAAACGGACCAGGGGCTTTGCCTTCCAGCTTAATTCAAGAGTGCTATTGGCATGAGTGGGTTATAAAAGCTCTTTTTCAAGATAAAAGACAGTTCCCCACCAGAAAAAAAAAGCTCAAATATCTTTATGACATCCCAGTGCAAAAAACAATTGAAAAGGATTGTCATAAAAGGAAGCGTGTCAGTTGTGAACTTTACTGAATTGAGCCTAATGCAAAATTCATGTCGAGGTGTCACAAGCGAAAGGCAGTTTATTAATCCAAGTTATCTGGCGCTGGTAGGCAGCAGTCATGGTACATTAAGATCGTATGAATATTCCCCAGGCTCATTTGGGTTTCTATGCAGGACCCCTTTTGTGAGTGCAGCAAGGGCCAGAAAGGTCTTTTGGAGCAGGAGGAGCTTTCACTTCCTCTCCCTCCTACATGTCTTTTCATACTTGTCACACAGTTGGTGCATTGGAGCTAAGTGAAGCATGATGTCTTTGCCATCTGACTGATCAGAATGCAACGCCAAGCTAACTGTGTCACGCTTCTTTATTCCAGTCATGCATTAGAAAGCATTTTATTTCTCCATTACATTTTGTATGTTCGCAGGCTAACTTTCCCTACTGGGAAGAAGCTGCAGGGAGGATGGGGTTCTAAGATCCCTTTTTCACATGCTTTCACTATTGTGCAGCACCTTATTTTCCCCACAGGAATGGCAAACTGCCTTATAGCTGGTGTCTGCAGAAGAGTCACTCCAATGAACCTCTGTCTGCTGAGAAAGCATCAATGCACCTATAGAAAGAACATAGCGGGCTTGTCAGCACAACAGCCTTTTAGAGAAAACAACAAACACCCCAAAGAAACAGTGGCGTGGGACCAACGCCTTCCAAAAGGATGAGGGGAAGAAGAAATTAAAATGGTTGGAATTAGAAGTGGAGCAGGCTTGCAAGCTGTCTCCTTTGTCTCCTGTTGGTGCTGTTGGGCAGCGCTCAAAGTAGACTGTGATGAGACTGACAGGTCTAGCCAGGAAAACGGACCCCCCAGGTGCTGGCAAATGACATCAAAATCCTTAGAACAGCGATGAAGTCTTCCTCTTTGGAGGCTGAAGTGAATTTTGCAATTTACTTCAGCAGCGTGGTCAGGATTTCCCCAGAACCATGTGGGAAGTAGGAAGGCTCTAAGCGTGTCTGGCTAGGCGATGTGAGGGCAGATTTAGCCCTACCAGAAGCCAGACCAATGTTTCTGATTTCCAGCTGGGCTGAAGTAGCTGACTACAGAGCTCAAGCTGGCCACGAGTGAGTGACTGCAAGTAGGAGGGGAGATGGAGGTTGTGGGGTTGCAGGGAGGCGAGGAAGTTGCTTAGAGCGGATGGGTGTTGGGGAGGTGGATTACAGCAGGAGAGCTGCAGCAGCAATGTGGTTTGCTGAGCTCTTGAAAGCCTGAAGAAATTTTTACAAAGGAAAGAGTGTCTCAGCTTTTGAGCGAAACCTAAGAGGGGAAGAGTCTCAAAGAAAGAAAAAAGTCCTCTGGAGCGGGTACCCTGATGGGAGTCTTGCTGGAAGACGACTTGAGTATATGTATTAAAAAAGATGTTAAAGTTGATCCCTTTTTGTCACATTTATGGATGCCACCCAGAGCGGCTTCTATCAGATGTGCATTTGGCTCAGCACTGAAGGATAATTGCAGCTAAATACTCTATAAAAAGAGATCTTACAAACACTATAGAATGTGAGCTGGCCAGATCGTGTGCCCATTTACATCTGTGCAACCTCACTGCTATTGAGGTTGCTCTGATATCCCCGATGGCGGAATTTGGTTGGGATGTTACCGAGAGTAGATGGGAACGTACGATGTGATTATGGCAGTGGGCTCCTTTGTGTCAGTTATTCCAATGACTCATTTCATGACTTGCGGCACATCCCTTTTCTGTGTTGTGATTTTCTCCGCTGTGCATATTCATGTTGACCTGTCTTACATGAGGAAACGACTGTAGAATTCCTCGGACACTGTGGATGGAGGGTGCTGCAAACTGCAGTGCATAGAGAGGCGCAGCTGGGAGCGAGAAGGGGCAGAACGCACTCTGAAACGCGCCGCTGAATTATTTATCTCACCTTTGTGCAATCTAAAATACGGGTACATGTTTGCAGGTGGGAATCTTACACTCTGGGTTAAGGCGCTGGCACAGCGAGTCTGGCACGCTTGGGGAGCAGCAGCCTGCCGCGGCGGTGGCCCCACGTTGTGTCGCGGGGGCTGTGGCACCTCTCCTTAAAGCCACCCAGCACCTTCACCTGACCACCGCTACCTCTGCCCCGAGCCCTGCACCCCGGCCGGCCCACGGGGGAGGGGGGAAGGCACCGAGACAGGGCGTGCGGGCGGTGTGGCAGCCGGGGCGCCCCCGACCCGCCGGTGCGGTGCGGGGCCGGGCGGGCTGGGCAGCCGGGGCGCCCCCGACCCACCGGTGCGGCGCGGGGCCGGGCGGGCTGGGCAGCCGGGGCGCCCCCGACCCACCGGTGCGGCGCGGGGCCGGGCGGGCTGGGCAGCCGGGGCGCCCCCGACCCACCGGGCCGTCTGCTGGCGCCGCTCGCTTGCCCACAAGGTGGCAGCCGCCGCCAGCGCATCCCTGGGTGCCGGCGGGCGGGCAGGGGCAGCAGCTGGCGGGGGGAAAGGCTCCCCGCTTGCCGCGGGGCCGAGCTCCCAGCCCTCGGGGGTCGAGGGCAGGATACCTCGAAGGGCTGCGTTTCCCCGTCAAACACCATCGATGGGGCGGAGACGGCCCCAGAGCCCCTCGACGTGGGACGGGGCACCCGGGGCGGCCTCCGGGAAGGGTCTGGGCTTGTGGCAGCTCCGGGTGTCCCCAGCGAGGGGGTGGGGGTGTCCCCCTGCCCGTCGGTCCCTCGCAAGCCAGCGCCCGGGCTGCGACGCACCCGCGCAGTTCGGAGGTAGACCTGGCAGCGCAGCAGCTCTAGTGCCGGGATTTCTCTCTCTCGGCTATGATGTGAAAGCCGCTTTCTGGGGGAGGAATTGGCCACATAAATAAGAAAAACACATGGTGGCAACCTTAATTACATGATTATTTCCACTCGTAAATGTGTATAACCTGCAGTGGAATATTCAATAAAGTTGTAGCTTGGGCACTGGAGAAATTTCCCTATCACTAAAAGTAAGTGCTAACCGCTCTTAAGGAACGGTTTAGTAAATTGCCTCTAAAGCACAGGAAATTGGCTTAGCTCCTTCTGTGTAATATTTGTCTTAAGAAGGACGTCACAGGCGACGGGGTTGAGAAGAGTCACTAAGGTCTGAAACACATGGACTCCTGCAGCAGAAATATTAGCAGCCCCACCAAGAGAGCCTATGTGGCTTAATTTTGCCACAGATTCTCTGGAGGACCATCAAGAAATTGCTTTACGAGTTGAAATGCCCATGCTATTATACTCAATTCGATACTGCAACACTAGGTTGCAGTTCGTTGTGTTTCTGCAAATCAGCCTCTCTTTTTGGTCTGTAACTTTTTTCACTGCAATAAAATACTCTAAAGAGACAGAGACCAGGATAACTTTTGCTAGTGGTACAACAGTGGGATGAGAGGTTTCAGAATATAATGGAAAGATGATGTTATGAACTTCATTTTCCTCTCATGCTAATTGTGTCTTCACAGAAGTTTCAGCAGTTGAATTAAAGTGTTACATAACAGAAATAAGCTTATGGCCAAGCTGGAAGCATCCAGAAATTATTTTTGACTTGGTGGTCTATATAGAAATAACCTGATCTTTCCAAATTCTTAGGGGTTTTTTCCCCCCACAAGTTGGCCCGCTTTTCCCCAGATCCATATACATTTACCTTACCAACAAGCTGAATTTGCAAGCCAAAACCTGCTTAGATGCAATAGCCAAAATAATTTCTTAGTCCTTTAGTTGATGTATTTTGTGCCTTGATGCCTTTAGTCAGGGTGGAGGGTACAAGTGCCATGAGGAAAACATGCTTTTATCACAACGATGCAGGATAAGCAGAATTCTTGCACCCTTATTTTCCTCCAGCAACTTCCAGCCCTAGCTGTACCTGCACAAAGAGCTTGCAAAATCAGCCAGATTTGTTGTAGAAGAGCACCTGAGCTGGCGTATCCCTCCCAGGTTAAATAATAACTACATTATATTGTTTTTACCTCTCATTTGAGTTGCAGAAGAGATGAGGCAGTGCCTGAACGCTTCCTACAGGAGAAATCTAAAGAGTCTGAGAACTTTCCTCTTACTTTTCCTCTGCTTCCTCAATCTAACATCTAATTCTAGTTAATGTGCAGTTTCCAAGGCTAACTCAGTTTTGATCAAGTTGTGTTAACTTTGAAAAGCTGACTGACTCCAGCTTAAAATGGATGCACTTAAAGGAGGATGAAAGGCCTTTTTTATCAGTGTTGAAGGAAGTAGTTCAAAAACAGAGATGGTTTCTTTCTGAAGACAAAGAAGCTCTTTCTCACCCTCCTCCCATCATAAAGGCATCCTTTGCAACTAACTGCCCATCAGAGAAGAATTCGATGAACTGGAGATGAAGTGGCAGTATATTGGTAATTATAGTACTATAGCTGGAATAAAGGAAATTTAATGTAAGCAAATATCCCTCATGCTCCCAAATGTCCTCTTACTTCAGACCCGTTTTGGAAACCAGTCAGTGGTTTACCCATCTGGCTGGACAGGGAGAATTACTGGTGTTCTCCTTCCCATCTCATACTGCAAATAACCCTGGACAGTGATGGGGAAGGAGAGAGAAATATAGAGACATAAATTCTACTAGCTGTTGAGGCAACCAGCGTTAGAGCCTTAATTTGGAGACACAAACATTTTGCATAAGTGAGGCAATTATTGTGGAAGGGGGCTTTTTAGAAGTCTGAATCCCCTGTGACTTGATTCCCATCAGTTCTTAAATGAATATTTAATTGTCACCTATTAAGATGCTCATTATCTGTAAGTTAGACAATGCCACTGTTGATGGGTTTGCCAGCTGGTGAAATTGGTGACATTTTAGAATATAGTAATGGACCATGACTATGCTGGAGTGGCCAGGTAGACTGTAAAAATTCAGCAGAACAGTTTAGGCTTTGCTGACATCCCACCAATGCAACCAAAAGAGACTGAATTAAATTCCTGTTCATCCTGCCTGGGAAAAGATACCCTTAACATTTACTAGCTTTTTCAAAATGGATGTTTAACACAATCAAATTCCTGAGGTCCCTCTCTGGGTTAGATTTCCCTTCCTACATTAAACTTACAGAGATAACTTCACCCCTCATAAAATTTCTTTGCTTAAATGGCTTAAAAAGTAGGAAGAGACAACACATACACCCACAGAGCAGCAAATAAGCATACAAAGCATGTTCAATAAATTAAGGCAAAATCACAGTAAAGTTACTAGAAGTATAACCTACATATGATATGATAATGAGGACAATTAACCACTGGAACGAACTATCAAGGGAACCTGTAGTTTCTTCATCTGAAGATCTCTGCAGTTCCCAGACCAGATGCCCTGACAGCTTAGCCAGGCACAAATTCTCATACTCAACAGAAATGCCAGGGTTGAATTCAATGGCCTGTAATCTATGAGAGCCTAGAGAGTTTGAGGTAATGATGCTTTTTGGTTTTTTTTGTTAAGGCTCTAGGGGTCTTCCTCTTGCCTAGTTTTATATCTGACATATCAAACAGCACTGAGGAACCTATTTAAAAAGGGCACACATGGCCTTGAACAACAAGGTTCAAGAGTTACTGGGATCAGAGCAAAAAGCAAATTCCCCTCTTATTCTGGGTGCTCATCTAGGTCTGAAAAGCAGCAGGCTTTTAGATACAGCTTAACAAAGCCCAGTAGCAAAGGCAGGAAGGAATAGGCATAGCCTCTTTCCACTGCTCTTATTAGCTAGAGGCACTGCAAGCAAAATCATCTCCTGCTACTTGATCTGAATTTGCATGATATCAGATTGTATCCATTTACCAGCTCAATGTACTTCACCCTTCCAATACATTTATTTAATATATTTAATTCCTTTTGATGCATGAACAGCAAAAACACAGCCTGATACGAGTTCTGAGTGCTCTGTCAATTATTTAAAGTTATACTTAGACTGCACTGTAATCAGCTTACCCTACCTTTGCAGCAACAGCTTGTTATTAAGGATAACCATCCCTTTGCTTCTCTTCAGATCCCTTTCCTGTCTTCAAAGGCCAGGGGATGCCCAAGCACCCAGCACAGTGCCCAAGGGGTTAGCACCCCACACAATCTTTAACCAGAGCCTGGAGGATTTTAAAGCATTCAGGGTTTCTGTGAGGGGTCCTGAATAGCCCATCCCTTTTTACAGTGTCAAGGGATGACAAGCACCTGTGTCACAGCCAACTCCAGCTGAAACAATTTACCATGGGAAGGCAGGTGTTTTTGCAGACAAGGTAAAGATTAGAAGCCAAATCTTTGCCTCTTGAGTATTTTCCTTCACCTTGGAAAGACCTGTTCCCATGTATAGGAGATGAGGATCTGGTTCAGAGCATGGAAAGCAACCACCGCTGTGAGGTTGTTTCTTCCCCTGAGTTCCTTTCCATGTTCTGGCCATGTTCTGCAGCCTTTGGGAGCCTTCCAGTGGCTTCTTTGTTCCTATGTATCAGCCAGCTGAAGCATCTTACCGTCCCCTTGAAATCCTGCCCACGCCACCCCTCCTACGTGCACCCTTTGATTCCAGCTGCAGATGGGAACACGAGAAGAAAAGGGAAAAATCATGGGAGTGAAGAGGTGGAGATCAGAGACACAGATGAAATGAAAGGTCTAATTAAGCGTGCCCTCTTCTCTGGAGCCACAGCCTGGGTTTTGTTATGCATGTGCCCGTACGCTGGTTTCCAAGTTTATAGAAGAACATGCTCCCACAGCCAGTGCTGGGGAAGCTCTTGCCATTCCCTAACCTGGTAAGATAGTTAATGTCAGCGTCTGCTGCATTCATATACATCTACTTATTAATTAAAAATACATAGGCTTCAATTTGAAGTTAAAGTGACACATTTAATAGTATCTTTCAGAGCTTGTTAATGCTCAATGAGAACTTGATAGTCACAATAAGTTTGCATAATAAAAATTTTGGTCCTGATTTTAAAGTACTACACATTATGCAACATGCATACAGATGAAGAAAAGTGGAAACCTCTGAGTAATATGTTCCTCTGTCTTCCTAGCTGCAGCAGCAGAGGCGTTAGTCAGGTGCACTTCATTTCCAATTTGTGCAAAGGCAGGAGCAGCGTTTATTTCTGCCACGGGGTTATATGTGCACCCAAGTGTCTGCATAACTTGATGGGAGAGGGCAGAAGTGTACCAGCGAGGATGAGAGCCTGGATGCTCATCTATGCCTCTGGATGTGCTTCCTCCTACATCTCTGGTGAATCTTACGTTATATGCAAAAGTAAAGGGGGGCTTCTGGGGGCTGGATCTTAGAAGAGGCTCCCGGGGTCTGTGTGAACATGAAATTGAATCCTGATTTAGTCAGGTTAGGAACTGCAATGATTTTTCAGTACGCTGAACCTAACTGTAATAAAGGTCTCCTTTTATCCCCAAACTGTAACGTTTCTGCAAATAGCCACTCAGTACTGAAAAACTTGATCAGTAGACAAAAAGAAGTAGCTTAAATAAATTATTATTTTCAATGTTAAGGGAGAACCAAAATAATTTCAAACTACTTTTTTTTTTTTTTTAACCCTATTTCTATATTCATGTGCTTGTGTCAGCTCAAGCACTTGAGAAACTTGCTTCTGTTTCATGTCGGTTTTGGTGTCTGCTCTAATTGCTTTTGGCAATTAGTTTCCAAACTAGATGTGAATTTTCATTTGTGGGTATTGTGTTTATGTGATTCCTGACATTAGAAGTTACTACAGAATTTGTAAAATGGGAGGCTTGCTATTTTTTCTAACATTTCACTAGCTGTTAAACTTCCAGAAAATCTAGGGAGTTTTCATGCTTTTGATGGGTAATGGTGGTGTTCTAAAACACTCAGTGAGAGATCTCCCTCGACAAAGAGTAAATAATATTTGTATTAATGGAAAATCCTCCAAAGCTTTTGTCTTTCCCACATGTTTAGTAACAAAATATGAGCCCTGTAGTGTGTTTTATGGCTTATTTTAACACGAAATACTGTTTTATTTTAACTAAATGCTTTTGTGGCATTGCATACTGATAAAAATAAAGTCATAAAAAACAACTGTGCTGGATAGTCCAGGCTCCTTTGTTCTCGGTGCTGTGAGGTCTGGTGTCTGCAGAGAAGCTGAATTCACCATGCTTAGAAAAAAAGATTTTCTCACTTTAGGAGAAAAGTTCCATTTCGAAAAGGCTTGTGTTGACCTCTACTCAGAGGAGCAGGGCAGCTTTCCATCTATTCTCCAGTCTGAGGCCCCTTTTCCCCTCTCTGCCTGTGCTGCAGATCTCTTTTGCACATAGCAGTTCCCTGCACAGCTTCCCGAGGGAGATCTGCGTGACACCCACCCGGAGCCAACTCGCGAGAGGGCTGAGGGCTGCCGTTCCCCCGCCGCTTGCTAGACTACATGGCCTGTGACAGCATCCTCCTGCCGACAGAGCTTCTCTCTCACGGAACGTGATGGGAGCCTTTTGTGAGTATCACCCCCGCAGTCAGGCCGTGCTCCGCATGCATACAAGGAAGATCCAACACAAAGGAGTATTTTTGTGTTGTGCCTGAGCTGCACCATTTCCACCCAGGAAGGTTGAAGAATATATTTATTACCAGGCTTGTTTTTCAGTAGCGTACAAACGGAGCCAAATCCTAGCTGGAGTGTATTCAGACAAGTATTTTTATAGTATCTGTGTGCTTGCACACAGGCTCACCTATCTCTAAAGATGAGCTTTCAGGTGGTGAACACAGGCAGCTCTGCTCTGCTCCCAGCAAGGCGATGCCTTGGAGAAGTGTGCTGTATGGACACGGGTGAGCTGGCAATGCTTCACTGTCATCCAGATCATCGCCTGCCAGTCAGATTTATCCTCTTGAATTTGCTGGATGGAAAAGACATGTCAGAGTACCCAGAGCAACACCTGGCCAGTGGTGCAGCGCCGGGCCACGGTGCACGCTCAGGCACAGACATGCCCTGCAAAGACTGACCAGCTTTTGAACTGCACTGCGGCGGTGGGGCCGAACCAGTTACCTGAATTGCCACCAGCCCTGGGATTTTGTCTCATACACTAAGATTTTACCACAAGATATCCCAGGGTGTTGGGGTTTTTTTGTTTGTTTTTGGTTTGGGTTTTTTTTGTGTGTGTTGAAGGTTTTGCATTGCTGCGTGAATGAGTGGGGATGGCAGGATAAAGCTGGATCAAGACACCTAATCCCAAACTATCAGATGTTGCAGAACGGGAGGCTGGGAGAGCTCCGTGGGGGACAGAGGTGTGTCTGGGGGCTCTGTGGGCATTAGTAGTGTATTTTGGGAATGCCCAGTCAAAGAGATGAGTTTTGCATTTAGTCCCAAAGTGACATAAGGCTCAGTAGCATCTTTATTTTTTATAGATAGGCAGTTCACGGAGAAGAAGGAACGAGGTCTTCACCAGTAAAGGATCCACACCATGGCCTCCCCACCCCTCCACCAGTAAATCAGCACTTTATATCCCTGCGCAGCAAAGTCACTCCAGAAGCACACAGCCTCCAAGGGTGCTTTCCTTGGGTGGAAGGAGAAGGAGCGTTCCTCTGAGAAAAAAGTCCACTTTTTAATTACAGATAGACATAGGTCTGAGCTGCAAAAACTGCAGTTTTATTCAGATTACTGGGGGCATGGGGAGACGGGGCCTTGGGGCTCCTTAGAGGGTCAGTTGAGAAGCTCGTATCACAGACCAGCTGCTCTCTGAGAGTGTGACATGGGGAGGCACCGCGAGCCTGCCCAGCAACACGGGAATATGGCAGGAAAACATGGCTCGTGGCAAAGCGAAGGAAGAGGGAAAACATCCGCTACACATCACCATCCAACAAACACAGAAGGACCCAGCTGGAAGGAGACCTTCTAAGCCAACAATAATAGGGTGGATAGACCCAGTGATAGGAGAGCTGTCTCTGCTGAAGAGGTAAGAAATATTTAATTGATGGAGCCATCGAGGTGAGGGAAGAGGGGAGAGGAAAGCTGGTATTTGGGTTTCTTCATTCTGGGTCAATAATCTGAGACTAAATAACCCCCTGCACCTTGTGCGCCAGGGGCTCTTCTGCGTGTCAAAATGGGAATTTAAGGATATTAAACTCAGCTCCTAGTGCAATTACTATGCAGATGGTGGAAAATAAGTGTTGGCAGATTTAGTGTGGGTGCTTGGTGAAGCTTGTATCTATTGAAGAGGCAATGGGCAAACACTAAAGAGGAAATTTCAATTTCCTCACGGCTCTGGAAGACCTGAGATAATAAAAATATTCATAGGGGCTGTTTAGATTCTTCTTTGAGAGAGAAAACTGTAAGCTGCTGGTCCCTCTCTGTTGTGCTGTCATGTACAGGTTATCTGCAAAGGGCAGATTGTAGTCTGAGGGCATTACTTGCTGATTCACAGTGATGTGGAAAGCATTCCTCACTGCCCTCTCCTGCCCTGGGCATCGATCGGTCCTGGGCCAGCCCAGCACCTGGCTCTGACCCATGGCACTACATGCCCCACCAGCTCTGAAGCCCCATCTGCTGCTGCTGCCGCTTCAGTCACCTGGTCTGGTGGGTGCCTCCTGTCCTTTGGTGACAGTCCTCAGCCCCAGCCTCCTCTTGACCAGCCCTGCTGTTCTCCCATGCCAAAACCTGGTAATAAGTGGCCAGACTGAGCAGAACCTGCTGTGGATCTCTCACTAGGCAGAATAACCTTTTAGAGCACTGGTTTGAGTCCAGATAGCCAGTACGTAGGCAAATTCTTGCCTTTCTCCCACTATCATATCACTGTCTCAGCTGAGATTTGCTGTTTGGTATTTTTTTGGGTGGTGGTGGTTTGGTTTTTTTTTTGTTGTTGTCGTTGAAAAGCTTGCAGAGCTCCCCCTTGGATGGAGACTCACCAAGGACTGATCTTTTTTTTTCCCCTTTTCTATTTACTTCCAGTCCAAAGCAGGCGCATTTGGTAAGCAGCCTGACAGCATGAGCTAGTCCCTGCTTGAGCCCTGTAACAAATGAATAAACATCCTGTCTAAGATATAACATTTTCCAGTGCTGATTAACCTGAGCTAAAAAGATGGATACTGGCTCCTGCAAATGGTGCTATCAGGGAGAGCAACACCAGATGAATTTTTTGACGTCGTTTAGAACAAGACCTTGGTAGCTAAGTGGGTAACAGCACCATCTACCATTTAAGCACTTTATATCCCTGCGCAGCAAAGTCACTCCAGAAGCACACAGGAGGTGTTCAATGGCCATGCTGTGTAGAAAATCCATTAAAGCCCAATCAAGCTCAAGTCAGAAATCCAGGCTCGGTGGCAGCATAAAAACAGACTTGAAGGGGAGAAATAAATCTCTGCTTAATCTCTCAGAGAAAACCACTGTGGCGACTCAGTGCAGACACGATACAGCGTATCAGTGGCTTCCTCTGTCTCACAACATAGAGGGAGAGAAGGGTTTCAGAGCTCTGCAGAAGTGACCCACTTCCAGACTATTTAAAATGCACTTAGGTGCTGTGTACATTATGCATAGGCATGCTGCAGAGCTAAGGGAAACTGAGAGGGAGATGAGGCTTGACTCTGGTTTCATTGATCGTTCTTCAAAGGATGGAACTACTGAAAAAAACCCAGTTTGGTGGGATTCACTAGCATCCCAATGGAAAGAGAAACTGGTGCCAGCCCAGAGTGGGACAGAGGGCATGAGTGACAGCATTGGAGATCTGTGGCCAGTGGCTGCAGTGTCCATAGGGTGGGCAGAGGTAGGACAAGTTCAACCCCTCACCAGTTTGTTATTTCATTGATGTCTCAAGGAAGAACACCTGAAGAGCGAGGAAGGGGTTGTGGCACCTATCCATCATTCAGTGACGACTTTATAGACCAGTCAGCGCACAAAGAGGGCCTCTCACAGGCACAGAGTTGTTCCTCTCCATCGACATCTTTTTTTTGCCTTGGAGGCAATTTTCAGATTTTTATATTGCTGCGCTGGAACTAATAAGAGCAGCCTGATCAAGCTGCCAGAATGGATCAGGGGGATAACACTGCACTGATATGCTAGCCCACAGTCTATTCTTTTCCCAAAACTTTAAATTGGTTGAAATCCAATTTTGTCTCTCATTTTTAGACTCAGTGGGGGAATTTTCTGGCAGTGTTTGTCTGGAGATTTTGCTTCCTGTGTATCATGCTTCTCCCAGTCGTGAAGCTGGATGGAGGTCAAGCTGAGCAATGCTCCCTTTGTGTGTGAAGGGATGCACAAACTGTTTCTCATTAGAGAAAAGCCAGAGTTTGGAACCTCAGTTCTGAACACCCCAGGGTTCTGAAAATTAACCTTTCCCCAGGTTTCTGCTCCAAATCTAGACTGGACTAGCTCCATTCTGCTCCGCTCAGGAAGCTTTAGAGTGAGAGGAATTTAGTGCTTAAGTTAGCTCTGATGCTGGAAAACCACCTCCATCATTTTGGATTTGCTGTACAGGTCATGTGTTGATCTCAAAGTCACAGCATGAGGTGATAGCAGCAGATTTTTAGCTTGAGTAGAAGGGGTTGAAAATATAGCTTGCTTTCAAAATACCACTTACTTTTGAATTGTTACAATTGAGTAGGAAAAAAAAAACCAACCAGGAGATACCTTTCTTCAATGCTAATCCACAGTGTATCTGAAGAAAGGATGATTTTAGCATGTGCACTAACCACTAGGCACCTTTTCAATTGATTTGAGTTATCGAAACTATTAAAATTCCATCCTGCCTACAAACATGCAAGCACTGTTCCCAAGCTGCATCCATTCTCACTAGGATTGCCAGTATTTCCAGCAAATAAGTAGAGCAGAAGCAATAGGGGTCCTTCTAGCTGGCAACTTCTGATACAAATAAAAAATATTCTTTAACTACTTTGAAGAGTTGTTTAAATTCTGTTGAGGAAAAAGATTTGGAAGCTGAGTGAAGAAATTAGAGGACGATGACCCCCAAGGATTAAAGATGATGGATTTGACCAGAGTCTAGAAAAACACGTAAGATTAACATTTAGTTGGCTATTGGATCTTAAAAAAAAAAAGACCTTTTTACTTCTAACATTTGTCTTCTCTTTAAAGTTTTGAAATAACCCAAAGGAATGCAAGAATGAAGGCCTAAATATACCAAGCTGACATAAGGAATATTTCAACTAATAACTAAATTTATCTTGCACATGGACTCAGGCTTTTCTATTCAAAAGGCAAAGAAAGAAAGCTCAGGGTCGGAATTCTTCTCCTATATCCAATGCTGAAATGAGGTGTCTTAGGTTTGTATCTGGAGCTGCCTCTCGTGAATGGGTTGTGAATGTTCTGTTATTTGGTAGCGTGTTTGCATTTTTTTATGGTTTAACTCTGTGAGCCTAGAGATTTCCTTCAAAAGGGAACACAAAGGACTGGAGTCTTCTTGAATAGCTTTAACCAGCAAAAAATGCCCATGGTGTCAGCTCCGTCACTCTCTGATGGAGATAGGCACACATTTCCCATCCAGGCAGAAATTGCCCCTGTTTACTTCATTACTTACCCTGGAATGCCAGAAATCCTTCTTTGTATTTGGGTTTTTCTTAATTTCTCTTCCTTTGACTAGATGGAGAAAGCTCTAGGTGTGGACCTGCCCCTACTTAGTAGGTTATACCTGGATCAGCAAGCAAATCAGTGTAGTAGAAGAGTGGTTTGAAGCAGCTGGTGCTGAGGCCTTTTTGCTATGCTACATGAGTCTTGGGAGTATTTTTCTGGCTAGACCTAGTCTGGTCCCATGGATGAGGTGTCTCCATTGTACATGTGATACAAAGCTGCCCAGAGGACCAGGCATCAACTTGGTCATTATGCCTTATGTCTTTCTGCCTTAGGGGTTTGGAGCACATTTGCTACACATTTGGAGTGGAGCTTCTGGTTTAATTTTCTCCAAAAGGAATTTAGTTCATGAGCGTCAAAACAGTTTTCCAAACGGAGCCAATGCATGGTAAATTGGTAACTGGGAGATTTACTTCAAAATCCCACTCCTACTCTGAAGCAAAATGCTAATGTAGAGGCAGCCTTATGTGACGTGTGGAAACAATTCATTTGGTTCTTCCAAATGTAACTTGCTTTGGTTTTTGTGTCTGAAAATATTTCCTTTGGATGAGATTTCTGTCTCCTGAAGAGCTCTGTCAACCCTTGAGGCTAAGATCAGGAGCTGGTGGAGAGAGTTATTTCAGCATCCCAAGGGGGAGAGGAAAACAGTCGCAGTGGGTAAGATTTAGTAGCACTTTGTAATAGATGCATCATCCTTCTCTGAGGCTATTCCTCCCGTGCTGTTGCATTGGTGGCCATCCCTTCATCTTCTCTGCAGGCAAGATTGGTCGACAAGCTGGGTCTGAGGGAGGCAGCTTGATTTTCTCCCTGTCTCCTTTAGCTGGCTGTTGTGCTCTTGCCAGTGGTTGTCTGTCCTCGTAAGACAACGTGAGTCAGTTTGGATCCTTAAAAACTATTTGACTTGTTGACCTGCTGCAATAGTTAATTTCACAGGGTGTCTGCAGTGTGCTAAAAAGTTAACAGTTTTCTTCTCATGACTTCCAAATTCTGTGCCTTTTAGCTTAATGAAAAATTCTCCCCCCACTCTAGGAGGAGGGGAGAAGAGGAGCATTAGGTCAGGATTCACCACAGAGTTAATTTTATTTCTTAGCTGCCAAGCCCCCCACTTCACAGGCTGAATCTGCTTTCTTTAAAATTAAAGATAAAACACCTAGTGACTGCAATGGGGGCAGGTTCATGTTTTTACATGTCTCTTTTCCAGGTTAAAATCACTCCCAGCCTTTGGGATCTTTTCATAAATAGAAACTTCTGCTCCCAGAGGAACTGCCACAAAAATCTGGCTGCAATCTGTCCATGCGCGGCTGGATCTGTGTGTTTGGAAATGCACTTTCAGTGCACTGCACACCCAGAAGAAGAGTCTCCCACTTTTTGGTGTTCTTCTTCCCCCTGGACTTTTACTCAGCCATCTTCATTTGGTTACCTCCAGTGACTCCCAGTCCTGCCCTAGGGAGGGATGGCATGCAACCTTTGGCTGCTAAAATCAGAGCGTGAGGAGATGGTCTTCACTTCACAAGGATGGAGTTTTACCTTCTGTCTTTAAGGATCATGGCCAACTGGAAAGATCCAAATAGCGGAAAACTAAACTTTGGGAAAGAAAAAGCTTGAATTTGATTTCTTGCCCATGCCAGCACTTCCAGGATTGCAGCAGCTGCAGGGTCTTACAGCTGGGGCAATACTGAATCCGAGGTAAACAAGTCCTGTAAAGAGTGTCATCAGGATGACTGGAGGCTCCCTGGCAGTCTCCCATGCCAGTGCCCACCAGCTGTCACCTTGCTTTGTTCCGAAGAGCCTGAAGTGTAGCCTTTACAGCACCTGCAGGGACGATCCCCACTGCTGGTGTGAAGTGCTTGGCTGGTGCCTCTCCTGTACATGACCAACCTATTTCCAAGTGATGCCTTAGACCGGCACGACAACCTGCCTGTGTCCTAGCAGTTGCCTGGGGGTATCGCTCAAAGAATGCCGTATGCTGCTTGATCTAGCTGTGCCAAGGGAAGCGAGGGTAGCACAGAGCTCAAAGCAACAGGATGCTGTCACTGAGGGAACGGGCACAGGGTGGTCACCAACCCCAGGAGGGTCCACATCTGTGGGACTGCCACTCAGAAACACAAAGGCTTCACTGGCCATCTCTGACTGTCTGGAAAGGGCCCAACTGACCATCCTAGGGGCTAAATCCTTGAAACAATTCCCGATATATGTGCCTGAGAGTATTACAGTGCCTGTGCCCATGAGCCGAAGTTATGTGTGTAATTAATAAAACTTTTCTGTGAACAAGAAGGAAATTACTTCTCTCATCTGTTTTATTAGCCAGCTCCTTGCAGTGGAGATTCTCTCTCTGCACAGCCTTAGGTGACTATTTTAGTGCTACAAGATACAATAAAAATTGAAGGGTCACAGCACAGGTTATCTTGTGCAAAGAAATGGAAATGCTCACAGGAATGTTCACAGTAGTATTCATAGCTGTTTTGTTAATCAGTCCTGTGTCCAAGATCTCTGAGAAAAACAGAGAGAGATAAAAGGAGAGAGAAATGCAGCCTCCTTAAAACAGCAAATAATATCCTGGTCTGGATTGTAAACTAGGTTGTGGGAAATGTGTTGTGGTGAGTGCACCATGCTGTGTGAAGCAGAGGCATACCAGCACCCACATGTGCTTGTGCATGTACCCAGTACAGCACCACACAACACCACTATGGTTCCCAGCATCATATGGCTGTGTTGGCCAGGAATAATCCTCTTTAAAAAGCAATCATTAGTCTGGGAATCATGATGATGTGGATATGCTACTTCTGATTTCAGAAGCAGTGTACAGCACAGGCAAACCCTGAGGTTCCCGTCATTGAATCAGACATGGACCTGGGTTCTTGTGGCATCAAATATCTTCAATAGAATTTGTTTTCTCCCCAGTGTGGAATAAGAACAGATTTGTAATTCTGGACATTTTTCTGCAGGATTGGAAAGATTTTTCCTGCGCATGTTGTTTGTGGTCTTACATCTCACAGTGCAATTGCAACATTGCACTGATGCTGAGTTGAAGTCTGCTGTTTTGAGCAGCAGAACACAACCATGTCAGTGTGGCTTTGTTCCCAGCAGACTCTGAGTCTTGGGCCCTGCTTTCGGCACTGAAACCGAGTCATGTGTGAAGAACAGGAGGATAATGAGATCTTGGATGGCACTTCTGGGACACGTGGTGTGCAAAGAGCTGTGTTTACAGGAGCCCCTGCTGTAGTCCTCAGCTCTTATGGGGGGAGGCGGTGGGTTTGAGGGGCTTTCTGAATCCTAGAACCGGGACAACTGAGTCTGGCCTGTGTCGCAGAGCAGTTTAGAATTATGACCATGTACATACCTGTTGCCTTTGGTAAACACAGACTAAACACGGCTAAAACCGAGTCCACGTTGGTTGAAGGTTGGTGCCACTTCACCTCCTCCGCAGATCCTTCTCTTGTTCCTCCTGAGTACCGACTAGTGCTCTGTGATGAGAACTGTACTTTTGAGGTGTGTAAAAAATGTGCATATGCACAGAGACAGTGATGTGTATATGACCTGGATTCCTTGGAAAGGAAACTCTGTATCATCATTTGAAGCAGTGGGAAAAGCATTCCTACTCAGCATCCTTATGGGATGATACTGAGCAGGGATCTGAATTATTAAGTGGGGTCCTTTGCTTTTTCCTTTTATCTGGTGGAAAGCATCTTCACAGCTCAAAGACACATGAAAATGAAATGAAATAATAATAACTCATTGCTGCATCTGTTGTCAGTGTTACTGCCTGCTCTTCAGCCAGCGCAGTTTGGACTGAAGTGGAGCACCCGTCTCCTTTCTGGGTGGAAGGCAGATGGGAGCAGGAGACATAAATGAAGAGGGAGAAAATTAAGTCACATAAACTAGCAGCACCAATAGCTGTTCATCTCAGGGCTGTCAGCTCAAAACTCAAGCTGGCTGTAGGCTACAGTTATCACAGCCTGGCATCTGTATTAAATGAGTGGCGGTTTAACAAATATCCACGTGCTGGAAAGGCTCATACTGCTGCGTGCCCCTCTCCTCCTCTTGTCCCCACTGCAGCAACTCCAGCAACGTGTGTAAGGACGGCCAGACCTCTGGGGGTCACCCCGCTGTGCCCTTCTTGTGCACACCCCAAAAGCATGTGCGTTTTATGGCTGAATAGAGAACAGCTTCAACCAGAAGACTAGAGGATACCATTAAAAATTTATGGAGTATTTACCAAACCTTCCTCTCTGGCAAGGAAGCGGGCAGAGGGCAGGACCCCGCGCTGTGGTATTTATGGAACATTTATGTAGTTCCTGCCAGCAGCTCTATGGGAAAGAGTGCCCGGGAGCGGTTTGCAGAGATCTGCTGAAAGCTTTGGAGCCAGGTCTTGTGCTTGTATTTCAGGGATGGCCTGAGGCTGCCACATGCATTTATACAGAAGGGAAATACCTAGCTTTAAGTAAGCAAGATGGAAATCTATTTCTTCAACCACGGATTCTCTGCCGTTCAATCTTTCCTTGTCTGTGCAAGGTTTGCCACAAAGTTTTCATGAGCTGAGAGAATTGGGACCAATTCAGCCAGGTCATTTCTTCACACGAGACAGACCATGTCATTATTAATCCAAGCACCACATAACTCTCTCAGATGCCTGCATAACATGAAATGAATCATTCTCTTTAAAAAACCTTTCTTATTTCTATTAAGTTTTTCTGTCAACTCAAAAATCCTGGGTCAAAACTGTAGCTGTTTGAGGCTCGTATGACACTCTAGATGTCACACGTGTCAGTTAACACGTGTGGCCACATCTGCAGCTGGTGTAGGACAGCACAGTTCCCCTGAAGCCAGGGGAAGGTGGTGTAACTAGATGAGTGTATTTCTTTGGGTTCATGTGGGCTGGCTTGTTTCTTCTGGTTCTCCTATATTCATCATTAATTTGGGGGTTTTTTTGTACTCCAAGTAATTTGACAAATATGCAAATTATGATATTCTGATAACCTGTTTTCTGTTAAGAAAGGAATAATAAGTGTATATTATTTTACAAGCTGAACTTTTTTGAAAATGTTTTGTAAAATTATACAGACCTTAAAGTGCCTCTTTAAATGTGCTTTAAACTGAGAGCAACATGACAGAGTTGGAAAATGGATAGCTCAAAAATCTGTCACTTAAAAGTATCACCTGCAGTTAAAATGAGAGGCTGCTATTATGCGTGGAGTCAAAGAGATTTTTGGAATAAAGGCTCTATATATGGTGGAAGTAAAATAGCTTTTTTAATTCTTTTTCTCTGCAATACTAGTTATCTATGTTTCAGACATAATTATTCTTCATGTACTCTCCAAACTCCCCACAAAACCAGAAGATTTGGGATTAAGCAAGAAGCAAGTTCAGAAATGACATGCAATAACTAATGCATTTTTAATCAGAGTTTCTGTTGCTGTGTAAATGTTCAGAGCATTCTCTCCACCTCCGTCCCTTTGTGGAGCCAATCTGGTGCTAATCTCACTTTCACTCATGGCAGAACTTGCCAGAAATATGACTGTATTTCATAAATCTACATCACATGTGCCTTCAGCTACTACTAAAACTTGCTTTGGGTCTGTGCACCAGTGTCTCAACAATGCATTACACCAGGATGATGGTCTATGTTATGTTATCTAAAGCTGGTAAACTGAAATATAACGGCCTCTCCTGTTTAGTAGCTGCATGATGTAATTGTCCACTCTGCCCTATAAATTGATCAGACAATGGAATGCACATTTTAGCATGTTGGCTGCTTGTAAATGGTTGGCCATCAACAGTGTTTGGTGTACTTGATATTCATAATTTATTACTTCGGTTGTTTGGGGTGGATGTTGAGATCACGTGGCACATAGTGGTTCCTACAACTGATGGATCCAACTCCTGAAGTCAGGTGCCTGGGCTGAATAACGGCAAATGATGACATGATGACTAGTCTAATAGTCTCCTTGAGGGGAGCATTCAATAATATTAGCCTCTACTACATTCCCATTATAATTGCTTGCTGGAATATTCATGTAAAAGTGGCACTGCTGCAGTCAAAACAAATCCATTTTAAGGGTCTGACCTGATATTTATAGATTATTTTTGTTCTCTTTCTGTCTGAGCAAGCACAAGGTGACACAGTAATTCTGATGTATATTTGCTATAGTACATCATCTGATAATCAACACATGTTTCATATGGCACGATAAACACGAGAACTCAATTTAGGTTGATGAATGGATAGCCCAGAATCTGTGGAATTTTTGGAGGCCCACCCGAGGCTGGAGAGATGTGTTATACAACATTTGGAAACATTTGACCCTATTGGTGTTCTGTGTTTCTGCATGCCACATTCATGTGAGGAGGCATCTCTGGAATGGAGAAGGTAATGGAGAGATGGCAATTGAATCACTTGGAGGTTATAGCTCTGGGCTCAGGCCAGCTGGACGTAGGTCAGCAAGACCAAGCCTTATCTATGCTTGAAACGTGTTGGTTTTAAATGTCCTCCAGTTAACTCTAGCTTGGCAGGCAGCAAAGCAGCAAGGGCTGATAGACCCTCCAGGCTGAACTATCTGGTGTGGCAAATATCCATTGCCTTTGTAATGAATTGGGAACAATTCAAAGCCACTGAAGATAGTAGAAAATCTTCTATTAACTTCAAGAGATATTGAATCAAGTGTTCAAGGGAGCACTTAGTGATGATTTTCCTCTTCTCCTCTCTTCCTTAGCAGTCCCAACTAGGGAAAATTTTCCACATTTAAGTGTGGGACCTTCAGATGAGGTTATATTACATGTGTAAGGAAGATAAGTCTTCTGTCATCATCATGGATGGTCTGCAGAGAAGAGACGGACCCACAGATGTGCCCAGCTCACATTTATGGCTCCTTCACTGAGTGAAAGCAAGAGTGCACATTTTCAGAGAGAAAATATTATCTTTCCATTGTTTGTGCAGCACCTCATAGTTGTGAAGCAGTCAAGCAGCATGAGCGTAAAGACGTGCCTGCTTCTGTGTGAGACAATAGGGATCTTCCTCTGGAGGGTTCTTCCCTTAGAGTCAGGGACAATGGAGCAGTCTCATCTGTAGCTCGGTAACTGTTGTGCAGTACCTGATTTTAAGTAGCTGTCAAGATTCCTCCTTTCTAAGCAGTGGAAGAAAAGGAGGGTTTAAATAAAGTATATATATCTATAAGTATATTAATATACATACAATGAAAGAGAGGAAGGGAGGGAGGGAGGAAGTAGCAAAGGAACAAGTGAATACCCAACACACTTCAGGATCCTTCAGGCCGAAAGGCACTACAGAAATATATTATCACTATTACTTTTATCAATAGTACAATATTGCTAGCTCACTTACTTCATTATAGTCCCATTGCAACACTGATGTTGTTACCTGGCCTATTTTAAAATAGATTGGAGTTTAGTTTTATCTTTTGCTAGGTAAGAAACCACTCTGAGAACTCTAACTAATGTGCTTCAGAGTGACAGAACAAGTATGTTTTATGAAGCCAAATAAAAGTTTGCTTCATCAACTACTGCAGGGTATAAACAACTGTCAGCCATCTTGGGGAGTAGGCATCCTTTTATTTAATTGCAAATTAAAAAACATAAACCACCTTAAACACAGAGCTACTGTCACATCAAATCAATATAATAATTGTGCTCAAGCAGTTGGAAGGCACACGGTGCTCAGCATCTTGCATACTAAAAATAAATCAATCACCAGAGCAATAAGCAAGTCTTACAATATATGAGTAGATTATGGTATATTAGCTCATTTTGTATTGTATGACTGCTTTTCCCCATTTGCATTGAATACAAAGGGGTAACTTTTTGATCCAAAAGTTGTTAGCAATTCTTTTTATGCTGGTGAATTCCAGTCAATAAGAAAAACCCCAGAAAAAGGCAAGAGAGGCTGAGGTCATATGCAAAGCCCAGAGCCAGACTTTGCTGCCTGAGTGTGAGCTGTTCTTCCTTATTGTTTTTAGGCTGCTGGGTGTGAGGATTTTAAATACTTTTTATTAAATGTAGTAATGAAGAAATATCTTAGAGACTGAAATCTTTGATCTGTCTTAATGGTTATCTGCTGGCTGGAAGAAAAAAAGGTTTTAAAACAAGTTCCGAGACTTTTGCCCTAACTTCATCAGTAACCCAAGGTTTGGTGGTGTTGCACCGATTTTATCACTTACCCAAGGCTTGGTCTTGTTTTCACTTGACCACTGCACATGCCTCGTGGGTGTGGAGGAGAGGTGCTCTCCCAGGCAGGAGGTGTAGCTCCGCGGATCACTTTGCAGGAGTGCTGAGGGAAGCCCTCACAGTGATCCAGAATGACCAGGGAAGCAAAGATGCTGAATGCTCCAGGGTTCACAGCTCACTGGTGCTTCTTAAAAATGGACAAAATTGCTGCCTTCCCTGTGACTGCTCCTTCCCTATCCAGACATGCCTCAGCTCTGTCCTTACATGAAACTGTAAATAAAAACCTTACTCGCAAGGCCAGGAAGAGGCTGAAAGGCTTCTCTGCGTGCTGGGAGCCACCAGCTTTCAGAGCGGTGCTGTGCTCTTAAGGCTGCTCCAAAGGTAGATTTCAATCCACAGCTTTTTTCACGCTGCTTGTAAACAAAGCTTTGCAAGTGTATCAGCTGCAGGTTTCAGCTGCAGGTACCTCCTGCCTTTCTTTTGCCCTCTTTTCTTGCTAGACCCTTGCCCTCCAACTTGTTGGTCTCCCTCTTCAGCCCCAGCGAGTGCATTTTGGTAACTCCAGGTTTATTGGTACATGTCGCTGCTACAAGGAGGGACACGGAGGCTGGAGAGCAGTGGGCAGCATGCTGTTTGCCCACATTTCTCTCCACAGCCTTTGCTCCCAACTCCAGCTTACCTCCAGTCTCCAGGTTGGAGAAAGCCAAAAGAGCTGTCTCAGAAGAGCAGCT
Organism: Falco biarmicus; assembly: GCF_023638135.1. NCBI lineage: Eukaryota > Metazoa > Chordata > Aves > Falconiformes > Falconidae > Falco > Falco biarmicus. Next base: position 62,713,552 of record NC_079294.1, on the reverse strand, counting down.
CCACCTCGTTCTCCGCCAGCCTCTGCAGCCAGGGAATTTGAAACTCATATAAAGCGTAACAAAAGGGAGATTATTGAGGCAGAGCTGGAGAAAGCCCAAAGGAAGTTATTGTACCATATGGAAGTCAATTTTTCCCTAGTGTTAACTGTTGCTGCCTTTCTCTTTGCATCAGCACTTTATTGCCCTGATCTGAGAAAGACAAACTATCGCACCCTGGTATTAGTGAGCTGCTGCTGCTGTGGACTTCCCACCCAGAAAGCTTTTAAGCATTTTACAAAGATGGCTGCAAGCAGCTCCTGAGAAACTGAGACATAAAAAGCTTAAATAGGTTCCCCTGAAAGCCCAGACAAAACCAGGCAAACAACCCAGGTGTTCAGCATCTCCCCTGTGTTGCTGCCTGTGCTGTTATCACCTCGCTGGTCGTGAGAGCCTTTCGCTTTCTGTTTGAAGGTTGCACCAGGGGTTCCAGCTTGGACAGCTGCCATGGCACTGCTCTAAAAAAAGCAAGAAATATCAACCTGATGCAAATAGATTTATGAGGAGGGGATAAAAGTATTAGTGAGGAACCGAGATGCCCACAGAACAAGCCCCAGAAACATTTGGCAGCCAGCCCTGGGCTCTCATCTTCAGCCCGTTACCCTCCTCACATTTCTGGGGCTGTAGAGTGATAGAGCCAGTTTATCCAGATGATACCTGAGAGGTGATAAAAAGGGGTCACCAATTAGCTCCAGCTTTAAGTGCTGCGCAATCGGAAGCATACAGCCCTGCAGGGAGCTCTTTGCCTGAGAAAATATAGCAAGAGGTCAAACGCTGGCACTTCTGCCAGGCTCAGGCAATGGCTTTGTCAGTCCCGTCTCTCCAAGGCACTAAGCCTCTGAGAGAAGTGTCATCTAACCTGTCAGCTCCTGAAGATGGGCTGAGAGAACCTGTCCTCGTGGCGGTGGCCAGCGTCCTCTTTGGAAAGGGCCAAGATCCTCTTTCCACCGGGATTGAGTTGCAGGTGGCAGCGCTTGGGCTGGAACCTGAGCTGGGTTCACCCTGGTTTGTAAAATTAGGCCACTCTTTGCTCTGGGCTGGGAAGGGTGCCCGGGACAGGGAAAAGGTGACATGGGACACATTTTGATCCAGGAGGACTGGGCAGAACCCAGCTATGCACGCTGAGTGATTCAAGCTGCTTTCAGGTCAACTGCTAAATCCCCTCTGAGCCAAACAGCCAGGAAACAGCAAGAGGGGCAAATTTCAGCTGGGTTGGCTTTGATTAACATCTTCTTTATGAGTTGTGCTCTGATAGCAGGTGCCATGCATTAGCGTTATTTACGCATTAAGAGACCTATAATTGGAGACTAGCAAGTGTCCTCATCACTGTTGACCTTATTTATGGAGGAGCTGACATCTGAATGTCAAATTTGCATCCATGACTTTTCTTCCCCCCCCCCAATAACCACTCTAATATGCAAATAACCAGTTGCAAAAGAATGAAAATAAATAAACCAGCTATTTTGGTTATCTCTGGGAAGATTTGTGTTTGCTGCAACTTTGGAGGCTGTGCTGAGATTAGACTCTGTCACTTAATCAGGGAGTCAGTGAGAAAGGCATTTCAGATGCAGGGGTATGTGGATTGTGAATTGTAAATAGCTTGCAGTGCAATCTAAGAGAAGAAGCAGGTATAAAGCATATTATAAGGCCATTTGCCGTTCTTTGTTCAGGTGTAACTGACGCTTACAGTCATTCCATTAAATATTCTGTTTATATGCTTTTCCATCCTGAATAAGGAGTAATCCTGGTCCCTGAAGTGAAGGAGATTCGCAAAATACCTGCATTCATGTGCTCAAAGCAAGGCATTAATGGAACCATGTAAGTAAAGGGTATGAGGCATCGGCAGGGAGAGGATCAAGGGAACAAGCTGTTCCCTGTTGCAATGCTGATTCTGCCAGATGATATGAAATGAGGAGAAAAAAAGGCCTTTGGGGCTTGCCATGTTCTGGGTAGGAGACTTGGAGGGAAAGGCTGCTGGTTGGGAGTTTGCTGGCTGAATAATTTCACATTGGAAAAGGTCAGGTCATGCTAAGTCAAAGACTTATACCTTACATCTCAGTCAGCTTTGGGGGTGCCCTGCTATGGCACTCTTTGTGGGCAGAGGGTCCTCTGCCATCACAGGAATGGAGCCCATGGTCCAGCTGCTCTCCGGTGGCTTTAGCATGCTCTTTCCCATGGCCCTACCTTGTGCCCCGGAGGGATCAGGGGGATTCACTCCACAGAGATCTGATCGCCCTAGGCTCCCCGTAAAACCAGTGGTGACAGATAAGCGCTTCTGGAGGGTAATTTGTATCCTAGGCAAGCTGTAGTGCCCTTTCTCTTTTCCATGATTATCTGGACAGGTGATAAGACTCCTAATTTGGTGCCTGAGGTAGCTGCCTAACTTTGGTGGTATGAATTGCTCCCTCGGGGTTTGCAGTTACATCTCCAGGGACACATGATAATAAAACAAAACAAACAGATGAGGGTTTTCCAGGCATTTTCAACGCAGCATCTTTATGAGGAGAATACAAACCAACCCACCCCAGAAGGATGAACCCTGTCTGCACTTGCCTGCTCTGTTTTCCTTTCTGCTGTGTGTTTGGTCAGAGTCCTTCTGAGCCCAGACAGCTGGCTTTACAGCTGTCGTTTCTTTTAATCACCACCTTTCCCCCCATACCCTACATCCACCTGCAAATCTGCTTCCTTTTTTTCCCACTGGTCCCACCACTAGATGCTGTCCCCAATGCTATGAAAACAGCCCCATTGCTCACCTCTGTTGCTTGGCGAGTCCTTCAAATATACAAACACACCCCCCCCCCCCCCCCCTTTTAACAGCTTCTGACTTAGTGCTGCTTCAGGGGAAATCCCAGTTAGACCCAGCTTTGCAGGGAAAGCGGAGAAGAGGACTAACTCTCTTGCTTTTGAGGGTTAAATGTGTCTACTCATTGCTGAACCTTAGTGACAGTCCCCTGGGATGGGCTGGCAGGCGCTGCCCTCTTTTGCTGTGCACTTCCCAGGCAGTGGGTTAGCTCTGTGCACACACCAGCGGGCGTTTGGTACGGCCAGTTGCTAGTCAAAACTTGTATCTAAAGAGATGACACAAATTATTGTATTACAGACCTCCCAACTAATATTTTGAAGTTTAGCATCAAAATGGTTGGAACGCTTTTTTTTCTAACACTTTCTGAGAATGTCTTTTTTTTTTTATTTTTTTTTTATTCAAAACACCGTTTTTTTTCCAAAGCTGTAATAAATTTGCATTACGAAGGTTAATTGCATGAAATGCCGGGATGCTAAACATCTCAACATCGTTACATTTCACAACTTGCTCTTTCCCTCCATAATACTGTTTTTGTAAAATCGTCAGAAGTGTGACTTGAGAGGGGGAAAAAAATATCTTTGGCACCTTTAATTGTGTGGGAAGTAGGAAAATACATTGGCTGGTGGTCTCCAGGGCCAGATTTATGTACATGAGAGAGTGCCAGGCACAGATTTATAACTGTTGCTATAAGAGAAAAATGAGGCACCGTCTAATGCAGGGGTGTAATTCTCCCCCATCAAGTTATGTCAGTGAGAAAAGCATCTATCTTGTGGCAAGGAAGAGTGGGGTGCTCATATGGACTTAGTTTATCCTAAGAGGGTTGGGGAAGAGCATGAGATGAGCTGGGCTGTATAGTGAAGAAAACTGCTGGTTTCACCGTGTTATTCGGAGAGCTTATCTGCTCCGTTCATGGACGGCTGAGTGGAGATGCTTTCAAGGCCTTGCTGGCAGACTCATCCATGGAACTGAAACCTGTCAGCATGTGATAATTTGTGGTATTCTATATTTAGAGCAGCAAGTCACAGTCACACTTGTTCATGTCTAGTCTTTAAACTGTCAAGGAGAAAGCAAGGCTTCCTGAGGTGGGCCTGAAAGTCCCCGAGCAATCTTCACAGAATAGATTTCACTGCTTCATTTCGCCTCCGTCAATACCAATGTTTATTCTGACGGTCAAACACAAGATGAGTTAAGGGTCTGCTGTAATTAACATCTGCAGCTCGCTGGTCCAGACCTCTTTGTGACACATCTTTGGCTCATCAATACAGAATTCTCAGCCTGGGTGGATGGTCTTTGCTGGACACAGGCTTTTTTACTGGCAGAAGCCCTGCTCCTGGGCATCCCTCTGGATCCAGACCCCATGGCTGGCTCATCTTTGTACGGCCAAAACCTAAATTGCAGTAATGGTCTGCATTGTTTCCAACTGAACTTTTTTCTTTCTTCCAAATTACTTTCTTGACAAAATATGGCCGGGATCCTGGTGCTCTTGAAAATATATTACTCAAATCTGATTTTGCCACCAGACTAAGATAGGACTGAAAAGACTGGAAATACTGTATCAAATGAACCCTCTCCACATCCCACATTCCCATTGATCTTGGGTCAAAGTGTACCATTTTAACACGACTGAAACATTCAGTTCAGATGTCAGCTCTTTAAAACAATATTTTTTGACAAAAGAAACATCCATTTTCTTTTCAAAAGCATGTTTTGAGCCACAACATGACAGCTTTCAATTCTGAGACTATTACGAGTGAGACATACTGAAATTATCTATTTCATTTTTTTGCAGAATGAAATGTGATGACAATCAAAAAACTGTCATGATGAAAACCATTTTTTGCAAACCTCTGCCTGTCCCTCAGCAATCTGGCAAATATATTGTTCCCATTACACCCCTCCCAACTGCGGTCTTTGCCTTTTTTCTGCCCTTTTTTTTTTTTTTTTTCCTGTCAGTCAAAGTGAGTTTAAGCTCAGCAGCCTGGCTAATCCTTGGCTTCTTCGTTGGATCAACTGTGTTGCAAACTTCTGTGCTATGTATACCTCCAAACAGATGCCTGAGACAGCCAAGGCATTTTCCATGAGTCATGGAGCAGCCACCAGATAGCAGTGCTATTCCATTTGTGCAGGCTGGGGCGACGTGGTGACACAGCTTTACTCGGCACCTCTGTCCATTCTCAATGCTAATCCATCCATTTCTCTGGTTTCTGAAATCTTTTTAAGCAGCAGAAACACATGAAAGTAGGAAGAAAATGGAAATTCTACCTCTATTGCTTCTGCCATAAAATGCGAATGTAAAACTATTCACAGAAGAGAAAAAAATAATGATGACAGGATTCAGTAACTGCTGAGAATGTTAAGTCACAACAAGGGGTCTTAATTTGTCTGTTTTCTGTTTGTTTCAGTGGCAGGTGAATGAGGGTTGATTTAATTATTTTTTTAAAGAGAATGAGACAAGTGTTGATTTAGCAGTTTAGTCATCAAAGTTATTCCACTTACAGAGCTGCAGGACTTCAGAGAAACATGTTCATGAGCTGGAATTAACGTCCTGCATGCAGCAGTGTAAGAGTTTTGCAGATTTTCTCCATAACATACAACAAAAAGTAATTTTGTTAGGAGGCTTCTATAGAAACTGGATTGCAAAGTATTTCTTTTTTAGAATGAAATGAGGCCAAGCAGTCATAAAGACATTGTCTGGTGAATAAATTTCAGCCAGAAAACTCATAGCAGAGTATGAGCCAAATTAAGAGGTAGATGCGAGGAGAACAGGAGACATTAATTTTAAAATGAATGTTGAAAAGAAGTGGAGAGCTGATAAGGCAGGGAGAGATAAGCCTGATCCTTCCAGGTGTCAGGAACTTCCCCAGGGAACATCACAGCTCCTGCTCTGGAAGCAGGAGAGAGTCTAGCAGGGTGCAAGGGGAAGAAAGCACTCCTGCCAAAGTTGGCATAGCAAGTTCCTGTGCACAAAAAGATCATATTTTTATGCAAGGTACAGCAAAGTGCATTTTTTGCTGGCTGACAGAGTCCCTAGAAGTGTTTCTCACCCCAGTGAACGCCATCACAGCTTTGCAGTAATGGTGTGGAAGGGAACATGCTATGAGATGCCAAGGGCCGTTTTCCAAAGCTGCTGGCACCTAATTTATGAGCGTGACATGTGCTTACCCAGGATCTCACTGATCCATTGGCTATCTGGGCATAAAAGGCGCGATTTCTACAGGTGCAAGAGGCATCAAAAGGCAGAAGTGTGTGTGCACAACTATGCCTGTCCGTTTCCCATTTAGAGATGATATACAGGGTAAAACATACATCCAAGAGAGCAGGTGTCAGGGAGGGCAGCAAGCAGTGGAATATTTCTGCTGTTCACAACACAGAGTCTGTTTCCTTTCCTTTGCTCTCTGCCCTTGTCCAGACAGCTGGGAAGAGCCTAGCAGTGAAAAAGAGGGAGATTAAGTCGACTGAAGACCAGACTGGGGATCCATTTTTGAAGGTATTTGCCCAAATCTTTGCAGAGCAGTTTTTGGGAAGGGTGTGATGACAAACTTCTGTCCTGGCTGGTTGATGATGCTCTGTGGGCTGAGGTTGGAGGAGCAATGCCCAGCCACATCATTCATGCCTTCCTGCAACCCCACTACCCCCAGAAAGTACAGCCCAGAGACTTTTAAAGTCACAAAAGCTCGAACTCTCTTTGCAGATCACAGAATCAGAGAGTTAGAAACAGCAGAGAGGTTCTTCAGTCCGTGGCAGTACTGAGCTCTGCAAGGTAATGCTGCACAGAAAGGTTTCAGGCAGTATTTTACAGCATTTGACAAATCTATATTAAGGAGACCAGTTTTGGAAGCTAAACTGATTGTCCCCAGAGACCTTTCCACAGATGTGCAGGTTTCTGCTGTGTTTGACCTAAGGGCAGAAGTAGCAAGACAGTTACCAAAAGGTCCACCTTATTTTCAATCAGTGGTTAATCACTTCCCAGAGAACTAGGGGATTTGTTATTGACAGTATCTATTGAACCTGACTACCTTTTCTTTCTTCTAGATGTGAATATTTGGGTTAAATAAGTCTTTAAAAATGTATTGTTTATTTCTGTTTCGAGCCTCCTTTTCTGTGATAAACAGGGAAAAAAAGAAACATAAGGGAAAATAGGTCAGAGAAGAAAACTGAGGAAAAAAGGGAAAGTGAAGAATGTCAAAACTGAATGTTTCACATAGGTTATTTTAACATATCAAATAAATAAAACTGTGTTCCAAAGAATAAAAATATGTTTTGCAGAGGATCCTGCTGAATAAGAGCAACATTCATTCACTTGTGAGTTTGTTTTTCCCGTTTTTCTACCATCTACTGTTTAGCATCATATGAACATTGTAAGAAAAATGGCCTGACAAGTAAAGAATTTAGAAAGGCAACCACGGTGATTCATTCCTTTCCTTACATCATTGACCCTAGCTCAGTGATAAACTGCAGGTTGGGCATTAAGATACAATCCAAGGAGCTGTTGGAGTTATATTCATCAGGGAAAAGGTCCAGGGCAGCCATCACCCCCCTGCGCTGGGCACTGGTGCGGCCGCCCCTGGAATCCTGGGGTCAGCGCTGGGCCCTCACTGCAGGGGGGACACTGAGGGGCTGCAGCGTGTCCAGAGCCGGGCAGGGGCTGGGGAAGGGGCTGGGGCACAAGAACCATGGGGAGCGGCTGGGGGGGCTGGGGGGGTTCAGCCTGGAGAGGAGGGGGCTCAGGGGGGACCTTATCGCTCCCCACAGCTGCTGCAAGGGGCTGCAGCGAGGGGGGTCGGTCTCTTCTCCCAGGTCACAAGTGATAAGACAAGAAGAAATGGCCTCAGGTTGTGCCGGGGGAGGCTTAGATTGGGGATTAGGAAAAATTTCTTGACTGAAAGGGTGGTCAGGCACAGGAACAGGCTACCCAGGGAGGTGCTGGAGTCACCATCCCTGGAGGTGTTTAAAAGATGTGTAGATGTGCTGCTTCAGGACATGGATTAGTGGTGGCCTTGGCAGGGTTAGGTTAACAGTTGAACTTGACTTTAAACGTCTTTTCCAACATAGATAATTCTATGATAATAGTTGCCACAGCATTGGTTTTCATCCTCACTCTTAAAAAACACCCTCTGTTTTTGTTCGCAACAGTTCAGAACAAAATCCACTGTTCATATTTGCTCCTTACAAGTTGGAGATTAAATATCCCATCACAGGTACAGCAACTGCTGTTCTGACTACCCCTTATTTTAGTCATGTTCTTCCACAGTTTAAAGCTAATCCTTGCTCAGAAGCTGTAAAACTTGTGCTGTGCTCTTTTTCTTTTGAAAATCCAATACTGCTTCTGGTGCTTAAATAAACAAGAGAAAAGCTCTTTTGCTAATTTCTGGCTTGAGTGGAGAAGCAAGCTCTTAGTACTTTAAAATTTTTTGTCTGTTAAAATGATTGCAATAATTACTTGATAAAAACTGCTTAGAAATAAGATAGATTAGCTCAATAACTGCTGTACTGCGTTTGTAGTTGATGAGGCTTATTGTATTAATCAATTGCCTGCAACTCAGAAGAATGGCAGAAGTGGGATGGGAAGTAAATGTATCTAAATTTCAGCATTTGAAAGACTCTGGGTGGTTGTGCATAGCTGCTGAGGCCAGTCTGGAGCAGGAAACAGGGCAGAGTACAAGCTATCATTTATACTATTAAAAAAGTGGAAACAAAACCTGCCACACAGCCTGATTTCAGTAGCTCATGAAGTGTTGAAGTGTAGGTGCACATAAATAAATGGAATATTTCTTATTAGATCCTTCATGCAGTTTTAAACATCTGCAGAAGTAAAATGCAAGACCTGCAAGCTGAAGAGGTCTCGAAGATCTGTGCATCTGCAAGCAGCACACTATTGTAAAATTCACCCCGAAACCTCTGCTGATCCAGCCAGTCTTTGCAGTAGTGATGTATGGAACAGACTGGCTAATTCAAAGAAGTTTATGAAATTCATTGAAATTCACTGAAATTCACTTAAAATCTTTCTGGGTTTTGTGGTATACTCAGCGAAGTAAAGTTCATTTTCAGTCTGCAGAAGAGTTGGACTCACAAATGCTGAGGTACCGTAATAGTTTACTCTCGCAGCATTTTTAGCACATATTTGAATATGCCTTGTGACTCTCACTATGAAGTCTGCTTTCAGATAATCAACAGCTCAACATTATAAAGAAACTAAATAGTCCATGTTGGTGCTGCGGTGTAACCCCAGCAGGCAGCTAAGCACCACACAGCTGCCTGCTCACTCCTCCCTGGTGGGGTGGGGGAGAGAATCAGAGGAGTGAAAGTGAGAAAACTGACACAATGAGATAAAGACACTTTAACAGGTAAAGCAAAAGCTGCACACGCAAGCAAAGCAAAGCCAGGAATTCATTCCCCACTCCCCATGGGCAGGCAGGTGCTCAGCCCACCTCCAGCAACGCCGGCTCCAGCACACACAGCAGGTACTTGGGAAGACAAATGCCGTCACTCCAAGCATCGCCCTCCGTCCTTCTTCTTCCCCCAGCTTTATATACCGAGCATGACGGCGTAGGGCATGGGATGTCCCTTGGGTCAGTCGGGGTCAGCTGTCCCGGCTGTGTCCCCTCCCAGCTCCTTGTGCCCCCCAGCCTGCTCACTGGCAGGGCCTGAGAAACTGAAAAGTCTTTCCAGCAGCAACTAAACCCATCAGTGTGTTATCAACACTGTTCTCACACCAAATCCAAAACACAGGCATGCACCAGCTGCTAAAAGAATATTAACTCTGTCCTAGCTGAAACCAGGACAGTTAGCTACTGACAGAATTCCTAGTTAGTTGGTATTTATTTGGAACAATCTTGGAAGGAAACCTTCTCCCACAGCTGCTGCGGACCCATCTGTGCTCTGGAGCAGGAATAGGTCAGAAGATTTTCAGAGTCTAGGGAAAAAATATCAATTTATTTCTTTCTTTGGTGTGAGCAGCCAGAGCTCTTTGAAGAAATAAAGAGTATTATTGAGATGGCTTAGATACTGAGGTCCTGCCATCTTGACTCATTGCTTTGTCTTCCAGAGTATTTATCAGAACATGGATGTTGCTGCACATTGCCTGCTTCTCCCTGCCTCTCCATGTTAAATCCTAACACGTCCTCACAGAAGAAAAGGCTGTGACTGAGCACAGTTTTGAGGACAGTATCATTCACAGCACATTTTAATTGGCCTTCATCAGGAGAATTACATGTGTCTGAATTGGTTTGCCTATGGGCACTCACCTGAGAAGATAAATGGATACTACTGACTTTAATGGGATTCTTGGTGCCCTTCAGAGTTCAACATTATGTGTATATTTAATGGGGAAAGGTCTTTATCTTCTCATGTTTGTAAAACACTGAATGCATTTGTCAGTGCTTGATCAATAATAAATAATGTTGACAATAAGTGCCAGGATGCAATGAAACCTATCCAGCATTTTCAGTACCAGTTAGAGGTATTTATTTTGTGCAGGTGTGGTGGGCTGGGACACTAAATCATCCAACGATAAATCCATGCTATTTATACTGTAAGGAATTACGTGAATCTATTATTTGTGGCTGTTATGGTGGAAAGGATCAGATGGGTCAACATTTCCTCCTGCGTTAATTTTTAAATATTTTATAATAGTTTTATGACATACACTTCTTGGGTTAAATATGTTCTTCAATGTCAGGATGGGGCAGGAATCTGTAACCCAGAGGTGCAGAGGTGACAGTTTCTGACTGAAAATTTTCACACCACTCTGGCCAAAAGCTGTGCTTCAGCTACGCAAGACCTGAGCGCAGAACCAGCGAGCATCTGACTTTCATTACCTGCTATAAAAGTGTACGAATTGAAACCAGGAAGCACCTATTTGTCAAAAACACTCAGAGCTGTGAGATCACTGAACTATGTGATGACATATTTGTTCTTATTAGCTTTTGAAACTCAAGACCCACGTGGGACGCCCCCACGCAGCCCACCCTGCTTTCACCCGGCGGTCCCGCTGCAGGTGGAGCAAATGCTGCGATTGCAAAGCGCCCGTCCGGCACAGGAGACTCCTGCCTGCCTCAGCGAGGGGAAACCTTGGCTGGGAATACCTTGGGAACAGGTCTATTAATCTAGGCAATTTTTCCTTCCTGTCACCATGGAGTTATAAAGGATTGCTGCTGCCTCCTAGACAGATGAACCTGAAACATGGGGCAGACTATGAGAAAAGCTATAACGTCCAAAGTGTTTCCCTGAGCTGGCTCATGTTGTCTTCAGCTGCCCAGGCGAGGTCTGAGCTTGGGGTTTGAGGTGGGTGGCGGTACAAGGGTGCTCCTGCAAGGAGAATAGGGCAGAAATGCCTGTCTGAAGTTTTAGGGCATTTCAGGGTTCTGTCATTGCCCTGAGGAAGAGGAAGGGTGTTGTTCCCCATGGTGGGGCGCAGCTGTCCTGGGATGTGGAGCAGCACAGATTGCCGTATCTCCTCAGTCACAGATGTGGTGGAGTGGGGTTGGGTGAAGCTCCTCCTGTTCTCTAAGGTGAACCTGCCTTGGACTCACAATGCCGTGCAAACACAAGAGCATCTGCTCCATTTAGTCCCCTAAGATCACCCTCTCAGAAAGCCAGTTGCTTTTCCATCAATTTGCATCTTGGTTAATAGAGGGGACATACAGATGTAGCACTGTTCTGAATCAAAATCAGTACGTTGCTGCTCTGGGAAGGTGTAAATCATGAGCTGACAGGTGGGGTGGGAAATGGCAGAAGAATCAGGACTGGGAGTTGTAAGATCAGAGCAGTCAAACCCAGAAAAAAGCTAATGCTGGAACAATTAAATAACCATAAATCGAGGTGAATTCAGCCTCCAGTCTAGCTCTCGCATGCAGTGCTGTACAGACCTCTCCAGTAGTTCTCTCCAAAGCAGGACTTTCATGTCTGTATCGGTGCCCCGGTTTCGCAGAAGTCAGCAGTATTGCCAAGACGCTGAATGTCAGAGGTAGAGGGACTGGCGGAGCTGGGATTGCTGCCAAACCAACTAAAATGCACTCAGCCAGCTCATGCTGATTCCATCTATATCAAGGTAACTATCCCAACGGCCCGGTATGGAAATCTAACTGGTCCAACCAGTATATGCTGGGAGAGCGGTGGGGTAGGGATGCAAAACAGCCTCCTGGCCTCGGTGGCTGAGGAAGGATTCAGATCGGGGCATCTTTGTGTGCCTTTGTGTATCTCTGTGTTACACCACATGGGCAGCTGCTTCTGGTATGCAGAAATCCTGCCAGTGAACTATTTCCAGTAACCTCCTTCTAACGACGAGGCAAATCAAAAGACAAAATGAGGAGGGTCTAGGCACTCCTGTGGCTTGGGGAAGCTCTCTTGGAGGCAGCAAGGATCGTATCTTTACCTAACAGGTTCTTAATGCCATCCTGTCCTGGCACTGAGCCAGAAGCTCTACAAGCAAAAAGGGTATCTGGAGCACACATACTGTTGCCGACTCAGCATTCTTAATATTTTTATTTTGCAATTACACAGTGCTGGCATTCAGTGGCTGCAATCCAGCTTGAGGAAGGCATGCACAGACAAACAAAGTCCCTGCCCCAAACGACTCACATTTTCACTTTACAATGCTACTACTTCAAGCCACTGTTATGGATGATGTTATAGACTAGCAAATAGACAGATACATGGACTTTTTTTCCTCCAGCTAAAGTCTTTCCTCCCTTTGAAAAAATTATTTATCTTCTTTTGAGGTAGTTCTGCTTTGTTGTGTTGTTTTTTGTTTTTTGTTTTTAATTGATCAAATGTCTTTTGAAACTTTGGGTCTGTTTTTCCTGCTTTATCATGGAAGCAAATAAGACAGATTTATGGCTCCATGTAAAACTTCAGCGTTGTTTATAAATTGCTGGTGATTGATTAAGTAATAAAAATGCTTTTAAGACAGGGAGGTAAATCTCCCAGCTAATTGCTCAGTGCTTTACATTATAACCTTGCTACAGTGACTGGGCCGAACAGTTCTTCTATTTCTATCTCACAAGAGTCAACTGGAATCATCATTCCCAGTATGCTGCTCTGCCTGGACCATCAAAAGACACAGATCAATAATTAATGGGTCAATAAACAGAGTGATGCGTCTGAAACACAAGAACAAATCTTTCCTTTTCAAAGGTGATTTCCTAGGTGGAGATGATTTCTCAGGCAGGAACGCTGCCAATTTCCAGCCATGATCTGGATGAAATACAACAGAAGCATAGCCCCTCTGTCTCTCAGCCATCTCCCATCTGCCTCCGTTGTGGAGCCCTGGGCAAAGAAATCACCAGCAGTGATTTAAAAGGTGTGTTAAAAGTGGGTAAAATGAAGAGCAACTTGGAGAAGCTGTGATTAATATGCAAAATGCCTTCGTTGTACGACTGTTTTCTCCTTTTGATACAAAGCAGGAACCTAGTTCACATCTTAGACTTTAAGGACCGTGAAAATACACATAATAAATATTTAACAGGAGCTCAGCAATCCTAGATTTCTTTTTACCTTGTCAAACCTAAACTACCAGAGAGAAAGGAAGGGTTGTCCATTAACTGAGTGCTTGGAATGGTTCATCTAACAAGTGTTGGATTGAGAGATAGTTCTGATAGTAATTTTGATATCAATGTGTACTTATCATCCCAGACCAGCCCATGCACCAGTTCCCCCTGATTTGAGGCTCAGGGAGAGTTAGATCAGATCAGTCTCTTGGATGACCACATGGACATTTATTAACAAATACAAAACAACTGGCAAATTCAGACTAGCTTTGGCCTTTCAGAAAGGTACCAGACTCCCTCCTGGGCCTCCCAAATCTGGGGGCAGAAATGCACTTCCACCTTCTCCTCTTTTTGTTGTTGTTTTTTTACAAAGTGGTCAATTGGTCTCTTTACTCTGTGGCACCTTCCTGCCATTCATCAGCCTCAGAGGCAGGAGGCTGATTGCTGGGGCTGATTGCAGTGTCAATGCAGCTGATTACAGGGCCTTAATTGTGATGAGTAGAAAAAGACTGAAAAGCCATGGAGCTTTAAAGTCCTCAGGGAGGGTGGACTCTGCTTCTGTGGAGTGTTTGACAGCATCTGGACCAGCATCTCTGCTCCACGATGGATGCTCCCTAAGTGCTGGGATGAAGGTAAGCTCAGGAATGAGCCACTTTTGGAGGAGATTTTTCTGGGAGGGAAATGGAGGTATTTTTCTCATAGGCCTGGTGTTCCCAACTAGGCCCACACAAGCAGACTCATCCTGGTACTGCCAGCACCTTCAGCAGACACCATTGTGGTGAGGTGATGCTTACAGAGGTGCTTGTGACCACAAATGGTTGGATGGAACTGGGCCACGTGTCCTCCCTATGCAGGCTCACCTGTCTGAACAGGTGCCTGAAATTAGCACTTGAGTTTTTGCACACCTGCATGGTAAAAGATGAACTGGAGGTAAATGAGCCCTCTTTATCATTAAAATCAAAGTAATGCTGCAACACACAAAATCTGCCAGCAGGCAGTTCTTCCGTTCATGTGCTCACCAACTTCTTGGTGTGTCATGGCAACATGGTCCCCCAGTGTTGAAGCCATTATCTTGGGGAGAAGAGCTTTGGAGACCTCTAGCCTTACATATGCTGTTTTATATACCATGTATCTACTTTATGTATTTGTTTCCTTAATTGTATACATTATCATACCCCATGTTCGGTTGTTATAGCATTTATTTGTTTATATTTGTACCATGTTTGCATTCACCCTGCTGTCATGGCTTCGTTACTATTATAAGCAATGCTTGCAAGTGTCCTATCAAAGCGCCCAGAACCAAACCCGTCTGGGATCTAGTTTACCTGCATCCTAGTCTAGTGAGCAATCATGTCCTTATAGCCTGCTACCCCGTTAATGCAAGGTCGGACTCAAGCTTTCAATTAACACAAAACCATGTTACCTGATCTAGCTGAAAATCAAACAAAAATCATCGTACCCATTATTCATTTATGTATGCTAGGTAACAAAACTCTGAATGAGGCTTCTCGGGGGTCCGAGATCTCTTCAGCATGCACTGCTATACTGCTGGACATCCTTCGTATCACCAATAAAACCCAACCGAGCTTGACCTAAGGGAACACCTGGAGACCAAGTGCAGAATGCACTGTTGCCTTCCTGTGCCTGGCCTGACCCACCCCTCTCAGCTGCCTGCATGTACCTCAGAAAGCTTTCCTTGTCCTTGCTGGGTATTTTATGCCTCTCCCCTGGATCTTAATTATATAATAACAGAGCTAATCAGTCCCAGATGTAATAAGTCACAGGGGAGTGTTTTGTTTCCTCAGCCCCCACCTTACACATGTTTGTTTATGCGATTAAGCAGCCCTTCTGCACCCCAGTGGAATGAATAAATGATGATGTCTCAGTCAAAGAGCTTCAGCACTGATGCTGCCTTGGACTGAGAGAGTTGGCTTCTTTCTTACTTGTGCACTTAGAGAAGATTAATGAGAATTCATACTGAGGGGGGAAAACCATAATATTTTATTTTGCTGGCAGCATGCACATACAATAAAAGTATCTTCTTTTAATAAAAATCAATGATGACTTAAAATACACAATAAATGTTGCAACATTAATAAAAGATGCTACACATAAAATTAGACTTAAATGTGCAGTTTGCCTGGCTATTTACAATCCACATTTCAGACCTTATGCTTCCAGCAGAGAGTGAAATGGTCTAAAACAGCTGTCAGATGAAATAAAATAAATATGGGCTCAGTGCAAATAAAACAAAATAGCATCCTGAAAATTCCTGACTGGATCCAATGTCACCTCTTTATAAACTGAAAAGGAGTCAGCACATAGGTCTCAAGCACAGGTGAAGGTTACTACCGGAGTTACGCAGGTTGCCAAAGGTGTAATGATGATGAGCACTAGTAGCTTAAGTGACATGGGAGGGGATGGATGTCTGAACAGAGGACCCCGAAGGGACAGCACAGCTCATCTGCCTACTTCAGGGCGGGGTTGACCATGTTATATAGTGCTCTATAGATGTTTGTGTAGCCAGTTCTTAAACACTGGCCATGCTGGATGCTGCAATCTTGTCACGCAGTTTATTTCAGTGCTTCACCAGTCTTATCACTTGGTCTACCCTAGTATCTGGTCCTGGTGCAATTTAATTTGTTACTTCTTGTCCCTTCTGCACCAGACTGAGACTATTCCTTTCTTTGCTGCAGTCTTTATGCGTGACAGTAGGTTTTTCTTTCTCTTCCCCTCCTTTCCTTCTTGTCTTCCGTGAGTCACGTGGCCCTGTTTCCTGCTCTGGTTCTTTGCAGTTCTCCAAAACCTGGATGTTGTTTCACTGTTCCCCACCAGCATCTCACCGCTGCCCCGCGGTGCTGCAGCAGGCTGCAGTCCTCCAGCTGTGCCCGCACCAGCTCAACGCCAACGAAAGGCTGACCCAGGCATCTTGCAGGCCTTACTGTTGTGTATATATCCCAGCACGTTTTGCCCCTTTCTCAGCGGTGAGACATTTTTTACTCTTTTTCAGCCTAGTAGTAACTATAGATCTCCTTTTACACAGTTATTTAACCAGCTGTTGCCATTCTGTATTTATCTTGTTGACCGTCCCTGCTCAACTCTTCTGTGCTGAATTTTAAGCTTGTCCTCCAGTGTGTTATTAGTTGCTCTGAACAGAGCACTGTGACTAAGTTTAATAAGTTTATTTTCTATTTTATCATTCTGGCTATTAATGAAAATATTGAGCAGCACCAGAACTGAGAAGCACCACGTCAATTCTCCATGAGACATACCCTGCTAGTCTAACAATGAACCATTTATTACCCTGGATATGGCTTTTCAAACAGCTTTTCATAGAAAATAGGAGTATGTATCCTTAGTTTATCATGAGCACTGACAGTTAAAAACTTAGAAAGCCAAACTAAAGCATAGCTACAGTGTTTTCTTAGGCATGTAGGCTCCTACCCTGGAAAGAGAGTAGAAAAGCATACTACGATTTTCTTAACATATATACATAGTCTTTGTCTGGTAATACCCCAACAGTGTAAGAAAGCTACAGAATGGATCTCAGTGCAAGAGGGAAGGCAATTGCCTGGCATGGAGATGTGTAGATGAGCTCTAGAGAGACAGGGTGCCTAAGGGATGGGGAGAAATAAGTGCAGAATGGAAAAGCAAATCTCTCTCCCTTAGACAAACGTAGAGCTCATAATCGTGCTTTTGTGCTGATGCCACAGTAACTCTAAGGTCACACAGAGAAAGGACTAGCAACGAATACAATGTTTGTTCTGTTCAGTGATATGTACCTGCCTTACCTGATGAAGCAGATGCAAAACACAAAGACCACGTGTCAGACTAAACAACAAAAATGATCCCTTCTGGCTGTAACCCTGCCAGCTGCCATGAGCTGCTGCCTCTGGATAGAGAGCAGGATCTGGCTCCTTCCATACACCATCATTTTTGCAGGGCAGATAGGCCACTGAGGGGAAAAAGAGGGATTTCCAGTCTAATGTCCTGGATTACATGTGCCTCTAAAAAAACTCAGAAAAGGTAATTCTAGATTATGGTTGGCACCTTCTTGCAGTGGGTACTACTGTGCTGGAGGGAAATTTCCAGTGGCTGCAGTAGGCTTTAATTCAAGCCCTAGTTAAGCAGAGTTCAGTCATAGGGAGGGAGGAGGTGTCCCCATTTTGCTTCTCATACTTACCTTGTTTAACGCCACTACTCCAAGTAGTGCACTCCTGTAGTTGCCCTTTGTGCACTCTACATAATTTAATTCCATCCTTGATTATTTATACCCTTAGATACACAGAGACTTTTATCACAGACCCTGCTATTCATTAGTTACCCATATGGACTATTTTTAACAATGTTAATCTTTCCTCAAAAGTCACTGCCTCAAGTTCCCTAATTATTCCAGTGGCTCTTCTCTGAGCTCCCTCCAAGCTGTTGAAAGGATGTACCGCACAGGCTTTTATTTTTTTTTTTTGAAGATCCCCTTTGTCTTTCAATTCCAGCTGGCATGAGGTAGCGTGGAGATGCTGGGTGGTGTGAGTCATGGAAAATGCAGAATTAGGGCCTGTGGGATGTGTTCCAACCTTGACAAGCTTGGGGAGACGAAGGGTGTCAAGGGGATTTGAGATAATGCAGTGGGAAGTGAGTTGTGCTATTTCAAGTGTTTGTAACAAAAGTTAAAACAACTCACCTGTTTCAGGGCATTGTTCAGAACTGAAAACTGAGAGCTGTGGATCATTTTTGACAAAAGGGGTCACTGAGAATTTGCCATCACCTTTTGTCTGTGAGGATCACGGTGCAACTCCCAGCTGCAAGGGGCTGGGTAAGGTCTGCACAAGAGCCACTAAGTCCATCTGCAAGCAGATGGAGATTCACACTTCACAGTTTACCAGCCAGCATTGTAAATTCAAATACCAGGTTACACCTCAGAGAAACTGAGTGAGTTTTGCCTCAGGATTTTTCAGCTTGCTACTCAATCTGAGAACACCTTTCACATCGTGCATGCACGGGGCAGAAAGCAGAACCCCTCACCACACCTGCCCTCCCTTCATTAGATCAGCATCCATTTAACAAAGAAAACCTGTCACATATTTTCTTTTTTTTTTTTTTTTTTTTTTTCCCCAGAAGCAGCCAGAGCCTGTAAAACTCTCCTTCTTTTATTGTTACCATGGAGAGGAAAAAGTCCATTAACATTGTTATTTAGGCTTTTCATGTTATCCATCAGTCAGAAGCATGGAGCAAGCTATATGAGCCTCCCTGACCTGAAACACAGAGCAGACATGCAATACAGCAAAGCCAGGATATCCATCACCCTGTGCTAGTGGCTCAGGGTCAGCTTGTTCACTAAAGAATAACACCATTTGCAAGATATAAATGCTCTTGCTTAGCTCAAATCTTGAATGGAGTTCGAAGGAAGAACCTGAATCTAAGCAATGAGTAATTTGTGGAGAATTTGCAGCTGGTCCAGAAACAGGTCAAAATGCTGCAATTTGGCCCGTCTCTCAAAAGCGTGCGGACAGAAGTCAGAGCTCGCTTTTCCCTTGTTTAGCTTCTTATTCTCCTATTGCTTTATATCCCAAGACAATTCCACTTTGAACTAGTAATGAAGGCTGATGTCACTGGTGCCCAACATCTCAAAAAATGGCACAGCCAGGAGTTAATCTCCACTTGCATAGTTTCACTGATTCCAGCAGGATTTATAGCTCCCAGTCCCTGTACTGAGAAGAATAAAGCCGGTGCGGTCTGGCTCTTCTTTATTATCGCTCTTAAAGTTTATGTCTTCAAATATGGTCTGGTTATGAGTTAACAATACTGAAAAGATCAATACCAGAGTCTGACTAGGGGAGCTCAAAACATGTTCATAAAAGTTAAATTAGAATCATAAAATGATTATGGGCTCCAGTTTTTTTCCTCCCTTGACTGTGCTGCCTGAGTTGGGTGGCAGTTTGCTGGCCAGCGGGGAGGCAGTTCACATCTGACCTCCCCTCCTCTGCCCCCTCTGTATCTTCCTTCAAGACACAAAGGGCTGGAGCAGGGCTGTGTGGAGACCCCTCCGGAGGGTTTCAGTGGGGTTCAGTTAAACACTCCTCATTTTTCATCATTATTCCAAAGCAGGACTTTAGCTGGTGCCTCACAGAGGTTCTTTCAAAATCCCAAAAATGTGACAAACACAAAATGTATTCTCTGCTTTTATCGCAAGAACACTGCAGGCAATGCCTGTAACACCTTTAATGCCTTTGCTGGGTGCTCCAGGCCAGGACAATTTCTACCCTCTTTCCCACTCCCTGCCACGCTTGTCACAAAAGAAACAATTTTGCTATACCCTTTTATTGATTTGTTCCCTTCCCCTCTTGCCTTGAACCACCCCAGCTTTGTTAGGGGAAGGGTACAAAATTAAGGTTAAGTGCATCATGGTCTTTTTGTAAGTCTCTAGTGATGTTTGTGTGAATATGCAGAAAAATCTGGTCCTAGCTTATTGTTAGTAACCTTACGGTAATACGTCCCATATCTGCCTCGCCTATTTCTATGCTTCCTCTTACTCGCTGTAAATATTTTTAGCATAGCCATCCTTGCCAGAGCACAGACTGGACATTACCCCAGTTTATCAGGTGGCAGAAAGAGGCACAGAGCAAAAAGTGACGCTGTGGAGAGCAGGTGGGAGCTGTGGGGAGCAAGCAGCCCGGGAGGGAGGCACTGCTCAGCCTCCGAGCGCCTCCCTTTCCCCGAGCCGTACGGATTCCAGCGACAGCCGTGCTCTGCTGCCGGGCACCTGTGTGTGCGAATGCGTGTGAGCTTCTGCACGTGGGCGTATCGTGCGAGATCTCAAAACGCTCTTGAGAACTACCTGAAGTAATCTTGCTCTCGCTTCTAACAAAAAAAAACCCCAAAAACCCCCCACCAAACAAACCAACCACTGCTCCGTGATTTACATTCCTTTGTAATCTGATGCAGTGATTAGAAAAAATCTCTTCCTTGTAGTTTTTGCTTTTAACATAGCAACCAGTGACCCCTGCGCAGGATTTGAGAGGGAAATGTCAGCTCTTCATGTGGAAATGAGTCAGCCATCGTATGTAAACATCAGGGGGAGCAGTGAGCTGAGAGAGACCTGAGCCAGGGGAACATGAAATGGGCTTTAATCTGATCACAAATCTCGCTTCTAGTGAGGAGAGCTGTGGGCTGCCAGGTGCCCTAGATGGTAGAGACAAGTCCCCAATTATGGATGTGCAGACTCAGGAGGATTAAAGGAAGGAGCTGGCAGATGATGATATTCTGCTATTTTGCTGTTGCTTTATCACTGAAGCCAGCCCTGGCACCCTCTGTTAGTCTTGCTCCTCATCGCTGCCAGCCCCCTGCCTTTGCAGCACCTCTTCTTCTCCCAGATGTCATGCATGGGGAGGGGCACAGTCAATCTGCTTTCTCCGTTTTTTTTCTGCAGTTCCCCTTTAATGTCCTAGGACCAGCGAAAGACCACCTTTGGTTGGCTTGTCCCACGCAGCCTGTCAGCGGTGACTCAGAAAAGACCCCCTGGTTCCTTTTCATCTGAGTGCAGACTCGTTCACCCTCAAGCAACCCTGAAGCTGCAGCAGAGCTGGTGGGGCAATTCCTGACACGGACTCCCCGCAGCCCCCAGAGCAGGGAGGTGGCAAGGCATGGGCTGGGGAGATCATGTGGCAGGAACACGCTGTACTCCAGAAATCCCATTTCCAAAGGGTCCAGCTACTGGGAGGTGGTCTCCATTCTAGGTAGCTGTAATGCCTTCAAGAACAAGGCTGGGGAAAGAGAGAGAAGGAGCTAAAAAAGGACATAGCAGGACAGCAGGGAATAGCAGGGGTGGCCCCTGGTCACTTCTGGGATAGGAGGACACAAACTTCACACCGAGTAGGTGGTTGGGATGCATGGCAACAGAGAAGAAAAGGGACCAGAGTCCTGGGTCACTCACTGAATGAAGGGGTGTCAAGCAGTGAAGTTGCCTTTCAGGAGGTGGGAGAAAGGAGAATCCCAGATCGTTTGGATGGGCAGGGTGGCCACTGTCACTCATGGGCAAGGGGACATATCAGGAGCTGTCTGAGGAGGAGATTTTCAGGTTTCTTTTGAGAGAGGTTAACCTGTCTGCCTTTGGGGGAGAGAAGCATCTCTATTGGGGGATAAAGTGTGCAACATACTGCACCGAGGTGCTAGGGAGCAGAGTTTTATGCTTCTGTATGTCCCATAGCCTGTGCCCTGGGCAGGCTCCATCTGGGCTGCTGCTCTCTGTAACACCTGTTGTTTGCAACTCTCTTGTTCCCAGATAAAATGAAATGAGGCAGCTCCTAGTTCAAAGGCTCTGTTTGGAGCAAAATCTGTTAGTAGACATCCACAGAGCTCACCCTGTTGCTGCCACACACAGGGATACGGGAGGCTCGCTCTCACTTTGAAAAGTGCCTGTGCAGCACTGGCACACAGCACGCAGCGCGGTGGGTGGTTACCTGTAATCTGGCAGTCCAAGTAGACTAATGATGATTAGTCTTGCAACCAGACTGCTGCCGCAAGCATCTTTGATCTTGGGTCATCTCCCGAGTGCTGTTCTAGCAGTGGGGAAGGGAGCGGCAGTGAAGCTTTATGCAGCCACGGTTTCCCTGGCTGAGCTCCCTGCAGCAGCTCTGCAGCCTTGCTCTCTCAGGCTCTGATGGGGAAAATTGCACTTCTCTTCTCTGGCCTTTGGATCAGATCCTTCTCCCCACACCGAGTTTATTGCAGATCAATGCTTTTTAAGTGCTGACATAAACACAAATATTACAGCTGGACTGTTTAATACAGCAGCATTCCTCAATAATACACAATTATGTTTACACCTACTTGGCTCCTTTCACTGAGGAGCTCAAAGTTGCAAAGCCTCACAAGCCCTTCTGATGTGAGTCTAATGTTATTGATGAAGACAAGAGAGCCCAAAGAAATGGAACATAACAGCATAAAACCAGCTCCTGTGGCTCTGCTGGCTCTGATAGAAAGTCTGTCTAGCCTAGCATTGTTTCTCCTGTATGTATGCCAGTGAGAAACCCTCTCTGACGCTCAAGTACTCTTTTCTTCAAAACTGCATCCAATCTGTGGCTCTAAGTTTTTCTAAACTGCAGCTGGTTTTAATGATGTTAATAACTCTGAATAGGACCTTTGGACTTCTTCATGGATCCATTAAGATCCAATAGGATCCATGGAGCCAGGTAGCATCTTAACATCAGCAACAAGAGGTTAATGAGGGTTTGCTCTGTCAAGCCACGTGGAGAAAAGAAGGCAGAAGTCCTTCCATTTCACCATCGTGCAATACTCTTACCTTCAGCAGAAAGAAACAGGGGTACCAGCATTGTTATGTGATTTTCTCAAGTGCTGCCAGGCTCCCCAGGAACTCGGTGGTAATGTTGAAAATTAGACCTCTACCTGCAGATTGTTCTGTACTTTTTGTTATGAAAAGAGATCCACAACCTCCAGGCATATATAGGAAGATATTTAAAATGAAAAATGATGAGAGTAGATTTCCAGCAAGTACAAAAGAGATGTAAAAGCCTTTTGAAACAGCACACTCTGTTCCCAGCCCTGCACTTTACTTGCATTCTCAGCTAGTGTTGCTGGAGAGGGTTGGGTAAATGAAGGTCATTGCAGGTACTTGCAAAAGCGTCTGGAGGGTTGCTTCTAAATGAAAGGCTACTTCTCTCATTTCTTTCTGGACGACAGCTAAAGAGATCTGAAGATTGCAAAACCCTGGGAAGGCAGCTCAGCATTGCCTAGAAGCATGAGCTGAAAATATTCGAAAGTTTCAATATTCCCCTTTTTGTTGTGATTATTTTGTAACCAGCATTTACAAAGAACTACACAGCTCTTTTAAACTCAATTCACTGGTGCAAAAAGAAGAGTGATTAAAAAAAAAATAAAATCCAAGGACCAGATGGTTTGGGGATTTAAG
Source organism: Falco biarmicus (assembly GCF_023638135.1). Lineage (NCBI taxonomy): Eukaryota > Metazoa > Chordata > Aves > Falconiformes > Falconidae > Falco > Falco biarmicus. The sequence continues at coordinate 62,690,301 of NC_079294.1, read as the reverse complement.
ACAGCCTAAAGATTTCAGTCTCTGTCGTGAGGTCAAACCTACTTTTGATTGCTTGAAGATCATTAGCAACTAATGGACTCTGTTCTCAGGGAAACCATGGCTGCACTAGTACATCTTATTCTGTGGTGCTGACTCTACCCCTAGAAACACATCCACACACTCCAGAGCGTTACCGTCCCTTCTCCATCTTTACCGTGGGACAGCTGGAAACAGATGCTAGGTAAGGGGACAGGAATGCTGAAGAAATCATTGAGAAGAGACAAGCACCACTGTTTTTTTTTGTCTTTTAAAAAGTTAATAATAAGGGTCTTACCTCTAAGTCTTGCCTGGCAGTGGGCCACCCCTCACACTACCAGTTTTACAGAGAAGCTAGGGTTTGACTGTCCTTTGAGGCTGCCTCCTGTATCACGGCACAGGTTTCACCAGTATAGGAAAACCTTGCCCTGTCCACATTTGCTGTGGGAATAACAGTCACATGAGGCCTGTCAATCCGGCCTATTTCACCAAGACTAAATTTGTTTTGCAATGTGAATAAATTAAGACAGAACTGAAAAATGCCTGGATGAGGATTAATTAATCATTTGGAGAGTCCCGCCAGCTCTCAGGGCTCTACCAGGGGGCTCCCAGAGCATCATCAGTATGTTCTGAAAGGCAGCCAATGAGCAGGATCTGATTCACTGCCCAAATTAATCTATATGAATGGCTGTGGGATCCACTTGAAAGCACCATTGAGAGTTGGCCTATAAAAAGGCAGCCCAATTTTTTGCGGAAACTACTTTGGGAAATGAATGAGGACTTTACAATCTCCTTCAGCCATAAAAAAACATACACATCTCACACTGCTGCTTGCCTATTTTAATTAAATCAATAATTAAATTTTAATGAAATGAAGATTTTACTGAAAGAAGAGTCAGCAGTGATTGAGGAGTTTTCAGTTGGAGGAGGGAGGTGAAGTGGATATATCATGTCATGGGGCTCCCCTCCCCTAACGAATTTTGGAGGAAATACACGGAGAACAGGGTTCCTGCAACGAGCTTAACAAGAAACACTTATGATAATGGAGTTGAGAGGCGGCTTGTTTCATATGGCTCTGCCTGGCTGTGTGTTTGTTTCCCTGCTTCCCCCGGGATGTCTGTATTCACAAGGTGTTGACTTCTCCCTGAGAGGCCAAGTCCTTAGAGATGCTAGCATGTCCCACCAGCAGCCCCAGGACAGGTCTGGAATAACGAGCACTGGGCTCCATGTTGCAGTAAGAAAGGTGGAGGTGTGAACCTCTGCGGCCACTCTTAATTGCAGCTGGCCTCTGAGGCAAGTTTTCATTAGAAATGAGCCAAAAACCTGACGCTATTACAGAACGTGTCTCCAGAAGAAGGCAGGTTCACATACAAGCTTGCTGGGACAAAACAAAGGCTGCCCAAAGGACAAAAGGGTGCAGATGTTCAGACGAACACTCAGGCATCAGTAATAATCAGCTTGAAATGCTGACGAATGCGCACCCAGCCACAGTGTCTTTGACTTTAGGGAGAAAAAATTCAACAGCTGAATAGATGACAAAGTTTTTTCCTTTCCACCCCAGATATCACCACTTTAAGTTTTCTGACGGTGGCACTGGAGGCAGTGTGGCCTGTATTGTCCCCCTGCCTCCGCCACTGATGCCGTGCATGGCCTTGAGGGACACCTCCTCAGCAAAGTGTAAGCTGGAAAAACCTAATCGCCTAACTCCCGGAGAGGGAGCAGTGAGACTTGATGGATTAATATATACTGCATTTTGCACATGTCAAGAGCTATTGATAGGCACACCAGGGAATGTGCCGGGCACATCCACGGCTAAAAGGATGAGCTGCCATGGCGTGAACAAGAGGACTACTCTGGGGATTGTCAGCAATTATGTCATGTTCGTAGCAATCACCATAGGTCTGGGCAGGGGGGGCCTGTAACGTGCCTGCACCAGTAGGTCACATTGTTGATTTGTTCAGAGATTATGTGAAAATAGTATTGAATAATTATTCTTCTAGTAGCACCTTTAGTTTAGTTTCCTTTGGAAACACCATTGATACAATCCTGCCCTTCCTGGGTTTGTTCCTCCCACCCTAAAAACTTCAGACCCATTGGCCTGTTTCGAAGTGAGTTTTACGGAGAAGCAGAAATCCCAAAGGTAAGGGAGTGCCTAGGATTTTAGTAAAAATAGGTGGCCGGGTATAAGTGAGGCACACACGATGGACCACTGATGAGGAAAAGGTTTTTCTAACAGACTCGGGAGGCTCTGTGGGCCAGGAAAGTGTGAAAAAGATTGCCCCAGACATCTCACCTGGAAAGCTGGTGCTCGTGGACACAGCTGGTCAACTGTGAAACTGCATTCAGTAGGAAGGCAAGCTTCAGTAACTCCATTGCTTCCAGAAACAGCTTTTACCCAAGACGATTTCCACAGGGTTTGCACATTGACAACAGGGCTCTTCTGAAATTGTATCAAGCTCGCTGCTTCTGCAGGTCTGCAAGGGTTCCTGCAGGGACACAGAAGCGATCAGAGCAGGGAAAAAGCCTGTATGGTGGGGAGAGGAGGCAGAGCCTGGAATCACAGACAGGATCTGTGGGCATAATACAGCATGCCAGTAGTGAGTGTTTCCATCACGTTCATGGATGTGGGAAATTGGGCCAGCTGTTTTGAACTGCTTCCTTCCCATGGTGTTTGCGTGTTTGCAAGAAGCCACTTTTCTGCACAGCCAAAGGGCTGAGAGGTGGAGTGTATTTCCAAGTGCTACGGAGCAGAAGAAAGTCAGAAGGACCTATCCTCCTAAGAGGTCCTCTTGAGTTGCTTCCAGAGCCATGTCTCTGGGAACTTTGCCTGCTGTCAATCGGTCAAAGCAAAATGTAGACAAATGCTGTCCCTCAGTCTTAAGCTTCTCTGTCTCTGAGATTATTTCCTTCCCTGCAGTGCAAATTTCCCTGCATTTCATATTTTGTTGAGTTCCTATTCTCAGGAGAACCATTCATCACTTGGGATGGAGAGGATTTTAATGATGCAGCATTGTAAATAACGGGCCATCCTCAGTTCCAACTGTTTCTCATGCAGCCCTCAATGATGACAGCCTGCTTCCGAGGCCCCTGTAGCACTGCTAAATTTATTAGGTCACAAACTGTTACTCAGATTCAGTCTTAGCCAAATCTCAGTACGTGTACTGAGGCTCCTCCAGACATGGAGAATGCAGCTCCAGCTTTGGAGAAAGCCAGGCCTGATGGACCCAGGGGAAACAGGACAGGAGTTCTCCCACCATCAGTGTTTTTGTCACTGCTGCCTTGTGAGACAAGGATAAAGGAAGAATTTTCCTGGCAGTCTGTCTGTTTGCAGCCAGTTACACTAAAGAGCACTCATTCTGATGGCTTCTGATGCATTGGGGTGGGTGTGTAGAGAAAGTCATTCAGTATTGATTGTCAAATACAATTAATAAAGTTCAGTAGCCTGCTGTTGCTGGAAATATTGATTGCATGGGATAAAGTACTTGCAAACTTATAGGGGGTCATAGCATTTGTTATTTCTGTGAAGGTCAAGTTTAGAGGTCTAGTGGTCTAAAATGCTTTCTTATTTCCTCAGATGCTTCCTTTTTCAAAATCCCTTGAAAATGCCCTTCAGCCATGGCTTTAGTCAAGCTAGTTTGCATAGCACTAAATGTGAACTAAGCACAGCATTACCAGACTTCAGTGATCTGTGCAAGCCAGTACCTCCTGCATCTTGCTTTTGCTTTGCTTGTTGGGTTTTTTATGGGTGTTCTTGCTCGTTCAGTTCAGCCCTGTGTTGAACTGGAGGATGACTGATATTTATTCACTTTTGAAGCCTGTGCCAATCAAAGCAGAACAAGAGGAAGGAAGATGAGTGACAAATCCAGACAGGTTTCTACAAAAACTGCAGTGGGTAATCCCGTTTGGAGTTAAGTCCCTATGTCCTGATGTGGTAACACCTCTAACAGCCCTACTTTCCATGCTCTCCTCCACTTGCGGAGTTCATTAAAATGCTTAACCCACCAGATTGCTCATTTGGGTTGAATTCTCTCCCTTTTCTTTGTTTCTTACCCTTCAGAGCCACCTCTCTTTCTGGCACTTTTGCATACTGAATATTGCTCTGTGTGTCAGAGACACTGAACGTGAGACAAACAGAAAAGACAGATATAACACAACTTGTTCTGCTAATGGGGAAGCTTTGTGTACTCCTGTGTCTGGCTGGCATAAAGTCCGTTTCCTTAAATATTCAACAAAATCAGATTCTTCCTCATCTTGCATTTCTGTCTGCGCTCACACTTTTGCAATGTGGGTGCCACATACTTTTAAATTAGAACAGAGACATTTTAAGCAGACAAAATTGATGACACAAGTGACAAAGAAAAGGAGAACAAGTTGTCAGGGTAGGAAAAAGAATTGTTTCCTTTCATAAGCAATCAAAAAGCTTGATATAGTTATGTCTGCGGGAAAACGGGGAGGATGTTTTGTCCGGCAGAAACATTTACTGAGTTGCAAGCATCAGAACAAGGGGCCTTTGCCTTGTGCTGCTGCCTAGGGACCTGACAAAGAGGATTAAAGCATCAACACTGATAATTTAACTATTTCTCTAATATTTCATCCTCCTCCCCTGCTTCTTCAGTACATCCCTACTGTTGTCCTTCAATACTAGAGCGACATTATGGGCTGTTTGGCTGGAGGCGGGATAGTCAGCCCCATGCTGTGTGCGCTCTGTGAACAGCCAGAATGCTCAGCAGCCCAGCGAGGGGCTCTACCTGCCTGTATCTCACAGCTTCACCGGCATAGCAGCTGCCTCCTCTCTCAGCAGACCGGGAGCAATCAGGAACACAACAGGTAGATCTGACTCGGACATACTTGTAGCATTCAGTAGAAGGGCCAGTATTGTCTCCCCGCTGTATCTGGCACATTTAGCAACACAGCAAGGGGCTCCGTAGGGACAAAGTGGGAACATCTGACAGCAAGCGGTTAAATACATCTTTCTCAAGTTAAATTGTGTACGTGTGTTTAATATATGACTGGCTTTTCATAAACTAGATTTAAATAAGAGCCCAACAAAGTATATTTCAGAAAATTTGACAGTCTGTCAGGGTGTAAGAAACATACATTGTACTTGACAAATGAAACTTTTTATTCTTAAATGAAGAAAAAACCAGCATGGCACTGAGCCAGCGTGCTTCCACTCCTGGTTTATGAAACAGTTCATGGCTCAAAGTCTGATTCGCTAAAATATTGTCCATTGTTATTCCAAAAGAGATCCAAAGCATGTGGAGGTCACATGAATGCTATTTGAGCCTGGGCTGCAAATGCAGGGTGTGTTCTCAAGCCTGGGTTAACATGTTATTGCAGCAGGTCTGTCTCTCTATTTGATTCTACTAATGCCCTTATAAATGGTATAGGTTTTAGGGACCTGGAGACAAAGAAGTGGGAGCACCTATGGGAGCAGACCTCTCAGTACTAGTTAGAAAGAGCAGTGATGCAAGAAAACATCCTGTATCATACCCTGACACAGCATACCACATATCCACAGTAGTCTTCAAAACACCAACCTTGTGATCTTGCATATCCTATATTCTTGGTCATCACACTGCTGTAAAAATGAGCCGTAGTTTGTCCTCCAGCCAATGCTCCCCAGGCCATGCTGTTGTGCAGTGCCAAAATGAAAGGCAGGATGGATAGGGATATCTCCAGAGAAATGAAGCTCTGCCTAAGCCTGCCTGTTCCCCTCTCTGCCCCAGGCTCTCTGTACAGTACCAGCCTCATATTAAACCAGCGCAACACCAGCGGTTTCCAGTGCTCTGTTTCTGACCCAGAAGATATCTTCCCATCCAGCGGCTGCAGGAGCCTTGGGTCACTTTCAGCAGCATGTGAAAATCAATTCCAGTGTCATGACTTGCGTTTCCACTTCCATTTTAACCATGTCATTACTGCAGAAGAGTAAATTATTTCGGGGTGGGGTGGGTGGGTAGCATTATTCAGAAGGATAATCCTCTACACAGGCGTTCACAAATGGAAGATAATTTCTTCCCCACATTCATGCATATTCATTTTGTTTTGGTGGTTCCTTATGATAAGCATTGTGCTTGAATGAAAGACAATGAAAATCAAGGGTTTGTTAGGAAAAAAAAGCATCCAACTAGAAAAAGCAATATCCCCTTATTAAAATATATACATTTCTTGGCTACACATAATTTAGACAGGGAAACTCATTCCTCTATTTAATATAAATGAAACATGGACAGCTAACTGGGTATTTTACACAGTGATATTTCAATTGCATTGCATAAAACTCAGGATGGCTTTGGAATGAATAATTTATCTAATTAGAGCTTTTTCTTTCCCTTCCTCCTATTTTTAACAGAACCTGGCTGTCCTCTTATCAATCTCACTGGTTTTAAAACCGAAACAATCCTATTAGGAAGCAAGTGTGCAATGTGAGTGCAAAACTGGTGTCAATTTTTTGAGAATCAGGAGGAAAATATCCTCAGGTTAATTCAGGTTTCCAAGCTGATTTTTGGTATTTGGACTTCATTTAATGCTAACGTCCAAAAATTGAATGAGTTCTGCAGTTTGTCGGTATAGACTCTAGACAGCAAATGCGAAGCTTGGCTGTGGCTGGTGATATTGATTCTGGTGCAACATTTGTTGTGTTGAAGTCTTCTTTGGGCTAATTTTGCTTTAGCTTGTAAATTACTTTCGAATGCAATTCAGTGGGGGTTCACATGGGGGTTGAATTTTGTCTTGGAGGTGATAGAATTAGTGGAAATGTGAAAATAGCACAGGAAAATGTTATTTAAAGATGTTAAATTCTTGTACAGGCTTCCCACTGTTAATTTACAAATCAATAATACTATGGTTGCTAGGTACCTGGTGGAGGACTTCTGTCTTCCTCTCATCACTTTGTTCATAAAGAAAATTTCCAGATTATCTTATCCAGGGAGATTTTTAACCTTATAACGTACTAATGCAACGCTATAGCTGAAAATACATTTTTCTGTATAATGTTTCAGGATGAAGTCTTGCAACTTTTATAGCTGTGCAACATCTCCATAAAGAAAACTTCAAAATTTCACAGGTAGGGAAAACATCAGAAAAAGTTTCTGTAGTTAATATATTACTTAGTGCCAGCTGATCCATGGTAATGGCTTCTGCATGTGCTCATAAAATGTGAAATAATTGAACTGAGTGCTCTTTTAATGCAGGTAAAATCATCCTGAATTATCTTCCCTTTGCTATGGGCTAAAAGTATGTATACATATTTACTGAAGACCAGATGACATCTCTAACTTGGTTGTGTGTCTGAGCCCTAGAGCACAAGAGAAGAAAATTATTTGTCTGAGCTTGTGCAGCACCCGCAGAGAGCCCAGAGGTCCTGCTTTTGTGCTTCTAATCCCCTCTGTCCTCCCCACAAGAACATTAACTCTGGCACTAGTAGGAAGCTGGAGTCATGAGTTTAATTTTCATTTTGTTTAAGGAAGAAATAAACCTAAGGGCACAGGGGAAACAACAATGACATCAATATAAACTAACAAGCTGATCTTCAAACTGGGTTGGCTGGAAAGGGAGAATCTGTATGCTTTTGTCATTTATCTTTGTGTAGGTTTTGTAATTTATTCAGCCTCTATGTGTTGAGGTGGGGGACCTCCTGCTCTTAGAAACTAGGAATGAAATTGGAAATTCAACAAAATCTGGAATAAATGGTTATGGAACAGTGAATAATTGGAAGCCTCTGAGATTTATAGCTGGGAATTTGGTTTCAAAGGGGTTTTGCTGTACATCTTCCATCAATGTAAACTCCACTGTCACTTTTGGGGTCCTTCATTAGCATTTTATGTGTTAATTGCTCCTCTCATTGTGTCTTGTCAAATCTAATGTAAGTTCCAGAGCTTTCTGTTATACAACACCTTTTGTACTCTCTGGGCACAACCAAGTTACCTACCCCAAAATTTTAAAGAAGGTAAGAGATTTTTTTCCCCCAGGCTTTGCTGTTGGTGCTCCCTTCCTCTTGAGTTGATTCATTTGTGGTGAAATTTTTGCAGTTGTTTCTAAAGCTTCTTCCCACAGAGGGGAAGAGCCAGGTCACTGGGATGTGGTACGGGCTTACAGAAGGCTGACAGAGGCCAATGTTGTGGTTTAGGTAGGGCAGCAAGCTAAATGATCATCTAGCATCTTAGGATGCAACAGGGAGAGGTGATCACTATGTGATATTCAAGATCCTTTCCTAGTGCAAGAGGGCTGGGGGATCTGCTGGTGTGACGTGGTAGGGAAGGGCATCCAACTGTCCAGGCTGCCTGCAGCCGTTGCCTGCTTACATCCATCAGCTCTCACTGCCTCCTGGAAATCCACACAGCAGGAATTAATAGTTCCACACAACTCTAGTGACAGATACAATTGTCACAAGAAAGAGAACAGAGCGACAATGTGGAAGAGCTCCTTTAGACTGCTTCTAATTAGCTTTGAAGTAATTTTCTGTCAGTGTGCTAATTTGTGAAAGACATAGTGTGCTGGCACTGCTCATAAAACCCGTTACCCACCTTTCTCCTACCCAGCACATGTGAGGACACTGCGCCTGCCTTCCCTTGGGTCTCTCCCCTCCTTATATACGGTTTGTTACTTGGTTTTATTGAGTCCTGCTGATGAGAAAGAAACCCCAAAGCTGTGCTGGGTTTGGTGGCAGGGTTTGGGCCGCGGGGGGGGCTGCAGGGGCGGCTCCTGTAAGAAGCTGCCAGAAGGTTCCCCCATGCCGACGGAGCCAACACCAGTCAGCTCCTCGATGGACCTGCCGCTGGCCATGGCCACATGATAAGAAATTGCACTGATTTCCCCACTTTGGGTCTTTTTCCTGGTGACGGTAACTGCTGAGCGATGTCCCTGCCCTGCCCTCCCCAGGAGCCTCTCGTTCTGTTTTCTCTCCCCTGCCCAGCTGGGTGGGCACCGAGTGTCCGGCCAGGGTCAGCCCACCACAAAAGCGTTTCCTCAAAGTCACTCATCAATGTGTTAGGTCCTGGAGCATTTACGACTGGCATTGGATGTTTCCAATGCCTTTAGGATGGATCTTTTTTTAAGGGAGGGATGGGCAGATCCCTCTGTGTGCTTCCCGAACTGTCAACTTTTTAATACCCATACAGCTCACCCAAAATGGCCAAAAATTTGGTACTGTAATGGCAGAATACCAGCTCTCTATCTGAAGTATGGTATTTCATGCAGTGTGACAGATATTTTTTTTTAATGAAATCAAACATTTTTATAAGAAAAGTAAAATCTCTGAACCTGAATTTCCGTAGGAAAGCTGTCCGTATACCTTCTTTTCTTATTCTGCCTAGTAATTTGTGGAACATCTTGCCTACCAATCAATTGTCCTCACAGCATTCTCTCTGAAGGGACTGATGTGTCTCCATAGTTATGGCAAAGGCATTTTAACCTGGTTTATTTTATAACTTGCTAGTGACATCCTGGGACCCTGCTGGCATACACAGAAACCAAGGAATGTCATGCTTGTGCCACTTGTTCACACATTGCTGGGCTGAGCTTGGGAGGATTTGTCTTACTATTTGGCTAAAGCACTTGATCAATGAAAAGATTCTGCAGGGTGTAACGATCATCACGTGAAAGTAGTCCTTGGCCAAAAGTAGAGCATTTTATTCTTCATTTAACTGCTTCTCAGAAGGTTATGGTTTTATCTCCAGTCTGTGATTGCTTTGCTGACAACAGCAAAGACAAGTGTGTGCACATTGGCTGTCTGGTATGTCTTTGTGTGGTACCGAGTCCTGCAAGCATCTGCCTTCTGCCCAGAGACCGAGGTTCATGTTACCGCTTCAAAAACCCTTAGTTATTCATTCAAAGGAGAAAAGCTCCTACTGGAGGGAATAAAAAGGTCCACACCAAAATGAAGTGCTTATTTGAGAGAAAGAAGACTGAAATTAGTGTCCCCAAATTGGAAAAGCAAGATCTAACGTTTGTCTTCTGCATATCAAGTAATTGTCTCCACTGTCAGCCTTCAAACCACCCTGGAGTGATGTCTGTCTGGACCAAAAATGCCATTCTGGTGTTAAGAAAGCTGAAGTGAAATTGCTGCATCCCTAAAAAAAAAATATTTGTGTTGTACTGATTGACATTTTCATATTGAAAATATTTTGCTGGAAAATCCTCATCTAACCCTCTACTCAACTTCTTTACCTGCTCCTTCTTTTTTACCAAGTCCTTTGATATCATTCAGCTAAAGCTAAAAGTGGACTCCGTGCCCTCCTAGGAATTTGATCTACAACTACAACTGTACTACAGCATGTCTTGTGCACTGGAGAGTGAGTTACTATACTTATATATGGATATAGGTACACGTGAATCACTGTAGTGGCCTTGGAGCAAACTCTCCCCCAAACTGCACCTTACAGGGGTGGCTTTCCTCCTGCCCTTTGCCAGCCATCCATGAGATGGGGAGCACGGCAGGGTGCTGCCCGTAGCGGCTGCGACTCGGAAGAACCATCGGGGTTGGAAGCCAAAACCCCTCCGCGAGCCTCGGTGAACTCTCTCCACCTGTCCCTCATGCCGGCTGTATCTTCCGTTCGTTGTCAGCGCTCGTTAAGACCGAGGGCATCTCTCTTGCTTGCTTTGCCTTCTCCGTGTCTCCAATTTCACTGGAACAGAGTCAAACGGAGACGAGTCCACGCAGGGTCTGGAACGGATCAGCAGGTCAGCTGGGAATGCCTGTCAGGCAGCCAGCATGCTCCCTCCCTTCTCCCTGGCTTTCTTTGAGGTTTGTAGCTCTTCTGCTTTCTTGTTGCTATTGCCACCCTCCCCGCACTCCCCCTGCCACACACCAAGCACCCAGACCTTTCCTGAGCACTTTACTTAATCCCCAGGATTCTTTATATAGGAATTAATCTTCTCGTCACAGTGGGAGAGCTGGGAGGGAGGGGGTACATTTATCTCTCCTGCTGAGGTCTAGAGTTGCATTGCTGTGATTATTGGTGGTAGCAGTGTGCATGTGTCTGGGGATCTGTGTTTAGCTTCTTCGTTTCTTAAACGGCACAGGGGCAGCAGCAAGGCGAGTTGACAGCTTTGCTTTCCCGCTGCATTGTGTCTGCTGCTAGAGAGAGGGAGTGTGAGTGGTGAGCAGCATGGCAGAGCAAGAAGCCAGTGGCTTGCAAGTCCTTCTCTCCACCCTCCAGGTAAGAACAGCTTGAACTAATGAGAGAAGCGCTTGGGCTTGTTTTCCTCTTTCACTCACCAGCAGCGACTTGTTGGGCTGAGGTGGTTCATACGAGCTCCCTGCTGGCTTGTCTCTAGAAGCATCGCTGTGCAGGAGTCCTGACCTGCGCCTCCCACCCTAAAAAGCCTTTATGAAATGAAGTTTCACTCTTCGGAGATGAGCACTGGCGATCACTGCTGTGCATCAATCACCCAGCCCCGTCTGAGAGCAGAGCCTCAGCTCCCAAGACCTGGCTGCGTGCAGCGGGGCAGTGAGGGCAGCGTGAGCAGTGTGAGGAATCGGCAGCCTTGCAATGAATGGGACCTGACAGCGCTGTCAGTCTGTCAGCAAGGCAAGCCCCAGCAGCGCAAGCCACTGCTCCCGGGGCTGAGGGGACGAGTAAACAGATCTGCCTGGAAGCAGCGAGTTCCTCCCTGTCAAACTGCCTTCATCAGGACCCTTAAGCACTCCCTGGGAAGTGACAAAGACTCTTGAGGCTGAGATCGGATCGGTGCTGGCATCAGGTGTGCTCAGTACATGCTCCCAAGGAGCAGAGGGAAGGGAAGTGTCCTGCTCCAGGATCATACGTGTCGGACAAGCTTGGCCACGGGATGAAGGAGAGGTATCTCTTCTGCTGTCTGTAGGTGATCCCCTCAGTGCTGTTTTCCCCCAGAGTGGATGTGTTCCTCCTGGTCTTGCAGGAGATGTCTCAGCTGAGGCATGAGCTACCTGATGAAACAGGGCTGGTGTTTTGGGGGAGAACTTGTGCTTTCATCAGCCATCATTTTGTCATGAGGAGTGGGCGGGAATTGCTTTGCCAAGACAAGCTGCTTGCATAAAAAGCAGCTTTTAGGTACTTACACTGAAAAGCCAGTTGTCTGCACTTCTCAGGTGCCCTGAGCCCCTGCATGCAGCTCCATGGGGCTGGGAGATTCACGTCGGAGGCAGCAGCATCCTCTGACTGCTACGTGTGTTGTCAAAACCTCACACACTGCAGAAGCGGAAAATGAGGGGTAGGGTGTCTAAAACAAACTTATCCCCCTAGATCAGCCCAAGGATTCATGTCTGCCAGCCCTGCGTCTTGGAAAATTTCTGTCACCCGTCGCAAGCTTGTAGAGGAGGTTGTAAAACCCCATGATACGCAATTGGCTTCGAAACTAGAGTTGTGGGGGCTGATCAGCCTTGACATTTTTATCCAAGCTTATGTAACAGTCAACAACTTTTATTTCTTATAACATTGTCAAACCCTGGTTTGCCCTCCATGGCACCCCATGGCAGTGAGTTTTGCAGGTCAGCTGGCACACTGAAGAAAATTGTCCTACTGTCCTTTTAATTTTTGGCAGCATAACTTGCTTGCCCTGTGTTCTTACAGCTTATTTAATGCATATTTTGTACCAGATAATGTTTTTGCTGTATCCAGGGTATAGTCCTCTCCCTACTACTTTGGATAACTGAGAGCTGAGTGTGCGTCCCCTGTTTTTTCTTATTCTCTCTAACATTAAAAGTCCTACTGCTCTCTGCATAATCTGGAACCAGAACTGAACAAGGCCCAGGATTAAATTGGGAGCTGTAGATTAAAATCACATATGTAATTCACTGACAGAGTGAATTACTCTAGAGCTAGTTAGACTAACTAGTCTAGAACTAGTTAGGAGCGCTGCAGGTGTAATAGGTGGTATTGTTAAAATCACAAGGCAGTACAGCATTCATCTCCAGTATTACAAAATCTAACCTTGGCACAAGACCCATGTTTCCAAAAATTTTGTATTCTTTTAGAGAAAACCAAAAGTCTTTTTGTTATATCTTCAGTTAGATGCAGAGGTTTGAGTGCTAGAGGATAGAAAGTAAGTGGTTGGTGACAATTATGGTATGTTCCGATTCACCTCCTTCTCCTACTTCCAGCTGAAACTTTATCAGCATAACTCTGTAACGACATCACCTATCTCTGCTACAAAAATCGGGTGATAAAAAAGGCCTTCACTTGACACAGCTGGAAAGCACTGGCCTGAGAAATAATAACTGTTGTTGACGTTTGCATTTGCTGATAGCATCTCTCCACACTTTGTGATTTTCTGCCACAGCTGTCCAAAACATGGTTGCTTTGTTTCTGTGTCCTGCTGGATTGTCTGTGTTGGTTCATATCCTTTTACTGGGCATGAAGGACATGTCTGCTGCATACAGTGGCTATTCTGCAGGATATTACTGTGTATTTTCCATTTCTGTTAGCACATGATACTGCTTTGTATGCAGAAAGCTTTCAGGTGAAGAGTGAGGGAGCACTCACCCACCAAGTCAGTCTTTATGAACCTCAGAATGAAAACACCCTTTCTCCTTCAGTCGCTCACGCAGGGCTGAGTTTCTTACCTACCTTCTAAGCACTGGCACAGACTATTACTCTCAGTTGGAGGGCTGTCCCCACCTGAGATAGGGTCTACCACCTTCAGCCAAGGGAGAAGAAGTATATACAAGAAGCCATCTACCCCATCTCCTCCTAGCGTAGACTCTTCTACTCCAAGTGCACAGCCTGGCTTTGGTAAGGATGGTATTAAGCAGAACAAAACCAGAACGCTGTGCACTTTGTAATTGAACTCCTGCTCTAGTCAAGGAAAGAAACACATTTGGTTTCTGAATTCTACAGAAGTGTTCCCAGTGCGACAAAGGAGCATGATCCTCCAAAGACAGCTCAAACCCCTGAAAGTGCAATGTGTTACAGATGTTCTGAAAACTGACAAGGTGAAAAGCAAAAACTGCTTTTAAAGCACAGCTGCATTTTGTCACCAAAATGTCACCGCAGGGAAGATGTGACATTTCAGATCTCTAGGTAAAAAAGTGCTTCATTGCTTACAAGGTGCAGCTTTAAAATGTGAATTTCAAATTTAAGAAAAGCCTCTCCCTGTCTGACAGGCTTGGTGTTAGTAAGGAAGAGCAGAGCTTTTAGGAGTTTACTGTAGTTTCTCATTTTGCTTCTAACCCTGTTACCTTCTTCTTTGCTCTCTATTCTTGACCATCCCCTCCTACAATTATCATCTCCCATCCCTCTGGCTTGGATAGTGTTATCCCATCCTGTTCCTGTCTCTTGCTGCAGGATATCAAGCTCCTCGCCTCACTTCCAGCTCAGCTCTGTCTCTCATACCTGGACAGTGCAGTACTCAGACCAGGGCTGGGCTTGTTACCATTTCTCACCCTGCTCCCTGACCGCAGCGTGGCAGAAATAAACATCCTCCCCATTATGGCTTCGACAGGGAAAAAAGCCTGACATTCCATGTTACAGGCAGCTTTCCTAGTGCAAAATCCCAGAGAGATCTGGGATTAAATCTCTTGTTTATTTTAATGCCAGGAGGAAGTATCTGGGTGTTAGTTAAAAACAGCTGTTAGCTGCTAAGAAGAACAATAGAAAACTGAAGAAAGATGTTCCATTGCGTCCCAGACTACTGAATCCCTTGAGACTGTGGAGCATCCTAGCTTCTACTCCTGGTTGTCTTGGCCCTCATCCCACTCCACCCTCTAGCCAGTTAGCTACATAAGGAGCATTTTTATTCTCACTCTGCTTTATCCCTGCTCTCTTCCTCGCTTGCCAGGCCCAGATGTGAAGGCTAACCTGCCTCGGTTAGCCCTGAGCACCTCTCCCTGTTCCATGGCAGCATACATTGTGTCGTCTGAGGAGTCCCAGATTTCCTGTTGGCTCTCAGCATGGGTTTCACATGCTTCCCCAAGCCACAGTCCCCGATCACATACTCTGCAAAACTGGCAACCCCTGGGGCCGCTGGCAGATCTCTGGCTCAAACTGTCCTGCTGTGTTGGACTGCCCAGGTTCCCAGATGCTACGGTGCAAAAGCAAAGAGGTGAGAACCTTATGTATCAGTGGAGGGTGGTGTTTGTATGAAGCGATTCCTCTGAATGGCTGTGGTGCCGGGGGAGCAGACAGAGGATCTGCTGTTTGCTAACTTGAACCTCCCTGCTCCTTCGCGCTGCCTCTTCCGAGCTGTTTTGCTGGCGGGCTGACAAGGCAGTTCTATTGTTATCCTGAAGTGGGAAGATATCTATGCTGCTCCAGTGACAATGAAAATAAACGTATTGCACGCAATGCTTTTATCTCCTCTGCATCCTTGCACTTACTCTGTCAGCAAAGCTGCTGAGATTCCTGACTTTGAGCAAAATAGATGCAAAAATCCCAGGAACTGCTCAGCAAGCAGAATGCCCACTGGTTTGGGCTGGGGATGGAGGAGCTCGCAGTTTGGATTTGTGTTTTCGGGAGGCAGCTTGGCAGGCAGGGCTTTGTGGAACAGCCTTAGAGGGACCAAAAATCAACTCAAAACCAGATGGCCATTTTGATGTGGTTCATTAACTGAGTTTTACTGAGATTGTTATACCTAAAGTAGACAGCAGTGGACTTAGTGTCCTCCTGTTCCTTACAAAAATACTCTAGCTCTGGAACAAGAAAAGTGGTACAGTTAGGGCAGTGAGACACTTGGCTATAGGGTTCAAGGGAAAACCCTTCCTGGGGAAACACTGGATGCTCCAGCAGCTCTTTTGTATCTCTACTACCGATGCTGCTTAGGCTGTGTGGCAACTTTTCTGCTTTAACTGTTCAAGAAAAGGAATAATTCTCTGCAAATAATCCTACAGAGGTAGTGCAGACCCCCACCCCAGCCTGCAGGGTCACTGCTTGCTCTTCTGACCTCAGCTGTCATCTTCTCCCTCTCCAAGGAGAACCTAAAAGTAACCCAGAGCTCTTCCCTACAATCCCGGGCTCACCATGAGGCACTGCTAAGCAAGAAAGAAGAAAGGAGGCTAGCATCCATGCATTAACCCCAAATTCCTGTCAGGCCATGGAAGAAATGTTGAGGTTTGGCACTCTTGTGAATCAGGGCCGAACACTAAAAGCCCTCAGAGGAAGCTGAGGCATGTCTTGGACTCTGCTGAAACCCTTCCACCGACCGAGCTGGGACCAGAATTTCGCCCTCTGTCCCCAGGCTGGCCGCAGCTGTTTCTCTGAGCACGCTGCCAGCTCCTCTGAAAGTGCCTCCCCTTGGGCTGCCCAGAGCTGCCTGTGACCACATGAATGACAATTCAGGACCTCAGGGAGCAAAATGTACCCAGAGCCGGGTCGGAGAGGCAGCACCCACAGCTGGGCTGAGCAAAAGGGTGGGTTGCAGCCTGAGTCTCAGCAGATCTTTCCGTGTTGAACAAGGAAAGCGGGCTTCGGTCTGTCTTCTGCTGACCCTCATCCTCCCCTAGTGTAGCTTGTGCTGTGAGGACAAACGAGATTGTGTCATGAATGTTCCTGGAGACCCCTTTCTCCTTTCCTGCAGAAATGTAAATGCGACAGGATAGACATGTTGCTAAATCAGTTGAGTGCAGATCTGGCAAAATGGATTTTAACTCTCTGCATCTGAGTTAATCATGTGTAAAATGGCTAAAAACCCCACCATGCCTCACTTCAGTGTTTCAGAAATCAGGCAACGAACATTGGGGAAAAAATATCTAAGGTTCTGGACACAATGCAGTAAAAAAAATGGAGGAGTAAATTAATAATTTGTTTTCAGTGCAGGGCTTGGATTCTGCACAATAAATAATGCAAAGAACCACATGCTAAATGATGAGGACAAAAAGCTATATGGGGTGATTTTCCAGGCAGCAGGCACTGTTCATCCTGAAGCAGAGGTTTTGTGAAATAAAACAAGTTGTCATGAAATTTAAAAATGCAGTTATTCCAGGGGGCAAAATGAAACATCAGGAATGGTTTAAAACTGTGGCTTTTTAGCTGTTGAGGACCTGACCTCATGCTCAAGGCCAGGCTGTTTAACTTAGATTCTTCGGCTGGAATATAATGGCACATTATACCATGTCAAGCAGCTCTATATTGTGTGTTTCTGTACAACTGCTGCATGATAGACATAAACACATATTAACCTACATTATGTAAGGAGGCACTTGTTTAAAATACTTATCTTTCACATACAGTATAAAATATATATTAAAATGCCTCTGCTTATTTATTTGTAAGTCAGGAATAATTATTGGTAGCTATCTAGCTTCCATAGGTGTTTTGTATGTGTACAGTTATATTTATATACTACATCAATATTTTTATGTCAATGAAAAATTTCCACCTTCTCCTTTTCTCAGGCTTTAATAATTTTCCTCTTTGAAATATATGAAGAGATGTTTTCATACAGAGAGGTGTTTGCTTGAATAGATTTTGCTTGTGTTTCTTTGTATAGCATAATCTTATTTTCAGTGTATTAAGCTGCATTTTGTTGTGATGGCTCAAAGATACTTTCAACACATTTTTCTGCCCGATGCAGTGGTCCAGTCCTCTTAGCTTTATCTATAATAGAAAAAAAATGCCTGTGGTAGAAAATATGTTTATGGACGTCTTGTATTGAAGTTTTTTTTACGTTACATTTAGCAAAAAGGGCAAAAAAGTTACTTGTATTGAAAAATGTGTGGGCTGACAATGGTTAACTTTAGCAGTGTCTACTGACACCAGCGGAGAGTTTACTGTTATGTGTTAACAGGAAGAAAAACTTTTCATACAAGTACCAGGAGTTTAAGAGATGGGGAGGGATTTTGTGTCACTTGGTTAGGGATAGCAGGGTTGAAAATTGCTCCTGCAGTGGTTGCCATCGTAGGGACGTTGCCTCTGGTGATTGCTGCTGTCTGTCCCAGGATAGGTAACACAACAGGTATCGTTATTGCTCATGCAATGAAATCTGGAGAGGGTTTATGCCTCTGGCAGTGCAGGTGGAAGCTCCTTCTTCCGCAGGGCTCCAGCAGCAGTCAGTGGGAAGCAGAGAAGTAAGGCAGTGTCTGCTCCTCATGGAACGAGCCGTGCTCCTGGGGAGAGGGGGCCCTTTTCTGTGTGTGTTAGTGTTGATGTATGCATACCTGAGAACCATAGGCTTTCACATGTCTTTGAAAAGCCTAAATCCATAGGCATAATGTGCCCACATATGTCATTGGGCTCTGCCAGCCTCCACCCTTGTGGCTATGTTCTTCTTACCAGACCAGGATAGAAAATAATTCTCTCTTGCCTTTCCCTGTTCTTTTAATAAGCGCTTGTCTCACAGACAGTCTATTTGCACCTGTTTGCCTACAGGGCCCGATGGACCATAGGATAGAAGCACCAATCCATCAGCTGGGGCCATTCCGCATGCCCGGCTTGCTGCTTATCCCTGCAGGAAAGGATGAAGGGCTGTGATTCCTGGGCAAAGCAGGCTGATTTCAGTCCCCAGGGGATTGTGAGGCCAGAACCTGCCTGGAAGTTTGTGAGATATACTCCTTGAGAGGGAGCTACAGCCTTCTCCAGGGAGACCAGGAAGAGTACAAAGCGATCTCACCAGACGGTCTCCCTTCTTCCCACTGACAAAACCAAGTTCGCTGGAGGATGTGAGGAATGAGTCTTAGGGGGAAGCCATATGGTTTGTTCTCGTATAACTAAATTGTCCAGTTCAGCTGACATCTGGTGGGTCATCAGTGCCTGCAATCCTGGAAGCTGTGTGCAACACAAAGCACCACTGTGCTGCTGGTTCAGAAGAGACAGTTTCAGTTCAGAAAAAACAGTTTAATTAAAAATGACTTTGAAATAAGAACATAAGTCCAAACCAAGTAATTGTAGACATTTTGTATTATAATTTTATTGGAAAAAAAAAAAAAAATATTCCCCTGGTTGTTTCATCTTTGTGAGAAGTTGACCTAAAGATAGCCTAGGTGCATTCTTTGGGTAAAGATTCAGATCTCCAAGAACTGGATAATCTTTTGCCTTTTCATAGAGGGAAAACAATTTCTCTTAGTACAGTTTTTGGAAGGAAAGTCTAATGTGATGAAGAATGCCCCTTAAAATAATGGAAATCTGGTCATTCTCTTCCACAGGTCAGTGGAGACACACCACATGCATATCCATGACTTAGTATTTCTTTTTGATCTGCTGCGCTGTTACAGCCTTTATTTTATTGAGTGGAGACCTACCACATTATAAAGAAACCAAGGTTTCAGAAATCAAGAATTTGTCATTGATTTCATAAGATGCCTTCTGGAGAGGACAAACGTAACATAGTAGAGATTCTTCTGCCCACAGGCACCACTAAGCTACAAAAAAGAGAATTAATATTTGAAACCAGTTATTGATTGATAGAATAACATCTGCTTGACAGGGAATTCCATGGGCAAAGCTAAACCCCCTTCCTTTAGGGGGGTTAGAGAACAAGGTTGGGTTTTTTCTCTTCATGGTCTGTTCTCCTGGAAGAACATAGCCTTATTTTCAAAAGGCTCTGTGGGTTGAGTTGGAATTAACGAGAACAGCAAAACTTTCATGACTATTCTTATTAGAAAATTCTGACACGGAACTCCTGTGGGAGAAATAACTACTCTACCAAAGAAATCTTGGCTTTCCCCCCCCCCCCCCTTTTCAACAAGGGATGCTTTGAAACTGAAACATGTATTTTCTGACCCTAGAGCCATGGAAGCACCACGGCATTGTGTTTTACTACAATCAATCTCTGTGAAGCCTTTTATGCACATTAATTTTTGGTGTAATTTACAGGCAGAGGCTTCCCACTGGGCCCAATGGGAATTTGATCCCTGCAGCAAACAGAGACAGACTCTTCTCCCCTGGGCCCGTCTGCTCCACCGCACTCTGCTACCTATTCCCTTCCTTTCAAAAGGGAGAATGATGGTGTACTGATGGCTAGGGCAGGAGACCTGGGCTTTATTTCAGCTCTATCAGACTCATTTGATATCTGTGCCTCCAGATTTCTCTGTTTGGTCAGTAAATGCAGCTAAAACTCATCTGTCAAGTTAAGGCAGAGGGAGTCTCAGTTCACATTGTTTCCCAAATCAAAGGATGGAACAACGTACTCCATGAGCAGATGACCCTCACGCAGCCTGGGTGAAATCAGTGCAATGCCTATTGACCTCTGCCATCCTCTGGGGTTTTGGGGGTTCCTTCTGAAAGGCCAATGCAGCACAGCTACAGTTGGCCCTCCATTTTATTCAGGATTAACCTGGCAAGTAGGAGCGTGACAGGGAGAGAGAGATACCCTTCCATAAGCAGTTTGCTTGGCATGGTGAATGCCCACCTGTCTGCACTGCAAAGGAGGGGAGGGGGGAGAATGGTCCACCTGACCTTTCACTATGATTAAAATGCTGATCTGATGAAGTCAGAGGAACAAACTGAACTGCCTCTTTCTACGCTCCATTTTTCCAGGAATAAACCAGTGCCATCAACATGGAGACAGTTTCTGGAGAGGCTAGGGGAAAGCAGCACTACTGCTGTGATTTATCTGGCCTTCTATTTGGGAAAACCTGCATTTGAGTAGCCTCTTGCCCCATGCTAAAGTTCTGCAAGTGGGGCAGAGAGCTGGAGATGACAAATGACAAAGAGAATGTGTGCCTGGCTCTGTCTTTCTTTGACAATCCCTTTTCCAATAGGGTTGAGGTCATTTGATCTCCCCATAATGCACAGGGATTTCAAGGGGACAGCTGGAAGTAGAGATGCATTAAAACGACTTGCTCTCTGAGATGAAACCCATGCTTATTAGCGGTTTGTTTCAAAAGCTCCTGCAGCAGCAGCTGTATCTCACTGACTGCAAACTCTGGAGGATTTTGTCTAAAAGGTGGTTGTCTGAATGGCTGGCTGATCAAACAGCTGGAAATCTTCCCAGATTAGTTCCTAAAAAAGCCTGTAGAGCACTGTTACATCAACAGGTCTCCTTCAGAGCATGCTCAAATAAAATAGGATGCAACAACTTCTTTTTGGTGGCCTCTCCATACTGGCAATGGCTGCAGGCATTGGAGGTAGACTGACATAGACCAAATCTCCCACCGGATATTTGCTGAAGAATTCACTTTTCTCTCAGAGATGAGCCCATCCAGACATCAAGACTGCATTCCCTCAGATCTCAGTGAGACACGTGTGGGTCCATGGAGAGATCAGAAGTCTCTCCCCATTGCTGTGCCAGCACCAGAGGAATACGTGGCTCCTGCCAAAGATCCCTCTTTGCACCGGAGCCATACGCCATCACATGTTCAGCCTGTCCCTGTGTCTCAGGAGAGACAGCCCATGGAGTTTGGTTTGGTGAAGTCCACAGGGAATCACAGTAGAATGAAGCTAAACAACATTAGAGGATGGCACATCAGGGGATGCTCCTTGCCCCCTGGGTCAGGATGTTCTGGGTCCGTGCTGCCCCTCAGAGACCTGTGGGCACAGCACGTGCCAAAGCGTGCTCCACCACAGAAGCACCACGGTCTTGCTGTACAGAGAAAGGCACCAGTAGGAGTAAGAGCTCTCATTCATCTCTCACTTTGCAATGTCCCTGATCTACAGTAGCCTGGATCTCAGCTCAGAAGCCTCTGAGAGGACAGTGAGCTTGTATTTTTAAATTTAACTCCTGTCACATTTTCCTGGAGCACAAATGCAGCAGTGGGCTCACTCGCTGAGCTAATAAAATGCTTTTTAACTTGACTGACTAGCGCTTTGTTTGCAAGTGCTTCTGAGTGACCAAACTGAAGTAGCAAGGGCTGAATAAAGCTCCAAACATATCTCTGTAACATGATGGCATTGGCTTGCTGCTGCTGGGTGTCTTGCGTGAGGTGTAGACTAAAGATAATGAAAAGCTTTTTTGCCTTCTGGATGGAAAATGATGCAGCCCTGTTATACCTGTTAAAAACCTGGCAGCCTTCTCAGAGAACTGAGGGCTTTGCTTTCAAGAGAATGCTGCTTAAATCTAGACAAATGGGTCTGAGCAATGCAGTTAAACAGATGTTCTGCTTTACATTACTAGTAATAATACTTTGAATCATTAGAATTTTGAAAGAGTTTGCTATTCATTACGGATGCCAAGTTTCATTTGTTGTTTGATTTTTCACTTAGACTCGATGGGAAAAATAGGTTCATCATTTTCACTTTCAGGTTCTATCTTTTAAGAAAATAAGCTGTGACTAACAATAGTTATTAGCAGTTTGTCTCCACTACCCATACCTCAATCACCATTATTAAGTGTTGTTTGATTAAGGGCTTTTTTACTGCCATTCCAGAAAGCACTTTTGAAAGTGGGATAGATTGACACATAAGGACACTTGTATTGGTAAGAGAAAGGACAGGTGTTTTTCCTAACCGGAATATACCTTATAGTGATCCTTTTCTTCAGCCTGTACAAGCTGATGTCAGACTAATGTGTAGCAAATGGGAGTGTTAGCACTGGAATACAGAGAGAAGCCCAGACCCAAACAGCATCATCCCTGGCAAGTGCCAGGGCCGACTGAAAGCAGACATAGGGACTCTTGTGGCTTTATCGTGCCTAGCCCAAGCAGGACATCACAAGGAAGGCAGGGATAGCAGCCCCTTCATTAAGGCTATTTCCACATGCACACACTCACATTTGCTATAGCATTCAAAATCCATGGCTTTATTAAAAAGCAAGTACATCTAGAAATTTACCAAAGGTCTTCCAGACTCACTCATACTTTGAGAAATGCCATTGTTTGAAAAAAACCTGTTAATTCGCAAATGCACTTCTTCTTTGAAATACAGTGTTTTCTGGACTGACACTCACAAAATCTCACAAGGGAAGATAGTGGCACGTTTCACCACGCTGCTCTTTCATCGTTAGTAGTGGAAAAGAAAACTGTATCTGAATGGAAAAAACAGATCCCTCCCTATTAAGTTTGGGTGGCAGTTGTGTTAAGTAACTGTAAGAGAGTGGCACTTGAACAAAACATTAATATTTTAAAATAGTTCAGTAACAGCTAAAGTAATATAAAATACAGGAATAAATCCAAGAAACAGCAATCAACAGTAAGTGCTAACATGCATATCGAGATCATTGTGCAGGAACGGTTAATGCCTTATAGAAACTTATCAAGAGTGTGAAAGACATATGCTAGGATAATTTTGGCATTAAAATAAAAATAGATTAAAAAGAGGAAAAAATGAACAATATAATATTAAATCCAGTCAAAATCTTTAGGTGTCATAGGTAACTTATTGTGAAATTAGAGATGAAACCTGTGAGAATTTATCTGCAGTAGAAATTACACAAAGAACTTTAGAAATATTCAAAGTCTAAAAGCCTTTTGCAGAATATCACGTGTTTTGATTTATCTCAGAGTTTCCTCATTCTTTTAATGCTTCCAATTTGACAGAAGCATTTTAAGGTTATATAATAATGTGTTTTACCACCAGTTCTGCATAATAAAGTAATTGCTCTATTAGAGATGCATTAGTGAGAGGAGCAAGTGACACAAAGGAACTTTGTATCAGGAGGAACTTCTGCACAAGGGCAATCTTTTCTTTAAGAACATAGAAAGAACTTTGGCATGAAGAAAGAAAGAAAGAAAAAAGCAATTTATTTTGCCAACAGTATCCAAGGTATCGTGATCTATCAGGGCACAAGTCCAGCAGATATCTGGGTGACAATACATTTTATTAGTGTAACACACTAATGGTGCGACACAGACGTGATGAACAACCTTGCTCTGAAGTTAGGTGAGACACCTTGGAGTCTTTGTGGCACAGCAGGTAAAACATCGTTTGGAAAAGGGTCAGGTCATGGTCTATGTGTTTCTTAATTCCCATATGGATGAACTGAAGGTAGCAGCCCCCTTGTCCTTGGGCACAAGGATGAACCACTTTGTAAGCAGGTCTGGGACTCACCGGTGGTGAGCAGCCCTTTCCTCTCCCAGTCTGGCGTTAGGATTCCTTGCAGGGGACAGGTCTGTTCTGCTGCACTTCCTGGGAAGTTAGAAGAAGACTGATCTCAGGGAAGAAAATCTTTGAGCCCCCCACAAATACATGGAAATGCGTGATTGCGAGCTATAATACTTGTGTGCAGTGTTTCTGCTTCAGTTTATTGGAATATCTTTGTGGGCTCTGCCACCAATCTGCTTAGGTATTGGCTAAGTCAATTTCCCACCATAGGGTGATATCTCCCACCAGGAAAATAAGGGACAATGAATATGATCTTCTTGATGAGGGATGCAGTGGGACAGGTGTTAATTAATATTTGTGAAGAAATCTGTGATCCTGTGATGAAAGGTGTTATGTTAGTGCAATTTATTGCATTAAATATAGTAAGATTCCTTGGCACAGACGATTTCCACCAAGATGTTATTCACTAAGTTATTTTGGCTAGAGATCAGCTCAGGCCAAGCTGTTACATCTCAACACCTTCAGCGTTTTGAAGACATTCAGATGTACGTTTGGAATTTGCCCGTCTCTGCCTTGAAGCAGTGCAGTCCCACAGCGTGTAGCATGTAGCCTTGGAGAAGAAGCCCTGAAGCTCAATGAGTAGGAGCAAAGCCCTGTGTGATAGCACGTTAGATGTTGGCTTTGAGGCACTACTTCTGCTCAGCACCTGGGTGAGCCGCCATCCATTGTGCAGGGTATGGAATCATCACGCCCAGCAGTCAGCTAGTGTGCTATTGAAAAAAATGTTGCAGGTTACCACACCGAAGTGCAAATAAGGATGAGAAGACATACACCTTCAGGTCACTGCAGGCCCTGAAAAAAGCTACCCACCTGACTGCAGCAGGCCACAGAGAGGGACAGTTTTTATTAGTATTTGCTATATTCTGGGGTATAAAATCCACAACTGTTGCTTTGGGCCGATGCATAGAGCCTGGCTTGGTGTTAAGCATCAGCAAGAACAAAAACGGCTGGTGCTTGGGTCAATGGGTTGCTAGCCATGCCTCACAGGGGTGTGCAGGAACCAGCGAGAGGGACTTGTCTCTAAAGTTCGGGAACAGGAGCAAGAACTTGTCAGACCACGTGCCTTGTTCTGGGAGGCCCTTTGGCTGCCCTGCATACAGTTTGAGGGCTACGTGATCCCACGCAGCTGCGGACGCCTTTCTTGCAGGATTAAAGAAGTCACTTAGGACACTACCCGGGCAGCAAGGTCCTCCTCTCTGAGTCTTTAAATAGCTCCTTTCCCTCCCATGTCTCCTTTGAGTTTTCTGGCTTGCTCAGGTCTATCTGGCTTCTTGGCAGAGGAACTCCAGATAAAGCTAAAGAAATGCACTTACTGTTTAGCAGAGGGGGGGACACGTCTCTGGTGGTGCTGAGGACATTTGAATGTGTATTTTGGGAGCAGGGGCAACAGGACTGTAACTTCTTGGGATCCTTCTAAAGCTGGATGATGGTAGTATTGTTACAAAGTGCTTCAGAGAGAGCAAGGTTTAGTTTGTAATCACTTTAATCTGAATACTCGCTTATTCTGAGGTTGCCTAGTGATATTTCAGAGATCCCTAAACCCTTTTTTCCCCCTTAGATTTTTTTTTCTAAACCTCCCTGTATCCAATACTGTACATAATAACCTTCCAACAAGAAGAAATCACAGTTAGCTGGCTGAATATTGAGGCTGAGGATGGGAGCGCACAGACAAGAAACTCTCCAGGGTATTTTGCCCTCTTATTTAAGTGTGAATTTTTAGCTCCACTTAAATTAGAAAAAGCAATTTAGTCTGACAAGGCACAGAATGTAAAGCACCAAACCTGGCTTCACAGTTATGGTAAAGCTGGATAGTCAGTTGTGGAAAGAAGACATCCAGCTGGCAAATCCATACTGCCAGCGGTGAGCGGCTGTGCCCAGCAGTCGGGTCTGATGAGCCCCGCTGCCCAGCCGGTGGCAGAACGTCGGGAGGGGAGTCTCTGATTTAAGCATTAATACAGTTATTAGCAGCCCAATAGGTTCTAGAGGTCTCGGGACAGAGCGAGGACTAATGCTGCTCAGCCCCTAAGCTAGTCTTGATTTTAGCTGGTATTAATTTTGCGCTAGGATTTCTCTTCGATAGGCTTTGAGTGCAGGGAGTGAGAAATCTTACTTGCAGATGCAAGTCTCATTACACAGACAGTTAGGCTTCTGACTGCTCTATTTGTGTGAGCAAATTTATTAGGGGTAAGAGAAGAAAGAAGGATGTATTTTGAGCAGGTCAAATCCTGCTTCCCTATTTAGAAACAGGCTATTTAAAAACAAACAACCAACCTCTGGAACTGGACATCTTATTCCTTGGTCTCTCTAAAAACCACCAGGTCTGGAAGTTTCTTAGACCAGTGCAGCAATAGCTTTTCTTTAAAAACAGACCATTTTGGTGTGTGTGTGTGTGTGTGGTTTTTTTTTTCCCTATGCAATCACATGGCTTTGTGAGGCTATATTCAACAACTAATTTAATAGGAGTATTGGTAGAAATGATGTTATGCATTGTCTTGCAGAAGCGATTTTGATTTTGCATTTATTATTTTTGTGACTGGAATAACTGCTTCATATTTCTTTCCCCAAATAAAATATTTATTGGTAAATATTGCGCTGCACAATTTAATGCTGTCTGATTTCTACCTGGGCACTCTCCTTCTTTCAGCATTAATGCCCAGTCTCACAGCAAACACTCTCAGTAGTCTGCATGTCTCGTTTGGAGAAATACTTGCCTTTGGGCAAAAGACATGAAAGCCCGGGAACTGCACAAAAGACTGAGTTTATAGGAAGCCTTTGTTTTAAGCCAGCTCTAAAAGGGGAACTGCACTGATAGCTGCTGCCAGGCAGGTGGGACAGGAAAAATCCCACCTCTGCTGGGTCTTCAAATCTTGCGGAAAACGTCCCAGGAGAGTTCCCTGATGAAATGAAATTACTTGTTCTGTAGTTCAGTGGCAATTTTATAATCTTGAGTAAATATCAGCTTGTCTTGGTGTGTTCCCAGGAGCAGGACAAGGAGACAGGAACTCCTTCCCTGCTTAATTGTGGGTCAGCAAAATAACCCGAGCTGCCAGTCAGAAGGATCTTGGGATCAAGCTGTTGTCCTCCAAACCCAATGTCACCAACTAATCGCTTGCTGCCTGTAATGTATCAGTGACTATGCACTGGGGTATTTCTTTTATTCCTGGATTTTTCCATCGTCCTGCTATCTATCTATGAGGAGCTTCAGCCAAGCTAACCAAAGCCCCAGTGTTTCAGGGATTAATTCCCAGAAAAAGCTGAGAAAGGAACTACCAGCTAGGAGCTGATTAAATATATCTGAACTCAGCCCTGTGATGAGTTGGCTGAGGAAAACAGCAGCCTTTGCTGAAGTAAAGCTAAGATGAGGGGCTCCAGCCAAAAAGTACAGCCATGCTTGATCATTTAAATGATGTTTTTTGCTACTTTAGCCTTTGTCTAGCTGGAAGCCGTGAAAGGCAGCTACAGGCCGTTGTTAATAGGTAACAATTTAGCTCTAACTTCAAATCCTTCTAGTGAAATCCTGCAGGAGGCTGGTGATTTTGTAATCTAACTTGAGCCTCTGGGAACTTTTCTCTGCTCTCATTCCACCCATATACCATGAATGCATCTTCATTAGTCTGTGTGTGTATAGATGTTGTATCTAACATTCATAAGTGCTGGCAGGAATGGAAAATATTTAGGAAGAGGGAATTTACTTCTCTCTTTGCTTATACTTTGTTCTTGAACCATCAAACGCATCTTTCAATAAAAATAACTAATGTGTTTATTTTAACCAGAGCTGGGTAAGTAATTTGCATTAAAGAAATTACTCTATTCATCTTTTTTAGATCAGGCACAAGTTGTGATCTTCTCATTTGTACTTACTGTTCAAAAAGATTTACTGATTATTTTTAATGAATGAATTTTTTGACAATTCATCCACAGTTTGCTATGAGTATTAATTTAAACAATTGATTCTAATAGATTTCAATGTCCAAATATCTTTGATGGCTTTGAAAATCTCAAGCTAATTTGTCAAAATCTGAGCTTTTTGTTTTCAACAGGCAAGTTGCCATTTTGCAAGACAACAGCAACTTCAGGGTTGTTTTTCTGTGTTGTCTTGCTATATAAATTGGAGCTGTGTTCTTCTGTACTATTCTGTATTATTCAGTGGTGCCACCAAAGTTAGTGGGAAATATCTTAGAATTTGTAATGGGACTACACTTTTACCCACCATTTCAGGAAACACACAAGTAATCCAATTCCCTCACTAGTGTGCTGGAGGAAGGCAAGCAATGGGGCACCAACACAGTTGGAGTTTTAGTGTTAAAACATCAAGAGTAAATACTCAGGTAAAGTATTTGGCAACATCACCCAGCTCTAATTTGCACATTTTAAAGGTTGATCTTTCATGTCCCCTCAAGTTCTTTGTTCGCCTGAGTCTCTGGGTAAAGTGCAGGGAAAGTCAGAGGATATCTTATGTCATCACTATTTGTGTTAATGGCTTAGGAAACCCACAATCCAATCAGTTAAAATAAACAACCCAGTGTAATAGGAGCATAAATCAATGAAGACTTCATTACTGAAACCTTAATGCGTAATCCATCCACCTACAGAGGAAAGGGATACTGACAGGCAGCAAGACAAAACCAGAGGACAGTCTGATTTAGGCAACCCTGATATTTAAAAAGGTGCTGAGAACCGTAGCTCTTCCTGGAGTCAGTAAATTTGGTGAAGACTCATCACTCCTGACAGCCTGCCTCTGACTATTAAGTCCCTATGCTAAAAAATGCCAAGAAACCCTTGGGAAGAGAGCTTTGATTGCTCTTTGTTTGCTCTGGGAGACTCGAGACAGCTCTAGATTAGGGACTAATGAACAAAGACATGAATTAGCAAGATTAACATATGACTAAAACTCTATGTGTTACCTAGAAGTAATGGTATTGAGACCCTGCTGCAGACTTTCCTCTCTGTGTGGTCCCTCGAGCCAGCAACATGAATTGCACCCCTCCAGTAAGGTGAGGGTGGCAATACTTGGTGAACCAAGAGTTACTGGATTTCTTTAAAGCCACGTATTCTGTTTGTCTTGGCTTGGAAAGAAGCAGTAATCCTATTATATTGAGCCTTTTGATTTCAACATGGTTCATAAAAGGGACGAACTTTTATGTTCAGTGCAGAGAACTCTGCTTGTTGAGTTAATGTAGTGATGAATAGAAACAGCAGGCTCTCGCTCTGGGCATGGGCCAGCTCTGAGATGGGGATGAGATGTGCTTTTACTGTGGATTTTAGCTAACAACAGAAGTAAGGTGAGTCTTTGGAAAGGCAGCAGTGCTCACAGACCCTCCTCCCCTGAGTCCCCTGTTTCAGAAGTGATTCTCCGACTGTTTGCTCCGATCTCTCGTCCTTGCCTGACTCCTCTTTCTTCCATCCCCTTCCCCTGACCACATCTTGTTCTTATCTCACTCCCCTGCTGATACTCATGTCCCTGTTGCTCACTCATGCCAGCATGAAATGTGTATTGAGCACTCAGCGCTGGTGATTGACCAAAACCAGCATGATGGTAATTCTGTTTTTCAGAGATTTGGAGTTTGTTTTTGTTAATAATTATGATTTTTAAAAATTTATCTAAGAATATATAATTTTAAGGATGTTGAAGTTAGGAAACTCAGCGGTAACATAGATTATTACATGCAGAAGACAGCACATATAATTTGCCACTAAAGAATGAGTTTTGGTTGAAGGGAACTGCTGAGCATCCTATGGGAGTTCTGCAACAGAAGTGGAAACCTGGTTCTCCAAGCTGACAGTCACCTGCTCTGACTGTGAAGACTGGCCATTTTCTCGCTTCATTCCCATGTCTCACTAAATGCATATGCTCCCCAACTATAAGAAAGGAGGAGGAGGTATGATACGCAGCTCCCTAACTAGCTACATAACTATCAGCACTGTGTCAGCTTATGTTGTGACTTCAGCAGGGATCCACTGGAAAAGAAAACTCCATTTGCAATAATAGTCATTGTTATAGATCTGAATTAGATTTCCCCAATATTCTTTCTAGAATTTCTTTTTACTAGGTGTTACTTCTGAGTTCCTTGCCTTAAATATTCAGCTGCATAATGTTAAATATGTCAGAGAATGGTCGAATCAATTCAGCTGGTAAAATGATCCCATATATCTAGAATACATACTAGCAGGTTAAGTGGCTGAAGCACTTCAACATTCAGAAATATAGGAGCCATTTATTTGTAAAATATTATCCTATTGTAGTAATTTAATGAGAGATAAAGTGTTTCCATTATAGATCATGTGATCCTGAGGTTCTTCAGGACCAAGCCTACAGAAATGCAAGTTTTCTATTATATTTGAAATTTGTACTGTGTCGTATTGTATCCGTACAGAATCTAAGACATCTAGAACTTAACCCAAATCCCTCATACAGCAATACAGAATTGTGATTAATTCTTCAGTTGCAGCAGTGAAATCTGGTTGTCAAAGGATTAAAGAAGGGGTCTTGTGTCTCATGGGTGGTAGATATCATGTGTTTCCTTCTCTGCAAATACAGTATATCTTTTTCCTCTAGTGCAAAATTTAAAGCGAATCTAAAGCAGAATGTGTGATGTCAAGGTGTGATGGTTACTTGGTCTTGATTAAAAATAAGTTTAGGGCATCTTTCTGGTCCCCAAATTCCAGGCTTCCTTGTGGCTATAGCTGCAAAGCTGCAAAGACGGGAGAATTTTCTTGTAAATGAGATTAATATAGTTTAAAGATATTATTCTTCAACTCCCAGTAAGAAGGGATGCTGTCATGGAAGAGCACCCCACATCTGTCATTTCTGTGTGATACAGAATTTCCTCAACTTTGAGGTAGCAGACCAAACCAAGAAAGAGAGATGTAATTTAGAATTTAGATGTAAACCTTGCAGAAATGCTACTGTCTATTAAATCTAAGAATTATCTAAGAATATATAATTTTAAGGATGTTGTGTAGTATGATCAGTATGTCTGTCAGAGGTTTTTAAAATGTGTTATCAGTATGGTTCCACATTTCACTGGCCAGATGGCACAAAAAGTACTCAGTATCAAACAAGGATCTCTGTGCCTCTAGATTGCATGATGCGCTGCAACCCTGTGTAGCCTGAAATTTGCTGTTCTGAACTGATCCCTAAATTTGGTGTGTTTCCATTTCAGAGCTCCTGTGACAAGGATGTCATCCTGAGTGTTCTTAGTGTCCTCACTGACCTGCTCTCTCTGGGTAAGGAAGCAAAGGTCTGAGGCAATGCCTGTGGGCTAGGGATCTTCAAATAGGTCAGGGAATTCATACTTGCATAAACTTGGCCAGATGTTTGCAAGGTGAAGAAAACAGGAATTGTGTCCATAGATCAGCAGTCTTTACTCCTGTGTTTGGAAAACTGAGCTTTTTTAGTAGGTTAAAGGAAAAAAAAAGATTCAGAGAGAGTCTCAATTTTATTTTTTTGCTTAAAAGATGCCCATGACTTTCAAAGTATTTCATAAACTCTGGCAGTCAGCCACTGGAAATGTTCGCCAGTGCCATTGGAGAGAGGGCTGTGGGACAGGGAGAGGAGCCTGGCTTCCCAGGGCACAAGGACTCTGATGGAGAGAGCTCAGCATCTCCACGGCAGGCACCTCCACCTCAGGGCTGCAGGGAAGGCACGTCTCTGCCTGTGCCTGAGCCATATGAGAAAATAAATGAATTGGCAAAAGAACTGGGAAAAAAAATTAAAAAAAAGGAGTTTCTTTTCCTTCCTGCTCCACCTCAGAAGTGTCATTTGCTAAACAATTCTGAACCCCGTGAGCTGGGCTGCGGGGGCTGCAGTGGTGAGTGCTGGAGCCTCCTGCCTTCCCTGCTCCTCTGAGCCCACCGCAGACATGGCGGTGCCCCTCTTCCGAAGCCCTGCAGTGCTGTTCCCACTAGCGGGATGGGCTCCCTGCCTGGGAGGTAGGAAGTGCTGTCACCCACCAGGAGCTGAGCCTGCGGCTTCCTCCATCCATGGAGCCTGAAGTTGCAGCTGAAGTTGCCCATGGATCAATGTTTGTTGACACAGTAGGGCTCGCAGGATTAGCGTGTGGTTTCTTTGGATACCTGGATTTGTTTGAAATCTGTCTCCAAAGCTTCCCTAGGATTCCTTTTCATTTGGCAAAAGCCCGTTGCAGCTTTAGTCCTTTGCTTGTTTAATTTCCAGTATCTAAGAAAAGATCACTGAGCCTTCTGCTCCTTTGAAACCTGTTGGTGTCTCTGCTTATTCCTCTCTGTTGCATTTCAATGCACAATGAAAAACTGCAGGACGTGGGTTTGTAAAGATAATGACTGCCAGAGCAAGAGGCAGTAGCGTGCACAGTTTCACCATGCAGCCATTAGCCATGCCTCTAGTCCAGGGGCACCTGAGATTCACGATCAGTTCAGCAGATGCCCTTGGGTTTATAGCTGCAAAACATCGTTGGAAGGTCATGGGAGCTTTGTGTGCTCCATGCGGGGTGAGGGTTTGCGACAGCAGCGGCTCAAGGAAAGGATGCCCTGAGCAGAGTCTCTCCTCTTTTCCCCAGGGACCGGCCGGAGGATTCAGTACGTGATCAGCAAAGGGGGCAGCGAGGCGCTGCTGCAGGCTCTCGCTGCCGCTGCCCGGACCGAGCCGCCCGACCTCAGCACCCTCCTGCCCCTGCTTCGCCTGCTGGCCAGGGTCGGCCAGCGAGGTACTGCTGAGCCGTGGGGGGCTCTTTGGGTGGGGGGCTCAAAACTAATGGATGGCCCCAGCAGTAATCAGCGCTGGGAAGTGCCTGATAGACAGCTGTGAGTTTATTCGTCGGGGGTGTGCTGCTTGTCTGTGGTTTGGCCAGGTAGAGATCCTGGGACAGGACAGGGAGGGCGTATCTGTGCGTAGAGCTGTTTCTAAACACAGCTTTCACCCCTGTTCTGCTTTGGGTTGGCCTTGTGGCTAAAAGTCCTCCCAGAAGAAAATTTGCTTGATGTTTCCTGATTGACAGACCTCTAAACTAGACTTGAAGGGTGAGGGGATATCACACCAGCCCATGACAAGCTGTGGGCCAACATGTCAAGGTTAGAGGGATGGGATGCTAGCAAGGGCCCTCAGCCTGTTGCTCCAAGACGTGCTGGGTACACTGAAGCACACCTGAAGTCTTACAGAGGTGACCCATGGGCTCCTGAGGTAACGGGGCCAACAGGGAAACTCTGATGAAATACCTCAAAGGAAAAAAGGTGACAGGGCTGACAGCCCAGCTGAAGTGCCTCTACACCAATGCATGCAGCATGGGCAACAAACAGGAGGAGTTGAAAGCCACCGTGCTGCGGTGCATGTCAAGATTGGCAGTGATCACGTACTGGTAGATTTCACAGTCCTGAGGGGTATGGGAGAGGCAAAGCCAGGACCCTGGATTTTAGGAAAACAAACTTCCAGCTGTTGCAGGAATTAGTCAATAGGGGCCCCCGGGAAACTGCCCTCAGGGATAAGGGAGAACAGAGCTGGCAGTTCTTTAAGGACACTTTCCGTAGAGTACAAGAGCTCTCAATCCACATATGTAAGAATCGGGAAAGGAAGGCAAGAGACTGGCATGGCTGAGTCAAGACCTGCTGGTCAAACTAAAGAGCAAGAAGGAAATGCACAGGCAGTGGAAGCAGTGTCAGGTATGCTGGCAAGAGTACAGGGACATTGTCCAGTTACGTAGGGATGGGCTCAGGAAGGCCAAGGTGCAGCTGAGCCAAACCTGGCAAGGGATGCAAAGAATAGTAAGAAGGGCTTCTATACTTATGTCAGCTAGAAAAGGAAGGTCAAAGAAGGTGTATTCCTCCTGATGAACACAACCGGCAAACTAGTAACAACGGACAAGGGGAAGGCTGAGGTACTCAACAACACTTTTGCCTCAGCCTTCACTGGCCACCTCCATTCCCACACCTCTTGAGTGGATGGACATCAAGGCAGAGACTGGGGGAGGAAAGTCCCTCCATTGTAAGAGAAGATGAGGTTCAAGACTACCTGAGGAACACAAACATACATAAGTCTATGGGACCTGATGAGATACATCCCAGAATCCTGAAGGAATTGGCTGATATAGTTGCCAAGCCACTCTCCATGATATTTGAAAAGTCATGGCAGTCAGGTGAAGTCCCTGGTGACTGGAAAAAGGGAAACACTGCACCCATTGCTAAAAAGGGTAGAAAGAAGGACCCTGGGGACTACCAGCCTCTCAGGCTCACCCCTGTGCCTGGCAATATCATGGAACAGAGCCTCCTAGAAGCTAGGTTAAGGCAAAGGGAGCACAGGAAGGTGATCTGACTCAGCCAGCATGGCTTCACCAAGGGCAAGTCTTGTATGACCAACCTAGTGGCCTTCTATGATCAGTGGACAAGGGAAGAGATAAGGATGTCATCTATGGACTTCTGTAACACCATTGACACTGTCCCCCACAACGTTCTCCTCTCTAAATTGGAGACATATGGACTTGATGGATGACCTATTCAGTGGAAAAGGAATTGGCTGGATGGTTGCACCCAGAGGGTAGCGGTCAATGGTTCAATGTCTGGATGGAGATCAGTGACAAGTGGTGTCCCTCAGGGGTCTGTATTGGGACCAGTACTGTCAAATATCTTTGTCAATGTCATAGACAGTGGGATCGAATGCACCCTCAGAAATTTTGCAGATGACACCAAGCTGGGCGTTGCAGCTGACATGCCTGAGGGACTCGATGCTTTTGGTTTTTTTTTCCTGTTTTCAGTGAGAATAATGTTGATCTAACTCATTGATACATTTGAATGCATTTGTTATGAGATCTTGATTTATAAGACTGGGTGCAAATATGTTTATCAGCACTGCTGCAGAGATCTGGTCTTTGTAATAGTTATTTGCTTTTCACAGATAGGAAGTTTGGGCTGAAAGTGCAGAAGGCAGAAGCAACTGATATAATACTGAGCCTCATAAGAAGAAACCTGGGTCACCACCTGCACCTCATCCACTGCCTCTGGGTCCTGCGGGTTTGTGCTTCTAATGGTGAGTTCCTGCATTTTCCTCTTTTCCTCTCTGTGACAACTGTCAGAGTTCTTGTTTACTCATTTCAGTGCAAAGAAACATCATTCCTGATTAAGGTTACTGCCTGAATGCACTGTTAATATACAGAATCAGGCACAAAAGCCAGAACGACCATAGAAAGAGGTGGTCCCCACGGGGGCTATACAGCCTTTACAGTGTATTTCATCTATGGACTATGAAAATAAAAGCACTGTAGAGAAAAATATTAACGGCAGTGTTCTCCTATTCTAGAATACAGGGAGTCGATTCCTTTGCTTTGAGACTTGGGTACGTTAAGTCTCTATGCAGTTCCCATTACCATAACAGCCTAATGGCTCACTGTTGTTGATTGTATTGATCCTCAGAGCAGCTCCCAAGGAAGGAAAATACAGGTGGAGAAACAGGGAGAGAGAAATTAGCTACTCATTCAAGGTCCCTCAGGAATTACATATTAGATCCTGGTCTTCCACCTAGTATCCCTCCTATCCCCCACCCCATGCACTGTCCCAGCCTTTCTTGCTTGGCAATGCCCTCATATTAAATGATTCAAGCGATGGGATTTCCAGTATTCTCTCCCAGGATCAGTACAGATTCATACAGGCTTGCCCGGCTATAGAGCACTGCATTTGTCAGCACAAATTTCTCTTTGCTGACTCTGACTCTTTCCTCTTCTTCCCCACATCCCTCACCCAGCAGATAATTCTTGACGGCCATCCTGTCTGCAGTCTGCTATATGCATCCTAAGATTTAGCACTCCTGGCGCTCAGCCCTGCAGGTCCCTTCTATCAGTACGGGAGCTAGCTTCATGCAATGGACTTTCTCAGGCAAGCAGCCAAGCCTCAACATTCAAGCCCTCTCCCTGTGATAAGCAGTATTTGAAAGGCTGAGTGTAACGGAAAATGCAGCCAAGGCCAGAAGCTGAAATGTGCCTTTATTTGGGTTTCACAGCTGTGTAGTGACCCTGCGCTGCCTCCCACCCAAAATAATCTGCACGCTTCCCTGGTCCCTGCTTCAGTGCACCTGCATCTCAGCTAAGCTGCAGTTGTTGCAGAGGTTTTAGGATGCACACTGCAGCCTGGCCTCCTTGCTGTTAATCTCAGACGCCAGAACACCACCTCTGCTCCTTTGCTGGAGCGTCTCTGTCCCTCTCCAGGTATATCCAGCATTCTCCAGATGTGCTTCCCCCTCCAGAGGTAACGCTGACTTTGGGGGCTCTGTGGCCCAGCTGGGAAGCAATGGGAGAGGTCAGGTGCAGATCTGTGGGGATGTGGTACCAAACCAGGAGATTACATACTCCCAACCTTATTTTTATGGGGTGGAACTAAAGAGGATCCAGAAGCATATAAAAATCTGAGAGCGCTTAGTTATGAAAGCAGAAAAGATGACTCCTTGTCACACACATCGGTTCTTTGCTCTGGGTTACTCCCTTCACAATCTCTGCAACCAGTTGTGTTAAAGGTAACAGCTTTAATGGCCTAGCTGAAATTAAGCTGCATTCAGAAACACTCCTGACCCCCAAAACTACAGAATCATAGAACGGTTTGAGTCAGAAGGGATCTTAAAGACCACCTAGTTCCAAGCCCCCTGCCATGGACAGGGACACCTCCCACCAGCCCAGGTTGCTGAAAGCCCCTTCCATACTGCTGAATAATAGCACAGAAAGAAAAACTCTGCCCTCCATGCCCCTGTGAAATAAGCTGTCCTCATGGAGTTGCCTGTGGGAAATGTGGGATGAATTTGAGCCCTGTCATTTTGCTGGGATTTACTATTTAACAGTTTATTACATATTTAACTGTGATTTGTCCTCTGGTAAGTAAAATTTTTACAGGAAAAGGGGCTTTGGGAACTCAGGGAAGAACTGCAAGACTGCTTTTGCATCTGATCTTGTCTCAGGTTGTGTCCACAGTTTTGTGCTTCAGCT
The DNA here is from genome assembly GCF_023638135.1 of Falco biarmicus. NCBI lineage: Eukaryota > Metazoa > Chordata > Aves > Falconiformes > Falconidae > Falco > Falco biarmicus. The sequence continues at coordinate 62,653,466 of NC_079294.1, read as the reverse complement.
TCTGTGCTTGTAAAGTGACCTCTGAAGCCCAGCTGGGAGCCCAGAGAATCTGCTCATTGCCACAGGGGCAGCTACCCCCTTCTCCACATCACCTCTAAACACAATATTGCAGACCACCTGCTTCAGATCTGACAGCTTTTCTCTTTTATTGGCTCAGTTACCACAGGAACTACGCTTGGCATCAATGGAGCCATGGAGTTGCTTTTCAAAGTCATCACCCCCTACAGCAAGAGACACGTCAGGACAGTCAGGTAGGCGGTAGCCCCAAGGGAACTCATCTTTCCAGGACAGCGAGAAATAAAATTTTGGTTCCACTTGAAGAGGCAAAGAAATCAGAAACGGATGCCCAATTTCCATTCACGTTAAATCTGCAGGGTTTTTTAAGAGGCAGAAATAGTTCCCTGAAGGACACGTTAATACTGTGATTCATCATATGATTCATGCTGGTGGCCATTGATTTGTAGCGTACCCTATACAGCGACGGCAGTTTGATTGCAAGGTATCACCCAATAAGGACTGGATTTTGAGAAGCATGTACTGGCAGCAGACAAACTGCTCTGCCTACCCCTTAGCAAGAGCCTGCTGCCACCACTGGTCTGGGGACAGGTACAGTGGCATCGTGGCAGTGGTGCCTCATCTTTCTTTTGCAGACAGTTGTGATCAGGTCATCGTGATATTTTTGAAGTGTGACAGTTCTTGGCAGGATTAATCTAGGTCTGTTTTAAAGCCCATCCCAAATATTTCAAATAGTTTTTTTCTGAAGACAGCAAGTCCCTTTTATATCTACACCTTAACGCTGAACATTAGTCCCCGAATTGTCCATTCTGACCACTTCCTCAGATGTCTTTCAAGGCAAACTTTGTAACGTAGAAAACACCCACAGAAGGACATACCACATTTTTTGGGGCTTGCTCATTACAAACAGGAGGCAGAATTTACTGCTATGAGCTGTGCCCACACAATCCCATTTGCTTAAGCAACACAGAACCTGCCAGCTCTCCTGCTTAGACATGGAATGCCTTGTGGAGCACATAGTCCCCACTTGTTCATGCACATCTCAGCAAGGACGTGGCAACATTCAGTCAGTTTGGGCTTCTGCGTGGACCTGACACGATTCATGGCAGCTGATTACTGAGGAAGTAGCTTTAGTTTGAGCATGTAGGTGAGAATTGGATGGACAGACATGGCACAACAGTTTGACCGGTATTTGCTTAGCTATGGTTGAACTAGGGGTCAGTCACTCTGTATAAGGGCACTAGTACACAATGTCCATCCTGCTGTTATCATCAAGGTCTGGTACCAGTTCTCCCAGTACCGCCAGTTACACAATACATTGCATGGGAAGCAATTTGAATTAATTTCCACTAGCCGCAAGTGATGAACTTGCGTGTACACATATGGTACTGTTATTTGCTAAATGCAGCATTCTTCCAGTTCTGCCTACATATCTGGGGCTATAAAAAAATTTTAGCGGTTTACTTTGCTAAATAAGATACTGAGTGGGCCCAGCAGATGCACAGCTTCCTGCAGCTGCCTTGTTAATGGAAGCCAGCTCAATTTTGCCTGCATTTTTGGCTCTCTAGTATACTGTTAAGCACCTGGAACTGCTTCACAGCTTCAGTTCTCTCTTAGGCAGAGTACCTGTGGTTCTTTGGCATGGTCTGTCCAAAAGCATAGTATCAGGATGTTTCCTACAAGGGGGTTTGGACACTACCCAACCCAACCCAAATAATATTATTACTAGAATATTATTGCTAGGATATTATTCCTAGGATATCTGAGCACCTTGTAAGATAACCCTCAGACCTCATGTTATAACTTCAATCTTTAAGAGTCAGGGAGCCCAGAGAACTCTTTATGTATGACAGGGATGCCCAGGATGAGTTACACCCAGAGCTGGGTTAACTAGGAAAGCAAATTCCACTCGATTCCCTAGTTTCCTTCCTGTGGAAGTGTTGGCTGTGATTAAACTAGCGTTAGCAGCTCTACTGCTGTGATAGCCTCATGGGCCAGGATCTGTGTGTAATGGGACTTGGGCCTGTATCTGTTCTCTGTTAAGCAATGGGGCTGGCTGTGTAAAGGTTTTTTAGAAGAATTTTGTACAAAGCTGCCTTTTGCACTCGCTGTTTCCTCTGAGGGAAGTAGAAAACTTGGTATCTGTCACGCATTTCCAGCCTGGCTTTTTGCTGAGATTCATTTGGAAATGCAGCTAGTGCTGCTGAGGACTGTTGTAACATAGGCTCTAAAGTGGTCTAGAATACTCATTTCTTAGCAGAAAGGGAAAGAAATACCCTTCAAAGAAACACACTGCTTTTTATTTCAATGATTCCAGGTTGTTAACGTGCAATATCTGGGTTTTTCTTTCTTCTATCTAATTGTAGAAGAATTGTTTTGAACTCCTCAATGGACCTTTCTTTCCACTTGGGACATACACACCCCCCGCAGAAAGTGCAAACTCAAAATTTCCCCTCGATAAAACTCCAGTTTTATTTCTAATAGGCCATTTTATTTACAGCTGAAAAGTTTGGATTTATTTTCCCTTTGGGGAAAGGTATGTTATACATTAATCATTGCCTACCTCAGCATCCTCATTGCTACTTCAGTTTCCCAATTTCCTTTTTTTCCTTAAGATATTTGTGTTCTTAAAGCATATTTTTATATGCAAATGGAAGATAAAATCTTTCCTGGGACCCAGCTCACAGAAAAAGGTGATGTGGTCCCCACCTACACTTGGTTTAACGAGCAAGAGCCATAAATCAGCTGAAGCCTGGTAGACACTCAGCTGGCCTGCCTAGTGCTCAGAGCCGCTTGTTTCATTTAATAACTAGAAGCAGCTGAGAAGGTCAATGGCTCAGTGGAGACAGGCTGGTTTATATCAGAAGAAGCGCACAAACCTGCTCTATTTCAAAAAAAGGCTTGCAACCTATTTAAAGGCACTAGTCTCTTATTATTTGGTAGGGTTTGTACTTGCTTGCAGTCTGTTTGGAAACACTCTTCTCACTGGGGAATAGTGGTTTCAAGAGGTGTCACTGGTAAGAATTTAAGTCCTGAGACTACTAGTCTGGGATGTAGGGTGGGTTACAAATCTTTTTTCCCAGTATTAGTGAATGCCTGGGATAGCTATGGTCTGAAAATCCTGGGCGTCTTTAGAATTCATCAGAAAATGGAGGTGGGTACATGGGAAAATGTCGTGTTTTTCTCTGAGCTGTTTTAGTTAATAACTTGTAGGGTGACTGGGGGAGGAAGATTATGTACTTTTTTTTTGAGATGGGGAGAAAGAAATAAAAAGGGGTCACGTGCTTTGTCTAGTTCAGCATGTGCTCCTGGTCATCTGACACTGGTGTGGCTCTTCCAAAGTTGCTGTGGCTATGCTGAAATCTGCAGCGGGTTATTTTGCGTAGTTAGCTGGTGACAAAAACATCTGCTTCGTCTTGGTCATCTGGACAGAACTTGAAGAGAACACTTATCTGTAACCTGCCTACGGAGGAAAACTCCCATGTCCTGCCAGCAAGCCTCTGATCCTCCTTTTGTATTTGCTCTTGATACCTTCTCTCCATTTCGTAACTATGTGCCACCATCGTTTGCCTTCCTGCTGGGTAGGAACAGCTGGCAGCTGTGGGGGCTGAGATTATCCCTGTTCTTTGATCAGCTGCCAGGAATACAGCATTGGAAAGGCACCACTTCTCTTGTGGATACACCCGCATTCTCCTGTTCTGGGCAGCAGCAGGACCAAGGTCACTTTAAGAATCTGCCCTGGAGAGCGCACTATGAGAGCTATTTATTTAGCCAGCTAAGATGTGGAAACAAGATACAGAGTCCTATTTATTTTTTGCAGTGGCAAAGCTCTGGGTTATTTAGAAATAGTCTCCCATGCTCCAATTGACCTTCTCTGGGTGCATGCCAAGTAGCTCTGATTCCCCTGAGACTGTGACTCATGGACTTTATTGGTCTTAGTTGGGCATTTGAGGTCTTCAGGTTGCTGGTGCCATGACTGTATGGATCTCCCCAGGACAACCCATATCTGAAGTAAGAGACATACGAAAAAATTGTGAAACTCGCTGAGGTTTAGAGAACTCTTAAGCACTGTGAAATCCAAGAGATGGAGACGTCAGGCTGTCTTGCTCATCTCTCATAATGCTGTGCTGCAGAGAGTTTTCTGATACCTTTTATAGGGACAGTGTAAAATAAAGCAAGGTGATGTTCTGTTTATGCCAGTAGCTGGGATATCTGATGCGAGTGTGTGTGACACTGAAATCTTCACTCCATCAACACCTTCTCTAATGCAACATCCCTGATGTCCCACACAGTGCAATGGTCCCTGCTCCTTTCACCTTTTTTATTCCCCATATGTTCCATATCTTCTACCCTTCCCTTGCTTTCCAGTGTCATCCCTTTCAACACCCTCGCTCGTTTTCCCAACTTACTTGTTCTGTGAGATTTTTGGATGTGTTGTGAGCAGCTGGATGCAGAATGTTACAGTGGTAGATTTTTTTTTTTTTTTTTTCCTTTGGCCAACCAGGAGCTGGGTCCCTTCTGTAGGACGCTGTCTCCACATGGCCAAGCATCAGGTATCCTCCCCAGGCTGCTGGCACGTCAGGCCAACGGCGCTGGAGGCTCTGTGTTGTCCGTGGCTATGTGTTGTGCTGGCCTCTTCTAGGACTACTCAAGCTGAATGCAGTTTATCAAAGTGAGTCAAAATAAACCCCCAGAATTTATGATTCCTTCCTATGTGGAAAATGATGGTGTGACCTGTGTCTGGGTTGTTGCCTCCCTTATGTTATTTTTTTTCTGTTAAAAGGTTGGCAGGCAGTCTTATTTCTGCAGTTTTATTAAAAGCAATTTAGAAAGTCTTTTAAAATGTCTTTGTTTCTCAAAGCTTTTTGTGAGTACATCTATTTACCACACTGTGCAGAGCTGGCTAATGGTGAGTGTTTGCATAAACCTCATATGAGAGATTGCCGCAAGAATGAGTATTTGTCAGAATTAAACCTCTCCTTCTGTGAGCATTCACAAACCTTGGCTTTCTACACTGGGCTGTTCCAGTAAAGTTTGACTACTTAATTAAAAGTGGAAAGTGAATAAAAAAGGTCTGGGAATGGTGCCAAATGAATTCACTCAAAAATGTGATATGCAGAAATTATCTGCTTTTGCTCATGTCCAGCATTGCCCACTTCTGACATTTGATCGCAATTCTTCTTATGTTTGGTGCTGATTGAATGGTCCCAGCTCCACAGACCCTTGCCCATAATCTTTCTTTCCATTAAAGGAAGGAAATCCTCTTGTGTAACTCTATTCCATCCGGGGTGGATATCTGGACTCCTCACATGCTAAAGGAGAAAAGAAGCAAGTTTTCTTCCCCTGTATCAAATGTTTGCCTCTAGAAGCTTCAGGTGGCTTGGAAGCATTTATTTCTCTCTGCTGAGTGGAGGCTGAGTCTGGAGGGGTTAGCTTGGAAGCAGCGTGATGAGCGTTTAAGGTGGGCTCAGGTAGATGGTTGCTGAGAGAGATGTGGAAAATGCAGTCCTCCCCAGCTAGCATTAGGGCTCAAAACGCAGGAGGAAATAAGAGCACCAGGTGCCTTGTCTTTGGTGATGTGTGCTCAGGGCCGATCTGAGGTGGGGAGTGACTCGTGAATCTGAAATGTGCAAGAATAACGATGACACTGTTGCCATGGCTGGGCAGTGGTTCCTGTGTCACATGCTTCTGTCACAATGTGAGCTGAAAAGGTTTTTACTGAAGCACTGAAAGCAGAGCTTGTGCAAGCGAAGAGAGGAATGTCAAGGTGATCAAGAAGGCACATCTAAAGCTAAAAGCCCAGTTCTGATGGGTCCCTATTTAATCAGACGTTGTGTCAGATTGACCAAGGGGAATATGAAAGCCCTGGAAGTGCTGAAAATATAAGTTAAGAGGCTGTATATAGTTTCAAAATAGGTGTTGACTGTATGAATATATAGTCAATATATGACTATACATTTATATATATATGTATTACTCTGCTTTTCTATAAAACCTATTTGCACACAGCTGAGATTCTGTTTTCTCATCTTGGAACTGGTGCTTTTCATGCAAGATAAAATGTAAGTGTTGAGCCCATAGTGTTGAAAAGTGACCAAGCTGCCACATCGGCAAATACTTGTAAAAGTGACCTCCTGTGACCTTAACAACAGCAGAAGAAATTGGAACAGCAGTGGGCTATGTCTCTTTTAGACAAAGAAAAAGAGGAGATGTGTAGCAGGGATGACCTGAATACTAGACTTACGTCTTCCGTTAAGAAGGATGGAAAGACAAATGGAAGAGATCTAATTGCAAATGCAACCTAGACCCAGCGCAGGCTGTTAAGAATTTCCTCAGGCTTAATCCTGGATAACTTCTTGCTGGTAGACCACCATATACATTTGCTACAGTTCCATCTCCTGGATTGTCCTAAACTTTCAGCTGCTTTCTGTTTGAACAGAAGAACATGTTGCATGGTCACTGCCAGCCAATATTTTGGGAATGAGAAGAAACTCGACAGACCAACATGGTGATTAGTTCCTCTGCAATCTGATATGGGAGCTGTTGTGACTGCTTCTTTTTGAGAAATGCTCCACATACAGCTTTATGCCTTTGTTTATTTGGCAATGGTTCCTGATAGGACATCAAAAGCAAATCATCCTTAATTCCACTTGTTAGTCTGTGTTTTGCCATTAATCGTGTTGAGTGGTTTGGATATTTAATTGGAAAGTAACACATGATTCTATTGGAATGTGGTCAGAATTAATCAATGTTTAGTGCCTGCTTATTCTCAAATTTCTGTTTGGTTTATTTGATCCCTGTGGAAAATTCACAGGAGGGGCTGAAATTTTCTTTTGAGCTATGTCACAACTAAATGACATGCTTCCCATCTGGCCTTGATCTATATGGGATTTAGCCTAGAATTCCTGCTAAATAGAACTGGTAAATAGTGTTCTGAATGAGATGATGCCATCATCAACAAGGGGAAAAGGGTTGTCTTTAAAATTCTTGTGTATATCAAGCATCTTTTTAACTTGACCAATATCTCAGATAACATGGAGCAGACATGTGTCCATCACTGAGATAAGTAAGTAAAGCCTAGTCTTCAAATCTAATGCAATGAGCCATTGTAATAGAAGAAATTATCTTGGAGGCAAAGGTGTCCCAGTTTTATGCAGTTTCCTCTCCTCTGTTCTTTCTGTGGTCTGTATGGTTTCTCTCAAAGATTGACCTGTTCTAATATTAATAATAAGTTAGAAAATCTCATTTCAGACTGATGGTATCTCAGGGCTGCTTTGCAGAGTAAATAGAGTTACATTTCAGAATTATACTTTACTGCCATTGTACCGTTAATAGCAGCAGATGAGAGAAATTGAAAAATTAAGAGGCAGAGGCAAAGGAGAAAGAGGTGCTTTCAGATGAGATTTGAAAATAGATGAAGAGTTGATGAGGCAGAGAGGAATAGCAAGGCTGTTCCAGATGGCTGGGTAAACACGTTGCATACAGAAACCCTGGCGCCATCTCTTGGTAGCCTCTGGAATGGCAAGATTAAGGACAAATCCACCCACCTCCGTGGCATAAAAGATTGGTGAATGAACACTACATAAAGAGAAATCCACTTCTGAGCTTAACGGCATGTCATGGGAACGGAGGAAGTGGTTTATAAATGGACCCACTTAGTGAGACTGTTATTTGGAAAGAGATCATTGGGTTTTTTTCCTTTAGGTCTAGCTTATGTTTTACATTAATTCAGGTAGAGGTAACAGTCTGGAAAAGAAACAATGCTTTCAGTCTAAGGTCTTTCTTTGCTTGCCCATTATTTCTTCCACTGCGAGCTAGCAGGTTATATTTGGAAAGATGGTATGAGGGCAAGTTGCTGCTGTTCTCAGGTTCTTGACTTTCCACACCCAGTGGCTATGGCAGATGCAATTTGTGGCCGACCTCACGTGATGGCTTTGGGTATATCTATACTGCAGGCGACTCTGTGCTCCTTGGGTGGGAAATTCTCTCCGCCCTAGGTTTTATTTACCTCATTCTGCTAACAGCTGTTAAGGCTTGCAGCAGGGCTTCCAGCGTGGGCTACCCAAGCTTCCTAGGACATATTATCCAGTCTGGGAGCATTGTTCATGTTGCTGTATCTGTCTCGCTGCTGGTGTCTGTGCTAACTAGATTAAAGCTAACACTTGGGTGCTTCGCTGCACTGCAGTCGCATTGCCTCTTAAAAGCTCTCTGTGAGATGTATCGCCCACGTAGCTGGGGAAACCACTGTTGCTCCCATCCAAATGGGAGGTAGGACCTAATTTCATAAACTAGTTGCATCTCAGAGCATTTCCCAGAGTTAAATGAATTGTTAATATTCACCGTGATTCCTTGCAGCTGAGTGTGACAGTGCCACAGGAGGATAGGTCAAGGCTGGCACGTACTGGTTACGCTAGGCATTTTGTAAGCAGCACAGACAGAACAGAGTGGAATAAATCAAAACAAAGACAAGTGAGACCAGAGCTAGAAGGATTACAAAATAATATGCAACCTAGGAAGAAATGAAGGATTTGGGAGGACTTCTGGAAGTTGATGGGCTATCTGTGAGATGAAGAGTGGGCAAGCTGCTCCAGGTCTGGAGGTGCAGAGGGGAGGCTTTTGCCAGTGATGGTAGGGCTATAAGGGTAAAGAAGGAGAAAAGTCTAATGGCAGAAGACAAAAGATCTCATGTCTGAAGTGCTGATCTGAGACACGGTGTGTTGCTGTGCACGGGTTGCCTTGGGTCAGGCTTTTTATATGCTCAATACATACACTGAGACCCACACCTTTCTAATGCCCTCCTAAGGGCGGTGAGGGTGTAGTCAGTTGTGTCCAAGGCATTCAGTGAGGACAGAGATGGGGGGAATGAGAAAAGGGAGAGAAAAGCAGTAGTGAATCTGTGGAAGGTTTGTGCTCAGGCAGGATGCAGGTGTAGCGAATGCAGAACAGGCAGAGTAGAGTGAGGAGAGGGTTGAGCAGCATGGTTGTGTGACCTCGTAAGCATGCTTGGGGTGGATGTTAAGAGCCAAAGCTTTCAGAAAGCATCAGCCAGAGAGCCCTGGAGGACTGGGACCGGAGGGAAGGGGTTTCTAAGCAAAGCCTGTCTGAATTGGCTTGTAGAGGTGATGAACAGGTATCCACCCTACCTCTTCACCTGCTTCCATTTTCCTGTGTCAAGAAGGCAAAGAAAGATTCCTCCCTTTGAAATAAATGAGTTGGGTAATGATGTAAATCTCTGATAGAGGCCAGAGAGTCAGTAGATAAAGCTAAGGGCACTCATTTGTGTGTCAGTGCATATGACAGCCCAGGAATCTCCTCTCCTTTGCTTTTCGCTTGATTTATTGTCATTTCTCCTCCCACCCAGAAGCCTGTTATCCTTATGAAGAGGGTAGAAAGCGGCTCCGAAATCCTCCTCACAAAAGCTTTCAATCCAAAGGTAAAGGGAAACTTGATGGAAACAACTGTGAACAGAAACCTCAGTACAGAGCTGCTACAGCAACAATTTTGCATGATGCTGGCCCCGGGCAGGTGCTGTCCCTGCAAGCCACACAGCCCTAAGAAATTTCCTGGGGCTGCTGTGGGTTTTTTCCAGCTCCCCCAGTGCTGGCGATGCTGGCATGTGAGGGGTAAGCCAGTCTCTAGAACTATCAGTGCTTTTAAAGCACAACAGTGATTAGACTTGCCCTGGGCAGAGTTATATGAGGTGGTGTCAAAGCCCTTAGCAACAGCCTCTCTACCCCAGGATTCCCTGTCCCGATAGCACTGTTGGAGCTGCACCAGCAGCCGCTACCAGCAGCAGGGTAGATGGTTTTAGCAATGCAGAGGCAACACAACTGACTCGTTTCCAGCGGGCAGAAGAGAGTGAGCGAGCTCCAAAGTCTTCACAGTCTCTTTCAGGCTCTTTTGGGTAATTATTGAACACTGATTATAGATAATAAAAGAGAAATTATAAATACTAGTGTATTTACCAAGCACAGGTGAAATGAGTTTTGTTAGCGAGAGAAGGTTTTGTAGCAGCGGCGCTGCAGATGCAGCGCAGCTCCCTGGCTTGCTGACGCTGGCAGGGTTCTTTTCTCGGTCTCTTTATCTGCAGGGCAACACTTGGAATGGCAGCAATGCCAGTAAAATCTGTAAATAAACCCAGAGTTGAGCTGCTCTGGAATGTGTTCAGAGACAGGGCTTGAAACAAGGAGAGGAGAACCTGAAAACCTGGGGAAGTGGCTGGTGAGGAAGAGCAGGGCTGCTGACTCCCCATACGGCTGCAGCTCTGGGGTTGGGAATGGAAACTCCCCCTGAAGTGTAAACCTTTGGAAAGGTCAAGGCTCCGAGACCAAGCTTTTGCTGTCGGGCTGCAGCCACAGCCAGGCTATTGCAGAACAGAAAAGAGAAAATTGTCCCGTATCTTTGGCTCAGCTACTCTGTGCGTTTCTTTCCTCTTCTGTGTTAAACGGATATAGTTCGGGCTTTGTGTGGATCATAGGATGTACATTGTAATGGCACAACAGCTCTCACTGTCTACTCAAAGGTTTAATTCCCTTCTTGTTTTCCATTGTTGTTTTAAATTGCACTTACATGCTTGTGTTTATTCCAGCTTTCACCACCTTCCAGATTTTTCTGTGTAGAAAAAACAGGGGCACGGGTAAGAACCATCCTGATAATGCCCATAATTTTAACTGTGCTTTTAAATTATTTATCCCCATTGCTTCATCCTTATATTTACAGCTCAAGTTCTACCAGCCTTGGCTTTGATATGGTGTTTTCAAATCCCAGAGTTTGGCTCAATTATATAAGATGGAAGCTTTCCAATGAAAGGAGAAATGAAAAAAAAACCCAAACCCCTAACTTTTATTGCTTAGGCTTTTGCAAATTACTGCTTCAAGAAGCCCCTGCAGTTATGCCAGTGTGACACTGCAGCTTTCAAACAGCAAATATCAAGAGAATTTGACCCATTATTTGCTGCGTTTTGGCTTGTTTACTGACTTTTTCTTCCTTCTAAATCCTCTAGCTAAACGTTGTGAAGAACAGGCACCAGCACTAAGATGTGACCAGCTTATTGCTTCATAAAGGATTATACATGCGGAACTGAAAAATATGATTGGTGGGTGGCTGGCTGGAGCAGCCACAACTGCCAGATGCTGGCTTGCAACCAGCCTTGCAAGCTCTGTGATGGTGTAGTGACCTATGTTGCACTCGAGGCTAGTGCGTACTGCCTGTTCTCAAATCTCCTTGCTTGTAGATGTAGGGATGAAACCTGTGGCTGTGCTTTGGGTGCCCCTGGTAGTACAGTCATCCTACCAACATTTTAATGCAGCCTGCGTGTTGAATCTCAGCTGGGTGAAGTGCTATATGGAAAGCAGCATAGGTGATCTAGCTGAGAATGCTATATCTCTGATGCTTGGGCGTAGTTCAGTTACTAAACTACATGTACTTCTCTTTCTTTCTCAGGACCCCTACCTATAACATTCCCACTGCCATCTTATATAGCCCATTTTTGTTCTTTGAAACGCTAAGTATCTGGAGGTACTGTGTTGCAGAGAGCCTCATCTCTGACCTGCAGCCTGCAGGTTGCCTTCCCTGCAGTAAGATGTTCTACTGCTGTCCTGCCTCAGCTGCAGAGATGAGGACGGGACAAGGACAAATTCACAGCAGGTGTTGGAATGGTGGTGCATCTGCTGCTGTTGGCAGCTGTAGCCTTTTGTGATGGTGGCTCAGCCTACTTGCCCAGATAGCTCCTGCAGAAGATGCATCCTCATTTACGACATCTATCCTATTTAGTTTGAACCTGGTCACGTGTCCTCAGATGACTCTTCTGCCTTTCCTGTCACAGTTTGGAGCTCTTACCTCCGCAAAGCTGCTGCAGGGCAGTGTGGATGCTGTTCGCTTTCTGCACCTTGGCTCTTTTTCCTGCAAAGACGTATCTCCGTGCGTATACTACACAATACACCAGTATCCCCATTGCCCCCTCCCACATGTCAAGTGAGACGGAAACCATGGAATTGTTGGATGGAGGTGAATAGCAGGATGGCTTTTTTCTGCTAAACCTTTATTGAAAGTCCCAGGCAAGTTAATAAGCTTTCCTCCCTGCTCTGCAATTGCAACATCTATTTTCCCAAAGACTTCATGCTTGCTGTACTTGCCTGTGGCAAAACTAGTCAGTACTATATGTTTCTAGCACCATTCTACATGTGTTTTGCAGTCCTCTGTTTTGACAACACACAGTGGGTAAAACTGGCATTTCTTTTGCATATGAGATGGATTTGAAAAATTTCTTATAAACTGCCTATTGGTGTTGACTGAAGGGACTTGGATCAGTGAGGACTGAGTTTTCTGAATGGATGTCTGGATTTTCAGAGATATTTAGATATGCAAAGATCAAAGGGAATGTAACCATGGCAGAAAACCTCTCAGCAGGTTAAAGGCCTTAACTCATAGTCAAAAGGTACTTCTGTCCTGAATATACAAAGAGGCTTTGAAAAGTCCTGCTGAGTGTTAGCTGCATGTGTAGACAGAAAAATGCCTTTTAAATTCAGGATGAATTTAAATTCAGAATTTTAAATTCAAGATGCCTAACGTGAATCTAAGAGAATGCTACTTTGTGTTTTTCAAGCATGTTTATGCATTGTTCTCAATTTGAGACTGATTTAATAGTACCAGTCAAGCTCAGTATTGCGTACACACACAGCTTACAAACAAAGATCCCAGTATTCCCAAGCGTGTTCACATTTGGCGGGAGCGGTTTGGACCATCAAACTGTCAAGTGCCCAATTCACAATAAATTTGGTGCTGAAGGGCTAAGCATGTATCTGAGGAAACACAATCATTGGAAGAGATGAGAAGTGGGGATAGCTGGAAAACAGGAGGAAATGGGTGACAGCTCCTGCATATTTTCTTCTATATATCTTGTTGAAATTCTACTTGCATGTGAGCTTTTCAGGCAGCATTAGCTCTGACCACCATCCTTTGGGATTTAGGTAAGAGCAATATATAGAAACTGCCCAACCTGAGCACACAGCAAGGGGAATGATGCTTACCTACTGGGGAAGCACATGAAAATTGGTAAATGGAGAGTGTTGCGTGCAAGGACATTAACTGGCATCAATATCTTTTTTTTCCACTTGCTCTCTACTGCAAAGGTGGATATAACACTGTGTGCTGTCAGTGCTGCAGCTGATGTGTAAACAGCTACTCACACATTCAAACCATGGCCTTAGTACTACAGGCGTACTGTCACCAGGCGCCCACCAGCAGGCAGAACTCGGTAGGGTTACAGGGTTATATTGTGACGTTATTGCCAGCTCACAACTACCCAAGTTGCACCTTATCATGCAGCACAGGAAGGGTGATGCCAGTAGCTACGCTTGTGTGGAGCAACTTCTTGCTCAGGCATATTCAGAGAAACTCTGCAAGGCAGCTCTGTTCCCTAGAGGTTTTAAGCTTAAAGTTTCCTTTGGCTGGACTTTATGGATGTGCTTCATCTGAATAGGACCAGCGGGGAAAGTGAAATGCCATATAAACTCAAACTGATGGATCTATTTCTAGAGCCTTGTAATATGGAAACAGTACCATTAGATTAAAAAGAACAAACACAGTTTTTCATCTTGTGTTCAATATCAGTTATTTCTTCTTTTATTTTGAAGCATCTGACTGTTGCTTAAAGGAAAAGCTGCTACACAAGTCAGCCTTGTTTCTTGGCAGAGATCAAGGAAGATGGTGCTTTCTCTGTCCTTCAGCTTCATGCTTCATATTCTTTTCAAGTCTCTCAATTTGTGCACATTTTAAAAATTAATTTTCCTTTTTGTTTATTTCTTTGGTTAAAAAGACCAACCAACCAAACCCCTCAAACAAAACAAGCCTCAAAATCCTAAGCAGCAAAACTGGAGAAACACCTGAAATGAAAACTCCAATTCCCCACCCGTCGCAGCAGCCCAGCTGCATGCAGCAAAGGTTGCTATTTCAAATGCTGCTGCTTTACAGCTCAAGAGCACCTTTCATTACAAACTGCTTTTTAAAGATGTTGTACCCTGAGATTACCGCTGCCTTAGAGATAGTTTGTACTAACCAGCAGCCAGGGAGAACTACAGCTCTTAGCCTTGATTACTTTGAAACCAGCCTCCCTTTTGTGCTCTTTAATAGCTCTGGGCACAGGCAGTGACATGTGAGATACCTCGCTACCCGGACTGTCAGCGATGCAAGCTGCCCTTGGTTATCTTGCTGCCAGCAATTGATAGTACCCATAAAACAAAAATCATGCAGTTGTTTGCAGGCAGTATAGTGTGAGTGCAGGCTCATTTTATGGCATGATAAAGTTCCAGGTACCCCCCAAGCTCTACCTTCTCTTTTATAGTTCGCTATTAGACTCCCCAATGGCAAAGCACCTGCAATTCAATTTCTCTTAATGAAGACAGAAGTCACAGTTGCCCTGCTGAGATTTGAGGCTAGGGTTTCTGGGTATGTCACCAAGCTGTGCCCTTTGGCTTCATCATGCAGTAAGCAGAGTTTCACCAGGTATATGGATGCATCCCTCTCCCTGCCCTTACTCGGGGTATACACAGCATTCAGAAAAGTTTAAGGCAGAACGATCCAGAAGCAAGAGGAATGGGTCTGGGTCTCTCCCTTGTGCACTGAGCACCTGCCTCACCATGAGCACAATGTGCATGTCAGTCCCTGGGGTCTCCAGAGCAAAAGCTGATGGGCACGGCGAACTGATAAGCTGCGAATAAATCGTAAGCTAAGGAGAGAGCAAAGAGACCACCGGGGTCTTTTCGGCTAGTAGCTGAACTGGGACTGGAAGACAGCGGTCTGGGGGAAGGAGGGAGATTGACCTCCAATCACTGACATGCTTTAATTGTGTATGAGATGTTTTGTAGGGTTGTGCTGGTGCTTGTTAGCAGATGTGGCCTCAATTGGTATCCTTACCACTCCTCTTAATCAATAAAGAATAGAATCAAGACCCTTTTTCAGTCCTGCTATGTGCATCCGTTGGGTGGGAGAGCTGGATTCTCACACTGTCAGCCTGGAACTGCCTGGGTGATGAATCTGTTAAGTATACTGTCTGATTGTGAGCCTTCCAGCCCCTTCATCTTGATATGAATGACAAGCTGTCACAGCCTACCTCAGCCATATTGGTGACATCTGACCCTGGAGAGGGAGTTGACAGAAATGGGAAATCTTCTGTGGTATGGCTTCTGCTGAGGAAGCAGTGCCAGATCTGCACCATGCTGTAAGAAATGACTGGGCATTTTTTTGGCAAGGATTTAAGTGCATTTCATGTACCTTATTCTTCTTTGTTACTACTTCGAAGCTAATTTAATTTAGACCTGTAAATAGGTTGAATTTTTGGGATACAGCTTCTCTCCATCTGTACTGCTTGTACACGAGAGAGTAAGCTACCTGTAAGGATGCCTGGAGTATAACCCTGGGGTGACTCCTCTTTCTGGGAGGCAGGGATGTCAGGCTGGAAAGCTATACCTTTTCACTGATTTTAACCTAACAGGCTCTAGGGCAGGCAGAGATGTTCGGAAGATGCTACAGTGAAAGCTTTGAGCTGACCTTGGGAATGAGATACGCTGATTGTATTAGCCATGGGAGCAAGAGAGGACCGCACGCTCTGGCTTCTGCGTCGTGACTATAACTTCCCTACAAGGAGCAGCATATCTTTGGAGAGCACATTGGCTTCAGCTCACCAAAATGTAAGATAGGAGAAAACTTGCTCCTGGATCTGTTGTAGGGTTAAAAAGCAGGGAATCATCACTCCTTTTGCTGTTAAGTCTTGTTGGCTATTAGCATTTACTTTGGCACCTCTGCATGCTTTTTTTCCCCCCTCACAACCCTCCTCTTAGAGTTAATAGCCATATAAATCTTTAAAGGTGTGGAGGAAAAATACTGTTCAGTATGCATTTAATTTCTGTACTTTTTTTGTTTGGTCACCAATTCTATTCAGCAAAATGAATTGCGTCACAGAGAATAGGTTCCATAGAAGATGCATATTTTTATTAAGGACAGAATGTGCTGCTCCACTAGGGAAAAAAGCAAGCTGGTCACTGGAATGGAAGTAACCATTAGAAAAGGAGTGTGTGATTTTTATTCCATTTCTTTCAGCGTTGCACCAAAAGCACATCTGTGCACAACAGCTGGATCTCCAAACCCCACCTGTTGGCAGCACGCGGAATGTTGCAAACTGAGCAGCCTTTGCCTTTAGCGTAAGTTTTAATGCTTAGCTAACAAGCTGGAGTTAAAGTGGACACGATGGTTATTTTTGCATAAGTCCTGGACCAGCAGTGCTATGAAAATGCCAGAAACATAAGCAGCATTTTCACACCCATATTTCCAAGACTTATGAAGCTGCTGGTTTTAAGCCTTTAAAACAAAACAAGTCACTGTGCAAGTGCCTGCATATTTAAGATCTGCATTTCTGGGCCACAAGGGAAATGACTATTCAAGGCATCTGTCTCGGATGAGATCTACCTTCTGGTAGGATTTATAAGGCACCTAGTGCCGTGGTTCCTACATGTTGTTTCTAAATGTCTCTCAGTTGTCAAATGTTAAATTGTCTTTTGAGTGAGTTGCTCTGTGACTGTATAAACTCCCGTAGTTAAGTATGAGTCCCAGGGGCTGGAGGCAAAATGCAGCCAGGCAATATGTACACCCAAGGACACTTAATTCCTCCCAGAGACTGGGGCTGTGAAAGCTTAGGGGCTTTAAGCCTGTAAGCTGTAATACCTTGAGCCCTCGGTTAGGGTTCCCATTGTGCTGGATGCTGTACAAATATATAGAGCATGGTCCCTGCCCCATGCTGCCTGTGATATAAATAAACATGACAGCAACAAGTGAGTATACTGCAAAATAGCAGGGTGAAGGGCGAAAGGGGAGGGGATGGGCTGAAGCAATGCAGGTTGCCAGGCAGGGGCAGAGCCTTTTCTTACATTTCTATGAAAGCAATGCTTTATGTCTTCGTTATCCAGGTGTGATTGCCTTTAGGAATTAGATCAGGCATCAAGATGAAGAGGTATTTAATGAAGCACCAAGTCATTTGTTCAATAATTTGAAGAGGATGTTTTGGTTTAAGCATGTAAGAAGTACAATCTTGCAGGAGAAGGAAGGTTGGTTAAATTACCCGGGAGCTGATCTGCAAAGCCCTTTTAGATTATTTCTTTGTTCAGTCTTTGGCTTGTCTGCTGTTTCCTGCCCATAGTTCCAAGCTAGTCCTGACTAGCACCAACGTCAATGTGTCCTATGAGTCTTAAAATCCTTTCATTTATTTCACCATGCATCATCTCTTCTGTAGCAAGGTTTTTCATTGCTAGGAGTCTGTCTTTTACTTTTTTTTTTTTTTTTAACAAATAAATTATCTATTCAAGAGACAGAAACAGAGGCACAGCATTGTCCATCATACTGCCCAGCACTACAACCTGTGAGCTGAGATCAGGGTGGAGAAGAAAACCTAAGAGTTTGTCTGTCTCCTCTGTTTGCAGTGATTTCCCGTTAACACTGTCCTGGTAGCTCAGATCTGAAATTCAGATCTGAAAGGGTGACCTAGACATAAGACTCCTTTGCCTATGCTTTTTAGCAGCCCGGTTTTACTGGCTAATCCAATTGTGCTTTGGCTTGGGACGTGCAGTTTTTGTTGTTGCTCCTGGTTCCTAAGCCCTGGATCTGGAGGTTGCGTTTGCCTATCTGTCTGCTAGTTGTACTCCTGCCCAGATATCCAAGCTGCTGACTTGGAAACACTTCAAAGATTTCCATTCTTCAGACTGGCTGTCTTGACTGCTACTACAGGGAGTTTTTAATGTTTTTCTGATTATGGAGCAGCACTTATTATTATGCCTTTTAAGATAGGGCAATGTTATTTTTACATCTCTCTTTTTTTTTTTAAAAAAAAAATATACGTGAGTCTCCTTTGAGATACGTTGGGATTGACAAAACAGCTAAGATTTTACTAACGTATTACCACAAAGAACAGAAAATCAGAGGAAGGCATCTGGACAGATTTGGCAAGTTTTTTAATGAATTCTTTTTTTCCCCCCACTCCTCCTTGAGACAAACGCAGAGTTCTGCACTGGGCATGCTATCAAATTCTCTGGTCTAGCATATGGCTGATCGAGTCATCTTTCTTGTGCTCTTAAACTTTTCCTCCTGTTCCCATCTTTCCCCGCCCTATACTTGCTGTCATGCACAATTTATTATCTCCTTTCTCTCTGTCTTCCTGTCCCAGGCTTACTCATCTCATTATATGTTCCGACGCCAGAAAAGATGCTGTTTGCCGTATGGTGCTAAGAGGTGCCGATATTATCACAAACACCATTTGCCTGGCTTGCTGTAAGCCTACTGATGCATCCATCGGCTTGCCTTGCTGCTGTTTTCAGTGAAAGTCCATTCTGCATTATCTTCTGTGACTTCTTATTTGTTTCCCATAGGGTGTTTCATATGGTTGAATTTGTTCAGCATCAAAGATAAATAATATTCTGGGGATATTTGCTGACATCTGACTTACAGTGTAAATTGCAATTTAAGTCCAAACTTAAAGCAAATGCAGGTAGATAACCTATTACTCAGAGTAGGTGTGAACTCCTTTCCCAGAATAATCGTAGATGCTAAGAATTTGCGTAAGTTCAAAAGTGTCCAGGCGAATATATGGAGGCAAGTTCAACCAAGAGCTAAAAAGCCTCCCAAAGGCACCATTGCTAGCTTAGGAAATCTCTGGACTGCAAACTGCTGGAGTTTGAGGCTGTTCTGCAAATTCTAGCACTGTGTTTTTCCTATGGTCTTACATGCTTCCCTGGGCCACCGTTGGCCACAGGATACCAGACTATTTGGACTTTGAGCTTAAGCTGGTGCAGCTGCTCTTTTCTGGCCTGGTTAGTTAGCTTTGCACTTCGACTACCTGTTTCTCATTTCACTACCATTTTATCTATGATTAAAATGTAGGGATATAGGACTACAGCCATTCCTGGCTCACTTTTTCAGACCCTTGTTCATTGGCAACTGAGCCTAACAGTCCCATTATAAGCAATTCAGGCTCCCTTTTCACAGTCGTTAGGTCGTTCGTCCCATCGCTGCCAACGGGATGTTTCAGAGCTTCATTTCACAGTGCTTAAAAAACGTCCTTCTATTTTCAGTTGAAATTTATTTGTGGCCATTTTATATCCATTTGACCTTGTGCCAACTTTGTTCTTTAGCTTGTGTAGCGCTCTGCCTTCCTCAGTGTTTACTTCTCCCCCACCTAGCGTGTCCATAGAGAACAACCAAGTCACCTCTTCACCAACATTTTGTGAAGGTGAAAAAGCCCGTCATCTTTAAGACTCCTTATGAGCTACGTCTCCATTACCATAATGATTTCCTTAGCGCTTTTCTGCACGGTTCCTCCTGAGTACTGCAAACGGCTGTTCAGGTGAAGCTCTGTATGAAAGCATTCCTGCTTTCCCTCCTCCACTGGCAGTGGCTTTCCTGAGACCTGATCTGTCCTTTTCATGGTTGTCACCCTGCTGGGTCGTGCTTGTCCTCATCTTCTAATGGGCTCATATATCCAATGTCCTACTCATTTCCAAATTATAAGCCCTTGCTCATAACAGCAATTCTTATTAAACCCTGAATGCGTAACCTTGCACTTCGACTATTACATTTCATCACATTTCTATTGCTTCAGAAATCAAGAACATCCTGTTACTCCTGAAAGATATTCTGAACTCCCTGCTATTGGCAGCAGCTCCTAACTTCACACGGTCAGCAGATTTTGTTAGTATACTCTGACTTTTTGTGCCAAGGTCATTAATGAGAAGATAAAATAAGATCAGTCTCAAAACATCCTTGAGGACTTCCACACATAACTTCCCTCCAGACCAATAATTCCTCTTTCGGCACAGCTCCTGTCATTGCCTCTTTAGCCGGATCCTTGCCCACATCGCAATTCTTGTACTAATCCCCCTGTTCTCCAGCTTGGCTCATAATTTCCAGTGTGGCACCATATCAAATGCTTTATTGAGGTACAGATAAATTAGATCTACCATATTTTCCTCGTCTAGAAAAAACAGTTATCCTATTAAAGGAAGATATCAAGTTAGGCTGGCTTGACCTAGTTTTAGTGAATTCATTTTTCCTCTTAAACCCATTTTATCTGTTTTGCAGTTTATCTTCACATCTTCCATTTTTTTCTTTCAAAATTTGATCTGAAGCAATGCATACTATTGAGGTCAGTCTACCGGGTCTGTCTGCACCTACTTATGACTGAGTGTACAGTACATGCTGTAGGACATATGGAACACTGCATATTGCCTATGCCAAAACCATTGTGATGAATTGTAGTATTTGAAGAGATGAAATGTACTAGTTTGGTTCCACTTTATTGCAATACTCTGTACAGGCACCGACTGAGATGAGGATGTGTCTAGGCTGTTAGCCTGGGATGTAGAAAATCCAGCTAGCTACAGCTGCAAGTCTGTAGTGTTGCTTCAGAAGGAGGTGGTGGTTATGAAAACTTCTGTTTCTATGGAGCGGTGGTGTTGGGATCTGGGTGAGACCAACTTTAATTTTTTTATTTTTTTATTTTTTTTAAGGACATACTTGAATTTTCCATTCCACAGTACCATCTGGGTGAATTTACTTACAACTTTATGATAGTCTTGGGTTTCTCAGCTCTAAAAGCAAAGCAGTTGCAAACCTGTTCTACCAGGTTGCATAAAAAGCACAAACAGCTCTTATCCCTTGACTTGGAGCAGACCAGCTCTCTCCAGGCCTAGAGAAGTGACTAGAGGTGGTTAAGGCTGTTGAAGGATCAGCTGTGGTATGGCTGGGAAGAGTTTAGGTTCCTCTGGGCCAGGTGTGATAAGAAATTAGAATGGGGATTCAAAGATAGTAGCAATAAGAGATTACACTGTCTGAGAACATGGTTTGGGAGGTCTGAGATCCTCTGAAGATAAATTGTCTGTATGCAATGTGGTCTACAGACCCCAGAAAAGCATTGGAGAATCCAGATTTTCTGAGTGTTTGGTTGACGGGAGGTTTGCTGGCGATATTGACATTACGACAGTGGCGTAGCCCTACTGAAACTTTTTGCAATGCTTATAAGCATCCTCCAAAACAAACCAGATGCCTACAGGAAATTCTTATTCTCTTCTGCTTGGAGCCAGAAGCACTCTGGTCCTTCCTTCCTTGGTCTGCTGTGCTGGGATGTGATTGAGACATCACCTTAAGCCCACACACATAGGTATGTAGTCTCCTTTAAAAGATACATACTTGAGTGTTAGCTTTGGGAGACACTCTGGGTGAATTCTAACTTGCTTGAGCTGTTTACTTTGTCCTAAACATTAAGTTCAGGGAAAGACTGAATGATCAGTGGCTGTGCCATATCCTTTTTCTGAGCATGGTGAATTGCTGGTGGATGACAATATTCCTCCCACCAGCTGAATGACTTCTGTTTAGGTGGAGTTAAAGAAGCAGTGAGAGCATGACTGTGCTTGGAGAGATTTTTAGCTACTGATTTCCTGTTCTATCTGTATTTGTGTGCATTTCGTTTGCAGTTTGTTTGTAATGCTGTTATTGAACTCTGACACATTCATTATGAGAGAATGGTATTAGATAGGGATGTCAACCCAGTGTCAGTAAGAACCAGCTCTTGAGTCTTTCTTAGTCTCAGCTGCTGTTAGGACACACAATGAACAGCAGCTTGATAACAAAAAAAATATTTATTTTTTTTTTCCTGCAGGATGGTAATTGGCTCAGTATGGAAGTTAATATGATTTTATTTGGGGATTGGTTTGTAAAGAGATTACACTTTAAGGAATCCTTGGGCATGGAGGCTTCTGTAGCTGTATTTATTTATCCAAGCTGTGGGCACTTGAAACGTCACAGCAGTAAGCTGGGTTAGAACATGGATCTCCTTGCTCCAGCAGAACATGGCTAGAAAAGAGAGTGTTTCTTGGGGCTGGTGGGATGGAGATGAGGAAGAAATGAGGAAATAATCCTTCATGAGGAAGAAATATTCTTCTACATGAGGAAGAAACTTTTCTCCAGATGGTGGGGAGCAAGGATGCCTCAGTTCAGCTTTTCAAGCTGCCAGTGTTAGTGACCAGCTCCTATTCAAGCCAGTGCTGTGCTGGCTCAGGCAGGTTGAGTTGCTTACCTGCACATTGAAACGACACAGCAGGTCAGCAGAAATCTCTCTGTATATCTCTCTAAGCTCCATGGGGTGAGCAGTCTTACCGCAGAGCTTTAGCATCTTTCTTACAAGTCCTGATCTGAGTGGGGACCTTTATATGCCCCTGCAATGTTAAGATATTGTTACAATTAAAAGAACTTAAATTTTCTTCTCAGTTAAAGCTGGTGGGAGGGAGGATGGGGATGAAGCTTGTTTTTGGAAAAAGGACAAGGGAGTGGAATTTGGCTGGAAATACTGACATGGATGTCCCAGCTTGACGCGGAAGTTATCTCTGAAGTAGATAGAAGCGCTGGTGTCTGGAGTGGGCATGTGCTGAGTTTCTGATACAAAGAAATAGCTCTGGGGCAGCAGTTTAAAGACTTGCTTCATTACTTTGGATATGTGGGTGTTGCTTTAAATTTAATGGTCACTACAAATCAGTGTAACACTAAAGCTAGAGGGCTAATGGCTTTTTAGAATAACTGAGTCAGCTGCAAAGACTGGATCCTCTGCTGGTGTGAAACACAGCAGTTCTGTCAAAGTCTATCATAAGCTGTCAATTTAGACCAGCTGGGAAGCCTGGCCCAAAAGACTGTGAAGATGAAGGCTACAAAAATTATTGAAGAAATTGACATTATTTCTCCTTCTCTCTTCTTTCCCCAGGGCAGCCATTGAGGCTCTGGCAGCTTTGCTGAAATCAAGTAAGCTTTTTTTTCTTCCTCTTCTTTCTGACTTCCCTTTCTGTGCTGTGCTGCTGGACAGAACGATGCTGTTGAACCTCATTCTCCCTTGTTATCCCCTCTTCCCTTAGTCCCAAAGGGCACTGCTTAGAAGAGAGAGGCAGTAATGCAGAAGTTTCCTATATGTTTAGCTATGGTTCCTGGAGCCCCACAGCTCTGTGAGCACACAGCCCTATGGGACATGGTGCCCTAGGTCCCAGGCAGCAAGCTGCTGAGGGAGCCAGACTAGACCTTTTTTCTAAATTCTTTAAATTCTGAGTGTTTAGGGAACAGTGGTTGTCCTGAGGCTTGGTACAGTGGAAGCAATGGGGAACCTCTCCAGCCAGGGACAAGTGCTTGTTGCTCTGTTCCAGCATCACTGGAGAGTGGGACCAGGACCTGTCTGTCCTGTGGTGCTGTTGTACTTTGTACTTGGTAACAGTGATGCTGTTGGCAAAGGCCTGGAAAACTTCTGTAGTCCAAAAGAGACGTCCTTATTCTCCCTCACAAGCTTGTCAGGTCTGATAATGTGGAGATAGGGCTGAGACCTGGTGCTTGCTGGGGTGCAGCCCTGCTGTGGGAGGCTGTGCCTAACATTTGCACCAGCTGGCTTGTGGTGTTGAAGACCTTAACATGGGTTCTCAGTCACACACTACTGGTGTGACCGTTCCTGAAATGAACGTGCTACCCATTTTTTGCCTTTATCCCATCTGAAAACACTTAGCTTTTTATTAGCAGAATTTAATAAAGCCTTGATTAAGAAAGAGCACTCTTCTACTGCAGACAATCTATTCTACAATAAATCACAATGGCGTATTGTCCTTCTCTTTCCCCCTCCTTCCCCTCCCCCCCTTCTCATTTTCATAGTATTAAGAATAAATGCATTTGTGAAAAATTGTAGCACTGGAAGGAGTGCTTAAATGAGCATGCTGCAATGGGATCGTGTCTGAGTTGCAGCAACTCAAGTGATGAATTCTGAAATAATGCCTCAGTATTAACCTTGCTGCCTAGATTTAAAGGTCACATTATTGCAACAAGGAAAGACCTTCTGGTTTGGGCACTAGATGTTAATAAGGGAGTTGTGGGGCCATGCCACAGCTGCTTGCAATACAAAAGCAAAATTAGCCTTCAAAGTAGAAAGAAATTTACAGAGAAGGCTGGAGAAGTGGAGCAAGAGCTGAAAGCTCATCTGGCAGCTTGAGCTTTTCTCCTGCACTCCTGTTTTGTGGTAAGTACTATGAATGGGAAGTGAAATTCTGTTGTCCCAAGATATTTATAGGATAAGTTTTGTGCTGGAAGGCTTGTTCTGGGCCTAGAGATGAGAACAGTATATAAAAGTAGAGGACTAATTACCAAGGAAGCTGTGAAATGTCGTCTCCTGGGGAGTTGTAAATACATGTTATGAAACTTGGTAGGGAAGCTGAGAATGATCTAGGGAATCTAAAAGGATGGGATTCAGCTCCAAATTCTCCCAGCCTTTTCTCTCCTGGAGTGAGGTAAGCTTTTTTTAAAGGCATTTACTCTTAGAATTTTCTGTGTGACTCTTCTCAGGTGATTTAGGTTGTGAAGGCATCTTGGCTGGTCCTTCCTTTTTGTGCTTTTTATGCTGTAGGAAGTGTGTAGAGGCTTTCCATACTGGAAGAACACACCGATCAGTCTGCTTGTTTGTTTCAGGTGCTTTCACAGAATGTACAAAACCCAAACTCCAATGAGAATTTAATCTATGGAGCAAAGTGGTCCATTCACATCACTCTGGTCGATCACTGTGATGTACAGATTAGGGTTCTCGTGGTCATTTGTACTGCTGCCCGTTGCAAACAAAGGCATTGCTTGAGAGAGACATTTCTTGCTTTTGAGACACCCTTTCCCGTTTGCTGTTATGTGTCCTTTTCTCCTTTATTATTCACAACTAAACAACATTGTTGCAGCAACACCAGCTACCATGCCTCCATGGAAAAGTTATTTTAGGAAAATACATCGTCTATTTTCAGCTGATGTTCTTTTAAGACACTGGAACTGGGATTTGGGAAATGGTGCCAATACTGTGCAATCAAATTGAGCACCACAGCCTGCAAGGCAGCCTGAACTGTGTTTTTTGATGTTTTCTGCAATCTGATGCTGAGTGGTCAAGAATGTCTTTTAGTTTTCTCCTTGTCCTGTGGCTCAGGACATGAGAAGCTCCAGGCTTCTGGAGCAGACTGCTCTGATAGCTGTATACAAATGAGCAGGCGGTGTCTTTTGGGGGGTGTGGGTCGGGATATGTGAAAAACAGCTCTGTTTTCTCCAGAGATAAATTCACCATGGCTGAAAAAGAGCTGGATTCTTTTCCATCATTGTGTCAGGACAGCTTTGTTTGTCACAGTTAAATTATTTATGCCCATGACCTTAGTGCCTTGGAATGGTGCAGGGTTCTTAGAAAGTTAAAAAACGTATCTGGTGAACGCTGCAGCACTTGAAAATTGCTTATGAAAACAAGAGGTAAAGCTGTCACAGCAAAGCACCCAGAAGCCCTTTAGCATCTTTTAGATGGGATACAAACTAAATGGGAGGCAGGAATCCTGGAATGCCCTACAGTACTGAATTGGCTGGCTGATTGTTGTGAGCCTTTTTGGAGACTGGCAGTAACCCACTTGCTGGGAATTGGTGGTGAGATTCAATTTTCCTGGGGGTTAAGGCTGCAAGACCGGCAGGACAAGAACACACCCGTTCTTGAGGGTCCCCCTGCGGGCCTGCCGTCTCCTGAAGTGCTACAGCCCAAAGCGATAGCGGGGTTGTGGTTATACGCGGGTCCCCGCTGGAGGGTGGGGGTCCCCGCTGGAGGGTGGGGGTCCCCGCTGGAGGGTGGGGGTCCCCGCTGCTTTTGGCAGCGAGCTGCAACGGGAAAGCGCACGGCAGTTTTGACGGGAGCGGGCAGGTGGCAGTGTGCCTCTCCGATGGATTCACAGCATCCACCCGCGGTTCCTCAGGCTGCCGTGAGCTCTGCCTGGGGCTCGGTCCACCTGCAAGAGGCAGGGGCTGGCTAGAAACTTTTTGGCCTCCGTTGCCTCCCAGAAGCTGGTGCTAAATGCCCGCTTAACAGGTGCGTAACTGCAAGAAGCAAGATCTGCCAGGAAAGGAGGCATCGGTTTAAGAAAA
This sequence comes from Falco biarmicus, assembly GCF_023638135.1. Taxonomy (NCBI): domain Eukaryota; kingdom Metazoa; phylum Chordata; class Aves; order Falconiformes; family Falconidae; genus Falco; species Falco biarmicus. The sequence continues at coordinate 62,627,471 of NC_079294.1, read as the reverse complement.
AAATACTGCTCCAGTGGTACCTGGGAAATTGTTGCTGTTGTGTGTTGCAGGAGAAGTTATGATTAGCCAAAGAAATAAGTGATAGGACACTACAAACTTGTGCTTTATCCACAACAGGGAAGAAATGCTTGGAAACCCTGTGCTAGGCAAGAGTGACCCTGGTTGTCCTGTTCCCCTGAGCAGAGTGGAAATCGGTAATAGTCACAGAGACAGTGAATAACGGAGGAAAGGAAAAGTTTGTCCCTTCTAATGGCAGTGCTGCCTCAGTGGAAACTTGGATTACTGACATAGAGAAGATGTTTCTTGCTTGACTATCAGCCAGTCTCACTCCTGACTTCTGATCTCTTTCCCAGCATCCCAGAGTACTTCACCAGTCCTCGCATGCTACTCTCCCAGTTGCTGCTCTCCACCTGCCATGCCCCCCACCAGCATGCAGCAAACCGCTTGTAGCAACTCCTTCCTCTGTTCTAGTTTTTTCCAATATCTATTTTCCCTCCACTGTGCTGTTAACTCCCTCTGACCTGAACTACATCATTAGACAGGCTGAACATGTTGCTTGGTAAATATCTATAATGGTGCTGAAATGCCATGAGAGCCTCAGGAGTTTTTTACTCTTTTCTTGGATGTTACAGTCAAGGTTTCCAGTGTTACACCTTCCCATCCTTCCTTCAATTTCTAGATGCTTATTGCAGCCCAGCGTGGGGGTGAGGGGGTAGATACTGATAGCTACAGATAAACTGAGGTGGGATGAGGCCAACGTCCTTCCCAGAGTCTCTTCTCTTTGTCCCAGGGTACACCTGCTACTTTTTCCAGCCTCCTTTGGCTTTGTTCTCCTTCTCTGTACATCTGCCTTCGTATTTTGCTCCAGTTTTGTCTTAAGGCTTGGGAAGCTCATCACTAAGCCCTCCTTTGCCTGCGAGATGCTCAGGTGTGGAGGGGGTATATCCCAGCTGGAGCCCATTTGAGCAGCAGTGGAAGGCAAGGGCTGTCCTCTGTGTCACTCTTAGCTGTGGGCTCTGTTGCTTTTAGTGAACTCACACCACCACCCCCACCCCCACCCCAAATAAAGCAGGCAAACCACTCCCAGTTTTGGGGCACTGGAAGAAAACGACACCCGCTATATAAGCGCAGACAAGTGCATACCTAGGGGGTTGCAGGCTGAAGGTGACGTGAAGGACTGACCTGGCCTCTGCCACCCAGCACCCGGAGCCACACGATGGCGGTGATGTTATAGGGATCCCCGCTCCCACCGGAGCATCTTCCAGTACTTATTTTGGGTGAGTAATTTGTTTATCAGCAGGTTATTTTAATCTAATTTTGGTTGTATTTGTAATTCCTGACTATCTGTGCTTCCCAGAATTAGCAGCTTGCATGCCTTTAAGGAAATTAGCTAGAGCTGATCTCAGAGGCATTTGCTCAGTGGATGTTGAAGGAAAGGGCTAGGGAAACGGGCAGGGCCCTGGTTGCAACACTTGCCTAGTAAAACTGTGATGAGCAATTTAATATACAGGTTGTTGTGACCCCTGATCATGCTTATTTCATCAAGACAATTCTGTGTCCTAGCAGCAGTTATTGCCGACGGCTTTGCCCCTCTCTTTCTATATCTTTTTCTTCCTCCTTTTTGTCATCTTTATCATCTTGCCTTCCCTTTCACCCCAGCCTTTCATCTCTCATTTCCAGCTCTTCCTTCATCATCTTCCATCAACTAAACTTTGTTTAACCTTTCACCTGCTCTGTGGTGTGTGGTCTTTATTTTTGATATATATTTTTTTTTAATCAAAGCATAAGGACTATGTCCTGTGGCTGGCAGGATAAAATAATCAGTGTCATTCCTTTCCTTTTATGCTGGCATCAAGGAGGGGCAAGTAACTCTGAGAAACAGAAAGCGAAGTTCTAGCACATAAGCAGATTATGATTTCTGAAAGGTCTGCGCCCTCTATGTCTGAATTCATAATGCTTTCCAACAGATCTACTGATGCAGGTGTCTCATTTTGTGTCAAAATAGCCCTAAGGTTACACCATGTCGGTTCCTGTAGCCACCAGCACGGTGGCTGTGGTTTGCCTAATATTTCACCAGGCACCCATTTCTCACCATCAGTCTGAGACTTCGTTACCCACCTCTGGATTAAAACTCCATTATCAGCCTGGCCCCAAATCTATCATCACAACTTGCAGGGTGTTGTGATCAGAGTTGAATTTTGCAAATAGTTCCTTTCACAATAATCTAACCCAAGTTCTGTGCCTGTCTGTTCTTCCTGATTATCAGAATGCAAATAGTCTTGATTCCTCATTTTTACATTTATTTCTGAGAAGAGCCACTTTATAGGGTAAAATATGTTTTTGAATGTCCATTATATTTCCTTCCCCCAAACTGCTCTTCATTCATAGATATATTCCAAACTGAAAGTAACTCTGTGCTCCAGAGAAAAAGGTTGGTTTCATCTCCTGGGGCATCGTGGCTTCCCAGTGTTTTGCTCCTCAGGGTGGGTACAATGGAACCAAAGTGTCGAGGAGCTGCCTCATTCTCTGTTGACCGTCCTTAATAGTGATTGCTTACTGCCTTTGTCTTGGCATAGGCAGTGTTTGTGCCTCCAGTGATGATCCAGCTTCAGAAAATTCAGTGGCTGAATTTGAGGAAGTCTTCCAAATTCTAGCATCCTTATTTGAATTCTTTCAAACCACTCTGGTCAGAAAAATCAAGCTGCAAATTTTGTGCAAGTATATTTTTTGTGGATTTCCAGCTTTCTGTTGGGTTACAACCAGAAGATGCTGTGAAACTGAAAAACACAGGAGAAAAAGGAAACCTTTTCGAAAATCAGTTTCCTTCTGGGGTTAGTTTGAAAGATTTGGAAGGGGATGGGTTGCTCTTTCTTGATTTTTACATATAAACAATGTAACAAAGGCAAATTAGACAATAATCACCATGTCACAATACAGTCTGTATGACTGCCACTGAACTAGCCAAAACCTGGAACCAAAACAAATATTTTGGAGTAGAAAGAATGAGCTGTTCTTGTACTGAAGCTGAGCTTGTGGCTGAATCCAGGTTTAGTAGCAAAACCACGGCACTTGTAGCTGTTAGCAAATCCTGCCTGTGTTCTCTGCCTTTGTGACAGTTATTCATCTGTCCTCAAGGCTTAAATAAGTGCCTGGACTCCGTGAAGTTTACACGGCACAAATACAGTTGTCTTCTGCCTTCCAACAAGAGTTGAGCTAATACCAGCTTCTTGCTGGAACTGTAGAGCCCACTGGGTCTGAATTCATTCCAGGACTTGATGGGTAACTACATTTCTCCATAGGGACAACTCTTTTTGTTTCTATAGGGAACCTCCAAGTTTATCTCCAGAAAAAAATGACCTCTCAATGACTGAATAAAACAGGTGTTTTCTCTTCACTTTATGAGATATCTCGCATCTTTTATTCCCAAGAGGTAATCACTAGAGCAGAGTGGGGAAGTTGGAGATTTTCTTATTCCTTTCACTGCTTAAGGGGCCATAGGGTTAATTTAGCAGAGCGTTCTTATCTCCAAACTGTACTAATGTATGTTCTTGGCATAAAGAATCAGCTGAGTGGCATCAACAAAGAGATTTAAACAGATAGACAAAAAGATGAATATCTCTTTGTTCTGCCTGGTAAGCAGTGCATTGCTCATCATATTTCAGGTTGACTGTAATTCAGTTTTGTGATTAAATAGGCTTCGTGTTTTCCAGTGGTCCCTGTGTTCCTGGCACATGCTTCAAAGGGGACTGGAATGCTGGGAGGGCTTCAGGAATATCCACAGAAACACTAGCAGTCATGAGACTTTATCTACTAGACTAAAACCCCAGCTTTAGAGTCTGTCCTCGTCCCCCAGCACAAAATCAGAACTTGCTCAAACCCGAGGATTTCTTTGTAGTGTGATCCCCTCACTAATTTAGATGCATCTTTAACCATTTGATGCTTCCATGCCTTGGCTGTGCATCCATGTCAAACGGTTCTGGCTAACTGCACGGATTATTCAGGCCAGGTATTCTGTGCTGCCGTGCTTAAACTTTCACTGGTCAGCAGTGCTTCCAGCAAGGCAGAAACGGAGGGTCAGTTCTAGAAGTGTGTGAAACTAAGAAGACATCGAGCACTCCCCTGTCACCTATCCCAGCCTCAGCAGGCAGAATTGAAACCCTTGCAAAGAAAGCCAGAGATGCCAGAATAAGACTAGGAAGACAGGCTGTCACAGAAGAGTCAGAGATCACTCAGATCTGATACAGTAGTTATTTAATCAGTAAATAGGTATGTAAATTATTTAATAAGTACAGATGGATTGGCAGTCAATTACTGTTCACTACACTTAATATGGGATACAAAAACTACATCATAAGCTTACTATACGTATCTTAGTGTTAGGTGCATGCAACAAAATGTCACTTACCAACACGTGAATGTCTGGTGATCAGGTAAGGGGTCCCTCAGTTTTGAGGGGTCACCTGGAGAGGCATCCCTGCTCAAGGGGAGATCATCGCCATGCAACCAGCTGCTATGGAAGGAGAGTTCAATAAGCCCTGATGGCTGCAGATATTTATAACATAAAATGGTTGATTTCTAGTCAGACTTTCTCCTGTCAATATAGTTTTGGCTGCTTATCAGCCCAGTTTCCAGCCAAACTATTTTTTTGGTGCTGAGTTCTCACTAATAGCCTCAGACAACAGGATTAACTCCAGTTAGGTGTGCTTGCTGAGCGCCTGCCTGGACCAAAGCTCCGTTAGTTCAAACAGGAGAGCATCTGCCACACTGACCATGCAGGAATCGCAATAGGCAGCACCACCCCTGGGCACTGCTGAAAGCTGTGTGGAGGGAGAACTTCCATTTCCACTGGGCACATCCAGGGATGAGGAAAGGGACTAACAAAAGAATAACAGCGAAAAGGTCAAAAGACATAGGACACTTTCCCACTTACCACACAGATCATGCATACTCACTCCAGGAGGAGTGGGTTCTTGCTGCCTACAAATCTGTGCAGTGCTGCTCGTACCTGTATGATTCATTTCCACCATCTGTATTTGTGCCAAAATATAGATAGATACCCATGCAGGTGCATCCCTAGATGGAGAGACCAACAGACACAGACAGGTGGGGAGGCCTCCTTTTTCCATTCTGCCTTCTGGAGATCTTGGCATACTCCCTCCTTCATTTATTCCCTAATTTATTGACTATACAACTGAAAAAAATGGAAGAAAAAACCAAGAAAAACACTGACAACACAGGAGAGCAGGGGAGAATCAATGAAATGAGACAGGACAAACAAAACAAATGGGTTTTTTGCCCCTTCAGCAAGTAATTATCATTGCTTCTGATCAAAGTGCTGAGGAAACTATAGTCCTGCCTCTTCCATCTCCTCACAGAACAGGCTATCTCAGCTTCACTTTTTAAAGCAACTGTTCTGATCTTAAAGGTGATAAGTATTCCAGAAAACATGAAGGGAAACACAGCGAAGTTATTTTGCTCAGCTTCCTCCATGCTTTTCACCCAGCGATTAAAAACGGGAGCCTGGGACAGTTGTGTGCTCTGGTCCCTATGGAGCTGGGATCCAAACACGGAAGCCTGTCTTGAAAGACATGAGGAAAACTTCACAAACACATTTTATGAGGAGATTTTTATTATTTTTTTTTTAAATTAAATTCCCCGAGAAGCTCTACCTATAGTGCTTTTCCAGGACAAGGGAAATACCCTTGTCCTATCAACACTGATGCAGAAAGCTTAGGCTTCAGGCACTGGATGCTGGGGGCTGTAAATCCCTAGATCTAGTCCAATTTTGTCTGCCTCTGAACCGTTCAGGGAAGCTTTGAGTCTGATCTAAATTGTCGCTACCTTACAGTCCCTGACTCGCTTCTTCTTGTCATGTTTTATATATTTATTGACTTTTACAGAGCTTTCTGAGTAATTCTTCAAGGAAGATTGACTGATTTAAGGGGTTAGTCATCCTGCAGGTTAGTAAACATGACAGCTGGTTGAGGATTAACAGGAAATCATGAATAAAATCATTGGGGTTGATAAGGGATTCTGAAGCAATTAAAGTTTTCTTGCAGAAAGTCAACTAGAAAAAAGAAACAGAGTGAAGGTCAAAGGAGAAGGATGACCTCCTGCATACTGACAACCGCTGAGCCCTCAAATACAAGAGTACTGGTAGAGTTAGTGTGAGATGGTTAACAACAAGGGGATAAGGTGCTACAAAGAACTGCAGGCCAAGGTATAGGAGACCAGGCAGATCTGTGAGACCAGCAGGTTGGTGCAAAAACATCTCAACAGGGTAGCGTGAAGGTGCGGAGCAGGATTAAAAAGAGATGGTAAACTGCTCTGGAGGTGCTGTTTATTGCCTGCCCTGTGGTGCCAATGGAAGAGAAAACTGCAGGACAAGACCAGGTGGCAGAACTACCCTCCAGTGCCTTCTCCAGGTAAGGGTTTGCTCATATACGGCAGCAAGCAGGCTGAGATGACTTCAGACAACTTCCTTCCACTTTCCAGTACCTCCATCTACTTCATCCCTGGGACTGAGGCTTGCTGCCTACTAGCTGCTTCCTGATTATTCGCTCCCTGCCTTCACTTGTTACTGGTTTGCTTAATGCAGCATCTTTCTGTTCTCTCTCTTAACCTCTAGCTGCTTCTCCTGTCCTGTTAATCCCCACTGATGACTTTAACATTCCAGGTGTGAGAGGCTCTGGCACTTTGTTTAATGAACTGGAAATGAATTGGAGCCTACTGGCTCTGGAGATCCCATACCAAGAGCCATCTGTTGTGAGCTGCAAATGCTGATTGGTATTCAGGGAGCTGAGCTCCAGTCTTACGTATGCTACCTGGCCCCTTGGTTGACTACTGAGCTCCTGACAGCTTCTAATGTGTGTCACAGCAAGGAATGTCAGGACCAGTCAGGAAAATATGTTTAGGCAGGGTTAGGCTGAAGGGAGGGAGCCTAGAGTCTGGTATGGCTTCATGTTTGTCCTGTGGAGCAGGGCAAGGAACCCAGTGAGTGAAGGGATGTGTTTTAAAATACTCCGCAGAATTTGTGTTTTATCACAAGTTTTATAGTCTTTTCCTTTTAGCCTGATATCCTGGAGATACATGATTAAGGGAACTTTGCAGCTTTCCTTTCATATTTTTATAAAGCTTATTTTTTGAAAAAGTATATTCTTTGTTTTCTTGCCCATGCAGTAAAGCCTTTTAAACATTACTTGAATGTGACCTTTAAAATCTCAGAGCCAGAAAGCAACAAAAAAGGAGCCTAAACTGCTGTTGCTTATGTTGGTTGTGTTTTGTTAATTTTTAAATACTGCGAGTTTCTAGAATGATTTGATTCATGTCTTTCATTATACAGGTATATGTGGTAATACATTTAGAAGTTAAAAATAATTTCACTGGCTGTGACAGAATTATACAGCTAAAAGGTTTCTGGATTTGTTGATCTCAGCAAGGTGTTCTCTTGAGACTGAAGTATAGCGGTATGTGAAGATTATATGACCTGCTGTCAACTAATCTCAGTGGTTTTTAGCTTTTGTCACTCCTCAGGAACTCTTACGGTGCTGCACTTGAAACCAAGTTTATTAGCACTTGGAAGGAGATACAGGCTCTGCCCTTTCCCCACCCATGGTCTGATTCATCTGGAGGGTTCTGGAGCATCCATTTCCACCTGGACAGGAGAGATACAGCTTCATGTTTTTTAATGTATAATTCTAAGAGCCTAGCTCATCCTTAGGAAATAACAACATCCTAAACTGTCAAAAAAGAAAAAAAACAAACCCAACAACTTTTTTTTTTTTTTAAACTGAGACCATTAAGCAAGAATGAGCAGGTGTTACAGTCTGAGTTTGAGCTCCGAGTAGCCATGTGGTTATCAAACAGCGTGAGTAGTGGAAAGAGTTTAATTCAGCCTTTTCCCTTCATTTCTAGAGTCTAACAGCCGACGGGCAGTGAACAGAGGCTACCTGGGTGGACTGCTGAGACTGTATCAAGACTGGCATCACAATGATGTCTCCAACAACTACATTTATATTCGTAGGGGTCTTCTGCTCTGCCTAAAGCACATCACCGACATCCAGCTGGGCAGAGAGACTTTCCTTGGCTCCCGGGGTATGGAGATTCTCTTTACAAGCGTACAGGTAAATGGTGCTTTTGTGCTTAAGTGAGATGGGTTGGTGGTTAGTGCTGGGTCCTACCTCACAGCGCAGGAAATTCCACAGTTTTATCCTGAATTTAAATAACATACAAATGAAAAAAACCCTGATATTGTTAAAATAAAAAGTATGGACTTTTTCCCAGCTAGTGCTACAGAAAAGCTGAAATGTTTATATTTAAAACTAATTTTAATTCTTTCTGAGCTTCATGAAAAATGTAGTTCAGGCTTTTTAATGCTTGTTTTCCCCACCCCTGTGGATCTTACTGTTGCTTGGACTTCATCTGACAGCAGTGCAGTATCTCCACAGAAGAGTTGCTTAGGTGTTTCATGAGGTGTTTTCTTTCGAGTATCCGGATGGATAGCTCCACCCAATCAGTCTTTCACACAAAAAAGTGTTGACTTAGCCAGGCTTTTGCTATATGAGAAACATCCATCAACTGTTTTTCAGGAAGCCCAGTTTTAATCTTGTGAAACATTAATATGGGTTCACCAAGAAAGATGACATGGTTCTGAGGATGGGATCCCTGTAAGGTATAGAAAGGGCAGGTACAGGACAGCAAGAGTTCCTTCTGGTTCTCTCACCCATGTGCTTCCTTAGGCTTCTTTGGGGAAGTCACTTATGGAGAAACCTTCAGTTCCTGACCCATGTGATTCCACAAGGAGGGCTTCCATTGTCATTCCTCCTGGCCAGTGCATTGTCTCATTCTAGGACCATGACAGACAGAATGAAAAACCTGTCCTCTTCTCCTCCAGAAAATCCATTGCCTTATGATCCAGTGTATTTGCTTCTTCACCTTTCCCATTGCTGTCATGAGCAATTTTCCTGTGACCGAAATATTTCTTACCAGTAGTAAATGGTAGACTTGTAGAATTTTTTCACTTTGTTTTCCTCATGAGGAATTGACTGCTTTTTCAGGTGGGCTGAGGTGGCCAGGACAAGCAGATCTTTCCAGGGAGTATGACCTCTGTTAATGAGAAGTCCCTGGTCTGCAGAAACTTGAGTAGGGTGGATGGCAACAGCTGCTTGAGGGTAGATGTCAGCTCGTTCCCACTCAAGACCCTTCTTCAGCCCATGTAGCTTTCTGAGCTAACATCTCCTGATGGCTCAGCCTGGGAGCAACCCCATGGAAAGTACAAATATGGTGTCACCTTGGGTGAACAAACAGGAAATGACATACGGAGGCTCCAGTAAACACGGAGGACGCTAATCCTTCCAAAGGTTAGAAGTGGAGCGGAAACGACAGCTGCAGGGGCCTCCGGTTTGCTCTGTTCTTCTGCTGTGCACTGCTAGGGACATCTTGGAAGGGGAGTTACCAAGGTTAATAAATTCAAAGCTAGCGTTCCCTCAGTACTTCTTTGGGATATCGTGTGTCTCCAAGACATGAAGTGTCGGGGGGAGCCTGGCAGCCCTAGGAGGTCTTATTCATGCTCTTCCCTGCTCTGTTCTGAGGTGGGGGCTGCTGTGGCTCTGAAATCTTCATAATCTTCATAGTAAACAGAAAATGGGAAAGCTATTCTCCTGAGGGGAGCTGCGGGCTGTAGTAAGACAGAGAGAGACAGGGCAGGCAAAACAACTCCTGCCTGGGAAGGCAACGGCTCTTTGTGTGTGCAGACAGTATTTTGGTACCTTTAGGAATTTGCTGGCTGTGGTGGTTAGCCTTGACTGAACTCTAGGCAGCTAATGAGAATTTTAAAGGTTTTAAGAGCTGGCTAGAAAAGTTCTGCTGAAGCATTTTAGTTTATATATATATCTATATCTCTGCTGCAATGGAAACAGCTTTGCCAAGATGGGTTTGTTTTAACCTTCAGTGGAACTCCTGTTTACAAAGCTTGTGTAGATTAGTAGTGACCGCTACTTTATTTGAGGAGAATTTAGAGATATTTGAGGAGAATTTAGAAATATTTTGAGTGCTGCTCATACCTGGAATGACAAATTATTTTAGATAATTAAATCATTTGTGAAAAGGAAGCACTTTCTGCTCCCATTTCTTCTTCCAAGCTCCGCTTAGCCTTTCATGGCAGTTAAATGGTATACTGATGTTAGCAACTGGCTGGCTTCGTGTGCACTGACAAAGCGCTGCCTGCTCGGAGACAAGAAAACAGGTTTGTACCCACTTTAGAAGATACTGGTGCATTGAACATTATTTTGCTATTTTATCATTTTTCCATCTGACTTTTTAAGCTCGTCTGATTTCTTTTCAACCTTCCTGCACTAGGGTCTACTCTCAGATAATATTATCCTATATTCCACTCTATATTTCCCAGGTGTAGCATCCATAAGCATCATCACCTTTTGCCTTACTGTCATATTGAAACCTCCCTTTTTTAATGTATCAGAATATGTGGAGTATTCCAGATTCGCTAGAGAAAAGATTGAGTGTGGAGGCTAAAAAGCAAATCCCCTGAATTTGGGCTAGCTTTACATGGGCTTTCTGAGCTAGGGATTCACTCTTTCCTCATTCACAATATCTCACTACAAAATAAATGGGATAGTTTACACACATACAAAGCAGTCTTCTGTCTGTTTCTCAGATGTCAGTAAAAAAAGGCTTTTCCAATACAGTGGTGGAATGTTTTTTCAGTCATCTGTAAACTCTGTTATCTGGGAATCTGACAGCACTTTATGAACAGTAATGAAAACAGTCCCACAAATTCCCTGTAAAGTATCTCAAGGCTTGTTTGCATTTGTAAGTGAATTTGCTGTAAAGAAAAACGTGGCTTTCAAGCAACATCCTTGAATAACTCTATGTGTGGAAGTTCATTGTCTAGATGAACATGCCTTGTTCTTGACTACCTCATTTCACTTGGCAACGAATTAAGATGGCTGGCCCAAGGCAGACACTTATACAGCTCTGTTCACTGTTCTAGTAAAAACAGAACAGTTTCAGTAAACTATAATAGTACTGTTCAAGAATGTTATTCTGTTCCCACATGTAGACAAACTTTCCCTATCTTTCTTGTAATAACAAGCAAACAAAGGCAACCGAACGCCATGTGAATAAATTGAAACACTGGGAATAGAAACTAGTTCTCCATGGTGTTTGCTCTAACCAGAATAAAACTTTCCTTGGAGATGCTTTCAAAATTGTCTTTTCTCTCCCCCTTGTTCCTAACAGCCAGAAATCTAGAAATACGTATTAAGATTCTTGTAGTGAGGCTTGTAAGCATGTCAGCTTTAGATGATTTTTCTAGCCTCCCTACAGGGATCCTTGTTAATCCCACTGACTCTTATAATGCTGTTCAATCATACATGAGAAAACAGAATGAAATCCTGTACAACCAAAACCACCCCAATACAGCCATTTTCATGTTCCTGATTATAATAAAGCACTTTGCTATGTTCTTTGGTCACCTCCCTGGTTCTACTGAATTTTATTATTTTTTTTATTGTCTAGCCCAAATCCTAATTATGAGCTGTCAGACAATGGTGCAAAGTCTCTGTTCTGCCTTCTGGGCTGTTATGTTTTATCTGTGCTGAAGGGATGCAAAAATATTAAATAGTATTAGAATATATTGTAATATTCCTCTTTTGCCTTATAGCACATTCATGCTGCTTATTTGACTTCATTCTTGTTCTGATGAGCTAAGTGTCAGTCCCAAGCCACTAAAGATAACATGCTGATAGGCACACGTGAACTTAGGTGGGATGCTACTTTGATCAGTCACCCTCTCTGATGGAGGCTGTGGTACAGATGTGCTTTTTTGGGGGAAAATCTGAAGGCTTGGTCTTCTGAGCATCGCACCTATCGGTTTTAAAAAAAACTTCACCTTTCTGCAGCAGCTGTAATTTGCTTATCCAAACTCCCTGTCTCTGTTATTTTTAAGACATACAGCTACTGTGATCTCCTGGGGGGTCTTAGCTTGTAGTTCTTGGGGTGGTGGGGGGTGGGGGTGGTGGTGTGTTCTCTTTGCAACAAAAGACCAAGGAGTTCACTTACATAGCATGGTAATAAAAATACAAAAATATTCTACATCATCAAAGAACATCTGAGCTCTTGTAACTTCTTACACTTCTATTTCCTACTTTGGATTATAGGAGTAAAAAATGTGGGATACTGCAGGAACTCAGTATTTTATGACTAGGTAATATATAGTGATCTTTCAGACTAATTATTGGGCCAAGTGCTTAGCCATGTAGAATAGAGTACAGCGGGAATGCTCTCTCTGAGTATACATTGTGCACACTGACTACAGTGAAATAATGGTGTTAACTGTGATAGTTTACCTGTGTTGGTTTTAGCATGATAGCTCTGGGTATAGTTGTGCTGAAGATGCAGAAGCACAGATTTTGGCATGTGTTGGCAGCCAAAACATATACATGGGCTCCCTGTAGGACTTTTTAAAATCCATATTAAAGAATATATCTCTTCCGTACTACTGTTGCTTATGTTAGCTAGGATATTTCAGCTTATGCTGTTATCATGCTTTCCTTCGGTATAACCTGACTGTAATGTCTTAGAGCAGAGCTAGGGGATGCAGTGTCTTCTGCATCACTGGAAGTCCCCTGAGCTCTGTGCTAGCCTGTATTTCTGTAAGCAATGGACTGCAAGAACTTGAGGTCTTGCTGTTCCAGGCATATTTCTTTAATAGTAAAAAGGAGAGAAGAAAGAAAGGAGAAAAAGAAAGGGGGAGGGGAGGAGACTATAGATATAAAGATTTCATATTCCAATCGGAAGAGTGCCTCTGCTCTGAGGGATTGCATGTAATAGGCAGGGCAATTGTCAGAGGCAATTCTTAATGTTGTTCTCCTCTGGTTCCTAGGACTGTTTATCTTGCAAAAATCTGGATCCTATCGTAAACACTGTGACTCATATTCTGAGAAAGTGCTACCCCAAGGAGCCTCTGCCTGTGGTGACAGTAAGAAGTTCCTATTCCTTCCCTCTTCCTGGGAATGCCAAGGCTGAACCTTCATGTGAGGGATCTGAAGGTAAATGGCTGAAGGGTGAGTTCAGTAGGACAAAAAGGACCGCAACATCAGGATTAAATGTGGGGTCTCTGTAGGGGACTCTTGGCAGCCTAGTCCTGAGGTTTATGGTCAAAATTAATCTGATGGACTACATTGTCACTCGGTAGAAATGAAGCTACTCCCAAGTCTTCTTGAAGCTGGAGATTCTGTTTGGAGAATAAATGAGATAAGATTAAAAGGAGCAAGGAAATGGAAAAAAAAGCCCCAATCCTTCTATTATCCAAAAAATAATGGAACAGAATGGGCATAGCAGAAGCTGGAGATGCCATCACTCTGCAACAACTTAGGGAGAGACAATTGTGCCTGTGTGTGACTGTTTGTGGAGGGAGCACTGCCCTGCAGCTTTTTCAGTAAAGAATTGCAGGAATCCTTTTTCCTTCATAAAATAAAAGCAGATAGCAGTCATGCTGCATGAGTAAAAGATGTGGGCTCTTGCTGAAAAGCAGAACTCGAGCACAGGCAGGATATCCACCCCACAGAAAAGGAGAAACAGCAGACTCCATGATACACACAAGCAATTTCTCTGTCCCTTTCAGTTTCATGTGGAAGATGCTCAAATACAATAATGATGATAGCAGTAAACCACTCTAATCTAGATAATATAGATTAAAAGCATCCTGTAATATCATTGCAGCCAAGCAGAAAATCTCTGTATTGCTTTGTAATACGAGCTGGATCCATATCACAGTGACATTTGTCATGGTTTTGAAAGGCAGTGCTCCAGTCCAAGAGAAAAGAGCTTTAAAAAGTGGGAGATTTAGTGCCAAATTCATTTATACTAGATTAACAAATGGGATCTGGTTTAATCAGGGTAGTGGTGCATTGTAGTTTGAAGGCATGTGTGGCACACATAGAAGAGATTACGTATAATTCTGTGGAGGGCCTGAGAGGGTTATTAGGTTGAGTGCTCTTGCCTCTACCTGTTTTCTACTTCTGCAGGTGACTATGAAAGTGATGGAGATGAAGAGGCTGAAAAAGACCTGGATAATGAGGATGTGGAGAGTAAGGAGGAAGTAGGTATATGAGCCATAATTTCCTTAATCATCCACATACTGGAAAGTAAAACTTTTCGGTGTCCATTTTGACATCCTGATAAGCTGTCTAAGCAGAGAATGTAGGTGTGCATGTGGTCCCACATAAACACACTTCGTTAATTATAGAAGGATACCTGAAAGAAGGAAAAGAGAAAGCTCTGACTTTCATTGAAGAGAATCCCCTGCATTTAGCTTATTAATTGCCATGCTTGTCACCCAGGACGGTGTGGGTTTGGTGACTTCTCTGTTCCTGCACAGAGGCTGACCAGTGACTATTAGAATCACACGCACCATCAGGGATAAATGATGGATCTTTGATTCCTCTAGGTATAGACCAGAAATGGCACTTAGTAGGGGAAAATTGACTTAGCATCTAGGGAAGACCAACCCTCTTTTTCTTCCCATATCAGAGCATATTTAGGCTGTGCATCCTAAGAAAAAGGCTAGTTCTTTAAAGCCACAGCTGGGGCAGGTGAACCTATATTACTTCTTTATTTGCTGCTGCGCACAGATAAATAATACAATGAATTATTCAACACTTTTCTGACTTCTCTCTTTGCACGCTCCCTGTCATGACCTAACTGGCAAACAAACCCCTACCAGCTGAGGAGGAGAGTGCAAAGGTTTTTTTGTGAAAATACATGCAAGCTCATACACAAATGTGAAGTAGTGAATGCTGCAATAATTCTTATCCATATAAAGTGGTTTGGGAAGGCAAATTAAAGAAAGTAAGTTGCAAATGCCATCTAATTAGATATGATTGAGACTCTTGTGGAAGGGTATTTTCATTACTTGCCCTGTCTTTTTCTCCTCAAGTGTTAAACTGAAGTTTTTCCAATGGAAAAAAAGGAAGCCTTTTAAAAAAACCCACATTAGCTCAGTGTCCTAACTTGCCCCTGTCTGACTGTTTTTATCTGAATATTAGAGCTCATCAAGATGCTCATTAGGAATAAGGTTCATAGTGAATTTATCTCCTTCTTTAATTAGTTATTCATTCAGAAACAGAGCCTATATGCCTCTGAACTATTTCATTATTCATAAGGATTTACCAAGTAGATGTGAGCAGTTTTTCTTGTGTTTTTGTTTGTTGGTTTGTTTTTTTTTCCTAAGAGCTTGCTCTGAATGTGAGTTTTAAGCACTATTTGTCTGGTATGCCGGTCATATATCTCCTGTGACAAATCTTTCTAAAGGGAAAGCAAGGAGGGAATGGATAATGAACTTTGTTTATCTTTTTTTTTTTTTTTTTTTTTTTTATGAGATACCATTTGCACCATGTTTCTTGATATTTATATGACTTACAAACATTTTGACAGCTACATAACACATATCTATGCATACTAGTAATATCAACCAAACTGAAACTTGGCTCTACAGTTCCATCAGTAGCTGTTCAGACAGTTCTACCAAAACCAAAATCACCACATCAACCATCTACCCTTCTCAACCCAAATCTTCAGCAAGGTTGAAGCTGCTTATGCATCATTCTTGCGCGCTTAGTGGCAAATCCTTTTAACTGACCTCGTACTCTGGCCCAAAGAGCAGTTCAAACTCCGCTTTGCAATGTAAGTGTGGCTCAGGGTTTGAAATGTCATGGACGCTTTTGCATTCAGGCAATTATTATTTTTTCTTTTGATAACAGCTTCAGAAATTAGTCTATTTATCAGGAGCAAATAACTTTTTTGCTGGCCTTTGATGAAGCATAATTAATAGTGACATGTTGAATTATTTGAATAATGCTGTAGTGTAATGTCCAATAGTCAATGTCATGTCTCCATCCCACCCTCTTGCCCCATATTTTCCTGGTTTCTTATGAAATGCCTGAATGTTTGACAAACTGAACAGTTTGGTTTTGGTTCTTATATCTGCTGTGGAGGAGGCTGTATATCAATGCAGAGTTGCCTTTGTGAAAGTTTCAGATAACAGTTCTTATCCCCGATTAGCCTGATGGTTGAGACTTAAAAAGCTTTTTTTGATAGAAAAGTATCGGGAAAGTTGGAGACTTTAGAAGATGTATTGGGCAAGAATTTGACAGGGTTTTATAAGCAGCATTTAGTGATGGAAATAAAATATAGGCAATTAGTGCCTGCAAGTTCAGTGATATGGATGTGGGCCTTTCAGTTGATTGGTAGGCACTCAGAGAAACCATGTGGTAGCCTAAATCAAAGGTAGAGGTGTCAAGTTTTCTAATTTTGCTGGTGGCCTGTGAGGACAGTTTTGGCTTCAAAATACTTTGAGAATTTGCTTGGTAAGTACACATTTATTTGATTAGTGTTTCTTTGAATCGTAATATTACCGATTACACCTTGACGACCTGTGCCTACTGGTTTATGCAGCATAAGCAAGGGAATGGATGATACGCTCAGAAATAACTAGTAGTTGTTGGTGTTTCTTATTTTGAAACCTCCCAAGCTGAGGTGCTTATAAAAAGGTTCAAGTTTCCATCTTGAGACCTGTTTGAAACCATCTTTTCCTGGTATCTCTACTTAAGTGCTCAAATACCAAAACATCAAATTCCACCTTTTCAGAGTGTAGTTTTTTCCTCTTGTGCCTCTATTTTCCATTCCTAAAATGACTTTAACAGCCTTTATGACTATAAGAAGAACAGTTATAGGACTCATTAAATGAGTTTGATGTCATTAGAAACCAAGGGTATTAAGCAGAATATTGCTTTAACAGTCATCTTGTTGGGCACGTTTAATATAAAATGCGTTCTAATTCTGGTGTTGTAGGATTATGATTTGGAGACAGATGTGAACAAATTGAGGTCGAGGCCAGTGCTTGACCGGCCAGAGGAAGAGCTTGGACAATATGAAGCAATGTGCCCAGAACTTTCCCATGATTTTCAGGTACTGTCACAGTGTGGCTTCCTTTATTTGTGAATATTCAAGAGTTTAAGAAATACTTGAAAGGGGGGTACTGACAAGATTGCACTGCCACTGAGTGAAATGCACAGTTTGAATCATTGTTCTATTGCAGTTTGGGACAAGAAATAGAGTATTGCACTCGTTACAAGTCTTGGAATTTAGGAGAGCTAAAAACTGTTTCAAATATGAATCTGGAAAGGACAACTGGCTTAATATAGCTGCTGTACACACAATGCTGTGACAGTTGTTATGACCATAAGTAGCCAAATGGGATTAAATTATACACTTGCATGAAGGCAGGGGTGGAGTTTTGCATGACAGATTGGCCTCCTTTACCCTGCTGTAACATTTATGTTTTTAAAAAATGCCTTGCAAATTATGTTCCCTAATTTGTTAGAACAATCAGTGTTGGTTGGAGATGACTCACCCAAATGACTCAATCTGATCCTTTTAGTTTCTGAGGACTACTGTTGAAGCAGCTTTGTGGATAGAGAAATTCTGGCAGGTGGTCCATGGGCTGATTTTACTCTGGCTGTTTTATCGGATGAGTACAGCTTTGGGAGATTTGAGAAAATATTTTCTCTTTCTTCCCTGAAAGGTTTCCTCTGGAAGGAGGCACAATCTGTCTTTAGTTTCTTTTAATTTGTTCTGCTTTTTAAATTTAAAGGAGCTTGAATCAGAGTCTGAGGAAGAGAAGACCTTGGAGGACAGGACTGAGAGGCTTCCCTCTGCTCTCTGTCATTGCATTCCCAGTGCTACTTCTGCGAAACATCTGAACTACAGATGGAGAAATCAAAGTGTCACAGAGGCAGGACCAGATCCAGGGGAAAAGGACTTCAAAGTCCCACTGCAGAGCTGGACAAAGAAGGAGAAATGCAGATGGGATCAAAACAACGAAAAGAGAGACATTGGAGAAGCAGCCCAAGGTGTAGACTCCTGTGAAGAGGAAGATCCAGCCAGGAGTCATGCGCTTGCTTTGCGTCCTCTCCCAAAAGATGCTGCTTCGTACAAAAATATGTTTTACCCTGACTGTGAGGCCTCAATCAATCCTAGTCCTGGAGGGAGGCTGGAGAGCTCAGACATAGTGACAAATCTTCTGGAGAAACACCAAGGGGATATCCCATTCCACAGCCCTCGCTTCTACATAGCTAAGGCCAAGTGTGTTAAGTCCATACTGGACTACAAAGACTTGGCCTTCCCCGATTTCTGGGGTCACCAGCCGCCTTCTTACAGCAAGCCCATGCTGGAGCGCAAATATGGGGTTCAAAGGTGATTGTGCTTTAATTACCACAATGGGAGCTCTCTCAGCCTCAAAACTGGCTTATGTAGGTTCTAACTATAACACCTCTGAATGTCTTAAGAAGTTCTAGAACAAATTTTGGGATATCCAATGATTTGCCGCAAGGCCAAACAGCAGGATGGTCTTATTTGGGTTTTCTTCCTGAAGAAAGGGAAATGGTATCCAACTGGATTACAAACAGGATTAGGAATCGGCCAGCCTGTTTCCTATCTCTGACACGGACTTTCTGTGTGTCAGTGGATGAGTTGTGAACTGACTGTGCGTTGCTTTCTATCTCTTAGATTAAGCTGGTAGTGTCTACCCTGGAGTAAGATTTTTTTTTATGACTTCTGTGAATCCATAAAGACTCCCCTAGCTCATTTTCCAAATTGTTATTGATTAAACTAGTTATTGATGAATGTATCGATGTACCTATGTGTGTGATGGGGCTAAGCTGCTCAAAGCTCTGACATAGACTTACTAGTGGCTTTTTCTTAAAGCAAGCAGACCAAGATCCAGAATGAGCTGCAAATCTGTGACCTTGTTAAGTACAAGTGAGAATAAGTTCATTTTCGAGATGGAGAAGACTTTGCATCCTTCTGGGATATGTTTTTGCCTTCAGTCTTACTCTTAATCCAGCCACCTTTAGTGTTTGCAACATTGGGTCCCATCTGGCTCTTTGAGGAAAAATCCTTTCTGTCCCTTCAGAGCTGTGTGTCTGTGTCAGGTTGCTCTTGGGAATCTCCCCGTCTACCCTTCTGCTGCTGTGTCCCTTCTTACTGTTCCTCTTGCTCTCTGCCTGCTTCAAAAGGTCCTCCAGAATCTTCTCCTCCTTCCCTAGCATGTGTATCTGCTTCTGGGAAGTCTGTTGTGAGTCAGAGAGCAGCAGCAGGGACAAGGTCTGTTCCATGTGTGACTGGTGCAATGACCTGACCTTTCTTTTTGGTGGTATAGGGAATTATTAGCAGGTACCAAAAGAGGCTAGATTCTATGGTAAACTTTAAAGCTGAGCAACGGTAATCAAATGACATTTGTGAAGACCACTAATTTCTGACCTCTAGAGAGATGGTGATTCTTTCTGCAGCAAATATAAAGGCTAAAAATCTTATTTAGAGGCAAAATCACTTGTTAATCTTCTCCTTGCACTGTTGCTCTAAAAGCTTTGCATTTATGACTCTAATAACATGTGTAACTGTACAGCTAAAATGGGAATAATTATATCATGCTTTAGGGCATGACATGATAGCTGCAAAGGTCAGGAAGAAAATCTGGTATTCCACATCTGACTATCTTTAGGGATCAGAGAACTTCAGTTTAATAATGAGTGAAAATTAGCTTGATTTAGAATGAAGATTCACTATGAGACAGACTAGTAGGTTTATAAGTTATGGCACGTATTTCCTCACAGAACAAGGGTGGCTGCTTGGGAGACTGACAGTG
Source organism: Falco biarmicus (assembly GCF_023638135.1). Lineage (NCBI taxonomy): Eukaryota > Metazoa > Chordata > Aves > Falconiformes > Falconidae > Falco > Falco biarmicus. Next base: position 62,607,748 of record NC_079294.1, on the reverse strand, counting down.
ACTGGGAAGAACTGGGGATAAATAAAACTTGACAGAATACTGTAGAGAATAGAAATTTTACAGAATCAGTCATTTAACCCAAAAGGCATCTTGTTGTAATGGGAATTACAGATGGGAACAGGAGCTTTCTCATGGTTTAAAAAAAAACAACAAACCAACAAAAAACCCAAACCCCCCAACCAACCAAGGAAAAAAAATGACACACACACCCCCAAAAAAAAGACAAACAAAAAGCAAACAAACAAAGAAACAAAAAAACCCCACAAAACCCCTAACAAATTAAATTCACCTGGAATTAAGTTCACTTGAAATTAGCACAAAGATGTCCTCTTTCTTACCAGTTCTTCAAAAGAATTTCCTAAGCCTCTTCATATTTCTTCTACAAAATCACTCTATACTGAGATTTCTCACAGTGTCATTATAATTTGCCTTTTTTATTATTTTTCCCTAGGGACAAAGTACTAGATGATGTTCGCCGCCTAATCCAGCCAGGTGACATGATAGGCAGAACTGTATTTGATTTAGACGAGCCCAGGTGGGTAACTTAATTTCAGTACTGTAACCAGGGGCATGGTCAGTGCTGGGTTAGGTTGTGAGCTCAGTTTACTTATTCGGCTCTGGTAAAGATATAGAAGAAATAACCTAGGAGGTAAAAGCCCAACAGGAAAAATCTACGGGAGGACTAGATTCCTTGTACGTGGCTCTGGGGAAAGGATTTATTGTGGACGTCACTGGAGCAAGAGAGTCTCAAAACTTTTTTAGACAGAACAAGAAAATCTGTACATCAAAGGGACAGCATGATGTCTCTGGATCTGCCTGCATTGCCTGTGGTGGTTTGGAACAGAAGCATGCAGGCTGATGCTGGGAATTGTGCCTGTGGATCCAGAAGCAGTCTCTCTGCACCCTGAAGGAGCATTTCCCACGGAGAGTGCAGCCAGTGTCACAGGCTACAGATGTACTCTGGAAGGTGTGGCACTTAAAAAAGGTTTCTGAAAAGCGTACATCCAGCCTTGTGAACTGTTTTAAGGGCTTGGCCATGGCCAGCCATTGTGGTCTTTGAGAAGATGTAGCACAGGGCAGTTGAGAGGGTCCCAAATATGAAGAAATTGCATTCAGTGGAAGGATGAGTGACTCGGAGAACATACTTTAGAGGGAAAAAAGGTGAAGGACAGTTTGAAGTAGAAGAAAGTTATGAAGTTGTTCAAGATTAATTTAAGGGTTTCTAAGCTTTACGAGAAAGAAACTATATCGATGAGGGAAGATTAAATGTATCATAATTGTATAAAGCTGCCTTGTGCACTTAAACTGATGGGAGTAAGTCAGTGGGAAAAGTAACTGAAATATAGAAAGCAAATGTGAACTGGGACAAAAAGGAGTATTGGGAAAGGAAAAGAAAATGTGATTTAGAGTCATTAAGCAACGGTAGAGAAAAATGCTGCATTGGATTGGAAGATTATGGATTTGCTCACCTCTTGCTACTTCTCAGGGTCTTGCTCATAAAAAAAAAAAAATATATATATATATATAATCCCCTATTTTAGTGCACAAAAGGTGCTGGGGAAGGCTTGTCTTTGAAGCAACCTGCTATATGTATCCCTGCTTTGATCTGCTGCAGTAACTCAAGCCCAGGTGCTCCAGGCTGCCTGACATTCTTCTCCAAGTTTGAGTCGGGAAACCTTCACAAAGCCATCCAAGTGCGTGAGTAAGTACGTCTGTGGCGGCCGTGTCCCAGCCTGCCTTTCTGCTGTGACTGCAGTGTGAAATGAGGGAGTTCTCCTGGGTTTGGAAAGGGTCAGCCAGGGAAGCATGTTACATGACGCAGAGTTTATCATGCCTTCCAACACCTAGATGTCATGAAAGTAAGAGGAGTGGGAAAACAGAGCTCAAAATGTTTTGACGTGACTAACACAGTGTGAGTATTTAATGGTGTGTTTGGGCACAGCTAGTTTGATGGTGTTCTTTGACTCTCACAGGGTATTAATGAACTTGATTGTACAGCCTGCTGTCCTCAGCAGGTTCAGTGGCAGACTGCTCAGGTCGTCATGGCCACCATTTTTTCTGGTCTTTTACAGGTTTGAGTATGACTTAATTATGAATGGAGATGTGAACAGCAACCAGCATCACCAGTGGTTCTACTTTGAAGTCCGTGACATGAAATTAGCAGTTCCCTATCGCTTCAACATTATCAACTGTGAGAAGTTCAATAGCCAATTTAATTATGGTATGGGTCTTTGGAGAATTGGGGTAGTCCTCTGTTCAGAAGAATGTCTTTTTTAGTGCTGTAAAGGTTTCAAACTTCCAATGCCTGTAAGTGTAAGGCAAACTGTAAGTTTGACCTTATCTGCCCTGAAATCCACTTAAAGAGTTACTTTAGATTTGTCAAAGGACCTTTCTCTATCCTCAGGAGGACTGAGGAGTAAACTGAATACCGAGAACTGGGAGAGGATTTGTGGGGAAAAAAGCCTGTCATTATTCTGTGTTTAGAGACCAGAACTGAGGAAGAATGGCACTAGGGTTGGAGAGGAGAAAAAAGACCATCCATTGGAATTGAATGAGAAGCATGGTACTGGAAAATGCTTCTAAGATTCAAGTAAAAGCAGATAATCCTCAGACAAATATCCATGATTTTTTGGGCTTACCCAAAAAGATATCTCTTCCTTCAGACCTGCTGAGACTTCTGCTGATATTAGTGATAAAAAAATTACTTTTCCTTGTTGTCTTTGAACTCCTGTCATAGTCTGCAGTTCAGGAGGAAGGCGGTATTGCTGAGGAACAGGCAGGGCAAATCCCAGCCTTCAGTGCCCATTTTAGAAAAGAAATTGTATCTTCTGCATGGAGACTGTGGGTTGAATTCTTAGCTGGCATAGGCTGGTATTTTTATTTGTTTCCATGGAGCTCTGTTAATTTACACCAGCTCAAGACCTGACGCAGAATGTTTAATAAGTCCCTAATATCAGACCTTGCATTCCTCTGAAGCCCTGTGGATACAGCCTTCAACACCACCAGGAGAAGTCTCTCAGGATCAATGTACCTAAAACAAATAACACTGGGAGCTGGAATGACTTGTCACTTGTATTTGTGAAACTGGCTGGATGAACAGCACAATGAATTATAAGGCATTTACTCTTTAACCCTGAAGGCTGGAGTTCAAGTATTCATATAGATCCCAAATGAATATGATTATTTCTTTTTTTTTTTTTTTTCTCGTCATCTTACTCTGCTTCCCTGAATTACCAAACAATTCAGTGTGGTGTGTCTGGTAGCAGCCTGGAAATGGAGTACCTTGACATCCTCCTCTAAACCCTAATAGTACCTCTGATACAGCCACCAGTAGCTTCATAGTTACAGATTCTGGACATTATTGATGGAAGGTTGCTTGTTATTTACTAGTTTGGCTGTTGTCAGCATTTAGAGTCTCATTTTGTGCACCTGAAATTGTACATGACTCATGTTCAAGCATGCAGTGAAAAATCTATTTGGAAGAAAAATGTGAAAATAGCATCTGGCGTAAGGAGGGAGGCTAAGCCATGGCTTGCTTTTGCATGGCTTGTACATGGGACTGGCTGTTAAAGCAGTTCTTCTGTCAGTTACTTCTGCTGCTCTGAGAGGGCAGTGAAGCTCTAGTTTATCTGGCTTGGCTGAGCAAGGCTCACTACCCCTTCTAGCACATGCATAATATTTACAGAGACTCTTGGTAAGAGATGGTGTTTATTTGTTACATTCCCTCTCCACTTTCCTGGGCTAGTGCCCATGCTATAATACTAAAAGCTTCCAGTCGGGATGTGGTGGCAATACTTCACGGCTCCTGGTTACTGCTCTCTTTTCATTTTTCCTTTCCCTTTTCCTCTTGGTTAGATGGCACTGTGTAACTTCCAAATCATCAAAAAGGATATTTGGTGAAATAGTTGTGACCAGGAGCAGAGTAATCAGGAGGTGCAGCCTCTGCCTCTCTCCTTTCCCATTTCCCACTAACTTACTCTACCATGAGAAATAATGGGATTTTGTCAAAAGCCTGATTTGTGTGTTTTGGTGTTTGTTTTTTTTTGTTTGGTTGGTTGGTTTTTTTCTAAAACTGAATGTTTCCATAGGGAAAGTGGAAAGGAAAGACACTTTTTAGAAAATTTATTTTGTATTACAATGAGATGGCAGACCAGTATCAACCATTGCTCTGAGCAGTTTGGTGCATGTCTCCTTTGGACTCCCAGAGAAGGGTAGAAGCTGGCGTTTGGGATATTGGGAGCACTGCAGCCCCTGAGCCTCACATCCCCCACCTGATGAACTGGGCTTCTGGGCAGGCCTGTGTCTCTCAAAATTCACTGTGGCCCACGTCCTAGAACCAAACACAGAATTGCTTCTTTCTTGTATGTGGCTCACAGTGCTGGTTCAGGAAAGAGCAACATAGAGGTTACTCCTCGCTGTAGGCTAGTTAGTGCTACCCCACACCTCAGCCAAAGGTGAACTGGAAAGACTTGCTAGCTTTTACAGTGCTGGAGAGTTTATCAGAGAAACCCAGAGGAAGAAGGGAAACTGAATAGCTGCTCATGGAAATAATGTCATCAGTATTAACGCCTTTCAAGCATCACCTCCTCCCAGCACAAGAACAGCCAAAAGAAGGCTCAGGGGGCAACTTAGCAACATGCATCAATATTTGAAAGGGCATTTTTCCCTTTCTCAAATACGCTTTCACAGAAGTGCAGCCACCATCATTGCTGGGCTCAGCCAAAGCTGTGCTGGGTCCACTGGAGCTGTCTGGCACCACCCCAGGGCAGAGGCCAGCCCTGCAGCCCCCAGCAGCTCACCAGGGACATCTTGTGCAGAGAGCTTCACTGGTGAGGGCAGGATCCTTACCATACCTGTGAAAGAGCTGACAGGTGTGTAGAGCAAAGGAATTTGATACAAAAACTGCCTGCAGATGGGCGGGTTTCACGGAGTTGTAACATACGCAACTTGGATGAGAGAAAGCCTTGTACCTTGGGGGCACAAAATGGTAATATTTTGGAGGTCAGGAAGAAGTCCTCTTCTGGTATAATGTGGTATTCAAAGATGGATGCTGTCATTATCAGTATTTATGACGCATCGATATTGTTTAGGTCTAATGGCAAGTTTAAAATCTTCTAGCTTTGCTTGCAACATTCTGACAGGACTGGATGCGCGACACATCTCTAATGCAGTGGTAGGATTAAGGTTTCAGTAAAGGTGCAGCCAAGCATAAAATACTGGACTAACCAAATTACTGATCTTGTTGATACTTTGATTCCTATTCTTTTCTTTCTCTTCCTCTGTTAGTAAATGGAGCAGCCTGAAGTCTTCCTTTGCAAAGGCTGCTAGGATAATTTATTTTCAAATGAACTCCATTCAGCTCATTTCTTCTGGAGGTGCTTTTTGTACAGACATGCCTATATCAGAACAGAGCATGAGGCTTTGGGAAATTTATTCACTCTGCATAAACTACCTGCAGAGAGAGCACAGACAAAATAACGATGCTTCTTGTTTAGCCTGTTCCTCCCCACCCTTGTTCTTTCTAGCCAGGGAAGTCATGTCACTTGAAACTGTCTTGTTTTATGTAGGCATGCAGCTGGTCATGTATTCCGTGAAGGAAGCTCTCCAGGGCAGGCCTCGCTGGCTTCGGGCAGGCCATGATATCTGCTACTACAAGTAAGTACATTTTTGGTGAATAATTTGTGGCTTCCTTTCCCATCTGTTCCCCTCCTGTTAACTGTATCGATGTTGTTAACCTCTGACCACCGGTGCCACCTGTTTCAAATGTCTCTAAATTGGTGCTAATTCAATGTGTTACGTGCTTCCACCTTCAGAGAACAGCTACAAGTGAGATCTCTATATTAGATGCCTGAGGAAAAACAGGGTATGTGCGGAGTTCACTTCCCCAGGAGGAGGAAGGGGAACGGGGAGTGCTCAAACCTTACTGATGCAGCCAGGGATGCAAGGAAGCTTAACCCACAAAGATAGCGTAGCTGACTTTTTCTGCTGTCCAGGAAGAAATGAGCTGGTTGGGATCATTGTTTTTCTTTTGGATACACTGACTTGTGTAAGAGATGTAAGAGCTGAGGAGCTAAAGAAAGGATTAGCCATATATATGGGTGTGTTTTGAAGGGGGTGTGTGTATATGTATATATACTATATACATCTATATAAACATATGTAAAAATAGACATATACAAATACACATCTATTTATTTGTTTGTGAATCTATGCCTATACCTTAGACTCTTCCTGAGCTTCCCTTCTTTGCAAAGTTGGAATTCAGAAGGCAAGCTGCTCTGTGGACCATGCTTCTTGGCACCGTATACACTGGCCTGATGGCAAAACCATAGGGATTAGTCTTACTCTGTCTTTCTTCTGGGACCAGGCGGCAGTGGTATAAAGGAGTTCTGACAAGCTCAGGGCTGATACTTATCCAAGTTCCCCATTTTAGGCTGTTTCTGCAGCGTGTCAGACTTTCTGAAGAAAAACACCAGATCACTCAACTTTAACTTGCATCTGAGCTGAACTTGACTCGTGTGAGAAAGTCTCCCTCTGGTATCTCATGACTGACCCCTGATTCGTTCTGGTTATTACAGTCAAAGGAGACAAGTGTAGAGCTTGGGGTTTCAGTAGGTTGAACGAACCATGTTTTATTTTCTCAAGGCTTCCAAAATGTTATCCACATCATTTATTAATTATTTTAAAGATGATGATTAAGAGGGGTTTCAGGACTAGGATAATTGGTATGTTTTGGAGTAGAAAATCTGTGCAGAGTTGAAGGCTGGAGGACAGAATAGAACAAGTAGGAAAATCACAGGTGTGAGTAAATGTATTTGGTCGAGTGCCTGTGAGTGGGATGTCTGGAAAGGCTGTTGGATGGGGTGGTGCAAGAAAGAAGAGCAGCCCTGCACTGCAAAAAAAGAGTTCACATGTTGAGGATATACTGGTAGAGCATTATGGGTGAAGTTCACATACTTTGTAATCAAATACTGCAGCATTTAGTGTTAATTGACTATTTTATCCTGGCCTTACCAGTCATGACCTGAAAGCTGAGACTGGGAGTCATAGAATCATGAAATCATTTAGGTTGGAAAAGACCTTTAAGATCATCAAGGCCAACCACTAACTCAGTACTTCCAAGCCCACCACTAAATCATGTCCCTAAGCATCGCATCTACATGTTTTTTAAAGAGTTCCAGGGATGGTGATTCCAGCACCTCCCTGGACAAGCTGTTCCAATGCTTGACCACCCTCCCAGTGAAGAAATTTTTTCGAACATCCAATCTAATCCTCTCCTGGTGCAACTTGAGGCTGTTTTGTCCTGTTGCTTGTTATCAGGGAGAAGAGACTGACACCCACTGTGCTACATCCTCCCTTCAGGCAGCTGTAGAAAGCGATAAGGTCCCCCCTGAGCTTCCTCCTCTCCAGGCTAAATGCTTGAGTGACAAGTTGCGTCCCCTTCTGCCACACACACTCCCCCCCTTTTTTTTTTTCTTCCTCTTCTAGTTATTTTTTGTGTCATGGTTCCTATTCACCACCTTGCATCACTAAAACATCTCGGTGTCTCAGAACTCTATGGATACTGTATAAACAAAGCAAAAGTCTGGTCCTTGCCCCTAATACCTGGCAGTTGAAGCAGAGAGCTTGGGCTGCACAATGACTGCAGACAGGCAGGGAAATAAAAGAAAACAGAAAGGTGTTAACACAATTAAGAACAATGATAATTGTCTGGCATCATAAATAGTGCTCTCAGGACAGAGCTGAACTTTTCCGATGTTCTGAGTGGTATTCCTTTCTTCATGAACTCATGTGATGTGGCTGAATTTTAGACACTGATGTGAAATGATGAGTTTTCTCTTTGTAAGAAATTGTGTTGCAGTTCACAATTTGCTGTTAGGTTCAGAGGTGGCTATGTTCACAAGTGGATTTGATGAGACAATAAACCCAAACAACAGCAGTGGGCTGCCTTCCAAAAGTAGCACAGCCTCAAACTTGTGTTGACAGAGAAAAATTCCAAGTCATTCCAAATCTCTCTTGTCATCTCCCTCTCTTTTTTTTGTGGTTTTTTTTTTTTTTTTTTTTTTTTTTTTGAGAGAGGGTAGGTGGGCTGAAGGCTCGTATTCTCCTCTCTCAACCTGGCATCCTGTCTGTAACAATTTGTGTAGCTATTTTATTTTGTTCCAAGTACTCTTCACTAACCTTTATTCACGTAACCTTTTCTACCTCAAGAGCTAACGTACTGTGGTGCCATGGCTTCCATTTGCATGCATGTAACCTCTGCCTTCTCTAAGTATGAGCTTCTGGTGGGCCAAACCTCACGTGCTGATTGCTATAGCAGTGGCTTCTTGTGTCGTTAACAAGGCAGTTATAGTGCAGTGATTAAACAGCAGCTGACTCCCAAGATTAAGCTGTGATTGTACAATTAAGCTTGTAATCAGATTCTTGTTCAGAATATGTGAAGGAATGGAGTTTTGTTGATTTGGAATATTCTGTGTTTTCTAACTGTACATTGAATTATATGTCAACATATTCATCCAGGATAACTAGTTGCCGGTCTCATTTACAGTTTATTCCAGGTTTACACATGTTTTTGTATACACAAGAGCTCACACACACACATATATGCACTTTCATCTCTACTGAAACTCTAATCTTTTTATTTCAGTGATTATAAAAGAGATTACCATGAGAAGTTTTGGGTGGGAGGAAATGTGAAGAAAGTATGTTTGGGGTTGCTCAGAATAGGAGGAGATGGAATTGCTGTAGTGATAACATGCTGCCTGTGTTTTGGGTAAAGAGCTCATTTCATTTCCATTCACCCTGGTCATAGGTGTCCTGGGGTGGGACTGGTGCCTTTTGAAGGGAGCTTAATCTAATTACCTTTATCAGGAGTTATTCATAAGTATGGGAAGAGTGATATATTTACAAAAATGAGGAACTCAAAGATGCCTTAATTGCTTTTGCAGCAGTGCTCTTTTTGAGAGCAACCTCTGAGCTGAAGGACAGTGGGAGGAAAAGCACATTTGCAAGATATCTGGGTGATGCATGTTGGCTGATCTTTGCTGACATTCATCTTCACTGAAGATGCGGTAGTTCACTCATAAAGATGAATGTTGTGGCACAGCTCTGTCATCGCATACCTTTCCCATATGTCTCACGAGAGTTTTTATGTTACGGAGAATATTAGCAGTGCTCTTGTCAAAAGGGAGCTGAGTGACACTTCTGCTCTATTTTATTGCCTCTCTGTGAAGTGACAGGATACACCCATGATAAACAGAGTTGCAGTTACTATAAGATCATCTAATTCACTTGCTGTCTTGGCAGCTTTTATGTGCTGAATAATATTCCTTTCCAGCAAATTATTTAAGGAACAATAGCAGCATGCTGAATCGTGACAATGTGCTTGTGCCTTTGGTTTCATGGCTCATTCTAAGCATATTATCTAACCTCAGCTTTTTCATAAAATAGTCAGTTCACAGATAGTAATGAGGTACATGGAGTGTTTTGTTCTCACATCACCACTAAAGACTTGGCTGTTTGGTGGTCATAGCTGTGTCAGAACTAGGTCTTCTCTTTTCAGCATCTTTATAATCATATTAGATTAAATCATCATCATAGCATTGGCAGGCAACCGCTCAGCTCTAATGATGTCTACAAGAGAGGGCTGAGACACCGGTCTCTCTCTGAGAGCACCTGACCTTTACAATATGACTGAAGGCCTTAGTAGCAAGATGGCTGTGGGAATATTCTGCTTCAACTGGGATTCTGCCTGCAATCTCAACAATAAAGATGCCTTAACATGGATTTTTTGCCCTTGAAAATGAAGTTGTTGTGCATTTTCCAGTTACCAATGTGGCAGACCCCAAAGTAACAGCCATGCCCTTTAAATTGTTAAATGCTGCTTTTTGTTATGGTATGAACCAGGGTGTTAATAAAGCATATTGCACTTAGCAGCCACACTTAGAGATGTAAGAAGGTCAGGGCATGTAAAACAAGGACACCAGTCTCCAGGTAGTAGAAGTATTTTGGAAAAGGGGAGTACACCAGCAGATTGGAAGTGATAAATAGTTTACTTTCCATGTGGACTCTGTTTTGAAATGGCCTAGAGTTCTAGGACACTGATATTTTCTTTAGCCATTTTGGTCTAAGCTGATACAATGCCATATTCCTTCACCTGCCAGTGCTTTTTACTACAGAAAATGCTTTAGACAGGAGTCTAAAGAGGAGATGACCAAGAGATGTTGTTCTTGTATCACTTGGTGCTTTTGAATTCCCGAGATACAGTCCAGCTCATTTACAAACCTGCCTGTATCTTTGGCCAAGTGGCTTCACCTGTCTGTGTCTCATTTTCCCCATCTATAGAGGATGGAAAATTAGAGTCACTTATCTGCCACCCAAAGAATGGGAATAGATAAATGGGAGGTAAGTTTTAATTAGATAATGCTTGCAAAGGTCTTTTAAGCTCAAAAAATCATTGTGCAGAGTAAATGATAAGTAGTATTATAATAATTATTAATTAACTTTCCATCACAGCTATGCTAGAAATATACTACCTGTACATTATTTCTGAAGAACAGCAAGAAAAAATCATTTCACTTTTACAAAATGACTGAAAGCCACAGTAGATACAGCTTGCACGCTAATTAAAAAAAAACAACAAAAAACCAAAAAAACAAACAAAAGAAAACCCCAAAACACACACACCCCCCAAAAAAAAAACAACCCAAAACCCAACCAAACAACCACTACTTTTTGTTCTCTTTCTTTCTTTCCATTAATCAACACATTACTTTCTAGGGAGCATGGGAGACTTTGAATATTTTTTTTATAGAGGACACAAATAAGGTAGTGAGGACTAGATGTTACTAGGGTCTTGTTTTCCTTCCTTCTTCCTTTCTTGTTAATTTGGACTGCATGCTGGTATGGTAGAGTGTTGTGGTGAAAAGGGGGTGAGGAAGCAAAACAGCCTGGTGGAGGAACAAGGAGGCAATAGAGCCATCTCTAATGGGGTGATAGCAGTAGAAGGAGAGGGAGGCAAGGAGGAAAAATGCTATTTTTTTGGTTTGTTTTAAAAAGATTCATAGCTACTGCATTGTATGATGGATTGTGAGGAGACCAGATGATATGCAGTAAGAATACATGATCATTACGCTGCTTACACACAGGTGGTTTTTCTTTTTTATGCATGAGTGAGGAATATTAAAGTCTTACAAAGCCACCTGTAAACTTCCTGTTACTACCAGATAGTCTGCTATAGATTGAAGCAGATGTTAAGGAGTGGTTCAAAAGTCTAGAAATACCTGTTCAGGGTGGGTAGTTTGCTGGAACAGCAGAGGTGGTCAGAGCCAGGATGAAATGCTCTGCTAAGCAGTGCAGCGAGAGTGCTGTGCATCGGTGCCCTCCGGACCATGGGATCTGAGCACTGTCAGGAGTAAGGACCATTGACTACCAGCCTAGCATCAAGGTCAGAGGGTCTGGTGCTGCAACACTTCTGGGGTTAATGGGGACATTTTAGGCAAGAGAGACATTTTTGGTTGCAGAATTACAGGCTATAGGAGGAAAAGCCTCTACTGAAGGGACAGGTGGGAATAACGTGTATATAAATATGGTAGCATATAAGATACCGCAGTATCCGCCTGCAGGGTCCTGCTTCCTCCCACACCTCTAACTACAAAAGTGAATTTGAAGGGGAAGACGTAGAAGTTCTCAGCACTTTCTGACAGTTCTTTATGAATAAGGGCATCTAACATTCCAAGTGACACAATGTAAGAGAACCTATGGACATAACAACTTTCCTTATGTGCTATACAAGAAATGGTTCTTAATTATCCTTCACTGTCAAAGTTAACAGGAACTAGATTAAATGTCATTGTTCCAATTTAATAAAAACCTCAAATCCTGGATCTGCTGAAATACATAATAGCTAAGTAGATGTTTTCATATTTGTGTGTTCATTGCATATTTTTTTCTGTGAGATTTTGTCTAATATTAAGGTGGTTTATTTGCAAAAGAAATGTTGGGGTGAAGGGTTCAACTGAGAATAAAATCATAGACTTTTCAATCTGCCACTGTGACTATGTGTTCCTGTACTATCTATTGATCCAGTCAGTATCACTCACTCCACGTGTTCTTAACTATTAAATTCAGGTGTAAACCCAGTGGCATTGTATTGTATCTTCCTTATGAAAAAAGAGCTGATTATTTTGGAGAATTTGACAAGAATAATTATCTCTTCTCTCCACCCCTTTGAATAAAAATGAACAGCAGCAAAATAAACTAGCATTGTAAATTTCAGGAGCTGAAATTGCATCTTTTGGTTGCCTCTTCTATTTTGCATTTTAATGCAACATTGATGATAACATTTGTCAAAGAAACCTCACAGTCCTTCAGAATCAGAAGGTTTGGCAACAGCGTAATTGGCGCAATGTAGGAAAAAATATTGTTTGAAATGTACTTATGGATGCGATTTGCTGTGAGGCTTCTCACTAAAGTGCATGAATTGTCTCTTCATCTCTGCTGAAAGAAAACTTTTTTACTCAGCCTAAAGTCATCTCTTTATCACAGTAAGTCTCCTGCAAGAGATTTGGTCCTGGAACTAGACTGAGAAGCTCACTTTAAGATTTTGTGGTTTTAATGAAGGCAATGTCAAGGACCTGGGTGCACTAGTAGGCCTTGATGATCCTGACCAGTGTCACCCAGTGTCCCCACCTACACCCTTTGCTCCTGGGCCCAGGAGCTCTAGTTGAGCTCTGCCATGGTCACTCAGTCCCTGCCTGAGCTCTGTGGCAGTCAGGCTCCAGCTCAGGCACTGCTGTCTCCATGCTTTGATATCAGCTCTGGTGATCTGGATCCTGACCCATGAACCAACCTCCTGGCTTGACCACAAACTTGTCTGATGGTCTGGACATGTGATTGAACCTGTCTGCCATCCCTGAGCTTGCCCTGCTCAGGTACTGTGCGAGGGGACACTGCCCTGCTGGCTTCCATATCAAGCTCAGCTCCCTGTCTTTTAGGGAGCAACTGGTCCTTGCTGCTCCCTGACAGGGAGAGGTTCAAGTCTCTGAAAAGAAGGCATCCAAAAGAGAGGATATTTTGGGTAGCTCAAAACCTGCAAATCTATATGAGTTCATTTTTCCTCTACCTGCAGTCTCTTCCCAAACTTACTCTACTCCTCTTCCTACTCAGCAAAGACCTTTTGATGATATTTAAAATATTTTTATGTATGTTCTACTTTTTTTTACTTTTTTTTTTTTTTTTCCAATTCCTGCAATATCCCTTTTCTTCCTGTGGTGGAACTGAATGGTTGGTTTGGTAGGATGTTCGTATTTTCTAAATCTCCGGGCTTTTACAGAATATTTTCACATGGCATTGTTCAGGGCTGTGAATAGGTACTTGCATCTTTGAGCAAGATAATTTGGATGTCGGAAGCAATACAGCAGTGTAAGCTGAATGCATTAGTTTAAATATGCCTGGACTGTGCTATACATACTGGTATTAGCTGGCTTCTTTCTTATTTGCGCCTTCAAAAAATGAAACAAACTTATGCTATATGAGAGCACTCCCACCCGTCAGCAGCACGTGACTGGCTGTGCCCAGTACTGCTGGGCTCGGTTCTGCCTTTTGACTCCATGCTGGTCCTTGTGTACTGCTGGAGTCTCGAGGCACCCTTGAAACGGGGTACCACCTTAGTCAGCGGTCCTCGCCATCACGATCCTGTTCCCATCTCCGCTTAGTAGAGCCATGGTTTCGCTAACCTTCCTTCTTTCATACAGCCTGTAGGTGCGTTGCTGTGTTACTGGAGGCTGTTGAGCGCTGTGTTATACTGTTGTACCCGGTCACTGCTGGGGTTGGATTGATTGTACTTGGCGTGGGGCCTTCCCAGTCTTAGTGCAATGACTGGTTGAGTTTGAAGCCCATCTACAGCATAAGATGGAAGCTCATTCAGGGTGGATGCTTCTCTGAATGCTTAGTTCTTTCATGGCTGCTCCAAATGTGCATCCAGAAGTGAAAATCATCTACTTCCCCGCTCTTTCTCTTGTTCCAGAAACCACTACTGCTGCAGTGCAACTGCAGGAGGAGGTGTGAGAGGAAAGTGCTACTACACACTCACCTTCAGCATCAAGTTCCCTCATAAAGATGATGTCTGCTACCTGGCCTACCATTACCCCTATACCTACTCTACAATGATGGTAATACTGATACATCCACCTAGATAAGCTAATGGGTCTGACAGGTTGGAGTTGCTTGGGTATGTGTAGATTTTAAGATAGTCTAGAGGACCATTTTCACAGGCAGTTAGTGACCATGGTGTTGTCATTGCCCTGTGTCTGCAACTGCAGCCCCTGCCAGGTCTGAAGCCCAGAGTGCTGTAGGAAAAATTTCTATATAGGAAAAGCTGGGTAGAAACCATTAGCACTTATACCAGTCATAATGCAAACCAAAGATGTCTCCATTTGCTTGGGGCTGCGGGATCCTCCTCCTGAAGGGTGGGAAGCAGGAGGTTAAAGATAACAGCAACTCAGAAGTGAAAGCTGTCAGTTCCTCCTTCTGACAGAAGGTAAGGCTCAGCTTTCAGAGTTGCACCCAGCAGCACCGCCTCGCTGGACCTCATTTCAGTGCCCTGTCAGCTGTCTCCGCTGTGCCGATTGGAGTATCAGTAGGCAGTTGACACCCCCCCCAGCCCTGTCAGTACAGAAACTAAAAGAATACAAGTCCAAGGCATAAATTGTGTTACTGAGTTGTACCAAGTTTGCTTCCTGGGGAAGGATTGGTTTTCTACAGCCTTTTCTGGGCAGGGGTGGATGGTAAGGGAATATTCTGTGAAATGCACCTGGTGTGTTTTCTCTGTGACTGATGTAGGACAGCCCAGGTTCTGAAAGGAAGGTAGAATAAAAGAAGGGAAATAAAGAGTTTTGGGAGTAGCTTTGCTTTGTTGTCAAAGATGATAATAATGTTACTGAAAATGAAGACGCAAAGTTCCAGTGGATCAGTTCCCATTCTTTCTCCCCTCAATTTCCATTGTCTACCCTTTTTATTCTGAGCAGTAACTGCTAGTGAGGGTTAGTAAAGTTTGGGCTCACTTTTTTTTTTTTTTTTTTTTTTTTTTTTTTTTTTTATAATGGTATCAGTTTCCCATTACCAGATGTGAAAGAGTATGCTTTCAAGTGAGACAATGTCCTCTCCTGCTTACTAGCCGTGTTGCTTGGCACGCCAGCATAGTTAGGCTTAGATTAATTCTCACAAAACCGTCTCTTGTCAACTGCTTTGCATCCCATTACAGATGTTCAAAGAAACTGCTTCCAATATCTGGGAGAGGGCCAGTGAAGCCTTCGCTGTCCAAAATATACCTTCCAGCTCACTTCTCATTAGGCTTATGGGCACCAGTTACACCTCAAAATCAATGAGGAAGAGAGTATGCTGCAGTAGTGGGGTTTGACCTATAACCTTGAAGGCATGTATTTCCTACAGTCTGCAGGGGAAAAGATGAGTGTAATACTAAAGACTTGGGTAGGCTTATTCACCACCATACTTTATTACTGAAATGCAGTGCCTCATCATTATTTTACTGTTATTGATTTCTATCTTCTGCTGGCACAAAAGCAAGAGGGACTTGGAGAGTTTGTATGCTCTGGGAATCCCTGAATATCTCACCTGCTCCTGAATGAATAGAATAGAGATGAAAAAGATGTTATTTCTAGACTTGCAGGGCCAAGTATTGAAGTATTTCACTGCCTCTTCAAATCAAATGTTCATTGAAGTTAAAGGGAATTTTGCCATAGGAAAAGTTTAAATGAACTTGGACCCAGTAAGGACCATAAAGATTGGTAAATGGGAATTATAGATGGAAAAGATCGATAGATTGTCATGTCCAGCTCTTTAGAAACAACAGTTTTGCTTTGGCTAATAATTCTAAAAGGCTTCTTTGCTTGGACTAATTTAAAATGTTGACTGATGCAATTTACAGGTTTCCATGTTACTTTAATTTCCACAGTAAATAAACTAAATCAGCTTTGTGCACCAATAAGATTGCATTTTAAAGAATATGTCTACTGGTGAAGTATGTTGGTTTTACATATCAGAAATAAATTAAAAGTGATTACAAACCCAAGGGCTCAATTAAATACATACCGCTTTGGGGAAGAAGATAAACTTGTATATGGAGTTAGTAATTTGAAAATGTTTTTAAATGTCACATATGTTTAATAGTTACAGACATATTTACAGGAAATACACATTGCAGAATCCTATTTGAGCTGGGTGCACTCTGCAGTTCATTATTTTTTGTCCATCAGTAATTACATTTATTTTATGAACAGTAATTTGCCTATTTTTACATCACAGTGTTAATTGTTTGGATATCTAACTGAAATCTCTGTGGCAGCTATACCCAATTAAGTTTCACTGGGCACCAGGAACATAAGTAAATGATTATATTGAGTTCTCTATATCTATATGAGATCTAATAATTGAATTTACTTTATAGAGCAGTATGTTAATTGTTTTATGACATAGATGAGTGAAAATTTCAGTTCTGTGTTTGCATTCAAATGGATACTGGGAAAGCAGTCTGAAAGATGTGAGCTCCAAGGTTTGAGGAACAGGAATGTCTTGTCCCATAAACGTTGGGTAAAACTTAGCTTTAACTTGTAAGGAAAAAAAGTTACCATGTAAGGGTTGTTCGGTGAATCAGTGTGTTTTAGTTTAAGTACTGTCAGGACAAGCGTGCATACTGTGCTACACCTATTTCTACCAATCAAGAGACAACTGGTGTTCCACTACACTTAGCAACACCCAGTGATGGGATTACACTAATTACCACTTGCAATTACAGTGTAAACAGAGAGAATTACACGTCATCTGGTGTGTGGGTGACAAGTGGCTATGTGTCTAATGAGGCGATCAGAATTTGTTCCAAAAAGTCATTTCTTTTAAGCTGCCAATTCTTTTTCTCGAATTCTCAAGAAGCTGGACTTAAGATTTGTTTAAAACTGCCATAAACTTTGGAGGGGCTGGGGGAGAAACTCTCCTCTTAAAATAACTTTTTGGAATGACAATCTTCAAATTTCCCACTCCTGATTGCACAAAATGTTGTTTTCTTGTAAACTTTTTGGCTGCCCCCTGGTGTGGAGTTGTTCCTGAATTCCACTGGCATGTGCTTGACAGCTAACCAGTTGGTTCTATAAACACTCAAACCCAGTGAGTTTTTTCATGTTTCTACACAACCCTTACTAAAATATAAGGAGTAAGCAGTTCTCTTTTGGAAAATTTGCTAACAAAGTCCTTTACATTAATAAGAAAAGCACCTAGGAACTGTTTGGGTAAAATCATAGAATAGTTTGGGTTAGAAGGGACCTTTAAGGACCATCTTGTCCAACCCCCTGTAATGAGCAGGGACATCTTCAACTAGATCATGGCATAAGAGTAAGTAGTTCTGTGCAGCTTCAGTGAACAGGGATGTATTCTGGATGGCTTGTGTATGTTTCTGGGATGTAAAAGGTGGTGATATTAAGTGGTGGAAGAGAGGAGCTGGCAAGTTAGCAAGAGGTAGAATTAGTACCAATAATAACAGAGTTAGTGGAATAAAATCAGATTTTTATTGGCTGTGAACTCATTTATAAATCTGCTTCTTTGCTTGTTTCTCAGTCCCATCTTGATATCCTCGAACAGAACAGGAACCTGAAGAAGGTTTACTGGAGACAGCACACACTGTGCCAGACGCTGGGAGGAAATCTATGTCCATTGCTCACTATCACTGCCATGCCAGAATCTAAAAAAAGAGATGACTTGGAGCAATTCCGTAAGTAGACAAATGAAGCATTAAATAAGATGCTGGCAAGCTGCGGTCATGTCAGCAGTGGCAGTGACAACCTGTTTTGTGAATATGTTGATTTTCTTGCCTTCTTCATTCTGGAAAAAGAAATCTAAATATGGGGAATAGCCAATTACAGTGCTTTTTTTAAAATCACAGATTTACAGAGAGAAGGGAGGAGAGCTGACACTATTTTTTACTTCAGATTTTTCTTTAATGATCTGAAATAATTATAAAGTTCAGTATCAAACATCTCCAACAGCAAGAAACTTTGTTCAAGTAAACAATTCAACAAGAAATTTGATATATTTTTTTGTGTGTGTTGCTGGTCCATATTGAAATGATTTATGTATTTTGAGGTCTCAAACTTGAAAAAAAGAAAAAAGTACAAGAAGAACTTTCCAGCTGTGGGCAGCAATTGAAGTATTCTGGTGAAATTCCAGCTTCTCCAACATGCCTGGTAGATCCATCTGAACACAATATAGCTCCTTGTATTCTGTCCGAGTCCTAACTGATGGCGTACTATCTAACGGTAAATGTTATAACTGCCATGTTATATCTAGAGGTGGTTATTTCTCATTGTGAAAGTCAAAGATTTAGACCTTCAGTGGCGTTGATTAGCAAGATTAAGATATGCAAGTTTCTGTAATCAGCAGCAAGTGACAAGTTGATTCTGGTTAGCATCACATTGGGTTAGCTTTGATTTGAGAGCCTAATAACTACTTATGTGTAGGTTAACTTTTTTTCTTGAGTCAGTGACAAGGCATAAACAGTTTTTCATATTTTTTTTTAATCTCTG
The DNA here is from genome assembly GCF_023638135.1 of Falco biarmicus. NCBI lineage: Eukaryota > Metazoa > Chordata > Aves > Falconiformes > Falconidae > Falco > Falco biarmicus. Next base: position 62,589,158 of record NC_079294.1, on the reverse strand, counting down.
CTCTTCACACGTGCATAACATAGGTGGAGAACTTTGAGGGAATGTGGAAATGTAAATTGTCTTAAGATTTGTTTTGGGTGTTAAGCAAATATATATCATTATCTCACTGAGATGTTAGGCTCGAAGTATCCAAAAGGATTCTGTTGATAAGAACCACGTTTCTGCAGAATTCTACTTGCAGCAGTATGTGGTAAACATGAGTAGGACACCTTATAATGTCCACGCTATATGCATAAACTAAAAGAAGCTCAAATACTGGAGTTGGTGAAAATTATTGCTATCTTTTCTAGTTCAGGTTTAGAGCACAGTGACTGCAGTTATGCTGACATTACAGCGTCATCCTGAGCTCATACCCTCTTATTATAATAATTGTATTATAAATTGAGCATGTACCCTGAATTAGCAAATTTTAGAGTTTGAATGTTCTTTTCTAGATTGAAATCTTAAAGCAAAATTACCAAGTACAGGCTACATGGGAATTCATACGGTGCATGCACATACACTGCTTTAATGGCAGGAATGGGAAGCAGTGTCAGAGAGAAAATTGGGTTGTTAGTGTTGCTATTATTAATATTATTTACACCATGATGGCACCTACAACACATGATTAGGGGGTTTGGCTGTGGTGGGTGCTGTCCATGCCTGATACAAAGAAATAATTCCTGCCCTTAAATACTTCTGTTCTGGGATAATGATGATATAGAATGGAAAACGAGTGGGTGGGAGCTGTGCTGGGGGATGTTGGTTATATAAATAAACCTTTGGCACACTGCAGATGATCACCTGGTTAGATGTCAAATGTTGACAGCAAGTTTTAAACTTCATGGTGGAAGATCTTAATAGGGAAACTGAAAGAAACTGGAGTTGGAATATTTTATTTGAGGATTTGAGCCATCCAGAAGAGACATGCAATCAGCCAGTTTTTCTGCCCCAGTGAGTACGCTTTTCCAATGAAGGTACAAAGCAAAAGCTAAGCTAAGACTTGATCAAAGCAAAGACTTGGAGTGGATCAGTGCTAAACACTGAATTTCAGCACCTTTGGCTTTGAAAGGACCTTTGTGAAATGTGTGTTTTGTCATAGGAAAGCAAAAAAACCAATTTCAACATCTCCAGCATTTTTGTAAAACAGTGTTCTTGCTTTCTGACTAACCCCACAACATGCCCAGGTCTGCAGTCACGTTGATACAGTGATCAGGACTAAAAGAACTGGAAGGAAATCGTATATATCTGTACCAATGGAACTAAAGCAGGAATAGTTGGGAATGTTTTCACATTTGGCACCAGAGACAAGAGGGAAACATAGCTGCATACATTGATAATGTGTCAGGCTTTATACCATCTACAGTCATTGGGGCTAGCCCTGAACTGAAACCTTGTTGTGCCAGGTGTGGTACAGCACGGGAGAGCAGACAACCTCTGTGCATGCAGGACTTACAGCCTATATTCAAGACAACTGAGAGGCACAGATGCTGAAATGACGATCGTGAGGAACTGACAACACAGTACTGACCAGCGCAGTAATACCCCAAGAATTGCACCTCTTTTAGGGAGTATCGTGATATAAATGTGACAATATTAGGAAGTGGTGTCATTTTCTGGAGCACTGTATTCTCAGAATGTATCAGAATGCATCTTGCAGAGTTAGAAGAGAGGCTGGCAGTTTTTCAAAGGTCATTAACCTGTCTGTGAAGGCAAAGCTTGGCTAACTTAGCACAGATTTGCTGAAAGATTCATAAAGGATCTATGAGCAGTTTGGACAGACACTTGTTTTGAATGCTTCAGGCTGTTGTAATATTAAGTATCTGAGTTAAAATTCCGATTATGTGGCTGAAATCCTCTTTATTTTCAAGAGAAGGAAATATCCCTTGGTTTGTGATATTATGTGAATTCAGTGAGAGCCTGAGTGCTGGCTAAAATACCATGAAATCATGTGCCACTAAACAACTCTTCCTCTAAAGCTTTGAAATGCAGTAAGATTGAGGACTTCCTAGATCTGTCCATGAACCAATTGAACTCAATCAAAACAGAACGTGTAGAAAACCCAGTTGTCTGAAATGAAACAGAAATTGTATGGGGGAAGACAGGGTCAAGGCAAGGCAAGTCAACACAGTTTCTCTCAAGTTTCCAAGAATATAAAAGTAAGCACCAATACTCTTAGGTGATGAAAATATTTGTTGTTTTATCAAGCAGAGGAGCAGAAAGGCAGCACACCATGTTTTATGCTGTGGGGTTGCCTCTAGGCAAATCTGAATAATCACGTATGTGTTTATTTTTTTTTAAGCAGCTTGGATAATTATGGCTTTTGGGGACGCGCTTAGCCTAATTTGTGCTGGTTTGTGAGGCTTTGATCAGCAGTTACTTCTGTTTTCTCATCTTGTATGACATGCCCTTCTCTCTGTGAAGTGGTTTGGCTGATGGAATGACCTATATGTCGGTATTTTCCGTGCTCAAAACATAACTCAAAAGCAACAACGTAGAACTAAATGTGAAGGCACCAAAGGGTGGAGTTTTTTTCAGAAATAACTCCCGTTGGTTTGTACAGTCTCTGTGCATCTGTATTTCAGCTTGAGAAGTGAAATGGAGCTCCAGCACTAGGGAGTTTGGCGCATGGGTGATGAATGAAAATTGATAGCCCTTGTTCTTTCCTCCTAGTTCTGACCAATCAATAGTTTTCATAAGAAATAGTCATTTTGCTTCCTATCAAATGTCTTATTTCTCCTTTGTTCATTGACTAATCTGTACCTTAAGAGATTTTCTGTAATGCCAGCGGCACAGGTAAAACACAAAGCTCGCCAGGACTTCGTAGCTGTTGGGCGTGATTGTACTTAGATACTCTAAATCCTTCTGTAGTATGGACACATGGGGAGTAGGAAACATCACTGATGAAGAGGCATTGGGTGGGTGAGGAGTGTTGGGAGGACAGCGTGATCAGCCCATAAGGAGTGCAGTGGGAAGGAGTTATTGTGATACTGGAGGTGCTGATGGAGTGGGAGCAGCCCAGGGACAACAAAGGACAACAAAAGCAAACCTCGGTGTCAGCTGTGCTCTATTTTCCTTGCTCAATTCTTTCAGATTGGTCTTGTCAGGCTTTTGATTAATGTGGCCCAAGGATGGTTAAATTTGTCTGAGTTAAATTTATTAACATGTGCCTTGTTAATAGGAAGCACAAGCCATGCATGCTTGCAGGCAGTGTACATTCACCGCATACTGAAGGCGAGAAAAATGGGCTGCTGTTTTCCTTCATTATGCCTTGTTTATGTGCAGCTTTGATATTCACTTTAGGCTCCTTTCTCCTTCCTCTCTATCTCCCCTTTATGCGATGGTGGTGTACTGAATAATTTTTATTAAATGCTCCGTTCTGAAACTGAAATGAAGAAAGAAAGCAGTGAGCCAGGAACTCTTCAGCTCCTTGTGCTTTGCATCCGTTATGCAACAGCTCAGTTACAAACAGCACAATTCCCATGTGCACTTGATCAACATCTGTGTGGGTGCCTGAAAGCTGCAGCAGAAAGTCCGAGGCTGGTCCGTGGTCCTTGATGGGCTTTGCAGCTTGTACAAATGGAAACTGGGAGGGCGTCTCTTGTTTTTTGTTATTGTTATTTTAAACTTGCCCTTCCTGTCATCATATGGATGCTGAGCATCCAGCAGGTACGGATGTCTTTGCTACTCATTGTAACTCCAGTATCCCCCATAGTCTTGTGGTAAAGATAAAGCCATTAGTTTTCCATCTGACTGTGAGTGGGAAGCACTGATGATAAGACAAGGGCCTGCTTTTTGTCTCCTCTGTTATCTGTCTTCACCATGTTCTTCTTTCCTACCTCTTTATTCCTTCTCACAAAGAGTAAGACTCGGCAGATTTGACCTTCCATATTATGCACAGAGCTTTTCCTCAAGGACTGTAGCTCTTCTCAGAAATTTTTAATCACTGCTCCTCTCCCTGCAACTCCCTGCTCCCCGCCTCCCGCAAAAAAAAAAAAAAAAAAAAAAAAAAGGCAAGACAGTTTTCAGCAAGCTTACATGTGTGGTGAGCCTGTACACTCCACCTGCTTTGGATATGGAATTATCAGATAGGAGCCTTTGAAAAGGAAGGAAGTTGGCCAGTGGAGAGGAAGGAATGGCTGGACAGGCATCTCTTTTGTGACTTTGTTCCTGGCTATGTAAGGTCTAGCCTTAATCACTGCCTAATGAGAGTTAAAGGGATTTTTGAAGGGAGAGCAATTCCAAACATCTTTTAGACCATTCTCAAATGAATGCAGACACAGTGAGAATGATAGAGCTTCCAGCCTTGGTGTCAACTCCCTGCTCAATGAAGTTAATAGGTGCTTGCAGAGCTCTGATTTCTTGCATTTGCCACATACAGCCCAGTGAAGGTAGTGTTAACAGCATGCACTGTGCGCAGTAATTGCTTGCAAACCCTTAATTCACAGTGTTACACATGCAAATGTGCAGTAGTAACTATGTCCTACCAAACTCCCAGGCAGACGGCTGACTGGACCCTGCAAGCTGTAGGTTACTGTTGTAAGTGGCAGAGCAAAATGGACAGATAACTCTAAAGATGTGCACGGAAAAGATCTAAACATGCATATACAGGCAATGATAAAATTGTCTTCTAGTTAAGAAAGTAGTGGACACTGATACGTTGCTAATGTTAACAAAGTGATGGAATTAAAACCACCAACTGCAAAGTGACTGATCGGAGAAGGACAGTTTACACTGTGCTGTTTTGAGCTTGCCATAGGGACGTTCCTCAGGAGGTGTCTCGTGGCTGTGCAGAGCTGGGGTCGGTTAGCTCTCGCCTTTAGTTACGGAAGGGAAAAGGGAGCACACCTCTGCAGTGATGTGAGGTACAGTAGGTGCTGTTCTGGTTAATGTTAATAGAGAGGAATAACTGAAACAGACCCAAAGGAATTCCTTAGAGGAATGAAGATTTCAATGGGTCTAGGGTGGTACAGCTGACTACCTCCAGCATTGCTGTGTTCTCAGCTGAAAGACACGAGCATCATATATTGTTATGGGGGTTAATCCTGCATCCACTGAGAACAGTGTCACTCCACAGAGTGGGGTGAGGGAGTCATTGTTTATGGTACCACAAAGAAAGTAATTGCAAAGCTGTCTTCGTGGCTGGTGGTACTGTTGTGATTCCCATTAATAATACTGATTTTGAGGTGTGTTATGAGTATTTCTGCCAGTCTGGGGACACCCCTGATGAGTATCCTTTTAAAAATGTGTAGCATCATAGAGCTAATTTGTGGAGTTTAAAGTTAAACCTAATATCCAAGCTGACTAGCAGAAGTGGTGAGGGAAATTAAACAAAATATGACACTAGCAAATGGATTTACATCTGTAATAGCTGTCACTTTGAGTTGCCCTTCTATCATCATATGTCCTCTTTATGCAAGGCTGGGAAAACCGTTATGAACATTATCATAAAAAGATAATGACACCTGCTTATCTTATCTTAAATTTAGTCTTTTGGGGAATTGAAATACATTTTCTGTCTGAGTCTAAACATGTTGCTAAAGATGGAAAGAGTAATGTTTTTGGCATAGGTGCAGCAAGGTTCTTGTGCCCTTTGAATCTGCAGATGCTCCTAAAACTGGAATGAGGGATAAAGTGAGACAAATGAGGTGTGTTTACTTGGTCTCATCTTAAGCCTACATAATCAGACAAACATAGTTGCTGCGAGAAATACTCTAACATTTCTCAATTTGCTTGTATAAGCTATTTAGAAGGTTGTTTTGCAACTTTGATCTTTTCTCAGACAGAAACAAACCCTTTACCTTTAAATATAATTTGTAGCAAAGAGCAATTTCTGAGCAAAGAACAGCAGAGAATGTGAATTGCAGAGGCCACTTAGGCAGGATACTGGGAAATAATGATCATGTGGAAAATGTACACAGTTTAATTAAGCACATTGATTAAATCAATATGATTCAAACAGCTTAGTGCTCCAATCAGCTTAATCTCATTAAATGTAATTCAGGCTTCGATAATTGATTAATAATGCATTATAGTTTATGAATTATTGACTCCAAGTTATTATAACTGTTCCTGCTCCCTGCATGGCAACCTGTGTTGCATGTTAATTATGACAGGCTCAAGCTCTCTTCTCTTGAATAACTTTTTCAAAGCTGGAGATGACATATCTCCTAGTGCAACAGGGATCAAATTAGATCAATGCCTTATTGGAGTTAGTCCGCCCCAAAGGAAAATGCACTCTTTAAAGGAAGCTCTCATGTAATAATGTTGAGATAGGGAGGTAGAATGACCTGCTTTGGTTGGTAATGATCTCTCAAGCAGCCAGAAGAACTGCCTGTAGCAATTCAGCTGGAGTGCTAACCTGGCATTGTGCTGGTTGGAAACAGTTCACAACAGCAAGCGCATCTGTTGTTGTTCTAGTGTCGTTGCGTGCCATACCTCCTCCAGCGCACATGCACACAGTATAGCCAATGCTGCTGAACCCTTAGGTCACATTTTTATGCCAAATATAGAGCGATCCAGTTCCCCATGTTTGTTTGGATGCTGAGTGTTTTTTGTGAAAAGGACTGATAGGCTTTTATAGTGGAATTTCTACACTGCAAGTGTCATACAAGAAGAACCATTGCTACTATTGATGAAAATCTCAGGAGAGAAACCAAGAATTGAAGCAAGCCTCCACTCCTCATGTGCTCCCCCCCCCCCGCATTAGACTGTATTTCCACTGAATGTGAGCAGAGGATGTTGTCTCAGATAGATTGTCTTTCTAGCTATCTAGGTACTTAACGTGGTCCAAATAGCAATCTTATGCAGAAGGAGTCCACCAGCATTAATGTTTCCTTAAAATATTCCATTTACAGAACCCGTTCTGCTTTTTCCTTTCATCTTCTATCTCTACTCCTTATTTGTGATTATAGTTCAAAGTGAACAGATTTTAGTGTTTATAGAAATTGAATGACGTGATCATTATAGCAAAGCATGAAGAAAAATATTTTTTGCTTTATTTTTGCATCTGCAGGAGTGAGTTTTGCATTTGTGCATTCCCTTGAACTGAAGATTTGGCTCTTAATTTGCAGGGATCCCAGGCAGAGGTGCTGGTTCCTCTCTTGCTTTGTACCAAACAGTTTGGGTTTGGTGACAGAAAGACTCAGCTGTTGTGAAAACTGTGATCCTGTTTTAATGCAGTAGTGAAGGAAAGCTGAATCAAATTGTCATGTATTCTATAGTGTTAAGTAATCACAGAATTGAGAATACGAATTCTTTTTTCCACTTGAATAGGCAGTTTATTGAGCATCTGAAGCCAAAACAATGATCTCCAGATAGGCAACATTTATGGAGTGTGCTCTAAATATCTTGAGTTGTCTTTTAATTTCAAACATCTCTCTTTTCTTTCTGATATCCCAGTCACAACAATGTGGCAGCCCATAGAGAAAAAGAGCAGACAAAATCCTGCAAAACTATGTTCCTGTTTGAGTATCCAGCCTGCTGCCATAAAGGTGGAAGCTGGTTGAACAGAAGATTAAATCTGTGAGACAGACACATGGCTGGCTGCAGACTGAGGCCAGAGTTTTTCATGATGTATCAACTGCTCTTTGAATCCCAGCATTTGGTGGAACGGACTCAGCCAGCACAGCTTTGACACTATGGTCAGCCTTCTGTGAGTTTGGCAAACATGTATTAATATATTGAATCCAATTAGTCAAGGCAGCAAGCAATGCACAGAAAACAATGAACAAGGACACCAAAAATGGGCCTTGAAGCTTAGGCAGCCACCACAGTGTGTTTTGCAAAGGGATAAAGTAATGTTAGGGTAATGTTCCTTTATTTCCCACCCTTCGTCTTATGCAGCATGGTAGCAGAACAGCCGTCTGAAGTGAGATAATTGGTACTGCAGTGGCTGCTCTTCATTCATCTGTAGTGTTTAGTTTTATGCCTTTTTTTCTTTTTTTAAATAACCTTCCTTCTGGAATTTGGAGATTTGTTCTAATCCCTTCCTCTTCTCAGGAGATAGTGCTACAGAATTTTCTGCTGTTTCTTCAGCACTTGTTCTGTTACCTTTCCTTCTTTGAATTATAACAGTCTTGTCTTTGTCCCAAGAGACCTATAACCTTTGCATGTCCTTTCCAGAAAAGAAATGTTCTGATTAACAGCAGCATTTTCTGGAACGTAAGTTAGCAATATTGTCTTGGTTGGTATGGACCTGGGCTAGAACATCAGTAGTGCTTAGCACCAGCTATGCTCCAGTCTTCTAGAATATCAGAGCCTTTTCTGATACGCTAATGAATTAAACATCTTGAAAATCTAAACCAGCACATATCTTAGTCATAATTATTTTCATTTGTAATTGGTTTGTCAAGTGTCTCAGGAGTGTCTTCTCACAGGAGCCTGGTACTACTTGTATTTTTGTTATAAGGCATTGAAAATTATGAATGAAACCGAAAACAGTTTGGTCTTACATATTCCTTATATTGCTTTAGAAATGTACAGCCAGCTGCTGGGAACACACCTGTCTTGCAACACCGCAGTGCCCTGGCCTCATTGCAGTGGAGCTACAAGCTTCCACAGGAGTGGTACATCACCCAAATTCTTGCCTTAACAGAAGGGGAAGAAAAAACCATCATCTTTTCTCCTTAGGTGGAAAAAAATCGGATCAAACCTGCAGATGATGTGCTTCCAATGGCCAATCTGAGTATCTGGTAGAGGTATTGAAATACCGCCCACCAGAGCCCCCAGGCAGCTTTTACTCCCTCAAATGGTGAACAGGCTTTGAATTGCTGCTAGGTTTCTGTTATCAGCTTCAAATCATGGCATGAAAAAAACCAACCAACCAAACCCTCAACAAAAAACCCCAACAAACTTCCTGTATTTCAGTGAGCTGCACATTTCCCATGCCTGGCCATAAATTCCAGTCACACACTGTCCTGTGGGGCATACACTAAAAGGTCAATGTGGTACTGTATAAATTAGCCTGAGAAGCATTTGAATTGAGTTAAATCTGTTCTCAATGTGACAGAGATGGGCTCTATGAAGGAGGACATAATTTTAGGGTCAGATGGACTGCAGAGACTGAATATTGTTACGAGCAGCGTGCTTACTAAGGGGTGAAAAGTTAATACTTGTGCCTCAAGGTAAAAGCAGAGGTCAGGGAAGGTTTTTTTTCCAGCTGGTCACAATATTGCCCAATTGGTCACGTGTCTTACTGCACAGGTCATTGTTTTTCACAAATTACAAGGTGTGGAACACCTGCTGATGCAGGATATAAAGTGGGTTGGCCTGAAGGTAGTTTGGTTTGCCCTTAACACCTGTGTTAAATCAGTTCCTTTGGGGCAGTCTGTGGATCACCCTTGCTCCCTGAATAAAAGGCCAGTAAGGTGGTTCCTATAGCCTCTGGCATAGAAACCTGCTGTAAGGTAAGAAATGGGAGTTTTATAATGGTAGAGGTGTTGCCTGTGTGTGATTGGTTTTTTGGGGTTTTTTTTTGTTTTGTTTTTGTTTTGTTTTTTTTTTTTTTTTTATAAATTATTTTTCCTGTCTTCTCTGCCCTGTCTGCTCTAAGGCAGTGGAGAAGCACTCTTCGAAAAAGAGGGGATGAGCCGCTGGGCTGTCCCAGTGACCGGTTGTTCTCCTTTCTGTTTGGTTGTACCTTCTCATCGATAACTCCTAGGCAAGCTGTGGTCAGGGAGTAAGGGGCAGGACAGCTGGCAGGTTGGTCTTGTGAAAGAGTAATCCATGGCTGGAAAGCTCACGGAGCACAGCATGTGTACCAGCTGCTGTCAGACCCAGACAATTGCGCTCGCTGTCGTACGGTGTAGCTTTTGTCTCCGGTTCGATATTTTTTCCTTACTGGAACAGAAAGACTGTTCTGATACACAGATTTGAGCTATGTACATATTGCTTTCTGATGATCTTATGGGAACACACTGTTTTTTGACTGGACCTGGATAGAAAGATTGGGAAGAGTGGGCAAAAATTGGGCTCTGCCACTCTGCTAGCAAACCGTTGCTTTTAGTTTGGGAACCCAGCTTGGGGACAGTTTAAGGGAAGAAGGTTGTCTTGCACAGATTGATTTAAAGAATTTCTAGGCTGTGACAGTAACCAGAGTGCATTGTGCTAGCAGGGAAGGCTGCTTGCTACTCTTACGTGTTTTTTCACGATCCTATGAATCTTGCGTTTCTCACTCTAACATTAAGCTTCTGCTATGCATAGGCAAACCCTTCCTCGATACACAGAACTAACAGACTGTTGGGAAACAGTGTGGGTGGTGTTATAACTTTCATATTGTCTTCACCTTTACCCTTTTAATTTGGGAAGTTTCTTGGTGCTTTTAAGTCTTGGCTGACTGGTTTGGAGAGTCTGTCTATTGCGGCTCACTTTAAAATAGAAAAGTCATTCACCTGATACCTCAAGGCTTTCAAAACTTTCTGGAAAACAACGATCCAATTTCTGGATTTAATGTTCCAAGCTACACATTTTTGTCTGATAAAGGCTGACCTAGCTTGTCATGTGTTACAAATGATTGGAGTTGTTTGGATTGCAGGGAGCAGCTTTACCGCATGTTTGCCAGAGCTGCAAGCAGATACTTTGTTCAGCTACTCTGCCCACATCTGTGCAAGGGGGTCTACGCTCACATGAAATGTAGTAAATGGTATTTCTCAGTGATGATCCTAATATTAATCTGCCTGAGAGCAATAGTGAGCAAGGAGGCATTTTTGCAATGCACTATGTATATTTGTTTTTCTCCTGTTGTTTTATCTGTACTTCTGAACACCTGCTATTTCTAATTCCCACCCGTAAGTTGATTTTGCTGGGAGGGTCTATGCAGATTTCTGCCTAACCTGTTTTAACTGAGTTTAATTTCCCTAATTGGAGAACAGGATCCATTGCTATGTGACTGATGCAGCCAATCTTATACCCGTAAAAATAAGTACAGCAATTTATTGAAACTAGTAGCTTGCAGACACCACAGGCTGACACTTCTTGTGTCTTATAACTGACAGATTTTAGAAACAAGTATTTGTCATTAATGGGCTGTAATTATACAGCAATACAAAAATGAAATAGGATCAAAAATACTTCATAATGATTTTTAAATGCTGTTCTGTTAATGAGAGGGTTTGTCCATCTCTACATCAAAGACAAACTTGTTAGCTCTCTGAGCTTGCCCACCTGTTTCTAATGCAGAAATAGAAATTTCTAATAAACAAGGGGAGACAGCTGCTATGTTCAGACTGCAAATGTGCTGATAAGACCGACTAGTTGACGAGCGACATTGTAGATACAGCAAAGTGCTCCAGTGTTTGCAGAGAGCTAAACTTGGACTTCTGTATCATTCCAGGGCATTTATTATGTGGCTGTTGGATATTGGGTTTTAGCTGACAGAAAGATAGGTGCGTCAAGTCTCTTTCATTCTAGGTAATTTTGGGTTTTCTCTGATTTCCTCTGCTTCATTTTGATATACGACTTTGAAGAATTAGGTAGCAGAAGAAACAGTACTAGTCAATGTATCTCTTATGTCTTTTGGCCTTCCAAATAGAAGGAGGGGGGGCAGGTTGCATTCTGAAGTCACCAGCTACCTTTTAAACCAGTAAACAGACCTCTTAATGAATTGCTTTTCTGTTTTTGTCAGGAGTTTTTCTTAAGGTGTGTGGCATTTTAGAGAAGTTCCATGATTTTTCTGCCTGCTCAGTCTTAACTTTAGGTTAATGAACTTTGCATGATTGAATCAGGCCCCAGAACCAACAGGACTTGTTCTAGATCTTAACTCTGTTTCCCAAAGAAGGCGTTTTTTCAGTGACATTCAGAAAATGGTATCTATCAAATCACCAGCACATTTATAATTTAATTTGCTCTATCAATTGCAATTGTTGTGCTACTTAGCTGTGGAGGAAAAAAAAATGTTATTTTTCTTGCCATTTTAGAATTCTTTCTACAAGACTTTTCTTTCTTCATTGAATTTGTTTAATGAACTGTTTTGAAGATTTTACTGGCTTAGCCTGGGCTAGGTGCTGCTTCTGTGTCTTTGAAATAGATGAGATTTAACAAAACTTTCTGCCAATTTTATTTAAACATGACAGGGGTACAGGTGGTAATTATGAGTTGATGAATAAATTGGAACGGGTACATCGGAGAAAGAAAGGACTTGTGCATGACTTGGGGGGGAAACATTAGAAGGCATCACTGAGTGTTCTTTTGAGTCTCCCAAATGTTCTAGACTTTTATTATTATTATTATTATTTTTCTAGAAAACCAGAGACGCCTACTACAACTTCCTAATTCCTTTCCTTGTTCTTCCCTTACTGCTTTTGTGTCATCTTTCACTTTCTCCCCAAGACTGAAAGTGCAATGTAATAGTGATGGATGCAGGAATATGATAGCATTCTGCAAATGCATGTGTTCAGTGCTAATTCTAGGAAGGGTGGGTGGGTTTCAGAATGAAAATGGGAGCTGTGTTGTAGCATCATGGTATAGGACATCTAACACAACTGAGAGAGGATATAGGGTATAGTATTCTATTCATTTTCACGGCTAATGAAAAGAGGAGGAGTGCTTTTAAGTAATGGATTATGTAGAAATTCTTGGGTGAGCATGGATGGCACAGGATACTTCATGACTGGAACTTAGGAAATGGATGTTAAGCTTCCAGCTCTGTGACTGATTTGTATTTTATTCTCGGGCAACTTCCTTGATTTTTCTGCAAATCCCTGCTTTCTACACTTGGAATACACTTGAAACACGTAATCTTCAGTCTGTGAAGTGTTTCGAGAGAGGATGAGTGAGATGGAATTCATTATTGGTGGCATCAGACTGACCTTGGCAGGTCTCCCAAAGGGTGTTTAGGTCCCATGGTTTAGCACCTAACAGAAGACTGTAACTCATGATTGAAGTGGAGATGAAGTAGATCGATAGGAGGGCAGGAAGTCCTTAAATTCCTTGTGGCTTGGGCTGCACCTGCCAGAAATAAGAATGAAGGGAGGATTTTATCATAAAAAAGAGGCTGTAGTGGATAATGTAGCAGAAACTATCTTGTGACTTGGTTTTTCCTTTGTGCTTGCTGTGCTAGAGGAATTTCTGAAAAATGACGTTTTCTTGTTTTTTGTAGTGCTCCCTACCCCTGTAGCCTGGTGTAAAAGGTGCAGCTGCAGCCGGGGTCATTCCTTCCCCTTCCTGACCAGCAGTGGACAGGGTAGGCTCTAACAAGATTAGTGTCTCGACTGCTTTGTCACTTCAGTGTTGCAGGTCACCCTAACGCAGCTGAGGAGTTTGTATTGCGGCAGAGTGGGAAAGTGCATTTAGTAGAGCAGGCGTTGAAGGCCGTTCTGGAAACGCAGTCCTGTAAATCCTGGCCTCTGGCAGCCCGAGCTGTTTAGTTATGTTTTATGAATCAGGTCATACTGTGTCTGTCACAGCTTCCAGATGCCAAACTCCTTCTGTGACAGTTTTGTCAAGCATTTTAAAAGGGCACAAAAACAACAGCCAGAGGGTCACCGTGAGGCACAACTCAACACATGGGAATTGTTCTTCACAAAGAGCAACTGGCCAGAGGCAAAAGAATGAGCAAGAGACAGATGAAGGACTTTGGGGTCTCAGTGGCTGCGGTGCCCTCATTATCCCTGTTCTCTCTGTGTTTAGCACTTAGTGAACGAGCAATACAAATGTAGTGACATGCTTATAGTTTCTGTGCTGACATAGGTGATGGACCTGCAAGTTATGCAGCATGTCTGTAGCTAGACTTGAAACAGTGTTCCTGCCCATCAGTGATGACTTGCTTAATTTCATACCCTATATCGTACCCTTTTAATCAGAACATTCCCGGGACCCACCTTCTAGCTTGTCGAAGGTCTTTTCTCACCAGTTGAGCTATCACTTGCAATGCAGATACCATGACCTTATTTGTCAGCCTATGAAGATGTAACTTGAAATTAGGCTCAGCTCAGATAAAATAATTGCTGTTTGCACAAAGGGTGTTGCTGGTGAGATGCTCCCTGTGAGGCCATCTAACCTGCCTGAAATGTAATTTAATAGAGAGAAATCAAATAAAATAAATCAAATTAAAGCATGCAGCTAATGCATGCAAACTCTAAAATTAATTTGGCTTACAAACAGGCAGTGAAACTGAATAGTTGATTTCTTCATCCATGAAGGAGGCACACTAAATAGTACAGAAAACAAAAATAATTTAAGAACAACTTTTGATTTTGAGAGTTGATGGGGATGTTAGATGGCAGGTGAAGGTTATTCTTTGATGTAAGGTATTTCTCATTATCTGTATATTCTTGCAGTTAGAAAACATCCATTAGAAGTCTCTTCATATTTTGAAAACAAGGTATCAGCATAAGAAGCTTTGTTAGATATAACAGGGAGATAAATCATCTTTTCAATGCTAGCCATTAGCTTGTCATGACCATGATTTACAGGGTTTTTCTTTTATTTAAATAACTGTTTCTTTTAAAAGCATTCTGATAGTTTACAGAGCGGAAGATGAAGTGGCAGTGAAAGCTCTGAAATATAATGGTTTCAATATGAGTGCTTCTTATGGCAAGTGAGAGAAACTAGCTCATGCCATGGATTGTACAGGCTCTAAAGAATGGCTGAGGATTCTGTGACAGCAGCAGTTGGAAAAGTTCAAAATTCTACTGGGGAAATGTTGGGCTGCAAATGCAGGAAGGCACTGGGACTGAGGAAATGTACCCCAGTATTAGCTTCATGAAGCTAGTCTGTACAACAATGCACATCAGAAATTCAAACTGATTAGCAGCTGTTACTTGTGCTGTTAAATTATTTGCCTAAAAGAACCTTCTGGGTATTTTTTTTTCTTTAATAAATTGAATATCACTTAGGAAACTATGAAATAAAGAACAAAACCTCTTGTGTGAAAACTCCCACTTTTGCAATGATACATGGAGTGGTGAGGAAGGACATCTCATGTTTTACTTCTACTTGTGTTCCTTCTGGGATCGCCAAAACTGTTTTACAGCCTGACTCCTTTATTCACAAGTAGCTTTTTCTGTGCTTTGTAGCAACTTGTGGGGAAAAAGAACATTTTTTTCCTTTCCCTAGCCTTCCTAATGTCTTACTTGTAAGAAGCAATATTTTTTCTCAACCAGACTACTAGTCTTCCTAGCTTGATGTTTCAGTCCCCATAGTGACTGATCTAGGAACACATCATTCATTAGAAACAGTTTTGCTAGCATCTGAAGGGAAGAACTTGTTACTGACTTAGGCAGTGACTGCTTAGTGTCTTACCACGTGCTGCTTGAAATTTCTGCATGTTATCTATTTTATGTAGTGGCAAATTTTGTTCCACCTAGTTTTCTGTCAAGTATTCTGGAATTCTGATTATGCTATATGATCCTGATTCTTTCTTCATCCTCAGGGTATTTCAGTAGTAGAACTGCTTGAAAATAATACAGTATGAGCTTGCTTATGAACTTCAATGTTCATCTCTATTAGTTTCCTTGGGAAACTTATGTTCTACTTATGGCCTAAACAACTAATGTGAGCTCTTGATCTGAGATTTGAACACAAGATGTTAAAACACTGTGTTGTTTTGAGGGTACTGGAGGGCCGTAGGGAAATAGAGATTAGGACCTGCCACCTATACTAGATCAGCTACTGGTATGAATTAAAAAAAAGAAGTTCCATTTATCATGTTGTAGACATGAAGTGCTGGTGCCTCCCGCTTTGGTCTTTATCAAAATAAAACCTTATACATAGAAGTAGGCTTCTTGTCAAGGCTAAAGTAGGCAGGAAGCTGTACCATTCAGGGGTGGACAGTAGGATAGTTTTCTAGTTTAAAGATATTTCTGTGTCATTCTGCTGTTAAATACTTTCAGTTTAGTCCAACTCTACTTTGCGTCTTTTACACAACGTGTCACATAGTCTAGAAGATTAAAAGTGGTGCTGCTTATGTCGTGATACAAGATCATTGGGCCAATATCAGTTTTGCTGTCATGATGATTCAATTGAAAGAGCTTTTATGTTGCTCCCTTATTTGCATTCTCTTGCCTAGTTGTTTGGGGAGTTCAGCTAAGAACTTGTCACCAAGACAAGATTCATTATTCAAAATTGGGAGACAGTTTTACCTTATCAATTTCTTGTCTGTAGAAAGAGAGAATTTCCTTTGGGGTCAGCTCTGTGAAATGCAGTTTTAAACTTTAGGATAGACTTGGACAGCAATGATGTAAAAGTCAATTTAGTGATGCCACAAACGAGGTGCACCTGCAGAAGGGCCTTTACTGTGAAGTTGTTGACACAGTGAATTGCTAGACGATGTCTTTTGTCGACTTGTCTGCTTTCTTTCCTTTTTCTCCTGAGTTTTCCATACGTAACAAAACATACAAGCTAAAACTCTCATAGCTTGCTTACTGCAGGAGAAAATTTTTAAGAAACATTCCCTGCCAGGATATTTCTGGAGCAATGGAGTGATAAATATCAAATCAAGTGAAGAATAAGAATTTAATTTTTCCCATCAGAGCCAATCTGATGCTTTTTATCGTAACAAAAATTGATATTTTATCCCTTTGATAATGAAAGCCTCTGATTGCACTTCCTTTTAATATATTTTATTTCTTACAAGTCATTCCCTGAGGAAGACCTCAAGTCAGAGGCAGAGATGGATCTGTGCCTCTTAAAGACACAGCACATATTTAAGAATAAACATTGCTTTATGCCGTAGGTGGCATTAGTTGTGTTTTAAATCTGTTCTGTATAGACAGTTTATGGGCAAAAGAACTCTTTAGTATAGAATTTGTCTTTTGTAGAGCAGGAAACCTTGAAGGACTACACAGCAGTTAATTTATTTTCCTGTTAAATTTGGCTATTATTCCCAGTGATGAAAAAAAACACTGACAGGTTCTCCGTTTTCCATGCCCATTTTAGGGCTAACAGGCCCCAGTGCAGGTCCTAGGTTGATCTTAGCTTGCTGCAGTTGCAGAAGGACTGGGAAAAATATTGAGATCTTCACACAGTTTTTTATCATTCCTCTCCTACCTAGGTTTCTAGAAGGAGTTTTTTCAGAAAAACAAGGGCTTCAGAACTGGAACCATTGAAATTAGCAAAGAAAACAAATGCCTGTTGGGTTATATTTGTCCCCAGCTAGTGCAAGATTGTTGTGTACAGAATGGCTTCTTGTGCTCTGGGCAATGTGGTTTTAATATTAACTTCTACCTCTCCACAGGGGAGACTCTTCAATATAACTCACTGATATTCAGCCTAAATGTTCCTTTGTGAAGTTACATCCCATTAACCCTGGCTTCACCCTAGTTTAGTACTCTAAGCAATTCCTGTTGCTGCTGTGCCTGTTCTCAAAGTGATGGCAGTGAAGGGTATGGGGTATTACACTGGGGTAAAGGCTGTATCTCATAAGCAGGAGATGTGGGTCCAGACATTACTCACAGTGTGAAAGCCATTTACTCCTAGAGTGTGCTCTGGGGGCATCCCCTCTGCAATCAACTCCTGCTGCAGACTGTCCATCTGCTGCCCTTCATTTCTGTATAGAAGCTATTAATGCCATCCGCAGAACTGGGGACATGGCTGGAGGGCAGTTCATGCCTCAAAATTCACAGCTCAGTGATGCTCTGCCCTCTAGGTGCAAAGTCAGCTTGATCCCTTTAGGGATCAGATACTCAGAGGTCTCTCTGGCTAGGGACGTAACTAAAAAGTGCAGAGTTCTTGCTCTTACAGTGTGGAAATGTGCCTTGCAAATGAGATAGATGGGCTGTGAGTTCGTGGTGGGTATATAGAATTAAATGTAAAAGCAAGGGGTGAAAATATTGCTGTTTTGGAGCTGAAGCCTTATTAAAGTCCTGTCTGTCCTATTTGTGCAAATTCTTTCTAAAGTATCGTGTGTCACCAAAATCCCATTAAACTGTCACATAAATTATCAGAGTTTCCTTTTTCCATCACTGTGGATTACCCAGGGAGATATTTTTATGACAATGGAAGCTTTTTCAGCCTGCTCCTCCTGCCTGATTTAATTTCAGGCAAAATCCTTCTCGCAGAAAGGAGCCCATGGATTTCATAGCTCTATGGATCTCTGCACTCTGCCTGTACACAAGTTATTCTGCAGATGTCTGCACTTCTTTCCTGCCTGCACCTTCTTTTGGGCATGGGACAGTCCGGGGCAATGCTGCCACTTCTCTAATCATACTGAATAAGAACACTGTGTAGTCAGTTTTGATGGACCTCTGCTCCAGTGTCTTCCAGTCTTCTGAGCATCCACTGACTGGTTCTTTTCTTGGGCCAGTGTTTGTTACCTTTATATGAAAAACCCAGAAGGTAAAAGAGTCACACATGTACCTAACTTGAAAAATTTTGGTTTTTTCCCTACTTAACATGTCTCAGAAGTCTTGAGTCTCGGCAAGGCAATCTGTGTTCCTTCCACACTGGCTGAAAAACATACAGATTGATAGTCAGGCCATGGCAGGACCAAATACTTGAGTATCTGAAATTGCATGCTGCCATAGAACAAATTAAGGCCATAATGTGCATGTTATAGAAGCAGGGGATGATAGATCCTTGCCTGCCATTGATAGATAATCTGGAGCTCCTTACATCAACTAGCTAGTTAATCTGTTGGGAGGACTCCTGGAGCTGATCCTAGTGTTTGCTTCTAACCTCTTTATCAGGGTACCTACAGAGGAGCTGGGAGCTGGTAGACTTAAGGATAATAGAGGGGCTTTGGAAGATAGTTACTAATGAAAGGAATCCCGGTAATTATATTACAGAAATTTTAAAGTAGCAGGACTGTCACGAACTGAGCAGGCAAGAACTTTCCATAAATGTTTCAGATCCCTATGTGGGAAGAAGCCCAAGTGATGACAAAATATCATGATGATGAAATATTTCTGATTAGTTGCTAGTTAGTGGCTAATATTTAACATACTTTAAAGTGGCTAACATTAAGTAGTAATCAGACACATTGCATCAAGGAGATCAAAGGAGATGGCTGAGGTGCCCTGTGGACTGGATTCCATCAGCTCTCAGACACAGAGGTAATTTCAGAAGACTAGAGGGGAATCTTGGACGAAATTTCTAAAGGGGTAGCTAGAATGACGAGGCCTATGGCCACCTAGGTACTGACACTGTTCTGGGCACTGTGGCAGAGTGGCTTGTTGTAGGACCTTATGAATAAGGACCTAGCAGAAGATAAAATGAATATGTGGGCATGCCAATGAAGGCAGTCAAGTCCCTACAGTTTGACTTACCTGATAGACAGTAATTCGTATTTTTTTTAGTGCAACCTAGTCCCAGTGAACAGTGAGAACATCTGATTGTTGTCTCTTTCTAGCAGCCTTTTGCAATGTAAAGGCTATCTCCTTCCTCTGTTCGTCTTTCCTTTCTGAGTTTAAAACCCATTTTCTCCAATTTTTCTTCATAACTTATGACTTCTGCATTTTTTATCATTCTTAATGACCTCTTCAATTTTCATTGCCTTAATTTTTAAACTATGGTGGCCAGCAGTAAGCACAGCACTACCGCTATTTGTTTTTGTTCGTTGGGTTGAGCAGAGCAAAGTAACAACGTTCCTTGTCCTAGCTGTGACCTTGCCTGTAGCTCGTCCCAGGAGAGCTGCCATATTTGGGACTGCTTTGCATCACTAACTCATCTGCTATAATCCCCTGATCCTTCTTGGCAGTACTTCTTCCTAACCAGCTGTCCCCCATCTTGATTTGATTCCCTTAGAATCTGGCTAAGGGGAGCGCAGAGACCTACCAGGAGCCCACAGTTCCTGCAGGAGCAGCTGAGGGGGCCTGGGCAGGGCCAGGAGAAATGGCAGGAGATTTAAAGGTGGTGTAACCAATGCTACTCCCCAGCTGAGGCGAGCAGCTCCGGTGCTGGCCTGATTCGTGGTGGTGCGCCCCAGCATGGTGCATGGAGGGGGTCCTGGGCTGGGGAACCTCAGGGGAGCCAAGAGACCTGCCAGGAGTCAGCAGCTCACACGACAGCAGCTGAGGAGAGGGCCAGGAGCGATGGCGGCCAAGCCCCCCACACCTATAAAAGCCCTTGGGGAGCACTGGCAGACGGGGCCTGGTGGGGCGGCTGGCATGGGAGGGTGTGCAGGAAGGGCTGGGGCTCTGCCAGCTCCACCAGGGAGCAATGGCATCCACCAGGGAGCAATGGCATCCACCAGGGAGCAATGGCATCCACCCAGCAGAAAGCCACGGCCCCTATAAGCTCTGCACCCGCAGCCCAGGCAGGGCTGTGGTGGGAGCAGGCGGCCGCCTCGGTGCGGGCTGCAGGCCGTGCCCGGTGCTCCCGGCAGTGCCGGCGGCAGCAGCCCGTGCTCCTGGGAGTGCGCTGGGGAGAGAACCCTCTGCTCGGTGTAAGTGCAAGGTTGCTCACATTAGCAGTCTAATAAGGTAGACAGCAACAGCTAGATGGTTTCAATTTGAAGCTGGATGCTATCGGAGCAGTTCAGGGGGTGTGCGGAGCGGGGCAGGATACACCGGTGAATGTTGAGCTGGCGTATCCAAAAATGGATCATAATGCAGTGACTGGAAATTTCAGCTAGATTAATTCAGGTATAGATGCTTGCTTAGGATGGAAATGTTAGTTAGAAACTGAGACAGTTTCCAAAAAGTTATAGTAGAGTTTCCATGGGAGCAAGTTTTGAATACAGGATTTGTTTCTTCCCCAATCTTCAGCAAGAGGCACCTTTTGATTTGAACAGGAATTAGTTCACATGGGTTTCCTTTGGCCTCAGTTGTACATAAGGTCACACTAAATAATAGGGGTGGTTCCTACTGCCCTCAGAGCTTGGGGTTTTACAGTCTGCCCAAAATGGGCTTGACAATTTGCTTACCGATTTCCTGGAATTAAGAACCACGGATAGCAGGATGTCAAGCTGCACCGAGGCTGGGCAGGCTGTACCCATGTTCAGGTCCCTGATCATCTCTGATTCAGAGGTGAATGAATTCATAAAACACATGCACAAAAGGAGGTTGCCAAGCAACTTGGAGCCTGAAACTCCCCCATCAAGCTACGAAGGTAGAGAACAGGCAGCTGAGGCAATTTGTAACGTTCACTTCTTTGCCATAGCTAACAGTAATAATGCATATAATATAGGCTTATTTAAGAAGGGAATAGCTCATTGATAATTCTGAAAAATAACAGCTGGTCCTGCCAGACTGTGTATTTTGCCTCTGTCTTAAGATGTGTCTGCTCTTTGGAGCATTTAACCAAAAGCAGGGTCAGCAAGGAGACAGCAATGTTGGGGTGGGGGGAGATGGGTAAAGAATTACTCTGTCTTAAGTCAACTGGAAGACTGACAACTATTGGAAGTTTTAGGAGGAGGGTAAAGTGTCTGACACAGATTCTGGCTCAGGTCAGTCTTGTGTTTTCTGTGATTTCAGTATTTGATGCTTTTTACAAAGATACTGTAATATATTCTTTGTACGTCACACCATATCCTGTGTTCTCTTTGACTTTGCATGACTATGCAGCCTTGGGCATATCAGATGTATCCAGGACGGGATGCAGCTGTGACATGTGGAAGAGCTACGTGTTGCTCCTCCTGTTTACCCATCGTTTGACTCGCAGAATACCCTGTTAGTGGCCACAACTAAGTTGGAAGGAGAGTTCACCTTTCTCAGTTTCTGTATACTATGTCCTGGGGTAAACTTGACCCTTCAATTTACGTAATGTTCATCATAAAGTCATGCTGTATTTAGGCAAAAGGGAATAAAATAATTCTATGTCTTAATGGTGCTGGGCTTGGGTAAAGGGAAGAGGGGTGTGCAGAAGCACAGCCAGAAAAATTCCAGTCAAGACCTGGATCTAGGTTGAATTTCTCACATGCTGTGTATATAATTCCCTCTGGCTCCTTACAAAATCCTAGCCCTGTGTTGTTTCAGTGCCCTGTCCCTTTACAAATGGCATAGCTCAAATCTCAGCTTGAAATAATTTAGAACATCGGCCCAGGTCAGGGCATCTGGAACTGCATTTCATTTCCTTTCTGTGCTCCTCTTGATGAGGGACACTGCTGTGTTAATGGGGTTTTGTTCATTTCTTTCAGGCTGCTCTTTCCCCAACTGATGTCATGATTAGTGACATCAAAGTCACCTCTTAGTGAACCTTGGTGATGACATGACTAGAGGTGGATCCTTATAACAGGCAGGAGTTTAAGCAGCAAGTTAGCAGACCTGGAAGAACAAAGCTCTTATTTTCATGCATATATCCACAGTCAAAGACAAGTGGACATGGGAAGCAGGTGATACGTTAGTCGAATTACTACTCAAAGGGGTTTTGCGCAAAGTGTTGCCAGAGGAATCAGTGATGCTTTAATCTCTCACCTTGGGTACTGTTGGTGCCACGTTACATTCTGGGCATGTCGACATGTAACACAGTGTAAGAAGACATGATCTGTTGCATAAGGCTTTATGTAGCATGAAAAGGTTCCTCTGCTTTCTCTTTTTATTATTTACATTCCCAGAGAAGGTTACGTGTCATGTGGGCTTTGCAGAGATAAATGGCTGACCTAAGCTTGCTGGCAGCTTCCCCAGAACTTGGGGAGGATCTGCCTAAGTGTCAGCCTGAGGATTTTGAAGACTTAAGCTCAATTCTGACCCTGGAATGATGCATACGAGAAAGCTTGTGATTGTGTGTACTGAGGTTAGGTGCAGTAGGGTATGGGAGGGTAGTACAAGGGACTCTGAAACAACACAGAGAGAAGGGCAGCAGGGCACCGGTGTAAGCCAGTAAGCTATGCTGGGTAACGCTGAGGTGGTCTGGTCAGGACTGCTGTCACAGGAGTGTTGGAAGTCAGGAATGAAGTGAAACAGATTAGCTGAGTGCAGAAATCTTGACTGGTGCTTGCCGGCTGGGAGTACTGAGTATGGCTGCCTGGTGCTCCTGTCCGCTACTTTCACGAGTTCTAATGTTTATCCCAGTCATCACAATAATATCAAGGCCGATTAGTAACTGGAGATGCTGATTGAATGACTCCTGCCTGCCACAGAGTTAAATCTTTGTTTCCCAGGTGTTTCAAGGGTAGCAAGTTTTATGGCCATGTCGTCAGCTCTTTGCTCTATTTACTGCTTCATTAGCCTCCATGCTGGGTGCAGTTTGGGGGAGCACAGTGTGGGGTTTGGCTGTCATGGCTTCCGTGAAGGGACAGGCCATTAACAAGCTCTGTGGTTTCCTCACTGGTACAACTCTTTTGTGGATGGGATGTCAGAGCTGCGGATGTGCTTGTCAGAAGGGGAGCTTTTAAAGGAAGCTTTAACTGGAGTAGATTTCCTGGACTGGACCTACAGGCTATGGGCCCCTCCATCGTCACCCATAGAGAAACAATGTAGATGATCTCTGTCTGGTCTCTTCCCCACCCCCCATTTCCTGGGTTTTAAGATCTGGAAACTCCAAAAGCTTTTCTGACATTGAATCTAAGACAAACTTGACTGTGATCAGCCTTGAGAGGAAGAACAGAACTCAGGTCTGTGTCAGTCCCATACTCTTTGCAATCAGCAGAATTATGGCAAACTTTCCTGGGTTTCTGAGATGAGAGAGTCCTTGTTTAGAGTTTCTTTTTTCTTATTTTAACTGAGGAAAGAAGCTTTCAAGAACCCGTGCTCTCTCTCTCAATATATAGAAGAGATAAGAGTTGTTAAAGCTGTATTCATCAATTGCAAAAGAGAACACATTTTGTTTTGCTTTGTGCTATTTACAGCTGCTGTCCATTAGGAGTCCTCAAGAGCCTCATTCTCAGCTACAACAGTACAGTCCCATAAGTTTAGCTCAGCAATGAGCCTGCAAAACAGCACTAAATCATGGTGTGATGGGAGAAAGAAGAAAATGTTTGGAAATGGCAAAATGCAGCTCATGTCTTCATGAAAGCTATTTTTTTGCTTGTTGCTATTTGAGAGCATTACTAAGGTAGACCATAACACACAACTAGCTGGGCCAGAATAGAAGTTGTGTACTCCAGTTTTGGAAAAAGAAAAAAACCCAGAAAGGCTAGTAGTTCCACAGTTTTGTAGTCCACAAAAGGAATCTTTTGCAATACAGAAGTGCCATAGGCACACAAAATATACTAGTCTCACAGTAAGGTAAAGGAGTAAGAGTGATAAAAGACTAATGTATGGCTATTGAGAAACAGAGCTCCAGTTGCTTTACTGGACCAGAATATGACTGTTCTGTGTGAGCTCTTTGAGCTGAGAGTGCAGTTCATTCTGTTAGCATGCACCAACTGCTTAGGAGGAAAGCAAGGAAGCGCGGAGGCGTCGAGGGGGGATTGTTTCCAAATCTGAGTGCATCCCTGAAAGATGTAACTAAATTGTACTGTAATGTACATATTGAGCAGAACTGTACAGAATATACAGTTAAGGAGAAAAGTTAGGTTTTGTTCCTTGTTTGACTGTGAAATGAGACGTTTCACCTGTATTCTCGGAGCTCAGACACAGCCTTTGTCAGACAAATCACTAAACAGATCTTTAATAACATCTGTATTTTCCAGCACAGCGTTCTACCTCCCTGTTTCGACATTAATTGATTAATGGTTTGTAAAGCATTTGGAAACTGAAGGACAGATTTGGGAGCTAAGGGCGAAGACGTATAACTTGCCAATTCAGCGTTTGTTTACATGCACACTGCTAATGCCTTTGGTTCTGTTTTTTGTCCTGTTACGACTCCCAAGGCTGTCAGTTGGGGTCACCCAACTCGCACAGGCTCTGATGTTACCTGCTAGAGCAGGACAAAGCTATCCTGGCATCGCTGTGATGCCCTGACAGATAATGGTTTCCACTGAAGTCTGTGGGGTTGAGATCGTGAATGCTCACAAAAGGATCATTTTAAGACAGAAAATTGCTTTGTCCTTTCCCTTTATTTTCTGCGTCTGACAGGTGTCTCCCTCTGCCTACTCCTGTTTCCTTGGCCCATCCTTGGAGTACGCTTAGCACAGATGGGATCTTCAAAGAATCTGCTGTCAAACTTGGTCTTTTATAAGCATATGTATACTGAAAGTTTTTGGAGACTTACAACTAGACCAAATGTGGGTGCTTTTTCCACAGGAAAAGCAAATAGCATATCTGATAACAAGGAAACTTTCTCTGTTAATTTGCAAGTCTACTTTGAAACAGGTTCAGTAGAGCTTATCAATTAACTGTTAGTAAGACTTTGATTATTAAAAAAAAAAAAATCCACACAGCCCCCCAAATCCTCTCTCTTACCCTAAATTCCCACAGCTTATGTCTCCCATACCAAATGTATTG
Organism: Falco biarmicus; assembly: GCF_023638135.1. Taxonomy (NCBI): domain Eukaryota; kingdom Metazoa; phylum Chordata; class Aves; order Falconiformes; family Falconidae; genus Falco; species Falco biarmicus. Next base: position 62,563,977 of record NC_079294.1, on the reverse strand, counting down.
CTAGAAACAGTCAAACTCTTCTAGATGCAACTTCTGAAAAATCAGTGTTGCAAATATGAGCGTGCACCTGTATTCTATAAAACTGAAAGCTGTCTTTCCACAAAAAGTAACAGCCTGCTTTGGCTATCTGCGTTATTTCTACGTTTCGTTGGATGGATACAAAATGATGGTTAGTTTTGAGTACTCTACCTCTGCCACTTGTCTCGTTCATTCATTCATAAATTTTCTTTAATTACACCAGTTTAACTTGATTAGTTATGATTCCGACCCTAAAACACAGGTTACTGACGGAGATCAGATAGCTTGCATGTCCTTGAAACACTTATGGGTTGACAGATCTGCTTAGAGATTTGGAAAGTTCTCAGTTGTTAATGGTGAAACACTGAAAATGGAGCAGGACCTCAGGAAATTAAATAATTTCTAGCTGCCTTTTAAACCTTAGTGAAGTCTGATAAGATCGAACTTTCAAGAATTGTCAGAAAGTATGCTGGTGCCATTTTGAGAGGCAGTAATTTGCACATGCACATGCAAAATGGTATATGTAAATATCTGTAAGATGTCATAGAATGAACAAGCAGAGGGATAGGGGTGAAAGTAGCACATGCTGGTTCTGAGGACCAAACCTGGGATCAACTGGCAAATAGCACCTTTGGTAAATGGCTGGACCGTTTAGAGACTTATTTTCCCTAAAATACATCTTGGGTTATTAACTTAATTAAAAAGGAATAAAACACACTTGCAAAGATATTATTCAAAGAGAAGTCCTGTCTAGGGTTGGTTTTATTTTTGGGTTTTTTTTATGTTTTACAGGCAATCGTCCTTATGTGTTTCTCACTGCCCGTGTTCATCCTAGTGAAAGCAATGCCAGTTGGGTAATGAAGGGGACCCTGGAGTTCCTTGTGAGCAGTGATCCCATTGCTGACCTCCTGCGGAAATGTTTCATTTTCAAGATTGTCCCCATGCTTAATCCTGATGGAGTCATCAATGGCAAGTGAGTTGTGACATATGCTTATCCTGGGCTTTTGCTGGGTTTGTCTGCAGGTGTTACCCCTGGGCGCGTAGCAGGTCTCATTTTCAATGTTATGGGTCAGTAGATTGCCCTTTGTCTTGTGTCTCATTCACCCTGTTACCGATCCTGTATGGAAAATGTGAATCTGAGATACAGGCCAGTGTGCTGTCTTGCATTTGTCAGATGTACGTGATTCTGTACTGTATAAGGCCATAAGATGTCTCAATTGCCTGGATGGAGTATTAGTGGTGCCAGAGAAACTAGATCTTTCTTGATAAATGGAGGCCTACTATTCTGCTAAAGGAGCAGGGCAGACTACACCTGCAAGACAGATATGCTTGGGAATAACTGGCTTTAATTAATGCTTTGTATAGCCCGGTGCAGGGGGAAGATGAGTAAGGATCTATTAAATTTTCACATTTTCATGGAAATATTTCCCTGTAGTGAAGCTCCCTCCTTCTCCCACCTCCTTTTCAGTCTTCCCTCCCACATGTTTCCTAAGAGATACTGAATCTGAGCTTGGAAAATACTGATTCCTTCTTGTATTCTTAGCCTTATACCATCCCTACCCACCCACACTAAATTGACATCCCTATCCCTGTACATGAGTGGGAAAATTATAACTCTGCTCCTAATACAATGACATGAAATAATTATTGCTATGCAGCCAGTGAAAGGAATTCCCTCTGAAGGCTTGCAGATTGCACTAAGATAAAGTAGGCTTGCACTTCACTGGAAAAAAATCTCCAGTGTCTCTGTGGACAGTGGAGTTTGTTCACCTCATTGGGTGTTTGTGGAGTGGCTGTAAGTTAATAACTGTCATTCCTGCCTCTGATGCACTGGCAGGACATTATGCTCACATCCCACTGGTAGCTGGCGAGATGTGCATTTTGACCTGGTGATAAGGTCTTGCAGGTTTTGTAACAGCTGTGTTCCTGGCTTGCTGCAGTGGAAAACATGACAAATCCCCAAGGTGAAAGATTGGCTTAGAGAAGCACTGAAACACACAGCAAAGTGTAGAGGAACAACTTTTCTTACGCTATGCTCTCCCATCTGCTTTTGGGTTAGACTGCAGATTGAGAGCTGCAGAAACAGAACAGTCCTGAGCGACAAATGAGTTGAGTTTGGTTCTAAACTAATTCATTTCATTTTGGGGTAAGTCGCTCAGCAGAGAGCGGCCAGGGCTTTTCTGACAGTGTCTAGTCTGTGACTATGAAGAGTCATAGCTTTTGTGCTGCTACGCTCCCCAGGACTCGAGCATATCTGTAGTCTGGGAGGACTGTTCAGAGTAGCTGGATACTGCTCCAGAGTATTCGAAGCCTCTGCTGGCACCAAATGCTTCCTTGATCCTTCCAGACAGCAGAAGCAAAAAAAGAAAGGTTGTGGCTTTTTTTCCCCTCTTCTTTTTTTCCTTTCACTGCACTTAATTAAAGTTTCCAGCAGATGGAGGACTGGAGGGAATGTCTGACCTTTTTTCTCCAGCTGTCAGGAGCGAGTGTAGCAGAGAAGGGACCCTCAGGAGGGGAGGACTTGGCTCTCTGTGACACCTGGACAAAGTGTACTGCCTGAGCTCATGTCACGCTGGAAGTTATTTTGCCTTCCCTGGTGCAGATGAGCTTAAACTGTAGTTAAATCTGGTGATGGGTTAAAAAGTTTGGTAAGCCTTGCCAAAGATGGGAGCAGGGGAACTTCCTAGTTTTATGCAAGTTGCTGTGCTCTCACACCTCCCACCTGTTGAAGGCTAGATGTACTGAATACATCAAATCCACTATCCAGGCCAACAAATATCCTGGCTCTGTGCTGGACACTGGGGATACTTACATGTGGTAACTGGTGATCTTATCTCTTGTTGTGAAATAAGGATTTCTTCTGTTTCGGTGCCTCTGTTGCTTTCTTTAAGAAAAAGCTGTATTCTTTTTTGTTGATGGTTCTTTGAATCTCCTTACTCTCCGTCCTCCCCAGCCCTGTGTGTTGGGGTGCACATACCTTCCCTGCTCATCACGGAGACCAATGCCAGTGCGTGGTTACAAAGGATTTCTTCCCACAGCCCAGCTGTGCCCCTTCCCCAGCTGGCTCCCTGCTGCAGGCGCAGCTCGGTGGAAGAGTGCTCATCCCAGCAGGGTACCACCCGATCGCGCTTTGGGAGCCTCGTGCAGCAACGAGATGATCAGGGCCTTGGTATTTGCTTTGGTTAATGTGATCTGAAAGTTACATGGGGAGAATGTTCTTCTAACACCAGATAGGACTGCAGGAATACGATTATGCTCTGGCTGTGCGTGGCTGAGCTGGGAAGCAGCTTTCTACCCTCCCTTTCACTTCAGTCAGTGCTCTGCAAATCCGTTCCTGTCTGTCAGCGATGAAGAGACTTGTAGCCCCGTTACTGGTCCTAAATGAAGGTAGCGGTTATGCAAACGTGCATGTATGAGTGGGGTTGTCATCACATAAAAATATAGATCACTGCCAAAAAGAAAGCTTCCAGAAAGAATTGGTGAACAGTTATGTTGCTGTGTGTGGCTGAGTGTGCTGCTCCATCCTGAACAGCACTCAGGTGTAGGGTCTGTCAAATAATATTCAGCTCATCTGACAATGGCTATATATTTTAAATTAAATAATAGATACTGCTTCTCATAGAGTTAATCTTACACTTTCTGCCAAAGGCTGGTTTTTGTCCACTGCTGCTGATGGGATGCTGCCTCATATAGACCTGTGGTCTGACCTGTTATGCTGTATTTTATGTATATTTTGTTATGTGTATTTTAATTTTGTTTCTTAAGACTATTTTTTCCTTGTATTTAATATCTAAATGTCCCAGAAAAGTAGTGTAAGTCAGTTTGAAGCGACAGCCGTATACTTAACAGACAGTATCCTTGCAGCCTGACTTTATTTTGTACAAGTTGTTCTGTGAGATTCCAAAATAGTAAGCATTGTTTTTAATTATGGCTCACCACCTTCACCATACCTGTAGCCCCTTTTTAAACTAAAGCAATCATAATAAAACAGGAAAGCTTTAAAAGGAATTAATCTCTATTAAGTGTTGGAGAATCTATGAAGAAGAGTATCATTTTCATTATGAAAGTGACAATAAAATGCAGTGAGTGAGCGAGAGGTGCTTTGTTCCTGGCTCTGCTATCAATGGACTATGAGACCTTGGTCACTACCCCCTCCTTTTGACTGAGTTTCCTCTAGAGAATGAGCTAATGACATACCGTTACCTTTGAGCAGTTTGAAATCAAGACTGAGGTATGCATATTGGGAGCATTTTCTCTTCAATCTAGACCTACTTGTCGTTTTAACTATTAAGCTTGTTTTTAACTTGTAGAATGTGGAAAAATACTGTTCTCTGATAACTCTAGATTTATGAGGAATGGTGCAGCGTAGCCTTTGGTGAAACTTTTTGAACTGCTTTTTTAAAAAGTTTATCTGTTCAGCAGAAATCTTTGCAGCCTGAAACTAGGTCAGTTATAGTCACAGTTGTATAAAACCTGGAAAGCAGGGTTCAGTGTGGGAACTTGTAAAAAACCCCAAATTATAGTAGCAAGAAAAGAGTTTTTTTACAAAGAAACAGAACACTTTTTGCTGTCAACAGTGTTCCACACAAACTCATCACGCAATTGAGCACTGAGTTGTGTGTGGGCTCATGCATGCCTGTGCAGTTGCATGCTAAGTTTTGATGTGCTCATATGCTGTCCTGTGTGCACCTGCTGTGCATCCTCCTGTCAGCAGCTTGTTCACGCAGCTGTTCCCTGCATCTGCTCAGACCTGCAAGCCATCTACACCGCACCTGGCATTCCCACGTGTGTGCTCACAGTCACAACATCCTATTCAATGCTTTGTGGGTTTGGCTGGACTTCTCTAGACACTGCAGTTCTAGATAAATATTGCTATTTATTACACCCAAATTTAGGGTTATTAATTATATCACTATAACCTAATTTATATCACTATAAACAACAGTAATAAATGATGCCAAATGCTAACACTTGATGCTTGCCAACTGTGCCTGTTTGATGAAGGTTCCCCTCTCCCCCAGTTCCCAGAAGTATTAAATTAAAAATGATTGGCCTTGCAAGATCATTGATCGTTTGAGAAGTGGAAGCTCCTGGGGAAGTGATTTTTGTTTTAAAAAATACTTCATGTGCAGACTGGTCATAGAGTGTCTGTATTTTGTGTATTCAGAAATTCTCTTCCCACTGATAAATCCCAAACTGGCCGATATCACAGTTCTCTGAGTCCCTGTCTCACTCCTACACTGCCACCTTCTTCCTCTTCCTTTACTTCCTTTTAATGTTTCCTCTTTCTTTTTGTCTGTTTGCCCTTTTCTCACTCTTCCCTCCCTCCCATTGAATCAAAGAAGCTTTTCATTGAGAAGAACTCAATGCATTTTTAAATGAATTGAACCAATCAGTGGAGATGGGAGCCGGCGAGTCTTTTTCTTGGTAAAGGAAGATGAGTATTTTGGAAACGGCATGACTTCTTCAAACCCATGGGGTAACCATAGCAGCAGTTAGGAAGAGGAAGTCCTGATTTGCATTTTGGATTATAGCCATAGACTATTCTTTATCTGGTTTAAAAACACCCTGTTCCCTCCTACAACTGCCCTCGCACAACACAGGCTGAGTAAACTTTTCTGCTGCTCAAAGGTAAGGCAGGTGAGGTGCTCGGTTTCTGATCTCTCCATTGATATTTGCTTCCATTTTATTTAGGCTGTTTATTCCATCCTGTTTTAATTATCAGGCTTTGTTCATAACCTTCCCAAATCCAGCAGAGAAAAGCTTTACTTCTTTGACAATTACTGACATAGAGAGGTAGAAATGTTCGCTAAAATCCTTTCCAGAACAGGTTTCCTCTGCACACCCTCAAAAGTTACAAATGAAAAATGAGTGTCCTCCCACATATTTTCTGGAACCTGGTTCTTTGTTTTTTGAAGGATGCTTTTAAGAGAAGGGGCAGAAGCGCACATGTCTCTATACCCAAAACAGATTATTTGGCTATATGGCTTTTTTTAATCTCCTATATTAATGCTTACTCTTCTGCACTGAGACATTGTGTTCTTTAGACAGTAAGAGGCAGAACTGATCAGGGACAGGAAAAAAAAAAAAAAAAAAAGCTAATGGCCAGTCTAAGGAGTCAGTTAATGATCCAGAACCACATCCTCAAGGATTAAATCTTGAGGTGATGTCACACAAAGCTGTGTGACTGCAGACACCCCTCCTTTCCTCCCCTGCTTCTCTTTATTGCTTCTCTGCGGTCAAGGGATTGAAAAAGTTTAATTCTCAGAATCTAGCCTTGTAAAACTAAATTGGTGCCATGCACTCTGCAAACACATTCCAAAGGCTCTCTCCAGACTAGGTAATCTGTGCTTGTTTCTCTAAGGATAGTGCAGAGATGTGGGAAGGCTAGGAAAGGAATGTTTTTTTTAATTAATGCAGTGGAAGTTTGTCTCTAGGAGAGGAAGGTACTACAGGACTAGCGCGCTGCTGTTCTTTGGCAGGTGCTGTATGAATCTGTTGCCTTCAGAAGCCCTGTATCTAAATTGGCACCACCATGCCAAAGTAGTTGGGTAGACATAGGCAGAAGCCAAGGTATACTTGGATAAAAGAGCATTTTGTAAAAGATTCAAGCCTTACTCCTTTATAATGGTTGTGCTCCATGTTGGACGCTGTAAGGTGGCATATTTGTGTGCACTGATAGTTTCCTCAAGACCTCAGAGAGGACAAAAATGCCAGTTCTCAGAGCATCTGTTCTGGCTTGGTGCATGGCTCTGGGAAGTGTGCATGACATGGGGGCTAAATTTCCCCTAGTGCAGTAGAAGTTTTCTTAGATGTTTCCTGCTTTGATGCCTCAGGTGTTGCTTCTGTTGTCCTCCACCAAGATGGCAGTGATGGATTTGGGAGCTTAGGGTAGCAAATGTGGCTAGTGAGTGCACAGCATGAGATAAGATATAAGCTGCAGTATTCTTCCCCCTCTCATTTCTGCCAGCTGTTCTTGATGGAGCCAGAAGTGGGGTCTGGCCCGGCACCATCCACTTCTGAGTACCTCTCTGTGCTGTCAGAGGTGCACCGATTTCAACCAAGTTCCTTCTGTGATAAACATCCGCCTGCAGACAGCTGCACCCCAGAACTCTCCCTTCTGACAGTGCTTCTGATGCAGTATTGTTTATTCCTTCCCTTATCAGCCAGAGCTGCTGGGCCCCCTGAGTTATTAGTTCTATTCACTCATTGTCAGTGTTTCCTCCTTCGTAAATATGCCCCCATACGTCTCTGCTCCTGAGGAATATGCTTTCTCTTCTATTTACTGCTTTTCCCAGGCCCCCACCTCATCGCTCTCTCCACCCAGTGGCCCAATAACAGCCAAGGAGATAAATAAGCTACATAATTCTTCCCAGCTATTATTTTTTTGTTGTTGTTGTTGTTGCTCTGCATAGTAATATATATAATAACAAGGAAACAAATCTTATTACTAAAGTAATTACAATAAATAAAAAGCCGAGGGGGGAAATGAAGGAAGGGTCTGTCGGGGGAGCGATTGCAGTAGAATTTTTTAAAATTTAATTTACTAGAGATGTTCTCTGCCACTTTGTTGATACCCTGCTGAGGGGGGCCGTGACTAATTAGCAGCCAGCTGTTGTTCTAACACCCGCACCTAATTTATTGTGTGGCTGTCTCTAAAACAGCAGCCTGTATGATATTGTCTATGGGACTCGGCACCAGCCTTGTGTCAGTGGTTGGCTTTATTGCTTGGTGCTTTTGTTTCCCAGAAGCTGGATAGTTGAAATTTTGGGTGCTTTGCTCTCATTCCTTTTATTTTCCAGCATATCTCATGTGCTTCCAGGAGTTTAGGCCAGAGAGTACATTCGATCTATTGCATTATAACTGCTTGTCTCAGTGTTCAGCTTGATAATAGACCAACACAACTGCTAGTTTTTGACAAATTACCCAGAGAACTGTCTGTGTGCCTTGGTAGAGAACAAAAGAGTCCCAGCAGCAGAAAGTCTGGTATGGACAGGGTCTAGGGTTTGTTAAACATTGAAGTCTGTGACCTCATTCTACTGCTTGTAGGTTTCTTGTGAAAGCACCATGTTGTTGCTTGCCAACAGAGTGGAGATTACAGTACCATCTCTCTTCTAAATGGCTATGAAAACTAATTAGTTAATGGACATATCAAGAACTGGAAGTATTTAATGCATTGTCCCTTGTTTCATTAGTCTTTTAGTTGCCAATTGCAAAAGCACATGCAGTCTTTGTAAAGCTCTTAAACAGTAAAGGTACCTCATGATTTGAGTGCATCTCCCGTGGCTCTTTTGTACACAATTTATGCTGGTGATGCAAAGTCACCTGAGATTTAGCTACAAAAGTCTCTTGATGTGGTCTCAGTGATATTACTGTCTTGGACCACTAAACATTTCAGCTTTTAGCCTTGGGAATTATTTCATTTTAGATAGGTACTACCTTGTATTTTCAAGTTAGTGTGAATATTAGATATGAACATGATGTTTCATGGGCTCAGAAAGGAATTATTTTGTTCTGCATTCATGTCTGTTTTCCTGACTGGCGATAGGAGTTCATAATCAGATGTGTGTACTCCTTTGAAGATATTTTCAGGAGCCAGGAGACTGGCGTACAAAGCTAGCTTTTAGTAAAGTTAATGAGATGATTGAATTATATTATTCTTGTTCGCTTGATTGTGTATCACTATCCCTTTTTGCTTGTTGTTATGTTTATTTTGAGTCCCCTTTGTGGTATATTACTCCCATAAGAATTGTGCCTGTGCTAGGCTCTGTATAGAGACAGGCAAGGAGCAGCGGGTCCCTTGTTAGGAACTGAAGCATTAGTGGCACAGCCTATGCATTAAGGTTGGTGAGAATGAAAAGGATGCTGGTTTGTTGGCCTTCATGTAGCCTGATCAGTCTTCTCAGCCCTGGCCACGTGATGCATTTTATGGAGCTTTGCAGTTACAGCTCTCTTTCAGTATTATATTCTGGGCTAGGGAAAGCATCTTGCAGCAATGACTTCTACAGCCACCTAATGAAGGTTCATGAAGGATACCTCAGTATCATCAATGCAGGAATTGGAGAATTGTATTAAAAATTAGGAGTCTCCTCATAACTCTTGGAATTTGCAGGAGGTATCTGCAAACCTTAACCCAGCTGGCCACATAGGTGAATGTAAACTGAGAAATATTACAATTGCTGCTGACCTTGGATTTTACTTCTTACCTGATTGCGGTAGGCATCAAATACTGATATCAAAGTTGAATATTTTGGAGATGAGTTAATGTCACAAATAAAGAGACTGTTTTGGTCGCCTATTTCAAGATCAAGTCTGCTTATCTAAGTTAACACCTATTGGAAGCTACAGATTTAGAGATGGAGTAGTTATTCATAGGGTGGGAAAAGAGAAGTCCACAAAATGAAATTGTAAAAACTTCACTTTTATAGACGCAGTGAAGAATGTCCAATACTTTACTGCAATATCCACACTACCTGGAAAGCTGAAATTGCCCAGGAATGAGGGTTATTGTCTCTTGTAATATACCTTCATATATTACACTGTGTAATAAATCAGGCATTATTTCTTTTGCCCTGAAAACTGGACATACCTGGAGTTCCAAGTGACATTTCACATTTTATATGACCATTCAGTGCCTTTGAAGTATTAAAACACATCGTTTTTTGTGAAATATGCACAGAAATTCTTCTTGAAAGCCTATGAATAAAAAAATCTGGAGCTTAGTTATGGTGCTGTAAAGCTGCTTTTCCATGAGTCTGGTTTAAAAAAAATTCTATGTTGGATTAGCTCTGTGGTTTGGTTACTGTTGGTCTTTAACATTTTTATTTATTTCTGTATTTCTCACTTTTCCCTCCCTTCTCTTTGGAATTTGTTATTCAAATGTAACAATAAAAGCTGGCAAAGTACTGTGATAGGAGAGGAGATATATAATGGCCTTGGGTTGGAGAAATAGACTGGCAATTGAAAATGGTGTTTGTAGAAATGGGACAAAGAGGCTTATCCACAAAAATGTGCTTCATTTGAAAGTCTGTGTTTTCAAAATTGCTTGTGCAAAAATGTACCTGCAAAGAACCAGCTGAAGTTGAATTTTAACCTATGCACGTGGCTCATATAATTGCACATGCATTGGGGTAACTACATGGGCAAATTTTGCTCCAGTGGTTTCATCAAATTGCCACCCTAATTCATAAATCCAGCTGACTGTCCCACAGAAACATCAAGAAAATGAAAACTAGAAAATTGACTCGATGTTGGAATGACAGAGAGAGAAATCAAAACATCTTCTGCAACCCAACAGGCAGTGCTTCTTGGAGTCAGGAGGAAAAAAAAAAAGTGCAGCACAGTTTTAATGCTGCAAAGCAGCTCTGAGTCTTGAAGGGGTAGAAAAACTGAAGAGCTTTTGAAGTCATATAGTCCAGGTTTGAGCGGGGAGCAGTCAGTGAGATTGGCAGGGAAGAGAGTTCCAGTAACAGCGCACCTTGGATCTAAACTTACCGCAAAACCCTAAACGTAGTATTTAAACACACTGTAGCTCAATGATACTGTGACCCTGATAGGGACTCTCAGGTAACTGTGATAATATTTTAATGCATGGGAATAGTGATGATTTATGCTGTAAAATTCTACAGCAGTTAAGTTCAGAATTTTTTAGAGCTGAGCAACTTTTCCATGGCCTTTTAGAACTGGCTTCTTGAATTGCAGAAGTGGATGTGTCCTTATATAAAATGGTTATACGTTCCATTTTATCCCACAGGACTTTTTCATGTCTGAGGAAGCAGAATGCAGAGAAGTGGTAGTGAACAACATAGATCTTAATTTACCTATTGGATTGCTTTTGTTTGTTTGTCACAAATGACAAGGACTTTGGGCATATTATTGCAATAGTTGGCAAAGAGCTGTTATATTCTACTGTGTATATATTACAGAACTCAAATAGGAAAAGATTGATTTCTAAAGATGTACACACAAAAGTCCATAATCAGGTCAGTATCTTCATATAATGCTGTTTCTGTTGTTTCGGGTTTTTTGTGAAGTTATCAGGCAATCACAAGGTGCGAGTACAAGGATTCTTCCCGCGTACATCCCACGGCAGCACCTCTAGTAGTAGAGTTTCCTTCTCTGTCCCCCATGTTCCCTCATTTCCCTAGATGTTCATAAGCTCAGCTTTTGAAGGAGAGGGAAGTACCAGTTCTCCTGGGACACTGAGCACTGCCTAAAGCAGGAATTTGGTTCCCGGTTCCAGCTCTGGTCTGTGGTGTTTTCTACCACCAGTAACACTAATGAAGACTGCTTGAGAAACGTTTCCTGTATTCATTGTCTTTTAGCTAACAAAAGTTCATTAACAAAAACAAAAGACAAAGATTAAAAAAGTGACAATTTTTCTGTCTTCCCTGTAATGGTTATGGCACATAAGAGGATATAAAGTGCAGAGCAGCTGAACACTCGTAAACTATTTTAATACCATTTAGAAATGAGAAGAAGGAGGGGAAGAGGCTTATGTAGCAATGTAGTTAATTGCACTAATCAGTCACTTCTCCAGAGCACTATCATGGTTTTAAATCCTTGTTCCAGTGACGTGAAAAAAATTGGTGATCTCTCATCCAAGTCTGTACCAGATCTTGGTCTATATCACAGAAATCTCTAGTACTGCATTTGAGGTAGCAGTGAATTCCATGCTTAGAGGGATATAATGTTAGGCAAAGCAGGTCTGGATTATACCTGTGATAGCTAGCTAACACAAGGTCCGAAAGTGAAGTTAGCGGGGGCTATGGGAGATTAAGCTATGTTTTATTTGGATATTTTTAGTTGTCAAGAATAACATCTCTGAGGTTAGGCTGAGATCTCTTGAAAGGCAGCTGACGCTTTGTGAGTTGAACCACCTGCACAAAATAATTCTGCTGATTTACCTGTCTTGTGTTTTGCTATAAACACGTGTAAAGGTTGAACGTGGAAATCAAGAGTGAAGACAGTGGGACAATAGTTTTTTCTCTCCTCTAGGATATGCATGTTAGACAAAGAGAATTTGCTTTGGAATAACTCAGTGTTTGAGGAACATGTGTAGTCTTGTGCAAGTGCTAGTTTTGAAGTGGAGGAGAGCCAAGTGTTTTAAGTCACAGTAATTTCTGTCTCTCTCACTGACATGCAGGTGAGGGCACCCTTGAACTGTGCAACTTCTCTATCTATCTTTAGACAGATTTGGATGGTATGTAATCCCGTTTTGAACACAATCTGTTCAAAATCAAATAGTGTCCATATCAATGGCTTTGAGCTTTCAGAGTCATAACACTAATACAGCTGGGAATGTAAATAAAAAGGAGAATATTGAATATTAAGGAAAAGCCTCTGTTGCTGTGAACAGCAGAGATAATCTGAATCAAGTATACCTTCTTGTTACACACTTTCTTACCAAAAAAAAAAAAAAAAAAAAGTCCAGCTCAGGGCTGCTATTTCTAATGAACTGGTTTTACCAGTGTTCATAGCTCTCCTTTTTTTAACTGGTATGTATTGGTTCTGACTGTGTGTACCGATGACGACAATTTATTTGTTACAACTTTTGTCCTAAAGGGTCTCAAAGTGCCGTAACAAATTACCTGCTTTACTTTCAGGTGTTCCTTACTGTACCGCCTTTGGACTGGTGCAAAGTAGCTCTTCTGTAACTTCTGATCACGTTGCCTCTGAGTGCTGGGAGTTGGTTTTAAGCCATTGAGCAGAAGCTGTGGCAGCTAGGTCTGCAGCAGATGTTGCAAACTACAGAGCGGCTTGGAAAGAAATCACTTAGGTGCAATCAAATCCCTTCTGTTTTGTGTTTTTTCCCTAAGCCTTTTATTAATCTTTGAGAAACACGTGGCAGCTCTGAAATCGTAATTTTTACTTGCACAGTCTCAAATGGGATGGCTGGTCCCTAAAGAGCATATATCTAGCAAGCACTAATTCTCCACAAATCAGCTGTGGTGCATGTATGATTCTGTCATTGTTAATTCTTGCTTAAACCTCATGTGAGCCTAAATAAGGAGTTTGCTTTGAGGTTTGCCAAAACCTCTGAGGTCCAAATGATACAGTATTCTATGTGTGTAAGTGCATATACAATCATGGTAATAGAAGCTATTTTGATCCAGATTGTCAGGAATGAAAGGATGCAGTTGTGCTTGAAAAATACATATGCATTTGCATGTGCAATTACTCAAGTTGGAGTTTAGGCATTTAAATGGCCATTTGTGCTCTGATTTTTTATTACGTTCATCCTGCAGGAATGGATTTGTGCAAATCAGCAACACAAATATGCATATGTTTTCTTGTGTGCTATCCTGAAAACATGTTGCCTTACTCGGACATGGATTGATTTATCTTTTTCTCCCCTTGAAATTTCTGTTCTAATCTAAGGAATGTGAACTGTGGTGGCTGAATGGCAGTTCTTCAGCAGCATGTTTTTGTTTTCCAAATGGTTAACTCTCGTAATTGTTTCTGTAATGTAAGATAATATTTCCAGCTAACAGTTATTTAGGGTACTGTCATGGCAAGCCATAATTCAACCCTGTTGCCTAGTGGTCCAAATAATGACCGAGGCTTGCCCCTAGCTGAATTATTGTTCTTTCGCTTCTTACTTTCCCTTCATACACATAAACAAGTCTGTCTTTATGCCAAACTCACTCTGAAATACAAAGGAAAGCAGAAGCTATATTGTTGATTCAGAGCTCCATCCTTGCAGCTTTGGGGAGAAAACTGCTCATAGGAGTATGAAGGCCTTTGAAGTGCTTCTTGGTGACTTGGCCCATAGGCTTCCTGGAGGCTCACCAGGCTCTTATTCTGTCACATCTTTAATGTATCTGTATAGAGCATCTACTTCAAGTACTTAACAGAGAGGATGAAGAGGTCCAGTCTGACTTGGGACTGGAAGACTATTTGGGCTGATGCTAAACTGCTCCTGAAACACCTTGAACACACTGAAATTTGCACCAAAATTAGGAAACTTTGAGTTCGCTGACTCATGACTCAGCTTATGGGGATAACGCTTGTAAAGAAGATTGTGTTTAATGTACCTTCTGTGATTCTCCTTTAAGAAAGAGTAGACATCACGAAAGGACAATAGCAATGTAAATGCTGCAGAGGTACGAAGTTTTGTCAGTAAGCCTTTGGTGAGGAAGAAATTAAATTTTAAGTTTCTTCATATTAATAATCCTATTAAGAGTTAGCATAATAAAGGTTTATTGATTAACTTTTAAGCTGAAATTTGCTTGTGATTTTTTTTGGGGAAAAAATAAAAAGAAATGGCAATAGACAGACTGCACGACAATGACTTAATGAAGTGGCAAACCATACTTTTAAAATCACTCATTGTGATCCAAAATGGCATCTTATTTCATGGAATCTAACACCATTCACACTGGGTGGAGTCTGTGAACCATTCAAATTGATATGGAAGTTGGTCTAACCTGGGAAATACTAACGGGTACAAAATGCAGGTATGAAATATTCATGTAAGTTTGGTCCAGAAATGATGGTGGAAAGCCTTGTAAATTGCTAGAAGAATGTGAAAAGGAAAGTTATAACTTTGACTTTCTAAACAGTGATTTATAGACACGCAGGGTGCATGGTATGACTGTTTGCCTGGTTAGATGTGGGAGCTATGCTCAGTTACAAGTGCTTAAAGGACACTGACTAAAAAGAGGCTGTTCTGTGCTCATGTGGAGAGCCATGGATACCCAGGTTGTGCTGAGGGTGCTCTGCAGAGACTGGGCTCCGAGTAGGGCAGGACAAGGTTTGCAAGAATAAGCTGAGAAAGGCAGTCTGACCTTGTTGCATGAATGTTTTGGAGACTAGAAGTTTCAGTGGAGAGTCATGGCCTTGGCTATTTAACAACGGAGGAGGGGAAGTAATTCAGGATGTAGTAAGAAAAGATGTGTGCTACAGGCAGCTATCTGTGCTCAGGCAGCCCAAACTTGATATTATAAGCAATTAATTTGAGCCAGTACTATGGTCAGGCTACATTCCTGCAGAGTAATGGCAAAAGAGCCTGAATGGATCATGGTTTGATTGCCATCTGTGCTAACGCCCGGGAGACACCACATATACCCGTGGATTTGTGTCAGTGTAACAGAGCACAGGCCCCAGCAGTGGCTGCAGTCTCCTTGAGTTTGTGTTTTCAGGTGTCACCTGGGACCTGACTTCTTGAAATTTTGCATTAGGGAGTGATTTCTGTTTACTTTAGGTAGCCCGCAGCAGGAGCTGCTGGATAATCTCAAGAGGCTTTCCTGGAAGCCTTAGCTTAGTTTTGTACCTTTGAAGGGCCTGAAGAGATAAGATATGTCTCCATTAGGCAACCAAGCTCAGGAGCTTATCTGCATTGCTTTAAGCTTGCTAGTTTCACATCAGTCCATTAGAGAACCTCTTTCCCAGACTGGGAAGGAGATGCGTCTCTTAGTAGTTGTCTAATACCTAGTGCTCATGGGCCGCCTTTGCTTTTTCCACTTCAAAATGTCACATTGGGTTCCTGATGGAATTAGGGATTTTTATCTTCTCTCTGCTATACCTCTGACTTTTTTTCCGGGTTCTCTTCTACACTGAAGACTTAATTTCTCACATATGTGAGACAGTGAAAATTAAACAAACAAGCTGGCAGATAGACAGAATGCTTCTTCATGTCTGGAAAGCTGCAATGAGCTGTGACTTAGGAATTACAGGGCTTCATATTCAAACTTTTCTTTTTGATGCATTGGGGTGGCGCAGAAGTTGACAGTGACATATGGAGAAGGCCCTCTTAGCAGGATTGAGGCTGTTACGTGATAAATGACACAGTATGTCAAAGGACTTCTGTTATCCATCATGCTGGCTTCCTCTGAACACATTCCCGCTATAAAGAGAAGTAGCTACACAAACAGCTGGGGGAAGCTGTAGGTAGGGTCAGTGGTATGCTCAAAAGAGAAAATAAGAAAGCTGGAAAGTGCATGTTTGCATGGGAATTAATAACCTCTGAGTTTTGAATTCCGAATTTTAAAGTAAATTTTTGTTTAAAGGTCTGAGGTACCACAGTTTTATATCTTTGTCAAGAATGAATCTTATCTTCAACAGCTGTCTCAGAAGTCATTCAGTCAAAAGATTTCAAAATCCCACCAAGTTTTCAGCACTGATCAGCTAAGTTTTCTCAAAAGAAAGGTTATTTACCATGAAGTTTTGGACTGAAATCACAGTTCTGTCCCCTGATACATCCCCAGTCTTTCTCTGTTCCTTGTCACCTCTGTTTGGTAGCCTGAGTCTGAAATGCAGTGAAGTAAAAGTAATGATCTATACTTTCCTATGCCTTCTATGTATAGGGGAAAGATAGACAAACATAGTAGCAGGGTGGTACAGTTTTTGTTATAAAGGATAGAAAATATTTTTGATGGAAGGAGCAGGGCTTTGACTCTGAACACACCCGATACAGTAATATCCTCTGTAGGACGCTTTCTTTTATTGTTGACCATTCAAGTTGAGAAGTAATGGGGCAGGCTTTCACAGCTCTGTGCCTTCCACTCTTGGAAAGTTTGTTGGCTTTTGATCTCGGATTTCTTCTCTCTCTGTCACCTTTAATTCAATAGTACCTCTTTATTTTTTTCATTCATTTCAGATTGACCCATGCACTAGTGGCTGTTCAAGAGGAGTGAGGGATGTGTGGCATAACAGGCACCTGCCCATTTCAACCTTCTTTAGTCCATCTTTTTTTTTTTTTTTTCTTCCCATCAGCAGTAATGGCTGTTTTTTCCCCTACTTGATTAATGGACCCTCAATAGCTATGTAGTCTATAAACCTAGACAAGACAAGTACTCTGTCTCTTTTAATCCCTGAACTCCTAAAAGCTTGATTCTGACTCTGCTTAAGTGGTGCTTATGTGCCCACATGCACAGTAGTAATTGGTGCAGAATATCAAATGTCACTACTTGACATTTCATTCGTAACAGTAGCGTTTAAAGTAAAGGCTTTAACTTGATGATTCACCAGTGGCCATTGGCAAATGATCAGGGATGGTCTTGATGTAACAAGTGTCAATCAACAAATGGATTACTCTGGAGATAATTTAATCAGAGGCCATCAGTAAAGTGGTTTAAGAAAATCCCCTTTCTTCCAGATTATTACCACAGCCTTATTGCCCATGAGATGAGACAAGAGCATAGTCTTGGTGGAAGAGTGCCTACAACTTATATAGCCTTTCTAACACACCCATTTCTGGGAAGATGGAGTTGCAAGTCCCTCAGGCGCATCTGCTCTGTAGTTCAATACAGGATTTCAGGTTCCATGCTGTTGAGCTAGAAGCTCCTGCCCAGAACAAAATTTGTTAAAAACAACCCAACCTAAATATATAGATAACTCTGCCCCCCTCCAACTCCCAGTGCTGCTGTGCTCCACTTTATTTGACAGTACAGCTTTCCTTTCACAAACTCTTCATGTGATGAGACACTTATTTTGGCTGTTGACCCCTATCAATGACCCCTCACTGAGAGATCAGGTGTAGAGAGCCAGGCTATTGTCTGCCTTCCACTCACATATTTCTAATCAAAGCAGCCAATTTTGCTAACACCTACAGCTGAAGTTACAGTGAGGGAGACCCGGCTGAGTACAGAGAAAAGAAGTGCTTGGAATGACAGAGCCAGGGGTAAGAAATCCTAAGGGCAAGTTTAAAAAAAAAAAAAAAAAAGGGTCAGGCTCAGAGAAAAGATGAACAAGCAAAGCAGAGAGAAATTCTAAAATTCAGTTTCATATTTAATACAAGAAGCCATGAGAATCAGTCCACAGAGTGAAGAAAAGCATTTCTACACCCTCTGCGCTCTTTCAGCTGTCTTACTCCAATGAAGATCGGTAGCATGCTAGCCATTGTATTCTGTTTTCAGTGTTTATGCTTACCACATGATAGGTTAAAAAAACCAACCAACCAAACAAACAAAAACCAAACAAAAAAAAAGTCCACAGCAGCTCTGACAAGAAGGTATCTCTTCAGATGTTATAACGTTTAACATTTAATCCATTTATGGTATCTGTTGAGTCTTTCTGTTCTGGCTGTTGAATTTTCTCCAGAATCAGAGAACACTCAAGAGTTTGAGCCCTCATGCACTGGGTTCAGAAGATCAGCAGGACTGCCAAGCAGCACCTTCTGCTTTGGTCTTCGAAAGCTATAGTCCAGGCTACTAGCTATCGCTGTTGTCATTACCTATAACCAGAGAAATCTTGTTAAACAGGGCAGTAATCCTTGATGACATGTTAAACACTTGTGCTGTTCCCTCCCTTGGAGCACTAGTTTCAGTTGATAACTGCTTGCTTACTTTCCAACATGATGTAGAGGTGTTACTTTATCATATTTGAATGCTTTAACCGCACTTCAGTAATAGGTAAATGATACCAGTATCTTACAACCTGGCAGAGCAGATTGTCAATAGTTTACAGTCACAAATGATGGGCTGGCATCTCAGGCTGGATACTGAGACTACCTTTATCTGCCTTTGACTTTCATTTTTTTCTGGTTTAAAGGTCCTGTAGGCTTTAATTGCTTTTTGTGACTGATAAGATTGTATTGTTAGCTCTGGATTTGAGAACAGCTGTTGTCTTCAGTTCCTGTATGTTTCACTGTCTGGTTTATAATTATAGTCCATAAATTGTGTTAGCATTCTTGCTAACAATGAGTGTACTGAGAATGAGATTCTTTTCAGTATTTGTGTCACTTTGTTTCTTTTCCTTCCCTGTCTTCTGCATTGTTGAATGGTGAGAGTGTTGTCTTTCCTCATCTTTCTGGGTTTTTGATATGAGCGAGGGTTTGTCTGGCATTTTTTTCCAGGATTGCAATCAGATGTTCACCCACTGCTACTTGGATTTGCAGCATGAACTGTCAGCCAGAACCACCACACTGCAGAAGCTCCTTAGCCATAGGAGACTGATAGTAGCATCTTTTCCAGTGACTGACCTGATTCCTCATTTGTAATTCTCTGCAGTAGAGCTAATGGAAGATGCTCTAAGCAAAGTCCTGGGTCTCTGTGTAAACAAAACAACACTGAGAAACACCCCAAGAACCAGGCTGGGTTGTGGGGTTTTTTTTTCCTTATCTTTTACCCCTTTTTGGTTATGTGAACAGAAATGTAAATATTTTGGTTGTTTTTCTTTGCTATCCCAGCATGCAGTGTTTTTTTTCTTGCTTTACCCCTTAGGGAGTTAGATCCTAATTTTTTTTTTGGTTCAGAATCTCTGTCTTTCACTTTTGCCCTTCTTTTCTCTGTGAATGTCTTTCTCTCCCCATGCAATTCTGCTTCTGCTTTTTGTCTGCCACTCTCCCACTCTTCTTTTTTATTTATCTTTGTTTTGGTAATCCCCTGGGATTATATAAAGTTCCTGTTTAGCATGATGTGGACCAAGGATCATGGAAGCTCCAAAGCACCCTGGACCATTCAGAGAGCCCTGTTTACAGTTGTTCCCTGTTAGTAGAGAGACTGCTAGAAAATAATTGATTTTTGTCAGATGGATTCAAAGAAGGGTATCACAAGATAATGTAATTCAGAGAGGTAAATTTCCACACAGCATATAGAAAAGGTTTTAAGTGTCTCTAGCTGTTCTCAGGTAGGCAGATTATGATATAGATTTGGTATCTGATAAGATCCTATGATTTATTTAGGGTATTATGAGTTGTATAAGATGTGGTACTGGTTGAAAAGGTGTGTTGTTAATGTCCGCTGTCTTCAGCATACCATATTCTGATGTGCGATATGCCTTGTTTCTCTTTCTGC
Organism: Falco biarmicus; assembly: GCF_023638135.1. NCBI lineage: Eukaryota > Metazoa > Chordata > Aves > Falconiformes > Falconidae > Falco > Falco biarmicus. The sequence continues at coordinate 62,544,223 of NC_079294.1, read as the reverse complement.
CGCCACTCTGTGGTTTTCTTGTGGAATCCATCTATGCTGTCATCTGAGAAACCTCTGGCCTAGTAGTTCTGCATTTGTAAAATAATTCTTCCTTTCCTATTCAACAAAATGGGTTATATGATATTCCTTAAGTAGTTTTGCTCCCTGTTGGCCTGCACTATTACAATATTTTTCCCTATTACTTATGTAGAACTTTTTAATATTAAATAATAGTGTTAAATGGTCTCATTATTAGCATTCAGAAATCTTTAGCGTAGCTTAAACTCTCCTCAGAACTGGAGCAAGCTCAAACTGCATTAAAAAGATTCCTGGGTTTATATCTTCCAAACCACAGCTTTCATTTCTATAGCAATTTTCCTTCATCACCAAGAAATAACAAGCAGTGCTTGTAAATTCTCTGCTAGTTAATTCAGTGATCACAATATTACTGACATATTGTGCAAAGCAGGTGGTGGGCAAGAATTAGAAGAGAAGAGCAACTATCAACCTTGGAAATGGCAGCAGATTTCTCTGTTTCTCCTCCTTGAAATTCATTTGGCTAAGTGAAGTGTGATTTGGTTTGATCACTTGTTTTAAAAATCATATCAGTAACAATCCATTTATCTGCAGGATATATGGAAGGGCCCCTGGATTCCATGACTTACTGTAAACATCTCTGGGGTTTCATCTGTATTTGATGTCACTCATCCCAAATAGGTAAAACGTACCTCAGCAGGGTAGGAAAAGAACTTGAAATCATTTAAAAGCCACATTGTGTTTTTTATTTAGATAAAATTAACTGGTATATGCTTTTTTTAGTTGTGTGATATGAATAAAACATCTGTCTGTGTGGAGCTGATTGTAACTTAATGTTCCTGTTGCTTCCAGTAGGGATTTGGGAAGGGAGTTGCTTTTATATACTGTCATACCTGGAGGTAAAAATGATAGATATCCAGTAGGGAAGAGAAAAGAATTGCTCATGTACAATTTCTGGATTTTTCTTTTTAAATATTCTGCTACAGGCTTGCTAGTGGGTACATTTGAGAGGTAGATCACCTTATTTACTTAGAATGATCTGTGACACACCTGTGATGTGTCCAGGTATATGAAGGTCATTGATGGATCAGTCCACTAAAGACAAGGGTTTTCTTTTTTCCTCTTTTTTTTTTTTTTTTTTTTTTTCTGTTTTGAGCAATGTTTTTCACCATTTGTAACCATTTCATCACTGCAACTTTGAAGTGTAACAAAGATGTTTATTGTCAATAGAAAGAAAACATCTTTTCTTTCATAACATGCAATATAATGGAAGTTAAAGGGAACGTAGAAAAGCATAGTAAAGAATTGGCAGGTATTACATGGTAATCCTGTTCCAACAGGACAAAACCTGACATTTGTCATCATCATATTCGATACATGGTATCAAGCGTTGATGCTGAGGTCTGAGCATGCCATTATAATTGCAATAGGTGGTAAGGGAAGACTTTTTTTTGGTCTGTTTGCTCAGGTAATATTATGCCCAGGAACAGAAAGAATAAGAATCCTTATGACTTTGTTCTAAAGAGTTTATTTCCATGTGTTCCTGTTACTAATACAAATTCCTGTTTTTCTTTTTCTTTTTCTTTTTCCCCCCCCCCCCCCCCCCCAGTTGTGTAGTATAATGCACCAAATGCTAACAGTGGTATCTTTGGCATTAGAACCTAAATTTATGAAGATCCTGAAAACATGTATTCTGCTGGCTGGTCATACAAAAAAAGGAAACAGTAATTTGATTAATTTTCTTGTTTCCTCTGTTTCATAAAATGGTAAATAGATGTCTATGGCCTTCTGAAGTAGCATTTTGTAAAGCATTTCTACAGCCTTTAGCTTGAAGGGCAAATTGGTCAATGTAGGCACCTTGGCTTATGGTTGGATTCAGTTTTCCTGCATCACACTGTAAACTCACGATTGCTCTGCTGGAGTAAGTGAAGTTACTCTGGAGTCTGACAGTATAACTGGAAACATAACCCAATTGTGCTGTGTAAATTGCTACTGTTTTCTTTTTTCATCCCCTTGTCTTAAGAACAAGTCATCAACTTTATCTGTCAACCAATCAGAATCTGTCAGTGAAACATCTGGCTTAAGCATCGCTGGCAGAGGAAATGCGATTTGCATCTCTGCCAACAAACACCAAACACTGTACATCAGACGATGGCAAGGAAATTATTTCCTTTGGGAACAGCAAAAGGAAGATATACACTGATTATTCCTTGCCATTGCAACTCTTGCTAGGACCTGATGTGTATATGCACACACACAGTCTCTTATAGAGTATGTATTTTCTATGCAGGAAACCTGGAATAGGTACCATTATTCAGGTATTCATTAAAAATGTAACCCACAATCTCAGATATAAATGCAAGGCACAGCTTCTCCAAACGTGGCATAGATATTTCCTGCATGGGCATTCTGGGCTGAGTTTGAAACGTAGATAAACGATCAGGTTAATAGAGCAGCAAAGGCATATTTGCAGTTGCAAGCAGACAGCGAACTAATAATAATAAATCAGTAAGTAAATAAATAAATAAAATTCAAGCAGCTCTCTTCTCTGAATACGATTAAGGGGCTATGTCCATTCAATCAGCATAGTCGCTTTGCCTTTGATGAAATCATGAAAAGTGGATGTAAATAATACTTTGAGAATATAGTTGACTCAAATGTCCCTTTGCAATAATGGGGAACATGTTTTGGAATGAACTTCAACTCAGCTCGCTGAATCAAGGTACCCAGGGAAATGGTTCTTTTCTTCAAGGCTCTCAAGTTACTTTACACAGACAGTAATAAAAAATATGTCCACCCATTTGTTCTAAGCTTTATTCTTGACACTTCCTCTGCTTCAGGAGGATTTACTAACCTGTAACAAATATGATTTGACTGAATTGATTCCTATGTTTACTTTGTTCAAGTGGTATCTCCCAAAGTACCACTGCAATGAGATTCCTTTTGCTTCTTAATGGAGAGCTCATGTCAATAATGACCACTGGGACCTTTGTTGAGCCTCTGCTGCTTTTATAAGTTTTTTACGTTGGAGACTTTTTGTGTCATGTGAGTATAATTTATAGCAGAATCTGTGATGGATGCAAACTAATTTACCTTGGAACTTGTTCCAAAGCATTGTCATTGCTTCAAATAACATCCCTGCTGAGATGGTAGATGTGAGTGGAAGTTGGCAAAGGGAAGAGCAAGAAAGAGGAGACCCCCTGAGGCACTCCAGTTGAAGCAACGATGTAACCTGTCACAGAATTATGCAAAAAACTGTTAGGTGAGTTGCTATGGACCATGACAAATCATCCCTGGAGGACCCTATAGAATGAACAGAAGTAGCTGTGAAGGAATACCATGAAAGCCCAAAGCTGTTGCTGTCTGTGAGGCTGAGTGACTTTGTGCATGTGTCTTACTGACCCCATTAGATGAGTAAGACCTGGTGATTATTTGTCCTCTGGAGTAAGACAATAGCATGAGGATTTATTAGAGTAAATAGGGATTTTGGAATAAATGCTGACAGCAAATCAGTCACTGACTACTGACGCATCCTGTTCTGCTTGTAGGCCAACAGAAGAGATCTTTAAATTAGGCTTGCTCCTGCTTGTACTCTGTTTTTGGTTTGTTTTTTTTTTTGTTGGGTTTGGTTTTTTTTTTTCCAAAGAACAAATTTAAACTGTATAACAGAGGATCATCTTAGCATGGGAAAAAAAAAAATCATCTATTTCCCTTCACCATCCACGTGGGTTGTTCTTTGTGATAGATTGAAAGGTCATCAGGGGAGAGTGGCGCTGAACTCTAATGTCTTTCTGCCAATTCAAGATAGTGAGCTCTGCTCAAAAGGTATTGCCAGTAGTATAATTTAGGATAGCCCTGTGGCATCCTATTATCTTCTCATTGCCAGACCAAACATTCACTTTTGGCAATGCTGGGCCCAGGTCTTCCTGGTCCTGCAGCTCTTTGGTGTCAATGATAAACAGTCTGCTCATAATGACGCGGCTTGGCGTTCTTTTTCCAAGTGTTGCAGCAGTAGGCAACACATCTTGTATCATGTGTGCCAACAGCATGTGATGACATTAAAACTCTTTCCAAGTGGAACTCTTCCTCAACGCTTTACTGATAGACAGGTAAAGTGACAGACCTGTCAGAGGCAGGGAGGGAAGATGTGGTTCCTCACATACTCTCATCTTTATCCACAAAAGGCTTCTTGGTCTAGTTAATGTCTTTAAGTTGCTTGGACAGCAACTTATGGCAGAGCAGGCTATAGGAGGCATATTTGCAGAGGATAGTTGGTAGACTTTTTTTTTTTTTGTCTTGTCTTTGATGTTGTGACAGCTTTCAACATTATTTTTTTTAATAGATTTTGTTAAAGGCTTGCTTAATTCTTGGGGTGGTGGAGAGATGGCCTTCATAAGGATCAAATGTGAAATTCCTGAGCAGCATTGGAAGCTTAAAAGGAAACCCATAGTGGGCATATGTGCTGTGTTGGTTTGCTGTTGTCCAAGAGAACCGTTTTGAGTCTCAGTACCTTGTTCTTCTCTACAGTGGACTATTTCTGTGCTGTTTAAAATTGTTTGCTTTTCTGTATAACTCCGAAACTTGTTGGTCAACAGAGACTTTGCAGCTGTTGGGAGTTAGTGTGAGAGATAAGTAATTGGAGGTTAAATGATGTTCACTGTGAGTTCATTTTCAGATCTATAACTGGTATGAATGTGTCTAAAGATCAAATGGGCTTGACTGGGGGATCAAAGAAGGGAAAGATGGGACATCCAAATGCCATAGGTCAAGCAAAATTCTCAAATATCCTGTGGTTTGAATGCGTGCTGAGCACTAAGTAAGTCCTTTTAACACTGTCAGTGTCTTCTGATGGAATTACTTTAGACTTATACCAGCTGAACAAGAGCTGTGCTTGTACCCTCCAGAGGATGTATTCAGAAGTATTCACCAACATGAAGCATCTAAGGTGTAACTTTAATATAGAGGAAGACATGAGATTGTGGTTTGGGATGTAAACTGCTATGCTGTTAATTCATCCTTAGCATCTTGTTTGGACAGCAACCAGTACTGTGTGCTGCAGAAGACATGGGAATCCTCCTCACTGAGGAAAGTGTGAGGAAAAGGAACCATCCTAATCTTTAATCACTGGAGAATGGCTCACAACTGGAATCATGAGTGGTTTATATCCTCTAAAATGCTTCTACTTTGAAATTCAGTGATTCCTTTTGAAGAGTTAACACTTGGGAGGTCACCTAATCATGTCTCCCTGTCTGATGGTGTACAACCATGTTCTGTGATTTCTTCCAAGCAAGTCGTATTCACCTGACAGAGCTGGGAAGTGCTAGACTGAAACCACGCTAAGCAATTTTAACCCATTTCAACACCCACAAAATTTGTGTTTTACTAATGTTTACACACAATTGCAGTTACTGCCTTTCTGCTAGGCAGCAGCTGGGGACTGATGGCAGGCCAGCTGCAGCCTGCCACAGCCACCGCTGGAGTGCCTGCACATATAAAAATGATAAAACGTCCAGCCCTACAGTTACCTAATTGCAGCTGGGATTTTGCAGCTGTGGAGTCACACCATGAGAAATACATTCAGTGCTGCAATTCAGTAAGTGTGCTTTTCAGGCCAACAAATTTGCCTTGTGAGCTGAAGGGAAATGAGCTCTATAGACCTAATTCTTCCTTTTTTCTTTTTCTGGTTGCAATCCCTTTTTGCTTTGTGTCACCAGTAATTTTCAGTGCTCAGGAATAGAGATAAGCATCCTTCATGGCATCAACTTTTGAGGACCACAAAGTAATTACTTTCAGTGGTTGTGAAGAGCTTTAAAAAAAAAAAAAAGATTATTTGGCTCTTTCATTCATCAATTTTCCACTTTCTTCCAATGTTTACCACTCAGTCTCAGACAAGTCATTAAACTGTTCTCTAATTATTTTACCCATCTATACAGTGGTGGCAGTAATACCTTAAATAAGCTTTTGGGGTTTAATGATAATTGTTCAAAATGTCTGAGTGATTGAAAAAAGATGGCCATTTTGAAATGGAGATTTCACATTAAAAGTGCATTTTCCATACTCTCAGGGAGGGTAGGGTTGATTAATTATTTTTTAAAATGGTAGATCTTGATTTCTGACATCCAAAAAATGGCAGCAACTATGATTGATTTAGTATATGTTTTTTGCTTAAATCATTGGCAATTTTTGGTGATCAACTTGGCAGCTGGCCACAAAATCAGAACAAAAACTTTATCAGCTTTCCAGAAAATGCTGTATATTTCTCAGAGGTTTTTTGAAGGGTGGATTGTCCTGGTTTCAGCTGGAATAGAGGTAATTTTCTTCTTAGCTAATTTTCTTGTTCTCTGGTGTGAGAACATTGTTGTATCTTAAAAATTACAACTGGTAAGGATTTTTCAGCACTATATAGCATTATTAATTACACATTACTGTTGGAATGGGGCTGGTCAAGAAAGGCAGAAGACTGGCTGGAATTTTAGCTAGGTCCTATCCTGCAGGCACAAGTGACTTCACTTGCTTATAAATATTCCAAAAAGATGAGAAGTCACCAAGCTGAGAAAGCACTGATTTACCTAAATACAAACTGTGACAACTGAACTGTGTTACTTTATATGTAGGAGGAAGACAACTTAGATCTTAAGGTCTTTCCTATGCCATTCTTTATTCCTCAGTGTTTTCACAGTCTTGGTCAAAATAATTGGCAACCTTGTGCAACCTTTATTCCAGCTGATCAGAATGGCCTACTTGAATTTGTGCATTGATTTTTCTAGGAGATATTTCTATGGGCTTATCTATATTGACTAAACGTTATACAGCTGAGTCGTTAATCTCTCTTGGGTCTGTGAGTGATAGGATAGCTCAATGAAGAAGGAGTCCTGCAGAAATTATATAAAAAAAAAAAAAAAAAAGCACAATCACATGTCATCAGAAATATTCTAGAGGCTTGTTAGCCCTCTTGCCTTTTGTTAGGATTGTAAGCAGGCACTATGCTTGTTTCTCTTTCAAATCCATCTTGGAACAGAGAAAACTTTATTCCTCTGTGCTTTCTTTCCATGTTACTCTACTGAGACACACATTATGAGTACATCTCCACAGAAAATAACGTCTTCGAGTCGCATCTAGGATTGTTTCTCAGCAGTGACAGAATATTGTTTTTCTTTTCCATAAACAGTTTTGAAAACCTCTTGGTTCGTAGTTCGAGCTTGGCATGGTTTCTCCTTAGAGGCAATGTTGTATTGCCCTGTATGATGGGCTTTGCAGTACATCAGTGTTGTCATTCGCTCATTGACTCTAAATGTGTATGAAAAGTTAAAAAGTGTTCAGCTCTTTTATACAGCTATGCAAAATCATCTTTCCCCATGAGGAGGTCAAAAAGACTTTTCTGTTTAGTCAGAGAAACACTGTAGCCCTCAGTTGTTGGTTTCTGTAAAGACAGATGACATGGTCCTATTCCATGGTACTATTGGATAGTATCTGAGTGTGCTGAGTTAGATCAGCCAGTAGATATAAATTGCTTTCAATGGCACTGCATCAATTTTTACCCATGGGTCTTCCAAGTAGAAGAGCTATAGCTGTAAATTACCCTTCTATACGTCCTACAAGAGGTGACCAAAGGGTTGTATCAGAGCTCTCCTCCTTTTTTCCACATCTAAATAAGGGACTCAGTCTGGTACTTTATCATGTACTTTTCTATGAAATATTGCAACTTTTGATCAGGATCGGATATTTTTGACTCACTGAAAAAGGACAGTGCCACTTATCTGAAAGGTTTTTTAAAGAAAACATTTTGCTACAAAGTTGGGATGCTGATCATCAGTTTTCTTCATGGGTGTCTTCACACTTAGCCATCAATCCCAAAATCTTCACAATTTGTTATTCTTTAAAAGATTATTCTTCTGTATTACATTAAAAACAAGTGTGTGGAAGGGGTAGTAGGGAAGAGCTAAGGGGAAAAAAGCCGCAAATTTTTGGATAAAGCACTGTATCCTCCATTTTGGAATGTTGATGATATCCTCTGATTTTTCAAACTTCCTGGTTCGATTTAAGAACAGAGTTAAAAATGAACAGTAAGGACCACAATTTAGTTGCCCCAATCTTTTTTTTTTTTTTTTTGGATGCTAGTTAAGAATTTCGTGGCTTTGGAAGATGCTGAGTGCTTGCAAGTCTATTGAACTTCAATAGGCAGTGATGAGTAGCTCCATATTTTGAAAAATCAGGTCATTTATTTCAGTATTCAAGTAACTTCTCTTTAGAAATCTGTTTCAAGAGGGAATTTTTTGATCACACTAGTCCCCAATTAAATTTGTCAATTGCTATGCAAAAACAGCTTAGATTTTTTGCTCACACAAGTATATATGAACCACTTTCATACATTTGTTCCTATCTAGTGCCCTAGTTTTTCTTTACTAGAAACTTACAGTGAGATTTCTGCAGTTAATGTGTTCAGGATGGTATCTACCGCAAGTCTTTCAGTTCCCCTGAAATTCTTATAGCACCTCTTAGGAATCCTGAATCTCTACGCACCCTGAATTTTCAGTGCCAGCTGTACTTAGCACTTAAATAAACTCTCCACAACTTTTGTCCAAGTCTTTCTAGGGTTTGTGAGCTTTCTGGAGAATTTGGTTCAGGTTTGTGGTTTTACAGTAATTCTATCAGTTGCTGCTTGTTATGTGTACACTTTTAATTTTTTTTCTGAATGTTTTGCAGAGCTCTGCAAGCCCATCAGGTTTCTCTAGTGGATACTTTATTTTAATAAGTGTGTATTGAATGCTTCGTTTAACTTTACTATTGTGAAGTGCCCAGAGACACTGTGCTTGGATGAGCAGTTATGTAAGTGCAATTTGCTTTAGTTTTTTAGGATCAGAATTAGCATTCAACCGAGGTTTGAAGGCTCATAGTGCATGTGCACGGGGGAAAGTAAACAAATAAAGAGAGCTTAGTACATCTACAGACATAACCCCAAACTGCTTTTTTTCTCCATGACTGCCTGCTCTACCTGCTGGCAGATCAGTCCCCCAAACGCCCTTCTGGCAATGCTGGAGTGGTTGTTGCCTGATCTCTAAGGACACGCTGAAGGATTAGCTTCATGCTAGCAGAGGACTGAATTTGTTTTGCTGAGAATTGCAGAACTGTTATCTCTTTGTCTCCCTCCGCTTTACCATTATTAAATAATTATGGTTCAATGTGCTTATCCTGGTGAACAGATGCTTTTTTATGGTAAAACTTTGCTGTCTACAGGCTGGACGTGTCCTTGGTAGTAGTTGCCAGGTTTCATATAGGGACAACGCAAATTCATCTTTTGTGTGGCAGCCCTAAGACACATATTTTTGCTGGCCTGGGCACTGGAAGAATTCAATCTTTCTTCTCTTCTTTACCTAAAACTCTTACAGAAAGGATGTAGTAGGGGAGATAGTACACAGATTTGTAAGCAGGATTGTCCACAACAGTGTAAGTGGCATTTTGGGGTGGTTGTTGTTTGTTTTGTTTTGTAGCTGGAATGATTTGTCAAATTATTTGCTATGCATTGCTTACTAGCTATTGCATGAAGGAATCTCCAGTTACTGGTAGTAATGGTATTTTTAACTTATTGCTCAAGCATTCCAAAGCCTTAATGGTTTCCCAGAATACATGAGGGACTCGGGCAAAGTGTTAGCCATGAGTTCACAGCACTGGAGAGAAGTATTATATAGGGCTAGAACATCTCTAAGGAAGATACCATGTGCTAGCAAAGAAAGAACGCAGGAACATATGTCCGGTTAAATAGAAAACAACCACATCCCTTCAAAGTCAGGTGGAACGTATAACAAGAAAATAAAAGAAGGTGGTTTTGTTGGGTTTTTGTGGGGGGTTGCTTTTGGTTTTGTTTTGTGGTGGTGACGGAGTGGTTTTTTGGTTTCTGTTTTGACTTGGAATCTGTATTGCAAACGGGTCTGATCCATAAATACTGTTCATCTCCACAGATGGGGACAGCTATTGCAAAGAAAGCAAATAGTGTTTTATAGGAACTCCTGACTCTTCAGTGGAATTCACAAGCAGTTAGAAATCCCATAGCAGAAAGAAGAAATATAACAAGCCTGGATTCATATGTGTCATTGCTGAGTAACCTGTGAGGAAATGCTGCTTTATTGCAGAGAGATCATATTTGCCATGCAATTAGCCTGTGAAGCTGGTAGAGGTCAAGTCCCATAATACTATAGGCCACTACAGTGGGAATTTCCTGTGATGTTGTAGATCTTAGCAGCGATATCTTCAAAATACTTGGGTTTACAACAAGGCTGGTGGAAAAAAAAAAGGGGGATGGGGTGGGGAGGGTGTGGGGGAAAAAAAGAGGAAATTCTTCTAGCATGAACAGCTACAAAATCTAGTGTTACTTTCCTTAGCTAACCCATTCCTGCCTCGCAAAGGAAAGGAGTTGAAGGAATTGGCAAGTTACTTACTTGGTTTTGTGTTATTTTGTAAACTACCACTCAGTGTATTTCAGTTAATGCTGCTTTGTCGGAACTATAATTTACTAATGGAGGAAGTATAGCATGTCTTCATGTATGTCAGCCTATGGCCAGTTGCACTATAAATCACATTTATATTGATAGACCTCATGTAAAATGAGGTCCCTTTTTGTGCTTCTACACTAAGCTGAGGAACTTGGTGACAAAATAAACCTACCCTGTGCCAGTTCTTTTTTAGAGAAGGAAAACAGCATGGTTTTTGAGCAATGGTAATTAATGCTGAAGGATGAATGTGTGAGCCTACTCAGCATTACAGGGGGACAAGCAATCCTGCCTAATCTAGAGCAGCCATGTTTAAATTTATTTTTTTAAAGTTTATTATTAACCTCTCTTCAGAACACAACAGAACAAGTTTGGCAAAACAACCTTCCAGCCACTATAGGGCTGAAAATATATGTGCTCAAAGACATCTTATTTTGGAATACCACCACCTCATTGTCATGCAGGTGTGACTCGCAGAGACTTGTCCCTGCTGCTTGTTTTTATTGAGGAAGATGGCTGAGGTGGTGGAAAGGGGACATAATGCGCCTCAGCTTGGGAGGAGTGACTTCAGTCTTCCTCACCTTTATCTCTTCTTTATGGCCTTTTTCTCCCTTTTTTCTGTCTTCATTGCCAGCTGGCAGGTCACTGTCCTGCTTTGCAGTGGGGTGTTAGCTTGCTTAAACAAGTCTGATTTCCGTACTTGAAAAGCTTTGCAGACCCCAGACTGGAAAGGGACTGCAGGTTTCCAAGCAGACTTGTCTTCTGGGATAGGGGGGTGATGCTCTAATCAATGCCTAGTCCTTGAATTCTGGGCATTAGAAACAGGACAAAACCTTATAGATGATGTTGAATAGGGTTAGGCCAGGATGGTCTAGTGATGGTCCAGGAAAGAACTGTATCCTGCAGCATGTTCCTTGTGCAGGGCTTGCCTCATTGTTAAAAAACAAGTACAAGGGTTCTTCACTACTTACTGGTAGTAATGTTGTAGCAGTCCAATTATTCTGTAACTTATTAGCAAAATGTTTGGAGGAACCTGAACTTACGGATTCACAGCAACTGCTTTGAGACCCTTTCCTCCCATTCTAGTTACAACTTAAATTCCACAAAAGTAGAGGACACTAAGAATGAACACTACCTCCTGGACTCTTCAGCTAAGTAAGGATTCTAGGAAAAGCTAACAGATCTGAAGACATCACTGCACATTCTTTTTTATTTATATTTTTTTCCTGAACCTCTACAAACCCCTTTTGGATGTGATTTTCGCTCTTAATCTATGATGCCACGTTTGCCCTTATGCATTATTTATTTTCACTCAGGTTTTAGAACAATCATCTGCAAATTGCAATTCTTAGTACTCATTCATATGCAGAGATTGCACTGATTTAACTAACAGATTTTTAAATCAACTCAGTTAATTCAATGCAACCCATATGTGAGCAATTAGCTTAAGTCAGTTAAAAATCCTCTTCAAATATATGGGTATAAGCCACATTTAAAATAAGAAAGTCAGAATACAGGAATTAGAAACAGGCTAAATGACACTAATTTAAAAGTGAAGTTTTAGTTAATTTGATATGCTTTCATCAGATCTTAGGTTCTTTTCCTGGTTTCTCACTGATTTACTGCTTTGTTGCTGAGTGGCTTCACTTCTCAATGTCCCTGCCTGCAAAATTAGGATTTGCTGACATTGCTTGTAGAAGGATGTAAGTAGTGCTGTTTGGGAAAATATGGTTTTCCCCACTATGCAAAGCTTAAGCTTTTCTATGAATAACAGGTAGTCAAAACTGGAGCCAAATATTCCCATTTAAAAGCAGTATTTCCATTTGGAAGTGTCATCATGGTGCCATTTGGGAGTTGTTTGGCTGCCCTGTTGTCCTGGCTCCCCCAGCCAAACTACAACTCCCATGTTGCATTATAATTTTGCATCTTACTGAATGGCTGTCATGTTGCATTCGGGGACGTGTGGCCCAGGCAAAAAGACCCTCTGATAGAGAGGAACTGGTGCCTAAAAAACCTCAAGTGCCTGTTTTCTAACATATGCTGAGACATCTTTCTTAAAGAGTTCTGATATTTTGGATGGTACCATTTGGAGTTTTGGCTGAAAAGTCAAAGTTTTAAGGGGAATAGAGTGTTTGATTGGTGAGGAAAAGTCAACACGTCCTGCAGAAAGTAGATACTTGTTATATGAAACCTGTGCTGAAAATTGAATTTTCCATCCAAACCCAATGATTTAAAATGCTGGTTTAAGGCTTTTTAATCAATTATATACAAAGTATTTGAAAGGTGTTTGAAAAGACTCTTGAGATGACCCCATCTCATGGACAATGACAAGAAACTGAGAACGCTGTTTTTATTTGCTCCTTCATAAAACAGCACAAAGCATTATTGCATTTTTCTCATAAATGATGGTACAAAGTGTGGGCAAATACAAGTGAATGAATTATCTGGAATTTAATAGCTCCTGTTGTTACAACTAGAAGAAATAGAAGTCTGATGGGCATCCTTTGATGTGGAACTGGGAGGGAGGTTCGCTTATCTGTGGCAATGCTGTTAACTGACCTTTTCAGTAGGTCATGTGAACTTCTTGTCTTACTTGATTATGACATTGACAGCATTAGCTGGGGTGAAGCAGATTCCATTCTGTGTGTCTAACTGATTTGTGCCCAAATGCAACTTAATGAAATGTGTCCACGGAGAGAAAAGAGATCCTTATAACAGAGGGAACTGGGCAAGCACAGAGACACAGTTACATGCACCAAACTTGAAGAGCACAAACTGCATCGTTTATCTTGGGAAGCAAGGATTGTCCATTGTGACAAAATCGGTCAGATGTAGCAAGTGAAACACTGAAGGCTCATTACGCTAATTAGTATCAGTGTTCAGCTGTAGGGAGGCAAGAAGAAGCTGGCAGTGTGATATTTCAGGATAGCATTCGCCCAAGAGGAAGCATTATACGTCATGGATTCATTAGTGCCGGGAGGGAAAAGTCGTACAGCAGCCACAGTCCAAAATGAGACAGATCCTTTCAAAGGCATCCTTAAATTGGCTGGTATCCAGAGAGCACATGTCATTCAGGATATAAGTTTGGCATTGTGTGCGTGTATAAGGTGCAATAAAAAAAGGGAAGAAAGTAATAAAAAAAATTCCTCTTACAGGCTTAGGAGTAAAATAGGCAGTAAGAGTTCACAGTACGATTGAAAAATCACCTTTGCTTGGTACTTTATGAGAATCTCTTGGGAGAAGTTGACTTTCCAGCCTTGGTTTTCATCATTGAGTTAAACAGTGCATGTCTGTCTTGGTGCTCTAATACTAACTGTGGCCTTTACTCATGGTGAAAGCAGGTGTGATAGTAAGATGTGGTGCAAATGAGGCTTGAGGGCAATTAGCATTGCAGTAGGTCATAAGTAAGTGGGGAGGGGATTGTAAATATAATTTAGGAATGAAATGCATGCTTGAGGAAAAAGAGATATGGAATAAGGATTGTGGCTGCTGAACTCCCAGACGCTTTGGTTATGTTGGGAAGGGAAACTGCTCTTGAGCCTGTTATACTATACAGGCTCACATTGTGTTCACATTGCTTGCAGCCAAAATGAAAGAATGAATTATCAGAAATGAACTGTTGTCTGCAGTAATGCTGATGGGAACTGTTCCATTCATCAGTGTCTGTGTATACGCCTTGAAGCTAGTCACCTGCATTTCACTGTAAACAAGGGAAATTCTAATAACTTCACCCCCTGAACAAAGGAAAAACATCACCTTCTTCCCTTCTTGGAGTAACCAGGTGAAGGGATCACCTCACTGCAGGGATACCCTGGGGCTTGACAAGATGCAAAAGTGAGATGTCCCAAAGGGAGCTTTAAGTGGCTCATTTTCATGGTGGGAAAGATATTTCATTATGAAATCAGTGGTGCAGTCCAGAGTATGGTAGGAAAAAATACCCTGCCCTCTGTTCCCGCGTCTTTGATTCCAGCTGTACAGTGCAGTACTGCAAGTCTGTACATATATGTCTGCTATAAAATGAAGAGCTCTACAAAGAAGTTCTCAGCACTTCGTGTTTTGCCTTATGCTGTTAAGACGCAGAAATTTCAGGGGATGGAAGACTAGTTAGCTGCCATTCTAAAGCTTCTGAAAAATATCCAAATATTTAAATTCCAGTTTGTTTTACATCACTCTGTGGTGGGTTGACCCTGGCTGGATGCCCAGCACCCACCCAGCCGCTCTGTCCCTGCCCTCCCCAGCTGGGCAGGGGAGAGAAAACAGAACGAGAGGGTCCTGGGGGAGGGCAGGGCAGGGACATCACTCAGCAGTTACCGTTGCCAGCAAAACAGACCCAAAGTGGGGAAATCAGTGCAATTTATTATCATTTGGCCATGGCCAGCAGCAGGTCTGTCAAGAAGCCGGCTGGTGTTGGCTCCATCTGCACAGGAGAATCTTCTGGCAGCTTCTCACAAAAGCCACCCCTGCAGCCCCCCCGCAGCCCAAACCCTGCCAACAAACCCAATACAATCACATAAGCGTGCTGTTTCATTGGATTGCTCTCAATGTAAAGCCTCCAATATTTATGTTGTTCTGGTGATATTCTGTTTCTGGAATGATCGTTGGCATCACAGGGCAATACCGTGACACCATGCCTGGTGGCATTGGATGAGCATCTCTGTGAAGTATACATATGATGAGTATAGTCATGATGGTTTCAGCACATGGGCTTGAACAAAGCCAGTCAAAGACAGAAAATAACAGTTATATTTCTAACAACTTCCTTTAAATTATAAGGGAGGGCTTATAATTTAAAGATGATGATGCTTTCTCACATCACTGATCTTGATCTCTGGAAAATTTAAAATTAGGACAAATGGAGGATCCTGCCTGCCCACACCCCCCACACGCAGCCTTTTTTATTCTCCAGATTGCTCTGGGCTTTCTTAACGGCAAGACCAAAACACATTAATGAAAATATTTCTGCTTCCATCCTAGGCAGTGGTTATTTATAAAGTCCAGCATGTTGTGGCTGGTTGAGGCTGCCCCGTGCTGCTCAGTGGCATCCTGATATTTACTTGTGCCTAGTTCCTTTTACATAGATATTCTTATCCTGCGCTAGTACTACTGTCTGCTTTTAAGATGCACAACGAATGGTGATGCTGCTCTCTACATATCAAACGCAATGCATCCCTTTAGATTTTATAGTTCCCTGTAACCCAGGTGCTGTTATTATCGGTCTTGACATCATTCATTCAATATGATAGGCCCCGTCTTTCCATTTATCTGTAATGGACAGGAGACTTTGAATCATTTTATCTTCCAAGCACAGCAACATCTTTTCTTTAAAATGTAACTTTTCTCTCCATTTTTTGTTTTCTTCCTTGTCTAATATCTTGTGTATTATATTTATCCCCAATCTCTTTACTCTGCACCTCCTGTTCCCTTTTGTTTTGTTTTTGCTATGTATCTATCTCTTTCTCTCTCTCTCTCTCCCCACCCCTCCCATTTTTGTATCTGTGTAGGGCACTGATCTAGGCTTATTGCAATCAACTAAAAGGTGCCCTTGACCTTATTATGGCTTAAGTTAGGACCAGGTATCATCTCTTCTGTATATGTGGCTTGTGCAGTATTTGAGGTCACCTTGTCCTCAAAGCCAAGCAGGCTTAAGAGTACAATGGCAAAGAAAACACATCTTTAGTAAAACTTAATGTCAGGCTTTGAGGTACAAGATTAAAAGCAAAGTCTTAAAAGTGCAAACAGCTGTAAAATACAATTCTGTCTTAAACTGAACAAGTCCATTCTTTAGCTACCTAGTCTCTTTCTCGTTAATGCCCTGTGAGGTGTCCCTGCCTTGAAAGCAAGAGTCTAATGTTCCAATCAGAAGTTCAGTTACTTCCTATGGTCTTAGAAGAGGAATCTCAACCTGATCTTTCTGTCTGTGGTGTATCAGCTTCAGATGGTAGGGATCCTGTTTTCACAGAGTAGCTCTCCTACATGATTACCTGCATTTATCAATCTTTAGAGCTGAGGATTGCATAGAAATAGGAATATTCTTGGTGCCATATGATGATGATATTTAAAGCTAGCACTCACCAACAGAATCACCTAAGGAGGAATTCACTCTGTTTGGAAACAGTCACGAGTTACCTTTTCTCCAGGGACTGAATGGCTTGAGTGCTTTGATTTTATTCATCTTACTGAACTAGGTGGCACTGGTGGAGTACATCTGAAGGACAGACTACCCAAGTGTTTATTTTCTTGGGCAACAGTATATGCTGAACTTTGCATTAACTGAATGCTTTGCTCTGTATCATTGTGGCAATCTGTTTTCTGGCCATGTCTATTTAGAAGAGTCTAGTTAGCAAGGATCAGAGGACCTCCTCTTCCACCAGCTCCATAGCTTCTCTTGAGTCACTCTACAGATACAGAAATACCGTGGGGGTCTGCTTGGAGAAGGTCAAATGCATCTGTTTCTTCTCCTTGTGCTCTACTCTGCTTCGTAGCCACACACTGCCCCAGAGGTCGCTAATAGCTATCCCATAGGCTGATACACATCAAAGAATGTCCTGGCTATGTGAAGGTAGAAGAGGAGGCAGGGCTATAACAGAAGCATCAGGCTTGTGAACAGGAGAAACTCAGTTTAATTGTTTTGAATGTATCTGGGTGGAAGATACGTAACAAATAGAATTACAGGTAGGCTATACAGAAACACAGAGTTGGGGTTTCCTTCACTTATTGGAATTCTTTTTGGAAAATGTTTTTGTAATTTCCTTTCAGCTGTTACTAGTCCCATCCAAGGTGACAGCTAGTCTTGCTAATGCTGCAAAGGCGAAAAGGCGCATAAAACATTTAAAGTAAATATAATAGCTTGGAACTGTGTTGTAAGAAATGCCTTTGATTTGAGCAGTGAATTTCATTAAATCCTGCCAGACATTCAAAGCTAGTCTCAGCTTCCCAGCCCCTTTATTTGTTATCAGCAGTTGGAATCAGCTTAATATTTTACCTTCACCCTTGGTTGCAGAGCATAACGGACAAAACCGTTATCTGAGGATGTCATCACTGTTAGGAAAGAGAGAGAAGAAAGGAAGGGATAAGGGCGAACAAGGCTGCCAGGGAGCTGGTATCTACATAAGTAAACAGACTAACAGTATGGGAGGATGCAGCAGAATGGGAAAAATCTGCATCTCATAATTTAATTAATGTTCTGCATCTCCTTAAGAGCTGCGGATACAAGCTGTCAGGCTTTGGGCTAATATTTAAAGGTTATTTAAATGAGCAGAGATGTTAATCATTGAAGGGGCAAAGCTGAACATTGTCTTGCAGCTCTTGCCTACATGCAGGGATGTTACCTTCCTTCCCTGCAGTAAATAAGAGCTCTCAAGTTATTGATTTAGATTTGGATTACACTTACTAAACTAATACTAAGCAACCACCAGCATCTGTGAACTGCAGAGGAGGGGATTGTCTTGTCATAGAGTCACATCCAAGAAGAGTCACAATTTGTATCAGAGCAAGAGAGTTGGTAAATTGTATTATGGACAGGGTGAAACCTGTCTGAAGAGTGAGGGTGCTGTGGACTGCAGAGATGTCAGCATGCTGCGTGGAAGCTCTGTTCATGTGCGAGTAATGCGTTGCAGTCCACGGGCCACAGTGGAACCAGCTTCAGCAGTAGGAAACACTAGTGCCTTGTCCCACCATCTACTTGGGTTTAATGTGTGTTAATAGACTTGATTAGGAGTTTTTCTTACATGGTCTTCTAACAGGTCTATGGTATTTCTTTATATGTTCTGAAGGAATAAGGAATTTTTTAATGGAGATTTTTAGTCTAAGAAATAGTGAAATAAAAATTGAGCTTGGAGTTTGTTTGGCATTAATATCTGTATTAACTGAATGGTTTTGTTTTTACTCCCCTGTATGTTTGGCTTTGTATGTTGGACTCTTCCAGCATGTATCAAGGTATTTTAGCAAAGGCACACGTGCAGATGGTTTGGGTAGGCACAAGCTAGTGTTAATCCCCACAGGAGAAGTGGAAAGAGTGGAAGGGGTTTTTGTAAGCAATTACAATGTTAAGAAGGTATTTCTGTAGGTCTGAAATAATAAGACTTTTCCTTTTCTTCCTTCTTGATGTTAAATTGAAGTATGAGAATAAAATTCCAGCTATGATCCTTTCCCTCAGAATGAAAATTCTGTTGTTATTTTCAGTTAATTGTGCTCCCTGATATAACTGTGGTGCAGGAAGACATCACATGCTTATGTCAAGGAAGTGTTTGGATCTTATTTTTTTACTGGCTACATTGGGGAAAGATGAGTTTCTGAATGCAAGCCAATGATTCTTTATGTGAAGTTATACCTATTGAAAGGAAACTGTGTAAGCACACAAGTTCTTGGCAGAAATACAGCTGCTAATCTCATTTGAGTAGCTGTTGTCCTGAAGATCAGAAGAGGTGAGCCTAAAGGTAACTTTATTTGAAGAGCCTTTGACAAATGTAACAGAAGTTGTCATGTTTTCATGTAGAATTTTTGGCAGAAGCATCACAGCCGCATTTGCTGAGCTCCCATGTGTTAGCTATTGCTAATGTTTTTTGATTTGCTGAATGAGTGACATGGGAACTATGGATTATGAAGAAAGAAGGGAATTCAGATAACAGTGAAACTACAGTAAACCTGGAAAATGGATCTTGTGATGTTGCCAGAAACCCCAAGATGGCATTAGAGACCTTGCTTTTCTACATTAAAAATGTATGAAATATTCTTAGTGACTCTTATTATTTCTTTGTCTTCCATTCTTAAGCAGTTTCCATTGTTTATTCCCTTTTCTTTTAAGGCTTACCTGATTTACAACCTCTTTCTTCAAGCAGCATTTGCAATGCATTGATAATGCCAAAGATGTTACCATAGCTCCAGTGCAAGGCTCTGCTAATACAACAGAGGGCTGTGTCCCCACAAATACATTTGTGCTTTATTTTGTTCTAGGAGGCTGGATCAGCAAAGCTGGATGCAACTCCATAGCTAGAAGTTCATCCAATACTTAAGATTTTTTAAAAATATATTTTTTTAAATTTTTGAAGCACAAGCCAGTCCAAGATTACAATGCCACTAGAAGTGTTCTAGTGCTGAACTGGAGAGTATGGAGAAGATGAGGGCCTACCACAGTACCTCATGCTCCAGGACTGGTTCCTGAATTTTATCAGCACACCACAATTTGAAAATTGTGAAGCAAATTACAGCAAATCCTTTGAGAACTGTGAGGAGGCTCTGATCTACACACAGTCACTAACAAGGGAGATTAGTTGGATTTTGCAAAATTGTACAGTGACATACTGCTCCATACGGTCAAGTATCCCACACAACCTTCCACTGATCACTGAGTCAGTAACGGAATATTTTCGAGCCAAGTAAGAGAAACATTTTCTCAGTGCAGATCTGGGATCCTTATTTAGCTTTTTATTCAGCCTTTGCAGTGAAGCTAGGTAATTGTTCTACATAATGATGTAGCATGCATCAAGATCTTCTTGATGTGCTTTAGATAGTGGCATTTCTTGTGAGGGGAGAAGCTTAAATGAGATATCCAGCTCATCTCATTTAAGTGCATTCATATTTCAGACTGGTCGAAGAGCTTCAAGTGCCTGTCTTCAATTAGAATGAGTAGGAGTTGGATGTGCTTGTTTGCCGTGGAGATTTTGAGAAGCCTGTGCTCTGTGTAAGCTGGGTGAATTTCATAGACAGCACAGAATTTAGAATATTTCTGAAGAATATTTGTTTATAAGTAGTCTTTTTATTTGTGTGTACTTAGGTAAAGGAAAAACTGCATTTATTTTCTGATCTGACAGGACTGTGCACTATGTGAACCTAGGAAGGAAAGGAAATTATAAAAGTCATATACTATAAGCACCTATAAAATATAATAATGAAAATTGGTTCGTTCTAGCCAGATATTCAAAACCTTTATGTCCGTGTTCTAATATACATTCCCTGTCCTGATGCCAGGGCTTGCCAGAATCAGAAACTTTTTGGAATCAGCTTTTGCTAGTTTGTGATGTGTTTCTTTCTGATTTCAGCCACCGTTGTTCATTGAGTGGAGATGATCTGAACAGACAGTGGTTGACACCCAGTTCGCAGCTCCATCCAACTATTTACCATGCCAAAGGTCTTCTCTATTACCTGCGCAGCATTGGCCGGGCTCCTCTGGTAAGCCTCTTCCATGATCTTTTGTGAATTATTGTATATGGATTGCTTACTGCAGTTGCATGAACAGTCTTGTTTTAAAGCTAGAGTGATTTGGAAAGCATCATGTGCTGTTTCACTTTCATCTTACTGAGTGTTTTGAAAGTCTTGGATATTTATTCTTTACTGAATGTTCTAACCAACAACTCCAAATTTCAGACTCTCTGCACACCTGGAATATAAGTGAGAAAATAAATTCCTTAAAGCCCATTAATATCCTTGAAGTACTCCAACTAAGCTAAATACTATGAATATCTTATTGCTATCTTCATGGCAATAAATAGGAGAAATTCCACAAATATTTAGCCTGAATGGACTGTTCAAAAGCCCATGTTGGAACAAACCATGCAATCACAAAAACACAAGAAGCAGCCCTCAAAATGTCTGAACTTGCATGTTGTTTTGGTAATGAAAAAAAAAATGGCTAGGTCTGGGGGTACCAGAAATTCATGAGACATGAGTCTCTTCTCAAAGCTGCGACTGAGAAAGGGCTGGGGCCCATTCCATTTGCTCAATCTTGCTGCCCAGCAGAACAAAAAGATAGTTCTGACCCCTGAGAAGAAAAACCACAGGGAGGTTCGAATTTTAATGAACAGGCATAGATGCACAGACTGGCAGGTTGGCTAATGATAGCTACGGTCAGTCAGGAAATGTCCAAAGACATCAAATTCCCTCTGGGTTTGATGAGAAAAGCCCCAGACAAGCTGAAAATGTCTGAGCTTCTTTAAGTGAATTCTTGAGGGAAGATGGTTTCTGGCTAAGGCAACAGCCCTGAAATTCAACTCTGCAGGCTGAGGAATACTGTGGAAATTCAACTCCACTGTGAATTTAGTCACCAACCTTTTCCTTTGGTTCAGAGCAGTGTAGGATCAGTCTTGTTTTACCCTGTGATTTGCTATTTGGCCTTTTTTAATGCATAACCATGCTTGTCATATCCAGGTACATAGAGTTGAACACTCAGAGCAAGTTCTCATTATTGCTAAGTGGAGAGAGGCTATTGATCCTATCATCTCCCTCACTCATGGGCTGCATGTCAGCCTTGGTAAACTGATTTTTCTTTGCCTTTGAAGAATACATTGATTTTAGTTTATACATGCTCAAAAATGCCTCCTCCAGAAGATAGCTGGTTGCTGGGTTTCTCCTTATTCTTTTTTTTTTTTTCTCCTTCCTCCAACCTCCAAGATCCCAGGGAGCCAAGTTCACTGATAGCCAAATGATTTCTGTGAAGTGACTTAGTTTCATTTATCCTGGGGATGTGCAAGCAGTTTCTTCAAAGCAAAGCTGCTTGAAGGAGAAAAAGAAAGAACTTTTAAAGTTAACAGCCTTTCAAACCAAAGCCATTTTAATTGGTAGGTTCTATAGAGAACAGCCTGCTAAGTGGTGGGTTGTTTTTTTTTTTTTTTACTTGTTGGCTCTGGGAACCCTAGTAAGATGAGGGACTGGATGTGCTATGACATTTTAGCACTTTGTGGCAAGGGATCTCCTTTTGACTGAGAGCAGCAAAGCGGGAGTGTTGGAGACCACCTTGTTTGGGAGCAGCCAGGTCTGATGGGGAAAGGAAAGTTGTGCTCTCCTTGAGTAGTTGTGGTGCTAAACTCTAAACTGCTGCGGTTTAAAGTTATAGCTGGCAATGCAGTTGCAGCAATCAACAGGGAACCTGTAGCTTGTATAAAGAGTCTGAGCTTTAGTGAAGAGCAGGACGCCCTTAGAGGGGATGTAAAGAACTTCCTAGGGACCAGGAGGCACTGTCCAGTTTGGTGCCATTCAAAGGTGTTATATTGAGCTTGGAAACAAGCATCTGCCTGCAAGGAATGCAGCTCATTGTGAGGAAAAAAACCCTAGGCATGTCTACCTCCAAACTCTGAGTTTCAAAGTCCTGTCATAATGCTATTAAGGAAAAAAATAGACTTCACACACATTAAAAAAAAAAAAAAAAGTCAAAATATTCTGTTTTCCAACAGATTTTCTTGCTTTTCATTTTCTATTTTGCTTTTCCTTTATTTTAAAAGGTGCCTGGTTCTGTGACTCATAAGGAGGGTTGGATTTTGATTTAGAAAGCAGTCCTTACCTTTAGTCAGTGCTGGCAAATAATTTTAAATAGATAAAAATATGCAAGTGTATCTTGAGTCATATCCCAGTGAGTGCAAGCCTTGGGAGTTTAACTGGTTTGTGTGTATTAGTGTCCCAGCCATACAGAAAGACAGGCTGGAAGAAAAGGACTGGTAGGTCTCAGATTTGCTTAGTGTTTGCCCAGCCATATCCCAGGAATAATTCTGTATTGGGTGCTCAAACTACAAAATACAGCTTAGCCTTGGCTGAATCGTGAGACATAAGCTACCCTGTAGTGTGAAAAGGAGGCAGAAGAATGTATTACAATGAATAACTGCATATAAACATTGGGAGTGACTGCAGTATCCAGCAAACTTGTTTAAAATATAGCTCTGTGCAACTTGCAAATAGAAGAATAGTTCAGTAGTATTGACACTTCTACTGTGGAAGCTGGTGACAGCCATGACCTGAAACAACAGCCATATTACAGAGCCTGGCTTTGATAATCCATTATATCAATAAAGTCTCATTCCAGACCTGTCACTAAGGATTCATCTGCAGGTTTCTTGAGGTGTAGAATTATAGACCTGCTACTGATCAGGCAGCCCCACTATCTGACTATGTGATCATCCCTGTGTAGTTTCTGATATATAAAATAATATTTTAGGCAGATAATATATTGTGTCTCTTGTGTGTTGGTAATTCTGTAAATTGGCAGGTAATTGATACCCAGTTGAGCTGGGTTCTCTGCCTTGAAATAAGACGAAAGATATAAAATCTTCTTTGATATTCATAGGAATAAATTCTAGATGGTACCTGTGGTTAACCTAAGCTATGACTGTGTATTGCTGATAGCTTAGATGAAACACTAGCTGGAAAAATGTCTGTCATTAGCAGAACCAATAAATGCAGCTCTTTGGAGGAGACATTACAGGATAATTGCATGTGGTTCAGACAGTTACTTCAAATGCAGGGGCTGCAGAAGCCCTGCAAAATACGCAACAGCCTGAGGGGCTGAGTCTCTGGGGTCTGTGCAATGATGGATTTTTTTCCTTTAGAAATGATGCTGCTTGTAGGTTTGCACCAACGAGCGGTTCTCAGACTGCCCTGTTTGTCCTCTCCTTTCCGCCTTTGCTGGGTGGCATGGGTATAAATAAAGCAAGAGCAGTTGCTGCTGAGTAGGTTGCTGTTTGCATGCTCCAGGTGTGGAAAGTGTATGCTGCAGGGGTGGTGATGTGCAGATCCAGAGCCCTGCAAAGAAAGCTGGAGGTGAGTAGTGATGCAGGAAAGAAAGTTGATAGGTCAGAAACCAAAAGAAAGAGCAGTGTATAAGCTATGAGATATGTATAATTGACCACCTAATTAGTAGTGGTGAGATGGTTCTTTATCCATGGGTGCCTTAGCCTCTCCAGTATATCAACCTACTGTTTGTCAGAGGAGCTAAAAGAATGTACATGCTCAATTCCAAGATAAACTCCCTTACTTGCTGCAGCTAAACTTAATTACTGCATAGCTGAGAAAAAAACATACTAGGGTAAATCTTGCCCTAACAGTTGGTGGAAGAAGTTCATCTACTCCATCTGTTTTTCCCCTCTTGTATATGTATTTATACAAGAATATGTATTTATATATATACATTTATATATGAGTGTTGATCTACTTGAGGAAAAGAAGCCTCTACGGAGCAATCTGGACAGGCTGGACCAATGGGCAGAGGCCAACGGTATGAGATTCAACAAAGCAAACTGCTGGGTCCTGCACCTGAGTCACACCAACCCCACACAACACTACAGGCCAGGAGAAGAGCAGCTGGAAAGCTGCCTGGTGGAAAAGGACCTTGGGGGGCTGGTCAACCCCTGGCTGCATGTGAGCCGGCAGTGTGGTCAGGTGGCCAAGGAGGCCAATAACTGGCTTGTATCAGAAACAGTGTGTCGAGCAGGATGAGGGAAGTGGTCATCCCCCTGTACTCGGCACTGGAGTGGCCACACTTCAAATAGTGTTCTAGTGAGGGGGGGGTCGGTCTCTTCTCCCGAGTAACAAGTGATAGGTCAAGATGAAATGCCCTCAAGTTGCACCAGGGGAGGTTTAGATTGGGTATTAGGAAAAATTTCTTCACTGAAAGGGTTGTGAAGCACAGGAACAGGCTGCCCAGGGAGGTGGTGGAGTCACCGTCCCTGGAGGTATTTAAAAGATGCATAGATGTGGCACTTAGGAATGTGGTTTAGTGGTGGACTTGGCAGTGCTAGGTTAACGGTTGGACGTGATGATCTCAAAGGTCTTTTCCAGCCTAAACAATTCTATGATTCTTTTTTTTTTTACCCCATATTCCTCCCCATCTCTTTTTATATCAATCTGTAATTCTTCCCCACCTTCCTACACCCATTCTTTTGTCTTCAAAATAAACCCTGGAAAACTGTTCAATGAAATCTTGAAAGTCCTTTCTACTCAGTGGTGAATACTGGTTTAAAATGAACCAATTCCTTCTCTTTAGAAGTTCTTGTCTTTTCATTGACAGATTTCTGAATATTCCTGATAAAGACATGGAGAATATATGTAACAGCAGTGTGTATATTGACTTCATATCTCAGAGGGCACTGAGATTGATTATTCTTTAAGACTTGGGTCAATATTTACCTCTTGGGTCATTAAATCGTGATTTTCATTTCTATAGGAGTCGATATCTGCTTATAGAGGCTATTCAAACTTCTGCTAAAACTGGGAATGTGCCTTGCGCCTAGTTTATATGACAGCTGACATAAGAGAGATGAATTAGATAGACAGATAGATTAGTGTGGAATAAGATTATTGGCCGTGAAGATTGGTCATGTTCTGTGCTCAGCTTCCAGGAATTCATGTAAAGATCTGACAGCATCGCGCAATACCATTGCACAATTGTATTTTCCTGAAAGTTATGTAGCACAGGTTTTGAATTTAAAGATGACAGACTGATGATTAATTGCTTGGGAAAGCACAGATTTCAAATCTCGTGGGGATAAAGCTGAAGTTTAGGAGTTCAGAAGTGGAAAGCGCCTGACAAATTGCTCTGTTGTTGTATCATAAGTTACCATGAACCCTTAGGTTCCTGAGTTGCCATGGATTCCTGCACAGGTGTCATGTTTGTTTCTGCTGCAGACAGAAATGCACTAGTCTTGACTCTGGGTCCCTGAGACCATGTCAGATCGAATAAATAAAGCAAGATACAGTTGACTAACAAAGTTTGACACAGGTTATAGACATGGCCCAGAGTCTAGGCTACTCTGAAGTGACACGGGGGGAAAAAAAACCCAACAACATTAACACCCCACCTGCGATCTTATAGTGCGTATTAAGAAAATCCAGGAAACTTTTTCAATGTTCAAGATTTTTCTTTTTTTTTTTTTTTTCATCTTGGTAGGTATTCTGCGACTACCATGGACACTCCCAGAAAAAGAATGTTTTTCTGTACGGTTGCAGCATCAAGGAGACTTTGTGGCAAGCAGGCTGCCTGGTTGACACAGCAGTTATCACAGAAGATGTTGGCTACAGGGTAGGTCCACTTTGTTCCTTTCTGCAGTTACTGGTGTCTAAGTGCGCCTTTGTAGATAGTTAAGACAATGCCAGCTCACAAATTTTGGAGATAGGTGCAAGCTTCCCTTACTCTGGAGGAGTAATGGTCCAGAGAGTTTCAAATAATGTGTAATATCTTCATATCCTGGATATTAGCAAGAATATTGTTAGTAGATGGCTCCCTATGTATTTCATTTTAGTAAGATGCTGTGTTATAATCTTTGGCAACAGACTAGTAGGACAGACATATTTTTGTGTGGTTTATAATTTCTAAATATATGCAGAACTTTGCTCACACCACCATAATAAGAAAATAAGTAGGAATTACGTAATGAAACCTGAGAAAATGACAACATGCCACTGTCCTACTCAGTTGAATCGCTTCATCACAAAATGCTCCTGGTGCCACTGAAAAGACCAGAGAATTCAGTGGGTGTCAAACAGATCTAATGTAGTGGAGTTATCTTCACAGCAAGCGCTTGGTGTCATAGCTAGGGATTTTTTTTTTTTAAAATTATAAAGAATAAATACTAAAATCTGGTTTATTTCTACTGCATGTGAATGTCTGCACTCATCAAATTCTTCTCTAGATTTCCTGTCTATCTCTTTTCTTGTGCCTGTTTTGACGCTATTTCCCTCCTAAATGGCAAATTTATTGGAGAAAAAAGAATCTTGTAAGCTCTAATTATAGTCTTAAAAAATGTTAATTTCACAAAACATTAATTGTGGCCTTAAGCTGATTATAGAGGTATAGCTTGGTTTACTCCAACCTGAAAGAGGTTGAAAAGTCTCTTTCAGTTTATGTCTCTGTATAATTTTCACTACTTCAGCGCAAATAATAATTATCTTCCCATAAGGATGCCGCAGCATCGGTGTTTATCTTTTGGCATTGTACACAGCATACTGAAACTTTACTGGAAGAAAGTGCTCCAGCATTCGTCAGGAGGGATCCCTGTGGCAAACCCTGTTTCACAAAGAAAGCAGGGAGAGTGCTTACAGTCAGGAAATCTTTTGCTGTGTTTGAATTCAGAGGGCTTGAAAAGGCTGAGGATGGTTTGCTGTTACGCAAACAGAATTCAAATGCTGCTGTCAGCGTCTGGAGCCTGTCTTGAATCTGCAATGAAGAAAAGCTTCAACGCTGGCCAAGAATACTCTGCAGTGGCCTACAAGAAAGATTTTGTGGTTCAAATCCTCTTTTGCACAAAACAGGAGATGGGTGCCTGCTGCAGTTCCTGCTGATGGGTCACTTTCTTCCTTCTTAGTCTGGATCAGCTCGGGTATATAGAACACATCTGCAATAGCAAACTGCAGCAGATCACCTGTCTCACACCTGCTTTCTTGCACTGTTTGCACAGGTTTCTCTCCTGCCTCCTGTAGGTATTTGGGGATTAATCTGGCCTCTGCGATTGTTTTTTCTCCCTGGGAGCAAGAACCAAATACCTCAAGAAAATGTTGGGTTTTGGAACAGCCTTTGCCTCATAGGTCATAGACTCATCTCTCACCCTTGACAATACACAGATCTTCGTTAGCTTCCAATATCTGGTGGCTTTGGGTGACTTGCACAGCATTGGCATCGCAAAGCCCAAATTGAAGATTTGTCCTTTTGAGAGCCGTTCCAGGGCCCTTTGACAGCAGTGTCTGCAGGGACATCAGTAAAGAAATATAATTCCATTCTTTTCTAAAGGGGCAGGAGGTTTATGGACAGGGTCCTGCGTGAAGGGAGTAGCTTCCTTTGTTATTGTGCATGCTAAATCCAGCTGTGTTCGAGAAATGGCCCACAGTCACACTGCTGCATTACCATGAAAGATCCTTGAAAAGGGTATGGTTTTGCTCTTTGAAAATATAACATTGAAAGTTAATTAATAAGAAGAATAAGTAGAGAAGAAAGAACCATTAGTGTGAAGCCCAGTGAATGCTGGTAAAATGAAAAGAATATTAAATTCAGATTTGCTAATGGTCCTAAATGAGTCCTGCATACAGAGACGTTATTGTAACCTGCCAGCAATTTTATTTAATTAAATGTAAAAGATTGATTATGCATATAATTTCAATTGTTTTAAAAAGCTAAACTGGATTAGGGATCCAAGTATTGCATTTGGTAGAATATATTTACAAAAACATCTGTGTGTTTGTTTGCAGAAGGGCAGAATGAAAACTAGCTGAGCTTTCACATACAGTTTAACTGGATCTCATGGTTGTTCTGAGGCTTATAAATGTCTGGGTAATATGGCTTTGCTGTATTTTTTTAATTCGTGTTCAACCCAAGTCTGGGAAAACACAGAAGCACCGCATGAAGGCATTTTTGTGATCCTCATGCAGCAAGTAGCACAATGAAGACAATCCAGAAACGTTGGATGCTTCACCTAAGACAAGCAGTCAGTCTTAGAGATTCCTCTGTCCAGGGCGCCCGCAGGAAAGGGTATGCTGTAGCTTTTAGTAACACACCGGAGATCTTGACTGAAGATAAGACTTGTGGTGGTCTCAGATTTTAAAATGGAATTCCTTACTTTGTTCCAGTTTTCTCCACCTCAGTTTTTTCATCTGAAAAACGGACCTTATAGATCTAAAGATCTATACCTTAGAGAGGTGATAAAGTCTATTGACAGCTGTGGCCAGCATATACTGAAAAATGAAATTTTGTGAGTGCTTAAGTTGTTTGTAAGAGGTATTGCAAAGAAGTTTAGGCCAAAGATTTATCATTCACTTCAAACATGTTTTAGGAAAAAAAATTATTCTTTCATTTTCAATGAAACCAAATATCCCCATGCAGTGCTGTGAAGTAAAGCTCAACAAAACAGAACTACAATTGCTCAGAATCAATAGGTGAAACTGATTGCTATTGGAAAGTGAAATTAGTTGATTGGCTTTCACCACCCAAACTGAATGAAGTTCAAGGTAAATGCCATTAGCAATAAGTGGGAATTCCTTTGATATGATTCCATTCAGGTCAGATGTTTAAGTAAGCGATTGTCAAAGAAATAACGGATGTCCTTGTTTTCCTTGCTTTTCTTTGGATGGATCAAATGGTCTTTTGGCATATGTTGTGGTTAGCATACCAGCACTAAAATTTAGACACGTGCACATACGTGTGTGTGCACCTAAAGGTCTGGTTTCTACATAAAGCACACCTAGTATTAATGTGTATTTATTATATGTTTCTATGGAGTGTAGAAGTAACACATTAAGCACTGTGTAATGGCTAAGTAAGTGTTGCCTCTGCACTGACGGAAATATTTGATGCTGCAGTGTATTAGGGGTGTTTATGGACTTTGGTGGGAAATATCTTGAATAAGGAAATCACTCAGAGCTAAGATGTAGTTTTTACTGGGTTTTCATGATTACTTTTTATTGTGGTTCTTTAAATGAAGTGTATAAAATATATCGCTTGCACTCAGATGAGAATATTTTGGTTTGCTTCACAATGCAAGTTAGTGAAATGTTAAGCTCTATTTTTATATAATTATGTGTGACATTCCATGAGAATACACATCCCCTTTCTCTGCTCTGTGCTAGGTTCAGACAGAACTCCTCCCACAGCTGAATCTCTTGTCAAATTGTGGATGCATGATGGAAGGAGATATAGTATAGCTGGAGAGGGGACAGTGGGAATATCAGGTGCTGAACTATGACTGCAGCCCTCTGGTCAGCACACCAGGAAGGCGTAGGTTAATGTCAAAGCAGTTTGAAAACAAAACTCTGGAAGTGACTTCAGCAGTTCCAAACTATTGGCTGTGAAAATGTTTTATTTTGAATGAGATACACCGAGTGTACTGGATATTTTGCATTTTAGTCTTTGGGGTGAAACAGATGTTGGTATCTGTAGTATCTGAGGATTTCACGTGGGATGGACATAATGCACACTGGTTGGAGCTCTCAGTAACAGTGTCTGCCGATAGATTTGATTATATACACGTTAAAAACCTCAAGTGTCTCTGTATATGTATGTACGATACAAACACATGCACATCTGTTCAATTCATTTTCTCATCAGTGCTGATATTTTCTCATAGACTCTTCCTAAAATACTGGATAAAGTGGCCCCTGCATTTGTCATGAACAGCTGCAGCTTCCTGGTGGAGAAGTCTCGGGAGTCAACGGCCCGAGTGGTGGTATGGAAGGAAATGGGTGTGTTGAGGAGCTACACCATGGAGAGCACATACTGCGGCTGCAGCCATGGGCTCTACAAAGTGAGTAAATCAAAGACCCCTGTGTCACCCTTCTCCTAATGCACATTCTGGAAGGGTAAAGCAGAGGCGATAGCCATGGTCTCAGGGCTTAGCATTGTCTTCTCTCTCCAGACCCATGCAGACATGCTTCTGAGTTTCTCCTCAGTGCAATCTTTCTGTGATCCCTCACTCTTTTTGCCTTCCATGCCAGGAGAGTTCTTGTTCTGTGGTTTCATTCAACAGTGAAATAAAAAGAAACTCCAGTCTGGAGCCAAAAGCATTGAGATGAAGGAAGGAGTGTTTTTGAGATGATACAGGGCACTTATCCCTGTGAGGGCATTCACTGTGTTGTAAAAAATGTGTTGGCAGGTCATACGGACATCTTTAAGCCTAGTTCTAAGTTAAGTAATTTGAATGCTAGTGGCACCAAGCTCTTTGGTACAGGCTAGCTACCTGAGCATCCACCTGGCCAAATTAAAGAGCCTGAACTGAGAATCCTGCATTTGAAGTTGCCTGAAGCCAAAGGTAGCTAATGCGAGGCTAGCTTTGGCAGCTGCCCACGAGCTCAAGGTATGCCTGTACTGTGATCTAGACAGACCAGAATTCCACATCAAATGAGGTTCCAATCTGGGTAAGCAGGTCTGTACTCATACTGAATGCATCAGAGACATCAGTCTATGAGATCCCCTGGCACTTTTTAAGTACACAGGATGAACTCTGGTAATTGCATTTGGGTGATCATAATTCTTTATTCACTCAAATGGTGAATTCTTTCTCTTGTTCCTTTCCCAAACCTGTTGCTTTCATTGAAAGGCTTCCATACTCCACATCGATTCTCCCACTAGGGAGCAATCCTTATCTATACAGCATTAATAAGCAGTTAAGGATCCTGAAAGACCCTTAAGGAAAGAACCATCATTACAAATAACAATTAATTAATAAGACATTCAAATTATTATCTTTGGAAGCTCTATACTAATCCGTTTACCTCTCTGTAGAATGCAGCCAGGAAGTACTCAGGTGTTTTTTTGACTATGCTGTACTACACACACATCAATTCCAAGACAGGAAAGGCAAAAGAAAAAAACAGCAGACAGTTTAAAGAAAGAGAATATAATTGCACTGGGCATTATATCTAACACTCCCTACTCCTGAGAAGCGCTAATGGTTTTTTAATAGGCACCACAGGTCAAGACAGTGGTTTTGAATCTTTTTTAGATAGTGGGGGAAAATCTACTTTGAGTGAAGTCGATGACAAAACTCCTAACGATCTCCATAGAGGAGGAATTCACTGATTTCCTAGATAACCACAGTAAGACCTAAAAACAGTGACACAACAGATAGTATCAATATATAATGATTTATTCTCCTTCAGCATCTGAGAGGTCTTTAGGCCAAATTTGCTTAATTTGTGCCATAAGATGTTTGAAATAGTAGGAGGGTAATGTTAAATGCTACATTCAGATGTGGCATTTAAACTTTGTGCCATCCACAGGGGCTCTGTATTATATGTAGAGGTACCAAAAATAAGCAGAAAGACCTAATGCAGATGGCTCAAGATTCTTTTTTAAAGAAATGTTTTAAAATGTATGAAATTATTTTCCACGTTCTCTCTTGTCCTCTTTTTCATCATCGACCAGGACCACAGGCAACCACTGAGGACAAGAGCACGTTGACATATGAGAACTTGTAACTGGTGACAGAATCCAATGTTCTTATGGCCCATAAGGAAGTCTGTAAGCTGTAAAGCAGTTCTGAAATTTCCATTCTGAACACCCTGAAAAGCTGAGTCCCAGTTGAATCATCGGGTTATTTTTATGAGGTCACATATCCCTTTTTTTTCTTCTTTGTTTAGGGTTTTCATTCATCTCAAAGATGGAAGATACATAAATATTCCCTTGAAGGGGCATTTCTTCATCATAAGAATAATAGAAACACTTTTTGCATTTTCCCTGATTCAGGCAGCTTTAAAGCAGTTCCATTCATTTTTTCCAAGTATACAAAGTACCCAACTTGTTAGTACCAAAGTGGAATATAATTCCTTATGTTGACATTTATACAGGAGCTGCATATAAATACATAAACTATCTATTTCAAATAATGATATCAATAAGCTATTTCCTCTTCTTTTTAGTCACCTTTAGAGTTGGTTCTTGCTTGTTTGTTTGCTTGTTCTTACAAGTGGATTATTTAGGGTATGGACTTGACAGGCTAACATGAAGATTTCATTGCATAATACCATTTAATACTCAGCTTCCAACTATCAGGCCAAAACTATTTCATGAGTATCTGGAATCCCTGAAATTATTCCTGTAAACTGAAAATTAATCACATAAGAATTTTTCTAGAGACTTCAATCTGAGTTCTTCACTCTTGGACCTTCAAGTTGATGTGTGTAAACAATAGGCTGAGACTAATGCTCAGGCAGGAGATGTCAGCACCCCATGTTTATAGCTTTCTGATATTTGGATTAGTATATTTGTGTTTAACTGTTAATAGAATCAGTTTCTTGATCATATAAGACTCATCTCCCTGTAGGGATATTTCCAGAATCTCCCCTGGACAAGCACGTCCTTATGTTTTTGATATTTTTATACCTTGAAGTACAGTACAAACAGCAGTTAGGACTTAAAACATCTCATTATATGCAGCAGATTCTCCCAAGTCCAGCATCATTCAGTGAATTAGTGGTCAAACTTCTAGTAGAGTGCAGCAGACCTGGATCCTGGTCCTTAGTTTTCTTCCTGCTTGTAAGTGATGAAAGTAATTCATTCAAGTAGCTGCTTTGCTGGCTACAAGCACAGGTACAGTGCTTGGAATCACAGAGACATCTGATAGGGATTGTGCAAAGGATTTGGGAAGACAAGAAAGCCTTATAGAGGCATCAAGACGTTAAAATATTAATTACACAAGGCTGGTAAGTGTGCCACCTCTTACCGCGTGTCAAGGAAAGGCTAAGGTAAACCAGAACCTGTTTTTTTCTGATAG
Source organism: Falco biarmicus (assembly GCF_023638135.1). NCBI lineage: Eukaryota > Metazoa > Chordata > Aves > Falconiformes > Falconidae > Falco > Falco biarmicus. Next base: position 62,510,772 of record NC_079294.1, on the reverse strand, counting down.
ACAGTCCAAAAAAGATGATGTGTTTTTCCAAGGAATGTGTCTGTCCTTTCTTGAATTGAAATGTAGCCTTTTAAAAATAGTTTAGTGACTGAAAGATAAGGCAGGAGTTTGGTACTATTGATATGTAAATGAGAAAGAATAGTGACCCCAGCCTCTTTTAAAAGTCATTTGGTTTCAAATGGAGAGGAATGTGGAAATGAAAGGAGAAAAGAGATGGTTTGTCTCTGTCGAATCTCCCCATCTGTGTGATCAATGGAAACGCAATAAGCCAACTACCCTTAAGGAAGTGAAACATAAAACTAAAGAAACTATTGATGTTATCTAAGGTTTTGCTCAACCTAAGGAAGAAGAAAAAAAAAAAGGGAAGAAATATCCAAACTCTTTTTCATTTTGTCTGAGTTGCCCAATTCAGTCTTAGAGGAACAATGTCTCCATTTGAAAGTTGCTAAAAACAAAGCAGCCAATTTCTGCAGGGAATTCTCTCTCCTGCTTCCACCAGTTTACAACCCTACAGTCAAATCAGAAAAAAAACCCCAAAAAAACAAAAAACACCCAACCCCCCAAAAACCCCCACAAACAACAACAAAAAAACCCAACCCACGACAACTGCTTACCATTTCTTTGCTTATGTGAAGGCAGCCTGTGTTGTTCCTTTGTCGGAGCTTTTACCCCTCCAGCTCACCATGTGATTTTTATTGCTGTGTCACTTTTGTGGGATGTAGAGCCCCTCTCGTATTTTGTTTATGAACTGGAAGCAAGGCTGTACTGTAAGATGTTCTGCTGAGTACAGGTTCAGTCAGGTACAGTCATGACGTCAAAAGAATCAAATCTCCAGTGACACATATTGATATTTTCCTGTTTCTTGTGTGATTCATTTTTAAACTTGCGTATCTCTTCGCTGTTACCATGTTCAATCCTATTACACTGTTTCACCATTCTTCTTAATTCCTTGTTACCTAGCCTACTAATTAAGACCCTTCTATAGCGTATCGCACTGTGCTGTTCCATTCATTACTGCATTTATCATCCTACAAGTTAATACCTTTTGTGGCATGGTATACAGCTGAGTTCCAAACAATATGTAGTGGTAATATTGAGAATCTAAAAAATTCAGCTTCATGCTCTGTGAGTACGTGCAATGTTGGAAAAGCATTTTCCTTGGAGTGTTGTGCCTGATGGAGTAGATGTAGTACTAACAGAAATAGATTTTTAACTTCTTACTTAGAAGGGTTTATAAACAACAAGGAGTAACAAATGAGTTTTAAAATTATTGCAGATACCTTGACAGTGCCCTTTGAAAAAGATTTTAGAAGTGATATGGATCCCTTTTTGAGGAAAGTGTTTGGGAGAACTGAGAAAAAATATTTTTTTTTTCTTTCCAGTTTAATGCTTCTAAGTCAGAGGAACTGAATACCCCAAATTTTCTCATTAGACTTGATTAGAGGGAAAAGCCACCCCTTCGCAGAGACACTGGAAAGAGGAGAGATCAGCATCAAGCAGCATAGCTATACAGTTCTGAAGACTTTCTTGACAGTAATTCAAAATGTCTTTGTTGAACAAAAGTGGTGAGAGTTAGCCTGACTGGAAGATCTGATGGTACCCATCCCCTTTAACCTGGTTAACATGGACTGGAATACTTAAAATCAGCCAAGTACCAGTGATTTACCATAGAATTACAGCTGAACTAAATCAATATGCCAAGATGAAAACCCTTTCCTCTTTCTAGTCCTGGTTTGACTTGTCTCTAATCAGCCAGCTTGGACAAATCATACACTGGTAACATTAAATTACAGCACTATTTCTTTATAGTTATCTGTAGGCAATGAAATATTTTCTTCATCTTTCTTACTATTGAAGGTTACTTACCAAATTACTGTGCAGGATTTTTATGTATGCTTTACTCATAAGCAGTTTATTACAGTTAATAGTCAGAAATTGAGTTGTTTTGATGGAGTTTGCAGGTCACATGGCATGCTTCTGTTCTCCAGTAAGATGTATATTGTTCTTATAATTGGAAGTCTGGTGCACAAACTTAAAAATAATTTTAATTTGGCCTCTCGCCAGTATTTAGCCACCAACAAAAAATATTTCAGCAATATTCTTGCCATAAAGCATGTTTGGTAAGTGCTTGCAGAAAGAAAAAGTAAAGAAATAGGATATACTCTATGCTTTCTGGTATATGCTTCCAGAAAATGTTTACAGTGTCTTTGCAAGTCTAACAGACTTTTCCTCATTTTTGATTTTTTTTTTGTTCCTCAGAGCTCACGTTTTTCCTAAGTATGGGTAAGTCTCAAAAGCATCCAAAATTTTCTTTCAAAAAAAAAAAATCTTCTTTAAAATGTGTGTGTTTAGCTGACTCTCAGTGCTCTGGGGATCTCATTCAAAAGCAGATGCTGAGAATAAGAAAGAATGGTTTTCTTTCTGATACTTCTGTTTCCAGTTCTGGTCCAAAGTGGCTCAAATTGGAAGCAGCTGTAACAGCAAGAAAAGTATAGGAAAAAAAAAAAGTTATCTAATAGTAATCTAAGAGCTGAAAGTTCAGATTAGGCGTTTGTTCTGTTTTTTTAAGTTGTTATGCAAGGCAGAAATTTCCATCATATTTGCTTTATTTTCCTGTTATTTCCACCAACCCCTTGCACTAATTGATTGGTGATTCATTTCATAAGATATTGTAATTGTACGTTTAGGCTTGTGCGCCTTGCTTCATAGTTATTTAAGGATTAATGACATTTAGGAAGTGGGGGAAAGGCGTGGGGGGAATAGGAAAAAACGGGTTTCTGAGCAAACAAATGAGATGGTGGGTGTTTGTCTTCCTTGTAGATTCTTATATGAGCCGCTGCTGGATTTTCCCTCATTAGGTGTTTGTTAGTGTTTTGTTTGTTTGTTTTAATTATTTGACAGAAAGCTAACTAAGAAATCACATGTTTAAATGTGCTCAGATTTGTTTGGTTCGTACCACATGAAATAATAGGAGTTTGAAGATGTGCACCGAAGGTGTGCAATGACTCAGATTGTTTGGAAAAGCAAATTAGAAAACTGGGAGAACTCTGTAGGGATTCTTTGGCCCTTGTATCTCCAGAAAAACTAGAATTTGTCAATAGGACTATCCTGGCTAGTCTTATCTTTCTTGATTAGTAATAAGACAGTTGTATTAAGGCAAGTGGGACCAAAACAACATGAGATGCAAGTATCATCTCTGTTCCCAAAAGTCATGGGTATAATTGCAGTTTACTGTATTTTTGCTGAAGGTGCTCAATATTGTCAGATGGGAGGGCCATTTACGTACATTTAAAAGTCTGTAAAACTTTGCAAGGAGGTAATTCAGGCCTCCATGCTGTTTTCCTATTTCCTGATCCACTCCATGGTCAGTTTAACCTTGATGTTTTGGAAAAGATCAGTAGTTGAGAAGGGTTGTTATTCTTGTCATAATTCCTGAGGAAGGCTTATTTCTTATTTGTTTGGGGGTTTTGGGGGGCAGGGGAACTGGTTGGTTTCTTTTAATAGCCTGTATAGGGCAAAACCCATTTTCTGGCACTAGTGTGACTGCTTGAAGCCTTTTGCTGAGAACACTTAGCCCCTCTTCCAATGTTTGTCAAATGTAGATGTTTTGTGAATGACTCTGGAAAAGCAACGGACACTTGATCCAATAGACTGAGTTTGCTGCTGTAAAAACAAACAATTGTTTTGTCAGGGTGACTGAATAATACCTTACCTCTTTCCAGAAGTAAGTATAGGGGTGGTTGCCTGCCAAATGCTGTGCACTAGTCCATCTGTTGAGATGTCCCGTGAATGCTGCCTTGAAGCAGATTTTGGAAGAAGTCCTCCCCAGCACCTGCTGCAGTGGGTTTCGGCTGTCACTCGGGCCATCTGCTTTCCTGTTCCTGGGTTGAAAGTTTCAAGTGTCAGGGGACTGAGGGATGTTTTGTTGTGTTTGAACTCACATGGTTACTAGAAACAGAGGTGAATGACACTTAATGGTGAAGAATGGACACAGCTTTTTTTTGTCCGCAGAGCACTCAGGAATCACTAAACCCCAATTGTCAGAGGACACCGGGCAACAGTGTTTTAGTCTTTCCTATTATTAGTGTACCCAAAGATGATTTTTTTTTTCTGTATGAAAAATGATAATCATTGATGCTAGCTAGATTGTGGAAGAAGATACTAATTTAAATTTTTGAGGTTTATTTTGGTTATTTCTCCTCAGATGTTGAGCCAGCTTTATCCCTGACTCGCTAAGTTCAGTGGTGTTGTATCAAGGTAGATTTGGATAATTAGCTTTGGAGAGATATTCCAGAGACCTTGACAGTCTTGGAAGAAAAGATGCTTTAGCATCGCACTGGGGAATAGTTTATTGAATGTGTTTCCTCCCTCTTAGACCATGTCTGGAAGGAAACAAGAGTGCCTCTGCCAGCTCTGCTGCCTCTCCTAGCTTTTATCAGTAACAGATTTTCTCCTCAGTTAATGTACTGGTTAGTAAGTTATTCTAACTGCGGAGCTTTGGTTAAAGAAAACTGGAAAGTCTGTATGGAAGGGCAGTCACAGTGGTGAGTTAAACACACCTCAAACTCAGTTTGAGGTATCTTTAGTGGGAATGAGCCACGGGCAAGTCGTATCACAGCCTATTCCCATAGCACTTGTCTTTTAAGCTTGCTGTGTGATCCTCTTCTGAACTTTCCAACCAAGATTAGCACTTGTGTGCCAAGGTTAGTATAGTGTAGGTTAGTACTGGTCTCTGGCATTTCCAGATATTTTAGTCTGAAAGTTTTGACACAGCATTTTCACACAGGAGTGATGAATTGTTACAGTATGGAAATGGGCAGCCCTATTAACAGTGCCAAAATGAATGATTTAAGATATTTGATTGCCAGAGCAACGTAGCGATTAGGCTGAAATTACATGTCTTTTGGTTTGTAGCCACGTAACCTGTTTTCTGGTCCTGTTAGGCTTTATTGAGTCAAATGAGTTCGTCCTGAATCAGAACTCTCCACAGGCACCTCAAGGTAATGCTGCAGTCTGTCATGGAGCACTCCTAGCAGCTAGAGACAACTTAGCTTAGATAACCTAGCCCTAACTTAGGGCTCGAGTGTTGTCCTCATGCTATTTTGTGTGCACGGACATCTCCCTCGTTTCCTTCTCCTTCAGTGTAAAGACACTCCATGATATATATTTGCAGAGGCAGGAGAGCTAAAGATAAGATTAGCATAAAATGGAATATACAAAAGGCTGTAGGTAGAAGAACACAGGCTCTTAGGTCCCGCTTTAGGACCTCAGGGTCACGCAAATCACATTTCCCTGTTTCTCCTACTGAGCCATTCAGGCTAAGAAATAGGATGCAAATCATGGCTTGGCAGAAAATATGGGTGCTATATCCTAACCCAGATTTTGTTGGTAAAAACATGTTACAAAAAGAGAAAAACATGGTCCTGAACCACAAAGAAGTGAAAAATTTGCTAGTTTCTCTGCCTTTTGGAACCATTTTCAAAATTGACACTGAGGAGGTGTCTGCTTCTCCAGCCCCTAAGCAGACAGTCTGGCCCAATCTATAGCCCTTTGGCAGAATGAGTAACTTAAATCAGCTCCTTTGTCTCTGCTGTTGATAATTATTGGGTGCTGACTGGCTGTGTAACTGGAGAATAGGTCCCATGCTATATGGTTAAATTACAGCACAATAAAAAATGATGACAGGAGTGAGATCATAATAGATCTGACTGCAAATCTGAGAGGTATCTAGTTCTGAGGTTCAGTGGACATGGCTGGCATGCAGAATAGCAAAGCAGAGCAATCATGTACCTCCTCCTTGGCCCATCCTTTTCCACCATCATATAATTGAAACAGCTCTCTTAGCTCTGCTGTTTGCCCCTTCTGTTTGGGACTCAACCTTGGAGTGCTTGTTCCAACAAGTCGCCACAATCTCCTGCATTCCTTTCACTTGCTAATAATGCTTGTGTTTCCTAATTGGTAGGTCCCTTTTTGTTAAACCAAGGGACAAAGCAAACTACTTGGATCTGAGGAGTGGAAAATGGGAATTATCTTGACTCTTTGCTGTCTTGACTGCTGATGTTCCTCTAGATGCCTTTTTTCCTCAGTCCATTGTAATCAGCTGATGTTTCTGCTTTGTTTATGGGGTCTGACTCCCTCAGCTGCTTTTGCACTTCCCTAGATACTTCGTTGCAATCCAGTCTTCCCATATTCCAATGCTGTACTGGAGAAAGGAAGTGATGGTTAACAGACAGGGCTTATCAAACTGTTTCTCTACAAAGGGAATGAGCAACAAGACTACATAGAGTAGGATTAGATGGAAGAATCCCAGGTTTGGACATGACAGGTCTGGGCAACCTAGATGCCTGAAGCAAAAAATCCTTTTGCAATTGCACTCGTTGTTGCATGGAGAAGAGATTGCATTTTGCAAGGGGTACAAGATATGAATTAATGGCTGACCTCTGTATTTTCACTCTGCTGACAAGATACTGTTTTGTGGCCCCACTTGAAGATGAACAAAACCAGTGTATTCATGCAGAGACATAAAACCAACAAATGTTGTCGCCTTGTGACTGAGGGATTGGGTCTTTCCATGTGCTGTAAGGAGGAACAAACTCTACTAGTATTAAAATCAATGCTGCCATGCTCAGAAGTCAAACAGTCTCTTGTAGTGCCAGAAGGCTGAAAATTACTAGCAAATTATTGTTGTCAGGCTAATCTCTGAATTGTATTTATTCAGTTTATGGGTATAGCTGAGAACCTGGTTTGGCTTCAGATGTGGTTTTGTTAGAACCTTAGCTACGTTCACAGTACACATTATTAGAGCAAACAGAAAACTACAGAAGTAAGCTAGATGTTTAAAGATTATTTTAAATTTTCTATTCTAAATATTATAGTGGTGTGACAAATCAGACAACTGCAGTCACACACACATATATGTGATTTTTCTGGATGAAAAGTCATTTTTTATTTGAAGCCCACTAAGCAATTCTGAATCGCATGACCTTGAATGTCCATGGGATTTCAGTCTGGTAAAGAAAAAGCTCTTGGGAAGGATAAGGGGTAGAAAAGCAACATTCCTAATGAAAACGAACTGCATTATTTCAGTTGTGTCCCTTTAAATGTCCAAATATCAATGCACATCATCCTTTCAAGTTTTCTGTGGAATTACAGCAGCTAGCTTTTTGATTTCTGATGTCTCTCTTGCTTGTTAATCTGGCCCCATGTGAATTTATTGTACAAATCTATTTGGCAGCTGAAAATTGCCCTTTGATGAAGCTCCTAGTCTAATCATGAACTCCTCAGGCATGGAAAATAAGAATGGGGAGGTGGCAAAAGCAGAGGCTAAAAAAGCCATGTTTGTCTTTCACTCTGCATGGGTTTTAGAAGCATCTAAATTTCAAAGTATTTCACACACAGGATTTTCTGCAAAGATGGAGTGTGTTCCTTTTAGGATCGTAAAATTTGCTATGCTGGATCAGACCACTGGTCCATATAATCATGTATCCTGCCTCATACAGAGGCTGGTTCCTCATGGCTCAGAAGAAAGCAAAACCAGCCTGTAATGCAACTGATTCAATTACACTAAGATACAGAAAGGAAATAATCCTACCAGCCTGACCTGCCTCTCCTCCACTTCATACGCTGCAGCGTGAGGCCTGATAATCGTTATCCAAACCTTGAAGTAATGAGCTAAGTTCTTTGTGAATAATTATGGCACTCTTTCATCCCATTTCATAATGTTTTCTCAGACAGAGCTCCCTGCAGCACTGAATTCCACTAGCTGATGCCTGTAATACGTATATGCTGTCCATCATCATATGTAAACTATTTATTGAAATCTGATCTGACATATTTCTGCATTCTGTCCCTTTGCTGGTTTCTGTATCCAGGGAAGATGCGCTTCCCACAGCTGCAGTTGATGCCAGTTTGGTCTGTGAGCTCTCTATCCATGTTTGCTGCCATCCTTATGCCTCTGTTATCTACTCCCAGGTCCCCTGGTCTGGTGTCCTCTAAATCAAATTAGAGGAATCAAATATTCATTCTTTCCCATCTCAAAATCTGTAGACAGATCCTGGCTCCATCCGGCTCACGGCTCTTTGGTAGATTTCCTTACTTTCTTTACAATCCAGGTTAATTTTTTCAGGTGTGCTAAACTCTTGAGCTACCTTTTCTCTCCTTTTTTACTTTCTACCACAAAATGTGTTTCAGAGTACCCAATATACCAGGACTGACTGTAATTCCTTTGCATTAAAAGTACTATATTCCTTCCTCACTGGCAGAGTACTGACATTCCTTTTTGTTTAAATGACAATATGTGCCCTTGCCTGGTACTCTAAACATCATAAATAATACATGCATGTCTGCAGACTGCACCATGTAGTGGGTTTGTCCTTGGGTAGAGACAGGTCTTCCAGATGGAGAAGGTGGGTGTTGCATGAGCCCACACTTGGAGATTCTGCTTCTATTGCACAGCTGTTTGAGTATGATAATAGTGCCTTTCCATGTAGCACAGCTCCACAGCCTCTCTTCCTTCCTGTGGCTTCAGACGCTGGAAGGGGGTGGTAGGGGATTCCAAATGAACAGTAGCAGAGAGGCCAGGATGCTGCACTGCACATGTATGAGATATATGCGCGTGGTGGCATATGAAGCAGGAAAAAGAAGTCTCAGGTCTGGACTGAAGACTTGACAGGTATTCCAGTGTCATAGCAAGAGCAAAGGGGGCTCAATACTGCTGCTCGTCTGCCCTGTCCAGATGCAGCCTGTCCTGTAGCAGGGAAGGCTGCAGTTGCTAAGAAAGATATTAAGCACTGAAAGCAGAATCTTAATAACAAATTCATGGAGTTATAATCATCAGAAGGGACCACTATTTCTTCTGGTTTGACCTTTTTATGATGTATAAACTTTTGGACTTCACCCCAGCAGCTTTGTACAAAGCCTGATAACTTGTGTTTTTGTGAATAGGTCTCGTAGAAAAAAATTCAGACACTGGATTTGAGAACATCACACGATCAGAAATCCATCTTGTCCCCTAGTATTTTGTTCCAGGGGTCAGTAACTGTTAAATATTATTGCCTGATTCTAATTTGAGTTCATCTGCCTGCTTTTTTCAGCTGCATTCTTGTTATTTTTCTTTAATTTAGACAGACATTTAGTAACTTGCACATTGTTCTTTAAAAAGTACTTACACAATGCAACCAAGTCACCTTTAAATCTTTTTTGATAATTAAAGAGGCTGAATTCTTTAATAGTTTTTCTTTATCAGAACATGCAGGAAAGTGCCTCTGAATTAGCTAAAGATGCAAGCAGAGAGTCCTATGCTAAACCATGTTAAGCTACGTGTCAACAGTCTGAAGCAGAATTAAGGTGGCCTTAATTAAATTCGGCTTAATTCATTTCTAAAGTAAATTGAGCCAAACTGAATTACAAACACTTTAATTCTTAATAACAGCAGAAATATGCGCTTCTGTATGTGATAAACTTGTACTTATAAACTAAGGGTATGCTCGTGCTAGATGAACTCTGAGACAGAAGCTGATAAGCCTAGCAGGAGAGTTTTCAATGGAATTTCGAGTTTCATGGTTTATCTTTAGATAAGACCCTATATTGCATACTGCATATGGATGATGGAGGAAAAAACTGCTGTGATTTGCCTTGGATGTGTTATATTCCAATTTTTGTTTAAGGAATATATTTTGATGCATGTATTGCCAAATTGTGAGAGATCTACAAGTGAAGATATGTGATCTAGAAAGAGACATTTCAGCACAGCATACAACCCATGGAAATGCAGATATCTGGGACAATTCAGAAATCATTTGCACACATGCCGTAAGTGTGGAAGGATCAGTCATGAGGAGGCTGAAGATAGCAGAAATCAAAAAAAGATGTTGGTTACTCATAGACAAGAGAAGTAAGAGAATTTGGAAATGTCCAGTGCTGATGTTGCATGATATTCTTTTCTCAGATACTCAGTAAGACAATTGCTGCCATATAGAGAATTAGAAGGAGATCTCTGAAAGCCTTTTAGTGTAAACCAAGAAAACATTCAGATATTTTCAACCAAGTAGGTGTCATAAGTGAGCCTCATTTCGGAAAAGTGGACAGAGTAGTAAACAAAAGTGTAATGTGACAGCGCATTGCTTGTCTACAGCAACATAATAAGATGCAAAAACAGATTAGGATGATGCATGTTGGGAACACGTGGCAGAGAAATATGTGGAGTGGTATATCACAGGATTCTTCAAGGCTTTTGATGAAAATTAAATACAAAGGTCTTTGGCTATTTTGTCAGAGAGCTTTTTAAAGCTGTAAATAAAAGGGAGGAAGGATGGAAAGATAACCATTGATTGCATAGCTGTTGTGAAGCAGAAGACATTTTTGAGAAGTGAACCGTGTTCCAGTGTTTATGGAGATCACATGGATGAGGGACCCTTGCGCTTCGGAGGAAGAGAACTAATCTATCATCAAGCAAAACAAAATAATGCTGAAGTAGGAAAAAAGAAAAAAAAAAAAGCAACAAAGCAAGCTCTATTGAAAGCAAATGCAGTTCAAACTCTAATAGCTTGTCATAAAATAATTGAATCTGTGTGGGAAAAACTGCAGAAGAAATAGATTTCTACATACTGCTGCTAAGCATTTAAGTAATGAGCAAGACCAATTGAAAGATCTTGCTGATAAAGTATAACGTAATTAGTTGCATTGAAACCTGCTAGGAAAATTTTGGAATTCCATTTTTTTAAATACCAAAATCTCTAGATTCTGGTCTGTGTCCTGCTTGGGGAGGACAGAAAGGATAGTAAGCATATCTGGCTGGGATGGGGGGAATGGCAGTGTGTTACATCTTCATTTACTGGTAATTCAGCTCTACATATACTGGGCAGGTATGCTGTCAAAGTCTAGGAAATGAGCCTGCTTGACACACTGAATCAAACTACAAAATGGGTTAAGTTACCTCATAGGCACTTGTGTTCCATACAAAAATGAAATGTGTAGCTATGGATTTCAGTTTGGGTGAGATATACCTGAGATTGCATGCGGGAGCAGTAAATACTGTTAAAGATTCCAAACATTACAGATGATACTTTTCTAACACAAAGGTTATAGTATCCAGCGTAACTCTGTTTTGGACTACATTATAACAAGAAAGGATGAATTAGTCTTTGGTGTGGGAGTTTGCGGTTACCTAGGCACCAGTGATCATGACCCAATTACATTCAATATGGGCAGAGGACAGTGTTCCTATTAACAAGTGTTCCTATTTTTTTTTTTCCTAAATAATGGCTGGTTTTCCAGATCTGAGAAAATATTATAGGTAAAGCAGACCACAAGAGAAAAAATTTCTACAGAAATATTATGAATAAAAATTGAGTCCTTTTAAAAAAAGGTTTTGTTACATATCTAAAAAGGCACAATTCTCTAATCAAGAATTGAGGATATATTCAATTAACGCTGATCCTGGTTCAGTAGCAAAAAGAAGGCAATAATTAGAGGACTGTGAATCATAATATTGATGGAAAAATCTACATAATAGATTTATTATAGTGAGATTTCTATTATTTTCAGTCTCAGTTTCTTGTTTGTTGGCACTAACTGTTTACTACTATTTCTGAATGTAATGAGTAGACAAAAGCAAAGGTAATTTTCCTAAATATGGCTGATGAAAATAATCTTCTGAGGGGTACTAGCACAGATTTATTGTCACTGAACAAACCCCCCAGGGAAAACAGATACCAGCTGATACAATGTAAGAAATGAATATAAGAAACTTAAAAAGTAAAAATTCATGGCAGTCAATACCAAGAACTGTAAGTAAGTGTTTGGTACCGTAACTAGAAAATAAGCTCTAGAACACTGTTATAAGAATTATTGCATTGATAATATTGCTAAACAGATACACCTACTAAAGTAGTACCTTTAAGTTGTTAGTGGTATTTCTTTTTCTAGCCATTATGTTGTTGCTCCTTCCTAATATTATGGTACGTTATAGCCTCGGCACACTCAATAATGATGATGCTAAACACTGATCATCATTTCCCTTATCACGTCTTCCCCTGGGATTTATTAGGTCACTGGACTAGGTGCAGAGGAAACATGCTTTTTCTTTTCAGGACCCCTTGTATTTGCCATGGATTGGCATCTGTAAGATTCAGTTTGTTCCTCTGCCCCAGAAATGGGAAATCTTCTGCTATGTTGACTGCCCGCTTAGTCCTAGCAACTATTTTTCTTTAGAGATTGGATTTAAAGAGACCAAAGTCTTACCAGGCTGATACCAAGACTTACACACAGATCCAAAGATGGTTTACCTCCTTTTCTGTTGTCATCATCATCACCACAACCAACATTTCTTCAGCACTGTTCACCTCAGGAGAGAAAAATATCAATATATAATTGTGTAAAGCAGTTATTGTCTTTAAAATCTTTTGATATTTCAAGCTAATGTTCCCATTTTGAGCTAGGAAGAAAACACAGCCTTTTAAAGTAACTTGTAAAAATTAAAAATTGCTGGTCACGGAATAGAACATTACCCTCTTTTAGGTGGAAGAAAACTCAGATTCTAGTCTGCCTGTTTCAAAGCAAGCACTTAGACCACCAGAAAGTCCTGTGTTGAGCTTGTCCCTGCTTCTGATGTAATAATTGGTGTGTCTTGTGTAAATACTGAAATATTCCTTGAGTCAGAAAGACACTAATTCTATAACTCAGCAGCAGCGGTACTCACCTGAAATGGAACCAGTCTAAACCATTGCTCCAATTAATACTTAATTGTTCATAGGAAAGAGGGGAGCTCAACTGGAAAGGGTATTTTTCCTGTAGGGTCTGATCAGAAATGTCACCCGAGAGCTGAGCAGCAATTCCAGAGAAAAGTCACCTCTCACCTGTTATATGCTCACAAAGAAGTTTTGGCTTAGATAAAAAGCCAGCTTTTGTGAAACATTTCTAACCAAATCTCCGACTGTGCCCCACCTCTTCTTAGCTTCTGGAATAAAGCAGAAAGTCTCCTATGGGGATGCTGGAAGTAATGACTGAACTCCACAGTAAAATTGAATCAGAGATTCATACAAAGCAACAATGAGAAAGAATTTTTAAATGAGTTTGAGGAAGATACTGCAAATGAGCTTGAGAGAGAAATACAGCTATGTGCAACCAGGGCTAAAAAAGCCCAGAATTTTTGTCCATTTTACAGTTGCTTATTCCTGCTGGAGTTCACTTTTTTATAAAATACCGTTCACGATAAATATATAGATTTGCTTTTGCCATAGGATCTGAAGGGCAGTTTGCACTTCAGTGGAAGATACACTTTCTTTTTGCAGTCATTCCTTTAAAAGCTGTTGGCCAGAAGCTTGCAAGTGCAGAGACTTGTTCCAGTTGGGAGAGGAAGCTAGCAGTTTATAAAATTATTTTCTTTTGCAAGATAATTGAAAGTTGCATGAAAAGGACATTTGGTTTGAAAAGCTATCTCTACATGAAAACAGTGGAGAAGGAATCTAGTACTTCTGAAGGTATTTACTTTGCCACTCTTTTTCCATTATATTATACCTTCTGTTCCATTTTTATTGCCTGCCTTATATTTTTCTTCCTCGTCTTGAGAAGTCATAAGCTTAGATCTGGCTGTTGTCTGAGTTAGGAAGAAGGGCTGTATAGCCATGTCATAGTGGCCCAGAGCATATATACCTCACCAGCTGGTAATGATGGGGAAGAAGGGAGACAGTACCTTGCTCACAACCTTCAGCTGTCCTGCACCCAGGTGAACAGGCACGCTGTAGCCTACGCCACTAGAAAGAACCTTTCCACCAAAGATGAAAGCAACGAATATGCTATGCGATGGGCTCTGTTCCCTGCAGTCTGATGGCCCATATGGATTTTGCAGTAGGCAGCTGGACACCAATTTTGCAACGACCTTTTAAGAGCAGCCCTTTTGTCTTTTCCAGTGAGGGAGAATGAAATAAATGGGATCTGAAAGCAGAGCTCGGGCTGGCTCTGAAAGAGGGACGGAAAGGTCACTTTTCTGATCAAGCCAGTATGCCTAGTGATTGGAAGGGCTTCCAGGGGTCAAAGCACTGAAGCTTTTTCTAGGTCAAGCACAACCCCGCCAACCCTCACGTACACCGAAATGACTTTAATTTCTTATCTGATTGATCAGCTCTAAGTAAATGTGTTGCACAGACTGGATACCTGCAGCAAGCCACCAAAAATGCTTCTGTGGTTTCACACATTCAGTCCTCACAGATACTCACCAAATCCTTCAATTTGTGTACCCTGAAGTATGATTTGTACTAGGGCCTGGTATTAAATGTCAGCTTTGAAAATGGGCCTTGTAAAGACTAATGCAAAATTCACTCCTGTGGTTAATTTAACGAGATAGATCGGGAGGCATCATACATTTATTAAACAACCATTATGATATTTATATTAATGCTGGTCTCTGCCCAGGAGATATTCAAGCCTGGCATAATAGGATTTGTTCATAATGCAGAAGTGAGATCTCTGAATGTAGATACAGTGAAACTCAGGACTGTGAGGAACAAAGCTGTGTTGTGGGCTGAGATCGAGTAGCGCTGGGATGTTCAGTGCTGGTTGTGCAGGTGAGGCTGTGGGCTGTGACAAAAGGTGCATGACTAGAACCCATCAGATTTTGGGAGTACTGACAGCTTTTTCGTTATTCTGGATGCTGCAAAGTTGGTTGAAATTCATTGGCACAGGTATTGACCACTCTCAGGTGCACTGCATTTGCATGCTCATTCACTTTAAAAGGTCAGCAAAGCACCCTGACAATTTTAAAGGCAGCCTGCTGTGCCTGAAGTGTATTTAGTTTCATGCTGTCTCCTCTGCAGGATATGGTATCAATTTGTTTTGGTGTGATGCTTATCATGTAGCACATCTTTACATAGACAAGATCATTGCTTACGCTTCAGAATTGGATTCTTTCTGAATCTTCCTATGTACAATTACATTATTTCAGGAAAACGGCCCATGCTTATTGCCCTGTTCTGTTCTGTCTGCTTACACTGATGTCCTGGGAGTAAAGCAGAAGGTTTCTGGGATGGTGGCAGCTCTGCTCAGTTGCAGGAGGCAAGAACAGCCTCTACTGGATTCAGCAGTGTCTGCCTGCTTCTTATGCTGATACAGTGCCCACCTCTCCTCCTCTGCATACTGATGTCCTGTATCTTTAGTCTGCTTGTCTGTCACTGTAAACAGGGGAGAACAAAGTTGACAGTGTTGGATTGAAGGGCTGTAAGTGGTTATTGATTCCCAGGCTTCTTGCTTTCTAGAGGTGGGGGTCAGGGAGGTGTGTGTTTGAGTACAGACATGAGCATGCAAGTTTGTAATGGCATGTTAGCACCGGTGAGTAATAGGATGTACATGATTATGCTTTTCAAGCGGATTTGTATATGCTGTAGCTGGCTGTGTGCTTGTGTGCACACTAGGGGATCTTTGTGTACTATGCTTGGAAAAAGTTGTGCACAAGACTGGGTGTATGTGCGTGAGTGAATTTATCTCTGCTTATAGGCAGAACATAAAAGGTGTATAATTGGCATCAGTATTGCTGGAAATATATAAGTTTCTGTATCTTGTGTATCTGTGTAATAGCACGTGGGGCTACTTGTGGGTCTATATTCGGCTAGGTGCAGCTAAAATGATGATGCACTTTGCAACATTGTGCTGTCGTGTGTTGCTGTCACAGTTGCTAGTGCTCATAGGGTGGGGAGAAGGCACTGATGCACAGCCCTCAGCCTTCCTGCTAAATCTTTCTTGCATAGTACGTGTGGGAGTCTGTAGTAGGGGAAAGGGAGCTTGTTTCTAAATGAAGACTGGAAAGAAAACGCATTCAGCAATGAAGGAGTACAGATTTCATTACCTTCTGATATTTCTGTTCACAGGAAAAATATTCACACTTCCTTGGTGACCTTTTAGTAAACGCAAAGCTAGGGGAGAAATCGGTCTTTGAGTTCCTTTACGTTTGTAACTAATTAGTGGTATTCTTGCATGTGTTGCTTGCATATGGAAGCCCACAGGACAGCAGAGGAGATGGATGCCTTTTGAGGTCTTGTCCCATCCCTTCTGCCAGCTGAGGGTGGATCAGAAGGATAGGGCAGCCTCCTCACACTGTGTGATCCGGTTCAGTGACATCTTGTTGGTATGAGGGGTACCAAGACAGTGGAAAAGAAAACAGCACAGGCAATGCCTGGCGCTACTGCTTCTTTGAGGTGATGTTCCCTGTCACGTTGTAGAGCAAGGGGAAACAGCTAATCCCTTGTAATGTTTTCTCCTTACTGTTCATCCAGTGTTGGCCAAAAGGTTGAAAGGAGCGCACCATACCTTCCTTAACTCTTCTCGCCTTTCTTTAGGGTCTTCTACTGCTCTTTAGAAATGTCTTTCTCGGCATAAACATTTTGGGAAATAGCATGGATGGATTTTGTGCCAGAGGAGGACAGGACAAAGCAAGATCATTTCAACTGGAGATAGGGAGTTAGATCCCGTTTAAGTACCCTCAACCCACGGATTCAGAGATACTCAGTACCCCACAGATGTGTAAATGGTGACTTGTTATTTATGTGTTTGATACTAATTACAAGGGTAGACACTTGATTCCAGGGTTTTCAGCTAACATTTTAGTATCTGCTATTGACTGGTGTAGCATAAATGATATATTCTGTGAATTCATTGCTAGAAAGTAGGAGAAATCAGTATTTTCTGTCTCTTTGTAATAATCTTTTGTGCTGCTCTCTGGGAGAGAAAAAGCTCAGTTAAATTTACGAATTCATGTGAAAGGGTTCCTAAAAGAAGAACAGCCTGAAGAGAGATCAGATTCACTGTGGTACAGATTTGGCTTCTTAACTGCTCATACATCGCAAGAACGAGAAGCATGTGGCTCTTCTAGGCCTGCTCAGAATACGTAAGTACAGTCCAGATGGCATTTAAGGTCAGGCTGGCATTGCTGCAGATCCTGACTGGTTGAAATAAGACAGGGTAAAATCTTGGAGAAGCTTATTTCATGAACGTTGAATAACAGATATTTCAATCCCCAAGGTGCTTCATTAAGTATCCTACTCTTTCCAGTCAGTTCCACTGATTTAATTTGAGAGTGTACAGCTATGATAAACTGAATTAAATGTGAGATCCCATAACTCCTCATCCAGAATCTAAACCTTAAAAAGCTTCCAAAAAGGCAGAATCAGTAATTGGAGGCCTTCCCTTTGAGACAGCCAGAACGCTCCCAAGATAGCCAGAACTGTTTTACCCATGATATTTCTGTGTCAATACTACAGAGGCTTGGCATAACCCCAAAACACGTCTCATTTATGTATATGTGCTTGAATTTAAAAAGAAAGGGTGGGAAAAAAAGAAAAAACAAAGCCTTAAGATCTTTTCTTCTCCGTTATGCTTTTGTGTGCAGCAGCACAAAATTACTTGTTATATATAGAGAACTCAGTCTATAAAATTGTATAGAATTTGCTTTCCCTTAGAGGGAAAATCAGCAGTAGTGTACACAGAGAGGATAATTTCACATGTAATTTATGTGACCTGCATCTGTGAGCTTATTATTTGTCTACGAGTGAATGTTTTGCCCCTGTTAAATGTATGTGGCCACAGGTTTTACAGATCTGGTAAAAGAACCTGTAGGGACTGAAGACTTTCCTTTGCTGATTGGACATAATCCTTAGTGGGTTTTGGATGCAGAAGAGAGGCTGCAGAGTTGGGCAGAACAAAAGGGGAGGAGATGTTCAATCACAGGTGGATTTGAATGTTTGCAGTAGCTGAATATTTGTATTGCCATTCCTTAGCTTAAAGCTGACACCAGACTAGGGGACTTTGGAGTGGCTTTAGGGGAACTGCAGCAGGGAATTCATTAGTGGGCTGGACCTGCTAAAGGTGGGACCTGTTGCATTTTCCAGTCTGAAACAAGAATGGTAGAGACTAGGGTGGAGGACCATGAGCACGGCAGGGTTAGTGGCACCGAGTCACAGAGCACAGCACAGTTTCATGTTTATGCATTACTATAGCCTGCATAATCTATTGCTTGCTGACAAGTGTACTATGTTCACATACAGATGAAGAAGTGAAAAAGAACAGGATATATTTTTTCCAAATAATTTGCCAATCATTTTCCTGTTTTCATTAGGGGGTCTGGAAGAGTCTGGGTAACAGTACTGCTCAGCTTGGCTCTGTGTAAAAGGGCTTAATTTTTATGTTTCCATTTAGTCATTTTTATTGTGTTTTTTCTTAGCTTGTTGATGAATAAATCCCAGTTATACTGAAGCAAATGCCTGGGAAATAGAAAACAATTCTGCGCTATCTCTTTGTATATATTGGAGGTGACAGGTATTACCGGGTGTAATTAATTTACTTATAAAGAATCAAGATCTGCATTCTTATGCTTTCCTATTATAATACTAATTACTAGAAATTATTAGTGTGATGATAATAAATGCGTGAAGACCATGTGCAGAATTTACAAGAGATACAGATATGAATCTTTGTGTGTTTCCCTTTACCTGCCTGTACTTTTCTGAATCACACATTAGGTGAGTGTTTTTACTGGTGGGGTGTTTATGTGCAGTGAATATTTGTGAGCGCAAACTTGGCAGTGTGTGTTGAATGACTACAGTTGAATGTGGGTACATGCATGAGAGTATGGGAACTAGTCCAAAACATGTTCTCTCAGACCTTCAAGTGTGCAGAAGTGCAATGGTGTTTCTGATGAAGGTATTATTTTAATTGTGTACTTATGAATAGGTGTTTCTTGTCATAGTACCTGTGTCTTAAATGTGTCCTTGTGCATCTGCGATCGTGTGTGTGTGTGTATATACACAGATGTATGAGCGTGTCTGATGAGTGCGCATCAGCTCAAGCGGGAGATAATATGATGTCCAAAAATCTTCTAGCAACTTAATCTCAATTGTGGTTAGCATTCATTTTGTACTAAGCAGCAGGGGATTTTCCTCTGCAAAAGAAGAGGCGCAGATGAAATTAGTATAAAAGGGCATCTATGGCAGTGACCATGCAGCTGATTGTCAGTCTGAGACAGAACTTCCCATATGTGCCTTTTTCTCACACTGATCCTCACAGATATAAACTCTACTAGTAGCAGCTAATAATGCATTTGGTGGGGGTTTTTTTTTGTCTTGTTTTTCCAGAGAAATGTGGATAAGATCTTGCCAGAAACTGGCATTTCTTGGAAGTCATGTCTAACATTTTTTCCACTGTCAGCCAGTTCCTTTCTTTAGTCTCTGAACATAAGACTTGCCAATAAAAGTTCAGAAATAGCTTCTTTCACTAGAACTAATGTTTGCCAACAATAGCTAGGGAACAGGAAAAAAAAATATCTATTTTTGTAGCTGGATTCTAACATGAGGTAACCCTGTTGGCTTTAACAAAAATTAATTTGGCACCTGAAGTTAAAAGGTTTATTTGTACTGGAAAGCTTTTAGATCCAATTCCAATGTGATGGTTGAGAGGTGGTATGTGTTAGCTACTTAAGGACAGGAAGGTGTTGGACAAGCATGTGTAATGTCATGCAGTGAGGTTGGTCTTAATCTGGCTGTGGTTTAGAAAGTTGTAATTGCTGTGTTGAGGAGTGTGGGAAAAAGCTGAGTATGTGCTAGTCCAGCTTCCATCGGCACCATGACCCTTCTTGTCTGAGACTTCCCCAGCATCAGGATGGAATGTGAAGGGCTGTAGAACTGAAATGGAAGGGACAGGCAGGTTCAGCTCAGCTAGTGATAGACAGACCCATTGAGGGACCCGTTTCTCTTGTCTGAGCTACAACTTCTGCACTATTGCTTATCTCTGGTTGAGATGGACAGTTTGGAGTGCCTGTACCGAGGAAAGAATTAAGGCCAGTGATAGCAATGAGAGAAATGAAGTTAATACCAGATGTCTTTCCTTGCCAGCCAAGGCCCTGTCCTGCTGCTCCCGAGCAAGGTGAGTTCCAGGCCTGTGAAGGACAGTCAGGTTCAGCCCAGACAAGTCACCAGACAAGTTCATGGTGATGAAACAGATCCAAGGTCAAGCCAGTGATTCAGGATCAGGTCCAGTGATGGTGACTGGGTTCAGCTTAGCAATCTCTTGGTAGGTCTGCAGTGACCAGGCAGGTCCAAGGTGAAGACAGTCCATGGGTCAGAGTCCAGACTGATGGGGCCTGTGGGGAAGATTGATAGGCAGATATGTTTGTTGCTTTTGCTTGGGAAGCAAAACCAGAGACAGGTTCTCAGTTGCTGTAATAACAACTATTCTGATAGAAGCAGATATCTTCCAGTGTTGCGTCCATCTCCTGCCATCCCTGAGCATCACCGCTCCCTCCTGAACTCACATGGCTTTTTAGTCCTCCTATTGCCTGAAAGCCTATGGTCATGTTGTCTCCCTGAGCCTGTCCAGATTCCACCCCTGTGTGCCTCTGCTGTGTGGGGACAGCAGCAGCTCCCTGTCTCCTTGTATTCCGTCATCCAGCTGCACCTACTAGAGGTTGGAGGCTCTTCGTTAGAGTGACAGTGGTGCTCAGAGGTTTGCTGGACCTGTCTGTCCTCAGGCTGGTACTCAAGAAGCTAAGAGTGAACCTCTTGTATGACAGACATTAAGTAAAGGAATGTGGGCTCCCCAGAGTATGGGGATGGGCAGCTAATCTGCCTGAGGGAAGGGCTTAGTCTCAGGAGAAAGTGAGAAGCAGGGGGTAACTGAAGATCTGACTGCTGTCCTGCACTCAGCAGTTATCTGTCATTTTGTCTAAGTGAGTTTTCGTGTATTGCTGTTGGTTTATTACAAAAAGAAGATACAAGTGCTTTTTAAAACACTCTTTTCTTTGGATTTTGTGTGGGGTTTATTTGAAACTTAATATTTATTTCTTCTTGGTCTATGATTAATTTATTATTTTTTTTTAAGTATGGCAGAATGCCAGATTAATAGCTTCAAACTATTTTGTTCCTAGCAGTGAGAGATGAAGTGCAAGAGGTAAAGAGAATTGTGGGCTCTCTCCCTGGCTCTGCCAATGCCCTTGACAAGTTGCCTTTGACTAGGTTACTCCTCCTCTGATTCAGCATCCTGCTTGCAGCTTGCAGTACTGCTCTCCCATCTCCCAGAGGGTACCCTGCGATTAATTGAGGGATGTATCTAAATGGCTTTAGCAAGCAAGCCGAAAGTCACTAGGGGCAAAGCTGTTACTAGAGCAGGAATAAAGGTCAGGCCCTTGCTGACACTGTTGTCTTGATTAATTAATACGCTAATCTCTATAACTCCTCTTCAGCAAATATAATTTGGCCTCAGCCTTATTTTTGTTCTTTTTCCTGTGACTCCGCTTTGAGAGAACTAGTGAAAAGACCTAGGTGGAAAATATGCTTCTCGCTGTATCCCCTCCCCTCTGCCAACCCTATGCTTTGTTCCCCCCTTGGCATCTTTTGCCCTTGTCTGTCTGAAAGCTTTGCAGAAAAGTCCCAATGCCAGTTAAATGACTCTTCACTGGATACCAAAACAGACTTATCCCTTGATTAGGGATTTGGGGACTAATATCTGATTACTTGAATTACTAGGGAAACAGTATGTGGAATTGACTGAAGGGGAGAGTTACATTTGGTATTATTTTCCTATGGCTGTTTCTTATAGGAAAGTGCAAGACCCATGTTAGAAAATGTTAGGGAGTTTTTGTTCCCTTGGTGAAGCTGAAGGGCAGAGTAGCCATCCATGACTGCAGGAAGGAGATGCCGGCAGTTTGGTTTCTGTGACTGATATAGCTCTGGAGCTCAGTGTTTCGAGACAGCTGCTTTTGAACACAGAGACTGTCCAGGATCTATTAGGTGTTGCTACCAGCATCAGAAGATGCAGCAGGGCTTGGGGAGGAGCAGAAGGCAGAGTGAGCAAATTGTCTGGTGAAGCGCAGTGAACCAAACCATCCTTGGATAAGCAAGAGGGAATATTCCCCCCAGGTTGCTACCCAGTGGGAAATCAAAGAAATGAAGAAAATCTCTCCTTGTCTCCTATTCAGCTCTTAGTTCTGGTTTGTTGTACTTCCCATTTCGCCGTGATTACATCCGTGTCTCAGTCAGGTATTGTTTTCTGCTTGAGCTGGGAACATTCCCTAAAGCTGTTCTGAGTACACAATACTCTTGTTCTCTTTCGCAGGCCAATTTTAGAGTGAATTTTGGCAGATTGCACAAGTACAGAACACTTACTGTCCTGTCTTACACCATCATTTTCCTGTATCATTTATTTTTCCTTCGACAGATTTTTAACACTGTCAGTCTAATATGCATCAGAGGTTGAAGTGTATTACCATAATGCACTGCATTGTGGGTAATCCCATGCAAATTGCTCTGTGGAGAGTCATGCTAAACTATGTTCTTGCCAAAAAAAAAAAAAAAAAAAAAAAAAAAAAAAGGAAAAACAAAGACCTTTTTCTTTTTTTTTTAACTGTTTGTTCTTTGGATTTCAGCGCAGCTGCCAGAGGCACAGATTTAAGCCAGTTGTTTGACATTCAGCACCATGTGCAGTGATGCTCCTCCTCACAGGACACTTGCTGAAAGGATGGAGTTGTGTACTGCAGTGGATTTTCTGTATATGTGTCTCTGATGTTCAGTTTTAAAACATTACTAGCCTGTCAAAGGAAAAATATGAGTTAATGTTGGAGTGGCACAGCAAAGAGAAATGTCTCTTGCTGCTTTTTCCAACTCTATCGTACAAACTCTATCTGTAGGAAACGCCATTTTTTATGAACCTAAAGGGCATCGGGTACCTCTCGGAAGTGGCAGATCTGATCATATGTAGTGTTGTTTTTGTATCTTTGTCATCTTTTGTTCTCCATTACCAAGGTCATTTGCTTGGAAACTGGCTGCGTTGTTCCTCTGAAGTCTGTATGCTTCCCCAAACTGAAGCTGTAATCCTCCTTTTGGGCAGAACACTTGATTGTAGTAGAAATGATTGCAATGTCACAAACAGAGGATTATCATTTTCAGTAGAAATCATAAAAGCAGGTTGAAAAGGACTCCTAAGAAAAAAGCAGCTTGTTCTTATGCAAATTTTCTCAGGTGGTACAGCTGCAAAATGAGAAATCCTGAAAGGCTGTAATCTGGAGTCAGCATCTTCTCTGCTCATAAAGGTTTGCCTGCTTTGCTGTGAACAGTCACTAGGTTCAAAGACTCGGAGACTTGTAGTTTATTTTTACAAGGCCTGTATGCTTCTCACCTGATGCTCTAGGAGGTGAAGTGTTTATCAGCTGCTATGCATTTGCTTCCTGCTGGTCTCCATCTCCAAAAAAGCCAACGTGGAAATATCCACGGCAGAACAAGGGGAAATGTAAGCTGCTTTTGTGAGTCACGTCAGTTATCCCACTTGTTAGAGATAACTGCCTCCCCCTCACCCTAGCTCTGTCTCTCTGATCTTGTCTCCCTTTCTTCAGTCTGTTCTTTACAGTCTTCAAAGACCTGCTTTCTTTTTCTCTTTCTCTCCAAAAGCATAGTAAGTGGAGATGTTAAACTGAGCCTATGCTGGTGGGATTATATAGGGGAAAAGGCATATAGGTGGTTTGCAAAGGTCTGCATCCAGCTGCCAGGTCTAACTGATACTCCTCCTTGGTAAGTAAGTCCGAATGTCTAAAATCTTCTGCATGCTGCTGGTCAGTTTCCCATGGACAAGCACCACAGGTTCATCTCTCCTGTAATAAAGTAGAAGCTTCGGGTTTGATCTCCATTTTTGTTTCCTTTTTAATCATAGTTTTTACAGCCAGAATTAAGGTAAAAGCTATCCATCAGCCATCTTAGTGGCTGTCAGTTTACTTTGTATCACTGGACATGTGGACCGGTGATAAAATGAGCCTTTGGACTCTGCAGACCTTTAAACCCTGGTTAGCAGCTGATGGCAGCTGCCACCTGAAAGAACTTCCCTGTGTTTGATTTCTGACTGTGGAGTCCATGTTCCCAGCTCCCAGTGAGGG
The DNA here is from genome assembly GCF_023638135.1 of Falco biarmicus. Classification (NCBI taxonomy): domain Eukaryota; kingdom Metazoa; phylum Chordata; class Aves; order Falconiformes; family Falconidae; genus Falco; species Falco biarmicus. Next base: position 62,486,876 of record NC_079294.1, on the reverse strand, counting down.
ATGTCCTTCCTAACCCAGACTCTTAATGAAATGATCAGTGACTTGCCCTTGGGCCGTCTGGTAAAATCTCCTTTTGACCCAGCCTTCTCATGTGTTCTTTAACTCTTTATATGGTATCATTGTATTACATATTCGTTACACGAGCCTATATTAAATCAGAGCAGACATCAAAGATGGTCCTGCAGTACTTTACCTGAATTACCCTCAATGTTACCAGCCATTCTCTAGGTGGCTAGTACAGAGTATTCAAAAGAAAGAGAAAAAAGAGACACATTTTTCACTGTTATTGTCCATTTTTCTGTTAAGTGTGACAAGCAGCAAGAAGGGTCCTGTGTCAGAATGATTATGCTCACACCTGTAAGAAAACAGCCAACAGTATCCCTTTGCTTGTACTCCCGTCCTTCAGCTTCAAAGGAAGCAGTTACTAGGCTGGGGGAAGCCCTCTCCTGTGTGGTGTCTCTCTCCTCTCTGATCTAAGCTGGGCATAGATGCTTTTTGTGCTTTCCCATGTGCCTTTGGCTTGGAAAATCAATGACTGCTTTGTTGTTTTAGAAGTGCTAATACAATAAATTGTAGAATCATAGCTGCTTTCTGTCACTGATCCTGAGGTTGTAGGGAGTGACAGGTGGGGAGGACAGCTTTGATGGTGTTTGCTGAAGATGACCAAAGAGAATTTGTTATATGGAAAAAAAGAAATTAGCCTGGGGGGAGCCATTTATAATTTAGGAAAAAAGTCTCAGGTAGCTCTTGAGTTGTATCAGCATAAGGGGATGGACATACAGTGCGTGAAAGGTTAGTGTGATGAAAATTGGAAAAGGAGAGGAAGGCACAGAGCTGTAGATGTTTCTGTGTCCTTACCTCTCACCTGTGGATCTCTGTGTGAGGACCTACTTAAAGTTGTTAAGGAGACCAACACAAAGAGGGTCTCAGGATAATTTTATCATGAACACATGCATGCAATTATTCCACCAGGGAAGCTGGCATGTGGCATGTGATGTGGTCTGGGCAGGAAAACCATCACCAGGTGGAAGCTCTGCTCTGAGGCCATTGGCAGAAGGAAATGAGTGATTTTGTGAAGGGCAAACTTAGATCTGGAAGAAAGAAGTATGCTTCAAGGCACAGTCAAAATGGCTCTGGAAAAAAATATGGGACCCTCAGGACTGGAATAATAAAAGATTGTGTAGGCTGAGATTTGGATGCATTCTGGAGCTATTTGTGCTGCCCTGGAGCCACAAGTACGTTGGCAGAGCCTGGTAGGTAGCCAGGATGGGAACAAAGCGATGTGCTGTGGTACCGCGTCAGCTCCTTTACACATGAAAAAATGCTTGCAGGTTATCTGCTGTGTTATTTTATATTAGGCTAAGGTTATAACTCACAGAATCAGGTGAAGCCCAGATTTTGTTCCTCTAGGAGTTGTAACGAAACTGAGAAACAAGGGATTTGAACTACTAAAAAAAAAAAACCAAACCAACCTCATTAAAAATGGCCAGCAGACTTGATAGTTGACTGTCTAAAACATGTTTATCAAGGTGCTTATTATGATTCCGTATGTTTCAAAACTTACTCCATGGCAGAAAAGAACCACAAAAAAAAGGCACTGGAGTAATGCAAAGATAAAGAGACCCAATGACTGAGAGTATTAATAGTGCCTTGATAATATGGTGGATTTTTTTTTTAAAGAGGTACAGGGATTGGAAGACAAAAGGAGACATGGTATATAAAGTTTCAACAGTGGCTTTCAAGGGTGAACCAAGGTTAATTTTCATGCAAATTGGATTGCTGGGCATCCCAGATGAGTCAGGTTGATAAAAAGAGAGCCTCCTGCAAAAAAAAAAAAGGCATTCAGAAATTTTGGGAGTTATGGAGTGAGACACAAAAGGACTGTTTGTGTAGTCAAAAACTAGTTAAAAGGGTGAAAAAAAGTAGGTTGGATACATAAGCATCCTTGGGATGGAAAGAAATTGATAGTAATGTGACTCCAGCTGCCACTCTGAATTGGTGCTAGCCAGTATTTATAATTTTAATGACTGGAAGGCAAAGAGAACAGTAAAATAATAAGATTTACTGTTTGCAGATGATACAAATTACACAGTAGGAAGGAGGACTGAAAGGATGTGGGTACTAGAATGGAAGACAATACATAGGCAGTGGCCAGGTAAAGCATGTTTAAAGGAATAGTTTAAAGCATTCAGATACGTGGTTGGGCTCTGAATTAGCTCTAACTGTCTAGGAAAACATAAGTAGCTATTATAAAGACAGCTTGATGAAGATGTGTGTGCCACGTGCAGCAGCAGCAATGAAGAAAAAAGTAAGATGTCTGCATGTGTGAAGAAAGACATAGGCTTGGAAGATGTTGTAGTATCCCTGTAGACATGAATGGTGATACCTCCTGTGGAGTAGTTTGTTATGGGTTGTTCCTTTTGTAAGAGGCAAAGCAGTGATAAAGAGGAGCTAGAGGGAGCAGATGAAAGTGTTTGGTGGCCTGGAAGGCAGCTTCAGTATGGGGAAAACATTAGGGATACTAGAGCTATTGTGTTATAAAGGGAAGGAATAAAGCGTTATGGTGCAGAGAGCACAGAAGTAACACTAAGCGCGGTGCTGGGGAGAGGCTTTGCCATGACGTGGATGTTTGGTGGCAGTGCAGCAGGAACCAGGCTCCCCAGCCCACTGGATTCCCATCTACATAACACTGCTGCTGGGCCAGGAGACAGTTTCACTGGCCTGCTAGTCTCCATAATGTGCTGGCATGGGAGCAGGGTGGCAGAGATCATGTGGGGCAGGGTGTTACCGGGCTGGAGCAACAGGGATGTCTGGGTCAAGCTGTGTCAGCTTCTCACTGAATCTAGTGCTTCAGTCCCTGTGTTGGTGCAAAAATGAGAGGTATCATGATCCTGGGGTCTCATTTTAAACGGGGAGTAAAAGCTCACTAGCCTTGCTGTGTCATTTTGGTGAATACATACTTTCATCACCTCTGTGATGGGAAGAATAGCGTATATTTTATTGGGGGGAGAGGGAAAAGACTGTAAGGTTTCCTCTATTGCAGTTTATAGCACAGTTAATTTTAAGATATAAACTACTTTGGAAGTTCCCAGTATTGCTAATTTAAATACTTTATTTTAAAGCCATACAGAAATCGAACAGTGTTGTGTAATATAATACAAGGATATGTGGCCATTTCATGAAATCAAGATGCAATAATTGATTCTTTATGTAACACATAATCAACCTGGACATCCCCATAGTGGATGGCATTATGAAGACAAATACCTTATTAAGAATTTTTAAAGCGGGTTAGACACTATGAATAGCATCTGCATTTACATTAGCCAGAATAAAGTTATAAGTATAATAAATCATTTTGTTCTAAGGCATGTGGTGATCACCAGCCAGGATTAGAAAATTATTTTATACTTATGGTGAAATACGGCCAAACTGGTTAAATTCATAGCTGAAAATAAGGCTTTGGTGGGCCAGGAATCTGGTCACTTTTCTGTACACTGAGGTTATTTACACAGGCAAACTTTTAAGTGGAAGTAGAGACAGAGAAAAGTGATCCAAGGATTAGGCTGGCAATTTAGGACTTGCAAAATTTCAGCTTCTTGCTTTTCCAGACTTCTTTTGAGAGCTAATTCATTTGACACAGATTTTGAGACATACTTTGAGCCCCACCTCACACTTAATCTCTGGATATCTCAGGCTATAACTTGTCTGTGACTTGTTTCAGGTTCCACAGTGCTCGGATAGCAGGAAAAAGTAGGTATGTGAAAGTAAGTCAGGGATAGACTACCAATGAATTTTCAAGGCACTGTCAGATGGGGTGACACCACTTAACCTGTTGCAAATACTGGGAGCATGGGGGAGAAAGGTGTTTGCTTGAATAAAGCACTTGATTGTCACCAACATAAGGTAATTGTTTTTTCTTTACACACACTGCCCCAGAATCCCTACCCGACTTGGAACAGTTCCCTAGCTCTGTCCCCTGTCTGCCAAGCAGGAGGTTTAAGCATCCTCGAAGAGCATTTGTTGTCCTTTAGAAATCAGAGTGTTGGGGGTTTTGCACTGTGTTTTAGTTTGGTTTGTTGGTGTGTTTTGGTGTTTTTTGTTTTTTTTTTTAAATTAAAAAAATAGCATTGTCCATGATTTTTGTTAGCTCTACTATCAAAAACTTGCCCTCTGGACTGTCACTTCCAAAACACTTCTTCATTGGATGGTGCAGGCAGGCTTCTCTTCCCCAAAACTGTCTGCAGTCTGTAGATTGAAACTTGACATACTCCTGACCCTGTCACTGTGAAACAATGCAGATTCTTCCAAAATGCTCGTTTCTGGCATGGCATATCATTCACTCAGCCTCTTCAGTTCTGTTTGAAAAGACACTGTGAGACGGGGTGAATGATTGCTCAATGTCTGCAAAGAGAGGGATATTCTGTCGATGCTAGTCCAGGTTCATCCAGAGCCTAAAAATAGGTTCCTAGCGTGTCACACAGTAATGAATGAGACAGAAAACCAATGTACTACTTAACTTTCTAATAGAAAGCAAGAACTCTGCAAAGAATAGCTTCTTCCTATATGATTTGTCTGCTTAGGGGAGTGCATCCTCATTTCTCTTTCTCTTTTTGTTAATCTTTTGTTCCAAACATGACCACCCTTAACAATTATGGCTTACAAACAAAAAAAAACCAACCCCCAAAACCAGCAAAAAACCCACCACAAAACCCAACCCAACCCAACCCAAAAAACCACACACAAACCAACAACCTATATATGTATAGTCTGCCCCGGTGCTGCCCAAGAAGCACTCTGGCAAAGCTTGGCTTTCTGGTACCCTCTACTACCTCCAGTCTTGTATGGCAATGCAGAACAGCATCCGATGGACATGGAAGTATTCCCTATCCAACTAGTACCTCTCTGGATGTGTGCAGTCTTTGGGGAGGTGGGAAATTAAATCCACCTCTGTCCCCATCTTGCATAGTTTGCAATTTGTTGTTATAAAATACAAGGGAGTGGTGTGTGGGATAGAGTGGCCAAGCACAGTAGCTAGCTGAGGCTGGCAAATGCAACACAATATAATTTCTTTGGCTCTTCCAGTATATGATGAGCCTGCCATGTGCTGAGCATGGAGTCATTCATGGAAGCTGATTAAGGAAGGGAAAAAGGACACTGAGGGAGGAGCGGGGAAGGAGAGAAGGGTGGAGGGAAAGAATGGGGAGGCAGCTGTAGAAATACTGAATGAAAGGTGTGGAGATGGGAACGTGAAACAAATAGCTAGTCAGCACAGTGGAAAGGAAGAAACCCTTCCCCACAGTAGACCTGGGGAATTAATAATCTAAAGAATTGTTTTGCTGGAGAACTTGGCCACAAGTTTTTGTTTGCTAAATCACCAGTTCTCCTATGAGCAGGTTGTTCAGGACTCTTTCTCCAGCAGATCAGAGAGAGAAGGTATTTCATCTTCCTATTCAATCCATTCCTGTGTTGCCTGTAACATACATATTTTTAACCAGGGAAGGAGTCCATTTGAATGATTAAAAAAAAAAAACCTGCTTCTTTGCTTCTGTACCCAAGAACTTTGCTCAGCCAAAACACCAGCTGAGTTCAGCAAAAGTTTTGTGAGGGGGTTTAAAGCAGGCTGGGCCTTGTTCCCTCACCATGTGGCCAAAGTACCAGTTGTAATGAGGACAGATGTTCAGTGAGGCACACCTCTCCAAGGGTGAAAAGGGGGTAGAGGTTTCCACTAGCTTTCCTCTTGTTATCATTCCTCTATATCAGCATTCATCGACCCCAGCAACCCCTCCTTCTTTCTCATCCTTTTATCTCTCTCATTCTTTTATCTTCTGTCTCAAGCTCCAGTCCCTCTCATTTTTCTTTCTAGAAATTCCTGCTAACCTATTTTTTATTTCACTCTTCAGCCTTTTCTGCTTGCTTAATCCTCTTGAAATCTTTTGGCCCAAATTCCTTTCCCCTCCACTCAATCTATTTTGCATACCATACCTGCTACTTAGGCATCTCCGGGGCACAAGAAAACCTGGTTTGTTCCCTACTGTCTCAGCTGTCTAAACAGCCAGTTCCCTGGCATGTGTCTGCCTACTTTGATTCACGGGGGTTGAAAGGACAGTAACCTTAAGTGCTGACCCAAAGTAAAATTAAGGCTTCAGACACCAGGCACCAAATGTTTCATTCAGCTCCCTGTTTTATCCTCTAGAGCCTCCAAATGGTTTCTATTAGTATTCTGAGAGAGAGCTCACTGATGAAATTAGTAAGAAACCAGACTGTCAATTTATTTATACCCAGCCTTAGGGCATAACCGTTGTGCATGTGTAAAGCTATCGAGATGGAGAAAATATTCTGTAAGTGTGTATGTATATGTATTGACTGGAAGAGAATTTGCAGGGAAAAGCTGTTGCCCCAAGGACTGAACAGTGACCAAAAGCGGGAGAGGCCACTGAAGTGGCCGTGTTGCCTGTCAAAGATCCCTTTTAGGGAACAATTGATCACTCCGAAATCTTCCGTCTACTTGTGTTTATTAGTATTTTCCAATTATAACTTTACTTTGTTACTCTTGTGGAGAAATTTCTCATTTAACTTCTGGATTTCTTCCACCTTCTTCAACAATATCTGTGTTATGAAACTACTGCTGCCTTTGGCTGTGGGAGTATTTAAAGCATATGAGTAACGAATAACAAAGTTTTTCCATTGCATTGTCATTTAGCCTGTGAAGAATTTTGAGGGCAAGATGAGAGATACTGGAAACATTTAGTTGTGGATATTTATTTGATGCATCAGTGCTGAGTATGAATGAACTGTTTTTCCAGCATTATTTGATCAATTTTGTTTAGGAAAATTTGTATTGACAACAACCTGGTGAAGTGATAAGTCAAGGAGTAGGTTTATTTTGTGCTCCCCAGTTTTCTATTACTGAGACGGTGTCAACTGAGAGATGTAAGTGAGAATCCTACTGTCCCAGCAGTTATGCTAGCAATGGTTTTGGCAGAAAAGGCAAGAAATTAATTGGTTTAACAAGACTAAGATTTAATAGACCAATTGTCTGTTTCATTCATCTGATTGGCCGTGTTGCCTACCTCCGAAATTTATTTCTTCCCATGGAAAATAAATATGTCCAAAACTTGAACTGTTACTAGGTGTTGGCTTCTCCTGTGCTGACAATGTGAAAAAAGGATTAGGAAAATTTGTTTAGCTCCATTAGTCTCTGTAACAGCCAGGAAAAAATTAACCTATTATCCCTTAACATGATGCTTGCAAAAGACTGCATGACAAGACCCGTGGGACCAATTTGTATCGTGCAGTGGAGCATGATGCATCAAGCTGATGCTGGTCCACACTGGTACCTTCATGTAACAGAAAGCAGAAACTGTGTGGAGATATAAGCTGATCATCAAAGTAGGATAGTTTTGTTAGTATGTTTCTGAGGCTGGACTAATTAGGACTGATGAGCTTGTCTGCAGCTTTCTGGTGCAGATACTGTTTCCTGCTTCAGACTTTACTTAGATTCTGCTGGCTTGGAATACTTTGCACCATGCTCCACTGCTCGCACAGATGTGTCCAGAGGAGGACAGAGCTGTAAAGCATTGTGCTAGGGAGAAAGATGGGGTCACCGAGAATCCAGAGTGGCAGGACACTGCAGGGGACATGCCGTCACACAGAGCAGCTTCCTCCTGCACAGCTGTGACAAACGGACCGTATAGTGTCACTATATGTAAAAGCAAGACAGCTTCCCTGCCGTGGAGATATGCTTTCCACCAGCTTCTTACACCAAGCCAAAGCGCACCACTTCTGCCATTCCTTTCTTCTTTCTTGCATTTCTTGTAAAATATTTTCACAACTCTGAGTTTGTAGGCACAATCTCAAAGTTTTTACAGCTGTGTGCGCTGCACAGCTACAAGGGAAATGCCTGGAGACCAGGCTTCCCTTTCAACAATGCAAGTGGGACCAATTATTAACCACTACACCAGCTCCTGGCATTACTGACAGATGCCATCAATAACGTTAGTTTGATATGTCAGTTCTGTCAACAGCTTCAGTTAATGGTAGTCATGCTACACATCTCCAGCTCCACCCTCTGCTGAGAGCTGAGGAGGGAGGAAGGGGAGAGAGAGAATTATCTGAGTTAAAAAATAAAAGTCTGTCTGTTTGAAGTGAATAAAGTATGTTAACAAGTAATCCTCTAGCTGAGGTTTCCAGCTGTTACTCCTGAGCTGTCTGGTATCAAAGCAATATGGGTCCATCGTACAGCAGCTAACTTCAGTGCGTGAGCAATTACTGTCTGAGGTTTCTGAGCTATATTATAGTTTTATTATTATTATTTCTCTGCTCATAGTTTCTTAAGGCCTCTTCATATCCTGAATAAAGCTCCAGGGAATCATAAAGCCACAGGCTGAGTTTTAACACAGTCACTGTTCACATCTCCTGGATTGATAGGTATTTAGTATGTTGCCTTGATCTTGGAAGCAAGACCCTGAGATGCACCCCAGGGAAAGCCATGAGATGTTCTTTGTATTTTTTGCCCCTGAGAAAATAACTTTTGCTGTGGAAATGATATATTTTTCGCTCAGAAATGTCACCACTTCTGTCTGCCGGCTGTAACTCTGCCACACTAAAATATCCTGTGTCTTTTAAAGTAAAATAATACAACATTTAGGAATCTATGCAGAGCTGCTAAGCACTCTCATTGTTTTGTGTTAATGACCCTTTGTTCCCATAAACCTCTCCTTCTGTTTTCTTACTGTTATTAATTATTGCTACAGTTCATTGTACCTAAGGCTTGCAATGGAGGTGAATGGGATGGAGAGAAGAAATGGTGTCAGACATTTGCCCAATGTGATAAAAATACTTGAGACTGTTCTGAGAGCAGAAGTCAGTACTCCAGAGACCTTAGACCCTGCCTATCGCTGCAGCTATGTTTTCTTGGATTCTCTGCGTGCTTTTCTGGGCAGGTCCTGTGCTTATCTAGTTGTCCAGCCACTCAGTATATGTTTGAGCTCTGTATTATTTTGTGGTGTTCATGTTCATCATCATAATTACAGATTCATGCTTTGCTCACAGGGTCTCAGAAAGGAAACAGCATTACAATATCATTACTATATGAAAATGTATTTCTTATTCGATAGGGTGTTTGTAATGCTAGATGATATTCGTATGGGCTGAACTCTTAGAGGTGAAGCAGTGGTTTTCATCCTGTCCAAGCAGCCTGTTTCCTCTAACAAAAAAGCACAAAAAAAGCTTTACAAGAGAGCTGCAGAAGTTTATGTGAGAAATCTCCTTTCTTCCATCCACCTGCCTGGTTTTGGCTCAGAAATAATCTTTCAGCTCTACAGAGCTGCTCGGACCCAAGGATCCCAAAGCACTTTACAAATGTAACAACTTTACACTGAAAAACAAGATATAAAAATCGGCATGATATCAGAGCTCAGGCTCCTGTCATGGATTACCAGAGCACGTATGGCTTCATTACCCTTAAGATGTCCACTAACAAATACCTAGTAGAGAGTCAAGTTCGGGCCACGCCGGCACAGCGCTCACACCACGCATAAGGCTAGTGCCAGCCCCGTGAGCATGGACTCCTGAGAGTTGCTAAGGAAACGGTCTTGGAGATGGAGCTGAAGAGATGTTTTGTGCTGCAAAAGCACATAGGGCTGGTACTGGGAGAGGCAGCAATTGTTCAGCAATTGATTCAACCCCTGATGTGTTAGCATTAAAGACTACACATGATTCAGTCACTGAATGCCAAAGATGAGGGATTTTGCAGTTTCTTAGTTTCTTTCCAGTATATCTGAGCTTTGTTTATCTCCTGCCCTCTCACTGCTTGTATGAAACTGACATCGATGTCAGACATGGACTTATTCCCATGCAGGTCCTCGGTGTGTTCCTTCTTTGCTAGATCTTTATTTTATTTTTTTTTAATTAGTGAAAAAACAAATTCGGACTATTCATAATCATGGTTCTTCCAAGCAAGGATCCACACCTTGGATGAGTTCTCCCTTGAAAGATTACATTGATAATCCAAACCTTTTGTGCTTCTCTGTCTCTGCTTGTCTCTGCTAGAAAGACATCAGCTTTTAATAGACTGAGAAATTCCTTAGAGGTGTTTGTTGTTTTGCAATTACTTTGCAATTGATTTTCTTAAAAACCAATTCATAACTTGTTAAAGATCTCTTTCCCCCTTCTCTCCCCACCCCCCACAGTTTCCTTTTTTATCTTTGTCACTGCCCAGTGTTTAAAATCTTAGGACCTATTTTTTTCCCTGTTGCTTAGGGAGGGGACTTGTCTACAGAAAGAAAGAAAAAACAAGTCCTAATGATTTGTAAACGTGGATTTACAGTGAGATCCTCCTGGGCTGTGAGTCTAATTCTTACAATGATGACTTCTGCAAAGGTAGTTGAGGTAGTTAAACTATTTGCCTGTGTTTGCCCATTTGCAAAGTAGAGGCTATTTTAGAACAGCTTCTGTAGACCAATTGCTGTCAGTTAATTTTGCAAATAATTCTGTGGGCAAATTTCCATACGTCGCAAATGTGAATTAACCCCTAATGCGGAATGGAAGGAGGAATGCTGACCCTTTCCATGTCATCATGAAATGTACACTCGGCACTGAACCTTTTTGCGCCTCTCCATCAGGGCTTGCAGCTGGGAACTCAAGAGCTGGAGGAGATGGGAAGCAAGTTCTGCCTTGGTTTGCTCATTCTGCACCTCAAATCCCTGCCCTGCAGCAAGAAGGTGATGGCTCAGGCAGCACGCCTGCTGGATCTGGAGGAGGAGATAACAGACCGGGCACAAAGGTCAGTGATAGCAGTATTCAGAGGGTTCTCCTGTAGGAATCACGTTGGTGGGGATATGTTTTGGGTTTTAATCTACAGAAATGGACTCTCCTTATAGCTGAAACTCGAACCTTGGGAACTGGAGTGTATTGAGAGTAATTGGAAACGAATATACAACGGACTTCCAAAGGAACTACTAAAACAGTGGTTCCATGCCTTGCAACCATTAAAGTGGATAAAAAAGGGTGAAAGAAAAGCACCTGATTTATATTTTCCACTGAATTTCAATTTACTTATCAAAACATTACTGAAGCATAGGGGTGGTACTGCCCCAGAAAAATACATTAGCAGGAAATGTTTCTCTGCTGGAGTGGGAGGTGGTGTTCTGCCCCCCTCAGGTCCTCAATGGAGGAGATCTCTTACAATCTTAGAGCTGCAGAGTAGGGAACAAGTATTGCAGGTTCAAAAAGGACTTTGGTGGCATGACTTGGAAACTATAGGCGTGATTCTTCAAGGATACTCCCATTTAGAGCATTAGATTTGGGACTTTATGATGTATAAGACAAAGTTGTGATCCCACTGATTATTTAGGAGGTGTTTTTCCAAACTGCAAAATTAATTTGCTTCCTACATTCAATGGGGTGTATTTAAGTGAGGTAGCTCTGTTATAAATATACAGGGAATTTCATCTGGATAAGTATCAAGAGTATGGCACTCTTCAACTTGAGTTTGTGATAAAGCAGAAATATATATATTCTTTCTAGGCCACTGTCACTTGTTAGGGCTATGTGCAAGCGCATATGCTTGCAATAATGTTTTTCCAAGACAAACAGAGAAAGAAAACTTAGCGATATGATTTGAAGCTCCCCAATCGCTTTGTCATCAAAGAGCACTCGGCTTCATCAATGAAAAGCAAGTTTTTCACTAGCAGAAATGCCCCCATAATTTACAGCAGGCTTCCAGTCTTCTCCCTACAGGGATACTTAACCGACATTACCACCACCTGTTCCTCATGCTGAAACCATTCTTACAAGCTTGTTCACAGTTTTTAATGTTTATGAGGGACAATGAAAAAAGAGGGCTAAAACACAGAGAACATTCCTTTGGATTAGCTGTGCTCACTTGTATGTGTGAACATATAAAGAAAGCAGTTAAGGCATATGCTAACCACCATCCATGTTGTGGACAACCATCCAACAAATCGTTGGTATATCATTAGAGAGAACTACTGAAGCCTGGCTAGGCGGATGATTTTGAGATATAAATCAAACTCTTACTTTCAAGCTAGAGCTAGAAGGGCCTTTGCATAAAAGTAACTTCTCTTATGGGAAGAAAAACGTTGAATCCTGACTAGCCTCAGACACTAAAAAAAAACATCTGGTCTCAGTAACTTGGTAAGCATTTTCCTTGATCTTTGTAGGCTTCTCTTATTTTTTTCCTTTAGTTGGCTTTATATTAATGTGAATTCATTACATTTTCCCAGTATTATGTGGCAGTTGATCATTACCAAAATAATAGTAAAAAGCTCTCTAATTACAAATATTTTCAAAGAAGCTTAACAAAGAAAAAAAAAAAAAGTCCCCTTACTTTGTAGAACTCCCATATTGTTACAAATGTGCCCATAGTAGCTGAAAGCAAGGCCTCCTGCTCCTTCAGGTTTGCCTGGCATTAATGACTATCTCCATGGCATCCAGGGACGTAATGTCACTGCTGAAAGGCAACGAGACGGTTACTTGTTCGTTTTTACTCCACTGGGTATAATTGCAGGTTTGTGGAATTTTAGAGCTTAGGTGCAATTTGTTACCCTTTGCAGGCCAGGTTAACAGCTGCATTGTTTAGTGCCACCTAGATATGTCATATTGCAGGGGCTTCTTGCAGAAAGTTGGGGGAAAGGAGATGCAGGCAACAAAGGGCTTGCTAGCATATTCTTTTTTAAAAAATAAATAATTCATGGAAAATTATTGTGCAGTATATTGATCCTGATTCAGAAAATTAATACTTTGCCCTTGGGGCTCTGTGAGTCTAGCCGAGAGAATTGCATGATTTGATTGTAGTGGGAATAGGAGCCCTTCTGGAACCAATGGAAGAATGCAGAATACAGAGAGCATACTGCTACTGGCGGGAGGGCAGCTATTTTGACACCTCTGTCTCAACTCACTTTGGGGGGAAAAAAAAATATTCTCCATCAAAACATTTCTCTGGAGGTAGCTGAGGGGTACTGCTCAGTCTAGTCTCACTCTGTAAAGATTAAGTGTAATCTAGCTCTTTTAGGTAGCACAAGGAGGTCACCAGAGCCTTGCAGCTTACTGGTGATCTATCATTACATCAATGGAAATTATACTCACCTGCTTCCTAGACTAGACCCATCTTTATGCATTTAAGGAGAATTCAACATTTTAATTGTTTGTTGACCTTGTCTTCTGTGGTTAACGCAAGCATGCACAGCATCCTTGGATGATTTCTGTACTCTCTGCTTCTGAAAATGTGAGTAGGTGTGAATGAACGTACCCAAATTTTTGTGTACATCTGTCAAAGCAGAGCCAGACTTGGTGATCCTTCAGGTGCAACACAGGAAAAGTCTGGTCAGTTGCCTTATGCAATTTCTTTCTTATATGCTTTTCATCATGAACTGTGGTAGCTTTAAACAATTTACAGGCTATCCCTAATTCCAGAGGTCTGCACTGTCCTGGTCCCAGGAAATGCTATGCATGATAGATATTTAGGTGTGAAGTAATAGCTCTGACTGTAGCTAATGTTTTCTGGCAAAAAACATGTGATGTGTCCCACAGAATGTCCTGCTGACATGTCTAGAAAACGGTACAAATGCGGGTGATTCTTATCAAAGCAGTATTCACCATTATCAGAGAAAACAATTAGTATTGTTCAACCTTGATGAAAATGCTAATTTTATTTGGTTGTTAGGGTTTTATTTTGTGGAAAACAAGCTGAATTTAAGCTGTGAGCAGTGTGGTGTATTGCACAGTACTTATGTTAAATAGGTCTACCTTGATCTAATGTGTTTCCTAAATACGCGTTTCTGAGTGCCCATCTCTGTAGTACTCTGGGTGACAGGTCAAGCCATGGAACATGAAGTTAATCCAGCACTGGATATAGCTGACTCCCAGATGAAATGTCTCGTTGCAAAGATACGTAGATCAAAAGCTGTGGAGCCAGAGGTCTCTTCTGTTGTGAAATCCCTGCAGTTCATGTCCTATATTAGTCTGTCTTTGCCCTAGTGTCTGGTGTGCGGGGCATTGACTTGGCATCTCAGCATCTCCCTCCGACAGCAAACATTTTCACCTGTCAAGGTTTATAACTGTATCTGTCTTTTAATTTTCCTGTTCAGGCTGTCTCTGTTCTGGGTATTTTGCAGCCTTATTCTTTCACCACTACTGTGAAGGGGATGAAGGAGCAGGCTGAACCCTGCTCGCTTCCCTGGAATAAACTATTTGCTGTGCACTTTATATAGATCTGTCAGAATCAGTGGTCAGTAAATTGGAGCAAGGTAATAGCTGTCAGGGAAGTGACTGGTCTAATGGAGGCATCCTGTGTGAATGGGGGATTTCTCACACCACATCACAGCCGTTGTATTCAGTGTGGTGTCTCCAAGAAGCCAAGGTGGACGAAACCTTTAGCAGACCTAACTAAATAGTTTGGTACACAGGCAAGAATTTCTTCCTGCCCCCAGTTTACAGTCTATCTTACCCCTACAGTGAACTGTAAACAGAATCACTTACGAGAGAGCGGAGTAACTGTTGGAATAAGTTCGCAGCAGAGGCAGAATAGCAAAGTAGCTGCATCTGAGAATAAGTAAGGGGGGGATGAACCTCCACCTGTGGAGCTGTACTGCTAGTGGGACAGTAGAGCATTTCCCCTAAAACCAGGAAGTCCTTGGACATCATGAAGCTGGCCTAACAGCTCCTGTGTCACTGGTCCTCTACATATCTTCGTGGCAGCTGTCTCACTAACATGACAAAAGGTGGAGAAAGTATAAGGTGCAGTATACACATAAGAAACATTAGAGCTACAATGTGTGATGGCGAGGAAGAGGGGTGAAACTGCTCCAGGTGTTCGTTAGTCTCTTAATTATCAACCTGTGCTCCTGGAACACTTCATATTAATTTTCACATTTCTTTTAGGCATTTTCACCCTCAGGTTGCACAAGAGCTATTTAGGGGACTTAGTTGTTTGTGGCTTTTTTCCCCACAAGTGATATTTAGGTGGTTTTCTGCATCAAATAGCCCTTTTCCCACCAGCATTGAGTAGGGTTGGTCTACTCTGCCAAGGTCAGAGGCCAGCTATGTGGAGAACTTTCTGGGCTTTGCAGCCACCTTCAGAAGACAAAGTCACGTGTCAGATGTTCATACAGGCAATTTATTCTGCCCGCTCTCACACTCGGCCTCACAAGCACGTTATAGCCATGCCCTAGGACGAATCACTAATTTTGTGTTTCCAGCCTCCCACCATGCTGTACAGACAATGCTGGCATTCAGAAGCTCTCTGCTGGGAAAATGAAATGCCAGCTTGTACTTTGGACATTGTGGTTTTTGATAATAGGTTTCATGCCTCATTTGCTGTAAAAGCAATTAGGTTTTAAGTCAACGCTGTCCAGGTAACTTCACATTTGTCATGAGGATGGGAAGTGACTGTTCACCTAAAACAGGTTTGAGAGAAAGAGAGAAAGCAAGAACAACCTTCCACTATAGGTATCCTCCCCTTCTTCCTCACGGTTTGAACTGGTGGCACATTCCTTTATTTTCCTTTCCTTTGCCCTTCAGGTTGGGCTAGGAAGTGTTTTGCATACGCTGCCGCAATTGTAGCCATTTGTTCATGAGACACATCTTACATGTTGAGACAAGCTTTTGTGAAGTCATTATGTATTTTCTGCTGACTCAGATACTATTAATCTCCTGTGTTTCTTCATCATTTCTTACCTCTCTTGAGGAGAGCCAAATCTCTTTCCACCCCAGATGGTAAATATGTTTAGCTCTGCTATTAATCAAAAGTAGAAGGCTTAAGTACTGTTCTGGTCCTTTGTCCAGATGTAATCTTTTCATCTTCCATATGCCCAGAGGAGTTAGATTGGTCAGCGTATGGATGGCAAATCCAAGAATTGACAAGAAGGATTTGCAGATCGTTTGGAACTGTGCTTGCTCTTCTTCTATACCGTATTGATGCACCATCATGATCCTGGGTACTATTGAACTTTTGGATTTCCCATCTTTTCACTATAATGCACCTTGCTCTCATTACGGCTGTGCAAGCAGTTCCGCTCACCTTTTAAGCTATGTGACCAAAATGTGATTCAGATCAAACTAGCGATTTTGGGGAGATGAAGCAGAAAAGAAAGAGGAAAGTTCAAACAACAAAATAATGCAGATGGAAAGCAGTGTGCTCACTTTGTTTGGGGTATCTTTAGTGCATCTTTGAATAGCAGAAATGTAGTATTATACTTGTGTGCAATGATGGGAGGTGGTTCCCTTGTCCGCTGGTTTGGGTCTTCCTATACTTACAGATGAATGTGTGTGTTGTTCCTTGATGTTATATTTGTTTTGATTGTACAAACTGGAACAAATTTCAGCTGAAGGGTTTGAGTGCAAGATAGTGCTTCACCCTGTGAAATACCCCATCACCCCAGAATCAGGGTATACCTGCACTCATGGCATCCAGTCCCCTGAGGCAGACTGGACAGTTGGACTCTGGGGAGTCCTCTGACATCTGGATGAAGATGAAAGTGCTCTTTCATAATTTCATTTAGTGAATCTAACCCGACGGGGAAAAAACCAGCAGGAATTATTTGACTGTTTTGATTCAGATTTCTATTTGATTGAAGCTTCGTTTTTCTTTAAGTAAGGATTTAGCGCGTTTTTAACCTTGATCATCTGTAGACATTAAATACTTTGTGGCAGGTTTCAGAAGAGGAGGTTGTTTATTGATTCTGTTTTTTAGCTTAGTCACAGATTTTCTTGCTGGTAAAGGAATTTGAAATTTCTACTGCTTTATGAGCATCTCTGGATGTGGTATTTCTGTATTTGCATGCTGGAGAGAAAAGCGCTGTGGAAATGCATTTACCTAACTAAGGCAAACCACCATGTCTCTTTGGTGGTGTAGAGCATGGGGCAAAAGGAGTTTCTAAGGTATTTTGTTTCACACTTGTGAGAGCACAGTCTAACATTAATGCAATGTGACAGGTGTGAGTAGCTGAAGCTGGGCTTCAGCTTTGGAGCGCTCTCGTGTTGCTGTAACTATTTAGGATCAGTTCAGGAAATGCCTTAACTCCTGACTGACATACAACACTCTCCAGTGATCTTTCACACTGATGTTGCAAAAGAGTGATACCTTCTTGCCTCCTCCAGGGTCTGATGTAAAGAATTGCAGCCTTTGCTAGTGAGAGAAAAAAAAACCCTCAGATGTCAAGCTTGGATCCGTTACTGACTTTCGATTTTACTATCATGTGCCTTGGTAATCAGGTTTTCTAAATAAGAATGCATACCTTCTTCTATCCACCCCTTCATACTTCTTATCCTGCACTCTTCAGCGTCTTTGTTATGTGAGAATACAAGCCCAGTGAATTCTTTGGAGGTTCAGCCAAGCAATGCAGCCTATAATGAATATATTTGGTATTCAGAAGGCTTTCATGTAGCTGTTCACAGGTGAGCCACTGTAATTCCGCAACTTTACATTAACACTTTCTGGAGCCATTGCTATTTTCCTCCTATTGATTTTTATTATTATTATTATTATTATGAAATAGCTTGGGAGCTGCACAGCTTCTGTTGATTGTTATCAAATGCCAGTGCCAGCTATGCCAGGCTGGCTACAATTATTCATGCTTATTTCAGAGCTAATTAATTTATCTTGTAATAGCTAATAATAGCCATTTAAATAGCAGCAGAAAGGAAGGAGAGGAAAAGAGCAAATGGAAGTGAAAGAGATCATAGGAGGAGCTTCAAACACGCATTAAAGCACCGCTTGCTATCTTATCTGTCTGAGGTTACTCAAATTATCGTACACTTACAGATCTGACTGGACTACAGATAATGAACTGTATATATCCAGCAGAACAAATGGGGTCTGCATTGCCCTTTCAGTGAGGCATATTGCTATAGTACTGTCTGGTATTAGACATTTTCGTATTGATTAGGAGCGTCTGTATTTCTGTGCTGCAGTCCTTTCCCCTTAAGATCTAACTTGAAATATGAAAGCCACTGGGGCCCTTCACATGCTGGGATAAAAAATAAAGCTGATAGCTATCAGGGCTTCAGAAGTGATTCCCATTTATGAAGTATCCCCCAGAGGAAAGCATTATGAGGGACGCACACTTTCCTTTGAGGTGGCCTTTATATAGACCAGGATAGTGCTGGCACTGAAAGAGAACAGGTGGGGTTTTTCTAAGAGGGTGCAAAAGATGATAGGAGCATCAGCCTGTTTAGCCTATTAGTCATCCTGAATGCAGGCAGAGGCTGGATTTCAGGCTGAACATGTCACAGGTCTAGTGCTGAAGAGGCAGGTTCGGACGTCTACGTATAGCCTTATATAAACAATATGTATACTGCAGCAGCAGCTGAAACACCAGTTGTATTAGATTTGGGGCTGTGGCACAACAGCAGGAGGAGATAACTTTGTCAGTGCAACTCTACTGATGATATTGGTCCTTTGCTTTCGGCTCTTTGACTTTATTAAGAGGATATGGATAACAAGGCATAACTGTGGTGGAAGTCCTTGTATCTTTGGGCTGGTGGAACCATGGATAAACAATGAGGATATTTCAAGGATCTTGGTGAATGAGTGTTTTGTAGTGGGACTTTTCCAAATGGTGTCCCTAGAGTCCCAAAAGAACTTGAGACTTGTGAAAACCAGAGAACAGACAGATCTTTCATACCAATACATGCTACAGTAACTTCCTTCAGGCAAGAGAAGGAATGAGAGAGCAGGATCGTAGTTAGGCAAAATGCACTTCCATACCTTTAGAAGAATTATGTTTTTGTGGAAGTAGTGTATTTTGCCTCTGATGAGTCATTCTATTTGTTGCAATTGTCACTTTAGGTGACTTTAATTAATCTGTCCACAGCTCCTAACAGAGCCTCTTGAAGAAGATGCTCATGTAGGTAAAAATTAGACTGTTTGAGGGTCAAAACAGGCTTTTCTCTTCCATGTGTTGAAGAGTTAATTATAGGGCCTAGATCACAGGAACAGCACACTTTTTGATCAGGATTGTTTGGATCAAATGCTTCACCATGTGCAGTTCTCACCTCTTGGATCCAGCATAGGGGCTCAGATGTCCAGGTATGATAAAATTTAGAAAGAAACCAAAATGAATGCCAGTATGTCTCCCCACTCATCAGTAGCATCAGAGCTTCACAGTGCTGCATAGCAGTGGTGGTGACGGTAGTGCATATATTGCCACTGTCTAAAGGAGATTTCCTGTCATGAGTGATGTATAGGGCTAGAAGGAACTGAATCCCCTGTAAAACCACCAGTGGAATCCGTTTTTTCACCAGGTCAGAAGTTTGTACCTGTATAAGTTATTCAGATAATAAGAGCTGAAGAGAGCCAAATGGTTTTGATATAATGATGCTCCTAGGCACATGGTGTCCCCATCACTGCATCCTTTCTCTGCAAAGGGAGCATGAGTAGAGATTTCTGCTTTCGAGGGAAATAGCGTACTGCAAGTCCTTTTGGTCTGGTGCCCAGCCTGCAGATGAGAGTCTGGCCAGGCCCCTTGTACTGTGGTGACAGCGTACAACCGCTATCTAGGAGCATATCAAAAAACTTAGCAAGACAAATGAGAGACTAAATGGTTAAAGGGGTAGAGAAGGCAGAGAAATGTGTAATTAAAGCTGTCAAGTTGCAGTAAAGGGGCGTCATAGCCTGGAAGGAAAGTGGGTGGGTGAGCAAAGTGTTGTATTTGGAGGTGAAAGTTGGCAATTGAACAGCATTTTAAGGTACTTCAAAGCCACCTCCACTGACATCTCAGCTGTATTGTATATTCTGTCAGAGGCTCCGGCTGCTCAGTGGATTGTGGCTGTGACACACACACAGACCCTGCCTCTTGCTGCCATGCTAGATATTGTAAAGAGAGTCATGACAGGGGTACCGGGTGAGACATGAGATACATACAGACAGGTTGTTGTTTCAGGGCCAGCACACACATGTACCAGTGTGGAGAAGTGCTTAGGCATGGAGGTACAAAAGTGAAAGCCGGTCTCTGTAGCTTCTGATAATTCAGTGTATGTCTCAGAAACCATACGTGTTTGTTAGGATGTATAGGTTAAATGTGATGCTGGCAAAAAGAACTTGTGAGAATTAGGCTGGAGCTGAGACTGAAAGGATGTGAGGGGGAAGATCCACGTGAAATCAATACTTAGCCTTTTATTTTTTGTCTGCAGAGCGGAAAGGTACTCAAGCTTAAAATCCCAGATCCAGGTCCCATGAATGTGGAGATAGTTCACTTTCAAGTACAAGATGAAGATCCATCCCTTTCTGGCCCTGGCCAGTCTGTAGCACTTAGTAATGCTATCCAGATAAGGGATCTTCCCTGGAAGAATTCCAGGACAGAACATTGTCACTTTCTTATCACTGTCACAGTGCAATGTGAGAGTTGTAGCACTGATTCTGCCCTGGAATAGCTTAGGTGGACCTGTGATATGCTGGAAGGACTCAGTATGCACAGAGGTGGGTGCGTTGGTGGAGAAGTGGGAGAGAATGCTGAGATGCATCGGCAGAACTCTGGAAAATCGTAACTCTGAAATAATTGGATTGGGATACAAAACAAACAAAACCCCACCTGTTTCTTGTGACCTTTCCTTTCCCAGCGAATGTTTGTGGCTTCCTCTGCCCCTGTGTCTGTGGGCAGATGCTGAGGGTTCAGGCAGCTGCTGTCTGGACCACAAGTGAAGCTGATGTGCCAGGGCAAGGTTGGAGCAGGAATGAGAGGCAGACTCAGAGTAGTGTAAGAGGAAAAAACATTCCCTTTGCGTCTATTTGGGGATGTTATCTCTGTATTTGCCCCTTCTTTATCTCCCATTCCTACTTACATTTGTTCCTGTTAAAACTTGTGGGGTTTAAGTGGACAAAAAGTTAATTTCTGGTAGGTTTTCATTTTTAAAGTAACAATAGCATGCTTTATGGTTAGGCTTTCAAATATATCCCTAACAATTTAAAAACACATAATCAGCGGCTTTATCTGTGGCACATTATTCACCATTTAAACTATAATGGCTTCCTTTTAAGTGTTAACAGTTACTACCTTAAATCCTTATTTCAACATGAGTTAGAGTTTGAGGATTTGGGCTTAGAAGGCAGAACAAGCCTGTTTGCTGAATGCCAGAAGCTGAATGAAACAAGCTGAATGCCAGAAAAAGATTCTGCTATCAGGCCAGTATCATCAGAAATTAAGAATAAGAGGAAGAATAGAAAATGTCTGTTCTTTATCTACTTCTCCGTCTAATCTGTTTGCTCTGTCTACTCTACCCAACAAGTTTTTACATCACACTCTACTTCAGAATTGTTTCTGAAGATGCCATTTTATAGCATCCTCCGAAAAGCACCAGCATCTCATTAAAAGATAAAAGTCCAATGCAATTCAAAGTGAAAGCAAACACCCATTTCAAATAATAAAGCAGTGTTTCATCTTCCATTGAACTGCAGGGGGCAGCCAAGAATTTGGGTAAAGTATCGCTACCTGGATTTATCTTGGCAGGCTTTTCCTAGTATTAATACTTATTTTTTGTTCTAGCACACAACTTGTGTTTTCATCTATGAATAAGTGAATTGTAAGAAGAGAGGATCCACTGCAGTACATTAATACAGCCAAGTGTCTTTTCTGACAGTGCTCAGCATTGGCGATTTCAAAAAAGGATGGAAGAAATTGCCGTAGTGGGCAATTACAGAATACCCCGACCCTCTGGGGGAATGCCTTTTGGACTTCAGACAGTGATTTATTTATTTATTTATTCCTGGAAACAGGAGAATTTGTAGCCTTTCAGAATAACTATAACAATAATCCTATCTAATGAAATGTTCCAGTGCTCTTGTTTTCTGTATAAGTACCTAATGCTTTTTGAATCTTACACATTGCTCCTGGCTGCACCCCACTATCATGTGTTTTATAGATTAGCTGTGTGTTGTGCAGAAAGAGAAAGTATTTCCTTTTATCTGCTGGTCTTTCACCTTTGCAAATGCACCTTTTTCCTCTGTTATGAGAGAGAATAATTGGGAGTGTCCAAATTGCTGGTTGTTTTGTAAACAACTATCACCTCTGTTCTCACTCATCTGGTCATGAAAGATGCTCAATTTTTTTAGTATTCTTGTGCCTCTAACTACTTTTACCACCTGCTTTGGAACTCTGCTTATTTATGTGATATCTTTTAAGATTTAGGAAGACAAGAATTCAAGATGGTTTTGCTAGGGGAAGTGTAGCATTTGTTAAAATAACAGTTTCGTAAGATTTTCAGTGTTGTCCACGTGCCTTGCTGTCGAGGTTTAGTGTATTGAAGAGGATGGTATGCTCCTGCATTAATCAGCTGTATCCTCACCTGGTTTGATGAACTGTATTGGACAAACCACCTTATCTTTAAGCAATTACCTTGGAAGATTACTGGCCACAGATGGGGTTGATGAAAGAAACTGTAGTCTTTCATTGTGGAAGTACATGGCCATAAGAAATCATGTCTTTTTTTTTTTTTTTTTTTTTAGACCTTTTAGATTTCAGTGTTATGTGTCTGGCCTGAAGACAGTGCTTGTTCTTACCTAAATAGTCCAGACAAGGACCAAGTAGAAAAGAGACAAACAAATGGATGAGGATGTGATGCTGACAGTTTGTGTAGGGTACAGAACAGGGAGCAAAAGATGGAGGGTCCCTGTAAGAAGTGGATATGGAAGGGCAAGGGCAGGCCAAGGTTTAATCCCTCTCCCTGCCTTCCCCTGCAGCTCATGGAAGTGATTCTCAATACCACAAAGAACCTGATGCCTTAGTTCAGGAACTCAGGATTAAAAAAAGAGGGTTGGGCGGAAAAATAAATAATGGATTAGGCTGAAAAATTGGTTTAGGCACTTTGACAGTGTCTCTGAGGTGTCTTTGCCCCTTTCAAGGAGGAGCAGATTGGAGACATGAGATGCAGAAACATGGCTTTTTTTTCATTTTCTCTCTCGCTTCTTAAAATTGTATCCAAACTCTCATTGTGAAAATGTACTGTTCAGGATCAAAGACTCATCTCTGAGCAAAGAAGGTCCCTGGAGAGCAAGGCCTGAAGGCTAAGCCCACAGTGCTGCTGCTGCTGGCTGTATATCAGTCTATTTTGGAAATCTAGTCATGCATGACCCAGCACCTGGCAATACAGCAAAGTCGGGAGCGATGTACTCCGTGTCCTTGCACAACTTTTGATCTTTGTTCTTTTTCCCAGCTCAGGTCCTTCTGGTGGCATGGTCCATCACGAGTTCATCCTCACCACTGGCAGATGTCTGTAAGGCTCTTCTGTAATGCAATGTCTACTAATTCCTTTACATTTCTCAGAAATATAATACTCTGACATAGGGGCTGGAATGTATCTGAGAAGGGATGATGGATAGGATCACTTGAGGTCTCTGTCCTTTTCAGAGTATCTTTTCTCATGTCTCATTTTTGCATTTCCATGCACTTACAGAGTGACTTCAGGCAACCAAGCTCTTGGAAAAGAAGCAATAGAAAGATGTCTAGTGAAACTTCAGAGATTATTTCCCCTGCAGGTATGACAGGAACAGCCATGAAAACAGCATAACCGTTTGCATAGAGATCTCTCCTGCCTCGTGGTGCTTTCCTGCCTTCCCTGCATCCCTTGTGGGATGCTGGATTTGCGTGCTAAGAAGGCTGCTGTTAACACAGCTTAAACACAACACCTCACAAACAGTGGTGCCCTTGATCCATCATTAAAAATGTCCTTGACACACTACAGCATCAGGAGGAAGATTTGTGATGCTAATTGCCGGCAGCACTGTTCCACCATGGATGTTACACAGAAAGCCCCATTACATTTTGTTCTAATTTTTTGGGAGGGGGGTGGTTTGTTTTTTCTTTTTTTTTTTCCTACTTTTTTTTCTGTTTTTCTTTTTTTGTTGTTGTTGTGTTTTTTCCTTTTTTTTTTTTGTTTCCCTGAAGTGTGTATGAGAGCTGTGAGGTATGTCTGTGATCCCAGGAAGGTAATCTTTCCCATCCTTGCAGTTTCTCTATTTTATTTTTTTTTTTTAATTGAACAGCAAATAACGTTGTTGGGGTTTTTTTTATGGTGGGGACTCTCCATTCTAAGATTTATTTTAAAAAAAAATGCTGAAAAAGTAATTATTACCTCAATAAGTAGAAGAGTAACAGGTCAAATTTCCTTTCTTTTAACAAGTGTGCTGAAGGTGGAGGGAGACAGAAAAGTCTGTCTACCCTCCAGACAACACCTTCCCTTCCACAAATAATATTGGAAGCATATCAGGGAGCCTCAGGCTTCAGGAGTAGTGAAACCCACAGATCCCTGCTGCGACTCCCTCAACAGTAATTTATCTTCTCAAAGTCTGGGCATGTTTTTTTTTCTCTGATCCTTTGCCCATTGAGTGATGTTCCTGTGCAGTTTGCAGCCTTGCTAGAGTGTCTTCTCAGCTAGATCTGTGGCTGACATAATTAGGAAGAGTTTTCAACTACTTCACAGCCTTTACACCTTCTGAGTGTCCAGCCTACTTCCATCTCCTCTATATTCGTGGCACAAGTATGCCTGGAGAATTTCCCTACTTGTTCACACCTTCCTTTTCTAGAATTTACCTGTGCTTTGTAATGCTTCAGAAAATAAAGGCATGGAGGCATATGCCCTTGTTTAGTCCCTGCTGATGGGTCAGAAGTGGAGATTAATAGGGTAGGAAATGTGTTTCTACTCTGCAGTCAGTAAAGGAAATTCACTAGAACTAAATTAATCATGAAACAGACACAAAGAAGAGAATAGATTAGCAGGGAATTAACTCATTAATTAGATTCATAGCAAAGTTCAGAAGAGGATTTCCTTCAAGATAACAACCGAGTTCAAAGATCAGCAAGGATTGGTCTTGGGAGGCACACTATTTTATTTCTGAACTCTGTCAGGTTTTATTTTAGCCCGACACTTGCCTGGTTATAATGGTATATCAAAAATAAGCTGCTAGAAGGAATTCAGCAGCTGGCAGTGTCTAACCACAGAGTGCCCAAGGACAGCAGCTATTATCAGCCCATTCACATTGCTAAGCTCTGTCTCCTGGTGTTAACATAAGTGCTGGAGCCCTCTGTATTGTGCCACCTTGCTGCATTTTGAGCTCAATTGCAAGTCCTGGCGTGAATAGTAGCAGCTTGTTGGAGAGTGGTTTTTTCCAGCATGAAGGTGAGCAGAAACCACATGCAGATTTAAGTAAGGTAAAGTGCTAACTGTCTTCCGTGCTGCACTTCTCTTTCTTTTCTTTCTCAACTCACCATCTTTGTTCAACTTCACAGGGGCAGGGTGGGATGGAGGTAAGGCACTTCATGTTTCCAAGGAGGTGGTGTTTGGCAGCAGTCTCCCCGCTGCTTTAATGGGACACTTCCTTACAGGACCCCCTCTTAGGCCGAGCTGCAGCTTGGACCCAGGGTTAGTTCAGGATCCACACAGCAGTGCTCTTGTTAAAGCAAGATTTATGCTGTCTTGTTCATTGCACTCTACACAAGCTTGCTCGCTGTGTAAGTGAAACGTCTCCCTTCATGTTGCCAAGTACGGATAGTCTGGTGAAGGAAACGTAGGAGGAGAGAGAAGAATTCACTTTAGGGTCACCTGTTACTCTGTGCCGCAACAAACCCCTGCCAGCTCCCCCCGAGCCCTGGGCAGCCTGCGGAGCAGGACCTGCAGCTGCCCAGCTGCCAGAAGGTCCCTCCTGCCGAGCTGTGTGGTGTACCACAACGGAGCTGGTGATCAGTGTGTTGGGGCTGGGGTTTGTAACGTGTTCTTAATGAACTAACAAACCAGAGCTAAACACCAGTTGAAACGAGAGTGAACCCATGTGAGAAAGGCCCCCTGCTTTCTGCCTTACCCTTTCCCATCTTGTGCTTTTGCTACCGCTCAGCGTGAATGCAATCAAACTGTTCTGGGGAACATCTGAGCTGCCTATTTGCCACTTAGGACTTTCTGGGTAGTGAAGTTTCTACATTGTTTATTTAGAGTTAAGTGTTCTGCTGGGTCTCTTATCACTTTCTGTAAATAACAACTGTCCTCAAAATTCTTCAGGCTGATTACTGAGACTGACAGTCTGTGTGTTTTGAGTTGCTGAGCTGTATTAATCCCTAATATGCTCCGGTCTGTAGATGGAAAAGCTAACGCACCGAGGATGTCACAAGAGGTAAAAGCCAAAGGACTTACTCCTCTTGGACGTGTGAAGTACTTTGGTTGTGACATGAATAAATGTCCCGGCAGCAACAGTCCATATTTCTGCTGTGTGTAGTGTTAGTCTGCCTTTGAATCCAACATGATAGAGATTTTATAGCACCAGAGCCAATTCATTACTGCAAAAGACAAAGCACACATTATTTTTACTTACCTGTAGCTTGTCATGGTAAAGTTTGTGCCACTTAATGTTGGAGCGGAGGGGGCAAAGGGTGGAAATCGCACACACACACACACAAACGAAAACTATACCAAAGTCCTCCAGGCCTACTAAATGGGATTCATCAACTTTATTAACCACCTAAAACTTAAGAACCTGATCATGTCAGTTATCAAAATCTTTTTTTACAGTCATTAAGAACAACTTATCCCATCTATTTTAAACACCTTTCATAGGTTCCACCTCGATTTAGTACCAGGGTAACTAACTAGGGGAAGCTATCTCTCCAGAGAGTGGGGGAAAAAAGAAAAAGATAAAAAGAGAAGGCACAGTCTGTGGCTGTAACCTGTTTTCCTTTCTGATTCAGAGTCTAAGCCTCTTCCTATCAGAGTGTGAAAGCTGGAAATGTGTGTCTTCAAACCCTATTGAAAGACACCTATCAGCAGCCCTTGCTAAAATGCAGATGAAAAAATGAGAGGAGATACCAGGTCCATAGATTATGCAAAATCCAGTCCCAAATTTATGCTGCGATAATTCAGCCCTGTGTAATCAACACCAGACATGAATTATCAGCTTGTACTGTGGAGGTGATCCAGGGCAATTGGAAACTTTACTGTGCTTTGGATCAGGACAGTTAAGAATGCAGAGTACAAATTCAGTGAGCAAAACATTTCTTCTTTGTGCTTTTAATACAGCAAAATACTTTGCTACTGCTTTTGTTTCCTTTCTTCAGTCACAACAAAAGGATGTTGCAAGAGGCTCCAGAGAAACAAAGCCTAGAATAGAAAAGGGATTTAGAGAGAAGAGATTAGATTAAATTGGTAAGAAAAAGAATTCCCAGTACCATGTTCCCAGCTCAGCCTTCTGAAGGGAAGCCCTCTGCTGCTGATCTGTTATGACTCACTTGGCAGCTCTGCCCAGAGTGGCCTCTCTCCTTCATCTACGCTGCTATAAACTAATACCCAGCGATAACAGCCCTGCCAAGGCTGGTCACTGCTGGTGCGTTGTACAGAGCTTTCATTAATCTGTTTGTACCTAACAGCTCATCAATAAAAGCTCATTCTAATTCTCTTCCTTCTGATCTTCTATGGACTTTTTGTGAGGAGGAGTGAGTTAGCCAGAAAGGAGTGACCTGTAATACTCCCAAGGTTTAGCGGTAGCATGAGCTGAGTTTTATTCAAGCTTTCCTTTAACACTGAACAGTTCAATCAGTGCATGTTGGTATGAAATTGCACTTCTTCATTTTCTTGTCTGGTGACTTTACGGTGATTTGCTTTTAAATACTGTTTCTCCAGCACTGATAGATTTTCCTGGTTTGGGTGCCATCTGCAGCCTTACTAGCACATCCCATTTCTGATATGCCACTATTCCTGCTACGGTTGGTGGAAAGTGATGGAAGTCATCCCATGCTACTTTAGCAGACCTGACCTCTTGCGGTCCTGCTGCTCCTTTTCCTTTTTTTGCCAGTTAGTAGGGAAATTATTCCTCCTATATTATCATTGCGGGGAACAAACTTTTAGCTTCATTTGTATTTGTATAAAATCAGAGAAGTTAAGGGTTGGCAGGGATCTCCACAGGTCACCTCTTCCCTCCAGTGGTGACCAACTTTACCTATACCATTCCTGATATGTTAGTCTAATCTGTTCTTAAAGAGCTCTAATAACGGAACTACGAGACTCTCCAAATAATCTGTTTCAGAATCTGTCTCTCTCCTACTACCCTTAAGTTTTCCAGGTATCTAACTTTAGCTCTGTCTTGCTACAGGAAGGTTTTGCCGGTTACTTTTCACGCTACCCAGCCTAGACATAGGGAATGGATTATTTGCTTTTCAAGGTGTCCTCTGGACCCTTTTCAGTTGTGCCAAGTCCTCCTTGAATTGCTTTCCCCAACCTGGGAACAGAATACTAGTGGAGACCTTAATAGTGCTGGGTCAAGAGAGAACAGGTTGATTTACATGTCTTGCCATCTTACATTCTTTATACTCACGCAGTATTATATTTGCACTTTTGTAACAGAAAGGAATGGGTGGCTCATGTTCAGCTTGTAATCTTCAGTAACGTGAATTGTTTTTTTCCAGTAGAAATGCTACCTTGTCGCTGCTCCTTATTTGTGTGTGTGTACCATTGATTATTCCTGACTAATGGCAGTAACTTGTACTTGACCCTATTGAATTGCAACTGTTTTCTTCAGGCTACATCTCCGGTTTGCCAAAATGATTTTGAATTTAATACAATCTTTGTCATACTTTGGTTTCATCTGCAAATTGAATTTACATACTTCATTTTTTATCTGAATCTTTAATGAAAATATTGAATTGCACCAAATCCATGATTGAGACCTGCAGAAGCTCATTCAACACATCTAATCATTTTGACAGTGAAACACTGAAAACTAGTCTCAGAGTACAATTTTCTAAACAATTTATATATTTACTCTGCTGTAGTTCATGTAAACCGTGCTGCTGCTTTGCTCTGAGAATTTGCAATAGTTTCAAAAGTCTTTGCTATATGACAGCTTCTCCACTGGGTATTCCCCTGATACCTTCTCACAGAAGCAAATTAGATTGGGTCCTCATAATTTGTTCCTGACAAAGCTGTGTTGACTGATACCCACTGCTGCTTTTCTCCTAGATATTTCCAAATTGTTTCTTTGTTCTGAGGAACTGGAGTTAAATACAGGTCTGTCGTTGCTGTCGTCTTCTTTTTTTTTTTTTTATCTTCAACAGATAGTTACTACATTGTGTCAGTTATCTAGTTCATCACCAATCCTTCCTAAGTTCTAAAAAAAAAAAATTGTTAACACCTTTGAGATTGATTGAGTCAGTTCCTTGGAGCTGCAGAAGGAATATAGCAGATTCAGCTCAGTTGGAAGTATCTAAGCTATGTAACTTCTGTAACCTATTCCTTTTGTATTCTAGGCCTTCTTCTTTGTTAGTTCTGAACAATGTTAATTCATCATGGTTGACCTTTTTATGAAAACTGATGCAAAATCATTCTTCTCAGCCTTATTGTCAATAAGTTTTCCTTCTACTGTTAGTGGACTAACAAATTATGCTGCCTTTTACTACTAATAAACTTAAAGAATGATAGTGTTTTCTGTGTGACTTTTTGCCAGTCTCATCTCACTTTGTGCTTTCATATTTCAAGCTTTATTCCTAACCATTCTTTTTGTGCTTTTGCACTCGTAAGTATTAACCAATCTATTTTAATCATTTTTTTCAACTTACTTTGTACTTTTGCCATGTATTTGAAGTCGATTAAAACCCTGTGGTATGACCAGTTTGGTCTCTTAATAGTTTGGCTATTTTTCTTTGTAATAACATACTTTGCATTTATGTCATTTTTCTCAGGAATGTACAGTCCTTAAGTCTGTTAGAGAGGAAATTCTTAAAGATCTCCATTCACCCATCTCTACTGAATTCTCCGCTGTGGAAGAATTACTTAAAGCGCTATCTGCTTGATCTTACTCTTTTGCTAATCTTCGGTGGAGCTCTTGCATGGAAGCATGGTTCTGGAATTTATGTTTTCTTTCTCTTCTGATGCTGCTTGCAAGGGAAATGTGAATTTGTGCTTTAAAGTTAGAGAACTGCATGTCTTGTGCTGGGTTGACAGGGTTTTTAAAAGTGAGAAAATCTGCTGGATATCAGAGTTCATTGCCTCTGAAGGAAATGAAGTTCCTGTTCAGAGTCAGCTTTGCCTGGAAATCATGCTTACTTTCAGGCAAAGTTACAAGATTAATAAAACCACGTTATTCTGTTAAAGTGTAGCTCAAACACAGATTGTAAATTTCATCACGTTTGTGGTTACAAAATGACAAGCAGAACTTTTGCTCATTTTATCTAAAGACCTTGGCTTTATCTCTCATTCTGCAAGTTCTGTTTCCCAAAGTCTCTTCATTCTTTGAAGGTATTGACAGGAGGTTTTGGTCAATTGAAGGTATTAAAAGTAGATTGGAGGTAGACTCCAGCATGTTGACAGTCCTTTATTCTGGCTGATGCTCTGTAATAACCCAGAATTGGCCTACTGAATCATCTGATTATACCAGCGGGATGCCTGATGACTGTAAACCCATGAAGATTTGCTTTCAGGTCTCTCGCTGGGTACCCTTGGTTTACCTTACAGAATCTGGAGGAATCCAATAAGTTCAATAGCCTTGACACTGGTCAGTGTCAGCAATTTTTACTTTTTTTCCCTCTAACTGTAGCGTAGGTAATTCTTTATTTCATTCGTTGGCCATTCCCTACATCATGCTGGAGTGTGGGCTGTCAGCGACCCTGCTAAGCTTTTGATTACAATATCCTATTAGTACCACGATGCAAACAGTTAAAGTTTTCCTCATGTGATTTTTTTTTTTTTTGGTATTCTGCACTGCTCAGAGCCTAAACATGACACATTCAAATGCAAGCAGATTTATTGGCAGGCTCCCATGACTGATCTCACTGGTAATATAGTGTATCAGTATTGTCACAGTGCTCATTTACTTACTGTCCTTAATCATCATGCAAGCACTGTCAGCAAATCTATTTCCCACTCTAATTAGTATTTCAGAGGAAGTGCACGAACGCCTTAACACACAAGTCTCTAATTCCCTTGCCTGTCCATTCTGAAAAACCTGTACGCCTTCATATTCATATGCTACCTGTGAATTATCCCCTTGCCTGCCCCCAAAGATCATTAGCCGACTTCTTTCCTATCCAATAGTTGGTTTGTCCTCAGCAGGCTCCTTTGTCCTAGGAAGGAGGACATAAATGTTATTCTGGAGACGTAATTACTCATGCCTCTCTCCACTGCTGGTGAAAACAGGGCTCAAGGCTGGAGCACGGAGGGTTTGGTCACTCCCTGAACACTGAGAGCAGCTGTAGCAATAAGACTTCTCAACAGTGATGTGTCGGAGCAGCCCATGTTGACAAAGCCTGTTTGCTCTCTCCACTGAAGACTTCCTAGGCTCCCTGTGAGGATTCTCTGTTTTATAGCACACTCTTCAGTCAAGAAGTTCAAACTTTTAAAATTCCCTGCAAAGACTATAGGCTTACTGGGATAGAGCAGACGACAATCTCTGTGGGTACATATGGAGGTGGGTGTGTTTAGGTGTGGGAGTGCGCATGCTTCAGTGTTTTGGAGCATATTATCAATTTTCCCTAGTGTTTATTATCTGAAGATTGAAATCTCTAGCTGCACTCTGTTGGGTCTG
Organism: Falco biarmicus; assembly: GCF_023638135.1. Classification (NCBI taxonomy): domain Eukaryota; kingdom Metazoa; phylum Chordata; class Aves; order Falconiformes; family Falconidae; genus Falco; species Falco biarmicus. Next base: position 62,455,366 of record NC_079294.1, on the reverse strand, counting down.
TGTCTCTTCTAATTACAGCAACTTCTAGCTCATACTGATTTATAGCTCACTGAAAAGCGCGTATCCCATAGGATAGAAAGCATGATGGGGAATTTTATCTGGCAGAGAAGACACCAATGAAAAATGAAGACCGACCTTATTTGAGCTGGGGAAAGTATAGTGGGAGAATGAAGTGATGAGCTCAAATAAATAAAAAATGGGAGAAACTGAAAGGAAAAGGAAATATGACAGTATACCGTGACCACACGTGCATTCACTTCACTCCAGAGTCTTTTGCTTTTCTGGACCAGAACTGAGGGCTTAAAGGACAGACTGCTTGCTCAATATTGTTCATCCATAGGTTTATATAAGAGATTCCAAATTACTCGATAAGAATTCTTAATTAAAATCTCAAATCTAATCTTGCAGAGCCCTGAGGAATTCATTGTGCCTTTGTATTTCTTGTTTCTCATCAAAATTTTGTGAGCTAAGGCACTCAATAGCTTGGATCCTTGGTATTTAGCAGTATGCACCAACTGTACTTTTGATACCACGTAGCAGCTAAATGGCAGCCAAATCTTGAGAGGTGTGCGGGATCAGCTGAGCACCTCAAGTTCTCTCAGATGACCCATGTACAAAATTGCCTTGTTTCCAGTGAAGGTGTGACCTTAAACACGAGTATGTGCCTTGTTATCTAAGCACACCTTTATATGGAGCTCAGTTTGGCTTACATTAGTTAATGTCTTTAGTTAAAGTGGCTGTATTTAAAATGATGCAGCTAATTTCTGACATAAACCCCAAAGCATTTGCCTGCTTACTTCCAGAATAAAAGAAGAACAGGTGCATTTAATTCATGCCATATGGGACGATGTTAATTTAGGTGGAGTTCTGTGACCCAGGGACTTGTCCTTTCCTGTTGTGTTTAGCACTTGTTCAGTGGAACTGCACCTTCCCTGCATGGGTGAAAGAACAACAGGAGCTTCTACCATTTATCAATGCCATTGTCTACCTGAAGAGATGAAAACTGTTCTGTGAATACAGACTTAGACTGAGGTGGACATGAGGTGAAAGGGCCTGATCCAGAGCCCACTGAATATAATATGAGTCTTTCTATTGAATTCAGTGAGCTTTGAGTCAGACCTCGGGTGCAGGGTGTGTGAGAGAATGCAGTCCTGAGCAAGGAAATTTCAATACTTTCATATTTTTTTTATCACATTTGTATCTAATCATTCTTTGTATCTTTCTTGGAGCAAAAGGCACTCTGATGTCCTCCTGCAGTTTGTAGAATAATAATTATTTCTGAGATGCAGCCTTTTAGCTGAATCTTAAGAGGGAGGAGAAGATAACAGGAAAAAAGACAAATAATTTTCTTGGGATCTTATTCTTTAGACCTTCAGGGAAGTAGTAGACACATTTGTAAGTTCAGTGTTTTAAAGCAAAGAATAACCTTAGGAAAGACAGAGAAGAGAGAAGAAAAGAAAAAAGAGAAGAAAGGAAAAAGAAAAGAGCAAGATTTTTTGTATGAATTTCTGTTTTCTTTCCCTCGTTGCTGTTCCTCTGTTCGCTATAAATTTCCTGAGGTCTGGTCATTCACTAGGGGATAAGGTTACATAAGAAGGATAACACAAACTTGGAAGTACTCTTCTTAAGTTGCAAGGTCCTTAGTCTGGGAAGAGATTTTGTTTCATTTTACAACTGATGAATGAGATCCCTCACCTTGCATATACTCGGAACTAATGTCGAGACTGAACTTCTGTGTAAATCCCAGCGAGCTGCCCTGGGCTTGGGGCTGAGCACAGGGACAGGAGAGGGCTGCAGCTGGGAAATGAGGCACGACTGGAAAACCAGGAGGTAGTGCAGCTGAAGACTTAGTGCATTAGCAGAATTATTTGACAGCCCTAGACTAGAATTATGGTACATGCTCCAGGTTCACATAGCACATGTTGATTATGTTTAGGCATCATCCTGTCCCTGAAAGCACAAACAGGGACTGTAATTTGTTCTGAATCCTACGCTATTGTTAGGGCTCTGTTCCTAGTGAGGGAAAAAAGAATAGATCCAATAGTGCTGAGAAACAAGGGCTTGATTGCTGTATTGAATTGCTGTGTGTGTAAGAACTTGCCTTCTTTGACCAGCACATGTATTTTTGGAGGTTCTATATGAAAACTTAGCTTAACTCTGAAGCAAAAGTTTTTGGAAAACCTTGGAGAATGTGACTTGGAAGTTCCTGGAGCAGTTGGTTTTGTTTTCTCTTGCTCTCTTTATCCCAGTCAACAGCTTCCTATTTCTAATGGTTTCTTCTTCTATGGTTTTGGCCTCTTCTTCTCCCTCTGTTCCAGCCACAATCTATGAAGCCAAGGCTTTCTAATCTGTATTTATAATACATACAAAAGAGGATATTAGTTTTAAAATGAGAATAGAAAATAGTACCTGGCTCCCTCAGATAAGCCAGAACAGTTCTGATTTCTATGGAGTCCTGGTTATTGCATTGACTTCTGCTTGCCTTTTACCCCTGCGTAAAAATATAGTTATAGTTCAGAAAAGTGGCAGCAAAGATTACCTCGTGGGGTGTCATACTCAGTCTCTGTCGGTGACGCCCAAATCTACTTTGCTCACTTTACAAATCAAAGGATGGTTTATTTTTTTCCTCCTCACGTAGGTACCTCAGGCACTGGGAGAACTACCTCAGGTTTTTCAGTCAAACTGGCTACTTTCTTAGCGGCTATACCAGTAGAGAACAGGGAAACAGAGATCTCTAAGCAGAATTTTCTGTTCTTGTGAACTGTTTTAGTTACGTAAGAGTATCATGGCAGCTCCAACAAAATTTGGTGGCTTTAATTAGCTCTTTCCTTCTTCTTTACAACATGACACAAAGGAAACAGTAAATGCCTTTGAGCTTTTGGTGTAAAGAACAACAACCAAAGAATATTTCCACTGTTTTGATATTGTTAATGTCATCATGAATAGTATTTATCTGCCCAGTGTCCAGGGCTTTGTCTTGTGACCGTGAAGAAAAAAGATAGCTAAATATTGCAAAACATTTCCAACAAATGCAAGTGTGAATATTTGGGTTTGATTTGATCAGGTTTGCATTCCTTTTGTCTTGCTTTCTGCCAGCATTATGGATAGGGGTGATTTGGGACGGAGGGAGGTGGAAGAACAGATTATAGAACAGTCACGGGAAGGACATGCAGAGCTTGTGATTGTGTGTGTTGTTGGTTTTGAAAGCTGAGCTTTTCCAGCAATGAAACAGAAATAACTTTCGTAATTTAAGTGCATATGGCAAAACACTGAAGAAAAATCATAGTCTTACATCCAGATTTTCATAAAGAGAAAAGAGGCAAAGGTTTCAGAATAAATTATTACTCATAATTTCTCTGAGTACAGAAAGAGTAATTTCAGAAGGAATTGTTTAAATATGCAATGGTGACGGAGAGTGACATTTGATAACAGCCTGTGTCCAATATCCTGAAAAATGGTATATTAATGCATTGTCCCCATTTCTAAGTCACAAATGAAACTGACTTTTTTTCCCTTTCCTGAGGTTCAGAAAGTTCTATTTTGTGACCTAAAATTATTTCCTCTATCTTAACCAGTCCTAAAGTTTTGTTTCAGCTTTATGGAAGTATGTCCATTCCCTAAGCCTGATAGAAGTTAAATAATAGATTAAAAAAAGGAGCATGGATTGTAGCCCATTTTGGCACAATTCAGATTCTTGAATAACTGATCCAAATTAAATTAACTTAAATTGATCAGTTTTCCAATTTAGCTAAATCACCTTGTAGTCCAATAGTGTGTTCGCATATGTGATTGCACTAAAATAACTCAGCAGATCTTAGGCAACAGATTTAGTGTGTTCATAACTGGACTCAACATCTTGGTAAATGTCAGGGAGAGCCATCCTCTCGGACACAGATGGGCTGTGATGAATGAGGATCGGGAATGTTTCTAGCCTGATCTTCAAAGGTGAAAGATTAGTGCCACTGGGAAAAGCAGACTAATGAGAAGGAATCTTCCCCTACATCCATCTGTCATCATATTTGTTAATGATTTTTCTTTCAGCAAAGATTTAGATCAGGAAACATTAAGAATGTGTATTTTTCTAGGAAAAGACTGTGTGAAGGGAAATAGTTTGTTAAAGATACTCTGAATACCTCTTGAATAGGAAGTGGCAAGTGCTTGACATCTCTTCTTGGTGTCAGCCTTCCTAGAGCTTTCTTGTTCCCACCACACAGAACTTCACTAAAGAATAAGGAAGGTAAAGCAAAAAGACATTTATCTTCTTACCACCATTCTTTTCCACTCAAGGTGGAGGGGGAAGGGATGTGGTGCCCTGAGATAACAGAACTGTGAAAACAGAAGCAAAGGCATAGAAATTGCCTGCCTTCATCCTGCACAGCACTGCGCTACTCTGATGGAGTGCTTCTCTAGCTTTGCATTATGCTCACACTCTGAGCATATTGATGCTGAGCTTTCTGTGAAATGAGGCTATCGTATCTTGGCTTCTAATTAGATCAAAGCTGCAATGCAAAACACCTTCTTTGGAGTCCTCTTAGGGGAAGCAAAAAAAAAAAAAGAAAGAAAGCATTGCAGCAGCAGAGGGAAGAGAGAAATAGGGAGTCAGAGAAGGATGCCTGCAGAAAAGTAAGGGTGAAGTCCTGCCCTTCCAGGAATATATTCTGCTCCCTGCAGTGTGTCTCCAAGTCCTAATTTTTCCAGGATGCCAAGTGAGAAAAGACAACTATTCATTTTCAGGGAGATATCAAAATCTGATGAATCCTGTATTTCATCACCTTTGAGGACAATTTTCCAATCATGCTGCTGCTATATTTACTCATCATGGATGAATCTAGAGAGCAGAAAAATACTGCAGCACTCATCTGCAATTTGAACCAAGCTGAATTCAGTGCCTGGGAGTCTTATCTTATAGAGGCAGCTGAGATTTGTTACTTCAGTGTCAAAGGTAATGATTTGCCCAAATATGTATGTAGAATAATGTCCTTTGGGGTTATTCGGTGGAATTAAAATTTCCTCCTGTTTATACTCCACTCTGTATGAACATGTCTAAATTTCAGGACCTTACCAAGATACCAGTTCAGTGTTTGCATGTACCACCCCCTTTTGTTTCCATAAATCCATGTGTAAGCGCTAGAAAGAAGCCATGTCCCTGAAGCCGATGGTCTACAGGCAATACACCTGCCATGCAGTCTCCCTGCAGCTTATGCTCTTAAGAGCTAAAGGAGAATCTCAATGAGGTGAAGTGATTTTTAGTTTTGCTTTTGGGATAGATGCTATATCATGCATGGCAAAGACCTGAATGAATATGGAAAGTCATCCTTCCAAGTGCCAGGGAACTTCTTTGACACATGCCTTTAAAACTGAATGATTTGACTAACAAAAATCTGACTTATACAAGATACAGGGAAAGAGAAAATTGACACTAAAAAAAAAAAAAAAATCCCAGATATTTTTATTTCTACTTGAAAGTTTCATGGTTTTAAACTCTGCTTCTTTGGCCTTTTTGCAATAAGAAGCACAACCAGCCAGCCACAGGGTAAAGTTGAGACATCCCTTTTTGCAGTAACATAGAGATCCTGATTGGGGCTGTGAAAGTTCTTATGGGTTTCACACTACAGATACCCCATCCTAGATCTTGTGAGCAAGAAAGATTGATGGGAAAATTCCACTCGTCAGAGGAAAGAAGTTGACACACTTGTGACTTTTAGTGCAGTTGCGTTGGAGTGCGAGTAGGGATGGTGGAAATAGCCTTGACAAAGAAGGAGTATCCAGCAAAGTGCAGGTGACAGTGCAATTTATCACATGGCTGTGAAATGTATTAGCTGCCTATCACCCTCAGTTATGTAAAACAAAGAGAGGGAGAGAATTGATTAAACTGTGACCTCTTCCATCTACTGGCTGTCATTTTAGTTGTTGTGACAGAGGCTAGTGTCTAGTCGTTAAATGCACAGACTTTTCAGTTTCAGATTTGAGCACTAGGTTAACAGTTCATGTTGTACGATTCCTTTTCCTTCGTCTTGGTTCAGTGTGTATGGCGGAAGCTCCCCGCTGTGTACACCACTGCTCTGGAGTTAGCTGTCCACCCATCATGATGGATCCCTGTACAGTGGCTTACTCCTCTTTCTCTTTCGGCCCAGAGCCTTGTACTCTTGTGCTTGGCTCCAGATCTCTATCTGCTTCTGGTAGCCCAAAGGCCTGATTTCTTCTGAGCAGCTTGACATCAGATCCCATAGGGAGGAGGGACACGCTGATCACTTCTAACTTCCCAGTCTTAGGCGAAGATACAAAACTGTCTCCCAAAGTTTAGTTATACAAAGAATTATGGTTGCCTCTATGACAAGAGAACTTGAAGCAGCAAATAATTCAGCACCACACTTAAATGGAAGTTCTACAGGTTTCTGTTACAGTCTCTGTTTCTATCTGGTTAGTCCAGGTAACGCTTTTAAAGAACCTCTTTTCCATAGAAGCTTGATACTTCCACCTCCTATTCGTTGTTCAGGGAGATGGATAGCTGTAAAAGTGAACCAAACTTTAGAAAGGTAGCTGTTATTTATAAAAATGAATTAATGAAGTTGCACAGGCTCTTTAATCAGTATAGGTAACTACCTGACCTGAGTTAGTAACTGAGCTGCAGGCAGGTTCTGTAGAGTAAGTGTTACAAAATTAGTGTATTGCTTCTGTGGCAAGAGTTTATAAGAGACAGTATAAACCTTTATAGTGCAAGGGTCCACTAGACCTTTGAGAATCATTCTAGCGTTTCAGTAATCCAAGTGTATTCAGAATGAATACAAACGAGTTGCCCTTTAGATGTCTATGTATATCTCTCTTCATCCCTGTGCCAGGGTATCTGAGCATCTAATATAGACGGGCAAGTTGTCCATGGATTACTAAGATATATTTGCTTGGTACCCCTGAATTATCAAAAGGTGCTACAGTGAGTATCTGAAGAGACAGGATCAGTCAGCAAGGCTTGTTCTTCAGGATTTAGGAATGTTATATATTGAATGATCATCAGGTAGTAGAAATGATTTTCCTTAGAGGTTCATCTTGTGATTCTGCGATAGGTAACCTGATATGAAAGCATCTCTCCTGAGCAGTGGCTTTTAGTATCCTTTCCCTTTGGGTCAGAGTAGATTTCTTGCCTGAAAGAGAGAGGTTACCCTGCTGTTGCAGTCAGCTGCATCCTACAGTCTTTCATACAGTGAAAGGAACATGTCTGGGGCATGCAAATGCTGGGAAAGGATGACTACCCACGGTCTGGCAGAAGGCCGATGTTGAATCTTCGGTAATCTGATCCCGCTGTATAAAAACCTTATTGCTCTGGTTTTAGAATGTTCCTGCTCTTAACTTTGCTCGGACAAGGTGTGAGCACTATCCTTCCTTGGGTTGCACTCTCAAGTCCCTCTCCTGAATTATTAAGCCTGAGGAGCCTGTTCCTTTCCCTCTGGATGGTCTCCAAAGATTGAAGCTTCTGCAGCTAGACTGGGGCTATCCATGGTTTCATTTTGTGCTGTCTTTCATTTGAGAAGGAGAGGAGTGAGGAGCAAGTCCAGTGAAATATAAATAAAACACCAGCAGGGTGAAGAATGGATGCAGCAGCCTGCCAGTGCAAAGAAAAGAAGTGTCAAGCTGCTCATATTTGTGACAGCTCAGTAGCCATGTAGGACCTTTCTGGTAGCTAAGCAACAGAGGCCATAAAGACATCCTAGCCACACAAGCTATTTCTTTAGACTTTTTTTTCCTTGTGGGAAAGCTGTAAGAGTGGGAAGCCAGGAAGGAGAGAAGCCAGCAGTGGATTTCTTCCTGTATTTCAAAGCAGACGAAGTGGGCACTAGGATCTAGCCATGTGAAGACGGGTTACACAGGAAGAAAAGTTCTGCATTCAGGTGAGCCCTGGGAGCCTTACAGAAGCCCAGTATACGATTTGGAAAGTTCACAGAACCTTTGTCTCCCTGGGATTCCCCAGTCACTACCTAATAAATACAAGCCTCCTTACATTGATTATAGAGTTCTGCCTGCTTTAGTTGCCTGGGTCTATTAGTCACCAAATTAAATTTTGTATAAGTAATAGTGAAGCACTTTCAGGTAGTTTTGTTCAGCAAATAATGAAAAGCAGCCTGAAAATCAACTTACCTATCCATTTATTCTGTGGATAAATGCCGGAGAAAGTCATAATAGCAATAACTGAGATTTATTTAGCTCCTTTCATTCGAAAGAATCCCAGAGGGCTTTTCTCACAGCATACAAAGAGATTGCTCACTCCCTGCTGAAATGCAACGCTTCTGGGGTGGAACACAGCAACTGCTCTACTCCACCAAAAACTGCATCAAATTTGTTAACAGGTGAAGAGAGAAACAACAGTTGTATTTTATGCAGACAAAGTGTAATATCTTAACTGAAATTTGGCCAGAATCTTGGCTTTCACAAGTTTTGTGCTTGCAAGAAAGGACAGGGTTATCAAGACCTTGATGTTATATCTTATCAAAAAAAAGGCTACATGTTGGGTACTGGTTTGGTACAGACTAACAAGCAACACCATCCCGCTTTAATTGCTAGTTCTTTACTGAGGTTTCCTTAGAAGCCTGTCCATCATCCAGGTGCAGACTTGCCTGGTTTGTAAGAAATCATAAGATCATACTCTTAAGGAGTTGCAAGTACTGGTTTACTACTCTTCATCAAAACCAGATTTCCTTTGGCTATATTCACTTGCCAAAAACTAAATTAGGTGTACGGTGCTCAGAAGATCTCTTTGGGAGCTTGAGAAAAGATGCCGTATTTTATTATTTGACATGAACACAATGCATCTGCTGCTCCATGGCGATCACAGTGTTGTGTTAGTGCAGATGAGAACACAGGAAATCCTGCGGTATAGTGAACGAGGGAGAGAGTATGTTGTGTGTACCATCAAGTGGCAATCACGTGCCTGTATGCGCAACACCTGGAGCACGTTTCCCTATAGAATGTTGCTATTGTGTCAAAAAGCTCTGTGTCTGTACATTATCTACCTTAGTGGGTTTCACTGCTTTCTCAGGCTGTTAAGCTCTACTGAAAAATAAAATTAAGAAAAATATCATTATGTGTATATATATGCATACGTCTACCTAGTAATTGTCAGAGACAAGTAACTGAAGTTTAGGCTGCTTTTTCTTTGAGCACTAGAAGAACTCAGGGCTGGTACCTAGTAGAAGTCAGCAGAAAATTTACTAAGTGACCTTCCTAACTAATGAACAGTTGAGGGTCACAACCACAGAACAGATAAATCAGAGGACAGTTGAAGAAAAACTAAGCGGTAAATTATGGTAGAGCATGAGAACATCAATCATTCTGCTTTGGCTTTAATATCTCAACCTGTAGATCCAGGCTAGATAGAGACCAAGTCCAAGTGCCAGATCTAAAAGCAGTAATGCCTACCCTTGGGCTGGCTGTGGGATGGTAAATAGAAAGCTGTAAGCATCAGCTTGTCCCCCTCATTCCACTGCACTCCTTGTTTCTTATATGCATTCTTCTCGGGATCTCTTTTTCCTGCCATATTTTAGCAGGCATATTCTAGCTATGTAAATGAAGCACTGGTTTTGAAGTTCTGTATGTTTCTGTAAATTAAGGGAAATGTTGATGAATCTACTGTTAATGGTTGAACAAATGCTAGTGAAAGTAGAGGCTGAAGATACAGGCTAAATTTCTGGTACATAGAAGACTTACATCAGGGAAGCATCACCTTCTTTGTCTTCAGACATAACCACTGTCAGAAATCAGAATGCAGCTGGTCCTTTGTTGCACACTGGCTCTTCACCTTATCTAACCAGCAGGGCTACTGATGAACGTCAGCAGTATTGCTGATCACTCAGTTTGCTTAAAAAAATCTTAGTGACAATGCTCTTTGTCTTCCCCGATAACATCGGAATGCATTATCCAGTTGCAACCAAATGTGGAAGAGGGAATAAAAATCTTCTTAAGATCATAATGGTTTATTGAAAATAGGTGTTAAAAAGGAGCAGAGAGACCCCTGACCACACCTCCATGGGTGAGGGCAGGCAGACTTTGGCTGATAAGTGTCCTGCTTGCAGCAGCAGGCTGCCTGGCCAGTTGGCATACTGGTGTTAGTCAGCCTACAGATTGTTGTGGACTCGGTCCAGGGCTTTGGTGTTCATTGAGCACTTTGCTGGGGAATGGGGGCTGCTACAGAGCCCGCAAGTGGCTTAGGTGAATCAACAACAACTTGGGCTTTGCTAGTCTAGCTTCTTCTGAAACTTTTTTTTCTTACCTTATCCATTTAAAAAATGCTGCTAAAATGACTTGAAAATGACCATTTATGAAACTAATGGGCTATTCTAGGCTGAGCTCTCCTCCACATCCAATGGCTGGGAGCCAGCAACTCGTACATTTTTCATAAAGTGCCTAAAGTACTGGCTCTTACATCTTTGTGCTTTGGTTTTGCTGTCTGCAGAAATGGGTATAATAAATCCTGGCCTTTAGAGTGAGGTCTTTTAAGACTTCCCACCAAAGAGCACCAGAATGCACAGTACATACCTGCTTAGCTCCAGCCACACCTGACTTTGCTCCATGCTATACCGAGTTGGTCCAAAATTTTTCCAGGAGCTAAGTGATTAAGGACTGCTGTACTATGATAAAGATGGAGAAAGGGGAGAAGAATGATCTGTTCCACAGGCAATGCTTACAAGAGAATCAGTAACACACATCGCAGTTCTGCTGGAGAGCCTGACTCAGCTGTCAGTGCATCTCAAACCAGGCCAGCAGAAACCTGCTGACTGCAACAAAGACCTTTAATATCCTTGTAAGACATACACAAATGGAAGGGCAGCAGTCACTTCTGAACACGGTGTTTTCTGAAACCCCAATAAGTAATTAGCATTATCATAGAGCTTCATGGAAATTTTACTCGAGGAAGAATCTGTAATCTGGGTGTCTGTATTTCTCTGTATAATCCAAGACTGGAAGAACACCTGGTATAGGTTCTTTGAGGGCAGGGGAAGGCAAAGCTGCATCTTCTGTAAACTGACATAAATGTACAATTAATGAAAGCAAGAGCATAATATTTATTTTTAAACTGTGTGAAGGGTATAGGATGATCAAAATTCTTTCCAAGGACACACTGGAAATCTAGAATAGGATTTACATAGAGCCTGTTGCACTGCTTTTTGATGAAATTAGTATTTGTCATTTCTGCTTAGGAGACTTTCTGGTTTACAGGTTAGCCCTGTGGTTTTAATGATTACTGGCAATCCTGTGCAGCATGCAGGTCTGAGGAAGCAATGCAGCCAGGTGGTTGAAATGTATCCTAAAAAGATGCTAGGTGTAAGTACCGACTAGCTCTGATTTGTCATTTGTCAACTGTCTAAGCCCCATTGCGCTGTATCTGAAGAATGAAGTCAAAATATTTCTCACCATAATGGAGTAACTATAAATGATGCCATAAATATCTAAGCAAACATGGGAATCACTAGCACTCAGCTGTAGCTTGCATATGGGATATGACATATTGCTGTTCAGGAAAACTTAATTGAAACCATTTTCCATGAGAAAACACAGCTTTAGTAAAATGCATCTTTTTCAGGAAACTGAAGAGGTTTCCAAGAATCTGCCTAGAACAGATATTTTCCTGACACAAATCCTTTTCAAAATGCCTTTTCTTTTTTCTTTTAGGAAAAAAGTTAATTTAATTTTCTATTACTTTTATTATTTTTTTTCAATTTTTCATACTCTTTCAGTATTAGTAATGCAGAATATGTAATTTTTTGTTATGAAATACCTATTTCAGGGGGGGAAATCACAGCAGTTGTGTGTTCTAATTTGATGAAATTCTAGAAATTTAGAGTTTTGACTAGCTCTTTTAAACCTTCACACAATTATACATGCCAAAGTAAAGCTTTCTTACCTGACTTTGCCCATGATATTCTGGTGGTGCAAATCATTCCCCTGTCATTTGGCCTGTCTTGTAAATAATCTGAATTGTGGGCTTGTGCCATTCTGTGTCAGAACTGTTTCACCTGTCTTGTACAGACTGTAAATCCAAGAATTGCATTTTCTGGGCAACAGGGTAAAAGGCAGAGCAGAGAATACAAAGCTTTTATTTATGGCATTGCCCAAAGACTGAACTGTCAACAGGGAAATAACACTTCTTTCTTATAAACACTATTATGCTGTAAGTGAAGTCAACAAGAGTTCTGCTTTCGGCTTCAGCAGGAGCAGGACTTGGTCCAGGAAAGCACATCAGGCATTTCTTCCTTCTACCTTTGCACACACAGCCTGTTGATACAGAACTGAGAAGGCTTTTGATTGACGTATGCTAATGTCTGTTATTTGCAGCAGCTTAAATAGCTCCTTTTACTATTATTACGGTAGGGGCTGCAGACGCCAATTAAGATTTGGGGACATCATAGTTTGACATTGTATAACTGTAAAGAGAACCATGGCTCTGAATTCATGATTCCCTGAAGCTGTGTGCATACTGTGCATGAAGCACGAGTCTGTTGTAGAACAGTTTACGCCTTTTATTTCAATGCATAATTATTAATGCAATTAGTATCTTTGTGCAAAACAGTTCCTTTTTGTGCCTTCCTCCTAGAACTTTTCAGTTTTCCTTCAGTATCAAGATGACCTTTTGGTCATTGTGAATTTTTGAACCCTAGGGAAATCTGACTGTGCCCTTTCTGTTGTTTAAATCATTCTCTCTCCACACATACACGTTCTTTTCTCTCTTGGATTTCATTCTGCTGTAGCATATTCTCAGTGCACTAGTCAGGGAGAATGAGAGGGACAAACACCTTTTGCAATTTAAGTTTTATCAAAAGCTTTTCATTCTGAAATGATGGCGGGGAAATTGTGTCATCCATATATCTGTCTGGGGAAGAGAAAGCAGACTTGGAAATATTTCTGCAGAATGAAGGACTCTGGTGTCAGTGTCTGTTCAAGGAAAGAAAAATGTGCGTGTGGAGAGTTAGAAGAGTTAAAAATATATGTAGGTATAGGTGACTACTTTTTGGCATCCATAACTGAGGAGGTAGCTAGGCCAACTTTTTTTTCTTGCTTTTGAAAATTCAAACAGATATGTTCATTGATCTCAAGAGAGAAATCAGAAGAAATGTCTACCTCTCTTCCTCTTGAATTGGTCTTCAGTTACAGCTCAATATTAATCTTTGAAAATTGTTAGTCTCGTGTCTGGTTTAAATAGATGCAGCTCCATGGGTTTTCATGGAATGCCCTGATCTCTCCCTGCTGAGGCTCTGGCTCATTGCTAAAGCCATGGCAGCTAAAGCCCTGGCCAAGATGAAGCCATTTGATCTGGATTACACCCAGTACAAGGCTTTCTCCAAGAAACTGGGAAGCATAGAAAAAAAAAAGTCCTCAGTTGACACAGTGTCACTTTTGTTGGGCTTCTAGTCAAACCTAAATGAGACTCAGTTTGATCCTGGAGATTTGCTTGTATGTGAATGTTGATTATTTTTTATTATACCCAATGCAACAAAAAGGTTGATTGGTTTCTAATGATCTCATGTTTTCAGATGCTACATAGTCAAAGATCCATCTCTTTAAATGAGTTTCAGGAAAACAGGGACCAGCTTTAGGCATAGGCAGCACAGCAGTTGCTTAGGATAGGAGGTTGCTGGCAGTCCTTGCTCCTTGCAAGATAGGGGTAGGATAGGCTTTCTGCAGCTAAGGAAGGGGTTGGGATGTGCCATACCCTCACAGAAGCCAGAAAAACCTTGTCTCTCTGTCTTCACGGCACCAGTGAGTACTGCCAGCCTGGTTTGCCAGTCTGTATTCTTATCAGCTCTGCCTTTCTGCCCTGCCTCTTCCCCCTCCTTTCTATGACCCCTTCTGAGTGACCATGGTTCAATTTGACATTAACTTCTGAAAAACCTTCCATCAGCTCTTGTCAGAAGTCCATCATACCAGCAATATAATATGGAGCTTGAATTCACACCAAGTTGATTGAAGTTTATTTATTGCAATAGTTATATGGTGACCTATGCAAAGTGCATCTTTCATATTGGTGAAATGGTTTTTCACTAATAACTCTTGCAGTGCTGCTAAATTACTCACATAATGAGTAGTAAGATTTGCATAACAAGAATACTAAGATTTTATACAGAACTATTATAATCTATATGAAATTTTCAGTCATTTGGGAAGGAGTTTGAATAATCCTTTTTGTTTGTTTGTTTGGGGTTTTTTGGTCCAGTGCACACCCAGACTGCCATTAATGAAGTTAAAGGGAAAAAAAATCTGCAGGGCAGATCAAATAATCTTGTACTAAAGGAGATATCTTGCATTTCCCTCTAAAATGTCTGGCACTGACTGATGTTGGAGATAGGACAGGTGTAGGTTTGAACTAGTATGTAATTTCCTACATTCCCGAGATGCATTATAACTCATACCTAGATGGTTTCCAGTCTAACTGCTGCCCACTCCTGGCTGCAGTCTGAGATGGGCTCAATCTTTCTATTTAAAATAGAGGATTCCTAGCTGACCATCTTAGATTAATTCTCTGGCTATAAGGTGCCAAATTGTTTGCCAAGTAAATAGCATCTGAACTGCTGTAAACTCCTTGCTAATGCGCTGCTGGTTCCTCCTAGAGGTTAGAAACCTGTGGCAACTCCTTTTCTACTGAGTCTCACTATGAAAACCTCTTCCCCCAGCCTGGAATCACAGGGTGATCACACTGGTGGTTGGCTGCAGCTGTTCCCCGATTCCTCATGAACCCCTGCAATTGCACAGCCTCTGTTGTGCCAAGGATATCCCACATCTGCACTCCTGCTCCTCCAAGGAGTGCAGCTAAGCTTTTATGCTTTTCTTTCCAGAACTGGGCCTAATTTTGAAAAAAGACAAACTTAAAAATCATAAAAAGAAGTAAGGCAGATTTCCCCTATCCTCTCCACTTAGTTTTTCAAGAAATGTTGTGAATCTTTTACTGGAAAGGGTCTAGCAGCAGGCATTGCTGTAATAGGGAAAATGAGGTGTAGAGCTATTTTTAAACCCACTGAAATAGCACCAGACAGATTCCATTTATAGGAACTTGTACTTGTCGTCTTCTGTGCCTTGAAAAGGATAATGATTTCTGTGAAGTAATGATCCTCTCATCACAGACAGGATCCCAAGTGCTGAACCTGGTGTCCTCCTTGATATTTCTATTAGGTTTCTTGGGCTAACTTCCCTCACTTCCCTTCCCCCCACCTTTTAAGGAAAGACATTGCTATGATTTTGGGTTTTCCGTCCTCTTTTTTTTTTTCCTTTTTCTTCTTCATTATAAGAAAATTAGAAGTTGGGAAAAAAACCTCTTGTGGTGCTAAATTGTTACCAGCTAATAAAACTGCAGGAGCCATACACGGTGGTTTTTTTCCCATAAATCAGCGGTGGAGGGAATTAGGTGGCAAGAGATGGAAGGGCAATGTTTAATCAGCTCGTGTAGGAAATCATTAGCTGCACACCCTTATTCCGTTGCTGGCTCATTCTTCATTCCCAATGGCTGCTTTGCCACCAGACCATTAACATTTTTCAATGACTTTCTAAATGCATTGAAAAACCACAGTAGTAGTGAAATATCAGTGGATGTTATGGAAACAAAAGGCTGAAGGATGTGCCTGTCTTTTGTTTGTTTTCTTTTTTTCTTTTCCTTTCTTTATGCCTGTACACTCTCTCTCTCAATTAGAAATGTATCAAGTTAAAAGACAAGTGACCTGGAAGGCTGTCTATCCCCTCCACCAAATAAAAAGAGACAAAAGATTTAGTAGGAACATGGACAAGAATAAGATTTTTTTATTAGATTTACTGTACGTTCTCATTTATGGCTTTGTCGATTTCATGGCCTTTTGCACAATCTACCATTGTGATCCGATTTCTGCAAAACTGATAAGAGATTAAGTTTTTCACCTAAGTGGCACCAAAAAAAAAAAAAAAAATTGGGTCACAATTTATTTGCTAAAAATTCAGGTCAAACGAAACTAGTGCTACTCAGCCAGCATATCATAGCTCATAAGGGTCCCATAACTCAACTGTGTGTCTTTCTTGCAAAGGCTAAAACAAAACTTCATCTTCCACTGCCAGTTCTTTATTTGATCTGAAAGAAACTAGCTCATGGACTAGAGTGAGATGAAAACCTCACCCTAAGGAGTCACTGTGATTTTTCTCTGGGACTGCAGTGGAGCTACGGTTTCTGCTCCGGGTTGTTGGTTTGCTGTCTTTTATTAGCTTCCCTCTGCATTAACTGGCATATTTGGTGTGGTAGTTTCCTAGACACTCATACACATAGCCATGGAGATTGTGTACATCTGTGGATGTGTGCTATCCCTGTGATAACTTGCAGAACTCTTGTGATGAACCTTCCTGCGTTTCGCACCTCATCACCTGTCCCTTGCCCACCGGTCCACAGAGGCTCTGTGTAATCCAAGCCTCTCGACAGATTCCCGCAGTTGCCGTGGCTTGAAAAGCAAGCGAAGGCTTTAAAAATGAGATCCAGTGCATTCCCCAGAACTATATTCAATGCTTTTTGAATTATTTTTGGGTTTTATGATTTTTCTCTAGCTATTGGGGTAACTGTAGAACAAGTTATGGTTCAGTAGAGTACTTTCTATTCACATGAGATGATCTGCTCACACACATGTTTGCAGCTTGTAAGAAATGCTCCCATGCCAAACTCCTGTTGCTTTCTAAACACAACATCTGTCACTTTCTGTCTCTACAGTTAATCACATTAACTAGTGGTCGGCATGACTGCCTCTGGCATGGAATTTCCTATAGTAACCTGCAGTAGAGGAAAGAAATGTCTGCAAGTGTGAACTATGTACTGATCAAGTTGGAAGTACTGTGAGTTTCTATGAAATAACAGAGCTTTTGGCTGAAAAGCAAATCTTATGATCTTGAAAGACATCAGGTCCATAGTTCTGTATTTTACTGGAAATGTCCTTGACCAGCCTGTTCTCGTGCAGAGGGACCTGTTTAATCCCTGCTCTATGCCTCACAAAAGCTGGTAGCATCATTAATTCCCACTGCTAGGTAACTGGTTCAGCCCACATGTGACAAGAAGAGTGTTTCTAGCTCCTTATCATGCATTCTTGTGAGTTGTCTTTGCCACTTTCCCCTCCCAGTCTGGACATATCAGTGGGGGACAGTCTAAGGATACCTCTGCATGGAGAAAGCAGGGAGGCAGTAAGCTATGTGCAAATGTGCACTGCAATGTTCTGGTGTCCCTTCTGGGAGGTTACGGACTAAGTCTTTCCACCTAACATGAAGCCCAGATGAAGCCCATGACAGGGCTGTGTAGGAGAACGCGTCGCTCCCTTAGCAGGCTGCACAGTCCATGGGGGGAGGAAGGACTTTCCATGGACAATTTGAATCCCAGATGGGATTAATTGCATTCAGAGAGGATGTTGATACAGAAGTAATATAGGGTGAACAGTTCTGGAAATAGGCTTCTAAAACAGGGGGTGGAGGATAAATTCAAGTCTTACTTCACAGACACTTGAAGAAAGTTTATTATGTTTTGAAAGTGGAGTAACCTACCTTACACAAGGTGCTCTTTTAAGAAAGATATGTGGAGAGTTGATTTAAACTATCAAGTGATAAAAATTTCCCTTGCTTCCCTATATGTGACCTAATGCCTGTAGAGAAAAGCTGGAGTAGCAACCCCTTCCTCTTGTGAGCAGCACAGATTAAAGATTCTTTCAAATTGATTCTAGCTGCTTCCCAGAAGGAAGAACACCACTTTGAGGATAAAGTTTGACATATCTGTACAAGACATATTTTTTTCTTTTTCTCTATTTCATCTTTAGAATTCAGAGACTGTTTTATTCAAGCATTAGCTGGCACTCCATCATACTCTGACTCCGTAAAGTGTAGTGTCTGCAAAATCCAACGTGAAACAAGAAACCGGGCTGATAAGTAGAGAATATGCTTGAAGAAGTAACATCTCATTTGTCAGAGAGTGGAAGAAATATAGAACAGAATGATCAAAATGTGTCTGTGTGTTAGCCTTGATGCCATTTTACCTTGGTGAACTGAAATGGGTTCTTCAAGCAAGAGAAGGTAATGACAGCCTACAACTGACTTTTATCAGCTGTTGCAAGAAGAGTGCTTCTGTCCTCAGGAACCTTTTGCTTAATTCTCATTATCTTGGTCCTGTGCTAGAAGTTGGAGTGTGAGATTCTAAAGTAAAAGTGGCTGCAAATCACTGTTGCGTTTTTTGTTCCTCAACAGACACAGTCTAGCTTTAGATTTGCCCTGACTTTTTCTCCACCTGTCTTGAGCCGTGGGAAGCAAAACACAGCTCTTGTGCATCACAGTCAGTATTATACTCCTGGCCCTCTCCCCCTTTCTCAGGATACCTTTATCAAGTATGCAAGGGCTACACAATAGAGGTCATGCAAGGAGAAGCAAAACCTCTTCTTGACAGGTCTGGAATTGCTGGGAACAGCTTGGGTGGAAGATGCCAGAATGTGAAGCAAAGGCAGAAAGCCTTGAGGAAGCGTGCAGGAGGCTGTGCACTCTACAGGTGCAAATCTGATTAGTGGTTTGCACAGCAGTTTGGCAGAGATTGTTCACGTGCTCTGTTTTACACAGGAGAAGAAATCTTCTTAGAATCATAGGGTATTTTTCAATCTTCTGTTCATGCTGTAAATGGGCAGAGAAAATAGCAGTTTGGCTCATCATTTGTGGTTTGGAGGCAGCTCGGTTGTGTTTGATTGTTAATGAGCAGTCTCCTCTGTGTGATATTGTATAAACATCTAGAAAGACTGTCACCTCTCCTGCTGTGACTGGACTGGGCACTGTCATGTGCACAATGAGGTGTGTAAATCTGGCCTGAGTGACGAGTTTGGTGCTGGAGAAGCACAAGCAATTGCACACAGTCCTACAGGGAAACTGGCCAGCAGTGACACAGCAGACATTGCTGTATTGGTCTGTTGGTCTATTGGTTCTGTTTTGTTCCAGCCCTTTATGAGTTCTCACCAACCTTGCGAACATCAGGTTCATTCATGTGTTTGAAGAATGGGAGGTGACGTTAACTTTGAGTATAGTACAAAAAAACCATTTTATAGGATTGTATTTCTTTAGCTGAAACTATACCACATGTCAATAGATGTGTTTTTCAAAGTGTGCTGAATGGATGGGAACTGTGAAAAGTGCAGAAGAGTTGCTGTTTGTAAAATTAAAGTAATAGTGTAATCTATAGAGGGATAGCAGGAAAAAGAAAGCGTCTTTAGACATTGTTTGCAATGCTAGGCCTGGTGGGTACATGGGGTCATGTAGCACAATTTTTCTGTTGCAATTTACAGATCATAAACCCCATGGCTTAAGTTTTAATGTTGTTACATTGAGCAAAATACAAAGAAAACATTGGTGTGTCATGGATTAAAAAAGCTGGTAGTAATAAAGGCTCGGAGAGCTCCAGTCTATAGCACATACTTTAAATGAGAAAACCATAAATGGGAGAGTGAAAAGTCATTCTAAAATGAGAAGAAAGACTGAAGTGGTTTTATAAGGCAAAATGTCTTTGCCAACCTGAATGTGGTCAGGAGAACTGGAGAGGCATCTGCAAAGATCCAAATTCAGAGATACTAATGAAGACAGAACATTAAATACTATGAAGTTTTCCTTAGCGACAGTAATCCAGATAATTTTATTTGGGGAGTCAGAAGAAAGTTAAAGCAGCGATTTTTTTAATACTTGATAAAAACTAAGTGGGGTTTCATACCCTGCAATGTATAGCTCTGTATGCATTTGGAAGAGGGAAGTTTAACTGCAGGTGTCAGGTCTGTGCTGCCACAGCGAGAGTCACAGTGCTGTGCATGGAAATATGGCTTGATAAAAACAGAGTCTAAAACACTTCATTCTGAAGGCAGATTGACGCAGGAGTTTAGGCGTGTGGTATAATGATTTCCTCTTTTAGGCCATTGCTTTAAATTCAGCCCCTGTCATCTGTGACTAGGACGTGTTAGCCCGCAATAGCTCTTTGACCTACTTGAGGTTAATTGGTGGCTTCAATCCATCCCTCCTTACAGGACTGTTCATATCCAACTGCCCTATTTCTAGCTGGTCCTAGAGAATCTCTTTGGTTTTAACCTGGTTTTTTTCAGTGCCTTTATTTTACAGAAATATAACTGGCATCAGACCAGTGGCACATCTGGTCTACAACTGGTGAAGAGCAGCCAGGGTTTGTTGCCATGGGGAAACGGGCAGGGAAAAGAGAGATCTCATCTCTGCAGATGAGAGATGTCTCTTGCCCCTAGGTTTCCTGTAAAATGAGATTTGGACTAACACGCCAGCTACATACTGACGCTCAGTCCAGATGCAAGTGAGCAGGAGCAGAAACGGGTTGTGTTTGCTGTTGTTAGTGGTTGTATCCGCTGCATCTTAGAGTTGTGAACAGGGACCCCACTGTGTTAGGCAATGTGCAAACTTGGAACAGAAGAGCTGTTTCTTCCCCAAGGAGCTCACAGCTTATGGGTAAGGCAAGAGAGCACAGATGGACTAGTCCAGAAATGGGAGAGAGGAAATGATTTGCCAATACTAATCAGCAAAATAGTCAGAAATTATAGCCTGTCATTTCCATATTTTTACAGGCATCACAGCAAATGGGAGGGTTAATGAGTGATTTGAAGGATGCCTTTAATATCCCTGTAAGTATGAGGTGAGTCTTAGAGATGGTTGCTTGAAAATCCAGCAAGCCTGCACGATGGAGCTGGTGTTGTGCGATGTTTGGAGAGAATAACTGACCTCTCACCCCTAAATAAGATGTGTGATAGTACAAAGGCAGAAAATAGACTGACACACACACCCACACACACCCCGGTATAAATGGAAAGGACTGGAAGCCATGAAGAGGTGGTGCCTTTGCCACCTAAAGCACAATTACTCAGTCTTGCAAGAACATTGGATCCTGTGTTGTTGGCATATGAACATATAGTAGCATGTTAAGATATAGTAGCTAGGTATTATCACCATTTCCTTTAGATTTAAAGATGTCTGTTCTGATGACTTTATTATTTGGTGGTTTGGTTGGGTTTTTTTTCCCCTTCAGTGAGAACTTGCACCCCCTGGGCCATCAAAATGCAGTCAAAGAATATAACAACATTGCTGCAGAGGGGACCCCTTTCCCTGGCAGCCCGTACCACGTGTGCTCCAGGAGCCAAGCTGCCTGCTGGTTGACGTTCAGATTCAATTGTCAGGGTGCCTCTCACCTGAAGTCTTGTTTGAAATGTCCCACTTGAGAAAAGAGAGAGGCACTCTTTTTGCACTTTGTTACCTGAGCTGTGTTCAGTGGAGGCATGTGAGGTTCTGTGAAAAGCCTCCTCTACGAAGGACCCTTGGCAGTGGGAGAAATTC
Source organism: Falco biarmicus (assembly GCF_023638135.1). Taxonomy (NCBI): domain Eukaryota; kingdom Metazoa; phylum Chordata; class Aves; order Falconiformes; family Falconidae; genus Falco; species Falco biarmicus. The sequence goes on along the minus strand of NC_079294.1, from coordinate 62,434,033 downwards.
CCATCCTTGGTCCAGAGTGACTGGGATTCTGACTTGCTGTCAGAACGCAAGGCACATAGCACATCTGTTTGTGTGGACAGGAGGGGATTGCTCATATGACAACTTTCGTGTTTTGCTTGGGAAGACCTATACCCTTTTGGCTCTTGGGATATGCCGCTGTTCTATTTTTGTTTTGATAACTGGAGTCAAGGGCAACCAAGGTTTGGTGTTTTGTTTTTTTAATTGAAGAAATCCAAATAAAACTCAGTAAATGAACACCAGCTGTGGGCTACATTCTAGAAGGTCTAAAAAAGAGGAAGAGGCCATACAGAGGATGGAGATGGTTTCTGTGAACTCTATGGATTACTCAGGGCTCTGGGTCAGAACACTGGAGATTTGTAAGACCGAAATCTGATGTTCGACCATTTGAAATTACGGTAACTGAAAAGATTTTTCACCTTTGTTTTGGTGGGCTAAGTGTCTTTTTTTAACCCCGATTTGCCTGGGCTGGCCTTCTTTTGGAGGACTTTACAGCTTATAAAAGCTGGTTACCCCTACTGCCCTAAAAAAAAATAAAAGGATTTAGACTCACAAAAATCCCATTTGTTCAGGCTGATGGAGCAATGACCATGGAGCAGATTGTAATAAGTACTGAGATCTGTTGAAATAGCACTCAACAGCATTAAAGGAAAAGTTCTCCTCCCACTGGAGGTCAGCAGTGAAATGTTTTGTCGGTTAGACAGTGGGGACATCTCTGCTGAATGTGACAAGCAGCGGGGTTTACCATCTTCCTGTCAACTCCTGATTAAAGTGAAATTAGTTCAAACTTGTATTAACCAAATCATTTTGTCTTCCCTCTCCCCATCCCTTTCATTTTAAATTTTGGTTTTTATTTTATTCAAAGCCAAGTTATATCTCTTCACTAGCATGTATAATTAATTAGGAGTCTCAGGAGAGCAACCAACTCCCAAGGGAATCACTGTGAAACTGCCTGGTGTTTCCTCTGTGGCTCCCAGCCTTTTTGTGTTTTGTTTTTGTTTGTTTGGTGTTTTTTTGTGGTGTGGTTTTTTTGTTGTTTTGTTTTTTGTTTTTTTTTTGTTTTTAAAGAAGATGTTACCCCATGTGAAATTATTTTAATTTTATTTTATTTTTTCTTCCTCCCCATCATGTAATCTCTTTAGATGCATGTTCCAATTGATCTCAGCAGGCCTCGTATGATTCCTGTCAGGGTATTTTTAGAAATGTTTTTTACAGGACACCCTTAAAATACCTGCTTACTCCTTTCTCTTATCATATTAGTCAGCTGCCTCCAGCAGCCAAGAAGTCTAGGCTTTAAAAAAAAATGAAGAAATCCACTGTTTTGTGGGGGACACCCCCCCTTAAATCTAAATCCAATAGTCCTTTTTTCCCCGTTTTGTCACTGCTAGACAATATGCTGCTGCTGAAAGGCAGGGGCTTGCTAGGCAAGGAAACTGAAGCCCCCGTATTATTCCCAAGGTTGCCACTATAGGACCAGCTTTGCAGCATGGATAACAGGTAGGGCCAGCACCTCTGCTGTGGCTCAGGCTACTGCGGGCTCCTGATCTCCAAGGACGGGCTCCTGATCTCCAAGGACCGGCTCCTGCTGCAAAGCGAAACTCTTATCACCTGGTCTAGCAGTCAAGATACCATTGCCCTGACGGTGAAACTGCCTTTCTTTCTGGTGGGAAGGAAAGGAGCCTGTACTGTGCGGGTGGGGAAGAGGGCAAACACTTCCAGATTCCTGGGCTGGGTTTTGAATGAAAGAAAGACAAAGTGAGCTGGGGCAGGATGCAAAGAGCCTTGTCAGTGTCCTTTGGATGCTTATAACCCTGAAGAGGATTTCAAGTGCTCACTGGATTTACAAATGATCACAAAATTTGGAGTTTTTTCTGCTTTGCTCATGCAAACACAGGTTTTTCTCTAACGAATGCATGATGCTGTGTTGTCTGCATGTGAAATATGCTGACTCAAGGTAATAATCTTTTTAACTGATGGTTCTGGGACTCAGCCTACTTGTGGCTGAAGATAGTCTTCTTTTATTCGGTGCAGCAGTTTTCCTGATGACCCGACTGGATATGCTTAAGGCTTGAGGTCTTTTTAGGAGGTCTGCAGCTTCCTGCTCAAGGTGTCTGACAGGAGTGTCAGACAGTGAATGAGAAAAAGGGACACAGGAATTGAAAAAAACAAGAGTATGAACAGCAACACGACAGAGACTGGCAGGTAGATCCTGGCAGGAAAAAAAAAAAAAGAAAGAAATACTGTCAGAGTGGGTGGCGTTTGGCACTGGGATGTGGAAGCTAGTCAGAATAAAAATTGTCTCTCTAACAAGAGCTCCACTGGTAAAAATACACAGCAAACACCTCAAAACCATCCGAAGCCCCCATCACAACCTGGGGAGGACATGCATTTTCAAGGCAAACCCCAAATCTTTCCCTGCTTCATGATATATTGCTAAACTAAAAACTACTGCTGACCCCCATGGGTGAAAACTCAGAAAGCCTAAATCCGCTGTTCAGCTCTCTCTGAGTCAGAACAGAGCTGGCATCTAAGGCAACAGGACAAACATGTTCTGCCAGTCCTAGCTGCTGTGTCTGAACGAGTTTGCTCCTAAGTAATAGAGCAGAGCCATAAACAGGGGTCATTATGGAAATAAAAACTGCTTCTTTCCAGCCTCTGTCTCTCAGTGGCAGAAGATGACGTTCGTTTTCCTAATCCAGTTCTTGGTTTATAGAAATCTTGTATTACAGGACATGCACGCACTAGTAGCAGCTTTGCAGGGCAGAAAATAAACAGTGTAAGGAAACGCGTAAGAAAATAGCTAGCTCTCTTCAGGAAAGTGAGTGTAATGAAATGCAGGCTTCCTACTTCAGGGGAGTTACAAAAAGCAAATATCAGGGAATGTTCCATCAATTCCAGCTCTATTTTTCCAATTGCTGGCTGATCACTTTGAAGCAATTCAGAATGCATTTTCATTGCTTAGTATTTCATGAGATTTTGTAGACTATTCCGTAGTAGAACACAAACAGGTGATTTCAAATGGACCAGACTCCAGCAGTTTTCCCGTCTCATACATGCTGGGTAGGAGGCGAGCAATGAGCCTTTAAATTACACCTCTTCAGATGTGCCCTTACGCTATGCAAAACTGTTATCAGACCTCAGTCAGTCTTAATGGCTCCGGTGCCTATGTTGGCAGTCTCCCATAATCCATCACCCCACAGTTCTCTCTCAAAAATGTGTGTTTTAGGCGTTCTCTGGCTAACTTAACTGTCTCTGCCTAAGAGAAGGAAATGCTGGTGTGACAAGATAATCACCACTCAGCAATGAGCAGTTGCTGTTAGGCTAACGCGCCAAATTCTGCAGGGTCTCTGGTGAGCCTGTTGCAGCCATTAGTTACAAGCCTGTGTCTGTGAAGATGGGTGAAGAGCTTGTAATGAAGAAACAAGCTCTTCTCAAGCTTGGGGATACTTTGTCCCTTTTAAGCTAAAGTTCTGACCAGCAAATTGCAGTGCCCTTTTAGCAGATATCATCTGCAATTCTGAGAGCAATGAAGGACCACGACACATTCACAGCATCTCTTGGTGCTAATGTCTCAGACCTAGTGTATGCCAGTGAGAGCACTCAAACCTGCATTTTGTCATTGAAAGTAATTTCAAATCTCAGTGTATGCCAATACTAGATAAAGAGTTTTTATTGCTTCCAGAAGTCTGGTTGATAGTGTAATTGTGAAAAAAAGCAAAAGAGATATGGTTTGTCAATACCACCAACTACAGAGACAGAGAATGAGTGCTTTTTGGATTTGTTACTGTTATTTTGAGCAGGTTTTGTCTCACTTTGCCTAGTTTTTGTTCTGTTGCCTAGTCCACACTCACAGTGCTCCCATGTTCTGCTCCCTACTCTCAGAGTCTGGCTCTGGGAAGCTGAAAGGGGTAAGAGTACTTTCCCATGGCTGCACAATTAATTTGCTAGTCTGCAAAGTGAGTTACGGGAGGTTTCATGTTTTGAAGCATTACAGCTACAACTGAGATCCTTGCATTTCAAGACAATCATCTCAGCTGCAGCTCAGGCCCACATTAATGCAGAATTCTTGGTGTTGTGTAGCTCTGGGGTGGTCTGTAGGAAATGATCTGTCATTTTCTGATTGCTTCAAGAGAACCACTGTCTGCGTTCACCGCTAATTGACATTTGTGGGTTCAGAGAGTAATAGGGCCGAGCTGTGTTGGCACCTAAGGTTGTGCTAAACCTCTGTCTGCTGGTGGCACTAGATCCTGGGGTTAGCTACGGTCTAGCCAGAGCTCCTCTTAGTCAGCTGAAGTGTACCCTGAAGGGACATTTAAGCAGGCCAGAACAGCTGAAGCATGCTTTCAACAGAGCTGCTGCTTCTCCCCTGTGAGCAGATCCTTACCGCAAACCTGCCTCTTGGAAAGTACCAGATGTCCTCTTTGACTCTAGGGAGAAGTTGTTTGGGTAGAGGATGGATGCTCAGAGTAGGCAAAAGTGACAACTATAAATGTCCTCTTCAAGTGTAGGAGAAATTTCAAGAGCTCTTTGCAAACAAGATTGGAAAAGAAAACTGCAGAATCAATGAAAGATTTCAAACATTTGGTCCTGTGGGCTTTGAAGAAGAGGTGAGATCCTTGATTCTATCAGAAAACAACAAAAAGACCCTACCATCTTGTTAATTCCTTAAAGCCTTAGCTGTTTGCTCTATAAACACATATAAAAGGGTTTCTGATTAGTGGTCCACCTGTAGCAGAGGAGGAGAGGAAGCTGCTGAAAGGTGCAGAGAATGTGGCACTCCAAAGAATTTTAATTCATTTCTATTGCTCCCTTAGGCTGCGGGTGCTTCATGCAAGGGCGATGCGAGGGCACATCTATTGGCAGCTGGAATGTTTGTCTCTCCTCAGGCGGTAGCCAGAACCCGGCATTGTCAGTTCAGTTGATATTAGACTTGCTAGGTCTGTAGATCCATGTGTCATATTGTCAATGGTCATTGACTTGCAATGTCCAGTTGTTGGGTATAAATAAAGGAGGCGAGGGGGGGAGTTATCAGGCGTAGTTGAGATTGACTTGAAATGCCCTGCTGCACTTGCCTCAAGTCAGTAGACAATAGACTTTATCAACTATAGAAACAGAGCTGAAGTTACCCCCAAGAACTCAAAGATTGTGTGTCTGCACTAATGACAGCATCCTAAATGATTCCCTCTGGTCTCTTTATTGGGGACTGAGAAGGCTCGTGCTGAGCTTGCCTGAACCTGGATTAATTTAGTCAGGGCACAGTGAAGCCAAACTTCTCCAGCTGGGTGAAGCAGCAGAGAAGCGGGGAGCTACGGCTGGGATGTAGGATGTGCCTGCTGCTTCCTTTCATGGCTGAGCTCTTACAGCTGCATGTGAAGTTCTGACTAGAAGTGCCCTTCAGGGTGAGGACTGACTTGGATCAGCAGCACCAGCAGGGAGGTGTTCCTGTGAGAAAGAATAGTAGCCACTAGTGTAAAAATAATAACACTCTCTGGCTCTTTTAAAAATTCACCCTGCCTTTCTCCTGTAGGATGAGCTGAACACTAATGCATTCCAAAACTGGAAGCAATCGTGCCTCAAGAAACAGCTAATACCAACAGAGCAAAACCAACTGGGATAGATCATATAACTAAAACTGCATTTTAAAAATCAGTGCTTGCTATAAGGTGTTTTGTTTCCTTATTGAAATCTTGGGTGTTTTTCCTGCTGTTTATGAAGGTGAAGGAAAGCTGCAATAGCGCTGGTCAGAGGCCACGGCAATTTTCTACCTCAGAGTTCTGAATGGCAACTTCTGCTCGTCCTAGGCCTGCACAGAGCTCTCCTCAGCTCTTTTTCTCCTCCATATGAACATGGATATTTCCAGACATTCTCACCACAGCCTTTACATGTAGCTTTGCTAACACATCCAAGTCTTTGATTTGTATCTGTTTTCCCCAGTTCTGCCCATCTGGCAATTCTCATTTCTACTAAATCCCAGCCTGTGGCATTGCCAATTCTTTCAGTCATGGAAACTCCTTTGGGTGAAGAAAGTCAATGTACAGGTCTGAGGCAAAAAAAAAAAAAAAAAAATCCACATGGGAACACTCTGAAACCGGCAAACTTATTCCATCTCTGACTCCAAAGGAGAGAGAGATGCATTAGCCTCCTGTCCCACTGGCTGCTGCTGCAAATCAGATGTTTCTGTAATGATACGTGATGCACACGTGTTCACGTGCCTCAAAGCTGTAGGAGCAGTGAAGGGAGGGAAAACGGGTAGTCTCCAATATGAACAACGCTATCCCTTTTCTCCCTTTCTTCTTATGTCTTTTTATACCAGAGACTGCTTATCCCCCAGGCATCTCGACTTGCCTGCTTCAATAAATAAAAAATGTGCGAGGCAGTTACAATGGTGTTAATTGCTGATAGCTCTCTATTGATCTGTCCATTTGGCGGCTCTGATTACAGAATGATTCCTCCATCTAATCAGAGCTGCGGTAGATAGAAAAAAGAGCCTGGGCTCAAAGCTTTGAAATGGCATAGTGTTCTCCAGCTTTCCATCCGTTCTCCAGTGCTTTAGCGCATGGAGGGGATTTTGTGCTGCGTTGTCAGGTGCAAGCCCTTGGGAAGGGAATGCTGGTTTGGTGAAATTGTGCTCGTGCACAGAGCAGAAACAGCAACTGCGGAGATACCGATGGCAGCCCCACCTGGGTGAAGCCCTCTATGAGATGGACTGAAACAATGAACCCGTACTGTCCAGCTGCTTGTGCATTCCTTATTGCAGTGAGCTGGGTGATCTGCTTGAGATCAGCTTCCTGAAGACCTGGAAAACCTTGAAGGGCTCTACAAAGAGCACATTGCAGCTACTGCACAGCTGCATATTGGAGAAGCTTCATAGCTTGCTCCAGCAGCAGTTGTTGTAGCAGTTGGCTGGGAAGGAGATGCTCTGAAATATTCTGAAGGTGCCGTGATGAATTATGGATATTTAAAGTGGCTTTCTGGCTCAGGTATGCTTGACTGCTTGGGCACTACCTGACATTCCAAGTGTGCTCAGTTGTTCCCCTACCGTTCTCTTCCTGTTGCTTTTCTCCACGGCACTGATGGGTCCCTGGGTTGCTGTTGGCCTAAGGTCTGAGCAAAGATGTTCTCGTTTCAGACACAGATAGATTATGCTTTGCCCTAGGGACATGGAATGCATAACTACAGCTGGTTGACATTAGCTGAATGGAAGAACTTGTGTCGGAAAATGGCCTTTTTAGAAAATGAACATTTTTGTTAAGCTGGAGAAGGTTATCTGCTTTTTTTCAAGATGTTTTTGGGTGTGGTTTTTTGTGGAGATTTTAAGAAATTCACCTAGTTAATTTCTTGTCTTTAATTTTTGTTTGGTTTCTACATGTTGCCTGGGAAATCCATCTGCGGTTGAGGTTATTTTTCTTTGTCCATACATTTTATCACTGGACACTTTACTTTTTTCCTTTTGTGTGTATAAAGCTATGTTATCATTGTGCTGCTTCTTTCTCTTTTGCCCTTTCTTTTTCCTGCCATGAAAGTTTTCCTTTTTTTTCTTTCTGATTATTTAACATTTCAGCCTTTTCATATTCGTTTGGTAGACAGCTGCTGTATATTTTCCTTTCTCCTTTGTGGTCAGCCATCGTATTTCACTGGTCTTTGTGTCACCCCTTTAGCCATTTGCCACACCTTTCTACTTCTGGTTCTTTGAGTCACTTTCTGAATGTCTGAGAGTGGTCACTATTCTTATTCAAGTATTAAACTCCCGCAAGCATCAACTTTTTTTTTTTTTTTTTTAATAAAAAAAATCTGTGATGGAAAAAGGCAATTAAGATCTTGTAGGGGAAGAAAAAGAAAAAAGGAAACAAACCCCAGAAATCCCAGCCTCTTCTCAAACTGACAATTATTACAATTCCCAGTTATGTTTTAAATGCTCATGGCTGTTAAATGTAGGCTGCCCTGGGAGACAGAATCCCAAAGATGACAGAGAAAAATGAAAGGCAAAGACTAAGTGAACAGAATAGGTTAAAATATCTGAAGAAAATGGAGGAAAATACCCAATAAAACTTTTTTTTTTCCCCTTGTTGTTCCATAAAGGAACTTCACATGCTTAAGCTGTGTTTGACTTAATGAGACACATTCTGAAGTGCCTCTAACTGAATTTAATGAGTTCAGGTCTGTAAATTTCTCTGGCTTTCTCAACATACTAGTGGAGTGTATCTCTCCCACTTACTGCCTTGTAGCTCATACCTACTTACTGGTTACTGTTATGTTTTACCTGGATAAAAGGCTAAGTTTGTGCGGATGGAGCATTTCACATAAGCTAAAAAGCACAAACCTTTGCTCTGGCACTGCCGGTTTTGGGAAGGGATCTCTGTCTTAGGCTTCTGCTTTAGATTTGCTTCCAAATTTAAGGCCAGATATTTGTAGGTACAGGCACCTTGAGGTGTGATTTAGGAAGATATTCAAATTATTGACATTCCTAATTTACAGGGGCCAGAAAAAGAGGGAGGAGTGAAGAAGAGAGAGGGTAAAATTATGGGCAGAGAAACAAAGTGAGAGAGCAGTAGAAATTCACTTCTACCACCCTGTAAATTATTCACACGTGCCAGCTGGTAATTACTTATAATGAATGTCTGTAAAGCACTTTGATATGCTCAGATGAGCAGTACTATAGAAAGTGTGTCCGCTGTTTAGATCTAAGGGATAAGACACTAGTAGAAAGGCAAGAACAACCCATATAATTATCCTCTTACGATATGTTGGCTCACTGGTGCTGTACCTAGATTGCATTATTAAAGAACCCGATTACTTTTTCAGCGTGTGAACTTCACAGTCAATAATCCAACAATGATTCAGCTTAAGGAGTAATGTGGAGCACTGACAATTTCTAGTCATCTTGCCAAACATGGAATTTGAGTCCTTTATTTCCCAAAGCGGCAATGTCATCATTATCTTTGAATCCATCTGTCCAGCTGCACAACTCTGTTCTGATTCTTGTGCCCATTAAGCCAATGATCAAGCAATCTGTAACTTGCATTCACTTGTGATCTCCCTGCAATGAGAGTTGTGGAACGTGCTTAATTAGATTTTTGATCTACTAATTTGTAACAAGATCCCTTAATAAAGCAATTTTCTACTGATCTCTGTCAGTACCGTTCTGAGCTGGATCCTTGATTGTTTGGTGCTTCCCTTTTGTGAAGTGCCTCCCAGTCCCCTGCATTACCTGACTATGGAATGGGGCTACATGGAAATTTACTGTACGATGAAATTATGTCATGTTTATGGCCATGCACACACAATCTAAGTGACAGGGTATTTTCTGTTCATGGTAACATTTCAGTATAGATCTGCAAGTTGCATCGGAAGAGGTGACATTAAAGCTGTTCATTCCTTATCTTTGTGAGCATCCACTTTTCCCTTCCCATCCCATGTACTTTCATTTCTGAAGAAGCACTGTCCTTACCTGTGTGGGATGCTGTTGGCATCTCTTCAGGATCCAATGGCCAGTTTAGAAAAGCTGGCTGTGGCCCTGCTGAAGTAGAAGAACCTATTACAATCTACATTTGGTTAAATCTTTGTGCTGTATCAGATTAAGGGAAAATGTGTTAGTTTAGTGGGGACTTAGCTAAATTAAGAGTAGACTTACTCTGTATAGTGTAAAGCTGCTCCTCTTGCCCTTTTTTGTGTTAGAAATCAAAATCAAAGCAGAAATGCAGTGGCAGAATTGAGAAAGAAAGAAAGGCAAAGAAGAAGGGAGGAAGAAAGAAAGAAAGAAACTTGATTAAAATAGAGCTTTTCCTTCTATAGCTATGTAAGTTAGGCCTTTTCACAGCACCATTTGAAAGTTGGTGACATTTGAGAGTTCAAGGTAAGTGAAACACCAGTTGGAGATTAGTATCAAGGAACATTTTCTTTAACAAGTGTTCTACAACAGGCCAAAGGTAGCAAAAAAAAATATCTTTCCTTCATACATGCTTATCACTTGAGAAGGAAATAAAACTTTCATGGTTAGTGTGTCTTTATGCTTTATTCTTAAAATGACCTGTGCATTCATTGTATCACAGCTTCAAAGGGGACTCTTTTCTCCAGCAAAGATCATGGTGGACCTTTTACACTTCCATCTTTGGGCAAAACTGGTCCAAGAAAAGAAAAAGGTGAAAAGAGAGAGAGAGAGAGAGAACACTAAAAGGAGTGCTGTAGTTTTCTTATCATCACGGATTGACTGAGAAATCCCTCTGTTAGTTAAACGTATATTAAAATAAACTACAATATAGAAAGTGACACAGAGGTATAGTATACATACAGCTATTAAAAAAAGATGTGTGACCCATCTTCACATGGGTGGAGAAAAGTCACGGGTTCTGTACATCTGTAATTTAAAAAAAACTGTTGGATTTTGCAGCCAGTGGAAGTGGTTCCATTGGACTCGCTGGGACCACTTAGGTAAATAAAACATGCAGCAGCTGCATGGCCTGACTCTAAGTGGGGTACTTATGTACTAAAAGCTGTCTAGATAAGTCACAACGGGAGGGCAACATCACCCACTAAGAGACCTTATGCCATCCAGTACTGCTAGCTGGAATTCATCCCAAAGGACAAACCAACTGCTGGAGCAGTGCTGGGTATCAACAAGGGCAGAGAAACCTGCTGGGAGGTGCCAGCTGAGGGCTGGCTCTCTGAGACAGTGGTCACTGTCTGGCTGATGCAAATGGTTGTGTTGATCCTGCTAGGGATGCTGTTTAGTTAAGGTGCCAGTATGATTAGTGTTGGGACTTCTGTGTTTGAAAGGGGCATGGGAATGGACCTACTGTCTCCTTTCCCAGCAAGCTCTTTGATCTGGGAGGCAGCAGGGTCCAGTGATCAGGATGGATGCATGGAGCAGGTGCTCTGTGCCATACAGTGCTCTGCTCCCTTACCCTGTGTGACCTCCCGCATGTCCCTAAGTCTCTTTGTTCACTGTACAATAGGGAGAAAAGCTCTTCTGTACCTTCTCAGGCTATTGTGATGATGAATATGTTACTGATTGTAATGAACTCACATACTGGAACTGTGGGAGCCACATAAGCATCCGAGATAAGTGACAAGAAGCACATAGGAAAGGGCAGCGAACTAAAGCTTTCATTGGCAGAACTGCATCTTTCACATCCTGCTGAGCTTTACCAGCTGCTGATCACAATGAACAACTTAGGCCCCGAAGCAGGAGGATTGATATTCTTTGTATTTTATTTTTATCCAAGCTGGTAGAACATGAAATGCTATCTTATCTCTTCTTAGTAGTGTCTAATCCTTCCTGGGCTCTGTCTGGGTTCTTTGTCCATGGAATACCATGTGGGAGTGAGTTCCACAGGTTAATTACATGTTAAATAGTGCTTCATTTTTGTTCTTTTTCAATGGGTGGCCCTTAATTGCAAATTACCCTCCAGGTCTTGTGTTATGGGAAAGAGTAGAAGAGAAAGGGAACAAGTAATTGCCCTTCTAGACACTATCTGCAGTGCTCCCTTATATATCTATTCTCCCTCTTTTACTGTCTACCCCTCATCATCCTAAAGCTTTTCATTTTCCTCCTAATGGATTACTTTCTTCCCCCTGTATAATAATGCAATCTACTTTTGCTGCCCTCCGCTGTGTCTCTTTCTGCTTGGCCTTTTTAGTGACTAAACCCGAGCACATTATTCCATCAGAGGATGAAACCTACTTTTACACAGAATGGCAGGATGTTATCTGTATTACTGTCTTGTCTCTTTTTCATATTCTTCTATTTGGGGTTTTGTTTGGTGTTGCAGTCCTCAGGAGCTGCTGAAAAATGGGTGTGATTTCTCAGGAAAGGAGAGACACGTAGTGATGTTGTGGGGCATGCTAGGAAAGTGATGCCTGGATCACCAGATGTCATGGGTCTTCAGGAGACACTTGCAGTAAACTCGAGGTGACTGCAAAGACACTGGAGCTCATTGGTGATCTTTGTGGCAGGATGAAATGCCTGCAGAGCAGAGTCTGAATCTGGTTAATTTATGTAAAAAAAAAACCCCTCCGAAACTATGCTCACAGTTTATGGATGTTATTAAACATAGGAAAAAATTAAATTTTTATCTTCTTTGGAGATTAAACAGCTCTTTAGCCTATAGAAATACTCCTGAAAATATCTCTGATGACAGGAGGGGATTGAAGCTTGCTTTTATGAAGAAAAACAAATGTGTCCAGGAAGCAATGCACTGGACAATGCCCATTGGGAACTGGTGATCCATGCCAACTCCATCGCTCCTGAATATGTTTGCCTGGCCTGGCTGCTCCTAGCAATCTGTACACAGCCAGAGGTGGCATTTTATGGAGGGCTGCCAGCAAACGCATGAAGCAGTACTGTTTTTATGGATGCGTCTTTCAGTTTATCAGGTGAATAATCACACAGATCTCATTCATCACGGCATACATGACTCAGCATTGCAGTTTGACAGCTGTACATCACTTCAGAAAGTCATGTGCTGATATGAACACTGCAATCCTATCATCCAGTGTTATGTCGTTCAGTGGAAGTGGCGACTCAAACACACCGACTCCATTACACTTCAAAGCATTTTTTCCCTGGCAGTAAAATCTAGACTGGATTTTCCTGTTCTCTCTGTCCTCTCTACAAGAATCTGTAAATAAGACAGTGTCATTCTTCATGAATTCCCCCCAGTTCTTGGCAAAGCATATGATGAAATCTTGTAAGGATGTGTAAAGATGTATTTATGACCAGATCTTCTGCTGATATAAATCAAGACAGTTTGTATCGTGTTTTTAGGGCTGTGCTGTTTTATACTGCTGCGATACCTTGTCTTTTGTTATTCAGACTATCCTAAATATGGGTACTGTTAGCACTGTTAGCTATTCTACTTTTCTTTGCAGCACTTAGAAATAGCATGTGATTCTCACCCTCCACAGTTTCTGAGCGATACAAAAACCTGGAACAAAATATGTATAATGACAAGCCCTGGAGGGATTAGAGAAACAGAGGGAGGAGAGATGTGAGATACTGAAACTATGTAGTCTAGAAAAGAGCAGACTTGGGGGGATATGATTGAAGTCTATAAACACCTTCCAGGGAACAATACGAATCATTTGGGGAAGGGAATTATTTACTCTCTAAATGCAGTAGCATAAGCAGCAATGGCTTGGTTGAATCAAGGAAAAGTTTTGAGTTACTTTGAAATTTTTTTCCAGTAATGGGCATTAGGATATTAACACTATGAGGTGGGTATATGTACAGCATATTGTGACATAGTAGTGTTTGAGGGGTGGTGTCTGCTGGACACTTCTGCTGACAGTCTTGAACTCAGATGAATAAACTGGCTCCTATCTCAATTTTAAATACTGAACATAAAGGTGGCATGACTCTCATGCATTCTAAAATTAACAGCTTAATAAAGAGTTCAGATACCAGTTGCTGGGCCCATCTGCAGGAACACTTTCTCTGAAAGCTTGGATCCAGTGGAGCTCTATCAGCAGCTGGTAGGCAGCTGGAGAGCTGAAAAATAGCAGGATCATTTGATTTCTAAAGACAAAAGTTGATTTCTTCCTGTGATCTAAAGGCGGAAAGTTTCATTTCCCTAATGCTAATTCTCTAGGAGATCTTTTTCCACCAACTCATGATATTTCAAGGCATATTTGTTTGATAACATTGAGCAAAAGGTTTGCAATTAACAGCCATAGGAAGACCAGTTCTAAAAGTTGATGTATTGACCTTTAAAACACAAAGAACTTGGACAGAATCCCAGCATCCCCTCATCAAGAACGTCAGTCTGTGCTCATTTTTGAACCATGTCTGACATGTTATAAGCAGAACTCTTGGCCAAAACATCCATCAGGAGCAGTTCAGAGTGATGTTTTACAGGAGCCAGGCAGGCGTTAGAGCAGGACCTTGAAAGAGTAACGCTCCAGCCTGGGGAGATACGGGGTCACCTTCAGCAGAAATGCAGTGCTGTGAAACAACGCGTAAATCAGTAAACATGGCCAAGGTCTTGAAAACAGAAGTGAAAGGCGGTGTAAACTCATCCCAGTATGATCTCTGTGGGACCCAGAGGAGCTTTAGAGATTTCAGAAAGACTGGTGAGGTCACCCGGAAAGCAACAACAGAGTCTAGAGATTCCAAAAATGGATCTTGGCATTGGCTGTCTTCTCAAGTTTTTGATTTTCTAGGATCCTGAAACAGAGAAGCCAGGGACAGTCCAGGGTCTGTAAATGGTCTTGGAGCCCCAGAGGTCTGTCTCAGCACTATAGTTTCATCTTTTAGTGCTCAGTACATACTTTTCAGCTGTCTTAGAATTATCTTGGTGCCCACCCAACTCACAGGTCCTTTTACTTGTACCCCTTATGACCTGGCTATGTCAATAAGTTTCTGCCAAGTGAACAGGACAGGGAATTTTCAGCTAAGTGTGTCATGGTACTGCCTGTGTGCATCCTCTTATCCTTGATGAACACAAGGTTGCTTGTTCCTACCTACTCCTGTAAAGTCAGAAAAAATGAAGGCTTGAAATAAGCTTCTGTGCAGGAAGCTAGATCAGATGAATTTTGTGGGATAGGAGGCTGTTCGGAGCTTACTTTGGGAATCCTGTTGATATTCTTCAGTATAACAGGGCTAAGAATTCAGAGAGCACCTTGAAAATATCTCACCTCAAGGCAGCCTGGAGGCAGTGAGTTTTCTACTCAGTGAAATGCTAGGAAGGCTATTTCCAGATGGAAATGAGTGAACCTATTTTTTTACCTCCCATATGGTCTTTCAGGAAGCATTGTCAGGACCAGAGTATGGATTGCTTAATGTGGCTCTTAATTTCCCCGTGGCAAAGTAATACATTCACCCTCACTTCATGCTAAAACCCCCCATTCCTCTAAACCGGTCCTGGAGCTAGTATCCCACTTCTAAGTTCTCACATTGCTCCCACAACTTAAAAGCCGCAGCCTTTAAATCAAGTTGGGTTTTTTCCCCCCCTCCCTTTACATGAGTTAGCTGACAGGCAAGCCTACACCCAGATTGTTAGTGGCAAAATAAGTTAATAATAAACAAATTGTGTGTATATATATAAAATAAATAATGGTTTTATACATATTAAGAGCAAGATTTGGAAGTTGCAGCTGGCTTCTAGAATATAAAATAAATAAATAAATAAAAAGGTAGAGGGAGCAAGCCAGTCCATTAAAGCACCACATTAATTCAAGGCTGTATTTATTCACTCTTAAAGTGAGGTAGTTGGCAGAGTTGCTCGGTATGTCTCCAACAAGTTCAAAAGCATGTAAGTTTTGCAAACAGCTTATATCTTGGTTTTTTGTAATAAGCTGCATTTCTGCTTGCTGCAATAACTCATGAGAGACAATAAGCCTATCTGTAACAACTCTACAGTTCTGACATCTGAAGCGGAGAACAGTCTTCTGGTAGGAAACACATTTGTGGAGGCAAGAATGAATTTGGATGGAGCCAGAAAGGTGAAAATCTACCTTCCCTGTTCCTTTGTCCACCTTCTACTTTTCTACTTTACATCTCAAGCAAAGACCCAGTACTTGAGAAGGGTCTTGCAGACCACAAGAGCTGCATTTATGCCTTTTTCTTCCCAAAGTTACCAGAGCTCTTTTGCTGTTCAACACAAAAGTGCTTCAGTGAGTTGGTATTTCCATCAACCTTGTCACTAGAGACACTGACCACCATCCTGGGTAGCTCAATGGGAATGGGACTGCAGTCTGAAGGATGGAGCTCATGACTTAATAAGCTTTTTCTTTGCAGAGCTTCAATAGTGCTACAATTAATTAAGCTTTTCTTCTTCAGAGCTCTCCAGGGGAAGAGTCTGCTAGACTAAGAGCAGCCTTCATTCATTCTTACCCTATTTCTTCACATTCCCTCTTCCAAGCTGGACAATTTTCCTGTCTCCAGTTTGAACCTTCCTTGTTTGTAAAAGAGCCACTTAGTGGACAGCAACTGCAAGTTCACTAGAATTTTAGATTAAATGGTATCCAACCCCTGGAAATTATTACATGCTGACAAATCAGTTCTGAAAATGAAGTAACAGCTAATTTTTTTCCTCTTCTACTAACTTTCATTTTGGTTTGGCATAAATATAGCAGTCCCCATCATACTTTGCATTTAATTTCCTGATCAGTTTTACACGCTGCGCACACTTGATGCAATATTGGCTTTTTAGAGCTCTTCTCACACTCTCTGCCACCACCCCATTTCTCTTTGTCATCCTGCATGATCTCATTCCAGCCTGGCCTGGCACTTTCAGTAGCTTAGCGGTAACCCCAGCCTAACCCCTCCCTTTAGAGATAGGGTGTAGCGGAGTCAGCTAAGGGAAAAACCTCGGCTGACAGAAGAGAGGGTGACTGAATTTGCTGGCCTCTTGAACTTAATCATGATGGTTTATTCTTGGAGAGAAAGGAGTTGGGTGAACATTTTGAAGATGAAGAGCCCTGGCATGAAGACCTGGCTGAGCTGTAGAGCTATCCCCAAAACTTAGGTTAAAATACTACCTTTGATTAAAATCAGTTTTTATTTGAATAGAACTGAGGTTCCTTTTCCTGGTTCGCTTTGCAATGCAACATGTGCCATGACAGCGTCTGCAGCAGCTGAGAAAGCAGCAGCAGGTATGGGTGCTGACAGTATCTAAACATTTCAGGAGGAGCTGCCAGCTGGCAAAGTGGGTCCCCTTTCTTCTGGGTATCAACTGCTCTGGGAACATCACAAGCAGTTGGTCACCATTATGAAGATGAGACCAAAAGCACCTGTAGTGGAGGGATGGGCAAGAGAAAAGGGTAAGAGAAGAAAATATTGGAAACATAAGAAATTAAAGTTGGAAGAAATGACTTTTGAGTTTGGTTTGAGTGTGCTCCAATGCACCACTAACACTCAGGCCATGAGCTTTTCTAATGTGTGGTGTTAACCACTGAGAGCTGAGGAATTAAGAAGAAGAAAAAAAATACGCCTATATCTTTTTTTTATTACTCTTTCATTATCTAGAGAAATTTTTTCTTTTCCTCAGGTCAGTCTTGGAAGCACACAAATTTCTATCCAGGATGCTCCTTTTCCAGTTTACATCAGCCCTTTATTCCTACAGTCCCTTTTGTTGGCAAGTCACCCAAGCACAGTCTGGAAATGAGAGAATGTTGCCATCTCCATGATTAATGGTTTCCTCCATTGAATTGCAATTACAGGTTTTAATCAGTTCATTATTCCATCTAGTTTTTTGAGGCTTGACAATTTTGCTGTGGAAAATAATTGAATTGGCTTCACCTCAAGGCTTTCCAGAAAAAAAATCTCGTCTTGCCTTTGGGGATTGTGGGGGATAATTGGCCAACTCAGACTTAATTTCCTCTTTTTCCAACCTGAAAAAAAGAAGAAAAAAAAAACCCCAAACAAAAAAGGTGGGGATGTTCTTATTTCCCAGTCCTTACCAGCCAAAAATCCCTGTTTTCTATTTCACCTTCCAAACTATTTCCTTTAAAGTGCAGGATGGGTGCACTGCTAAAAGTTCAACTTCAGATAAGAGCTGGGAACTCATTGTTTTAGTCAAAATCATTAATACACTTCTCTCTTCCTCAGAGGGTGGTTGCTCCTCAAAGACTGAAAATGTTTCTTCCCTGACTACTTTTTCACTTCAGCTGGTCTAATGGATCCAGATTATAAGGACAGGTTCTGTGACCAGCAAAATTCTCATTTGCAGCTTCTGTTGTAAGTCATTGTTCAATTTTGTTTTTCTGTGTGCCGTATTACTTGAAATCAGAGAGGAGTGAGCAGTAAATTCCCCGAAGATGTATACTCTCAGAAAAGAATTCAAATTAGTGGATACTTAGTACTCTATACAGCTGCCAGAAAGCTCACAATTGGACTCCATCATACAACACAGATGTTATTCAAAAGAAATTTCAGCATTAACTGGAGTCAGACTGAGTTGTTAACACAGTGTGAGAAGATGTGTAATCAGTAGCTGTGACAGCCCTCCTAGGTAGAACCAACCTGCTAAGCTTTCAGTCTCATGGAAGCGCTGCTGTTCGCTTTTCTGTCCCCTTCCTTATTTTACAGGAGGTGTTTAGGTCACATGAGACAGATTTTCAGAAGCCTGCTCTGAGTGTCCTTTCCTTTAACTTGCTTTATTTAACTCCTTTAACTTTATTTGCTTGGGAGATTGTTGTCTTAGGGTCTATCTTATCCACATTGTGAACTCCCTGGAAAAGGGTTGGTTACAGAACAGCCATGGTAGAAGCCAAAAAAGTGGTAAAAGAGAAAACAGCAGCTCCTAGTGATGACAGTCACACACCAAGTGGGATTTTCGGAGCCCTGAGCCTTGTGCACTTGGACTCAAGAAAAGAGTTTATTCATCATTAAGCTATGGTTTCACTAGGTGTGTGTGTATTTTAAAGTTCCGTATCCAAGCTGGAAGTTGAAGCCGATCCTTTTTCTTTACTATAAGCAGTGCTGGACTCCTCTCTGCCAGGGCTTCCAGATTTCTTCTTTGTTTGATGGAGAATAATCCAGTCCCTGACTGGGAGGCTTTGGAATGGGGTAAAGTCAGATCATGGAAAGCTGAACATGTTTTCCTACCAGTTAGGTTTGGAGATGGAGATTTTTAAAGAAGCAAATGTATTAGGGAACCAAAGCCTGTTATCTTAGGGTTTTTCATTTTTTTAAAAAAGCATTTTTTTCTTTAATGAATCAAAGTGTTTCTGAACCTGCTTTTTAATCGCAGCAGGAGTCACCAGCCAATATAAGTATCAGAGAAGAGGGCACAGTGGCATCCTAAGTTCCATTTTCCATTGGTGCTTTGCTGTAATTAGAAGACTTTCTGCCTTGATGGGAAAGCCATAGGCTACGAGGCCAACACAGAAACGGGGCAGAACCATACTATTCACCTCAGATTCAGGTTCCTTTTATTAAATGATAAAACCGTAAGTTTCCATTTCACAGCAAGAGTTTAAGGCTTCAGTCAGAAGTAAAAACGTGCATCATGCTGGAAAGCTGATTAAAAATACATGCTGCATATTAACAGAGCACAAATGGAATATTTTTTTTCTTAATTCATTCAGTTATTAAGGTACATCAAAGGTACATGCTTTTTAAATGATGAAAGAACATCCTGTCCTCTTAGGTAAGGTGATTAGTTATATTAGTATCAATAATATCAATTAGTATCAGATCCTTTTGGTATCGTTAACAGGCAATAGCGTTCATCTGGCAACTCACAGTGCAGTATCCCAGAAGGGAGCTTATTAAAATATGTCTTTCCTCCCCTTCCCCCACAACCCTTTGGCTTAATTACCTCATTAATAACACAGGATCCAAAAAGTAACTTCCTCTTGGGTGCTTCCAAGATGTGTTGTGGAATTACAGACACCAGCAAGACTGAGAAATATTTATGTGCTCTGACCTCACATGGGAAGAGGGGATGTAAAACTGCGGAGCCATAGGAACGCAGCAGAGCCTGGGAAGTACAGCCCGGCTCGTGATTGCAACCACATTTGAACACGCTTTGCAAGCAAAGAGAGTGCTTTGTGAGCTTAAGAGAAACAAACAGTAACAGTTCCTCTAATGTGCAAAAATAAAGATCTGTTGTTTAAAGAGCACACAACTGTATCTACCACCTCCTGATGCTTTTGACAGGAATCACAGAAGGAGCAGATTGGATCAGCAAAACTTCACTCAGCCCTGACAGTTTGATTGCACTGCTGTGGAGGATATGACAGATGTTGGAACAGCACGAGCAACTTAAACAAAATGCATCAAGCGCAAAGCTGAATCTCAACCTTCACTCTGCTTAAAATGATTTGCAATCTCTGAGGGGTCAGAATGTAGGGGCAATGGTTTTACATGTACAGGGGGGAAAGGGAAGACTGAGACAAGTGGGAAAAAATTGCCTCCAAATGATGAAGTGCCCAGAAATATCAGACAAGCGTGTGGAACTGGAAACATGCTGTTTGCCTTTCGTGAAATTATTCGGAAATGAATCATAGCTAGGGCACAGGAGGCTTTGGAGATTCATAGCGCAAGTAGAGAACAGATAAACAGGCTTTACAGCATGTGCATATGTAAAAATAAGAAGCAAAATATTCAAAGGAGACAAGGAGCTGATGTTTGGCAGCTCAATCCTTCCTCAGATATTTACCTAGCTGTGGCATTGTTTTCAAACGTGCTGAGCCCTCCTTGCTCTTGCTGATTTTACGTGCTGTGCTCAGCATTTCTGAGAAGCGAGACAAATAGGAATGGAAGCATTCACGTCACGTACCAAAGGATCTGATATACACAGTAGGCATGTGCAATGCTGATGCTTAGGCGACAGCATTTGAGAACCAGTGCCTGGCATGCCAGTGCCAGGTGATGAATTTAGCCTGCACATTCAATGAGTTCTTGCAAGCCACACCAGGCTGACTTCCACATCATAAGTCAGCTATTGATTTGCCTCCTATGCTTCATGGAAACCTTTTCTACTCTCTGTTGTGCTACACATGTGAGGTCAGCAGTCATATTTCATGCTTACCATTTGTTGTTTATCATTACTGCAGTGTTTATTTTTACATGGGTAAAATGTATTCAGAAGTTCACAAAGTGAAGTAGGTGGTAGCACCAGATGGATACAAGGAGTGTGTGGGCTGTGAATGTGTTGGCTTCTTCCACAGCAGTGTGAACGCATCGCCACCTTTACCCAACACACCTCTTCCTATTCAGGTTTCAGGCATGGGCACAAAATGACTAAGTGGGGCGAGAGGGTCTTCACCAGCAAGCTGGCTAGACTTGTATAAGGAGAGCTTTAAACTAGATTTAGCATGGGAGGAGGCTGGAGTCTTAAGCAACAGAGAAGAGCCAGGGTATTAGGAACCAATAGGCTGCTACAGTCTTGCTTTTACAAAAACACTGTTTTCCATAACGAGCTTTCTTTTCTACTGGTAGTAGAAAAGATTCCCTAATCCATTGCCCTTTCCTGTCTCCGATCCCTCCTGCGGATGCCTCTAAGATGGGAATCAAATTAAAGAATAGGATTTTTGTAATATCATAAGCTCCTGCAGTGTTTTTCTTTCTCTTTACTTTCAAGTTCATCCCAAGCAGGTGGCAGGTTTCTGGTTTCGTTTATTCACAAAATGAAGTCAAAAATCCAGTCCACGCCTTCCACTTAAACTATGTTGATCCCAGGTCTCCTCCTCAAGGACTGCTCAGCCTGGACTCTGGATCATCTCTTTATATCCAGATGGGAAAACAAATATCCTGCAAGACTGAGCCAGCAAACCACACATCATGTTTCTTAGGAAAACCATAATTTGCTAACAGGCTGAGATTTTCAGGATAACACTGTATTGCCACTTAATATATTATCATACTGCTTTTATATTCCAGGCCACTCCTATGCAAGCTCTTCTAGGGGAGAATTGCTCTCACTTTGCATCATGTGTAATGCAAAACACATTCATTGGCTTTGCAGAGAAAACCAAGCAAATACCTAAGCAAAACACAATTTTTTCTGCTTATCTTTTGCATGCTCTAGAACTTCCCTAGTTCAATGACATGTATCCAAAATTCAGGACATGGGATATTCAGACAGCCTTGGTGCTGAACTTTGTAGGAATATGTAGATTTAATAGTTTAGGCTCATCTCTTTCTGCATTGACCATTTTAATACCCTTCATCTATCTCTGCTCATGCATCTCGCTGGGGTGTCCCTTCTCAGCAGCATGGTGTTTTGCAAGCTGTAGCCCTTTGTACACAAAATTTGGGGGTGTAAACAGAGCTGGTTACATACCCTCTTCTGTAGTTCATGAAGAGATGAAGGTGCTGCTAAAAGACGATTTCAATTAACTTTATTTACCTATGGCTACAATGTATCTATTATCTTCCTCCATTGATTTGGATGGTAGCCACAAAACTTAGTTTGGACTAGATGACTGAATCTAAGTGGCTAAACTACCTCAGACTAACTCCACCCTTTCCTACAATAGTTTAGTACTTCATTTTGTACATGTGTTCTGGGATGGCAAGGCACTGTAGTTAGCAAATGGAAGGCCAGGAACTGGAGATAGTAGTAGTAAAAAAGAGAGTTCAGCTAAATTTTCATAACCTTAATTCCCCTAGAAGGAACTAAATTTTTATTGGAATCTGGAGCGTGGGGAGGGGACAGGTGTTTGGGGCTTCTTTTTTTTTTTTTTTTTTTTTTTCCTTCCAAAAGCTTTTGCACATCCCTACAAATCTCATGTAAATTAGAAATATTGCAAGTTTTCTGCTGTGGCTGCTTCCTTGGCTAGATATGACTGGAGTAACAAGCAGCATAACAAGTACATGATGACATATGGAAACAGCAGTACACAAATATACTCTGCGAAGGAGAATCCAAATCACAATCTTGGGCATTCATTGACTCAGCTAGGTTTGGCAAGCAGGATAAGGATTTATAAAAATACGGATGTGCCTTGCAATGCTTTTCAGCTGATTTTATGCTAAAAGAAACCTGAGGATCAGAGCAATGAGACACGCAAGGCTAAAGTCTCTGAAATCCCTGCAGGCCTTATTATGTGTGTAAGGAGACAGACAGCACGTATTTCAGGGCTGGGGAAGCTATTGCACTTGATTTAAGGGTAATTAAAGAGTGTGAGTGACAGCAGAGATGACATGTGATGCATCAGACACCTTTTCTCCATTTTGCTTCCTGCTTGGCAAACTCATCGGCATGCTGAACGAAGGATAATGTCTCATAGCCTCCTGCCTCTACCCTCACAGGCTTTCTGTTCCACTTTCCCCGTTTCTCCTCACAGCTCTCCTCTACTCCAGGATTTCAGTGAGTATCTGGGTTTTGCTAGTAACTAGATCCTTATTCTTCCATGGCTAAGTCAACGGAAGAACATTTATTCCTATCGATAGTTCTTGGTTGTGCTCTAGAGTGTAAAAATTACCAGTCTAGTGGGCCATTGAGAAGAAAATAGCCCCTGCACTGAAAGATTTTTGTCAGCTGCTGTCCACCACTCCAATGCAGATGAATACAGAAGGGAAGGGGTGTTGTACTCATTGGTATTTTTAATCTATCTGTGGCTCATTTTGATTCCAATAAGTCAACCAAAGCCAATGTGAGAGTGAGGATTCATTGTCAACACTCAGTTCTGGAAGTGAATGAGTCTGCAGTTGTGCACAAGGTGCTTGCAGCGCACAGCCTGGATCTGATGGCTGGTGGATGTGGGACAAACAGGCACAGCAAGATCATCTCTTGCACTGGCTCAAGTGGTTCCATTCATGCTGCCAGACACTCTGTCCCAACTGTTCAGAAGACTGTTATCTAAGCCTCATTTCTAAAAGATTTGTCTTGGGTATCTTGTAAGGGGGTTTAAGGCCATCTATGATTGCAAATAGATGTATTTACATTAAAATAGTAAGACTGAGAATGCACCCAGAGCTGATAATGGTTCACATTATTCCATTTGCCTAATAGCAGAACTGAGTTCGCTGCAAGTGAAAACAAAAAGCCTGAGGCACTCAAAGCCATTAAAGAGAAGGGAAGGTTTGGGCTCTGACCTGTGATGGTCATTTGCCTCCTTTGACTGCACTTGGAAGTTGAGCTGACTCAAACCGAAAGCAATCACAGACCCAACGGTATGTCTCTGTGGGCAGCAGGTTGCCAAAGGGAGAGAGGGCACCAGTTCACATACCTTAAAATGGTGCATTTCTTTCACTGGTTCCTGCTTAGAAAGGATGTGTGCCACAGAGCTGTGTGGGGGAACTGTGGGTGATGACAGCCTTTGGGGATTTTAAGCCCTTGGGTTTAGAAAGTAAGGATTCCAGTTGTGGAAAGGAGACCATTTTGATCAGATTGTTTCTGAGTGAATGATGTTGCTGAGCTCACCGATAAATAGTGATTCTGGAGTCTGCAGGGAAGGAAACGTCCAACCCTCCCTCTGACAAATGTCACTCCAGTAGTATTGCTTTTGTCTCCCATTTCTGGAAGTAGGACTGAGGTTTGTAGGTTAAAGAAAGGCTTGGGAGGAAATTGAGAGTAGCAGAGTTGGGATCTATATTCTTTGACATGACAGATCACACCAGATCAGGTTGACTACTGTCACATCAGAAAATGAAGCTTAAGATGCCTTTCTGCTCTTTTTCACTAATACCTGGCATAAGGACCTTCCTCAGACCAGTTATTGAGGGAGAAAATATAAATGTCTGAAGGAGGGGAGGGAAGGAGAGAGTGAATACAGCTTATAACACAGCGGTCATGGTGAAATTGCCAGCAACCAAACAGATTTGTTTAACTAAGGATTATTATTTTTTTTTAAATTATAATTATTATATCACTGTGCCTATATGCACTTCTGGTCACCCCACATGTTTACATGTGGATTTTCTCCTTTGCTGTGTGTCTTTTGAAGCAACACGTCTAGCATGTTGCTAGCATGGCTAGCGTTCAGCCTGTCCTCCCTCAGGTGCCCTTATCCTGCCGGCAGTGATTTCCCATGATAAGGGCTTCATGGCTCACCTCCCTCAAGTAACAGAAATGTAGCGAGGGTTTTGTCTGAGGTATTTAACAGAGGGCTCAATACTTCTGGTGGAAGGAGGGTGCTCATACGAAGCTGTAATGACTAGCTGTCAGGGAGATGCATGGTGTCCTTTCAGCAACTGAACACAAACAGATGAGGGTTACAGTGGTATTTCTCCAGTCCCTTAATTAGAGCTATGTGATAGCAGAGGCACAAATGGAGACGTTTTCCATCATCTCTGGTGTGGAGGGAGGTAGGGCAGAGAGGCTGGTTTGCTTTTGTTAGCCCCAGGCACCCTTTGCACTGTGATGTGTGTTCACCTCCTCATTTTTATCACTCTCCCTTTAGCTGTTTATTTCTTCTTTTGTTTCTTCCTATACTCCTTTCCCTTCCTTACCGCCTTCAGACTCCTAACAGGAGCTAGTTTCCATTTTAAATAGCAAGAATGTCCTTTTTTTCCATAACAGACTTCCCTAACCTGATTGTTCACAACTTTAAAGACCTTTAAAGACCACCTGTAGGGTTGTTATGTATAGGTAGCTGAGTGCTGCAAATAAAGGAAACTGAGACACGTGAGTACTAAAAAGCTGAAAACAGAGCTCAAGAATTTTATTGCCAGCTCTGAACTCTCACCTGTAGGTGCTATGTAGGTAAGTGAGCTCTTTTGCTCCATGTCACATACAGCAATGAACAAGCACAAACGTGATGCAGTAAACAGAGACCTGGGGCTTTGGAAAACATACTTGTATCAAAGGTGCTCTATAGAAGACAAGAAGGGTAGCTTGCTTCCTAGCCCAAATGTGAAGAAATTTCAAAAAGGGGAAGATATGTACCTTTTCAAGTTCCTGTGAGAGGAAAAGAGACACTCGCTTCCCTTCATTCGTGTATCTGCCCCTCACAACCTTTTCCTCAGATCTAATTTATCGCAGCATCAGCTGCATCTCTCTTCCTACACAGAGCTGGAAAAAAGAAGCTCCTTGTAGTTGATTGCACTGAGGGAGCATGGGGGGAGTCTCAGACCTTGCCCCCCACAACATCTCCTCCAGGAAGTCCAAGGAAATGCAAAGTCCCTTGTGCTAAATTCAGCGGGTTTGGCAAGTAGACAGCAGCAACAGGAGGTGGGAACAGACAGCTGTGCAGGGGAGGAAATGGTGATATAAATACATGTTTAAATGCAGTTTAATTACAATTACTTACTCGGCAAAGTTTATTTAAATGCAGTGTAATTAGAGTGAGACCTTGATTTAATCACAGTCTTATCAGATACGGTTACTACTATTTTCCTTTGCTTCCTCCTCCTCCAGCTCCTCTTACATTCCCTCTCCTGAACTTGCCCAAAGAAATTAAAAGCTAAGGCTTGAAGCAAGCAGAAGGTATCCATCTTGGAAAGCTTTCAGTTTCCTGAAAATTCAATTGCCAGGTGGCTACCAGCCCAGAATTTTCTCCTTGGAAATTGTGAAACCCCCACTCTGCCCTGGCAAGCCGTTATTCTTCCTTAGCAGCTAATGATAATGGATCCTCATTAGCTGGGAATGACTTCTCATGAATATAATTCATCACTGATGGCAGACCTCATAACCCATCTGCTCACAATGAGTAAATTATATAGCCCAGTCAGATGAGATGGATTGTTCTTTCTGATCTACCTTTGGAGTGTCTCCACATCCTGTTCCAATCAGTACATACTTTGCCTTCGCTCCATGATCGAGGTGAGACATTCGGGCAAAACCTCTTGAGCAGCTGACCCCTGATCTCGTCATTCACCATCTTCCATCTTCCACTGCTCCTTCTTCCTGTGCTTCTTGCCATGAGTCTGGGCATGGCAGTAGCTTACTTATTTAGGAGACAAACACTAACTTCAGACATCTCCTGTGGATCTATTGATATGTTCATAGCTTGCCTCTGCATGAAAACTTTCCCCATTCTAATTATCATAGCACTTGTCTCTTTCATGGATGTTGCGTGTTTAAAACGCTATTAAGCAGACCCAGTTAGATCAGGAAAGGAGAATGATAGCTCATTCTTCTGCTTTCTCATCTGAGGGCTGCATTGCCATCTCTCACCTTCTTCCCTGAGAGTTAGTCCTCATGTGGCTGATAGCCAGCCCTGAGAGCACAGTTGTTCCCACCCTTCACCATGAAGAAACGGAGGCACAGACTAGCAGTCATAGCAGGTAGTCTACACAGATCTGGCACACTGTGGTGGGAGCAGAAATGTGCAAAGCAGTTTGCCAAAAACACATGGCCAACTGGTGGCCAGGCTGGGATAAGAATCTCTAAAAGAGGAGGAATTCAAATACTCTTTTCTGGTCTGCTACTTGAGTCTCTCTTCCTATTGCCTGTATATTGGTTTGAATTGAAA